>NC_060119.1:1125418901-1126668901 GCF_021461395.2 Schistocerca americana | reverse complement strand
TCAGTAGACGATTTTTTAGGTATAAATAAGTGATTGGAAGAATTGTCATGTAATGATAGGTCTACCTTTCATTAAACTGACACATCATTGTGAAGTATCGTATTCATGATCTGTGGAACAAGTATTCATGTAAGTAGGTACTGATTTTGTAGATATCTTATTTGATACATCTACGAAACAAACTGTTTAAACCAAAAAAGAGCTTTCAAATGAAACTGCTTTACGTTTTGTGGGTGAACGACACAATTGAGTTCGTTACATTCGATGTGAACACGTGTGTTTACGTTACAGGTTTCGTTGTTTATGCCGATTTATGAAGTCTATAACACTTTCTACAACCAAGGCACTAAAACACACACACGCAATATTTACATTTTATGCAGTGCATAACGCGTATTGTTAGTAGAGAATGCATCTCATAATTGGTAACACTGAAATATTCGCGGCGAATATATTGCCGAACATCGAAAGTGTTTCAGCAGTTCACAAAGTTCATTGTGAAGTAATGGCTGTAAAACTAAATTTGTACAGTGGTTACGCAATAATTTATCACTTCTAGCTGTGTTTACATAAGTTACATTTAATGTGGTGAAGTTAGCAGGAAATCCACTGAGAAATTCTGGAAGTGAAATCAGGAATCAGAATGCTGCCTTGAACTCCCGCCGACGTTCTGCCAACAGTCACGTGATTCTATGTTGCAGCCACGCCAGATGTATAGCCGCTGCACTGCTTGCCCAGTCTATTAGAGTCTATGGTCGAAGGTTGGAGGTGAACCGCCAGCAGTGGTGGATGTGGGGAGAGAGATGGCAGAATTTTGAGAGTGGACGATCTGGACGTGTGTCCATCAGAAAGAGTAAATTTGTAATATTGGGTATCATGAGCTGATATATATATGATGAG
This sequence comes from Schistocerca americana, assembly GCF_021461395.2. Taxonomy (NCBI): domain Eukaryota; kingdom Metazoa; phylum Arthropoda; class Insecta; order Orthoptera; family Acrididae; genus Schistocerca; species Schistocerca americana. The sequence continues at coordinate 1,126,668,001 of NC_060119.1, read as the reverse complement.
TTTCGAAAATTATTAAGGTGAATACATTGTTTGTTCTCTATCAAAATCTTTCATTTGCTGACTAAGCCTATCAGTAGTTAGTGCCTTCCGTAGTTTGAATCTTTTATTTAGCTGGCAGTATTGACGCTCGCTGTATTGCAGTAGTTCGAGTAACGAAGATTTTTGTGAGGTAAGTGATTCATGAAAGTTATAGGTTATTGTTAGTAAGGGCCATTCTCTTGTAGGGATTGTTGAAAGTCAGATTGCGTTGCGATAAAAATATTGTGTGTCAGTTTAGTGTAGATCAGAATAGGTAAAGAGCGAAATGTCTGAGTACGTTCAGTTCTGCTCAGCTGTTTGAAAATCAAATAATGTACGAGGTTTATCAGCACAGTAATTTAATAATTTTTTCTAAGGGGACGTTTCAACGCCACTTCGGCGACATGCGTGTCGATGGAGATGAAATGATGATGATTAGGACAACACAACACCCAGTCCCTGAGCAGAGAAAATCTGCAACCCAGCCGGGAATCGATCTCGGGTCGTTAGGATTGACATTCTGTCGCGCTGACCACTCAGCTACCGGGGGCGGACAACGATATCTTATGGACCTGAACGAGGGAAGAATAACAGTTGGTACTAATTTATTGGACCATTGGAGGAGGGTACAAAGAAAACAGGTTTCGCATCTAGTAGATGAAGTGGTGCGAATAAATTCGAGCCCACGACGTGGAAACGGCTTCTTTCAAAGCTGGCCAATCTTCCATTTCTACGCCTGTAGTATGTAAGTGCAAATGTTTTCTAGGTGACCCTCTGCAGTCGCAGTTAACGATTAAGATGCCAGATACCGTACCACCTGGACTAAATTTACCAAATAAAAAACATATGCCTCAACCCAGGATCAAACCGTCGACCTCCTGCATGCTAATCCTAAAGTTTATCCGCTTCACGAACTGTAAAGCACGAGTAATTTGTACTGACAGAGTAGCTACCGTACATGTGGTTACAGTGTTGCCGGATTGCCACTCTTTAACGTCCTTTTTCTGCCGGATGGACTCACCGGATGAAATTTTGGCGACAGACATTTTTTTTATCGCTGGCATGTGAGGAGGCGCGCTGCGAAGCCCGAGTGCGCTAATTTCGCTTCATGTACCTGCTACTGGATAAACGAGCCCTCTAGACTTTTGCGAGCATTGCAGTCTTCAGCCACGCGCGCGCGCTTTGCCCCGTTTCTTATCGTTGTCTACCTACTCCTACTTTGTCTCTTGGTCTTTTCTTAAACCTCTTGCAATCTTACAGAGATATTTCTTCGTCTAGCAGTCATGCATTCGCCTGACTGTTGCCTGTCCCCATCACGACGCTTTCATTTTATTACTGTAATAATCATTTCTTCCACTCCACACTGTTTCATCAGCTATTCGTTTCTTTTCCACTCTTTCGCAGTAATTCACAAGGTGTATTTCTTATCGAGCGATCCTCAGTTTTGGAATGCATTTCACATCAAAGACCCATCTCTCACTGCCACGATTCAGCACTGGTAACACGCTTTCTAAACATTTCGTTTCAGACACAGCACGTCATGTCACAGGCTCCAACTGACTGCAGGAGCACCACGAAGCCTTCCTGTGCCACACTGGTTCGTTTGGAATGTGTGTGCTGTTTGTGCTTCAGCTTTTTGTGCGTCGTACTGAAAACGCTCAAGGACCAAAGTGTGAGGAAAAGCCATCCACTGGAACACGCTGCTGGAGCGGGAGGCACGCTCCTGGCGAATACATTCATTACTGTCACTGGGAAAGTTCTCCTGCTTAGGTCTTCAACCACAATGTCGATTAGGGGCAACCCGCCATGCATTTCTGTCTTCGGCCTTCTCTTTGAGAGCGTGTAGATGGTTCAGATGGTATCCTCCGCGGTGTGGCTGATGTATTCTGATGTCAGTCTGTCTATTGTGTCTTTCAATGATACTTTTAATGACACCATCACGCCTCAGCAGATGGCCGAATTGCGCGTCCCTTCTGTGTTGGATAAGCTTCGAGAGACATGGTTTCTCTTTGTCCTCTTGATATCTCATCTAACGAGGAAATCTTTTGCATTCTGCGGTGCACCACACGCCTAAGACTATTGTTTACCATTTTCCTGCTTCTCCGAGTATCCGTGTTTCACTTCCGTGCATCAGTGCATTCCACACAAAAGTTTTTTTTTTTTGAGGTTTTTCCTGAAGCGTTCGTCTATGCAGCTAGACGTGGAAATGTTTCTTCTCTTACTAAAAGCAGCTTTTGTCTGGTGAATTCGTCTTGCCATATCTTTCCTTGATCTTCCATCTGACGTAATTTTACCCCTTAGGTAGGCAAAGAATTCGGTGGTCTCCAGTCGCTCATTGGTAAGTGAGCTTTGGGAAGTGGTGTTGTGTCTACTCACAGCTAAGAGTTTAGTTTTAGCTTCTCGTATTAATTTTCATGTTGTACAAAGAGCTGAGGGTGGTTTCCATCTGGGCCAGCATCGTTTCTAATTGTTCACATGACAATATCATATTATCAGCAAATCTCAATAAGTATATTTCCTTACAATGAATTTTAATAAGCAAATCTTTAACATAATGCAGCGCTTCAGCAACCGCGAATTGTTCAGACAATACGAAATTCAGCCTTGAGTTGCAAGGTAAATTTTTTTAGCTTACCTAGGAATAAAAAAACAAAGCAAGACTACACCCTTTCCGGGTCAGATACCCACAATCAAGACCAGGCAACGAAATATATATCAGTTCTCCTTATAGGAGACCATTCGCTCACAGCTCCAGGCTGCTTTGGCCTCCGTCACACAGCTCGAGGCTGCCGCCAAGGGGCACCACTGTGTTGGATCGAACGCGGGGATGCGAGGGACGTCGAGAACGTCCCACGTGTCCTCCGATCGGTCCACTGCTGTGGCCGCCCGGGTACTGCCTGCACTGATGTTGACCCCTCACCCGTGGTCGATTGGGAGATCATTCCAAAGTCTGCCAAGCAGCGAAAAACTTTCCGAGGGGCCGATCGTAGGGCTTCCCCAGTTCGTTTGACGAACAGGTTTCGGACGTTATCTTTGGCTGACGATGTCTCTCAGCCGGCCGCAGTCCTCCAGCCTGTTCCAGAGGAAGCTTCTCGGCCCGCAAGGTCTGGGCACTCACAAAGGATGCGTTTGCTGGTAGCTGGGAGCTCCAACGTTTGGCGTGTAATGGTTCCCTTTAGGAACATGGTTGTAAAGGAGGGGAAGGAAGCCAGTATGCACTTCGTGTGCATTCCGGGAAGAGTAATTCCGGATGTGGAAAGCGTGCTTCCGGATGCCATGAAGAGGATAGGGTGCAGCCAACCGCAGGTGGTGGCTCACGTCAGTACCAATGACGTGTGTCGCTTTGGGTCGGAGCAGATTCTCTCTGGTTTCGGGCGGCTAGCATAAAGGGTAAAGACTGCCAGTCTTGCTTCCGAGATTAAGGCGGAGCTCACCATCAGCAGCATCGTCGATAGAACCGACTGTGGTCCTTTGGTGCAGAGCCGAGTGGAGGGTCTGAATCAGAGGCTCGGACGGTTCTGTGACCGTGTAGGCTGCAGATTCCTTGACTTGCGCCATCGGGTAGTGTGTCTATGGGTTCTGCTTCATAGGTCAGGAGTCCACTACACACAGGAGGCGGCTACAAGGGTAGCGGGGGCTGTGTGGATCGGACTGGGCGGTTTTTTAGGTTAGAGGGTCTCAGGGAACCGCAGAAAGGATGTCCGTCTAAAGGTGGGGAGGTAAAACACAGTAAGGTAGTTGTAGAGACGATTGGTGTTGTAGTTGTAAATTGTCGTAGCTGTCTTGGGAAAGAACCAGAGCTCCAAGCCCCAATAGAAAGCACTGAAGCTCAAATACTTGTAAGTACAGAGAGCTGACTAAAGCCGGAAATAAGTTGAGCCGAAATTCTTTTCAAACGATCTAACAGTGTTCAGAAAGGATAGATTAAATACAGTTGGTGGTGGAGTATTTATTGTAGTCAGAAGTAGTTTGCCTTGTAGCGAAATTGAAGTAGATAATTCGTGTGAAATTGTATGGGTAAAGGTTATACCTGACAATCGGACTAAACTATTAATTGGATCGTTTTACCAACCGCCGAATCAGAAGATATAGTTGGTGAACAGTTCAAAGAAAACTTGAGTCTCATTTCAAATAGGTACCCCACTCATACAATTGTGGTCGGTGGCTACTTCAATCTACCCTCGATATGCTGGAAAAATTGTACGTTTAAAGCCGGCGGCAGGCATAAAACGTCATCCGAAATTGTACTGAATGCTCCCTCAGAAAATAATTTTGAACAGTTAGTTCACGAGCCACTTGAAGCGTAAACGGTTGCGAAAGCATACTTGACCTTTTAGCAACAAATAATCCTGGACAAACACTGTGTATGGTGACGAATACAGGGATTAGCGACCTCAAGGCAGTCGCTGCTAGGCTGAATAACGTAATACCTACAACCATAAAAAAGAAACGCAAAGTATATCTATTTAAAAAAAGCTGATAAAAATGCTCTTAACGCCTTTTTAAGACAGTCTTCACTCCTTCCGATCTGATCTAGTAAGTGTAGAGAAGTTGTGGAATGATTTCAAAGAGGCAATTGAGAGATATATACCACATAAATTAATAAGTGATGGTACTGATCCCCCATGGCACACAAAACGGGTCAGATCGCCGTTGCAGAAGCAGCGAAAAAAGCATGTCAAATTTAAAAGAACACACAATCCCCAAGATTGGTAAAGTTTTACAGAAGTTCGAAATATGGCACGTACTTCAATGCGAGTTGCTTTTAATAATTTCCACAACGAAATTCTGTCTCGAAATCTGTCAGAAAAACCAAAGAGATTCTGGTCATACATAAAGCACACCAGTCGCAAGACGCTTTCAATACCTTCATTGCGCGATAACAATGGTGAAGTCATTGATGACAGTGCCACTAAAGCAAAGTTCTTAAACGCGATTTTTCCGGAACTTCTTCACCAAAGAAGACGAAGTAAATATTCCTGAATTCCAATCAAGAACAACTGCCAAGATGAGAAACATAAAAGTAGATATCCTCGGTGTGACAAAGCAGCTTAAACCACTTAATAAAGGCAAGGCTTCGGGTCCAGATTGTATACCAGTCAGGTTCCTCTCAGAGTATGCTGATAAAGTAGCTCCATATTTAGCAAGCCGGCCGAAGTGGCCGCGCGGTTCTGGCGCTGCAGTCTGGAACCGCGAGACCGCTACGGTCGCAGGTTCGAATCCTGCCTCGGGCATGGATGTGTGTGATGTCCTTCGGTTAGTTAGGTTTAACTAGTTCTAAGTTCTAGGGGACTAATGACATCAGCAGTTGAGTCCCATAGTGCTCAGAGCCATTTGAACCATATTTAGCAATTATATACAACCACTCGCTCACAGAAAGATCCGTGCCTAAAGACTGGAAAATTGCTCGTCATACCAATACCCTAAAGAGAAGTAGGAGTAATCCGCTGAATTACAGGTCTATGTCACTAACGTCGATTTGCAGTAGGGTTTTGGAACATATACTGTATTCGAAAATTATGAAGTACCCCGAAGAAAACGATTTATTGACACATAGTCAGTACGGATTCAGAAAACATCGTTCTTGTGAAACACAGCTAGCTCTTTATACTCATGAAGTAATAAGTGCTATCGACAGGGCATGTCAAATTGATTCCAAATTTTTAGATTTCCAGAAGGCTTTCGACACCGTTCCTCACGAGCGTCTTCTAACCAAACTGCGTGCCTACGGCGTATCGCCTCAGTTGTGCAACTGGATTCGTGATTTCCTGTCAGAAAGGTCACAGTTCGTAGTAATAGAGGAAAAGTCATCGAGTAAAACAGAAGTAATATCCGACGTTCTCCAAGGCCCTCTATTGTCCTGATCTATATTAACGACATAGGAGGCAACCTGAGTAGCCGTCTTAGATTGTTTACAGATGATGCTGTCATTTTCCGTCTTGTAAAGTCATCAGATGATCAAAACGACTTGCAAAATGATTTATATAAGATATTGGGATGGTGCGAAAAGTGGCAATTGACCCTGAATAAAGAAAAGTGCGAAGTTATTCACATGAGTACTAAAAGAAATCAGCTAAATTTCGATTACGCTGTAAGTCACATAAATCTGAGGGCTGTAAATTCAACTAAATAGTTAGGGATTACAATTACAAATATCCTAGATTGGAACGATCACATAGATAATATTGTGGGTAGAGCAAGCCAAAGACTGCGATTCATTGGCAGTACACACCACACTTGTCCGCCCTATTCTGGAGTATTGCTGAGCGGTGTAGGATCCGCATCAGGTGGGACTGACGGATGACATCGAAAAAGTGCAAAGAAGGGCAGCTCGTTTTGTATTATCGCGAAACAGGGGAGATAGTGTCACAGAGATGATACGTGAATTGGAGTGGCAATCATTAAAACAAAGGCGTTTTTCGTTGCGACAGGATCTTCTCATTAAATTTCAATCACCAGTTTTTTCCTCCAATTGTGAAAACATTCTGTTCGCACCCACGTACATAGAGAGAAATGATCACGATAAAATAAGAGAAATCAGGGCTCACCCAGAAAAATTTAAGTGCTCGTTCTTCCCGCGTGCCGTTCGAGAGAGGAACGGTAGAGAGACAGCTTGAAGGTGGTTCATTGAACCCTCTGCCAGGCACTCCATTGTGAGTAGCAGAGTAATCACGTAGATGTAGGTGTGTAAATGTAGATAGGTTAAGTATCCTACAAAGTAGGGCGTTTATTAAAATCCCTGGGGTATAAAGTTTCTTCCTCTGCCACTAACAACCTTAAAAAGAATTTAGTCGATTCTCTTGATAAAGGTACTGATAAATCACCCCTGTCAGATGTATGTAAGATCACTTGTGCTGAATGTCCCTGTGATTACATTGGACAGACAGGGAGGGCCCTGTCTGTTAGGTTTAAAGAGCATCTGCCGATTACAAGAGGTGACGGAACGCGAGGATCTACATTTGCTGAACATCTTGTTCAAATGGCACATGCTCCCAAGCCTCTAAGAGATGGAGAACTTTTGCATAATGAAGTCAAAGGATGTAATTTAGACGCTCTTGAAGAATTGCAACATGTTATTATTGACAGAGAAAATTTACCTAATGATCAGCTGCAACTAAAAAATAGAAATTATTTCGAAGGATTTCAAGCTTTGCTCCAGTGGAGTTGACCCACTGTCCGCTTCGAATGGCCGATGCTGTTTTCCTATATGCTTTGCCCCTTTATTATAGTGCGTTTGTACATTGTGTCTCGATAGATTTTGTATTATACTGGTAATGTCACCAGTTGCAAAGGTGTTTATTAATTTGCGTGTTTTATGTTCAAGATATTTCATGCTTCCGACGCCTGGGTCTCCCACGCTAATTTATTAGTTACTGTAGTGGGGTTTCGCCCTCTTATTATAATATTTGAATGTAAATTGTCTTGGTCTGACTTAGTAGCTAGTTCTTGGGAAAATTGCTTAATGTGCTGTACCATAGGTAGGCATTTGTCCATTTGCGGGACTGTTTCCTGTCACATTTTGTTTACAATTTACGTAATTTTGAGACATCCTGTGTGTCTCGCTTTGCCGCTGGCCGAGCCTCGCCGCGGAACTGCTCGCGACGCCCAGTTTCCTTGTTGCTTACGTGCGACCCTTATTCCAGGCCCGGCTTAGCTCCGTCTACGTTTTTCTTGTTGTTTCTAGTACTGACAGACATAATCTTATGATTATGCGTCTTTATTCTGTATTAGTTTTATTCTGTGACATGGCCAACGTTTGGCCCTCAAAATAATTTAATTTGTTTAAGTATCACGATTTTTCTTATTATGAAATCATTAGATTGATGATGTATTTCAATGTTTAATGTATGTCCGTATGAGCTAAGTTACAGGTTCTGAAGAAGATATCATTATTGGCAACGAAACCTAGGTGAAATAAAAAAAAATTACCTTGCAGCTGAAGGCTGAATTTCTTATTGTCGGAATTTTAATTCGTCCTATAGCTCCTACACGTCTCCTGACTACTTTGTTTGCTGCTCGTAGGATATTACTTCCCAAGGATTCCCATCTATCTTCAACACCTCTGGCGTTGATCATAACCGCAGCTATGTTTATTTGTTCCTTCTATGCCGACTTAGCCGTATCGTTCTTTAGCCCGTTCAGATTCCATTCCTCATAAGTTGTCTGGCTAGCATCCTTGTCTGCATTGGTGCAGCTTCTACAGTCTCTTACCTGATTCCGGAATCTAACTAGACTGAAGTCCATCTGGTATCTCTTCCTGTCTCCACGGGCCTTGCACGTATACCTTCTCTATGGATGGTGCTGATATTATGTGTTACATATCACGAAATGAAAATTGTCTCGGTACCGTAATAGTATAAAGTATGTCTGTTTAAAAGTATCTGTGGTTGTTTGCGTTTTTCAGCAACGAAACAGAAGTAACTGAACAGGTATTTCTTCTTCGTCTTCCTTGTTCAGGAATTTGAAAGTTTCCTCTGTTATGTTGGTATACAGTCTCCTCGTCTGACTCCAGGCTAAATCCTTATTTACCTGCCACTAGCGTGACGAACCTACATTCATTTTCCACCTAACTGATGTAATTAGGAAAAACGGATTTACTTATCCGCATTTGCCCGATTTCGACTCCATAACATTTTCACATTTTCGGTTGATTCTACACGTGTCACTTACAGTACAGCAAACGTCACACTTGTTAAGTACATTGCATGTGCGTACACACACAGGTACCGCAAACACCAGAACCGCGTAACAGCAAATGCTACGATCAACACCGACTGAGATTTACATTTAAGAAACGTTTGGCTGCGGAAGATTAAAAGCAATAAAACTTACATGTTGGTGAAGAATAATTGACGCCGCAGAACTGACGTAAAAACTCTTTAGTAACCTAACATGCAATGAATCGTAACTCTAATTTCTCAAAGGCTTTCAGGACACATATAGTTGAACCTGTGTCAAATGCTTCCTCGGAATCTTTAGATCATTGACAAAGTGCTAAGTCATACCTGTTCTTCGTTTCGTTCACGACGTGCTCTCTATCCACTTTTGAAGTCAGCTTGTTCCTCTGTCCGATTAAAATCTAACGTTTTCTGAATACGGCTGATCTACGTTTCGGAAATGGTGCTCACAGCGCTTATCTTTGCATCTACCTACTGTAGAGTCCTATAACACATTCTGAGCTCAAACAGAACGCAGTGTATCCAGAATGACTGCCTCCATGACAAGCAGCACGGATTTCGAAAGCATCGATCATGTGAAACCCATTTCGCACTTTTCTCACATAACCTCTACATCTACATGATGACTCTGCTATTCACAATAAAGTGCCTGGCAGAGGGTTCAATGAACCACCTTCAAGCTGTCTCTCTACTGTTCCACTCTCGAACGGTGCGCCGAAAAAACAAGCACTTAAATTTTTCGGTGCGAGACCTGATTTCTCTTATTTTACCGTGACGATCATTTCTCCATATGTAGGTGGGTGCCAACAGAATGTTTTCGCAAACGGAGGAGAAAACTGGTGATTGAAATTTCATGAGAAGATCCCGTCGCAACGAAAAACGCCACCCCAATGCACGTATCATATCTGTGGCACTATCTCCCCTATTTCGCAATTACACAAAACTAGCTGCCCTTCCTTGCACTTTTTCTATGTCATCCGTCAGTTCCACCTGATGCGGATCCCACACTGCACAGCAGTACTCCAGAATAGGGCAGACAAGGATGGTGTAAGCAGGCTCTTTAGTAGACCTGTTGCACCTAGTAAGTGTTCTGCCAATAAATCGCAGTCTTTGGTTTGTTCTACCCACAATATTATCTATGTGTTCGTTCCAATTTAGGTTATTTGTAATTGTAATCCCTAAGTATTTAGTTGAATTTGTATGACTTATCGCATAATAGAAATTTAGCGGATTTCTTTTATTACTCATGTGAATAACATCACACTTCTCTTTCTTCAGGTTCAATTGTCACTTTTCGCACCATACAGATACCTTATCTAGATCATTCTGCAATTCGTTTTGGTCATCTGATGACTTTACAAGACGGCAAATAACAGCGTCATCTGCAAACAATCTAAACGTTTACTAAGATTGTATCCTATGTCATTAATGTAGGCCAGGAACAATAGAGGGCCTGTAACACTTCCTTGGGGAACGCTGGATATTACTTCTGAGTTACTCAATGACTTTTCGTCTATTACTACGAACTGTGACCTTTCTGACAGGAAATCACGAATCCAGTTGCACAACTGAGGCGATACGCCGTAGGCACGCAGTTTGGTTAGAAGACGCTCGTGAGGAACGGTGTCGAAAGCCTTCTGGAAATCTAAAAATTTGGAATCAATTTGACATGCCCTGTCGATAGCACTTATTACTTCATGAGTATAAAGAGCTAGCTGTGTTTCACAAGAACGATGTTTTCTGAATCCGTACTGACTATGTGTCAATAAATCGTTTTCTTCGGGGTACTTCATAATTTTCGAATACAGTATATGTTCCACAACCCTACTGCAAATCGACGTTAGTGACATACATCTGTAATTCAGCGGATTACTCCTACTTCTCTTTAGGGTATTGGTATGACGAGCAATTTTCCAGTCTCTAGGCACGGATCTTTCTGTGAGCGAGTGGTTGTATATAATTGCTAAATATGGAGCTACTATATCAGCATACTCTGAGAGGAACCTGACTGGTATACAATCTGGATCCGAAGCCTTGCCTTTATTAAGTGGTTTAAGCTGCTTTGTCACACCGAGGATATCTACTTCTATGTTTCTCATCTTGGCAGTTGTTCTTGATTGGAATTCAGGAATATTTACTTCGTCTTCTTTGGTGAAGGAGTTCCGGAAAACCGCGTTTAAGAACTCTGCTTTAGTGGCACTGTCATCAATGACTTCACCATTGTTATCGCGCAATGAAGGTATTGATAGCGTCTTGCGACTGGTGTGCTTTATGTATGACCAGAATCTCTTTGGTTTTTCTGACAGATTTCGAGACAGAATTTCGTTGTGGAAATTATTAAAAGCATCTCGCATTGAAGTACGCGCCATATTTCGAACTTCTGTAAAACTTTGCCAATCTTGGGGATTGTGTGTTCTTTTAAATTTGACATGCTTTTTTCGCTGCTTCTGCAAAGGCGATCTGACCCGTTTTGTGTGCCATGGGGGATCAGTACCATCACTTATTAATTTATGTGGTATATATCTCTCAATTGCCGTCGATACTATCTCTTTGAAATCATTCCACACCTTTTCTACGCTTACATAATCAGATCGGAAGGAGTGAAGACTGTTTCTTAAAAAGGCACTAAGAGCATTTTTATCAGCTTTTTTAAATAGATATACTTTGCGTTTCTTTTTGATGGTTGTAGGTGTTACGGTATTCAGCCTAGCAGTAACTGCCTTGTGGTCGCTAATCCCTGTATTCGTCACGATACTCGCTATTTGTCCAAGATTATTTGATTTTAAGAGGTCAAGTATGCTTTCGCAACCGTTTACGCTTCAAGTGGCTCGTGAACTAACTGTTCAAAATTATTTTCTGAGGGAGCATTCAGTACAATTTCGGATGACGTTTTATGCCTGCCGCTGGCTTTAAACGTACAATTTTTCCAGCATATCGAGGGTAGATTGAAGTCGCCACCGACCACAATTGTATGAGTGGGGTACCTGTTTGAAATGAGACTCAAGTTTTCTTTGAACTGTTCTGCAACTGTATCTTCTGAGACGGGGTGGTCGGTAAAATGATCCAATCAATAGTTTAGTCCGATTGTCAAGTACAACCTCTATCCATACTATTTCGCAGGAACTATCTACTTCAATTTCACTACAAGGCAAACCACTTCTGACAGCAATAAATACTCCACCACCAACTGTATTTAATCTATCATTTCTGAACACTCTTAGATCGTTTGAAAAAATTTCGGCTGAACTTTCTGTACCTATAACTATTTGAGCTTCACTGCTTTCTATTAGGGCTTGGAGCTCTGGTTCTTTCCCAACACAGTTACGACAATTTACACCTACAATACTGATCGTTTCTACAACTACCTTACTGTGTTTTACCTGCCCTCTTTTAGACAGACGCCCTTTCTGTGGATTCCTGAGACCATCTAACCTAAAAAACCGCCCAGTCCCTTCCACACAGCTCTCGGTACCCGTGTAGCCGCTTCCTATGTGTAGTTGAATCCTGACCTATTAAGTGGAGCCCGGAAACCCACCATCCGATGGCACAAGTAAAGGAATCTGCAGCCTATACGGTCACAGAACCGCCCGAGCCTCTGATTCAGACCCTCCACTCGGCTCTGCACCAAAGGACCACAATCGGTTCTATCGACGATGCTGCTGATGGTGAGCTCCGCCTTAATCTCGGAAGCAAGACTGGCGGTCCTTACCATTTCCGCTAGCGGCCCGAAACCAGAGAGAATCTCTTCCGATCCAAAGCGAAATATGTCATTGGTACCGACATGCAGTTGGCTGCACCCTGTACTCTTAATGGCATCCGGAAGCACCCTTTCCACATCTGGGATGATTCCCCCCAGTATGCACATGGAGTGCATACTGGCTTCTTTCTCCTCCTTGGCGCCGGCCGTAGTGGCCCTGCGGTTCTAGGCGCTACAGTCTGGGTCCGTGCGACCGCTACGGTCGCAGGTTCGAATCCTGCCTCGGGCATGCATGTGTGTGATGACTTTAGGTTGGTTAGGTTTAAGTAGTTCTAAGTTCTAAGGGACTGATGACCTTAGAAGTTAAGTCCCATAGTGCTCAGAGCCATTTGAACCTCCTTGGCGGCCATGATCCCAAGGGGCCCCATTACGCGCCTAACGTTGGAGCTCCCAACTACCAGCAAACCCAGCCTCTGTGAATTCCCAGACATTGCGGGCCGAAGAGCTTCCTCTGGAATAGGGTGGATGACTGCACCCAGCTTAGAGACCTCGGCAACCACGGGTAATGCCAGAAACCGGTTCGTCAAACGAACCGAGGAGGCCCTACGATCAGTCTGTCAGAAAGCCTTTTGCTGCCTGCCAGACTTTGGAATGATCTCCCACTCGATCATGGGTGAGGGGTCAACCTCAGTGCAGGCAGTACCCGGGGCGGCCCCAGCAGTGGACCGATCGGAGGACACGTGGGACGTGCACGATGTCCCTCGCATCCCTGCATCCGACCCCCCACAGTGATGCCACTTGGCAGCAGCCTCTAGCTGTGTGATGGAAGCCAACACAGCCTGGAGCTGTGAGCGAAGGGTCAGCAACTCAGCTCGCATCTGTACACATCAATCACTGCAATGGCTCCTGTTTGACGCTCGTAAAAATATGTCACAAACGAACGGTGTACCCGCCTTATTAACAGCAGGAATTCAAAGTGCTCTCTCAGCTCTCTCCTGAAAGTCATCGATCGAGGAGGCAGGCAGATGGAGTCTTGATTTCTGAAAAGCGTTTGACTCAGCATCACACTAAGCTTATTAATGAAAGGACTACTATATGCGATATCAAACAAAATTTGTGAGTGGAGTGAGGCTTTCTTGCAAGGATGAATGCTGCGTTTTATGTTGGACAGAGAGTGGATGTGGAAGTACTTTTAGACTGCCACAAGGGAATTACGTTGGGATCCTTACTGTTCACACAATGCAGAATAGTGCAGTCAATGAATCAGAGCTGGAATCAGGCAACTTTCTTTTTACACTAATCATACAAATTTTGTTTTCATAATAGTACAAGACAAAAATAATTGTAGTTGTAAGTCATACATGTGCCAGAGTATTTAAATACTATAAAAAAGTTGAAGCAAGTGGCTAGCGGCAACAGTAAAAGTAAACTCAGACATATACTTGAGTATAACGTTGTGTAGGGACATGGAATGGATGGGCTCAGTCCTGGGTAGCAGGCGACAGGCAGACTTGGGTTCGTTGGTACATATTACGAAAATGCAGCCGGCATTCAAAGGAGACTGCTAACAAAACACTTGTCTGACACATCCTTGAATACTGCTTGGGGACACTGGACATATGCAGAAAAGGGCAGCACGAATGGTCGCAGGTCTGTTCCATATGTAGGGGAGCGTCACAGCGGCGCCGGAACTACTGAACCTGCAGACTTTCGAAGATAGACGTAAACTATTCCGAGAAAGCCTACTTACAAAGTCCAGGTATTAGCTTTAAAAGATGACTCTAGCAATATACTACAACTCCCTAACTATGGTTCACATAGGGATCGCAAAGTTAGACTAATTATAGCACACATAGAGCTGGGGGGCGGGAGAAGGGGCAGGGGGGGGGGGGGGAGCAGGTCAGCAGTCAGAGGCACCAGGCTGTAAGCTGGAAGAGTGATCGCGGAAACAGCAGGCTGTAAGTAACGGGCAGAAGCAGCAGCGACCAGAGGCCACCTGTGTAATGTAAACCAACAACAAGCCATGGCAATCGCTAATTCTTATTTTCTTTATTGTTATTTCATCCCCCTCGCCCCACACGGACAGGGGTGTCTCTCAGCAGTACGGCATTCCGCTTTTCAGCAGCGAGCTCTTTTAAAAATGTAACAAAGACGAGCAAAGGAGAAAAGTTACACATGCTTTTACAAACAGTAAATTGGATGAATTCTGTTGGCATCTAGATAAAAACATTAAAAGTTATTTCTTTTCTAAATTAAAAATCAAAAGACCAACAATAAATACACGAAACTTTATACAACTTGAAAACACATCACAGAAAGATGAAATTCATGTCAGAAGAAGAACTGAATTTTTTGTCTTTGAGTAAGCACCTGCACTGGCACAGAAGGACTTTGGGAGGATAGAATACGTTCCATAGGGTTGAGGACTGTGGGCAGAAAAAGCTAGGGTCGTGTTAGGTTCGGAACTACAGAGATGAAGGTAGGCATTGAGGTGGATAGTAGGAAAACAGGTGGGCAAGACAGAGCGTGAGGAGGGGTTTGGGATGTGGTTAAGGTATGCTATCAAAGAGGAAATGGATGAAGATGGATGTAGAAGGAGAAGGAGAGAGGATCCAGACGTGAACTGGGATAGGTGGCGAAGAGTTACAGTGAGTGGAAGGAATAATTATCGGGATGGAACTTATTATCTAAGACAGGGAGCTGATTGAAGTTTCATTGGGATAGGATACGGAGCGTGTGTAGATATAGGGACGTTGGGATGTGTTTGTTAAGGTATGCCAGCGTACCACAGTTGGTTATCAGAAGGGACCTAATGGGGCTATTGGAATGACAAGTGCTACTTTGGTCACCCCGACAATTAGGGATATAGATTACTTTACATGAAGGATACAGGGGAAAAACTTGGTGAATCATTTTTCTTTTCGAAATGGGCTCGAACAGTATCAGATTCTTCATTCAAATGCCTACCTTTTAGAGGTACGAAACAGAAATGGAAACAATTTAGTCTTGGCTTTATTCAACATTAAAGTTTTAGCTTGCAGCAAAAGAAGCGAGCAAGTCAACGATTTCAAAGAGAAAACTGAGGTAAGTTCCCTACATTACAAATAGAGGGTAGTGCAGTCACTCAAATATTTCACCATTTTTTTTGTCACTCTTCATTGTTCTCACACTGTGTTTTTAGTGGAAGTTAATATTTCAGTATTGGTTAATGAATCGAGGGAAACCTCACCTATTAATCATCCAACAGAAAGCCCACAATAGAGTAAAACTACTGAAATTAGTAACAGGCCGAACTTGGAGATTGCACCCCTCCACTGTTCTCCACACCTACAAAATCCTGAATCCGAAGCATCGTCTGCTGTGCAAACGTTGTACGGATTTTCTTCCCGCCAAAGTTTTACAAATCGCTCCAAATCGTCGAACACTGTGTACTCTGTCTCGCTTTCCTCATCCGTTTACCTTTCCCCACCTGGACCCCTACCGTCTCATCAAATTCCCAGCCCTCCTCACGCCCATCGAACTCTTCTGCATCTCCTGTACTGTCCGTAAAGTAGATCCCAGTCGCCCCACTGGCTCCCCTCTGATCACCGACCTGGCTGCGCTGCCGCGCCTTAACAAACACACCCCACCGTCCCCACACCCACACACTCTCCATTTCCTATACCAACGCGACTTCAACCAACTCCCTATTCAAGACAATGAGATCCAACTCGATCACTGACCCTCCTACCAACTATAACTCTTCCCTGCCTGCCCCATCTCACGTAAGGGGTCATCTCTCCTTTCCCCTCTCCATCCTTTACCATCCCTTTCCTCTTTCTACCACTGCCCTACCCACACTTCACACTACTCCTCATCTTCTGTATTTCCCATCGACTGTATTCCCAACTACCCCCCTCAGTTGTTATCTCTCATCTCCATAGTTTCCTATCTAACAGACCCCTGTATTTCTACCAAAACCCCTCAACCCTATGGGACATACTGTCTCCTCTGGCGATAGTTCTCGACCCAGTGCAGGTCCTCCAGATTTTAAGTGAAAGTGCAGTGCTTCGGTGTTTTTCTCGGAAGACTTTCACGATCCTGCGATGTGTTTTTTAAAATGTATATATTTCGGTTTTTTAACTGTCCTTTTATTTTTAATTTAAGGTAGAAAAGAGCCCCAAATTTTGTTTGTATTTCTCGCTGACAGCCCACTCCGCGCCCATATGGGACGAGGGGTATGAGCTACCAGTAAAGAGAGAAAAAATAATAACAGATCTCACAACTCATAAACTGCGCACAATGAGGTACAATATTCCGTGGATTACAACCAGAACATACGAATGTAACTTCACTACCGTCAACTATGAAGAAATCTGTAGATATATTAAAAAGCTCAATAATAATAAGTGATCGGGAGAGATGGGATTGTAGCTGAACTACTGAAGAACCTTGGTTCAAATTCCTTAAAAGAGATCACGCAAATCATCCAATAAATTTGGCAGGCAGAAAAAATTCCAGAGGATTGTAAATGTGTACTAATTCATCCATTGCACAAAAAGGGAGAGTGATTAGATGTAACCAACTACAGAGGAATTTCACTTTTGCTGCTCACTTAACAAAATTTTGTCCACGTGTCTTCTAAAGAGAGCTGAAGAGCAGATAGAACATACGATTTCAGATTACCAAGCAAGCTTTCGACCTAATAGATCGTGCCCGAACAGATCTTTAATCTTAAAACTATTTTAAAAATTAAAGCAATCAGGTGGAAACCAATAGTCTGCACACTTGTATATTTTTAAAAATCATACGATTCTATACATAGACAATCTCAACGCAATATTCCAGAAGAACGCGGACTAGACACCAAAACTCGAAAACTGATCGAACAAACGCTGTCAGAAACCAAATCATAAATTAAATTCATAGATGAAATTTCGGAACCATTCTTAGTTAAAACATGAGTAACACAAGGAGATGGGATCGCGCCACTATTATTCAACATAGTTTCAGACAAATTAATGAAAAAACGGGAAATGGAAGTAAGAAAACAAAACTTTTGGAAAGCAAGAGGGCTAGGAAGAGGTCAAGGAAAAATTAAAGTTCCATATCTAGCGTTTGCAAATGACTTAGCGATTCTAACCGACAGTGAAGAAATAACACTAAAACAGATCGACACCCTCAAAGAACGTGCAGAGAAGGACGACCTGCAAATCTTCTTTGAGAAGACTGAATTCATCTATTGTAAGTTAGATATTACGAAACTTAAAAACAAATTATGGTGAAATCAACAGAGTCAAACACTGTAAGTACCTTGGTCAAATTATTGAACCAACAGGACTTGAAAAAATAGCACAAAAAACAGATTGCAGAAAATCAAGAATGCTTCAGATTTGCTTCAAATTTGCATAACGAAAAATACCTGTCAAAAGGCACTAAAATTAGACACTACAATACAGTAATCTAATCGACAGTCATATATGCAAGTGAAACACTCTCACTGAATCGAAAACTAGATTTACAAGAAATTGAGAAAGTAGAGAGAAAATTTACTAGAAAAATTCTGGTACCACGATACACACAAGATGGATACAGATTGCAAACCGTCGAGACAACAGAAAAGTATTAAACATCGAAATTGACAACAGAGAGAGAGGAATGAAGTTGTATGGACACCTAGACAGACTACCTGGAAACGGACTAACTAAACGTCTATTGGACTGTGTGACATCACTTAAAGCATCAATACCTTGGGTAAATCAAGTTAAGAAGGATTTGACAAAAGCAAAAATTGACGTAATGAACACATCAGACAGGGATTCATTCAGAAGCAAAATTGATAAGTGGAAGTATACTCCAGAGATGGAACCAGAACCACACCTACGAAAGTGAACTGAAGAAAGAAAGAAGGCTTTCGGGGAGAAAATGAAGAAATATTGGGGAAATACGAAGAACCATAAGAAAGATTGAAAATCACCTGCTTATCGTTCTCCAATGGAGACATTTTCTAATAGTAGTAACAACAACAGATCGTGCTGCGCTGCTGAGATGTCCGCACTGGCGAGTGGAGACGACGGTATACCATAAAATGAGCCTCAAAAACGGAGACCGAATGGGCGATGTCAGACAATCTTTAGTTCACATGAAATGGGGAATGCCTACAAACGTTCCCCTCTTAAATGTTTTGAAGTCATAACTGAAGCAGCTGAAATTCTGCGCAACGCAAACTGAGCTGAAAGGCTGAGCAAAGTCAACTGCTCAGACACACGCAAAGTTCAATCGTGTATTTGGGAGAGTTAGTAACAGTGTTACGTATTAATAAAAGGAGGTCACGTCAGCATGGGCGCGTTTAGGGTGTATGGCACTCTGTGCAGTAATTCACTGTACGCCCCCATTCCTGGATTTTCTGCGTTCTGGAATTAAAAAATCTGGTTCCTGGCCTTCATGAGAAAATTTACTTATTTAGTTTTTTCTCTGGACCCTTTACAAATATGTGTGAATATCAGGAGACAAGCAGGTATTTTGAATTAAACGATTGCTCCCTCTCTTATACTACTGAGCCTGTTTTTTTCTGGCACTTCATGCTAAGCATTTACGTTTATGTGTGTTTCAGACTACTACTATCATTTGTGTATAAACGGGAATGGTCAAGAAGCAGCTTATGACTCGGGGATTGGCGTCATGTTCTGCATCGAGGAGCACCCCGTTGATGGCCACCAGTTGATGGCGGATGGAGAAGAAGAATCGGAGGGCAACCTGGGTGCGAGGCGGAGGAAGCATCAGCAGCCTGGGAGAACATAGCGGTGCACCAGCTGGAGGAGCGGACCGGCGGTCGTCGCTGCGGCCACCCTCTCAGCTGTGACTCGAAATGCAGCCAACAGATCCTGTATGTCGTCATCGACCTGAAAAATTAGGAGGTCCGATGAATCCAATGCTAAATCCTGGCGGGAGGGGAGCCAAGACAAGGCATCGGCGTTGGCATGCTGGGAGGTGGGCTAGAAATGGATGGTGTACCCAAAACGTGAAAGGAATAGTGCCTATCGCTGCAGGCGGTGGGAAGTCTTTGTGGGTAACTGGGCTGATGGAGAAAATAAGGCCACAAGAGACTTATGGTCAGTGATTAAGCGAAAAGACCTACCGTAAAGGTACGGGAGGAATTTGGTACAGGCAAACACGATGGGTAGGGCCTCCTTTTCAATTTGAAAATATTTGCATTGGGCCTTGGTAAGGGATTTAGATATGTACGCCATCCGGTGTTCCGATCCATCGGGTAGACGGTGCGAAAGGACAGTGCCAACACCATAGTCTGAGGCGTCCATAGCCAAGAGGAGAGGAAGAGAGGGGTTATACTACATGAGACACGCCACAGAGTGTAACCTCTGCTTTAAGGTTTGGAAAGCCGATTCACAAGCTGGGAACCAATGAAAAGGCAAGCTCTTTTGGCATAGGTGATGGAGGGCGCCGCAATGAGGGCGGTGGAGGGAATGAACTTTCGATAGTAAGCAGTTTTACCCAGGAAAGACCACAATTGGTGTACGTCGTCCGGATGAGGAAGGGCCGTTATAGCTGTGATGTGGGAGGAGGTAGGGGATATGCCTTTGTGAGAAATGATGTGACCCAGGTAGGAAATAGCAGGTTGAAAAAAGGAGCATTTAGCAAAGTTGCGTTTTAGGCCTGCAGTCCACAGGCCCAGGAACAAGTGTCGTAGATGACTGAGATGTTCATCCGCGGTACGGCCGGTGACGACCGTGTCGTCGAGATAGTTGATACAACTGGGCACATCCCACAAGAGCTGTTCCAAGTAACGCTGAGATATGGCCGGTGCACTAGCGCTGCCATACATGAGGCAGTTCAACCGGAACAGCCCAAACGGTGTGTTGACGATGGTCAAGTGAGTAGAAGGCTCATCAAAAGGTATTTGGAGTTAGGCCTCGGGAAGATCGATCTTTTAAAAAAATTGCCCCCAGTGAACTTGGAGAACAGGTCCTCAGGATGGGGAAGGGGACAGTATTCAACCTGTAGCTGAGGGTTTAGCGTAGCCTTGAAGTCGCCACAAACCTGAAGACGCCCATCTGGTCTCTTGAGGACGACCAAGGGTGTCGCCTAAGAATGTAACAGACCGGAGTGACGACTCCCTCTGTAATGAGACGGTCCTGTTCCTGTTTAAGAGGCTGCTGGAGGGCGAGGGGGACCTGCTAAGCCCGAAAGAACTTTGGGTGGGAAGACGGTTTCAGCTGGAGCGACGCCTGAAAATATTGAGCTCAGGCGATGCCTGGCGAGAAGAGGTCCTGGAATTCTGTGCACAAGGTATCGACTGCCGGAAACAGAACCTGGGAAGACACCAGATGAACACTGTCGTCGATGGCGTAGCCAAAGACGCGGAAGGCGTCCAACCCAAAGAGGTCCGCGGTGGCTGGATTGTTGACTGCAAGGAAGGTAACTTCCCAGCGAACCAATTTATACAGGATGGAAGCCATGAACTGACCCAAAATAGTCATCGCTTGCTTATTATAAGTAAGGAGCGCCGAGGTGTGGGCTCCTGAGGGGGGATGCCCCAATCTTCGCATAAGAGGAACAGTTGATCAATGAGATCGCTCCTCCAGTATCCACCTGCATCTGCAGCGGCCGACCGTTGACCTGAACATTGATCATCAGCTTGGAAGATCACGAAGACTGCACCTGGTTGACATCCATAAGTAGCGGCCCCTGATGGTCAGTGGCAGGAGGAGGAGGAGGAGGAGGAAGAGACGCTGCCAAGAGTGACAGACTGAACTGACATGTTCGTTAGGGGTACACACTGTACAACATGCCCACCTGTCAGGGGAGTCTTCCCATGCATGATCATGAAAGCCTCCTGGACAGGACGGCAGCCAGAGGGGCTGGAGCACTGGCGAGGGCGTGGGGGCCTCTGTGCACCAACGGTCCGTGCCGGACAAATGGAGCAGGCCAAGGGTGCGAAGTCCTGGACAGGGCAGCTGCCCTGTCGATGCTGTGCTGAACTTGGCAGCCAGCGCCGGACATCGTAACGGATGGCAGCAACGTCTTCGACCTCTGCCAGTGATGCGAAGGGCTCCATGGTGATGAGGTCATGGAGAGACGCCACTTCTGCCCAGGATTCCAAGCGCTTGTCAGCCGGCATACAGACTTCGTACTTGAATGCCAGATCAATGATCTGGTTCAGAGTAGGATTGTCGAGTGTGAGGTCATCACGTCGGAAAGCCACGACAAGGGCGGTCTGGATGAGGTGGTCGCGGACCATCCCATCTGCGTAGGATTCATTGGAGACCCGTGTGGTGAACTGACACTTCCGGCTGAGACCTAGCAGTTCCGCTGCCCACTGGCGATAGGATTGGCCTACTTTCTTGCGACACTGGTAGAATTGGACCCCGGCAGCCAACATGTGGAACCATCGTCGGTAGTAAGCTGTGAGAACCTCACAAATCTGGTAGAAAGTCAAAGAATCCGGAGGTCGAGGTTGTAGTTTCGTCAAGAAAACATACCCTTTGGACTGGTTCCAGCACAAAAAGTAGGAACGACGAGCAGCCTCTTGGACAACATGGTGGATGTGAAAATGCTGCAGGAGCCACTTGTCATATGTTTCACAATCTTCAGTAGCCTCATTGAAAGCAGGAAACGTCTGGGGCGGCGGAATCGCTTGATTTTTTCAAGAGTTCTGTAAAGAAACGTTCCCGTTCTACCGTATCTTCCTTCGCCGTCGGCGTTGTCGTGGTTACCGTGAGACACCGTTATACCAAGAGGAAAGGCGCGTCGATCTTAGAGCATGAGATATGATGACCTTAAGCCATTGACGACACACAACGGTCACGGTAGCACCTGATTCCAGAATAGCTGCAGTAGTTAAGATCTACGAACTATCCCCTGTTGACCAGGTCCCCAAAACTTAACTCGTAACAAGATCCCTTCAAAGCAAATTGTCATAACGATCATCTATAAAGGCTTCGTACAACGAGAATAAATGTTACGGTTTATGAAATAATAACAGATACGACCAAACTGTCTTGTCTCTTCTGCTTTATTTAACATAACTTCGTTCACAGTTTCATTTCGCATTCACCACTCATTCACCGAAACCCTATGACGAACAGTTTTGGTTGCTTAACACGAACAGTCAATGATAATGATACAGCTTTTCTCCTTTTTATAAATTGAAGCCCGCTCTCCGTGATATAATAAAAAAAAAACCGGTCTCAATACCGCGTCCCTCGTGAGATGCGAATAGACTTATCCCGGAATTGACCGCCCTGTAGGTGTACTCAATTTAATGACCACACTTCACTATCCGCTATTTCGTGTAACTGAATGTCCATTTGTTAGTCGGATTATACACTGTAGCTATTTAAAATTCGCCCCTATATTTTTCACAACGCACAATTAGCACTTCGTTACTTGTTTTCTTTTTTTTCTTCTAAGAGTAAACGGAAAAAAAAGACGCCGTATCATCGGCTTAGTCGATATAAAGCAAAACACCTTAATA
The DNA here is from genome assembly GCF_021461395.2 of Schistocerca americana. Lineage (NCBI taxonomy): Eukaryota > Metazoa > Arthropoda > Insecta > Orthoptera > Acrididae > Schistocerca > Schistocerca americana. The sequence continues at coordinate 1,126,645,134 of NC_060119.1, read as the reverse complement.
TGCCCAATTCTACCTCTTCTTATAGGATCGGCTACCTCACTCATTAATTTATTACATATTATTTCCAATAACGCTAAACAGGTATCGCCGTTATATTTTAATTGTATTCGAAAGCATGTTACTACTATTATGACCGACCAAATCGTAACAAATCGCGCGGCGTGCGTTTTTAACGATAACTTTACGCTATTCAAGTTCCGTTACAGCTGTCTTGACTCGTAATGTTACACGGCCCCCCAGACTGTGATGTCTTGAAGAGGGTTCCAGACAGAACAGGCTTTTTTTTTTGTGTACTGTGACAGGAGATGGTATGTGTTTCGGCGAATACACTCACTCTCAGATTCACTCAACAAGTCAGTACATACATTCTACAATATTTGAGTTAATGGGCCTAGACAAAATGCCCTTAACTAAATTCCACATTTGTTTATAGGTTGTCTTAGAAACACTTCGCACTAATCACTTCATATTCACACCACATTTTTTTTCTTTGAATGAAGCCCTCAGTTCTTCAACCGACTGTGCAAGGCAGGGATCACAGCCGGGTTCGATGATTGGCATCCTAGGCCAAAACCCTTATCAGGCCACTTGTTTAACCAGAGAGGATTTGGTCCTTTTCTTTTCCTCTTAATTCCACTTTTAAATCATCCATCCTCGCTGTTCGGTGAGAGGATAAATCATTTTTCAGCGTCGTCATTGTTGCTGATACCAAGAAGGTATCTCATGGAAATCGTCGGTACATTCTTTAATTTTCTTTGTAAGTTAGTATAAGTACGTATTTATCCATTGGTGCTTTTATTTAGTCCACTGAGTGTAGTCTTGGTATCATTCAGTGTTTCTTGAATCTATATTTTGCTCATTATTGATAATACTTCTTCAGGTCTATGTAAGGGAACAAGCCTTTAATTACATCAGTATCACAATCTGCCAGGAGGTAGCTCCCTTCATGAGGTATTTTCATTATTTTATATGGACCTGTATATAAATATTGCCGTTTCTTATTCAGTCTTTTCCTGGTTGATGCTTTTGGGTGATTTCTCAATAAAATTTCTTCACTTACATCATATGTGACTACTTTCTTCACATTTGTATCAAAACGGGTTTTTCTCAATTGTGCTTGATGCTTCAGGTTTTCGTAGACCTTCTTCACCATATCTTCTTTCTTGGTAATCTTTTGTTCTATCGCAGGTAATTTCTTCATCCATTCTGGCACAATACTTTCACCAAATACTATTTGGTTAGGTGAATAACCTGTCGAAAAGTGTGGTAAGTCATTATACACTTTCTCAAATTCATAAATCCAATCGATCCATTTATAATGTTGTTTGGGTATGTACGTCCGTAAAAATCGGTTCAACTCTCGTAAGATTCTTTCAACCGGATTTCCACAAGGGTAAAATCTTGAGATGTAAATGTGCTGGATTCCTTGTTCTTTCATAGTGTCTCTCCATACTTTGCTTGTATAATAAGCAGCGTTGTCTGTCAAGATCATTATAGGTTTGCCAAGCTCAGTTATATAGTTGTTGATAAATTTGCGTAACATGGGTCGAACGTGGAGATTTTTCAAAGGATATAATTTCACATATTTTGAAAAGAGATCATACAAAGCCAATACATATTCGAACCGTCCACGTGTCACGGGACATGGCCCACATACATCACATGACACCAACATTAAAGGTTGTTGTGGGATGATAGGATGTAATTCTATCTTCCAACAATAGTTTATGGGTTTCGCCTTCTGACATATTTTGCACTTCTTAATAATATTTGTAGCTATACGTCCCAAATTTGGATGATAGCAGTATTGTGCTATTTTGGCTGTACATTTAGCGGAACCAAAATGACCCCAATTCAAGTGAGTGTACCATACTAGTGATTCTAAATATTTATTTGGAACACAAACTTTCCAAACATCTTCTTCATTCTTCCTCCGATACAATATTCCGGATTTTAATTGATACTGTTCTTGAGAGTGACTTAGCGTTTTGCTTTCAACAGCATGCCTAATGGCTTTCCACAACTTATCATCTTCTTGCAGTTGTGGAAGACTTCGAGATAGCTGTGAAATCTGCCTCTCACAATATTGCCTTGATAAATTCATGACCTTAAAGTCAATAGTCCGTTCTTCACACTCGTCGTCATTCTTTCTTTTCGGTAGTCTTGAAAGAGCATCGGCTATGATGTTGTCTTTCTCTCTGATGTATTTGAGCGTAATACCATATTCTTGCAGTAGCAAGGCCCACCGGGTTAAATGTGAATGGAACATCCTTCCCGTTAAAGTAAAAGATAAAGCTTTGTGGTCGCAGAATACAATGATCTTCTTTCCATATACAAAATAGCGAAACTTTCTAAGGGACCAGACCACGGCCAGTACTTCCAATTCAGTAGTACAATATGCACGTTCACAGCTAGAGAGTGTTCTGCTGGCAAACCCAATTATCTTGATGGTACTGATATCTTCTGGATTGTCCATCTGGAAAAGAGTGGCACCCAATCCTGTTTCAGAAGCATCCGCAGCAATGTAAAAATCTTGATCATGTCTCGGATGATGTAACAGTGGAGCATTAGTCAAAGCATTACGGATGTTATCAAAAGCTTGCGTGCATTCGGAATTCCACTCCCACATGACATTTTTTCTTAACAGCCGTAACAAACAGTCTTGGCTTCCTAACTGATTGGGTAAAAATCGTCGAAGAAATGAAACTAAGCCGATAAATGACTTTAATTCCGTTCTATTCTTTGGATAAGCACATCTGTTAATCGCATCCATCTTTTTAGGATTTGGTTTTATCCCTTCAGGAGTGATTATATGTCCACGAAATTTCAATTGGTTATGAGCAAACTTGGATTTTGTCAAATTTACAGTAACTCCGTATTCCAAAAATTTCGCAAAAACTCTTCTTAATAAGTCCAAATGTTCCTCCCAAGTTTCAGAAGCAATTAGCAAATCATCCACATATAAAGTAACTTCATTCAAAAGGTCTCTGCCCAGTACGGTATCTAATGCCGATATGAAAACACCACCGCTTATTTTCAACCCAAATGGCATGACAGTAAACTGGTAACTTCGGCCCAGAAAAACGAATGCGGTATATTTTCTAGATTCTTTCGATATTCTAGTTTGCCAATATGAACTACGCATATCCAAAGAGGTTAAGAAGCGGGCACCATAAAACTTTTGTACTAACTCTTCTAGGTTCTCCGGTCGCGTTTGTACAGGTATAATGATCTTATTGATCTCTCTGGCATCCAACACCAATCTGATGTCACCATCGGGTTTAATTACCGCCACAAGAGGGTTACAATATTCAGAATCTGAGGGCTCAATAATACCCCATTCTAACATTTTATTGATTTCCTTTCTGACTACTTCTTTCTTTGTCCATGGGATAGAATAGGAAGTACGACAAAAGGGTTTATGTGCATACGTCTTTATATGGTATTCAAAGTCTTTTATTATACCCGGACGTTTACTAAAAATTGACTGATATGCTTCCAACAAGTAGTACAGTTCATCCCTTTGGATTACAGATAAATATTCTGATTCTAACACCTTTTCCTGCAATGACATTTTATCCATCATTTCTTCAGAACATTCAATAAGGCATATATCATACACATTTTCATCATCAATACTGACATATTTTACCATTAGATTCATACACAATTGATTTGGAATTACTCGGCCCTTTCTCAGGGTGGTTGTCAAAACATTACCATTGGAATTAAATATACATTCACCTTTCTCTAAATTAATGATTGCACCGGTCTCACATAAAAAATCCAAACCGCAGATACATGGAACTGTCACTTTAGGAACAACCAGGAATGTACGAGGGCAGTTCAATAAGTAATGCAACACATTTTTTTTCTGAAACAGGGGTTGTTTTATTCAGCATTGAAATACACCAGGTTATTCCCCAATCTTCTAGCTACACAACACTATTTTTCAACGTAATCTCCATTCAATGCTACGGCCTTACGCCACCTTGAAATGAGGGCCTGTATACCTGCACGGTACCATTCCACTGGTCGATGTCGGAGCCAACGTCGTACTGCATCAATAACTTCTTCATCATCCGCGTAGTGCCTCCCACGGATTGCGTCCTTCATTGGGCCAAACATATGGAAATCCGACGGTGCGAGATCGGGGCTGTAGGGTGCATGAGGAAGAACAGTCCACTGAAGTTTTGTGAGCTCCTCTCGGGTGCGAAGACTTGTGTGAGGTCTTGCGTTGTCATGAAGAAGGAGAAGTTCGTTCAGATTTTTGTGCCTATGAACACGCTGAAGTCGTTTCTTCTATTTCTGAAGAGTAGCACAATACACTTCAGAGTTGATCGTTTGACCATGGGGAAGGACATCGAACAGAATAACCCCTTCAGCGTCCCAGAAGACTGTAAACATGACTTTACCAGCTGAGGGTATGGCTTTAAACTTTTTCTTTGTAGGGGAGTGGGTGTGGCGCCACTCCATTGATTGCCGTTTTGTTTCAGGTTCGAAGTGATGTCACCCTCAGCCACATGACGAGCAAGCAATTCTGCACAGATGGTTCTCCTTTGCTCTTTATGGTGTTCGGTTAGACAACGAGGGACCCAGCGGGAACAAACTTTTGAATATCCCAACTGGTGAACAATTGTGACAGCACTACCAACAGAGATGTCAAGTTGAGCACTGAGTTGTTTGATGGTGATCCGTCGATCATCTCGAACGAGTGTGTTCGCACGCTCCGCCATTGCAGGAGTCACAGCTGTGCACGGCCAGCCCGCACGCGGGAGATCTTGCTTGACCTTGCGGCGATGGTGACACACGCTTTTCCCAACGACTCACCGTGCTTTTGTCCACTGCCAGATCACCGTAGACATTCTGCAAGCGCCTATGAATATCTGAGATGCCCTGGTTTTCCGCCAAAAGAAACTCGATCACTGCCCGTTTTTTGCAACGCACATCCGTTACAGACGCCATTTTAACAGCTCCGTACAGCGCTGCCACCTGTCGGAAGTCAATGAAACTATACGAGACGAAGCGGGAATGTTTGAAAATATTCCACAAGAAATTTCCGGTTTTTTCAACCAAAATTGGCCGAGAAAAAAAATGTGTTGCATTACTTATTGAACTGCCCTCGTACTTTCTATTTGAGCCCCCTGTATTGTAACGTCAACACGCACCTGTTTCACAACTTTTTGCATTTTTGCGCTGAACGCGCCAGACATGGTACATCCTGTGATAGGAAAAGTGGGCATTTTTACCCCTCGGCTTATCTGTTTTAAACAGTCCAACGTCATGACACTAATAGTTGCTCCAGTATCAATTAATATTTCAACATCAACATTATTTATACTTGTTGGAATTATTTCCTGTAAAATTTGTCCGCATTTATTAGAAACTTCAGGTTTTTCTTCAATTAACTCATTCCTTATATCCTGATCATTATTGTACCTTAATACTCTCACTTCAAATTGATGCCTGCCTACCTTCTCCTTTCCAGTCATCCTAGGAAGGCATTTGGTGACTGGTATTAGTTTAATCTATCTCGTTGAGTCATTGGTGGGGGTTCATGAACTTCCACAATCCGTACAGTATGATCCGAGTTATGGTATTCACCCCGTCGCACATTGGAGGCTCCTTCGCCCATTGGTATAACTCCTTGTGCTGGATGAGGACTCGAGGCATTTGTTCCATCCTGCCGATGAACATTATGCTTCGAATTATTATCCCAAGGTCGAATGCAATTGGGTTCATCATTTGGGTACCTGTTACTCTTATTAATATCACTACTATGCACATTCGTGTCACCATATCGAGGTTTACCTCTAGCACAGTAAGTATCTCTTCTATATTTATTATAATCATTGTTTTTATTGCAACCATAGGATGAAGATTGTCCACGCTCCTGTGATGCAGGTTTGACCTGGTTTTCGGTATTATTATTATCATACATTAAATTATTATTATAATTATTCGTATTACAATGAATGTGAGTCGACATTTGATTACTACTCATTTGTCTTGCGTCTTCCATAATCATATCTATAGAGTCAATCACCGACAAGAATTGTTCTACATCGTGGTCAGGAACATTTATTAACTTTTCACGTATATTTATGGGCAACCTTCCCTTCAAAATTCTGATCACTTCCTTGTGAGAAATTGGATCACTCCAATAACGTGTCTTATTTATGTACTTTTCAAAATATTGCCTTAAAGTACTCCTTTTACTGTTAAAATACTCAGGTTGGTAAACCTCTTTTCTTAATTTCTCTTGTTTACTCGACGACCAGTATTTAGCCAAAAAAAGTTGTTCAAACTCAGTGCAAGTATGGCAACTTTCACTTACTTCGGCGGCCCATAATGCGGCTTCTCCGGTAATTTTGGATACTATAAATTGAAGTCGGTCGTGTTCTGACCAGCTACGCGGAAATATTCTTTTGAAATTATTGATAAAGATTTTCGGATGCAGGTTGTTCTTTTCAGTGGAGAATGTTGGGAATTGTCTACTTTTAAAAATGCTGTTCTCCACCTTTAAAGAAGACAAATATCCTCGCTGACCAAAAGAATCATCATCTTTACCAACCGAATCATCAACTTACCAATGCAAATTTTCACCACAATTGTACTTCGTATTATCACATGTTCGGTTGTTTTTCGACCTATTCTCCGAACGTTCGTCCTCTGTCAACAAATTTTGTGATGACTTTCGTTCCAACTCCGCCAATTTATGATTGGTTTCCTTTTGCCATTTAGGTAACTCATCAACTATTTTCTCTTTTATTTTCTGAATTTCGCTAGTGAAGAGCTTAATTAATTCATCATTTCTACTTAGGTGCTCATTGATATTTTCATTTGGCTGGGATCCAATAGTAGTCTTAACCTTGTCTACAATTTCATTTCCTTTTATTTCTATCCATTCAGTTAGATCTTCGTCAAGTCTTTTAGTTTGATCTACTAAATACTTGTCAATCTCTTTACGAGCATCTGACTCAAACTCGACTATTTGTTTCGAAAGCTCTTCTATCTGTGCGCTAGCATTGAAACAGCTGCTTTCACACTTAACCATCCTATTGGACAGGCCATCATAACTCTTCGAAACTACCTCATATTTCTTTTCTATGTCATGAAGTTTTCCAATTAAATTATTATATTGCCTTTTTAAGGTCTTAGAAAACTCTACATCTAGTTCTCCAAATTTCGCATTTAATTGAGTCTCCCAGTCCACCTTTAATTCTTTCTTAGTATTTTCCAGTTTATAATCAAAGGTGTTCAGTTTGCTTTCCAAAGAATCCATTTTAACTTCTAATGAACCAAATTTGGCCTCAAATTTTTCATTTAACTTTTGATTGTCCTCTTTTAATTGCTTATTATCTTTTTCTAGTGAACCATGTCTTCCATTCATTACACCCATTTGAGTATTTATTGATACCAGCATATCAAACATTTTTTGATTAATATTTCCATTTTGAGGATCAACTTGCTGATCTAATTCCGAAACCTCAAGATCTTTATGTTCTCCCACGCTGCTTACCGTACTTATCATTGTATTTGAATCTCCTAACGGCTCTAAATCAATAACTGTATTATTATCTGTACATGTCTCCTGTCCCACATTGAGCTCATGGGATGCATCATCCCTATCCTCTTCACTTTCCTCTCTCTCTCTCTACTCATTACTCTACTCAACTGCACATTATCATGTATTCTTTTCGTTCGTTTTGACATGATTATTCACTACCAAGACATACACTTATTTTCACTATGTATTTATATATATTTATCTACCGAAATCACAAGTCTCAGCTTCCTTTTTTTTATAATTATACAGTTATTTTAATCATACCTGGTAGCATCGCTCACTTTTAGCGATTATTGAAGAATACCTCTTTCATTGGACAGACTCACTGGCTGCTACAATATTTTCCAACTCTAGGGTTCGTGAATCCGGATGACACTCGACTCGATGCAGCAATCCTCCTCGATCGAGCCGCACGTTGTGGCGCCACTTCTACCGTATCTTCCTTCGCCGTCGGCGTTGTCGTGGTTACCGTGAGACACCGTTATACCAAGAGGAAAGGCGCGTCGATCTTAGAGCATGAGATATGATGGCCTTAAGCCATTGCCAACACACAACGGTCACGGCAGCACCTGATTCCAGAATAGCTGCAGTAGTTAAGATCTACGAACTATCCCCTGTTGACCAGGTCCCCAAAACTTAACTCGTAACGAGATCCCTTCAAAGCAAATTGTCATAACGATCATCTATAAAGGCTTCGTACAACGAGAATAAATGTTACGGTTTATGGAATAATAACAGATACGACCAAACTGTCTTGTCTCTTCCCTCGTGAGACGCGAATAGACTTATCCCGGAATTGACCGCCCTGTAGGTGTACTCAGTTTAATGACCACACTTCACTGTCCGCTATTTCGTGGAACTGAATGTCCATTTGTTAGTCGGATTATACACTGTAGCTATTTAAAATTCGCCCCTATATTTTTCACAACGCACAATTAGCACTTCGTTACTTGTTTTCTTTTTTTTCTTCTAAGAGTAAATGGAAAAAAAAGACGCCGTATCATCGGCTTAGTCGATATAAAGCAAAACACCTTAATTTGCCCAATTCTACCTCTTCTTATAGGATCGGCTACCTTACTCTTTAATTTATTACATATTATTTCCAATAACGCTAAACAGGTATCGCCGTTATATTTTAATTGTATTCGAAAGCATGTTACTACTATTATGACCGACCAAATCGTAACAAATCGCGCGGCGTGCGTTTTTAACGATAACTTTACGCTATTCAAGTTCCGTTACAGCTGTCTTGACTCGTAATGTTACACTGTGTAGCCTGAGATTTCTGGCAAAACTGTTGAAAACCTTGTAGTAAGGCGTGCACACTTTCGATCAGCTGCTGAAGCACTATTTCCGCCATGATGAAGACACACGCAGGCACAAACTTGTCGTCACTTGTGTTGTAACTGACAATTCGAACGTTTTTACAACACATCTTTTATTTACGTGGGTCTACATGTAAATGACTGAATAACAACGAAAAGTCACAATCACAAAGCCAGTAAGAATTTTCTACTAGAGGCAACAAAACATAACTTCTAAGTTTCCCACAAGAGTCCGTTGTAACACACATACACTTAATTCCAAGGCCTATTCCGATGGCGAAGATGTAGTCTTCCGTGGAGACGTCCTCGAGGTCGGTATTCATCCAAATCACTCACAACTTTGTATGAATTTTATTATTATTGGAACTGACAAAAAAGATTATCCAACTTATGTTGGAAAATGCAATAAAAATTAATCGATAGTTATTCGGCAAAATTGTTCTATGTTATTACAATTAGTAAAGGAAACAATATTTTGTCTAGCGTAGAACTATCACTTGTTTATTCATCTGATCTTACAAGAGTAACTTCGTCTCTGTCAAATGAATTATCTACGGAAGACCATTTTCTTAATAATGGAAAATTTAAAAACAAGTAAAATGAAGTATTTTATCCATCATAATAATTTTGTGGGTTTTTAAACTTTTTAAAGAAATATATTGGGAAGGAGATTTAACAGTGATTTTCTCTTTGACTTCAAGTTCGAAAGATTCAGTTATTAGATGGGGTGATAAAAATGAAGCTGGAATTGACATGAAAGATACACTTCCAGAGGAAGGAAAAATCATCATTGTAGAATCAATGGGCATTTGTGTCTCTGTTGTTAAATATGAACCAGGACATGCAATTGAACTGGGAAAAGAAAGATTAAAAATTCCAAAAATTCCAAATTCTTTCTACGAAACACAAACAATAGCGATTGTTGGATTAAATGGAGAAAAATTTTGAACTAGATATTACTAATTATTACAGTCCTGCTGAATTTGGTAAGCCTTACTTTATATTCGTTGTTTATCAACCTAATCGAAACAATAATATGTTAAATGATTCTTCTCTATTTGATCACAATAAACTGCAAACGTCTGTAAAAAATGGAAGAAATGAAGTTTTTCCTCAAAAATTATGGAGTCTTGATCTACAAAATAACTTTTTAAAATGTTATGATGCTTTTAGAAATTTTAAAAGTAAAACGCCATAAAATACTGATGTAAATGTAAGTCTATTCAATTTTATTCAAAATTATCCTTTCTATGTAATAAATATGTCTAGAATAATGAATGTTTTAAGTATACTAGAAACAACAACAGAAATGTGCATTTTCTATGAAAATATACCTAACGATACAATTGCAAATAGAAATATGTATGGTAAAAAGAATTTATCTTATGCTTTTAGAAATTTTAAAAGTAAAACGCAATAAAATACTGATGTAAATGTAAGTCTATTCAATTTTATTCAAAATTATCCTTTCTATGTGATAAATGTGTCTAGAATAATGAATGTTTTACGTATACTATAAACAACAACAGAAATGTGCATTTTCTATGAAAATATACCTAATGATACAATTGCAAATAGAAATATGTATGGTAAAAATAATTTATCTTATGTTTCACAACACAGAATTTACCTGAAAATTTTCAGTTAAACAAATGAATAAAAAATTTAAAGATATTTTCAGAAAGAAAGAGAAAAGAAATAATAATAATTTGCTCTATTTTTTGTGGTAACAGACAAAAGAGAGTTTCATTTTTTAATTTTTTTCGAAACATCTATATTTTGCACAATAAGAATTAGGTACATCTTTTTCGGTTAGATAAAATAGAGAGTTTGATTTCTTAATTTCTTCCCAAATATCTTTACTGTTTTCACATAATCATACTATGCCCTTATGTACCATTCTTCAGAATAAAGTGTTTTTAAATGGTCAATAGCTTCATTATGTTCTTCATTTCTGAAATGTTTAAAAAAAATTTGCCAGCTTTACATTTGACTGCTTCCTTTAATGGTTTCTTACAAATAATTTCATCAAATTTAAATTTATCCCACATATTCGTAATTTTTGTTTCAATGTATAAAGAAAAGATTTATTACATTTTTTTATACTTTTAAAATAAAAAAAATTGTTTGTGGGAATAGATAAATTTTTGCTTGTGGAATATAGCAAAACCAAACTCTTACTTGCTCTATTTTTTGTGGTAACGGACAAAAAAAAGTTTCATTTTTGAATTTTTTTCAAAACATCTATATTTTTCACAATAAGAATTAGCTACATCTTTTTCGGTTACATAAAATAGAGTGTTTGATTTTTTAATTTCTTCCCAAATATCTTTACTGTTTTCACATAATCATACTATGCCCTTATGTACCATTCTTCAGAATAAAGTGTTTTTAAATGGTCAATAGCTTCATTATGTTCTTCATTTCTCAAATATTTAAAAAAATTTTGCCAGCTTTACATCTGACTTTTTCTTTTAATGGTTTCTTAGAAATAATTTCATGAAATTTAAATTTATCCCATATATTAGTCATTTTTGTTTCAATGTATAAAGAAAAGATTTATTACATTTTTTATACTATTAAAATAAAAAAATTGTTTGTGAGAATAGATAAATTTTTGCTTGTGGAATATAGCAAAACTAAACTCTTACTTTTAAATAGAGAAATTTTAAAAAAATATATGTTCTTTGGACCAGAATTCTCATAAATATACTGCTGGAGTAAATGTGCTGTGGAATGAATGCAGGAATTTCAAGACCTTAAAAAGCCTTCCCTCACATGTATGGTTATGCACTTTGCACAATATCATTAGTACATGCTCCTGCTGTAGGAGGGCTTTATTTACTTTGGGCACACTGCCACAGCAGATAATTTCACGACAGGAAGTGAAAACATGCAGAATGAACCAACACGCCTTTCTGTACATCAGCACAATGAGTGACGTCTTTGAGGGCATAAAGCACAGAACTGAACTCCTTGGTCAGTTTACCTGGTCCTAGAGTCTGCTTCAACTTATTGTACTACCGGAACCCAAGGGATTTTATGCTGCATGTCTCATTTAATGTACGGCCATCAATATCCACTTTTCATGATAACAATTTGTCAGTTCTTGTTCCAAGTCTCACAGTACAGGTTTCTGTGAGGTCCAGACTTAAACCACTAGCTGGGCTCTTCAGCTATCAGCTGGTCTCTGTATGGCGAGGCAGAGTTTCAGCCAGTTGCGTCATCACCAAACATTGTAGTTCTTGAACCTCAGGTAGAGCCTCGTATCTACTGATGTAGAAACTTGAATTTCTGTGTACAATTATTTGCAGACTGATTGATGAAGCTGTCACACGAAAATAAAAAAAATAAAAAACGTAAACCAAATAGACTGAATACGAATTTTATTATGTTGTACAGTTTTGACTGACTGAAGTAGATCATTAGATTCAGTGATGTGTGTACATTTTTCCACATGTGACTAAACACTTCATCAAAGTTTATGATACGATTAATCTACACATTCCACAATAAATGGTTGCATTTGGAACTGGCACTTTCTTAGTACCTCATTTGCCTAAAGCTTCAAACCTTCTGTGCATCAGTTCAGTTACTTTCTTGCACATAAAATTCAAAGTCTTGTAATGAGACACAGAATACACATGAAATGCTCATCGTTATTAAAAAGGAAGTTTCGCTGGATAATGCCCCCAAACTCACTCTTTGGTGTAAGACCCTCTTCCATGTTTGTAGCTACATGGAAAGCTAGGCAGTATGTAGTTGTACAAGAGCCAACAATCCAGTTGCCTTTCAATAACACTCAGCACCGTTCTGATGCAGAAAGCAAAGTGAACAGGCTGTAACAAAAGTACAGTTGTAGTTGCGTTCTCCAGTCGGAAGCCTTGTCCGATGCAGCTGTCCACATTGCTCTGTCCTGTAGTGGACTTTGGCTGTGTGAGCAACTGTTGGCGACATGCATCCGTCAGAAGCTACTTATTCCCTCTACAATTTTCACCTCTCCCTACTTGCCTCCATTTCCAAATTATCTTTTCTCCCCTTAGCGATGCAGCAATAAGACGTTGATTTTTTCCCCACTTGCTATCTGATCTGTTATGACAATTGACATAAAGCTTACTCCAAGCAGGATTTATTTTTTTAAAATATGAATTACATAGGACATTATACCAGCAACAGTCAGAAACGTCTTTTTTCCCCATTAAATAGATTTCCTACCAAAATGTCGGATTCACTTTCTATCTGTGAGATGTAAGCACAACTTGTGCACATATGGTGCATACCCTCTCTTCCTCAAGAATACTACGCAATAATATATCCAAATAACATGCGACAGTTTTAAAGTAAGAGATTGATTAAGATTACTGCTGAAAACTATGAGGCAACTAAAATGTATTTGGGTCACTAGCTTATATAATGACTCATGATAACAGACGACTTTTAGAAGAAGTTCTGTATGACATTCAATAACTGCCACTTCAGAACGGTGCAGGAACATTAATTGTTGTATGCTGTCCATATGAAAAACAAAATAATATTGTTATCCTATTCAGTTTAAATGGATTATCAAATGCTAATCCCAAGTTGCCGATCAAATACTTTCCTCTCTGAAAAAGTTGACACCTTATATTATGTAACATTTCTCCTCTTTTACTATCTTCAGTTCCACTTAGCGTTTTTGCACTTTCAGTCAGTCTCAGTTTTTAGATATCTGTATTCCCTTTCACCCGCCTCGTCGGCGTTGCCCAGCTGTGTGCTGCTTTATTCCAACCATCCATTAGTCCATCTCCTCCTTTCTCCTCCGTCTGCTCCCTCCTCTCTCCAGTCTCTGTCCGTCTTCTGCTGCCCTTCGCCCTGTCCACCTGCTCCTGCGCACCTTCTCAGTCCACCTGCTCCTCTCTTAATCTCTCCAAGTTCATCTTCTCAGCCCCTCTAAGTCAGCCTTCTCATGCTTTTCTCTCTCTCTCTTTTTCAATTCCTCACCCATCTCGCTCTATCGGTCTCCCGCCCATCTCGTCCTGTTTCCTTTCTCTGTACCTTTCCTTCTCCCTCCTATCTGTGTCCACCTCTTCCTTCCCTCTCTCTGTCCATTTCTTACTCCCTACCTCCCCTCTCCAAGTTATCAGCTCGACCTCAACAGCAGGCTGGTGGTTTTACCCCCATAGTAATACTTACTGACTAGTAAGGATCCAGGGGTTTAGGAGCAGCTTTCTACCCACAGCTTTGCCAGAGTGCAAACAGGCCACATATGCTTCACATACATTTAACTTACGTCACACAAATTTGTAGACAAATTTTATCCTTTATCTGTACCGAATTTACTCCTGCAATTCCGTTTCCACGTGGCTTATCTTTATGATGTCATATCTCCTGAACAAAGTGTCGTACTGTGATATACTTTTTCTGGTACATTCGCTGTTATACGTGAACACTGTCTGCCAAATGACTAATAAATCAAAACGTCGCGCCTGATGTGGCAGTTTTGCTGCAATGAACAGCGAAAAATGGAGCAGGCGATAAAGATTTTTTCCTTTCGTCATTTTTCTGGGCTTTTCAGCGAGAAGCAGTATCTTAAAGGTCTGAAATTACGTGTAAAATTTGTTGCAAGTCACTAGCTGCTATCACTCTCAATTTTTTTGTTGTTGTGGTCTTCAGTCCTGAGACTGGTTTGATGCAGCTCTCCATGCTACCCTACCCTGTGCAAGCTTCTTCATCTCCCAGTACTTACTGCAACCCACGTCCTTCTGAATCTGCTTAGTGTATTCATCTCTTGGTCTCCCTCTACGATTTTTACCCTCCACGCTGCCCTCCAATGCTAAATTTGTGATCCCTTGATGCCTCAGAACATGTCCTACCAACCGGTCCCTTCCTATTGTCAAGTTGCGCCACATACTCCTCTTCTCCCCAATCCTATTCAATACCTCCTCATTAGTTATGTGATCTATCCATCTAATCTTCAGCATTCTTCTGTAGCACCACATTTCGAAAGCTTCTATTCTCTTCTGGTCCCAACTATTTATCGTTCATGTTTCACTTCCATACATGGCCACACTCCACACAAATACCTTCAGAAACGACTTCCTGACACATAAATCTATACTCGATGTTAACAAATTTCTCTTCTTCAGAAACGCTTTTCTTACCATTGCCAGTCTACATTTCATATCCTCTCTACTTCGATAATCATCAGTTATTTTGCTCCCCAAATAGCAAAATTCCTTTACTACTTTAAGTGTCTCATTTCCTAATCTAATTCCCTCAGCATCACCCGACTTAATTCGACTACATTCCATTATCCTCGTTTTGCTTTTGTTGATGTTCACCTTATATCCTCCTTTCAAGACACTGTCCATTCCATTCAACTGCTCTTCCAAGTCCTTTGCTGTCTCTGACAGAATTACAATATCATCGGCGAACCTCAAAGTTTTAGGTTCTTCTCCATGGATTTTAATACCTACTCCAAATTTTTCTTTTGTTTTCTTTACTGCTTGCTCAATATACAGATTGAATAACATCGGGGAGAGGCTCCATTTCATGTCCCTCGACTCTTATAACTGCCATCTGGTTTCTGTACAAATTGTAAATAGTCTTTCGCTCCCTGTATTTTACCCCTGCGACCTTTAGAATTTGAAAGAGAGTATTCCAGTCAACATTGTCAAAAGCTTTCGCTAAGTCTACAAATGCTATAAAAGTAGGTTTGCCTTTCCTTAATCTTTCTTCCAAGATATGTCGTAAGGTCAGTATTGCCTCATGTGTTCCAATATTTCTACGGAATCCAAACTGATCTTCCCCAAGGTTGGTTTCTACTAGTTTCTCCATTCGTCTGTAAAGATTTCGCGTTAGTATTTTGCAGCGTGGCTTATTAAACTGATTGTTCGGTAATTTTCACATCTGTCAACACTTGCTTTCTTTGGCATTGGAATTATTATGTTCTTCTTGAAGTCTGAGGGTATTTCGCCTGTCTCATACATCTTGCTCACCAGATGGTAGAGTTTTGTCAGGACTGGCTCTCCCAAGGTTGTCAGTAGTTCTAATGGAATGTTGTCTACTCCCGGGGCCTTGTTTCGACTCAAGTCTTTCGTCGCTCTGTCAAACTCTTCACGCAGTATCGTATCTCTCATTTTGTCTTCATCTACATTCTCTTCCATTTCCAGAATATTGTCCTTAAGTATGTCGCCCTTGTATAGACCCTCTATATACTCCTTTCACCTTTCTGCTTTCCCTTCTTTGCTTAGAACTGGGTTCCCATCTGAGCTCTTGATATTCATATAAGTGGTTCTCTTTTCTCCAAAGGTCTCTTTAATTTTCCTGTATATAGTATCTATCTTACCCCTAGTGAGATAAGCCTCTACTTCCTTATATTTGTCCTCTAGCCATCCCTGCTTAACCATTTTGCACTCCCTGTCGATCTCATTTTTGAGACGTTTGTATTCCTTTTTGCCTCCTTCATTTAATGCATTTTTATATTTTCTCCTTTCATCAATTAAATTCAATATTTCTTCTGTTACCCAAGTATTTCTACTAGCCCTCGTCTTTTTACCTACTTGATCCTCTGCTGCCTTCACTACTTCATCCCTCAGAGCTACCCATTCTTCTTCTACTGTATTTCTTTCCCCCATTTGTGACAAATGTTCCCTTATGCTCTCCCGGAAACTCTGTACAACCTCTGGTTTAATCAGTTTGTCCAGATCCCATCTCCTTAAATTCCCACCTTTTTGCAGTTTCTTCAGTTTTAATCTACAGTTCATAACCAATAGATTGTGGTCAGAGTCCACATCTGTCCCTGGAAATGTCTTACAATTTAATACCTGGTTCCTAAATCTCTGTCTTACCATTATATAATATATCTGATACCTTCTAGTATTTCCAGGATTCTTCCACGTCTACAACCTTCTTTTATGATTTTTGAACCAAGTGCTATGATTAAGTTATGCTCTGTGCAAAATTCTACCAGACGGCTTCCACTTTCATTTCTTTCCCCCAATCCATATTCACCTACTATGTTTCCTTCTATCCCTTTTCCTACCCTCGAATTCCAGTCACCCATGACTATTAAATTTTCGTCTCTCTTCACTACCTGAATAGTTTCTTTTGTCTCATCATACGTTTCATCAATTTCTTCATCATCTGCAGAGCTAGTTGACATATAAACTTTTACTATTGTAGTAGGTGTGGGCTTCGTGTCTATCTTCGCCACAATAATTCGTTCACTATGCTGTTTGTAGTAGCTAACCCACACTCCTTTTTTTTATTCATTATTAAACCTACTCCTGCATTACCCCTATATGATTTTGTATTTATAACCCTGTATTCACCTGACCAAAAGTCTTGTTCCTCCTGCCACCGAACTTCACTAATTCCCATTATATCTAACTTTAACCTATCCATTTCCCTTTTTAAGTTTTCTAACCTACCTGCCCGATTAAGGAATCTGACATTCCACGCTCTGATCTGCAGAACGCCAGTTTTCTTTCTCCTGATAACGACGTCCTCTTGAGTAGTCCCCACCCGGAGATCAGAATGGGGGACTCTCAATTACTGGGTGAATAAAGTCTGGGCATTTGCGTGTCGTGGGCTACACTTCTTTCATACCTTTTTCCTCTTCCCCCCCCCCCCCTCCACTCACACCTGTTTAATAGGTAGGTGGATTTCCTCCCCCCCCACCTCCCCACCCCCTCAGCATCTCTTTCCAGACAGTAACTGATACGTTGCAAGTTTCTGCGAAATCGTTCCAGTGGTTTAGGAGATGTGGAATGTACATAGATATATACATTTTTATGATATGTATGGTACTAAAACTTTCCAGTGTATCCTGGTGGTCTCTCCTAAGTGTACAGCCTTCTTATTTGAGTTTTAGACTAAGTGTTAGCGAATTTCACTTCTCAACTTCCTCTTTCATTCCTTTCCACCAGTACATGTTCTACTACTACTTTTCCTTCTCTTCCTTTTCCTACTACTGAATTTCAGGCACCCATCACCATTTGAACAATTTCCCTTAAGTCATCGTACATTCCTTCAATCTCTTCATCATCTGTGGAGCTAGGTGGCATATAAACTTGTACTACTGTTGTGGGAGTTGGCTTTATGTTTGTCTTGGTTCAGTAACGCGCTCACTTTGTTGATCATAGTAGCTTATCTGTATTCTACTTTGTTAATCTTTATTAGACCTTCACCTCCATTAACGCCAGGTGATTCTGTATTTATACTCAATACTCATCTACTGCAAGTCCTGGTCTTCCCTCCACTGCACCCCACTAATTACTGTACCAGGTTAAGGGCTCTAAAGTTATGCAGTTTGACCCATAGAACGTCAGTTTTTTCTGATGATGACACACCTCCTGAGTAGTTCCCGCCCTGAGATACAAAAGGGGGAATATTTTACTATCGGAATATTTTACACAAAAGATTGCTATCATCACTCAACGATGGTAGCGCTGCATGCCCTTGGGAAAAGTAATCGTTATAGTTCCTCCCTGCTTTTAGCAATTCGTAGTACCAGCACAGTGAGACCATGTTGGCTAATGTTAAACAGAAAATATGGTGATGCATTTTCTTGTCTTGTATCGACACTAAGAACTTTAACATCGACTGTAGGGTGTGCTGATTGCCCCATACTTGAAGTGATTATGGAGACAATTGTATATGGCACGGATTGTTTGGTATAAACTGCAGACTGTTGATTCATGGCACTATCAACTGAATATGCTTTCATAGTGAGGGTGGATATGCTGTGAAACGTGCCAGGCTGCAATCGAATAGCAAAGCAAACATCTCAAAACTTTGGCTGTAATGGCTAACAGACATAATGACATCGGGTTACGTCACACATTGATGGACAAAAGTATATCATCACGTTTGTTGTAGTGTGCAGATACGCAAATCGGAATTACTTTTACAAACATCGAGCGTTCCTGTTACATTCAAAACAGCCTCCTTCGATCTAGGTGATCAGCAAAATCACAGCAATTATTGGATTTCACCCTTAAGGGTCATTGATTGACGATGTGGACATCGTCGACTCACTGACAGAAACAGCTAACTGGAGACTGTTTTTGAAGGAACGTTGGCTAGGAAATACTACGAACTAACTTTTCATTGTCATTGATTTTACGTAATTGTAAATTATCATATGGGACTGTTATCTAATTTTTTTCCAGTAACATTCAGAGTAGTTGTTAGAACTTGGTGTCATCCATTACATTATTTCTTTCCATAATCATAATAATTTTGCAAACCCATGAACTTCTGATGTTGTCCTTATTATTGTAAATAACTGCTATTACTACAAACGAGGTAAAAGTTAAAGTTTCATTTCCTTTCATTCACTTTTTAATTGCCAATGACTCTTCACTTGTGCAGTTTGTGTTTATCTGCATTTGCATATTTTATTGTTTTGCTTTTAATATTGTGTGAATTATTGTGCTGTGCCAATGAACTACCCACATTATGCATTATCCACTATCACATTAGCAGGCAGTATCATGCCAAGAGTTGTTCATTTTGTTTAAGTGAATATCTTGTCAATGGTAATCTGTTTGATTTGGAAATGGGTAACTGTCATTATAATTTTTGGTAAATTATTTACATGCATGAGAGTAACATTCAGCTAAACTGGGGAAAAAGTTGAGTATTCTTTGTTTCAGTTACCTTATAACTTATGTGTGTGAGAAATTGGAGGAGAAGGATCAGGGTTTTGCCCATCTTAGTAGTTAAACATGGTCAGTTTTAGTTCAGTCATTATTCGAGGACATAGTATTTCAGGTGATACAGCTACATTTTGTGACACCACTGATCTGTTGTCTTCACATATGCCACTGTGGAGTGACGGAACAGCAGTGTTGTAATGATTTCTTAATGAGATCTGTTAACTTTCTGGTTGAAGTTCTAAATTTTATGGGTGGTGTAAAAGATTATGGTTTGTTTTGTTTTCATTAGGTCTACAATATGACGATTAGGGAGTTAACAGTCGGGAGATAAAGATATAGCAACCGTTACAGAAAATGTAAAAAAAAAGGTCAGCCATTAAATGTGAACCAGATATCAAAAGTGCTTGGTGAAAAAGAAGGGATAGAAAGTATGTATCAAATATTATTAATGAAACTGGATGAGGAGGGAAAAGGGTTGAACACTCGAAGAAAAAATTGATGGAAAAGTAAATAAAATCTCAGAAAACGTAAAAGCAGTTAGAAAAAAGTCAGAAACTGTTAGCGAGTTGCAAAAGGAAGTGTTTGAAAGGTTAGATAAGCAAGGTGAAAAAGCAAATCAAACCTTAGAAGTGTTAATCTTAAAATATTTGCAAAGAAAGAAATGCTGGGAAATGTTATAAATGAAGAGATTGAATGCTTGGATGAAGAAACAGAAGTTGAAGCTGCTGAGGATAAAAAAAGGGAAAGCAGAATGATGATCAGCTTTTACAGAAATATGGTAGCAAACATGAGGCAGAAGTGGAAGAAATTAGAGACCACTTTAAAAAATGGTGGCAAAACAGATGATTTAAGAGAGAATGTTAGAGACAAAAATTTATTGGAGGCATCTCCAGTAATGCAAGAACAGACTGATATTAGCATTGACAACATACCTGGTAACCTCATTGGGGAGTAAACTCAATTTTTATTCTACATTCTGTTACAAGCAAGGTTACAGGTCAGCAGTGTTCAGAAAAGGTTAAGTTAGAAGAGGTAGCGTTTGCTTAAAAAGTAAAAGATGAAATTGGGGGGGGGGGGGGGGCATATCTCCCAGAGAATCAAAAGTGCTGATTGCAGTAATTATTTTAGCTATTTAAAAATTTAAAATGTTATAAAATATTAGTATTTCTACATTTTTGAATATTTGAAAAATATGATGACTGAAAATTAAATTGGGATAGTCTGGTGCTACTTCCAGGTTTGGCTGTGAGTTTTCCAGTGACCTGGCCCAAATGGGAAATTACAAAGCCGATATTAATCCCAAGGAAATGTATAACGATAATACCCACACCCACAGCTGCAATAAAGCAGCAATAAGTTGCAAATAATCATAACCCCTATGCAGCCACAGTGTCAAATGAATATGATAAAAAAGCTTATTAATGTATACTTCTGTAATGGCAGCATTATCTATGTATAAACTGTAATGGCAGCATTACCTGTGTATAAACTAACAATATGTGAATGAAAATTATAAAAGGTGACTTATAGCACTGAAATGAACTATGAATTAAAATGTAACAGGTGCACTAATGTGGTATCCTAGTCACAAACATTATAAACATATGATCCTAACATTCCAGAGGGCCTTCTGACACCCCCAGGTGGATCAAGATATGCAATAAAAAGCATGTTAAACGCAGAAAAGTGAAGAATATTACATGTGACATGACCATTAGCTTCCATACATGTTATGACGAGAATACAATAAATGGTAACTATGTGAGAATAATTGCGAATAAATTGTACCTATCTAGCCATAGAATAAACAATTTTCTGTAATGTCTGTGAACTGTTAAGTGTGAATCACACTCTAAGGTCTTCTTGGTACAATGTTAACAAAAGTGGACAGTAGAGTCTCCTTTTTCTCTGGATGTAGACGACAGTAGATGCTCAATATTTACAATGTTGTAAATAGGGCTGCATTGTAAGGAAGGTGAAATTTACTAAGCAATACTTCTGTGTGTGTTGTGTAATAATAGCACCTTCCATGTCAAATATTTAAGCATTTTCATATTTTATTTAAGACTATAGCTTCGAGAAATAACATTGCTGGCATGCAACACTATGCAGCCATTACAAGGCGGATTTATTTTTCATTAAATTGTGCGAGGAGCACAGTTCTGAAGAAAGTAAATTATACATTCTGATTTGCAGCATAGTCATGAATGAGTTTTCCGTTTCTTAATGAATATTTCTGCAGTAAGCTATGGCCCGTACTTATTTAACGAAAGAAATAGTTTCATTAAGAATGCTACTGATTAATCATAAAGCATTAAATATACAGGGTGTTTCAAAAAGGACTTTACAACTTTAAAAATTCATATAAATTAATTCATAGTACCTACACGTGTGATTATAGTGTCAATTTGTAGGAAAATTCATCAAGTTCCGTCGCGCGTAGATCGCTAGTGCCGAATCGTGCTGTAAGGAGCACTAGCAGCAGTTGCGTCAAAGATGGCTGCCTTCACTGGACCTGAGCGTGCTAGCTGCGTGTTTTGGTTGGAAGAATCGAAGTCAGCGACAACTGTTCAGAGTAATTTCCGTATCAAGTACGCTATAATTCCTCCTTGTAGGACTACAGTTTATGAGTGGCACAAATGTTTTGTACAAACAGGGTGCTCGGTAAGACATGGGGAATCATCAGTTAGTCCAAGAAAATTTGACAGTGTCGTTGAGCGAATAAGACAACGTTTTGTCAACAGTCCTACAAAATCAACCTGGTGTGCATCTCACGAACTGCAAATCCCACATACGACTGTTTCTATTTGGAACCGTACAGATTGATGATCGTACAAGCAATAAAAGACGCTGATAAAATTGCTTGTAAATACTTCTGTGCGAGTATGTTAAATCGATTACATGAGGATGAACATTTGTCAGAAAAAATCATCTTTTTTGACGAGTCGACTTTTCACTAAAGTGGCAAGGTTGACACACATAACTGTAGGATTTGGGGCAGTGAAAATCCACATCAAACATTGCAAACATGTTCGTCATAGCCCTCAACTGAACGTTTCCTCGTGCACTGAACAAGAACAAAGTGTACAGCCCCATTTTTCCCGTGAGAGAACCATCAACATGATAGTGTACCTGGATATGTTACAACAATTTTTTTATACCACAGATCGCTAAGGATGACCAAGAACGAGATATTTACTTCATTCAAGATGATGCATCACTCTACTGCCTGGCCGATATGTGGGATTATCTCAGTGACTGCTTTCCAGGTCAATGGATTGGACGAGATGAGCCAATTCCATGGCCCCCACGTTCCCCTGACCTAACACCTCTGGATTTTTTTATGCGGATTCATCAAGGATATCGTACCTCCTGTGCCAGCTTCTCTACCTGGACTTAGAGCAAGAATTTACGCTGACACTGAGCAAGTTACACCCCCAATGCTAGAGCGAGTTTGGGAAGAAACTTTCTTCCCATGGGATGTGTGCAGGACAACCAACGGAAGTCACATACAACATCTTTAGTTTAAGGTGAGATGTTTATATTTTCCCACCTCCGCGTTGCAAATGTTTTGAATGAAATGCCCAGTCGATGCGCTGTTGTTTTCATGTCAATTCTACCAACATTGAGAGTTGCTTAGTTATCGGGGTTTTGTAAAAATTCCTGGGTTCATGTCTCGTCGCTGTGCAGCCTATGAAAAGGATTGCAGAAGACTCCCAAATAAATTCCAAAGTACAGTGCAGTTTTAATACCAATATATTTCCAGGACTCTGGTGTCAGAGCCTGGTGAACTGTACTGGTTACATCACATGTACCCAAAGTTGACATCAAACGACACAGAGTTCACAACAATCAACAAACGCGTGAGCCTACAATACATTTGCTCGCTACCCTAGACAAAAAACGAGTGCCCCAAGGCGCCTGCATGACCTCTATTTATACTTTTGTTAACAATTACCTACAATGAAAATTACAATTTTATGTAAATCACAATTAAAAGTTAAACCGAATATGAGCTACACATTGCTAAAAATTTACAATCTCAGTGCTGAACAAGGTGAACCTACACTCCTGGAAATTGAAATAAGAACACCGTGAATTCATTGTCCCAGGAAGGGGAAACTTTATTGACACATTCCTGGGGTCAGATACATCACATGATCACACTGACAGAACCACAGGCACATAGACACAGGCAACAGAGCATGCACAATGTCGGCACTAGTACAGTGTATATCCACCTTTCGCAGCAATGCAGGCTGCTATTCTCCCATGGAGACGATCGTAGAGATGCTGGATGTAGTCCTGTGGAACAGCTTGCCATGCCATTTCCACCTGGCGCCTCAGTTGGACCAGCGTTCGTGCTGGACGTGCAGACCGCTTGAGACGACGCTTCATCCAGTCCCAAACATGCTCAATGGGGGACAGATCCGGAGATCTTGCTGGCCAGGGTAGTTGACTTACACCTTCTAGAGCACGTTGGGTGGCACGGGATACATGCGGACGTGCATTTTCCTGTTGGAACAGCAAGTTCCCTTGCCGGTCTAGGAATGGTAGAACGATGGGTTCGATGACGGTTTGGATGTACCGTGCACTATTCAGTGTCCCCTCGACGATCACCAGTGGTGTACGGCCAGTGTAGGAGATCGCTCCCCACACCATGATGCCGGGTGTTGGCCCTGTGTGCCTCGGTCGTATGCAGTCCTGATTGTGGCACTCACCTGCACGGCGCCAAACACGCATACGACCATCATTGGCACCAAGGCAGAAGCGACTCTCATCGCTGAAGACGACACGTCTCCATTCGTCCCTCCATTCACGCCTGTCGCGACACCACTGGAGGCGGGCTGCACGATGTTGGGGCGTGAGCGGAAGACGGCCTAACGGTGTGCGGGACCGTAGCCCAGCTTCATGGAGACGGTTGCGAATGGTCCTCGCCGATACCCCAGGAGCAACAGTGTCCCTAATTTGCTGGGAAGTGGCGGTGCGGTCCCCTACGGCACTGCGTAGGATCCTACGGTCTTGGCGTGCATCCGTGCGTCGCTGCGGTCCGGTCCCAGGTCGACGGGCACGTGCACCTTCCGCCGTCCACTGGCGACAACATCGATGTACTGTGGAGACCTCACGCCCCACGTGTTGAGCAATTCGGCGGTACGTCCACCCGGCCTCCCGCATGCCCACTATACGCCCTCGCTCAAAGTCCGTCAACTGCACATACGGTTCACTTCCACGCTGTCGCGGCATGCTACCAGTGTTAAAGACTGCGATGGAGCTCCGTATGCCACGGCAAACTGGCTGACACTGACGGCGGCGGTGCACAAATGCTGCGCAGCTAGCGCCATTCGACGGCCAACACCGCGGTTCCTGGTGTGTCCGCTGTGCCGTGCGTGTGATCATTGCTTGTACAGCCCTCTCGCAGTGTCCGGAGCAAGTATGGTGGGTCTGACACACTGGTGTCAACGTGTTCTTTTTTCCATTTCCAGGAGTGTATTTTCAACTTAGTTACGAGTTAATATAACATATTCTGACTAATTATGTTACAGGTAACAATTACATTTCTAAATTTGTTTATAACAAATCAACTAGTGCCTGAATTTTAGCGCTAACATATATCAGAGATTCAATTAATGTGCTTTATCTATATGTTCTATTTAATGTGCTGTAGTAATTTTATAATGATAGGTTTACTGGTACATCCTGACCATGTGCTGCGTTTCTTTCGATTAGTTTCAGTATTAATCTCACATTTATATTATGTTTCTCACACAAGAACAATGGTAATTAGCAAAGCATCGTTTTCGAATTATATGTATACTGAAATAGTGTTTTTTTTTGTATGTAATTTGGAAACAGGTCACTTTTCAATTGAACAATTAGGACTGGTGTTTATCTTTAATGCTCTCCGAGTGGTTCTGATAGGTAGCAATGAGATACAGTAATATTTCAAAGATAAAAAAAAAAACTTGATATGTTACCCTACAAAATAACACTAGACCCAGCTCTATATCTTCTTTCAATAAATTCATTTGAATTTTTAAAATTGTAAAGTCCTTTTTGAAAAACCCCGTATGATAGCAAAAAATTTAAATTCCAAGATTTTGATCACAGTTGACAGAAGGAACAATGGAAATTTTTTTTCCATTTCTGATAAAGCTTATACATCTCTCTATCATATACACGCTATATTCTTAACATAGAAAACTCACTTTAAAAAATAAAAGGAATTAATTATTTCATGATAGTAGAGGGATGTTATGTTCTGTTAACGGGGGACCTAGAAACGAAGGAGAGGCTCCGTCCCCACCGCAGCGCAGTGGTCCGCAACCCCACGACTACTACCGCAGTCCACTTCACCCCTCCGCCGCCCCACCCTGAACCCAGGGTTATTGTGTGGTTCGGCCCCCGGTTGAGCCCCCAGGGAACGTCTTTCGCGCTGCACTATTTTTTCTGTACGCTGGTTTACTTTGGTTAATTGTACGTTGCGAACAAATGAGATTAATTATTATTATACTGGAGCTGGCTTCTTATTAAATGAACAGTTTTGTTACTGTAACTCAATAGAATGCACAACATATACATATCTGCTACAACTATCGTAAAAATGTTCTGAAATTATTTCTGTTATCAAAAATAATGAAGTTACCGTAAGAAATGCTTAAAGACCTCAAACATTGCAGTGGATTTTTCATCAACATTAATTATTAATCAGTGCTACGGCTAACACTAGTTCATGAGACTATCATTATTAAACAGAAAAGGATTTTTCCATAACTTTTACCAGTCCAGAATTTTTTCATAGCAACGTTTCCTTTTGAAGCATGAAAGTATTGTAACTTTGACACTGTTAAAGTTTACAACTTTAGCAGCCCGCGTCCGCCTGTGAAACACAACGTAAAATCTGCTGCTTTGTACTCCGATCTCGAAATGCTGTCATCATCATCATCATTTAAGACTGATTATGCCTTTCAGCGTTCAGTCTGGAGCATAGTCCCCCTTATAAAATTCCTCCATGATCCCCTATTCAGTGCTAACATTGGTGCCTCTTCTGATGTTAAGCCTATTACTTCAAAATCATTCTTAACCGAATGCAAGCACCTTCTCCTTGGTCTACCCCGACTCCTCCTACCCTCTACTGCTGAACCCATGAGTCTCTTGGGTAACCTTGCTTCTCCCAAGTGTGTAACATGACCCCACCATCTAAGCCTGTTCGCCCTGACTGCTGCCTATATAGAGTTCATTCCCAGTTTTTCTTTGATTTCCTCATTGTGGACACCCTCCTGCCATTGTTCCCATCTACTAGTACCTGCAATCATCTTAGCTGTGTAACGTCTCTTAGCGAAAGACATATTATATAATAAAGAGAAAACACTGTGTGTCATGTTTTGTTCTTGTATGTAATTATGTACTGATTTTTTTTATTTAGATAATATCTGTGTCGGCGAGTACTGAAACCGCCACAGACGATACTTATTAAATACCAAACAAAGATGAGAATAGGTGACTAGTATAAATAGTAGTGACCGAACATTAATTTCTCTGCCGTCTTCTTGGAGTTACGTGAGTAGGATAGCCTGTGACGTTATATTGTACGCTAGCGTAGCATTCTTTTGTCAAGATTGTAAGAGGGACGCCATTAGACATAGTCTTGGAAAGGTGTGTAATTAATTGAATTGTTTAAATGTTTTGAATAGAGTTACTTAGTGAAACATTGCATTATGATTTGTAATAAGCTTGCCTGGTATTTTATCCCATCCCTTTAAGACATTTTCAGTTATTTAAATATTATTCGTGGTGCAGAGCTGCGCTACGAACGAACGAGCCGCTGCCGCGGCGCATTCAAACTGCATTAAATGAAATCAATCATACCGCAAAGAAGCGGGCAGGTAATACTGAACTAAAATTATTTCTTTCAGCTTTTGGAAATGCAGAGCAGAGCAGCAGATTTTATTATGTGTTTTACAGGTTGACGCGGGCTGCTGATAATATATTACTAACAGTGTAAAATGTTACCTTCTTAACATAAAAGAAATCTTGCTGTGTGTAGTTCTGGTCTGGCAAACCTTATAGTAAAAACATCTTTTTTCTCCGATAATTGTCTCATGTTCTCGTGTTAGTCGTGGTACTTATTGGTGTTTTACTGTTAACAAAAATCCACTGCAAAATTTTGATGTTGAACAATCATTGCGTACTGTAACATCGGTATCGATAACAAAGTAATTTTCATTAACCTTTTCAATAACTATAAAGTAAGGAAGATATGTTGAACTTTATACTGAGTTACAGTAACGAAACAATGTTCCTTTAATAGAAAGCCAGACCCAGAAGAATAAGAACATAATATATTTTGTTTTGTTGAAAATTAATGATCCAAAGAAAGTCACAGCACAGCATCACTAAAAGGTATTTCGGGGCTCTTTTAGTAGTAACATATATTATTTCATATATTAGTTGTTACGCGAGTAATAATAAAACAAAGCAAATAATAATAGAGTAAGCGCAACTAGCTACTTTCATATCCGTAACCTCAACCTTATTGATAAGGTAACCTGAACCCACCCAGCTTTCGCTCCCATACAACAAAGTTGGTCGAAAGATTGAACGGTGCACCTTTGTGCTTAGACGGCAAAGACTACCAAATCCACCGGTTAGTCCCTCAACCGTTAGGGGTAAAAATCAATGGGACCCGGGGCAAGTAAGGCTAGCAACCTGCTTCCCTGGTACTTTAAATATGATGCTGTCAACAATCACAGCAAAATGCCTCGAACTGCTGTAAGAAATAATTTTAAATTCACTTTTTACCTGGCCGCTTATTGCGGTATGATTGCCCTTAATATCGGATTTGAATCTGCCGCGGCGGCGGCTCATTCCGCTGGGTCGCAGCTCTGCACAACGAACACTACTTAAATAGCTGAAAATGTCTTAAATAAATGGGTAAAATACCAGGTAAGCTTTCTAATAATACCATACGAATTCTCATTAAATAACTATGTTTAAAACTCGAATAATAACAAGTTTACACACCTTTCTTTATAATCAGCGCCTAATAGCGTCCAGCTTACAATCCTGACAAATGAAAGCTGCTCATGCATTAAACATAGCGTCACAGGTTCCTCCTCTTTACGTGACTCCAAGACGACGACAACGACATTATTATTCTTACACTACTGTTTATACAATGGCTGATTGTCATGAAATCTTTGAGTTTTTCTTTATTAATTCTTTTCTGTGGCGGTTTCAGAACTCGCCGACACAGGTATTATTTCACAAATCCGCTACTGAATCCTTTACAAATACATATATAACATAATTGTCTCTATTCTATTATTATTCAGAGTCCGCAGACGTAATCAGTGCATATACACTCCTGGAAATTGAAATAAGAACACCGTGAATTCATTGTCCCAGGAAGGGGAAACTTTATTGACACATTCCTGGGGTCAGATACATCACATGATCACACTGACAGAACCACAGGCACATAGACACAGGCAACAGAGCATGCACAATGTCGGCACTAGTACAGTGTATATCCACCTTTCGCAGCAATGCAGGCTGCTATTCTCCCATGGAGACGATCGTAGAGATGCTGGATGTAGTCCTGTGGAACGGCTTGCCATGCCATTTCCACCTGGCGCCTCAGTTGGACCAGCGTTCGTGCTGGACGTGCAGACCGCGTGAGACGACGCTTCATCCAGTCCCAAACATGCTCAATGGGGGACAGATCCGGAGATCTTGCTGGCCAGGGTAGTTGACTTACACCTTCTAGAGCACGTTGGGTGGCACGGGATACATGCGGACGTGCATTGTCCTGTTGGAACAGCAAGTTCCCTTGCCGGTCTAGGAATGATAGAACGATGGGTTCGATGACGGTTTGGATGTACCGTGCACTATTCAGTGTCCCCTCGACGATCACCAGTGGTGTACGGCCAGTGTAGGAGATCGCTCCCCACACCATGATGCCGGGTGTTGGCCCTGTGTGCCTTGGTCGTATGCAGTCCTGATTGTGGCGCTCACCTGCACGGCGCCAAACACGCATACGACCATCATTGGCACCAAGGCAGAAGCGACTCTCATCGCTGAAGACGACACGTCTCCATCCGTCCCTCCATTCACGCCTGTCGCGACACCACTGGAGGCGGGCTGCACGATGTTGGGGCGTGAGCGGAAGACGGCCTAACGGTGTGCGGGACCGTAGCCCAGCTTCATGGAGACGGTTGCGAATGGTCCTCGCCGATACCCCAGGAGCAACAGTGTCCCTAAATTGCTGGGAAGTGGCGGTGCGGTCCCCTACGGCACTGCGTAGGATCCTACGGTCTTGGCGTGCATCTGTGCGTCGCTGCGGTCCGGTCCCAGGTCGACGGGCACGTGCACCTTCCGCCGACCACTGGCGACAACATCGATGTACTGTGGGGTCCTCACGCCCCACGTGTTGAGCAATTCGGCGGTACGTCCACCCGGCCTCCCGCATGCCCACTATACGCCCTCGCTCAAAGTCCGTCAACTGCACATACGGTTCACGTCCACGCTGTCGCGGCATGCTACCAGTGTTAAAGACTGCGATGGAGCTCCGTATGCCACGGCAAACCGGCTGACACTGACGGCGGCGGTGCACAAATGCTACGCAGCTAGCGCCATTCGACGGCCAACACCGCGGTTCCTGGTGTGTCCGCTGTGCCGTGCGTGTGATCATTGCTTGAACAGCCCTCTCGCAGTGTCCGGAGCAAGTATGGTGGGTCTGACGCACCGGTGTCAATGTGTTCTTTTTTCCATTTCCAGGAGTGTATATAGATAAAATTGTAATTGCATAGCTATAAAGCATGTTTTACCAGGAAACGTTATAGTGTGTATACCACATTCCCAAACCGTGGAATTTGGGTGCAATATGGACCCAAGTAAAAGGGGAATTATTTGAAAAGTTTACTTTTCAAACACGTTTGTCCTGACCA
This sequence comes from Schistocerca americana, assembly GCF_021461395.2. Lineage (NCBI taxonomy): Eukaryota > Metazoa > Arthropoda > Insecta > Orthoptera > Acrididae > Schistocerca > Schistocerca americana. The sequence continues at coordinate 1,126,614,650 of NC_060119.1, read as the reverse complement.
GGGCAATATTTGGTGCTGAAGTCAGTGGTGCCTCGTAGCCGCACATTCGAAACAGTCTCACAAGTTGCTCGTGCATCGATCTGCGTTTGCTTGGACCTCGCTTGTACTGCAACCTGTGCACGCTGGAGAATGTGAGAGTTGTGGTGACAGGTGGGTGGACCCAGGTGAAACGTAGTAGACAGTTACAAACGACTTCAGTACGCGATGTAGTGAGGCAGGCACGCCTCTCCTAGTTGCCTGCGGCTGGTGCTGACAAACGGGTGGTGGCTTCTCCCCCCATAGCTGTTAATCCGGCACCCTGCATTCCGATGCTGGCAGCCATTGAGATCAGTGGCACTGCGTACTGTGTTGTGCTGAAATAGCGGGGTCAATTCGGCTTTGACCAAAGTCGTAATGTGTGATGTTGTTTTGTTTGTGACGCAGATTGATGTCGATGAACGTTAAATGATTTATCTGGATTTCCTCGTTACGCGCATATATTAAAAAGCCGATGTAGATTGTTTTGTTTTGGTCTCGTAATTTGTTTTCGGCACCTTTTGTTAATGAAAGTAGTCGTGGTTTATAAGGTCTTGATTTCTCACGCTGTTCGTTATGGATGTGTCAGTTGTTTTTACTGCGAAAATTCTGCTTCATAAAATGAGTGACCGTAAATCAACTATAAAATTTTTGCAATCATTGGGCGTCATTGCTGAATTTCTCAAGTGCAGTGTCTGTGCAAATTATATGGGTTTGACGAAGGTTGCGTCATGACGAACTTCCGACGAATACATGTGTAGGTGCAGAAAAAATAACATATGGAGATCCATACGCAAGGGGACGTGGTTCGAATGATCGAGGCTGAATTTAGAAGTAATTGTCATGCTAACCTACAATTTTTGCTATGAATATTCTTGCAAATCTGTCATGCACGAAGCAGGGGTTTCGTGTGGCACTATAGTCGACTGGTTCTCGTTTTGTAGAGAAGTCAGCGGGGAATTTATAAAGTGTAGTGGGTCATTGGGGAGGGGGGGGGGGGGGCAGGGGTTATAGTTGAAGTAGATGAGTCTCATTTTGGAAAGAGAAAGTACGAAAGGGGGCACAAGGTTGTTAGGTTTCGGGTTTTTGGAGTAGTAGTTTCTGGAGGAGATTGTGCTGGTGTTGTATTTAGGGTTGTACCAAATCGGCAAAGAAGGTCTTGACATCTTTAATAGAAGAATATGTGGAAGAAGGTTCTGTAGTCATGTCGGATGGGTTTCCTTCGTACAAGGGGTTGGGTGAAAGGGGTTGTCATCATTTGCTCGTGAATCACAATATTCAGTTTAAAGATTATAAGACGGGGGCATGTACTAATACTATCAAGCGGTATTGGGGGGCTGTAAAATCTGTTGTCAGGCGGGGAAAAAGAAGGATTTCAGTTTTGCAAGGCCATTTAGATGAATACTGTTGGAGGAAGAGTATTCCTAAGGGATATTATTTCTTGAACTTATGAAAGTAGTCAGCAAAATGTACAAGCCTCGTTTTGTTGGTTAGGTGTTGGTGGGTCTGATACTTTTTTCTCGTTTTGCGTTGCGTTTTTTTGTGTTGCTGTATTGGGCGGGCGAGTGCTACTTTTTTGGTTTCTCTGGAGGGAGGTTTTTCTGTCCTTTTAATATTTTCTGGTTACAATGGTGGGCCGAGGGGTATTGCTGTCTTTGCCGGATCGTTTATGTGATTGACTCGTGGTTTCATTTTTTTTATTATTTTAAAATTTTGCGTCTGATTGAGGGCGGAACAACTGATTTGGGTGGTACCTCATTCGTGCCTGACAGTTTGTGCTTCTTATTATTTTTTTCATTTGTTATTCTGGGTTTTGCTTCTTTCGTTACAGTTTCACTTTCTAACATTATTATTTCTTGTTATGTCCTTATTTCGTTCTTGTCAGCCTCCATCTTTGACTCCTTTGGAAGTTCATAAGCTGTGAGTTTCTTTTTATGTAGCCACTTTTATGTTTTCCTTACCCATGTTTCTGCTACACTTCTCTTATTTTTACTGTCACTCGTGGTCTATCGATTTTACTGAGTGCTATTTGGAGCTACTGTATCTGGTGTGATTTTCGTGTAGTATAGTTATCGGTTTCAAAGTTTGGTCATATTTGCGTTTCATTTGTTTGCGTGTGCAGTAGTGTGTGTAAAGATTTTCACTTTTGAAGGTCTAGTCATATTCTGTAGTTCACTAACATGATCATTTTTCCAGCACGTTTCTGATATAAAGATTTTGTAACGTCTCTTAGCAAAACACACATTATATGTGGTAAAAAAAGGAGAAAAGAATAATTGAACTGGATGATTGTAATTGCGTGGACAACGATTGTCTGAACTTTATGTAATAAAGAGAAAACATCATGTGTCATGTTTTTTTCTTGTGTAGAATTATGTACCGATTTTTTAAAAGATAATATCTGTGTCGGCGAGTACTGAAACCGCCACAGACGATACTTATTAAATATCAAACAAAGATGAGAATATGTGACAACAAGTATAAATAGTAGTGACCGAACATTAATTTCTCTGCCGTCTTCTTGGGGTTACGTGAGTAGGAAGAGCCTGTGACGTTATATTGTACGCTTGCATTCTTTTGTCAAGATTGAGAGACGTACGCCATTACGTACTCATTGTAAAGGTGTGTAATAATTTAATCTATTTAAATGTTTTGAACAGAGTTACTTAGTGAAAACTTGCATTATGATTTGTAATAAGCTTGCCTGGTATTTTATCCCATCCTTTTAAGACATTTTCAGTTTTTTAAATATTATTCGTGGTGCAGAGCTGCGCATTCAAAGTGCATTAAATGAAACCAATCATACCGCAAAGAATCGGACAAGTAATAGTAAACTAAAATTATTTCTTTCAGCTTTCGGAATCTCACTGCAGAGCAGCAGATTTTATGTGAATTACAGGTTGACGCGGGCTGCGCATGATATACTATGAACAGTGTAAAAAGATAATTTACCTTCATAACATAAAAGAAATCTTGCTGTGCGTAGTTCTGGTCCGGCAAACATTATAGTAAAAACATCTTTTTCTCTGATAATAGTCCCATGTTCTCGTGTTAGTCGTGGTACTTATTGGTGTTTTACTGTTAAAAAAAATCCACTGCAAAAGTTTGCGTACTGTAACATCAGTACTGATAACGAAATAATTTTCAGTAACCTTTTCAATAACTGTAAAGTAAGGAAGATTGTTGAACTTTAATGCGAGTTACAGTAACGAAACAATGTTCCTTTAATAGAAAACCAGACCCAGAATAATAAGAGCATAATATATTTTGTTTTGTAGAAAATTAATGATCCAAAGGAAGTCACAGCACAGCATCCCTAAAAAGTATTTCCGGGCTCTCTTCGTAGCATATATTAGATGTTACGCGAGCAATAACGAAGCAAATAGAGCCAGCGAAAATTTTTGCGCAACAAACAGTAAAACTGGAATCGGTAACTAGAAATAACCTCATACATAGGTTGCTTCTAGTTACCGATTCCAACTGTTCGACGGTTCATTATTTAGATCGTTTTTGCAATACGTGTGTAAGATATAATATATGCACTCGTAATTGCTCTCGTGTTCTTATTTCAGTCATCTTCAACTCGTTTAACTGAAATTCGCGCGTAAATAATAGTCACGTTAAATGTATTATTTTATGGCATGCTACATTCGTTTGTTTACGAGTATGAACCGTTCCGTTCATAGAAAGTCCATTGCAGCATCTTTGCCTTAAGTATGACGACATTGGTCAAAGCCGACGGGTAGTATCGGACACTAGAATTTATCCAAATAGCGTTCCACTCGAGGAACGGCTGCTCGGCTCCGCAAATGGCCACAGCGGTGGCGTGTGGAGTCTGCCGTGCGAGGGGTTTGAGCCACTGTCCTCGGACCGAAGTCGGACGTCAGCTGGCACATTGGCGCCAACTTGAATCTCACCAGAAACTCGGCGTCGGTGGCGGCAGGCACCGACGGCAGGTTGGTAGGACTGAGGTACCGAATCCCGTAGAAAACTCAGTGCTGGCGGCAGGGTCAGCCCGGTCTCGAACAGGTGGCTGCTGCTGGTGGAGCCCAGTCAGCTCACTGTCCGGTGTCGCTCTGGCGTTCTGGTGGTGCTGCCAGTTTCCAGCGATGAGAGGTGATCCCTGCCTTAAAATCCAGACCTATTTATATGCCTCTGTTGCCTATCTGTTTCACTAAGACAAGGTGCCCAGTCAAGCCACCATCAAGAGAGTCGTGCTTGTGTGGTGACATCGCCCCACTTTCTACGCAATTACCACTGTGCGATGTCGTTTACTGCTGCGCTCAGTTATCATTGCTTCGCAATCTGCAGGCGTGTCTGTTATTGTGACCCACATATCATAACTCTGGTGGCTTCCGACCCGTGTCTGTTAACACAGCACTCTACAGTGGCTTCTGTACTGCTTCTCTTTACTTTTGCTAAAGACTTAGAATTTTCTGTCCAAAGACTGGCTAGCAGCACTGTACTTGTATTTTCCAACACATTCAGCTGTATCAGTTTCTCCCCTTTAATGATATTACACATTATGTACACTTCCAAACAGACAGTCCGCCTCATATGTAACCACATCATGGAGAGCATCTGGCTTGTCCTCGGTGCAACCTAACCAATTCTGAATCTTGCAGACACTGCAGCAGACATACTGGAAGCTAGCTTAGCGTGGTGGAGATGTTGTCCTCTTTGGTCAATAACAACCAATCACATATGGAAAGCATGCTGCTGACTGCTGTTTATCTATAGTCTTTAGTCCTGTTATTGGGCGCTATAGCTCTGCTTATCAATTGAATCATTTATTTCTAAAAGGGAATATCCAACGATTTATAAGTTATTCAGGAGGAAGAAAAAGCATTCCACAATCCTGTTTAACAATTTAATGGTGAATTTATGTTATGTGAAATGATTCATTTTTTGGAATGTGTAAGACTGATATGACACAGTTTGAAAAATATGTGTAGCTACTATGGTGGTTTTTTAGGACAGAGTTATACCCTTACAGTAATAAATGAGGAAGCAAATATATTGTAAGGCACTTATTGAAATTCATTGAAAGTAATAAAAACTTAGATGTAAAGAATGACTCAATAACCACTTCCACCCTTACAGGCTACTAAAGGTTCTTATTGGTAAGTCAAGGAGTTCAAATATCTGACACAATATTCAGAGATGAACCATCCAGTAAAAGGGAAATACAGGCAAGACTACAGGCAGGTCTTAATGTTCTCCTCGAGTACAGAAGTTTGTCAAGACATTTCAAAAAAAAACATCTACAAAACACTTCTACAGCCAGCAGTACTATAGGGATGTGCCACCGGGAGTACAACCAAGTATGATCTGAACAGACTGAGGCTATTTGAAAGGAAAATCCTTAGGAAGATTTTTGGACCAGTCTACGATAATATGAGTGAAAAATGGAGGATTTGTCACAGTACAAAGTTGTATGATATTTACAAAGAGCCGAACATCGTGACTATAATGAAGACGACTCCAGTGGGCAGGGCATGTTGCTCGAATGCTGAAGAACCGATGGCCAAAAACTGTACTCAACACCAAGCCAACCGGCAGAAGGCCCGTAGCAAGACCTAGAACTCGATGGAGTGATTGCTTATCCAAAGACCCTCAGAGAGTGGGAATGCTGGAAGGATGGCAGAAAGGAGCTGAGGACAGGCTGAAGTGGAGGCAATCTCTCAAAGCAGCGCACGATCCTTTGGGCCTGATCGTGTAAAGAAGAAGACGAAGTAAAGAATGACGGTATTTCAAATGCAATAATGTAAAGCATATATAGCTCTCTAGTGTACACTACTAACCAGAAAAATTACTGTACGTATTCATGATATGAAGTACATGTAAATGATAAACAACTTATTGGTTCTATACGGCAGCTTGTTCACAAAACTATATTAAGTTTATACAAAAATCAATGTAAAACACTTTTTAGTCACCTTTGAGTCATCTTAGTCCGCTTCTGTTGTAGGCTATGTCTTCAGTTGATCGTAAAAACTTGTTACGATCTGTAATATATTTCAGTAGTTCTCTTTCTTCTTGTTGTTTATGGGAACATTCCCATCGTGTGACTCTACTCCAGGAAGCCTTATGCTCTTCTCGGTTAAACTTGACGTGGGTTTCACTAATGAAAGGTACGGGCTTTTGAGTCTCAGTTTAGGAGCTAGCAATTAGTTGCCCCTTTCTTTTCTGCACTGTACTCGTGGTACACAAACTAAAGGAAAGCAAATGATTACTTTGTCCCGTTCCTAGCGACTCTTGCCATTGTTTCATCTGAAACGACAATTTTTTTGTATAAAGCGATCCATCATGTTTTAAAATTCACTTTTTTGGTTGTTTTCGTTGCATAAACTTTAAAGCAACCAAGGCAGCGAGAGCCGGTGATAAGGGACGTGTTCTATCTGGAATAAGCAATCCGTCGCACATTCGTGATCTCTTCTTTACGACACCCAAGTTATGCTCAGGTGGTGGATGAGAGGGCTATCCGTTGGGGAAACAGTGGTAGATTTTGTCAAATATGCCACCGTCTGTTAATGACAAAACATTTTTATCACCATATGATTACGAGTTCGGCCTTTGAAAACATTGTTGAATAAGTGAAGTTAGGGGAGAAAGTACGCAATGTGAAAATATACAAGTGCGCACACTTTGTTAGAACCTTTCTTAACTCGGACATCATGACACCAGTAACACATACTCGAGCTATTTTTATGTTATGTATCTCTAATTTAAAAATCCATAGCGTACTAAAAAGTAATCAAAATTACCCTTCTTTTGTTTTCTTATTCTTTCATCAATATTTGAAAATTCAAACTTTGAGTTGCCCATCATAATATTATAATAGCATAAGTAATCAAAGTTTTCAATAAAAACCATTGACCGTTTCAGCATGATTCCAGGGCTGCCACAGATTTATTTGTGAAACACGACAACTCCTGGAATGTCCCCTATGTAACGCGTCCTCTTATATTATTATGTTTTGCTATTGTTGTTGTTAGAAAAATCTTTATCCAGTCGGTCGTCGAAATTTTGAAATAAAAGTTATTGTGGATGACGCGTAATAAATATTTCGCGTGAAACGTTGTTGCGAAACAGGCAAAGATCAATTGTGGAAACTAAGCCACTGAATGTTACAAATAATGTTATTAAGGAATACGGCCGACTGACTACATCAAATAAGAGGGAAAGTACATTCGCGAATAAGTGGTCAAAAAAAAAAAAAAAAAAAACCTTAATACTGTGTAGAAAATATAGTTACGCTTGTACACACTCAAATGTATGCGAACATACGAACGGGATAGAGGCACGTACATTTTGAGTGTAATCATCCCCCGTGGCCTGGATAAAAAGAATTGCAGTTAAATGCACTTATTCATCTTAGAACGTAAATGCGTGGACTTCGAAATTAAATGAAAAGAAAGACTGCAGGTTGTGAATGTAGCGGCAAATTTATTGAAATTGACTGTAGCGGCCACGAAAGGAAAAAGATGAACGCACTCACGTACCTCTATTGTTGAGTAGCATCGCCGTGAAGATCGTCGCCTCCATCTAAATTCTCTGCATAAAATTAAAATAACAGTAATAATTTTCCAGAATTTCAGGAGCTTGAATCCATGGTATCACATAAGACGAAATCGTTCTGCTTCAAAATCATTTTCATTATTTAACCCAATTTTATCAGTAAGAAATGGCACAACACGTGTTAACTAACACTAGGGCAGGATAACAGCGAAAGGTAACTTATTCTAAAACTAATAAACGAAAATCGTAAAGCTTCTTTTGTTTAGTAAATGCTTTACGCATTAATCTCTGGTAGTTGAATTAGTGTCTACATATTCATAAAAAAATTTTATATAATTCCTTTACACCTATTAGAAACAATTGCACATTTAAATCCGCTCTCTACGAGCAGGAAGGCAATGTCACTCTCCCAATTTAATTCCAGTCGATGCATGTATGTCTCAAGAAACTGAAACTAACAAAAACTGCATTTTGTCCCCTTTTAGTAATAAGCGATTCAATTTAGATCTATTTACGTTAGCTGAAAACATTCTTCATAGCCTTGACATCACTGCGTAATACTATGGGCATTACTCGTGTGCTGTCCGAGGGTAATGGGGTCTACGACCAGACATAATCGGACCCTCAGTGATACAGTACACCAGTTTCTCCAATTCTGGACCGAGAAGCAGTGGCGGCCAAATGGTCAGTTTATTCGTCCTATAGTAATCATTTTAAAACACAACATGCCTCTCCAGCCACAAAGCTTTTATCTCGGCTGTTTCTGGCCACGGAACTCTACGTACTTACAACTGAGCTCTACACGTACAATTAGCCTGTTACAATATGTATGCGATTTAAGTTTCTGTTCCGTCTTGACCGTCCAAATGGACTAGTCCTCGCCAGCATGTGTCGATCACTGAAAGGAGAGTACATCGTGGTGGTGCTCAAAGACGACTTTATTGCCAAAAGCTAAAATTTTTTCGAGCTAGAGGTGGAGCCCGTCAGCGGCGTGAAGGGTGAATCGGGGGATAACTGAAGCTGGGCACAGGTTCGTCGAGGAAGGCAAAGGGGTCTTCTCCGGAGGAGCACCTGCAGACCATGGCGTCGTCCTGGCCGCCGACCATGGCTTCCCACATGGGGCCCGTTTCCACCCACGAGCCCAGCGGATCCTGGAGCGGCATATCGATGTATTCCTGCCGACAGACAGAGAGTCAGGTCAGATCCCCAAAGCTACTCTACCCACCGTTTACCGTCTTCAACATCGTACGAGACAGTTCGACAGTGAGCCACTTAACCGATCGTATGACATTCACATTCCGTGAGTAAGGTTTAAAGAAGGTCAGATGTACGGATAGTGTGTGCTCTATACCTACATACTAAAAACTAGCAGGTTTCCATAGATACATCTTCATCTAACACGTCCACTTGCCCACTGGAGGTGCTCTGACAACACAGACTTCACTGTTCAGTCTCATCCTGTACTACTTTATGTGAGCTGGAACTCAGAGGAGTGCAACCGTCAGCATACGGCCGAAGTAAGTTCGATCTATTGCAACGCTCACTCCTGGGCTCGCATCTTGAGGTTCCAGCCTCGAGACCTGGTGGGCACAGTTTTACACTACTGGCCATTAAAATTGCTACACCACGACGATGACGTGCTACAGACGCAAAATTTAACCGACAAGAAGAAGATTCTGTGATATGCATTCACACAAGGTGGGCGCCGGTTGCGACACCTACAACGTGCTGACATGAGGAAAGTTTCCAACCGATTTCTCACACACAAACAGCAGTTGATCGGCGTTGCCTGGTGAAACGTTGTTGTGATGCCTCGTGTAAGGAGGGAGAAATGCATACCATCACGTTTCCGACTTTGATAAGGGTCGGATTGTAGCCTAGCGTGATTGCAGTTTATCGTATCGCGACACTGCTGCTCGCGTTGGTCGAGATCCAATGGCTGTTAGCAGAATATGGAATCGGTGGGTTCAGAGGGGTAATACGGAACGCCGTGCTGGATCCCAACGGCCTCATATCACTAGCAGTCGAGATGACAGGCATCTTATCTGTATGGCTGTAACGGATCGTGCAGCCACATCTCGATCCCTGAATCAACAGATGGGGACGTTTGCAAGGCAACAACCATCTGCACGAACAGTTTTTGCAGCAGCAAGGACTATCAGCTCGGAGACCATGGCTGCGCTTACAGTTCACGCTGCATCACTGACAGGAGCGCCTGCGGTGGTGTACTCAACGACGAACCTGGGTGCACGAATGGCAAAACGTCATTTTTTCGGATGAATCCAGGTTCTGTTTACAGCATCATGATGGTCGCATCCGTGTTTGACGACATCGCGGTGAACGCACATTGGAAGCGTGTATTCGTCATCGCCATACTGGCGTATCACCCGGCGTGATGATATGGGGAGCCATAGGTAACACGTCTCGGTCACCTCTGTTCGCATTAACGGCACTTTGAACATAGGACGTTACATTTCAGATGTGTTACGACCCGTGGCTCTACCCTTCATTCGATCCCTGCAAAACCCTACATTTCAGCAGGATAATGCACGTCCTGTACGGGCCTTTCTGGATACAGAAAATGTTCGACTGCTGCCCTGGCCAGCACATTCTCCAGATCTCTCACCAACTGAAAAAGTCTAGTCAATGGTAGCCGAGCAACTGGCTCGTCACAACGCGCCAGTCACTACTCTTGATGAACTGTGGTATTGTGTTGAAGCTGCATGGGCAGCTGTACCTGTATGCGCCATCCAAGCTCTGTTTGACTCAATGCCCAGGCGTGTCTCATGAGGGCCGAGAGCAGCCCGCTCCTGACGGCGCTCGGCAGACCGGACGGTCACCCGCCCGAGTGCTAGCCCAGCCTGACAGCGCTTAACTTCGCTACAACTACATCTCGTACAAGTCACCAATTAATTTTTTGGAACTTGCACAATTTATTTCCCATTACAGTCTCTTAATAATGCTAAGTCCGTAATATTATTACCCTGTGATAAACACGTCGTCCAAAAAATGAGTCATCCCAGGAGAAATCATGGCGTAGGATGCAAAACTGCACCTACCCCTGATGTGGTTGCAGTTTGGCGAGGACGCTTCCACAGGCTTCTTCCCCTCGAAGGCATTCAGTGCCAATCCAGTAGACTGCCAGTCTACAAGGATGTCAGCTGCTACGTCCCACCTGCTGTTCCATATAGTGCCAGGCATTCTGTGCGGCACTAAGATCGCACGATTTAGTGGGCTATCCGAGATGCAATACGATACCTCAAAATCTGATAAACCGCCAACGTGTGCGCGCAGTACTGTCAGCAGGGGGAGTGTCACCGAGAATGTTGAAATAAACATCCCGGTCTGTATTGACGGAAATCTGAATAAGTGGAACTGCGTCACGGTATGAAAAACACCTCCAAAGGGTCACAGAACCACCTCTGGCCTGAACTAAACCTTCCACACACGGCGGGTTAAACGCCACACTGGCTATCGGAGCACGTGACGCCTTGTACCATTTGGTGAGAGGCAGAATCGCGACACACTGGAAAACACTGCACGCCTGCAGTCAGCTACCGTGCTTCCAGTCTCGTTAGGTCCACTGGAGCCCTGCAGCTTTATGTAGCGCTGCGAGGAATCTGCTTTTGCGAGGCACTCGACGTCAAACGTTCGTCACGTACAGCTCTTTCTGCATTGTTCACTCGGTAGTTCGTTGACATGAACCTTCAGCAATTCGTGTCGGCTTTGAAACCGACTCCTGTAGCCGCGCGGGATTAGCCGAGCGGTCTGCCCGGTACGGTAGCTCAGCGTTCAAATGGCTCTGAGCACTATGGGACTTAACTGCTGTGGTCATAAGTCCCCTAGAACTTAGAACTACTTAAACCTAACTAACCTAAGGACATCACACACATCCATGCTCAAAGCAGGATTCGAACCTGCGACCGTAGCGGTCGTGTGGTTCCAGACTGTAGCGCCTTTAACCGCTCGGCCACTCCGGCCGGCACGGTAGCTCAGCGTGCTCCGTCAGAGAGCCGGTTGGCTGGAAGGATCAACCACCGAACTTGAACAGGATGTCTTGCGACGTCCTCAACGACCAGACACAATGATCAGTAACGAACAAAATGAAAAAAAAAAAAAAATAAGCGGTCTAAGGCGCTGCAGTCATGGACTGTGTGGCTGGTCCCGGCGGAGGTTCGAGTCCTCCCTCGGGCATGGGTGTGTGTGTTTGTCCTTCGGATAATTTAGGTTAAGTAGTGTGTAAGCTTGGGGACTGATGACCTTAGAAGTTAAGTCCCATAAGATTTCACACACATTTGAACATTTTGAAACAGACTCCGCTCCTTTTCGGGCGGGGTGTTTTTACGACCACTGCTCTCGCACCGGGCTACATGGCTCCATTTGTTGCAGACGCAGCGCAAAATCCACGGTGACGCCACCAACAAGTCGGCCGATTATGTGCACGGTGTGGTCTATGGCGCTCCGTTTCCCTTTGGTTATCAAGAGGTTCTACGTACATTGACATCTGTGTAACTGTTCTGCAAACACTGGCAGATTTAAAAGCCAAACACAAGTTTATTTCTCAAAATACATCACACAAACGGCCTCCTGCATTCACAATGCATTGCTGGAGACGTTCGCGTAAGCTCCTCATTACGGTGTCAGTCGTTTCGTAAGAAATGGCCTCTGTTCCTTCGAATTGTGGCTTTCAGATCCTGAATATTGTCGAGTCACCATAAAAACCGTTGTTCTTGAGATGATGCCACAGCGGAAAATTAAAGGCTGAAAAACCGGTTTATCGCGGTAGCCATTCTTTGTGTCCCAAAAATATCGGACGTTTTGTTTACTGATGAGCACATCCACATGAAAGATTGCCTTCTCAGATACCACAAGACTTGTCTGAAATGCCTCACCCTGGTGAGCTCTATCCAGTAGTGTTGTGAAGAAATCGTGTTTACTCAGTTTATCTCCTGGTCTTAAATGCTTAGCCACTTGCAGCTTACAGGGATGAAACTTCAAATCCTGTTTCACAATCCTCCGTAGGGACCTGCGAGGGATCTGTCGTATTCTGGACTGGTGTCTGAGAGATCGCTACGGGCTTCATTGCAGAGCTGTATGCACTCGTCGGATATTTTCCGACGATAGGACTGTCATTTCAGGTCCCTTGCGCTTCACAACAATTACAGAACCCGTCTCGTGCCATCGTTGTATACAAGTTTATTTTATAACCCGGAAAGGGCGGCGCTTTGCGCGTTGGACAGCAGCAACATTCTTCTTCCACTGCCTCTGTAGACACCTGTACCGACCAAGTTCTGTAGTGAACTGAATGGCGTACTGTGTGGGTCCGATTAGACACGGCAGGGTGACCAACTGAAAATGCACCAGTTCTCGTGGTCCACCATGTACTTATTTCTCATATCGATTTGAAGTGACGTCATCAATCAGTGGATACTGGTAGATTTTCTCTCGTGACTCCCGAAGGAAGGCCCTGCCAGTCGGTAGCCACGGCTGACAGTTTTGCATCATTCGGGTTAATCAGAGACGCCAGATGCATCTGTAGCTCAGTCTCATTCGCAATCTTTGTGTATTTTGCCGATAAGAAACGTAAATATCCTCTAACCATTCAAGTGAAATCATAATTTAGCTTAAATATCTTATGTAGAAATGAACGGAATTAAAATTATTTTCTTTTATGCCCCAAAAAAAAGTTTTCTGTACAGTCTTATGAGAGAAATGTTTATGACAGACGATGCGAGTCCCAGCTAGCTGTGAATGTTGAGAGCTTGGAAGAGAATCTGCATCCATGTCTACACCAATAATCCACACTCATGCTCATAAATTAAGGATAATTGCAGAATGTGGTGACCCAAACGTGGCATTACACAAAACTGGCGCTAGGAGCATAGGCACATAGGGAACACAAACGACACAGATCTGTAAGTCCACGGTACTGGTGATAAGTTGAGAAAACTGTCCCGAAACACATGTGCTACAAGCCACTGTTCCCTGTGCATGTACCCTGACATCAATATGGAATATGACCACCATGCACATGTACACAGGCCGCACAACGGGTTGGCATACTCTGGATTAGGTGGTCGAGTAGCTGCTGGGGTATAGCCTCCCATTCCTGCACCAGTGCCTGTCGGAACTCCTTAATTGTCCTAGGGGTTTGAAGACGTGCAGCGATACGTCGACCGAGAGCATCCCAGACGTGCTCGATGGGATTTAGGTCTGGAGAACAGCAGGCCACTCCATTCGCCTGATATCTTCTGTTTCAAGGTACTCCCCCACGATTGCAGATCGGTGGGGCCGTGCGTTATCATCCATCAGGAGGAAGGTGGGACCCACCGCACCCCTGAAAAGGCGGACATACTGGTGCAAAATGTCGTCCCGATACACCTGACCTGTTACAGTTCCTCTGTCAAAGACATGCAGGGGCGTACGTGCACCAATCATAATCCCACCCCACACCATCAAACCACGACCTCCATACAGGTGCCTTTCAAGGACATTAACGAGTTGGTATCTGGTTCCTGGTTCACGACAGATGAAAACCCGGCGAGAATCACTGTTCAGGCTATACCTGGACTCGTCCGTGAACATAACCTGGGACCACTGTGCCAATGACCATGTACTGTGTTCTTGACACCAGGCTTTACGGGCTCCCCTGCGACCAGGGGTCAGTGGAATGCACCTTGCAGGTGGGCGAATAAACCATGCCTGTTCAGTCGTCTGTAGACTGTGTGTCTGGAGACAACTGTTCCAGTGGCTGCAGTAAGGTCCTGAGCAAGGCTACCTGCTGCAGTACTCCGTGGCCGTCCGTGGCCACTGATGGTGAGATATCAGTCTTCTTATGGTGTTGTACACTGTGGATGTCCCGTACTGTAGCACCTGTACACTTTTCCTGTCTGCTGGAATCGTTGCCGTATCCCTGAGATCACACTTTGTGCCACACAGAGGGCCCATGCTACGATCTGCTGTGTTTGACCAGCCTCCAGCCGCCCTAGTATTTTACCCCTCGTAACGTCATCAATATGTGTTCTTTGAGCCATTTTCAACACACAGTCACCATTAGCACGCCTGAAAACGTCTGCACACTTACTCGCTGCACCTTACTCTGACATGCACCAACACACCTCTGCATATGTGGACTGCTGCCAGCGCCACCGTGCATAATAGTTACTTTCGTTCTTTATTTATCAGAAAGCACATTGGTGCAAGGCTACTGGACGTGACACTCAAAGTTAAAAAGGAAATTGTATAGGTTTTATGTAATGGATATTATTGTTACTTTATTTAGAACGTAAATGTGGTCAAGCTTTGATTATTTAAATATGTTAAAACGTAAAATAATTTATAATAAGCTGTAGTCAATCAGATGGACCGCTTCAGAGAAGAGAACTGCACTAGTCAGTTGAGCGACTATGTTCGGCACCTGGATACGTGGCCGGGGACGGGCAAAGGGACAGTGTGGGTGGAGACGCGAAAGCGGACGGTCGGTCCTCAGGTAGCTAGGAAGCGAAACGACTTAGAAAATTTCAGGTTGTGTGATATCATGGGACTTAGTCTGTGAGAGGTGAGCAGCCGCGCCTGGTGTGAACTCTCAACTTTTCGCGTAAATAACGAAGTGGACTATTGGACTTATATTTCACGAAGAGATTGTGAGTGATTGAACTGAGTCAAACGGATATGCGCTCGAGGGTAACAGTAACTCTAAATACGACCACATTCGCTATTAGTTTGCTTTCTGAATAAACATTATTCTAACCAAATCGCAACTGCATGGCCTACATCATTTATGGGTCGTTAATTTAGTTCCTGATATTATTATTACTGTTATTACATTTTATATTAACTTTCTATGTTTCATAAAATTTTGCAAACTTGCATCAGATAAACAATTAACCAAAATAAATGTCTAATTTAGGATGTGTGATGCGACACGTGCGGTTCAACTCCTAGACGAGACTGAGCCAAGACATTTCAATGAAGAGGAACCACATTTGGGCCCGAACATCTTTGGGATGTTAGATCGCAGTGTGATGCAATTAAAAACTACTGTCACCACTGAGATTTGAACCAGGGACCCTTGGTACAACACACAACCTAACACTCCACCAATTCCCCCATGTACGCCACGTGTATCACCTTTTCACAGATATGGTTTTCTTGTTCTCTAGTAGTTCTGACGTTACTTTTAGTTAACATTTACATCCGTTCTGTTGGATGACAGCACATCGTACGAACTAAATCGGAGTTTTGGTTGATACTCTACTGACATACAATGTGTGGTACAGATCTGAGTGTCTGACATCTGAAGGCCTGGCTGTTAGGAGAAATATGTGGCAAGTGTCCAAGTCACTGTAATAGTTTGTGGGATAAAAAGAAAGTCAGAAGCCAATGCCTGATGAAGAAGAGATTTTGCTTGTGTTAAATATAGGGTTAAAGTTGTGATGGCAATATTTTTTATAGTTTACATCTTGGTTAGTTTTCACAGGGGTACAGTTACACTTGCGTGACAGCGGCGAAAGAGTGTACTGGAACTAAAAGAAATATAGATGTTGTGTTGGTGGGAAAGTTAAATCCAATGTCCCAATTTATATATTTTGCTCCAATGCTGCACTTCCCAAGACCAGTTATATCAACGCTGAGAAGATAAAGATTAAAATATCACATGGGAATGAAAAAGAAAAGAAAAGAAAATACTAAGAAATTAATACAATTTTAATTTTCAACTAACACTCAAACAGTTAATGGGAGAAGTACGTTAGTAATCTATACTGAGAATAGTTGCAAAATAAAGGTAAAGTTGTATAGTAATAGCTTTGATACCATTGTTGAACATATTCATGTAAGAATAATAAAAGAAACATTAACATGAACAGATAAGTAGAAAAGTGTAAGACTTATTCCCATCATGAGTCATAAGTATGTAATACATGCTGGGTACAAAACCAAGTAAAGAATGTAGTAAGAATTGCAAATATTGGCTTCATAAAAAAAACAGTTAAACAAAACGCAAGTACATGAAACATATTCGCAACTGCAATTACGGGCAATCAACAGCTGTATAAGGGAATGACGACAATAATAATCCGTGCCAGGTCAGGACTCAACATGCCAATGCCAAGCAGCGACTTTCAATTAAAATGCCCTTCCCTGTATGGGAATTGTCTGAGGTGCCTTGTCACGGTTTCGACCGGTTCCCCCCGCTGGAGTTTCGAGTCCTCCCTTGGCATGGGTGTGTGTGTTGTCCTTAGCGTAACCTAGTTTAAGTTAGATTATGTAGTGTGTAAGCCTAGGGACCAATGACCTCAGCAGATTTGTCCCATAAGAACTTACCACCACTAACAAATGTATGGGAATTACATATTGTGTGTACGAATACAAACTGTGATGCAGGAACAACGACGACATACGAGAGTTTGGGTGTGGCCCTGGGTCGGGCATGGATATCCAAAGCAGTTGAGGCTACAGCTCTTGTAAAGTGGTTAGAATGGCTTAGAGTCCCAGTCATTCGTGGATTTTCCTGTCATCAATCCTTTATACAGCTTATGGCTGTTCATATTCACAACTATGAATACATTTCATTTATTTCATAATGGCTGTAGTCTCTGCAATGCATGTTCCACTGGAGATGCATGCATGTCCAAAGAAACACTTCATCATTCTGTTTAACAACACAGGCACTGTAGTATCAGAAGCATAAACAGTATGTTGCTGACTGAGAAAAAAATCTTTGCTTGCTTAATAAGAGTTATAGAGCAAAAGATAGAGTAGTCTCATCAGTTTTCCCGAAATGGTGATAAGCAAGTAAAACAGTAATTCTGAAACCCATAATTTGCCTTGTATATTAATATATGTTAAACTTTAATTTTGCATAAGGTGTTATCGCAGGGACGTGTGTTGATTATATACAGTCAGAGATATATTAGATTGTATTCTGTCTTATGCTACAAAGCGAGGTCAGTTTTAATACAGTTGTGTTTGCATGCTCATTACAAAGACTGGCAAGTGTTAGTAGTTAATGAAAAATAAGAAACTAATTTATAACGAGAAGATAAATTTTGCTGGATTGTTATTTTAACAAGTGCTTGCAAAGAAAAAAATCTGACCTGATCTACAGAATTATGTAGTCAACTTTGCATAATCTTAACAGGTAAAACAAGTATACACATGAAGAATCGAGTTACCCATTTGTTAAAAAAAATAACATGGTTTTTGGCTATAACTTTTTTTAGTACTTTTACGAATTTAACTTTTTGTACTAATTTGTGATAATGAGTATCATGTTATAGGATTACTATACTAAGGGTAGAAAGCAAAATGTCTGTCTACTTAACAAAATATTATGAAATACTGGAGGAACTGATAGACAGATAACGTAAAAACGACCTTTTAACTATTAGGTCTGAAATTTATTTTTATACATCCATTTCAGATGTATTGTTGTGAGGTTGTTTGCATGTGCATTTGGTGAAATCTATTCTGAGAAGAAGGGACCGAACTTGCGTAGTGGTGGAACATAATTTGCGCTTGTTGTAACAACTCACTCAGTGCATTAAAGTATCAAGTTCTGACCTGTGTTTGCATATCTTTATAGGGTATTGCCTATTGATATTGAGAATTTGCAGAGTGATGGAGCTTACTCATTTGTGTACCATTACAAGAGGTGGTGGCCCTGGGTTTTCAGGATATATTCAGGTATGAATATATTCTGAGCTTCGAATGCTAAATGCAGATAGACAGAAAGAAATTTCAAGTTGTTGTTTAGTAGAAGACCATCTATGATAATTTTCCTTGAATAGATTAACCTCTTTGCCAATACATCTATTAATAAGATAATTTTATAATTTTGTGTCACTGTGAGTGTGGGATACAAAGTTTACAGATTTTGCACCACTACAATATATTTGAGTACAGGATACTTAAAAAAAATGAGCAATATGGTGATGTATTCATAATTTGTCTTGGCTTAAGGCATAGATGCAAATTGTTCCATGCCAATGATACGAGCTGCAGCAGTGCATCTCCTGAGCTAGTCTTGCAATGGATCATCGCAACTGGGTGTATCAAGCCACACCACATATCTGATATGATAAAGACTCAGAGTGAAAACCTACATAAATTTTATTGAGTATCATGACATGTATAAATATTTTCCCTTGTAGCAGTGTTAAAGCCTTTTTTGGGTGTAGATGCATTGATGTTTGGTAGATATCTCTTGTGGATTTATTATAACTGTTGGATTAATAGGTAGCAACTCTCAGTAGGCAACTTATTTATTCATTCCTACTATAAGTATATTATCAGGAAATGCTATTTGTGCTTCAAAGTTTAAGATGGATGAAAGATATTGAAAGATTTAATTTTTTTTTTAGTCATGTGAGTGGAGTTTTTATGATACAGGTTATTACACAGTTAAAATGGAGCTAACTAGGAGAGAATAGGTTTATGGAAATGTAATGAAGAGATAAAGGAAAATCAGGGAGAAGTAAAGAAGACTCAGGAAGAAGTAAAGAAAAAGCAGGAAGAAGTAAAGAAAACTTTATAGGAAGCAAAAACTGATGAAAAAATTAGAAGGGATAATGAAACATTGAAGGAAGAGTTAAAGGAAGACCTGAAGTATGGACTGGAGGAGGAGAAGAAGGATAGAGACGTAATACACTCAGAGTTTAGTAATAAATTTTAGCCAGTTAGGAATAAAACATTAGCAGGAGAAGAAACAATTGGTGAGCTTGTAATGTCATGAGTTAATGGGCAATAACAGTTGTTGCTATACAGCTTGCAGTATTGGAGCTGGAGGCTGTGAAGGAAACCCCAAATTGTGTCCTACCTATGCGTCATATACACCTGCTGATACTGCACTGTATATTGATGCCACCTATGAACCTAAATAAACTATATAAAATATTACTCAATCATTTTCATAATTGGTACACTACCTTTTGTTGTTCATGAGAAGATCGTATAAAAATTTCGACATTGTAACTATCATAGTTTCAGAGATAGAAAAAAATTGCTAAAAAAGTAAAAAATCGATACTTAGGGAACTAAATTTAGTTAGGAAATATAATAGTTTATCTTTTGGTATATTGGAAAACATAAACAGAACTCTCAGTGTGCAGAATTAATTAACTGAGATTTTCATATTAAAACTTATTTTTTGTTTTCGTAATATAAAAATCAGACAAAATTATTGTGTGTGTCTAATATTGTTGTGGGAGTAAATGTGAGTAACTGAATGTGTGTGCGTGGGGCATTTGTCAGATTTAAATGTTGCGTTATATACTGTCTTAAGTAACCTGCAAGAGTTACACAAGCCTGTTGTGGGAAAATGATCGTAGGGAATTTACCCACTTTGCTGATGACATATGTCTAGGTGTGATTGCTATTGTAACAGAGCAGCCAGAAAGTAAGCTGGAGTAAAATCTGTATCTGAAGAATATTTCCAGAATTACTGCCTTTTCGTTTCCGTTTATTAAACATTACTTTAATATTTGTATGTTTTAATGATGCAAATGCGTCTGTGTGTAAGGATTGGTGCAGGCCAGTCTTGGCATGAGCATTATCATGAGCGAGCAATTGAGACAGTTCCCACTCGTTACCTGATAGTTATACTGGGAGTGAGGCCACAAGAAGGGAGTCTCCCGCTAGCTTTGAACACGGACGGTCATGTTACTAGTGCGAGTCAAAATAATGTCTAAAATGAAGACATATTTGGCTTCTCGCATCCAGATTGTGTGGCTGTAATAGCAGTTGCATTTATGGACAAGTTTATGAAGTTTGGAAGTTTTGGAATTGTTTTGTTGGAAAGATATTTGCGTGTGAAAATTTGGCCTTCATAGTATCTGCGTGGCATGTTTCAGTATTCAACAACTGAGAAATTTTGGCGAGCAGTTTCTTTTTTAGAAATCCACAAGAAGGACCGAATATAATAACTCAAATTAGTGGTGAAATTAATGACTGTGAGAACGTTGTTCAATTCAGGTTGGGTTTGGACAGATTTCTGGCTGCAGTGTGTGTGTGTGTGTGTGTGTGTGTGTGTGTGAAATATGTGTATGAGTTGTGAACTGGAAGAAAATAGCCAACAGTTTAAATGTGGACTGAATAGTACTTTTGTTTGGCTATCAAGGACAAAATAAACATTTTTGTATTGAAATTTTGGACATTGTTTTCCAGAAGCCAATCCATTTTCTTACTGTCTGATAAAATTGAATGACAGTTTCTCTACAGAACTTTCTTTGATAACTAGAGTTGTGCAGCCCCAGTAATTGTAGATATTAGATGGTGTTTTTATCAACACTGCTTTTACATCATCTTGTAAGTATCTACATCACCGAGTGAAGGGACATCGAGGAGACGCCATTCTGAGATCGGTGAATTTTAATGTACAGCCTGCACAGAGAACAAAACCCTATCCCGCTGCAAGCTGTAATCACAGCCTTGTGAAATGGTAAGCATTAGCGTGTCCAGGGGATGGCCACTAATCCAATGCTACAAGACATTCATGAACAAGTAACTGAGAATAATGTGCAAATTAAAAGTAAAATTAACAACTTAGGTAACGTTTTAGGATCTTGAATGGAGAAGACCGGAAGGCGGTTAGTAGGGAAGATGAAATGAGATAATCTTAATGGCTATGAGGTTAGTTTCTCAGAAAATATAGTTCATAATGTGAGAATAGTTTGTGTAGTGGAAGTAATGGAACTTCAACTGCATGCAGTAAATAAAGTGGTAGTGCTCATGACAGTAGTGGAAATGGTTCATTTGAGGTCCACAAGTCACTGTACAAAGTAAATTGAGAACAGACAAACAAGTCAGACGATCAGAGATTAGAGGTGGAAGAGTTACCAAAGTGAGTGAGTGAGTGAGTGAGTGAGTGAGTGTGTGTGTGTGTGTGTGTGTGTGTGTTTTCTGGTTACTTAGTGAAATAATATATTTTATGCAAAAATGATGCTCTACACTGACCAGATGGATCAGCAAAAACAGCAGATGTTGAATAACAATGTTGTCCAACAATGTTAAGGAAGTAAATGACCTGTCTATTGCTTAACCAGTACTAATTTGAAATTTTGTGTGGAAAGGATATATTACGTATTTAAGAAAGAGGGATTTATTTTTTCGGTATGGACCATTGTTTCAAATGGTAATATAATAGATAATGTGAATTTATTTAATGCTACGTTTACTGAAGAAAATATTTGGATTGAGGAGGCAAGGGTAAAGTAGGAATTTTAGTGTAGGTTTTTGTCTGATAAGGGTTACCAAATTTTGTTAGTAATCAGCATGTATTTTGCCATTGAGAAATGCTGATACCTTCTTAGCAGCCAATCAAAATAATAATTGAAATTAAATGTTTCATAAGCTAGGTAGAAAAGAGGGGAATGGAAATAATTATTCTTTCCTTTTGTGTTTCTGTATCACAAAGAGTATTTATCATACACTCTTAAGAAAGAGACACTCAGCGACAGACTGTGAGTGCCACCTGGCTGTGAATGATGAAAACATGGAAGAGAATCAGTGACACACAATGGGAGGTCCATCTGGATGTGAGAGATGTAAACTTGGAATAGGATCAGTGACTGAGTACCATCTGATTGTGTGTGAAGAAAACCTGGAAAAGAGCCAGCAACAGCTTAATTATGTGGGATCTGTGATGTTATTAAAAATGCAATGTTCTTTGATTAAGATGCGTTACAATATTATCTATATATTTTCTGTGATCTTTTCTTTAGGGAGATATGGTAAGATGGTGGATGGACATTGATAAAGAGTTGTTAGGTGTGTATTGTAATTTACATTGTCCTTATTTTTTATTCTGATCACAGCTTGGACAAATCATGTTTGTGGGGTTGCAATTAATTGACGATCTTGAGTCCTGCACTTGTACCAAAACGTTTTTAGATGCCAACTGACAATTCAAAGTGTGTACAGGCACATATGGACATCCTTGTTTCTTGTGTTCTCTTTTCATAATGTCTATATTTTATCTTTCTGTGGTTACTTACGTTAATTTAAGACTGTAATTTGAATTCCAATTATCTTTGTTAATATCAGTATTGCTCCCAAGGTCATAATCAAGCCCTTCCACACATTTTCAGCTGCGTATTTTGGGTGTAGACACATAAATATATGTATTTCCCTTCAGATAATAGAGGAAGTTCTGTGCTATGGAAGTCCAAAGAGATGTACAGCAGTGACACAGAGAAGTTCTGTTGTGCATATAATCTCAATTCAAGGAAGTAGGTTGTCACAGACTCAGTTATTAAACTTTTTTATAAGTTTCCAGGGCAAGCTTACTTTCATGCATCAATTTCTTTGTTACAGTTCAGGATTTACAGAGAATAAAATTCTTAGGTTTGATTAATTTCATATTGAGTTCATTGGATTGCTTTCGTGATTAAATTCAGAGTTTTTCACAATATTAAGTTCAATCCCAAAATGTAAGTTCACTCTGCTTCACGCCATTTAGTCAGCGTATAAAGTGAGCAATGAGAAACCATGCAGCTATAAACAGTTTATACTGATTTATATCTTTGTCTTCATGGAAAGTTGAAAGATATCTGCTCCAAAGCGTTAATCCATTAACCCCTTAGCAGTAGTCCAGCAGTTATAATTGGGCAGCAGTAATTCTCATCGCGAGTCCACCGGACGTGCAGCAGCTTACCTCGTTGTCCGGGCAGGGGCAGGGGCTGCCTGACCGGCTGCGCGAGTCTGTGCAGACGACCTTGGGTGACACCTCGTACGTGGTGTTGGCCGGGCACGGCACTCTCTCGTATGTTGTGTTGGCTGGGCAGGGCACACTCTCGTACTGCAGGGCAGGTGGTCCTTCATCACAGCAGCAGGAGTCACTGCAGAAGGGGCGGCACAGCAGGTTGATGGAGGCACCAGAATCCCTCATGTGGTACTACCAAATTAGTGATAGGTCTTCCGTCTCACTTAAATATGTACCTTCAAGGCACAATGAGTTACTCATTCACTTAACCTCCCTAGTATTGGGATTAATATGAACCTATAAGCAAACTGGAAATATATATCTCCCTTCTTTTCAAAGCTATTATTTTCAATGTATATGACTTTCTCCCACTGAGCCAGTTGTATCCAATCATACTTTATTCAGTTTTATGTTTACAACACATTAAAATTTAGTCGCAACTTTTTGAACGGAGTACAACTGGGGGCAATACAATCCCAATCTATTTATTTATTCATTTTTTTTTGTTTCTTGAGTAAAACATTTATGAAAATAGAATGCTGACACTTACGTTGATCAGCTATAATATATGTCTTTTTGTCAGTTCAGTAAACAACTGTCAATATATCCCTTAAATTACTTAGGGTGTGGATAGCAGCGGTACTCTGTGAAAAAAAAAGTTTAATATATAACTGAAAGGAAGCAGATATGTCATGTAGCTAACGTTGTTTAATGTTCTTCTGAATGGGGACTAGTTAACACTGACATACCACACTTCTTTTCATTATATTCTTCTACTTAACATTCAACGAGCAGAATCGGTACTTTTTACAGATGATACTGGCGCTATAATAAATCCTATTAGAGAGAAAGCAACAGAAGAACAGTAAATAACATTATCCAAAGAATTCTTAAGTGGTTCTCAGAATATGAACATTCCCTAAATTTTGAAAAGAAAAAAGCACACAACACTCAGTCCTGTACAATAAACAGTCATATCAACAGTTGATGTAGCACATTAACAGGAGTCTGTAAGTAGGGTAGAATGCTTCAAATTTTCAGATGTATGTATCAATGTAAACTTGAACTGGAAGAAACATAGTACTGAGCTTCACAAACAATTAAGTTCAGCTACTTTTCCTCTTCATATAATTGCTAATCTTGAAAACAAACAAGTCAACCTTCTGACATATTTTGCGTATTTCTACTCAGTAATGTCTTAGAGAATAATTTTCTAAGTTAACTCATCACTTAGAAAGCAAGTATTGACTGCACAAAAGGAGCAATGAGAATAATATGCAGTGTTTACTGACAGATATTATGTAGTTACCTCTTTGAGGAGCTAGGCATTTTAACTGTGCCATTACAATACATATTTTCACTAATGAAAATCCTCATAAATAAGTGATCACTGTTTGCGAAGACCGATGATATACATAGTTACAACATCAGAGGGAAAATGACCTTTATTACCCATTATTAAAGGTGTTGGTGACTTGGAAGGAGTTCAGTATGCAGCAAGAAAAATACTTGATCATTTATCCAATAACAAAAAATGTCTGACAGGTAGCAAATCAAGTTTTAATGAAATTTAAAGACACCTTTCCTGCACAACTCCTCCTATTCCACTGATGGGTTTCTACTTAAAAGCTGGTACCCAGGAGGAAAAAGAAGAAAAATCTTTTTTATAAGTTCAGTTGCGTGAGTTGGACTAAAAAGAAGATTGTGTTAATTATGTATACATACCCTGTAAATTAACTCATTTAACATCATTCTGATAAAAGAATTTTTCAAATGATCCACAGGACATTGTAATTCCCCCCCACCCAGCACTACTATAATATTCGATACCCGGAATTTGTAACCGGGTATCGGTACTTTGTGTTATACAAAAAATAAAATCATGCCACTATGGCACCTTTTCTTGTTATGTAATTGTACTATATAATACAATGAATGATATTTAAATAAAATTTACAAATAATTAAATAATATGTAAATATGTAACATAATAATCACTATGAACCATCAACATTTACTCAGAACTATAATAATCAGTATGTAATTTATTTGATTAGAAGTAGTTATAAATGTTAGCATCATTATTACTTTTGTTAATTAACAGCAATTAGATCTTGAAGTTCAGTTTCAAAAACGTTATTGTAAACCAATCAAAAAGCAAGAACCAAATTTAAATTCACGTAATTTCAAGTGATATGAAATTTCAAACCCAAATTTGTAAACCAGATTAATACCATTACTAAAATAATTAATTGATCATTGTTAGCACATGTAATTAACTCAATTACTTATGTTTGGATGCATATTTCAAAATTATGAGCCATTAAAAAGGTTAAGCAACTTGTGTATATAAAACGTAAATGATAGCAAATTTTTCTGATCAATAATTGATTCGTATTTATTAAATTAATGAAACACATTATTGTAAAAAAAACAGATAATTAATTTTAAATCTTAAATTGTACAATTTCTAACCTAAAACTCATCTGTAATGAACCAATATTTTATGCTGTAAGTAATCTGATTGTCAACCTTTGGTATATTTGTAACTTTTAATTGTAACTATTAATTTCACAATGGTGTAATAATGGAAGTAATAAACACTCATTGTTTGGAATATATATAAGCAAACGCAGCAATGCAGCATCAGTTCGCTTAGGGGTTCACTTTGTAGTAAAGTCTTTTCGGTCAGTAATACAGTCTGTCAGCTGCTGGTTTGTCAAAGTGACTATATGTGAAGTTTGATGTATTCTGCAATGACTGTGGAAAAAGTTATCACCAACAAATAAACCTCCACAAATTGTATGACATGGAGTTTTAATTAGCTACCCGACTCAGGCAAATTACAAGATAAGTACAACAAAAATACTTTGTTATGCATCGCTCTTACTTACGTCCACTCCAGGTGCAAATATATAAGTAATTATATCAATGCACTGGTAAATAAATCATATGCATCCATAA
Source organism: Schistocerca americana (assembly GCF_021461395.2). Classification (NCBI taxonomy): domain Eukaryota; kingdom Metazoa; phylum Arthropoda; class Insecta; order Orthoptera; family Acrididae; genus Schistocerca; species Schistocerca americana. The sequence goes on along the minus strand of NC_060119.1, from coordinate 1,126,588,450 downwards.
AGTAAGGGAGATGTCATAACATGAAACTAACTAACAAGGTCCACTATTTGTACTGCTCCTGTTCTAGCTATATTTAAATAGTATTCTTTGCTAATGATCCGAGTATCATAATCATAATCAACTCAGTACACATGCACAAACAAAAAAGCAGTAAATGAAATATTCAGTAAAGCTGAAAAGTTAAAATGAGCCTAGCACCACTTCAAGTGGGTTAACGTGGAGGGTACATGTCCATAAATCACTGCCACAAACACGTAGCCAACTAGATGAGAAGCAATTATGTGGCAGCCTCTGGAGGCTACCATATGAATTACAGTCTGATGCAGCTCTCCAAACTAGTGTGTCCTGTTGTAGCCTCCTCATATATGTATAGTTACATAAACACCTGCTACATACATCTGAACCTGCTTACTGTACTGAAGTCTTGGTCTTTCCCAACAACTTTTTATCCCCCTCCCATGCCCCCCCCCCATTCAATTAACAAATTAATGGTTATCTTATGCTTATGCTTATTAATCAAATCTAATCTAATCTTATATATAAAAACAAAGATGAGGTGACTTACCGAACAAAAGCGCTGGCAGGTCGATAGACACACAAACAAACACAAACACACACACAAAATTCAAGCCCTCGCAACAAACTGTTGCCCCATCAGGAAAGAGGGAAGGAGAGGGGAAGACGAAAGGAAGTGGGCCCTAAGGGAGAGGGCAAGGAGTCATTCCAATCCCGGGAGCAGAAAGACCCACCCTAGGGGGAAAAAAGGACAGGTATACACTCGCACACACGCACATATCCATCCACACATACAGACGGATATGGATGGATATGTGCGTGTGTGCGAGTGTATACCTGTCCTTTTTTCCCCCTAGGGTGGGTCTTTCCGCTCCCGGGATTGGAATGACTCCTTGCCCTCTCCCTTAGGGCCCACTTCCTTTCGTCTTCCCCTCTCCTTCCCTCTTTCCTGATGGGGCAACAGTTTGTTGCGAGGGCTTGAATTTTGTGTGTGTGTTTGTGTTTGTTTGTGTGTCTATCGACCTGCCAGCGCTTTTGTTCGGTAAGTCACCTCATCTTTGTTTTTATATATAATTTTTCCCACGTGGAATGTTTCCTTCCATTATACTAATCTAATCTTAAGTATGTATACTGTCAGCCTATTCCTCCTTTTAGTAAAGTTACACCATAATACCCTTTTCTATACAGTTCAACGCAGTATCTCTTGATTATTTTTCGTTTATACCCAACTAATCATTAGCATCATTCTGCTGCACTACATTTCAAATGCTTCTATTCTCATCTTATCCATGCTGTTTCTCTTGCATATTTCTCTATTATCCAGAGAAATACTTTCAGAAAAGTATTCTAGACTTTAATATTTAGATTAGTTGTTGATACATTTTCCTTTTCAGAAAATATATTCTTGCTGTTGTCAATATGCACTTTATACCATCTTTACTTCTATCATCATTTTTTTTTCTGTCCAGCATGGTATCACTATTTCCATAACTTGTCTTTATGGCAGTAGTTTAGTCTGTAGCCATTGGAAGTTAATTAGCAGTTGAAACATGCATCTACAGCGGCAGATATCACAGGATGTTATTACCACACCTCCCACAATCACATCTGATGGACCTTTTCCACACCTCCCAGAATCTCATCTGATGCACCTGACCCAGCAGTATACTGAGCTGAGTTCATCGTAATGAGTTGACCTTTTATTATATGATTTTATCGCTGAAAGCTAAAATTCTTTTCTAAAAAGAGAGAGAGCCTGTTGGCAGAGTGAAGTCTATTTCCTCTCGAGAGAAGCTGGTGCATTTGGACCGGTGGTCGTGGAATTTTAACAGCAGCCCACTCCACAACACACAATGCCTCTCTCGTAGTGGTAATCATTGCAGTTTCACAACAATGTCTGTGAAGATCTCAGACTAACTAAACAATCTCGTGATCATACACACTATACTTCTTTAAATATTTTCTGTCTCCTCAGTGAACTTTGTGTGTTATCCACCAGTGAACACTGTGGGCTCAGTCAAACTTCTTTGCATACTCATGCAGTCACTGTTAAATTTGATAACTGTTGTCCACTGAAAACAAAGTGTTGAAATTCTTCACAGTATGAAGATTTGAATCCAGTAATCAAGTATGATCAATATTCCATAAGATCATATTTTGTTCACCAGATGACAGTGTGGAACTATTTCAACTGCCCTCTGAAAAACAAAGAAAATTGCGTCAATCTACCCACCATTACCATTTATCCTCTAAGACTCAGCACAAATACATGGAGATGACTTTTCCAAAAGTGTCGTTTGGGAGTCCATATTTAGTTTTGGAGAGAAGGTTTGTTTGCTAAAAATGGTCATAATATGCGAGTGTAAAATGTCTTCAGTAATTCTACAACAGATTGACATAAGTGACACAGGCTTATAGTAACTCATAAGGACAAGCATATTCCCTTTATCTGCCTTGGTGATGACTGCCTTGTGTTCTTGTAGTTTCTTTCTTTAGTTTTCTGGGTGTGTTTTTTCTGGTGTTTCTGTTTTTGAGTTGATATGGGTTTTTTAAATCACAAAAATTGATAAACCTCCAGAGGAGCTTCCATTATGAGCAATATGGTTCTCTCGAGGCCATGCCAAGCATTGCCCATGAAAGTCTACAACAAATTCAAGAATACAACAGTACAGATGCACAAAACAATTCTCAACATCAGATTTAACAAAATCTGTCTGAGTAATAATATTATTCCTGGTTTTGTAAAAGTCCATGCAAGCAGCAAGTCACGCAAAGCTCAAATAGCCAAAAGAATAGGAGAAATTATTTGGTTTGAAATGAAATTGTTTCCTTGTTTCCTACATGATAAAAAACAGCTGTTCAATGTTCACTTACATAAAACACACTTTGAATTAGCCAATCGCATAAAACCACCAGCCAACGATGGCATCAAACAAGGAGTCAAATCATACACAGAAGCACTAATGAAAAGGAAGAAACAAACACAAAACAAGAAACTGAATTTCGTTGTGATACAACATACCAATGAAAACAAGAAGACAGAATGGATGCCCAACACAAGTTCCATGATAGACTGGTCAATTTAATTGAAATAAAATGAACAAAGCAAGAAAGAGATTTCCTTGAAAAGGGGTCCAAGCACAACACAAATACAAACATGTCACTCAAAATAATAGAAAACCCAATCACAGAAGCAGAATTCATAATAAAACAAGAAGAAAATTAGAAACCCCAAATTTCAGTGTCAACTTGGCAAGGGAACTGGTAGCAGAAGAGCTACAACACATAATTGAGGAAAACAAGATCCATGTCAACTAAAAGTAAACAGAAATACTGAGGCAGATAAAAGGATCACCCTGGTCCTTATGAGTGAGGCAGAATACATCAACCAAACAAATGGATGCACAGAAGTGAACAACATCATTACATAATCAGTGATCCCATGGTGAGGTACCCAAAGAAATGTACAGAAACTCCTAAAAACCCTCAACATTAATACCATAAAAGCTTGAGCAAAATACATAACACAAAAGAATCCCAAAGCACCCATCTAAATAGTTTACCAAAAATACATACAAATAACTGTCCAGTTAGACTATTAATTACCTGCAAAAATGCATTACCTTTACACCTAGACAGACACAAACAACACAAACCTAAGAAACACCAGTAAAATGATAAAAAAAAATAATTGCATGATGTCAGTCAGTGGCATCGTGCAACACGTGACCTGACGTGATAGAGAGGAGAGGGGAGAGAGGCACTCTGCTCAAGCAATGGTTTAATAGATCTGGCATTACAAAAAATGACAGAGAAATCAATCCCAACATCAGTCCATTCACAACTATGATAATAAATGTAAGCATAGAGTGTAAGTCGTCGTCCAGTTTTAAAGTCAATTACATTTTCCTGAGTGTCTAAATTTCTTAATTACTAGCAGCTGTGAGAAGTGGAACTCTTGTAGATGAGCAATGTTTGTTTGGCGTCTCTGAATACTCACTTATCTGAGACCCAGCATTACTCACGAATAAGTCACCAGATTTTCAGTCCTTCACGAATAGTCTAGTTGATCCTGAAACTGCAAACACACTGCATTTTATTAAACTTGAGGAACTTTGAGTGTTCTGGGTTAGAGCATGTGCCTACTGGCACTCGTCACTTGCAACCACAGGTAGCGCCATGGCTTGATGCACTGTCTTACTGCCTCACTGAAGCATCTGTGCTACCAACCCCATTTAAATTTTGTTGGTTACTATAATGGCCTCAAAACAGCTGTTACCTTCCTGCCTCTGTAGCATCACATTTGGCCTTGCTAGTTTGTGCACCAGTGGCCCATAGATGGCTCTGTCTGTGCCAATTGTGGGGTTGGGTTGTTTGGGGGAAGAGACCAAACAGTGAGGTCATCGGTCTGCCAATTGTGGTTCGGGGCCTGCCACCATAACCACCGTAACTGCTGCATGAATTATTGTTCTTACATGCAATCGTAATACCGTCCACCTCTAATGTCAGGTCACTTGTAGGAAGCTCTGTGAAGGCAGAGAAAATAGTCAAAGACTGTCAAGACAGGAGTACATCTCCCACCAGTGCATGAAGTACTTATGAAGAGTAACCACTGGAACAAGCATCACATTCAATAATTCCTTGTAGCCACAAATCAGGTGGTAACATGAAATAGTGGAGCACTGTCTCCTTAAAAACTGCATGTGAGTGTTGGTGGAGAGCATCATCCATTTGTTCTGTGCATTCAACTGTACTGCAACCACTGTAAACTGTTATGATTCCAACACCTGTCCATATAAATGAAAGATGGCTTCCACCTGGGTTAGCCATAGCTGAGCCACTGTGGGTCTAAAAGGCAGAAGTCTGATGTTATTGTTCCTGTTGCCAACTCCTGTGTCATGGACTGGATTGGATTTTTTGGGAGAAGAGACCAAACAGTGAGGTCATTGGTCTCATCAGATTATGGAAGGACAGGGAAGGAAGTCGGTCGTGCCCTTTCAAAGGAACCATCCCAGCGTTCACCTGGAATCATTTAGGGAAATCATGGAAAACCTAAATCAGGATGGCTGGACGCGGGATTGAACCGTTGTCCTCCAGAATGCGAGTCCAGTGTGCTAACCACTGTGCTACCTCGCTCGGTCCTGTGTCATGGTTGGTTTGTTGTCGCCCTATGTAGCTGGTGAAGGTGCAAACAACATTGCTAGCTTCCAGCAAGCTCTGGAGGCTCCTCTTTCGCTGCTATGTTATCAATTAGGTCTATTGTTCCATGTTCAAGTGTAGAGTATTAGTTTTGGCATCACCACTGTGGACATCATTGTGATCCACTTTAACCTTGTATGTGAGTTATGAGCAATTAACTATTTTAGTTTGAATTAATTACATTTTATGCAAAGCAGAATACTTTTACTACATGATCAAAATGGTGACAGCCATACACAAGTATCACAGAAGCTAGTATTACCAAAGGCAAAGACAATATACATATCATTGATTAATTACTACTTTAATTTTTGCATTTGTCCTCTGTTGACTCTGTTTACTGATGCTGCCACAACCTCAAGAGGATCTTCCAACCTGAGCAATATGATACAGTACTCAATTTTGCAAACAAACAAAATGTAACAGATGAAACGAGCTCATTAAGTTCTGTTCTCTATTAACTTCTTTAGTATACTATTAAATAAATGGTTCTTAACCAGAAGGCTTAAGAAACTACACAGACTATTTTACGTCTTTGCAGCACGTCGAGTTATTGTAAGACAGATCAGTGTGGTGATTCCCCTTTGACAGAGCCATTCTGAGTGATTTTATATTGACTGAAGTCTACCTACTATATAAAGCTTGTTCTAGCAGTGTCAAAATACTCTCCGCTTTCCTGTGTGAATGGCATGCCCATGTAACTTCAGGTTGTGCTGACTATTCCACCTTACCGCACCTATCGACTCACCGTCTCCTATACGTAACGTCCGCCTGCTTAACTTCATTTCAAAAGTTCTCTCTTATGTTAATATAATTACAAAGTAAATAGCTTATTCACATCACCGTATGGGTGGCATGAATTCTTCTCTCTGAATTTAGTTGACGTCTTTACTTCATTATTACTACCAAAAAAATTATTTGTGACTTTAATACATAAAAATGAAGTAGAAAAAAGTAGAGGGAGAAATGTCTATACATTACTAATAATGTAGTTGAACCATTACAGACAGATTGTACACCAGTGGGAAAGATTATAAAATTTGCAGGATCTTATGTAGGGAAGGACTATTACATGCATAAAAGTTGAGACTGCTGTTAAAATATTTCTCGAGTACTCCAGTGAGCTATCTCTATTTATTATGCTCACATTTACATTGTTTTATCTGTTCTGGAGTTTTGTTGCTACATCCTCATATGCTGACACATCTATCCAGATCATTAAACAAGGCCATGCTGTTCCAACATTGCCCTACAAGGCACCCACCGTCAGCCATCAGCTCCCCAGCTGGCAGCTGCATGCCCTCTGAGTGTTCATGGCCCTCTCGACCACCCCTACCTCCGGCCGTGTGGCCAGTGCAGTACTTCCTGGATACCTGACTGTTCACTTCTCAGCTGACTGCCCACCACTGTCCACAGGTAAGCAATTTGACCTGGAACAGCCTGCATCATACAGTGGAGTTCAATGAAAACTCGGTATAAATGCAGAAGATGCACTGTGGAGGCCAACTTTAGAAGCAGGCAATTCAAGAATCGCTAGTAATAGTCACACTCATTTTGAAATACATGTGGTGTCTAACACAAACTACATGTCATGAATAGCAGTTATATAACAAGGCATTCACTAGTGGCTTTATTTGCAACGGTAGGGAAGTTACTAAAGTGGGCTCGCACAGTATCTCTTCTGCTTGTACACTGTCTGAATTGCTCCATGTACTCTGTGGTTAATTGACTTGGACAACACCACAGACATCTAAGGACAGAGTTAGGACAGATATTTTTATGGAAACCTCATCTAAGGAAAGGGCAGGATTTTTGCAGGTAGAAACTGCTGTCCCATGTATTTGTTTGGCCTACAGTTTGGTCAATAATTAACACCGAAAGGAATGACCTACAGAGACCATCTGTAGTTGGGGTGGGCAGTCACACACAGCTGTCAGAATGGACAGCTGTGTCGGGTACTTCCCGATTTGTGTTACAGCATGTGGTTAACACGTACAAGGGGAAGTATGTCACAGCAGCTTGAAATATTACTGTATCTCATTGCCATATCAGAACCCCTCGGAGATTGTAAATTGCCTGATCGTAAAGTGACCTGTTTCCAAATTACATACAAAAATAACCACTATTTCAGTATACATATAATTCGAAAATGATGCTTTGCTGATTAACATTGTTCTTATGTGAAAAACACAATATAAATGTGAAATTAATACTGTAACTAATCGAAAGAAATGTAGCACATGGTCAGGATGTACCAGTAAACCTATCATTGTAAAATTACTACAGCAAATTAAATAGAACATATAAATAAAGCATGTTAATTGAATCTCCGATATATGTTATCACTAAAATTCAGGCACTAGTTGATCTGTTATAAACAAATTTAGAAATGTAATTGTTACCTGTAACATAATTAGTCAGAAAATGTTATATTAACTCGTAACTAAGTTGAAAATAGGTTCACCTTGTTCAGCACTGAGATTGTAAAATTTTAGCAATGTGTATCTCATATTCAGTTTAACTTTTAATTGTGATTTTACATAAAATTGTAATTTTCATTGTAGGTAATTGTTAACAAAAGTATAAATAGAGGTCACGCAGGCACCTTGGAGCACTCGTTTTTTGGCTAGGGTTGCAAGCAAATGTATTGTAGGCTGACTCGGTTGTTGATTGTTGTGAACTCTGTGTCGTTTGATGTCAACTTTGGGTACATGTGATGTAACCGGTACAGTTCACCAGGCTCGGACACCAGAGTCCTGGAAATATATTGGTGTTAAAACTGCACTGTACTTTGGAATTTATTTGAGAGTCTTCCACAGTCCTTTTCATAGGCTGCACAGCGACGAGACGAATCCAGGAATTTTACAACACCCCGAGAACTAAACAACTCTCACTGTTGGTAGAATTGAGGTGAAAACAACAGCACATCGACTGGGCATTTCACTCAAAAGTCAAAACATTTGCAACGCGGAGGTGGGAAAATATAAACATCTCAAGCTCTACAACGTACACTGAGCACTAATGCTGACTCTGCTGGGAGGAAGTATGCTATCTACAGAAGTGTGGTTCACTGCTGAAACTTTCTGTGAATTTTGAGTCCGACATGTGTTGTTCAGCAAAAGATCTTCGTAACATGACAATTTAGTCCTGATGCCTCAATATGTAATCTGTCAATCGGTTTCTTCTTTTATTCAAGTTGTACTATAAATTTATCTTTTACTCAGTTTGATTCAGCACCACCTCATTTGTTTTTCTTCAGCATGCCTCCAGTTCACTACATTTCAAACACTTCCATTCTCTTCTCTTCTGCACTGGCTATCATCTGTATCTCATTTCCAAACGAGGATCCACTCCAGAGTAATAACTTCAGAAAGACCTTCTAACATTTAAATTTCTGTTGACTGTTAACAAATTTCTCATTTTGAAAAATATTCATCTCAGAGCCTCTCTACTTTTGGCCATTTACTGCCCAAATGACGGGCAGAGTTAGGACAGGTATTTTTATGCAAACCTCATCTAAGGAAAGGGCAGGATGTTTTCAGATGCTGTCCCATGTCTTTGATTTTAGAGACCTGTCCAAAAGCCACTCTGTATAATTTTGAAATTTGTAACACATTGTAAATAGGAACTCAATAAATAAAAGCACTTTAGTGGAATGGTACACTCTGACTTATTAGTAAATATAAGAGGAATGTTCCGAAATATGAACAGCACAAAAAAGGAGAAATAATGCAATTTTCACTCCAAGGTACGGTTTTTCGGAACATCCTGTGTATGTGTACCACTGACGCTGGAGTGCAATGCATAGACAGTTTCTTGACAAAAGCAAAACTTTTTATATATTCTAGTACATTATGCAGGGCATTGCTAGCGGTGCACAATTACCTTGGAGGGAAGGTGTTGAAGCGGCCCTGGCCACGGTCAAGGAAGGTGAAGGGATCGTCCCCAGAGATCTCGCAGCTGCAGTCGATGGAGTCATCCTGGCCAGGGGTCGCATGGGGCCACATGGGGCCCGGGTCCACCCATGGTCCCAGCGGGTCCTGGAGCGGCATGTCGATGAATTCCTGCCAAACAACAGAGAGTCAGAGAACTGACTACTCTTCATTAAAGCCATTTTGTAGTTGCAGCTCTTTCCTTGTCTGTGTTTGCTTCCTAATATGTAATGAGGCAAACAAATTTTCTTTTTTTAGTATCCAAACACATTTCGGAGAAGCTCAATCATCCTCTGTTAAATGACATAAAGAATCTGTGCATTATAATACAGAACAGTTTTAGAGATTATAGTATTTACATTAATAAAAATAGTATCAGAAACATTAACAGGAAAAATAAATGTATACTTTAGTACAGGATGGTGCACGAAATGTGTTACCAATTGTTTCTTTCACAATATACGATGCACATTAGATATCCCGCTGGAATCTCTACAGCAGTACCAGCAACGCTTGGAAAAACAAATGAGTTACGAAATGACGTGTAATTCACGATACTGCCGCTAGGAGACTAGTAAGCAGCAATGGCTGACAATGGAAGACTGATGACACAGCAACGATCAACAATTGTGTTACTTTTTCATTAAACGAAAAGCCTTGTTGTGACTCAGAGGCATTTTCGACAACAATTTAACACATGATGGGTCTCTTTCAAGAAGACCATCCACAGGTTGTATGATAAATTTGTACAGGAAGGAACAGTATTGGAAGCGAAGTGACCTCGGCCTAAGCCTGTTTGTTCACCGGAGAATATTGAAGCAGTACGAGTTGCTGTACAGAGAAGTCCCAGGAAATCGTGTAGAAAGGCAGCAGTGCAACTGGGAATATCCATACGCTCCGTTCAATGCATTCTTAAAAGTGACCTCCATATGTGCCCATACAAGATGACCTGTGCACAGAAGCTCATTGAAGAACACAAGCAGCAGAGACTACTGTTTGCTCAGAGGGTGGAGGATAGGGAAGAAACTCTCAACAACGTTTGGTTTTCAGACGAGGCACATTTTCATTTAGTCAGTGTGGTTAAGAAACAAAATGTACGCTTTTGGTCCACTGAAAACTCACAAGTGCTTCATGAATGGCAACATTATGCTCCAAGGATTACAGCGATGGCAGCAATTTCCAGTCACGGACTTATTGGACCCTTTTTCTTTGAAGAAACTGAACAGCGAGCATTATTTGAGCATGCTTCGCAATAGCTTCATTCCACAGCTTCTTTCTACTGCCTTGCCCTTCAACATACAGTGGTTCATGCAAAATGGAGCAAGGCCACATACTGCAAACACTGTGTTGGAGTTTTTACACTAGCATTTCGACATGCGGATCATTTCACTCAGGTTTCCAGGTCGCTTCAATGACGGACAAAATTGGCCCCCCAATAGTCCAGACCTCAATCCATGTGACTTTTTTCTTTGGGGGTACCTAAAGGAAAAATTTTTCCCGAAACATCCACGTGATTTAATGGGGCTCAGAAGACTTATTCTTCAAGCTTGCAGGGAAATTACGGAAGACATGTTCCACAGGGTAATCACAAACTTCAGGGTTCGTTTGAAGGAAGGTAGGAAACAAAATGGTGGACATATTGAGCATGTGCTGAGTTAGAACAAATCTCCATGGACGGCTCTTCATTGTAGTATATGCTCCTTTCAGATTGTATTGAGAATAATGTTCTTATTCAAAAACAAAATGGTAACACATTTCGTGCGCCACCTTGTATTACATACTGGTGCTCACATGGCTGTCTGATATTTGCAGTACAGCTACAATATTATCTTTCAGTACATCATTTGCAATCAATACACATTTATCAATGTTTTGATATGTAATTTGCCAAATTTTATGCCTAGTGCGATACTATAGATATTTTTTCCTTTTTATAGCTCTACTGTCATTATACTATGTTGTGTTGTAAACAAAGATTCACACTATCACTCTTTAACCAACGTTTTTCAGATTATAGTACTAGTTTTCAAAAAATGTGTTGAGGTATTTGCTCATTCTGAATAGGTTTTGCTAAGTGCTGAGTGGATAGGGAGATGGGGTTGGGGGACTACGCATATAAATGCAGTTACTTACTTTCTGCAGATGTCACGTTTTCACACTTCTTCAAGGTGACTGCGTGAAGCTTCCTAACACACTGTTTCACTGTTTGTGTGATTTGCACTTGTTCTCTCATCTTGCTCTGTGTGCCCTGGGTGGGAGTTTTCAATTCTGTAGTGACACTCAGCTCAGTGTGTGTGTGTGTGTGTGTGTGTGTGTGTGTGTGTGTGTGTGTGTGTGTTTGCAGGCGCATGCCAATTTTCTGATTGTTCTTTTACAGCTGAGAACAGGGTTCCATTGCTTTGTGCTCTGCATTCATTCGTTAATTCTTTTCCTTTCACTGTGCTTTTTTGAATATTGTAATTTTCTTCTATTATAAGTTTCTGTGGAGGACTACTGTTGCATTATGAAATTTTTAGTTTGTATTTATGTCTGTTGGTTTGTGTTTCTTCCCCAAGATGAGATAAACAAATGTGAGATGACTGCTGTCACTCTTTAAGTGTTCTTCTGCATTCATTGTATCTGATGTTCTGATGGGATGGTTCATTTTTTAATATATGGTTGTGATAGTGCTTGTGGGTTTTCTGAATATGAAAAATTGGTTACATTATTATGTCTGCATATTTCAAAGGCTAAGAAATTTAGCTTTTTGACCTTTTATGATTCTAAGGTGAATTTTATTTGTGGGTGAAACATATTTATATCATTGTGCAGTTGTATATGATCTGATGTTTCACCTAGAAGGCACACGACCATCTGCATAGCGATACCAGTATATTTGCTGCATTGTAAGGGCTTCACTATGGTTTCAAATATTTTGTACTTAGTGTGATTTAAGATGTTGGCTAGGAGTCCACTGATTGGTGATTCCATGAGGAATACATCCTGTTGTAAGTAGAAATGGTTGTCAAATGTGAAATAGTTTTGTTCTGTGACTAATTGTGGAATGTTAGTTATTTCTTTTTGTGGGGTTTTGGGATGTCTTTTTCTTGGTCTAATTTCTGTTTGAAGATGTCAATGGTTACTGTGGTGGGGATATTGGTGTACATGGATGTGATGTCAAATGATGTGAGTGTGGCTGTTGTTGGTATGTTGATATGTTTAATCTTTTCTATAAGTTCTTCAGGGTTGTGTATACTTCTGTTGGTAGATATACTGTTTCTTTAAGTGTGTGTGTATTTCTCTGCCTAGGTGATATGTGGGTGCACTGTAAAATTTATGAGTGGGTGTACTGGCATATCTTTTTAATTTTTAATATTATTCATGCAGATGGATGTTTCTCCATGAACCATTATTCCTCACACTCCACAGCAAACCCTCATGTCACACCAATAATACCACCATTAAAGAAAATGTAGTGACTTGGGTGGGACATCAGAAAAATGAATTTGTGAATTTGTCTGCTAATAGACTATATTATATAAAATGGGATTTTCTGTGTCAAACACACATTGGACAGAGTAATGTTGAAACTATGTTTGATATATTCTTCAGCAAGTATATTTATGTCTGGCACACTTGTTCACCTGTAAGAAAGAGTAATTTCAAAGGTAAGCATAGAAAAAGTTACCAAACTGGTATATTAAAGAACTAGGAAGCAGTACGGAACAAATTTTCATAGTGCAATAAGTGTATAAAAATAATTGTAAGATATGCACTAGACAGTCTGACAGGAAATAATCGAAATATATATATATTTTTTTGTAATACTAAGCTGCTTTATGCAAAAAAGTTAGGCTATGAAAAGTTTATAGAAACTGCTCCAAACAAGTTCAAAGCAGCGTGGTAGATTATCACATAAGAACACTCTCCTTCTCAAACATAAGAAGAGTCACTCAAACCAGACCAATCGAATGAATCCTTTGTGTCTTCAGTGAAAGAAGTTGGAAACGGGAATCAGCTCAGCCAACACATCAACAAGTGAAATACTTGGCAAGCAGCAGCCAGTGAAACAGACTTTTAAGTGGAAAATTATCACATCCACAGGTGTAACAAAAAACATTAAGAAATTCTCCCTCTAAAACTATGGATAATTACTGACTTGCCTACTTCATTACCAAGACAACTATTCATTATATCTTCAAACCTTTAGAACACATTTTTAACAAATGTCTTCAGTGTGAAATCTTCTCTGAGTCATTACATAATTCAAAACTTTCAGCAATTTTTTTAAAAAGGAGACAATAATCTCCACATAAATTTATTGATCTGTCTCAATAATTCCTACAATTTCCAAAATATTTCAAACTCTTGCATACAATCAACTATTTCCAGAAAGTAATCTCCTTTCAGACAATCAGTTTGGTTACAGATGAGGAAGAAATACAAGCTCAGCAGTTCTTAACATTCTAAACCAGGTAATCATTGCTTCTGGAAATGAGAACAAGATCTCACTCAGTTCTATGTCACCTACGTAAAGCCTTTGATTTATTCCCCACAAAATATTGCATGAGAAGTTTTAATTTTAAGGTGTAGTTAATAATTAATAAAAGTAATAGCTTTGTACTTAAATAACAAAAAACAATATGTCTCAGTGAGAAACAGACAATCTCGTAAAAATTGTTGAGACAGGGGCACTATAGGGGTCAGTTCTTAGACCATTTTTTTTTTTTTCATAATTGCAGTCATTTGTTTGCCCAGCATGTTCCTCAATCTGTGATCTGCTAGGCTGATGATGCAAAAGTAATTGAAGTAATTGTAACTCATAAAGACAGCGAAGTATTACAATTGTCACTGGAATCACTAGATGCTGCAGTGAAATGGTTCTCCTCTAACAAACTTCTATGTAACTCTGACAAGACCTATCATCTTCCATTAGATTTAGCAATATAGGAATCCATATTGACTCCAAGTTGACATGGGGAGAACACATCAGGTACACCCCCTAAAAAAGGTCAAAGGTAACATACCTAATACGTTAGTAAGGTCACAGAACGCATTGGGAAAGTTTTAGGCAAGTATGAGGTGGAAACTATTTTCAGACCCACCAGGAAAATAAAGAATTTTTAAGGTTGGCAAAAGATGCATGACACCCTTTGGCTACACCGGGGGTATATACTGTAAAATTCCTTGTAGTTGTGGACAGGTTTACATTGGTACCACTAAGAGAAGTGTCAACACCCATCTTGTTGAACATAAGAGGAATTGCCGCCTGGGTCACACGGATAAATCGGCCATAGCGGAACATGTTTACCAGGAAGGTGATCATGAAATAAAATTCAGCGAGACGAGTGTCATATCAAAAACCTTGCATTATTATGCATGCTTGTATAGAGAGGCTATCGAGATTGATAAACATCGTTTAACAGGAAAGACGAAGGTGTTAAACTGGATAAAATTTAACAGGAAAGACGAAGGTGTTAAACTGGATAAAATTTGGATGTCAGCATTGCACCACAAGCGTGACGATCGATTACTTTCAATCGAGAATGTTGGCATTACCAGAGACAGTGGCGCCCTCTGTACTGCCTATATAATCAGCGCTTCCTCAAGTTCTTTTCGCAGTTCGCTGCTTTACCTCCGAGGATGTCTCCCGCAGTCGGAGACAAAACATCAGGAGAAAGTTTTATATTTCGACCACGGCCTATCAGCCCGGAAGTTTTAAGTGAAGACAATACCGGCAGTGAAAGCTTACACTGTATGATACCTAATACAGAAACTGAGAAATTTATTACTTCACAGTATTTAAGATTGAACTATTTTTGACTGCTGCAATCTCACATTTCTTATGGACTGCTGGTATGGGGGCACTCCTCTATACATATAAGTGACACACTGATGATACAAAAAAGAGAGAGAGAGAGAGAAAGGTGCAGAGCTGGAGCAAGAGAATACTATCAACCTCTATTTAGTAAACTTAATATACTTACTATTGTAAATCTATACACATATGTTTCTTCACTACCCATTAAACTAGATGCAAAAGTATTTGAAAGCGAAGGAGATGTATGGCAGCACAACATGAGGGAAGAAATTAAAATGGATATTCCAAGACACAGACTGGTAAAAGCAGCCTATCCTCCATGAGTCAGCTCCCTAAAAGTCTTTAACAAATTACCACCCTCTGCATGGTCCAAGCCTTTTAATTTTTTTTTAAATGTGTAACTGTTTGATTGAAAATCAATTTTGTAATACACAAGAATTTTTTATGTAAATATTGTGAACGTATGTTAAAATTTAAAATGTATGCTAAATGTTTGTAATTTTGTACATAACTAAGCATATGTGTGTGTGTGAGAGAGATGTAGCCTGTTCCATTGTGTAAATGGTTGGTGGCAAACAAATATGAATATCCTGCTTGTGCACCTTTGGTATGTTTTTTGGTATGGTTACCTTTGAGTTCTTATTTTTTAGTCATTTTACTTTTAGTCGTGTGAACGTGAGTGAAATGACGCTAAGTTCAGGTTGGATAAATTTTCTTTACAATGCTCATTCAATGTGCATATGAAGCTGAATTTCTGTGGTAAGCATCTTTTGAAGTCTAATTCAACAATGATCTGTGTGTGTGTGTGTGTGTGTGTGTGTGTGTGTGTGTGTGTGTGTGTGTGTGTGTTTTCACCCATGCAATCATGAAACAAACTGGCTGAAGAAAATACCACAGCATCATGAAGACCTGCATCACAATCCTAATCCAAAATATTTTGAAAATGGTATGACTGCAGCAGATGAAAAGGTTGTAAAATACAACAGGTGGCAATCTTGCCTGTGACGTTTATCACAATATGCATTTTTTCTGAGTATGTGTATAAAGGAGACTCTCTGGACTCCAAAGTTTATGTTGTTTTCAAGTAGTAAGTCCATGGAGATAAGACAGAGACTTGGTGTCAGGTTTGGTTGGAAGTAAACATGTGTGCTGCTTTGGATGTCTAATTTTCGAATTGTATTGCTGAAACCTGGAATTTATTAAAGAAGGTAAAATCCAGGCATGTGCACTAGATTTGTAGAAAGTGAAATAATGCATTTGTGGAACATTTTCAATTTTGGTTTTTTAAAATTACATAGCTTGCACTGTTTGTCTATTATGGTACCAACACTGTCATTTTATTATCTGGTAAATGTGTGAACTCAGGAAAGGAATATCTCACTCTGTATCCCTTTTCATCTTTAAATACTGAAAGTAAATTTTCCTTAAAGAGTTACTTCTATGAATGTTTGAAATTTTGCTTGCAGTATTAATTTGAAGAGCTTTATATTTGGTGTTTTCATTGAAGCCATAATATCAGTAACACTGTCTTGTTCACAATCTTTCAATTTTGCTGACTGAAACAAAAACCTGAAGTGCAACCAATACTTTCAAATTATGCAGCCTTAAGCCTCCACAACATGCTATTCAAAAGCTTAAAGATAAAAATATTTTGGACTTGCATTGTATCTCACAAGAGCCCACTGTTAACTACATTTTAAGCTGATGCAATGCCTTGCATGGCACATGGCATGATTATTTAAATGACAGCACAGTAGTGTGATTTACCTCAGGAAAGCAGTTGCAAGGCACATCTGTTTATCTGTCTGCACACAGGTAAGCCACAGTGGTTACACAGGTCAAAGTAAATCTTCTTGTTTGTTTTGAAAATTTAGAAACTGAGGGTGGAATAGATGCACTATGCCTGTCTGAACATCATATTATCACATATTTGGAAAAGTAAATGTAGATGGATATAAGTTTCAGTACTTGTATATAGAAACATGATGGAGAGATGAGGAGTTCCCATGTATGTTAAAATCTGTCATGGTGTGAAAAATGTAGAAACTAAAATGTTTTGTGTAGAACAACATAATAGAAGCATGTGCATCTCTGCTTAAACTAAATAATGGTACTTTTATTATTTTAGCCATTTATGAAAAACTTGGATTCTTTGTTGTGCTATCTGTCAGACAGAGGGAAGCAAATTATTGTTTGTGGGGATTTCAATGTAGTTTTTCGGAAAGAGTCTGAAAGAAAGCTTAACCTTGAAGTATTACTTGGTTCTTCCAATTTGATGTCAGTTATTGATTTTTGTACTAGGGTATTACAGGAAAGCAGCACGCTAATAGATAATGTTTTATAGACCATGATCAATCAAAACAAAACGACCTTTTCCTGTTAAATATGGTCAGTCTGATCAAGATGCACAGCTAGTTACAGTATAAGACATTGCTCCATACAATAATGCAAAACAGTCCTCCAAAATAGTCTGTTCAATTAACAATTTAACAATTGAAAATTTTAATAATAACTTCCAACTTTTAGACTGGGATGAGGTGTACAGGGAACCTGATGCTAATTTAAAATTTAACCCATTTCATGATACCTTTGTCAGTACATTTGAAGTCAATTTCCCTAAGAAAACACTGAAATACAATTGTAAAAAACCACCTAAAAAGCCATAGCTTAGTAAAGGGATAAAAATATCTTGTAAACAGAAAAGGGATATGTATCTTACAGCTAGAAGGAGTAATGATTCATAAACAGTAAAACATTAAAAAACTACTGCACTGATTTAAGAAAAGTTTTAAAAAGTCCAGAAGTACGTGCATTATGTCTGAGATTAGCAGATCTAATAATAAAATTAAAACAATCTGGAATATTGTTAAAAGGGAAACAGGGCAACTGAGAGCACAGGAAGGCTACATTACTATCAGACTCAATGAAAAGTTTGTTAACAAAATGACAGAATTAGAAAACATTTTTAGTAATCATTTTTTAAGTGTTCTAGAGAAACTAGGATCCAGTTATTCATTAGAAAATGCAAGGCAATATGTGGAAGAGGCAATACCTATTCAATTTTATGAAATTGGAATTCAACCCACCTTTCCTACTGAAATTAGTAAAATAATAAATTCACTCAAAAGTAAAAGCTCACATGGAATTGATGGCATTTCCAACAGGGTACTAAAACTTGTTCCCAACAGATAAGTAGAATTCTCAGCCACATATGTAGTAGCTCACTGAAATGGAGCATTTTTCCAGATAGACTGAAATATGGTATTATTAAACCATTGCATAAAAATGGGGATAGGTCTGATGCTAACACCTACTGCCCAATCTCACTTCTGACAGCTTTATCCAAAATTATTGAAAAAGTAATGTATTCAAGAGTAACATCACATATTCATAAAAATGAAGTACTAATAAAATGTCAGTTTGGTTTTCAGCAAAGGTTTTCAACAGAAAATGCTATATATGCTTTTACTGGTCAAATATTAATTGCATTGAATAACTGAACATCACCCATTGGGATACTTTGTGATCTCAAAGGCTTTTGATTGTGTGAATGTTGAAATTCTTCTAGGTAAGCTTAAGTATTGTGGTATGAGTAGGACAGTGCACAAGTGGTTTACTTCATATTTAATTGGAATAATGCAAAATATCGAATTTAGCAGTATGGATAATCTGCAAAAATCAGCAGAGTCCTCTAACTGAGGTGGTTTCAAGCATGATGTCCCACAGTGTTCATTCTTGGCTCCCTTACTGTTCTTAATATACAGGATGTTACAAAAAGGTACAACCAAACTTTCAGGAAACATTCCTCACACACAAATAAAGAAAAGATTTTATGTGGACATGTGTCTGGAAACGCTTAATTTCCATGTTAGAGCTCAGTTTAGTTTCCTCCACCTACGCTCAATGGTGCACGTTATCATGATTTCATACGGCATACTCTACCTGTGCTGCTAGAACATGTGCCTTTACAAGTACGACACAACATGTGGTTCATCCACGATGGAGCTCCTGCACATTTTAGTCGAAGTGTTCGTACGCTTCTCAACAACAGATTCGGTGACCGATGGATTGGTAGAGGCGGACCAATTCCATGGCCTCCATGCTCTCCTGACCTCAACCCTCTTGACTTTCATTTATGGGGGCATTTGAAAGCTCTTGTCTACGCAACCCCGGTACCAAATGTAGAGACTCTTTGTGCTTGTATTGTGGATGGCTGTGATACAATACACCATTCTCCAGGGCTGCATCAGCGCATCAGGGATTCCATGTGACAGAGGGTGGATGCATGTATCCTCGCTAACGGAGGACATTTTGAACATTTCCTGTAACAAAGTGGTTGAAGTCACGCTGGTACGTTCTGTTGCTGTGTGTTTCCATTCCATGATTAATGTGATTTGAAGAGAAGTAATAAAATGAGCTCTAACGTGGAAAGTAAGCGTTTCCGGACACATGTCCACATAACATATTTTCTTTCTTTGTGTGTGAAGAATGTTTCCTGAAAGTTTGGCCGTACCTTTTTGTAACACCCTGTATATTAATGACTTGCCACTCTATATCCATGAAGATACAAAAATAGTTCTTTTCGCTGATGGTACAAGTATAGTAATCACACCCAACAAAGAAGAATCAACTGAGGAAATTGTAAATAGTGTCTTTCAGAAAATTATTAAGTGCTTCTCTGCAAATGGGCTCTCACAAAATTTTGAGAAAACATAGTATATACAATTCTGTTCAGTCAATGGCATAACACCATACCGATAAATACAGACAATGACCAGAAGTCTGTTGTTAAGGCAGAATATTCAAAATTTGTGGGTGTGTGCACTGATGAGAAATTGAATTCAATGAAACACATTGATGATTTGTCGAAATACAAATTTAGGTGATAAACGTACCAGTAAATTAGCCTACTATGCCTATTTTCATTCATTGCTTTCATATGGCATATTTTGGGGCAATTGATCATTAAGAGAAAAAGTATTCATTGCACAAAAGCATGTAATCACAATAATAGCTGGAGTCCACCTAAAATCACCTAGCAGACATTTATTTAAGGAAGTCAAGATATTTGCAGTACATTTGCAACACTTATATTTACTTATGAAAGTTGTAATTAATAACCGATCTCAGTTAAAAAATAATAGTGAATTGCATAGCTACAACATTAGAAGAAAGGATGATCTTCACTATTCTGGGTTAAATCCGACTCTGGCACCTAAAGAGGTGAATTATACTACCACAAAAATGTTTGGTCAACCAATCAACATTTAAAAACAAATTTAAAAAATTTCTGAGTGACAACTCTTTCTGCTCAGTACATGAAGTTTTACATATGAAGCAGTAACTGCAAAAAAAATTTATGTTAAACTGACACATATTCCAAATCATTCCAAAATGTTGTTTTCATGGAACAAGTATTAATGCAATGTAATGTGATGAAAAAATTGTTTCAAATTTTTATACTGATTCTTATGGAATTTGTTATGTTGAACACAGAAAAAATAGCAATAATATTCCATCAGCCTTTATTTACCCACAAATCACACACCGAATTTTTACTTTTAAGGTGTTGTACGTATGTACAAACTATAACCTTTCAGTAAAATCTAAATAGCAACTTTAAAATATAACATTTTTACCCTAATAGAATAGTTTGCAAATATGTTCAGTTTAAATTTAGGTTGCCAGCCTGACACAGCCTTTCCTTTGTTAAAACTGTAGAATCTGGTTCATACTACATTTGCTGCGAGCATGCTGTGTGTGTCAGTGTGTGATGAAGCAAGCTGGGATCTCTTTACTTCCTCCCTTGTTTTGCCACCTACCTCCTTCAATTCATTTTATTTTCATTCTTGCCTAATTACTTGTAACATATGTCAGTATCATCTGCATTTCCATAAAAGAGAAGGGTCGGCCCTCCGTCTTAAGGAATATAGTACCAGGTCTAATTTTGTGCTTAATTTTGTGTATGTCATGTATTTACTAATTTATTTTGACTATTCCTAGTTAATATCTTTTGTTATAGGGTGAAATCAGTAATTTTTCGGTGACTTAGATTCTATTGTTGACTTATAAACAAATATAAATTCAGTACTAATTACAAACATTTGGAAGATGAACCACTAACATTCTTTAAGTATTTATTTGGCTATTTTCGAAAATAGCCCTTAAGTAATTCCAAAATAATTACCAGGTCTGTCAAAAGTATTGTTTGTATAACTATATCAGTTAATTTCATCATTTAAACAAATAATTCGGCCTAACTCTTGTAGAAGCAGAAACTGTTAAAAAGAAAGAATTTTTCTATATATTCAGTTTATTGAATGAGTTATGTTTTAATTGTAATTTATGTAACTTAAACATCGAACAATGTATAGTTTCAGATCCTATTATTGTGAGGATACAATGAAAAATGAAATGTCATGTGGCTAAGGCCTCCCGTCGGGGAGACCGTTCGCCTGATGCAGGTCTTTCGAGTTGACGCACTTCAGCGACCTGCGCGTCGATGGGGATGAAATGATGATGATTAGGACAACACAACACCCAGTCCCTGGGCGGAGAAAATCTCCGACCCAGCCAGGAATCGAACCCGGGACCTTAGGATTAACATTCCGTAACGCTGACCACTCAGCTACCGGGGCCGGACGTGAGGATATAATTATAAAGGCCCAATTTTTGGTCTTGAGACAACCACTCCATGGCTCATTTTCTGACAAGAAACCTGTATTGGTTAGATCAACAACAATGCATCAACTTAACAGTGAAATAAGTGTAACATAAATAGGCCATGTGTTAAAACAATGACAGTGTCTGTTCAGTAGTGTCACACATAATGGATTATTCTGCAAGAATGGTGTGGTTAGGTTTTCACTGCTCATAGGTGTTGAATGGTAAACTATTGTAGCAGTATTCTGACGTTTGCCTGCAAACTATTAATGAGGCTTATCAAAAGTTAACCAATAATGAACTGATCATATATTAACTGTGTAATATTGGGGGGTTGTGGACAGTGAAAGTAAAGAACTGTGAAACTCTACTGTGCAACTGTTGGTTACATCATTTACTGTAGTCAGTGTTAAACTTTCAACCCCCCCCCCCCCCCCCCCCCGATTTTTGAGCCTGTATAACAATGCTGTATGTCAATGCCAAGGACAATCAATGAAGAAATAAAGTAGGTGAATGTTGCAAGTACCCTTACACTCTTGCTCCTATCTCCCCCCCCCCCCCCCTTTCCACCCACTGTCTGCTCTCCACTCAAGGTCAAGCTAGTGTGTTTATAATGGTTTTACAGGTTGAGTGAACTCTCCTGACTGTTTGTTCTATATTTGTGGGACTTATACTGTTAAAAAGCAGCAGAGAAATATTTCTGATTTTATTAAAATGTATACTTTGCCTACTTTGGTATGAAACTGAGCTATCAAGATAAATCTTGGGCTCCTCACAAAGAAGAACTAAGACAATGGTTTCAATGTAAGAAGAAATCATTTCGTTTTGCAATACCTATGATTTGGAGAGAACCAAAAAATCTGTGAAGGCTGTTATTTTGCTCTTGCTTAGATAAAGGTTCTAATTTGAAAAATAAGAAGAAGATTTTGTATCTGAACAGTCCTTCAGCTATGTGAGCTGTTCCTCATGGGCTTCGTTTACCTGTACCTTATCCTCCAGCTACAATTGAAAACATTTTAGTTGATGTTGGTCAGGTGTCTCAAGGCAGTTATAATGATGTTATGATGATGGTAGTTGAGCTCCACAATAATAAGCCAAAACTATTCACACAGCCAGAACTAAATGATCTGGTTAGAGAATTAGGCCTTCCAAAGGATTCAGCAGAGTTTTTAGGGTCAAGGTTGCAATAAAAAGTGTTGTTGGCTCATGGAACATCCTTTAATTGGTACAGGAGCAGAGAGAAAGAGTTAGTGCCATTTTTCTCTCCATGGGGTAACCTTTTATTTTGTACTAATGTTGCTGGCTTGCTGCAGATAGTCAATATTAAATATAAATGTGATTAATGGAGTTTTTCATTGATACTGCCAAAAGGAGCCTAAAATCTGTTCTGCTGCACAAGAGTTACCAATAAACATCTGTACCAGTAGAACATTCAGTTGAATTGAAAGAATGTTATGAGGACATTGATTGGTGCTTAACAAGCTTAAGTACTCTGATCAGAAGTGGACGGTTTTTGGGGATCTGGGAGTGATCTCTATGCTACTTGGCCAAAGTTCCCCTACTTCCTCTGTGAATGGGATGGCCATGACTAAGTTAAAACAGAATGACCAGTAAGAAAAATTTTGGTTCCTGGAGTTAAGGACGTTGAGAAAGAGGGCTTACTGGATCCTAAAAAGATTTTACTTCTGCCACTTCACATCAGGATGAGACTAATGAAACAGTTCGTCAAAGTATTATCTAAAAAAGACAGTGTTTTAGATAATCTTGGTGAGCAATTCCCTGGCCTCTCTGAGGCAAAACTTAAAGAAGGGGTATTTGTTGAGCTTGAAAACTTATGAAGGATGAAAACTGTGAATTGAAAACGGGAAAACCAGGAAAGGAAAGCATGGAAGTCTTTTAAACAAGTAGTAACTGGCTTTCTAGGAAATAAAGAAAACCCAAACTACAAGAATATTGTTGCTGATCTGTTAACTAACTACAAACTGTTAGGCTGCAACATGAGTGTTCAAGTTCATTTCCTTCATTCTCATCCAGACTGTTTTCTGGAAAATCTTGGAGGTGTCAGTGAAGAACAAGGAGAATGATTCTATCAAGACATACAAGCAATGGAACGAAGATGTCAAGGATGCTAGGATGTGAACGTAATGGATGACTACAGTTGCATGTTAAAAAGAGAAAATCCACAACTCCACAGCAGGAAAGGTACAAAAGTAAGTTTGGATGGAAAAAGGAAATATTACAACACTTGTAATAATGTTGTAATAAGCCACTATCAACTTTTCTTACTCTGTGTTTAAGATTAAGCTAAGTTTAATGTGGTTTAATGACATTGTACATATGAAATACTGATATAAGAAATGGCCTTTTTAGGCTCTGTCCTTAAACTTTTACCTCCTTTTGTAGACAAACCTTGTGTGATAGAAAAAAACTAATATCATTTCTGAGATCAGTGCCAAAAACTACATAAAATCAGTTATCAAAACTAAAAAAAATTTCAAATTTTCTTTCCTGCAGACTTGCTATTAGGGCCAGAATTGAATATTGTGCTACGTACTTTGAGAACAGTGATTATCCACTCAGATTACTTTCACAGTCTAGTGCTGTTTAACTTGAGGCTCAGTATTTGCTTTTTCACTGGATATGTAAGCAGTGGGATTACATATTAAGTTTACACAGCAATACTGTTATTACATCTGATGTGCTCAACAAAATACGAATTACTATTGCTGAGCAAAAGATCTGGCTGTCGATAGATGAAACTACGGATATTAGTGGGCGATATATTGCAAATGGCGTTGATGGTGTTCTAAAAGTTGATGGCCCTGGAGATATGTTCCTACTAACGTGTGAAGCTGTCGATAGAGTAAACAATACGACGATTGCTATTTTGTTTGACAACTCTCTGAAGCTACTATGGCCGGATGGTGTGAAAAGAGACAGCATTTTGCTGCTTGTAACAGATGGTGCTTCATATATGGCTAAAGCAGCCAAAGGGCTTCAGATTCTCTACCCCAGTATGATGTACGCCACTTGCCTTGCACATGCGTTGCACAGAGTTGTCGAAGAGGTGCGATCAAATTACCCTACGTGGACAAATTAAAGAAAATCTATGTGAAGGCTCTGCTACGGGTGCAGAAATTCAAGGAACAAGCACCTTCAACGCCCCTCCCACCTAAACCTGTTCTTACATGATGGGGTTCTTGGCTTAATGCTGCTGAGTATTACTGCATCAGCTACAGCCAAATAAAGACAATCTTCTGTGAGCTTGATAGCGATGAATCAAGTGCTATCAAAATTGTGAAAGAAGTTTTTGCAGATACATTGTCTCGAAACTTGGCATTCATCAACGCCAATTTTTCAGTGATATCAAAAGCCATCAAACGACTGGAAGTTGTTGGCACTCAGCTATGTGAGGCCCTGAGTATTGTGCAACATGTGCAGGTTGAGTTGGGTCGAGTTCGTGGTCATGTGGCTGACAAAGTGAAAACCAAATTGCAAAGTGTTCTCCAACGGAATCCTGGATATTCTACACTGTGCAAAATTAGTGACAGTCTTTCAGGGAATGCCGCAACATTTGAAGATACTGAAACAAAACTGAACTCCAGTGACCTGGCTGCCTTCAAATACGCCCCAGTGACGTCTTGTGAAGTGAAGAGGAGCTTTTCCAGGTACAAAACTATCCTCAGCGACAACCGTAGATCTTTGACAATGGAAAACCTGAAAATGCACCTTGTGATCCAGTGCAGCTTTGCAGATACTGAAGATTGGCATACGGTATTAAATAATGTGAAACGCTTTAAATACTATGTAGAAATAAAAACATTGTTTTACTGTTTCGATAGATGATCTTTTCACTATACTTTCTGTTTAGAAAATAAGAATTTCAGACATTCAAAAAATAGGTGCAAATTAGCCACAAACCTTACAGAAAGAAAGAACTAGACTATACTTACAATATCTTGAGAAGTGAATTTTGTATTAGTTCGTGGTGAATAAATAATTAAATAAACAAACAAGAATGCTTTAAATAAACTTCCATTAAGTCATGTTTTATTTTTTAAGGTCATATTTATGTAAGTTTTAGGTCATAAATGCTTGCATACTTCACTGTTTTTTAAGTAATTAAAATCCGGGCCCTAGCGATTTTACAATGGGTTTTTGATCGTCTGATGCGTTTACTCGGAGGTAAATGACAGAATGATGTGCAAACAATGTACAAGGGTTGCCCAGATTGTTGCTAAATCGCTCCTATAGTTTAGCAACAGCAAAAGGACTTTGAGCATTTCAGCTCCGTTTTACTCGACGACTTTCGTCTATTCTGTGACTTTTCCGACAGGAAATCGCGGATCCAGTAGCACGACCAGCAGACGGCGTGGCCTTCAGGTTTGTTGAGTGCACATGGAGAAGGCAACACAGTACGCCCGTAGGACGTGTACGCGAAACTTGCGCGCACCAGAAAGGCCGAACCATGGAGGTGAAAATGAGAGGAGTTATGACGTCACAAACTTGAAGCCGACCCAAGTGAAAATCCGACATGAAAACATTCGCTTCTGGTAGTTTGATTCCGTGTAGTTGTGAAGTATTTTGATAAAAAATGCCGGTTTGCGTCGCTTACTGGTGTACTAATCGTTCTGATTGTAGTCTAAAGTTTAAACAAATCACATTTCATTCGTAAGTGGACTTATTTAAGCGCTATTTTCTTACGTATTCTTGAAATTCTGATGCACTGTAAAGTTTTACAGTATGGTTTTATTTCTGTGATTTGACTTTAGATTTCCTATCAGTCCAACGCGAAGAGCTCTCTGGAGGTGAGCAATAAACTTTGTTTTCATTGTTTGGTTATTCCCAAGTAACTGAAAAGTCCTGGCAAGAAATATCCTGGAAATGGGGACTAATGTTTTAAAATACGATAATTTTATGTAAAAGTAATGTAGCTTCATGTAGTTAATTAAATCTTGAGTAAAATATGTGGAACACCTTTTACAGTGGTTAAATTGTAAGTACTTAAAGGGTTACATATTTGTTAAAGCAAAGTTCCCTATCTATGTCGAGGCTATTTAGGTCATTACATTAATCACTTTGTTGTCGTGTTACCCTGTAAATTGCTGTTATTTGCCACGCTGAATGTCACTTGATAGGTACAATTTTTTAAAAAAGCAGACGCGTAAACTACAATGGGCCTGACAATCTTACATTCCGTTCTTTTCCTTCGTTTTTTAACGAATCTTTCACTTTGTGGAGATGACAGCTGGCTTGTTTATGTCTTCCCTGCATACATCTATGGAACACCACAGGAAATACGACAAGTTTCTTGCAAACTTGAACATTTAAAATTTGCTTTTGACTTGAAAATGCAACGAATACAAATCAGTGCCTCTAAACTATCAATCATTGCTTTTGGAGTTCTAGGTTTATCAATTAACGACACAAACACAGTGAAACTGAATAGAAATGGATTACAAAAGCAAGGTTTTCATAGCACATACTTTTCTTCTCGGTTATTCGAAGTGTACAAACAAAAACGATTTACAGTACTGAGGCCAGAAGCGTCATGTTTTTTGTGTCATATTACTCACAGTCTAACATAGTATCGAATACGCATTTTATTAAGACCAGAAACACGTTTGAAGTTGCGTTCTTTATGCTGTGTTGTTCACTAAAACAGAGTAACATTTGCTATATAAAATAAATATCGCGTGCACACGACAGAAGTAACGAACAAGAATTGTAAACACTCGTCTGCAAATGTTTTGGGGGATCCAAGATGGCGGCAGGCCCCTCCCATTGGCTTCAAAATAACGGGTAGCATTCATCTCATGCTAAAGTGCGCGTCATATATCTTGGCGGCCGAGTTTAGGTTCGTTCTGCGCATCTGACGTCACAAAACACAGTCAGCCAATGAACAGAGAACGACGTTGCCAGATCTCGACAGCAGTGCAGAGCACGGACGACTGGACGAGTGTCTTCAGTTTTAGAAACGTTCAGTCATAAATAAAGTAATAGAACAAAAGCAATGTCTTGATAGCAGACTTTCTTTTACAGAAAGTTTGGAAAAAGCATTCTTTATGCCAATTGCTTCATATTCTATTGATTAATTAAACCAAACAAGCAATAAGACTCCTAATTCAGGCGATAGCAAGGAAAGGTGTTTGTTTCAATCTCACGAACTGCTTTTTCGCAATAAAGAACAGCGGTAATTGTTTATTTCCTATTGTACTTCGACGAAGCGTGAGTAATTCATAGTCATACCAACAGTGTTAATAAGTAGTTGCGTGGTGTTCGAATCCTTATGGAGTCACACTGTTGAATGAGCAGAAGTAGCGGAATGGTTAAGGTGTAGGGCTGCCAAGTGAAAGGTGGTGAGTTCAAACCTTATGCGGTGCTTAATATTTTCTTTATTTAAAAACAATATTGGAGTGCCTTACTTCACGAATTTTATTCGTTTGAATGAAATTTCTAGTGCTTTGCCTCTTCATTAACTTTTTCGCTGCTGCAGACACGTGCTCCCCGCATTCCGCGCTGTGTGCGATTTTGTCATCACTGCACTTCTCGCCTGTGCAGGTGCAGACACATGGCGTCCCCACTGCTTTGTCACACTTATCACTCGATTTCACAAAAACTATTTGGCCAAAAAATTTGATTTTTACACGTCTTCTTGCCTGATACTTTCCCCCCATAAATGACTTAATTTTGTTTTGATGTGCAGCATTAAATGTAGTAAACCATTACACGAAATTTTGAAGAGTTTGCAGAGGTAAATGTCCATAGCGTATACTTTCCGTGTGGTCGATTTTAGTTGCCACAATGTTGAGAATGAAATGTGGACAAGATACCTAAATTTCATATAATATTTACTGTATAAAAATTTCTCATTTAATTCAAGTACCACATAGGTGTCATATGTAATATTGAGAAATATTCCGTCTTTCGCGACTGTAACAAAAGTTTTATATACACACGGCGCGTTTGGCTTTATTTTAAAGCACTTCCATCGGTGAAAGGTATGGCACATACACAATGGTATTCATGCTCTATTTCTTGTTTTTGTTCCACAGTCGCAGTTTTACCAATGGTATTGAAATATATCCCTCTTCTGCAACTGTAATAAGCGACTTATTTAGACCAGACCCGTTTCTCTCTTTTGAAGCATCATAAGAGGACAGTATTTTGTGTCCTCCATTGCCAAGTCACCTTTCGTAGTTTTGTGCTGCGGTAGCACAATATTCAACGTTTGTGTTGGCTCATCAGTGTTTTAGCAAATAAATGCTGTTTGTGTGTGCCACACACAAAATTATATTTGACATAGCTCTGAGCACTTCACTGACAGACGGTATATTCAAGTCCTAATGTTTTTGTAAGTCCACAGTTTTGTTTAATGTATTTTGTCTACTTCCTTTTGATTGATTGAAGTGCTTTAAAATAAAGCCAAACGTGCCCAGTGTAAGTAAAACTTTTGTTACAGTCGCGAAAGGTGGAATATTTCTCAATATTACATACGACACTTATGTGGTACTTAAATTAAATGAAATATATAGGTATCTTGTCCACATTTCATTCTCAACATTGTGGCAACTAAAATCGACCATACGGAAAGTATACCTCTGCAAACTCTTCAAAATTTCGTGCAAAGGTTTACTATATTTAATGCTGCATAATAACTGCGTTGAACATCGAAACAAAATTAAGTCATTTATGGGGGGAAGGTATCAGTCAAGAAGATAGGTAAAAATCTAATTTTTGAGCCAAATAGTTTTTGTGGAGTCGAATGATAAAGAGTGTCAAAGCAGTCGGAACACAATGTGTCTGCACAGGCAAGCAGTGCAGTGACAAAATCGCCCACAGCGCGGAATGCAGGGAGCACGTCTTTGTAGCAGCGAAAGGGTTAATGCGGCCGTGGTGGCTTTACTTCATGAACTGTGCGCTCCCCCCTACACGTAAGCTTGCGAACTATGCTATACTATGGCGCTGCTTCTATTGGCGCGTGCGTCGTGTGCAACTGGCAACGCAGCAATCACCAGCGTCTGGGCGGGCATGCGCGAGCCGCCAAGATAAAAGAATTGAACTATAGGTGAGGAGGACCGTACGTCATAATGACGTAACGCTGCGCCATCGTGACGTAAATAATCTAAATCGACTAAATGAGTAGGTATATCGATCTTTGTAGTTGTACCGATAACGTCAAAGCTAAATGTGAATACATGTGTACAAACACGGCCGCCTGTATTAGACGCCGGAGGACTGAAATGTGGCAACGTTACGTTAAGGCCTACCGCATGGCTGTGGCTATGAGGTAGCGAACGGAAGCAGTTGTTTACGTACTTTCGCGGTGTCTGTTTTATCCGACATTACAGTGTAATTATGCTATACTGGACTCTGCAAAAATTATAGCAGGTAGTCGTGACTACAGTAGAAGATATAACACAATGTAAGTATACAATTCTGTGAAGTTTGTAGTGTTTTTACATGTATATGTGCAAGTGTGCTACGTGAACGACTTTCGTATACACAATTGCAACAAAAGTTCTACTATATTCTAGACACAATTCGAAAATAAAGTTTTGAATTCATAAGGTTAGTATCAGAATCTTCTCCTAAGTGATTTGCCGGCCGAAGTGGCCGTGCGGTTAAAGGCGCTGCAGTCTGGAACCGCAAGACCGCTACGGTCGCAGGTTCGAATCCTGCCTCGGGCATGGATGTTTGTGATGTCCTTAGGTTAGTTAGGTTTAACTAGTTCTAAGTTCTAGGGGACTAATGACCTCAGCAGTTGAGTCCCATAGTGCTCAGAGCCATTTTCCTAAGTGATTTGTGTTAATATTATGAATATTTCTACACATTTGATTCTATTGTAGACTTGTGTTTCGTGATATCCAAGCAGTAGAAAAAACCAGTCCACTCAAATTCTCATGTGCTATTTTTACATAATAGTATTTTGATTTAAGATGTTAGCAATTAATGCATCATTCTATTAGCAGATGCCAGAAAAAAGTTGTGTTCCTGGTTGCAATAGCAACTACAAATCCAGCAATGAAGAGGGTTACATCTCAGTGTTCAGATTCCCTACTGAAGAGGAAAACAGAAAACGATGGACAAGAAATATCCCCAGAAAGCACTCGAATCCATCAAATGGAAGTGTTGTTTGCATTAAACATTTTGAAGAAAGTGACGGATCAAGAGTGGAGATTTACAAGGATTCTGATGGGAACTGTCACGAGTTTCCTCGTGAAAGGCCAGCTTTTACCAGAAGCTGTACCAAAAATATTCCCTGGGTTACCATCGTATTTAATTAAGGTGCAGCCTCCAAGAAGGTGTTTGTCATGTTTGTCATTTATATAGGAAGGAATATCATAATACATTCCAAATAACAGACTGAAATGATTGCAAGTCTGCAAATAATGTTAGTAGGCAACTCACAAAATTGTTTGCTGAACTTGTATATCCAAATCTCGGGTAAGAAATGTCATAATATGAAGAACATTTGAGTTATTGAAAAGTTCATCGTTGCAAGGAAACGAGAATAAAATGCGTAATTCCGACGTAAAGTCGGCGTAATACTGCGAGAAATTAGCTTTTCTAGGTTACTGTCTTATTTATAGTGACCAAATCTACAAAAAAAAGTGATTGCGTATTTATATCTGACTCGTATTCTCCATTCGACGATATCTAAACTTTAGTCTCGGCCTAGCTGGTCACGCTAGCCGACCTACTGACGTCACAGGCTACGTCGTTGTCAGCTTGACGATTCCGGCCTCTAATACAGGCGGCCGTGGTACAAACGAAGTGGCAGGAGTTGTGTGATATGGTCATCCCAGCTGAATGAATTGTTAAATGTAATCTCAACAATTTGCGATGTTATTGTGTATTTTTGAACATAATTAATGTCTGAGCGAAGGAGCCATAACGAAATAAAAAAAAAGGTTGTCATTCTTTTTAAATCCGATGAATCGTGCATAAACCGTGTGGACGGAAAAGTGAAGTAATTAATTATTAGGCTGCAATCCAAAGAATGTGGGATATTATTGTGTGTTTCATGAACGTAACGAATATCTGAATGAAGGAATCATAACCATAACGAAAGTTAAAAAAGTGTCTAGTCATGTTCTCAATCCGATTAATATTGAATAAATCATGTGGATAAAGACGTGAAATAGGAAGAAATTAAAGTGTTTCGTATTTTTATAAATCCAATTAATTGTAGATAATTCATGTGGGCACAAACGTTAAACTGAGAAATTGAAGTGGTTCTGAAGATAGTTCCGAATGTTGCTAGAAACATTAAACCAACTAGTTCCATTTAATTTTGCCTTCGTGTTGTAAATCAACTAAGAAAGATAGTGACATCTTTCAGACTATCTTCATGGATCTGGTCGAAAGTTCTCTCATCTCCGTTAGAGCCCATGTTCAGAACGACGTACACGCTAGCAACACCGGACAATAGGACAATGAAAGCACATAAACAAATAACAATGCAGATTCAAGACGCACACAACAGTCGATATATACGGAATGCACAACAGTCGATAAGACAACTCGTGAAACTCATGATGACGCGTGCCTACGTCACTATGACGTAGGGCTCTCCTCACCTAGCGTGAGATGAATGCTACCCCAAAATAACGTACAGCGTAAGTCTGTAGCGCCATCTTCTCTCATTTTACCTCCATGGGCCCAACGATCGGCACAGGGGAGGCGGGAGCGCAGTGTACGGAGTGTGTGCCCGCTGCCTACCTCGGGCTGGCGGGTGGTGACGGTGAAGGAGGCGGTGGCGTTGGCGGAGACGGGCGACTGGCCGTCGCTGGTGCCGCTGGCGGAGCAGTCGCGGCTGAAAGTGCGACGTACTACGCCGCCGGAACTGCGCTCCACCTCGTACGAAGACTTGGCCGGACAGGGGGCGGCGGCCGGGGACGGGTAGCAGGCCGCCGGCGACGGGCACGGCGAGCTGCGGCAGCGACGGGGGGAGGTAAGGTGGCTGCACGAAACCTCGCCTCTCTCCCTCTAGAAGCTACCAGCCACTTGTGCGCAAAAGCCTCGACTCCAAAAAAGCACCCGAGTTTTTCTCTGAGCTCGTGCTACACTCTTAGAAAAACCCGAGTTTTATGGAATCTCTGTTTTTACATGCAACTATTTTGAATCGTACTTAGCAGACAGAATGAAAAACGTTGCGCCAAATAATTCAAACGATGTAGGAAGGGTGGCAAATTTTAGGATTATCGTTGTCTCGCTTTTCGTCTCCATCGTATCCGCCCTTTGTCAATGCAATAGAAAATTAACGCCCGACGCCACAACGGTTGTTAGTCGTTCAAACGGTTAACACCGATCACTGGCATACTACTCACTATAGTCTACTCATCGCAGGAACAAGCTCTTTGTAAACATTACGTTGCATATTCTTCCGTTTCCTATTACCACACAGAATTTCTGCGGAGCTTCAGCGGTGTTTCAAAAAGGATTTTACAACATTAAAAATTCATATAAATTTACTGAAATAAGATACAAAACTGAGTTTAGTGCTATTTTGTAGGGGAACACATCAAGTTCTTTCACCTCAAAACTTAAGATGATATATTTGGCTTCCGTTGGTTACGCTGCCCACATCTCATCGGAAGTCAATTTCTTCCCACAATCGCTGTAGCATTGCAGGTGTTACTTGCTCAGTGGCGGCGTACATTGCTCTGGGTTCAGGTAAAGTAGGTACAGGAGGTACAAACACGATATCTTTGATGAATCCCAGTAAAAAAAATCGAGTGGTGTCAGGTCTGGAGAAAGTGAGCGCCATGCAATTGTCGCATCACGGCCAATCCATTGACCTGGAAAGCAGTCACTGAGAAAATCTTGGACGTCAGCCAGGCAACCATCTTGCACGAAGCAAACATTTCGTTCTTGGTCACCCTCATCGACCTGTGATGTCAGAAATTGTTGTAACGTATCCAGATACACTACCATATTGATGTTCTTGCTCAACGCACAAAAATCGTTCAGTTTAGGGCTATCACGAACATGTTAGCAATGTTTGATGTGGATTTTCACTACCCCAAATGCTACAGTCATGTGTGTTAACCTAGACACTTAAGTGAATAGTCGACTCGTCAGAAAAGATGATTTTGTCTGACAAATGTCCATCCTCATGTAATAGATTCAACATATCCGCACAAAAGTTTTTGCAAGCAGTTTTATCAGCGTCTTTTATTGCTTGTACGGTTTCAAAGGCAAATGGTTTCTCAACACATGCCAAACAGTCGTACGTGGGATTTGTAATTCGCGACACGCACGCCGGGTAGATTTCGTGGGGCTGTTGACAGAACGTTGTCTCACTCGCTCAACGGCGTCGTCAGATGTGCTTGGACAACCTAATGATTTCCCATGTCTTACCGAGCACCCTGTTTCTACAAAATATTTATGCCACTCATAAATTGTAGACCTACTGAGAGAATCGTTAGCATACTTGGTACCGAAATTACGCTGAACTGTTGTCACCGACTTCGATTCTTCAAACCATAACACACAGCTAGCACCCTTGTGTTCAGTGAAGGCAGCCATCTTTAACGCAACTGTCACTAGCGCTTCTTACGGTGCGATTCGGCACTAATGAACTATGCGACACAAAACTTGATGTATTTCCCTACAAATTGACACTAAACTCACCTCTGTAAGTAGTATGAATTAATTTATATGAATTTTCAAATCTGTAAAGTCATTTTTGAAACACCCTGTACAGTACAGTCAGATACAACAACAACGTTACGTTTTGTGCGGTAGCGTAGCTCGCCCACAGTACTCAGCGAAGCTAATCTTTACAGTTTTGTGATGATGGATCTCTAGACTGACACTTTTTGTACAGACTGCCATTGGACCTGTGAACTTCCTTCATGCCACGAACAAATGGCGAAGAGTGAATGGCGCTGACACCACGAATCTGCTGAAACAAAGAGAACTGTGCCAGCCGAAGAATGTGACACTGCAATAGTAAATGGAATGTGGTGCCATTCCAGGTACTTCTGATAAGGATCGAACAAACAACAGAAGACACAGGTGAGACTTCTCAAAATCTATTACGCAATTGCATAATTCTCAGGTCGCACAGGTTCACTATAAAATGACATTACAACACCATGGAGGAAGAATTTAAAGATTTAGTTGACAAAAAAGAGCAAAAAATTACAACGAACGACATACGTGATACACTGTATCTCAGCCTTTGATTGTGGCTCCATACACAATCATTAACTCAGCTCCTGGGAGGTAGGGCCTCCTTCCCTGTTCCTCTACTGGGGTAATTCCTGTCTAGCACGTCCACATTGCAGTGGTGGGCGTCCTACACTTCAGAAGGCTGGATTGATAGGATGGCTTAGTTCAGGCAGGGACCCAATCCTGTGGGATATAACACGGAACCCATGCCCAGGGTTATGGGTGGAGAGCTTAATGGCAGCAACGACAGAGAAGGAAGACTTCGGAATGGCGGAGCTGGCAGATGAGGCAACCCCCCTTTATGGCGATTAAATGAGAAGGGAACCACTTCCTTGTGGTGGAGGAGAAACTCCAATCCCAACAGAAAATCCATTCTTGCGTTAGGCCTAGCTAGCCAGTAGGAACGTCTTCATATATTGCTTTCACAACACAGACAAGCCTCAGAATGAGCCACTCAGGATTTGACCCCGCTGCTTCTTCCAAGTACTGGTGCGAATGATGGGAGACCTAATGATATTCATCAGTACAAGAAGATGAAACCAAATGGAGTAAAAAATGACCTAAATGTTGGCACCCTTAATATATTTGTGCTCAAGATGTATTAACAGAGAGAAACTTAGGTATTTTGGGATTAAGCAAAACGAAGTGGAAGGGAAAAGGTGAGAAGAATTTGAGATGAGGAGGAAAACTGTACTGGAGTAGGAACGACTGGTTTGGAAGAAATGGTGTGGCGATCATGGTGAATAAGAATGTACATAGCTTATTGAATCAGACAGGATCATAATCTTAAACTTGAGATTCTAAAAAGAAACACTAAATCTAAAAGTTATCCAGATTTACGCACCTCAAGTGGGATGTAGCGAAGAAGAGAAGGAATACTTTGAAAATGAGTTAGAGGACCATATATATAGTGCTAATATAGTGATGAAGATTTTAATCCACAGGTAGGCAAAGACAGAAAGGGATTTGAGCAAGTATGGGGATGTTTTGGATATGGAGGCAGAAATGAAGAAGGGGAAAGATGCCTGGGTTTGTGCCAGAGAAATGGAATGAAAATAGCAAACAGCCAGTTTATGAAGAGAGAAAGTCATGTTATCACCAGATACAGTTGGGATGGAAGAACCAAGAGTGTAATTGATTATATTCTAGTAGATAGGGAATGGGGAGAGAGAGTAACAAATGTGAAGGTAATTCCAGGTGTGAGTGCAGATGGAGACCATAGCTTACTGGTGGGACAATGGAAAATGAATCAGTGTGTGAAAAATAGAAAACAGAAGAAAGTGATGAGGAATAAGATTGGAAACTGAAGGAGAGTGAAAGTGCTGAGAAGTATAGTGAATTAATCACACAAAAAATTCCAAATGAAGTTTTCTGCGATGTAGAAAAAGAATGGAGTTTATTCAAAGACAATTTAGTCAAAGCAGCACAAAAAGTACCTGGCAGAACATCTGGAAACGAAAAAATAAGACGGACAAGTTGGTGGGATGATACAACAATCCAAGCCATTACTAGAAAAAAATGGAGCATGTAGAAAGTCGTGGAAAACTAAAAATGATGAGGACCATAATAGATACATAGAGTAAAAAAAGGAATGACAAAGAAATAGTGGAAACAGCAAAGAAATAGGCATGGGATTAGTTTACAAAAAAACTTGAAGAAGTTATGAAGAACAATAAGAAAATGTTCTATAAAATGATGAAAAATAAAGGGAATGCTTCTAAAGTACCAATAATGATGGAAACAGAGGATGGTACTGTGATTGAAGATCCAGGGAATATAAAAGATCTCTGGAGAGAAATTTTAAGAACTGTTAAACGCTGGTGAGCAGGTACACGAGGAAACAACAAATAATGGAGAAATTGAGAGAAACTGGGAAGCAGAAATAGGACAAATTACACGGGAAGAAATTGAAATAGCTGTGAAGAAGATGAATGGGGAGGGAGCCCCAGGACCAGATGAAGTATCGGTGGGCATGAGAAGAGCAGCAGGTCCAGTGGGAATACAGTGGCTGTATAGAGTATGTGATGAAGCAAGATGGGATAATTTTAATTCCCCTCTTGTTTTGCCATCTGCGTCTTTAAATTCGTTTTGTTACTTTTAACTATTTACCATTAACATACGTGAATATTATCTGCATTCCCATAAAGGAGAAAGGTTGGCCCTCAGTTTTAAAGAATATAACACCAGATCTAATTTCGTGCATAGTTTTATGTATGTAATTGATTTTCTAATTTATTTAAACTATTCCTAGTTCGTATGTTTCATTATAGGGCGAAATCAGTAATTGTTTCATAACTTAAATTCTATTGTTGACATACACTCCTGGAAATGGAAAAAAGAACACATTGACACCGGTGTGTCAGACCCACCATACTTGCTCCGGACACTGCGAGAGGGCTGTACAAGCAATGATCACACGCACGGCACAGCGGACACACCAGGAACCGCGGTGTTGGCCGTCGAATGGCGCTACTGCGCAGCATTTGTGCACCGCCGCCGTCAGTGTCAGCCAGTTTGCCGTGGCATACGGAGCTCCATCGCAGTCTTTAACACTGGTAGCATGCCGCGACAGCGTGGACGTGAACCGTATATGCAGTTGACGGACTTTGAGCGAGGGCGTATAGTGGGCATGCGGGAGGCCGGGTGGACGTACCGCCGAACTGCTCAACACGTGGGGCGTGAGGTCTCCACAGTACATCGATGTTGTCGCCAGTGGTCGGCGGAAGGTGCACGTGCCCGTCGACCTGGGACCGGACCGCAGCGACGCACGGATGCACGCCAAGACCGTAGGATCCTACGCAGTGCCGTAGGGGACCGCACCACCACTTCCCAGCAAATTAGGGACACTGTTGCTCCTGGGGTATCGGCGAGGACCATTCGCAACCGTCTCCATGAAGCTGGGCTATGGTCCCACACACCGTTAGGCCGTCTTCCGCTCACGCCCCAACATCGTGCAGCCCGCCTCCAGTGGTGTCGCGACAGGCGTGAATGGAGGGACGAATGGAGACGTGTCGTCTTCAGCGATGAGAGTCGCTTCTGCCTTGGTGCCAATGATGGTCGTATGCATGTTTGGCGCCGTGCAGGTGAGCGCCACAATCAGGACTGCATACGACCGAGGCACACAGGGCCAACACCCGGCATCATGGTGTGGGGAGCGATCTCCTACACTGGCCGTACACCACTGGTGATCGTCGAGGGGACACTGAATAGTGCACGGTACATCCAAACCGTCATCGAACCCATCGCTCTACCATTCCTAGACCGGCAAGGGACCTTGCTGTTCCAACAGGACAATGCACGTCCGCATGTATCCCGTCGTGCCACCCAACGCGCTCTAGAAGGTGTAAGTCAACTACCCTGGCCAGCAAGATCTCCGGATCTGTCCCCCATTGAGCATGTTTGGGACTGGATGAAGCGTCGTCTCACGCGGTCTGCACGTCCAGCACGAACGCTGGTCCAACTGAGGCGCCAGGTGGAAATGGCATGGCAAGCCGTTCCACAGGACTACATCCAGCATCTCTACGATCGTCTCCATGGGAGAATAGCAGTCTGCATTGCTGCGAAAGGTGGATATACACTGTACTAGTGCCGACATTGTGCATGCTCTGTTGCCTGTGTCTATGTGCCTGTGGTTCTGTCAGTGTGATCATGTGATGTATCTGACCCCAGGAATGTGTCAATAAAGTTTCCCCTTCCTGGGACAATGAATTCACGGTGTTCTTATTTCAATTTCCAGGAGTGTAGAATCAAATATAAATTCTGTAATAATTATAAACATTTGGAAAACGAAGTGCTAGTATTCTTAAAGTATCTACAGAGGGGTCAAAAAAATGCATCCACTCTTTAAAAGTCCATAACGTACAAACTAATTGACGGAGTTGTCTCATTTTTGGTTACTCGAGTAACTAGGTGCAACTAAGAACAAAACACTGACTATCTGGGAACTGTCATCTGACAAAACAAAACAACGCAATACAATGCTTGTGTGGCGATTGCTGGAACTACAAACTATTACACTACCAAAGATGAGACAACTCTGTCAATTAGTTTGCCAGTTATGGACTTTTATACAGTGGATACATTTTTTTGGACCCCTCCCTATTTGGTTCTAGTCGGAAACATGTTAGCAAAACCAGCACTTTATTAATTCCAAATTAATTAACAGTTTTGTCAAAAGTATTGTTTGTGTAATGATATTGGTTAATTGCATCATTTAAACAAATAAATCGGCCTAACTCTTGTAGTAGTAGTACCTGTTAAAAAGACGGGGTTTTTTGATGTATACAGTTTATTTAATGAGTTAAGTTTTAATTGTAATTTCTGTAAATTAAACTTCGAACAATGTATAGTTTAAGCACCTATTATTGTGATGGTATATAAGGGCCCGATTTTTGGTCACGGAAAGTCAGTCCACGGCCGAGTTTCAGACATGGAACCTGTGTTAGTTAGAATGACAACAATGCATCGACTTAACAGTGAAATAAGTGTTACACCAACAAGCTGTGTGTAAAAATAATGACATTCTCTGTTTCCATACGTACCCTTCTATTCTTCAAGAACTGTGAACTTTGTGGTTAGGTTTTTACTGCTCGTAGATGTTCAACAGTAAACTATTGTAGCAGTATGTGGACGTTTGCCTGCAAACTATTAATGAGGTTTATGGAAAGTTAAACAATAGTGCATTGGCCATATTAAATGTGTATATGGGAGGTTGTGAAAAGTGAAAATAAAAGACAGTGAAATGCAACTGAGCAGCTGTCAGCTACATCTTTGAAGTAGTCCATGTTTGACTTCGACACCCCGTTTTTTCAACTAGTACGTCGACACTGAGGACAACAAACGAAGAAAATAAAAGCAGACAGAACCGCTACAAGTGTGTGGAGAAATAGTACAATATCTGATGATTGGAGGAAACGTGGATCCCATCTTCAAAAAAGGCAATAAAAGATTTTGTGAAAACTACAGAGGAATAAACCTTATGAGTCATACAGCCAAGATTTTACTAAATAGAGTAAGTGAAATGATAGAAAAGGAGCCGAGTGAAGAACAGCATGGGTTTAGGAAAGGAAGAAGCACGATCGATCTGATATTTTCTATTCGTCAACTGATGGAAAAAGTTGAGAGTATAACAAAAGAGTGATAATGGTTCTTATAGACACAGAAAAGGCATATGACTCAGTGAACAGCAGGGAAAGACTCTGGGAGGAAATGAGGAAGATAGGTATAGAAGATGGATACCTTAATGTAATAAAGACAATGTACAGAGGACACAACTGTAGAATCAGAATACAATTGGGAACTCTGAATACTTCGAAATAAGAGAAGGACTTAAACATGGAAGTATTCTATCTCCTGCACTTTTTAATGTCGTGCTGGAGGGAATGAATAGGGAAGTTAAAGATATAGAAAAAGAAAAAGACAAAAAGATGATTTTTGCAGATGGTGTGGTAATATGGGGTGATAAAGAGGTGGATGTACACTTACAACAGACGTGAAGTGCACTACTGTAGCTGGAGATTTACTCTGTTGGCTGTATGTGTCGGCTTACACGACGCAAGGACTCGACAATTCAGTGAACATCGGCAAAGCTTAATTAGCCCGAGTATGGGATGCACTCACGAATTCCTAATTGCTGTTGTGGCTGCAGATGGTAAGCGTGCGGTCACTGACGTGCCTCCTAGTGACCACACACTGTGTATGCAAAGGGCTCCCCCCATGCCACGATCAGCATGGAGTGACAGCGGTCTCGGAGCAGTCGCCCTCTTCTCTCGTGCAAAGCAAACTTGCTGCGGCCAATGTCCAGCCAAATCTGGTTAATCTCGGACAATAAATACTGGATGCTGCTTAGCATGGAATTTGTCCTGAGCCGTAGAGGTGGCGAGCCAGCGTGTGCGGTCAGTGGGTCTCCAGGAAAAGCGTAGCCACCGGAGGAGGACAGGACTGAAGAGGTGCCCCGTATATATGATGTGTAGGCTGGGGGGAGGGAGGGGGGGGGAGGATGTGGGGTGTGGACTGTGTGGGGTGTGGACTGGGTGGGGTGTGGGTTGTATAGGGTGGGAGGGGGGGTGCAGGCATGTCCAGGTGCGGGCACACATACAATGGCATCCGCACTACATCTCCACTGCATGTGATCATAGACTGTCAAGGGGGTCACACGACACCGCCCGAGTCAGTGTCCAAGAACCATCCAAGCACGAAGTTATGAGGTCACTTCAGAAAGCTAGCTACACATTATTTGTGGCAGAGGGAGTAATTTTTACCAAACTTTGCACTAACCTTCAAGGTGACACATGCATATGACGCTAGAGGAGCAAAAAGAAGAGTCCCCAGAAATCATATAATGGACTTATTGTCCAATTTTCGTAGCCAAACGAAGAGTGCGAAATGAACTAGTGGGATATCGTATGTAAAGAAAGATTTAATTGCTCCAAAGCAATGATGGTAACTGAGAAAAACTTAATAAGCTACTCGAGGACGAATTACACAAAGGAATTTTGTGTATTTTTTATTTACAGCCATACGAAGACTGAGAAAACGACAAACGTGCTATCGAACTGACCAGAATGAGGTCTATTTTTCCGAAAATAGGTTCAATTGCTTCAAAGCAGTGTGGATAATTAAAGAAAATATAATTAGTGATTTAATGGATAACTCTTGTCCAAACAAAGAAGGGGAAATTGAAAAATTTGGGTACCAAATTCGCTATCGTTTGATCTAGGTTTGGAAAAACATATTTAATTGCTCGAAAGTAATCTGGGTAATTAAGAAATATAATTAGTGATTACAGGGAAAATTGAAATATTCCACAAACAGCTGCTCCTAGATATGTAAATAAAATGTAAAAAAAATTGAAATTCCTGCACTTTCTCTGAAAAATAATACTCTTAAAAATAATAGAATACCGAGATATATTTAAATATATTATATTTCATACTCTTCAAACAAAACGTTAAAATGAAAAAAAAATTGAGAAAATGCCTCAACATTTCGTCAAACGATTTATCTAAAATTGACAAATAAAGTGCATTTGGTAACATTTGACGTGCCTTTC
This sequence comes from Schistocerca americana, assembly GCF_021461395.2. Classification (NCBI taxonomy): domain Eukaryota; kingdom Metazoa; phylum Arthropoda; class Insecta; order Orthoptera; family Acrididae; genus Schistocerca; species Schistocerca americana. The sequence continues at coordinate 1,126,546,608 of NC_060119.1, read as the reverse complement.
GATGGTGTTTAAGACCATGTACACCTATTGAGGGGCCAATTGAGATATTTCATTCTTTCGCTTGGACTTCTAAAGACTATTAGAAGATATTTGTCTGGTGGAATTCCACTCAGTAGACTCCGTATGTCACTAGCGTATGAGGGCCTCAGCTGCAGTACATTACTTCGAGTAACATTTACAGGTGTGTCGAATGTTTCTCTATTTAAGTTCTTAATATCAGGCAAATCACTTCACAAAACATTTGACCGTTTTTCCCAGTGTTTCAATCCACTGAGTCAGCAGCTCTGTGAACAACGGAAGGAACTTTCTAGAAGTCGCTACATTCCTCGACATCAGAAACCCCGACCCTCGATCACGGAGCTATTCGAGAACCTCGCTGCCCCACGTACTTCGGAGTGCGTTTCGAGCTGCCATTTCACTCCCCCACTGCGGCGCACGTGTCGTCTGTACGGCAGTACAACCATGGCTGCGGGAAATCCACAACAAGTTCTCTCTTCTCACAGTGCGCCACTTTTGTCGCGCAATCTACGACATGTGTAACTTACTTTCCCAAGTCCCTACCTATATACACTGAAGCGCCAGAGAAACTTGTATAGGCAGGCGTATTCAAATACAGAGATATGTAAACAGTCAGAATAGGGCGCTGCGGTCAGCAACGCCTATACAAGACAAGTGTCTCGCGTAGTTGTTAGATAGGTTACTGGTTATCAAGATTTAAGTGAGTCAAGATTTAAGTGAGTTTGAACGTGGTGTTATAGTTGGTGCACGAGCGATGGGACACAGCATCTCCGAGGTAGCGATGAAGTGGGGATTTTCCTGTAAGACCATTTTATGAACGTACCGTGAATACCGGGAATCTGGTTAAACATCAAATCTGCGACATCGCTGCGGCCGGAAAAGATCCTGCAAGAACGGGACCGATGACGACCGAAGAAAATCATTCCGCGTGACAGAAGTGCAACTCTTCCGCATATTGCTGCAGATTTCAATGCTGGGCCATCAACAGGAGTCACTGTGGGAAGCATTCAATGAAACACCATCGATATGGGCTTCCGGGGCATTGTGCACCCTTGATGACTGCATGACACAAAGCTTTACACCGTACCTGGACCTGTCAACACTAACTTTGGACTGTTGATAACTGGAAACACGTTGCCTGGTCGGACGAGTCTGTTTCAAATTGTATCGAGTGGATGGACGTGTGCGGGTATGGAGACAACCTCATGAATCCATAGACTCTGCATGTCAACAGGGGACTATCAAGCTGATGGAGGCTATGTAATGGTGTGAGGTTTGTGCAGTTGGAGTGATATGGGACCCCTGAGACGTCTAGATATGACTCTGACTGGTGACACGTACTTAAGCATCCTGTCTGATCACCTGTATCCATTCATGTCCATTGTGCATTCCGACGGACTTGGACAATTCCAGCTGGACAATGTGACACCCCACAAGCCCAGAATTGCTACAGAGTGGCTCCAGGAACACTCTTCTGAGTTTAAGCACTTCCGCTGGCCAGCAAACTCATGAGCATTGTTAAGCGTGTCTCGGATGCCTTGCAACGTGCTGTAAAGAAGAGATCTCCACCCCATCGTACTCTTACTGATTTATGGTCAGCCCTGCAGGATTCATGGTGTTATTTCCCTCCAGCACTGCTTCAGGCATTAGTCTAGTCCATGGCACGTCGTGTTGCGGCAGTTCTGCGTACTCGCAGGGCTCTACACGATATTCGGCAGGTGCACCAGTTTCTTTGGCTCTTGAATGCGGTTTCCACAACGCTTAAACACTAAAATCATTTCTGTTCGCCAAAGTCAATTTCTTTCTTAATTCTCTACACAGCCAAACCCACTTCAGTCGACCACTCACCGCAATAACTTCAGCAGTGTCACATTTCATTTCTTTCACGTTTTCCACAGATTATGAAATTCTCCACCTGTTTCAAAGAAAGATATAGAATGCTTCATCATTTGGATCATCGTCACTCAAGTTACGTTATTTTTTTCATTTTTACATTATTTTTTCATCTGGAAAAATTATAGCTTTAGGCTCTACCTTAAATCTAACCAGATATCTTTTGTCAGTTAACATTCAACTTGCAAGGTTGCTTTGGAAAGACTCAGCGTCAGGGGTGGGCATAAAATGATAAATTTCATCCTTCTATTACCCACCAAACTGACCTCCTAAGGCAAGCAAAAACTTAAGAGAGATTTGCGAAAAGAGAAATTTAATTGGTTGAAAGTAACCTGGGTAATTAATAAACTTAATTAGTGATTACACAGAAAATTGAGATATTCCATGAACAGCTGCTGCTGGATATGTAAATAAAACGTCAAAAAATAAAAACTGAAATTGCTCTGCTTTCTCTTGATTTCCAGACACAGGGAAGTGAATAAGTGGCAGATAAAGATACAGGACCTTTTTGGAAAAATTCGAAAAAGGTTTAACCATTAAATTGTAACCAGGTGTGAAAAGAGAGATAGATGAGAAGGGAGGAGTAGAAAGAATTCCTGTTAGCAAAAACTAGGGAAGGGCAGAAAGAACTCAGAGGGCAGATAAAAGCTGAAAATCTGTTAGCAAATCGCAGGAGAAAATGGGAGAAGGGCAGAAAAAACCGAGGAAAGAACTGAATGGATAAATAAAAACTGTTACAAAAAGGTAGACGAGTCAAAAAAGGAGCTAAATCTAAAATTGAAACGAAGCATAAAGGACTTTAAACGAGAGTTGGAAGATGGGTTAGCAAAGAAAATGTCTGTTTTCAGGTTGGAGGTAAATAAAGATTCTGATAAATTCAAAGATGAAGTTGAATAGACATTTAGGGACACAGAATCGTAATTAAATGAAAAACAAAAGAAATATGAGAGCTTGATAAAGAAAAAGGTAAAATGCTCAAGCTGAAAAGTGTTAACAAAGATGAATAGAAGAGGCAATATTACGATCAAGTTTCCATGAACATAGCCAGAAGAGTCAGATAGAAATGAAAGAAGCTAGAAGGACCACTTCTGTTACTGAGAATAGATTAAGGAGTTCTGAGAGAACAGTATGAGATAGAAGTGGTGCAGCTTCAGTTGTGTACAACCTGTGTCTTTTATAAATGGTTTGAGGAGTCAGTTTACTGTAGAGAGGATAGAAAAAGATAAGTTAAGCAGGGCCAGTGCTTGTTTGGACTGGGGAGTGGATGTGCCTGATAAATATGAAACTTTTGAGGAGTTTGTGCCAGTTTTTCTGGGAGAGTACTGGTCCAAATAGAAACAAACTGATGTTATAGAAGGTTTTAATAAAGCTTTGTGATATGATGGGAGAAATAGGGAGAGTATGCAAGGACACTGTGAGAGGTGGATCAATAAAATGAAAGATTTGGATAGTACACAGAGTGATAGGTATACTATACAAATACCAATGGATAGGTTACCTCCAAACAAAAGATGTGGATTGATAGGGCATAATAATAAGTTTAAAGGCTTCCTGAATAAAGTGAAAGATGTAGATAGATAGCAAACAAATTGCTCATTTTATGAAAACAGAGACTTGGAGTGATACCAAGAGAGCCAGGAGCAGACTTACAGAGAGAACCAAATAAATGTGAGAGGTAGAGGAGGAGGAGGTTGAATAAGTTCTTGGGGTAACAGTAGAGGTCACGACACAAGAGTAGAATTTCAGACAGGACATGAAATCCCACAACAGTGAGGGGCCATGATGAGACAGGTCAAATGTTTGGGCCTACCAGAGGTACAAGTTGCCCTGGTAAGACAAGAAGTTTAGTAATATACAGGGTGATTCAAAAAGAATACCACAACTTTAGGAATTTAAAACTCTGCAACGACAAAAGGCAGAGCTAAGCACTATCTGTCAGCGAATTAAGGGAGCTATAAAGTTTCATTTAGTTGTACATTTGTTCGCTTATGGCGCTGTTGACTAGGCGTCAGCGTCAGTTAATGCTAAGATGGCGACCGCTCAACAGAAAGCTTTTTGTGTTATTGAGTACGGCAGAAGTGAATCGACGACAGTTGTTCAGCGTGCATTTCGAACGAAGTATGGTGTTAAACCTCCTGATAGGTGGTGTATTAAACGTCGGTATAAACAGTTTACAGAGAATGGGTGTTTGTGCAAAGGGAAAAGTTCTGGACGGCCGAGAACGAGTGATGAAAATGTAGCATGCATCCAGCAAGCATTTGTTCGCAGCCCAGGAAAATCGACTCGCAGAGCTAGCAGAGAGCTGCAAATTCCACAATCAACTGTATGGAGAGTCCTACGAAAAAGGTTAGTTATGAAACCTGAATGTCAACTACCCGAGGCGATGGATTGGCCGCCAGGCAGCCCGTGACAGAGCACTTCATCACTGGCCTCCAAGAAGCCCTGATCTTACCCCCTGCGATTTTTTCTTATGGGGGTATGTTAAGGATATGGTGTTTCGGCCACCTCTCCCAGCCACCACTGATGATTTGAAACGAGAAATAACAGCAGCTATCCAAACTGTTACGCCTGATATGCTACAGAGAGTGTGGAACGAGTTGGAATATCGGGTTGATATTGCTCGAGTGTCTGGAGGGGGCCATATTGAACATCTCTGAACTTGTTTTTGAGTGAAAAAAAACCTTTTTAAATACTCTTTGTAATGATGTATAACACAAGGTTGTATTATGTTTCTTTCATTAAATACACATTTTTAAAGTTGTGGTATTCTTTTTGAATCACCCTGTATAATACAGGTGATACTAGTTATGATGACAGGAAAAGTGGAAGTCAGACTTCAGTGATTGAAGAGACAGCGCCTGAAGTTAATTGCAGAAGTAATGTAGAGTCAGTGGGTTCATGTGTGGAAATGTTTTCCCAAATGTATGGTGGAGTTAAAGAAAGTGTTGATAGAGTGGAAGGAGATAGTGGTGAAAGTAGCTATAATGGAGAAGAAGAAGAATAAGAAGAAGAAAGGAAACAAAGGGATGCATTTCTGTTACATGGTAGCTTGCAGGAAAACAATAAGGAAGGAGAAGGGAAGATTTCTTAAATTGCTGGAGGGGAAACTTTTATAAATACTATAAAGAGTGATACAATGCAGATGTGGAGGAGAATGTTAATATTTTCATCATTGGTAATAAAAATGGAATAGCAACTTGTAAGGAAGAGGCAAGAAGTTTATGCACAGTTAGAAAAAAGTCTAGAGAAGTAGTAAATCCGAAGTTAGATAGTAGAGATTGGAAACATGCCAATATTGAGAGGGGTTTAGTACATGAGGAAGAGGGGGTTTATAATATTAAAGTTGGACAATAGTTTATAAGAATAAGAGCCTATGGTGGGGAAGAAAAAGTTTTTTGGTCACTGGTAGTGAAATTTGTGCAATTTTTGAAGGATTTTATAACTGTATAAATGATGTAATGGAAGTGTCACTCTTGGGATTGAAAATAGTGGGTGATGCAAGTAAACTGAGTACAGGTGTTAAGGGTGAAGTTATTTCGGAGTTTGAACTCAGTGGCGTAAGTCTGGACCACAATTTTTTGTGGTGCCAGGTTTGAGTGTGGATATTATTTTACAGATGAATTGGTTAATGGGATGCAGAGTAGAGTTCATGGTGGAGACAGTTTTGTCAGTTTTGGTAGTGAACGGTCAGAACAGAAAGTAAGTCTCTAAGGGGTGGTATTGGATAATAACTATTTAGTGGGACAACTAGAAATAAAAGTGACACCAATAGGAGTTGGTGTTAGGGGTTTAGATATGAACCTAGACAAAGATGCTAGTGGAGACAAGGGAGGAATAATGGAAGAATTGAAGAATCAACTGGATAAAGTAGAAGGATTGTATGAGCAACAGATAAAGTAGTTACAAGAAATTTTGTTACTGAATAGAGAGGTATTCTCTGGTAAACCAAGTAAAGTTAAGAACTTTCAGTATAAATTAAATGTGAAACCACACGAACCTTTTGCATCAAACTCTTTTTCTATACCAGAGAGAGAAGCAGTGTACAAAGAAATTGATAGGATTATGAAGGGCGATGTTATAAGAGAGGAGTAAGAGTGAATACAACGTTCTGCTGCTCATTGTGGGTAAAAATGATGATAATGTCAGAGTGGTCGTAGATGCTAGATGTTGAATACAAAAGTGTGTGGAGAGGCTGCCCATCCAGAGAATACGGATGGAATATTACAAAAATGCTACAAGATGATTTACATGACCAGTATTGATTTGACGGCTGGTTACTGGCAAGTACCACAACCAGAAGTATATAGTAAGTATATCGCATTTTTGGTGAATGGAAAGTGTTACCAATATACTGTGGTTCAATTTGGGTTGTATAGTAGTGCGTCAGTGTTCATATGACCACTAGACCGAGTTTCAGGACTGGAATTGAGTTCCTAAGTAACGTTGTATGTGGATGACCTGTTCATTGACACTGAATCTTGGGAAGACCGTTGTAACCTCTTGGATGAGGTATTTCAAGCTTTGAGGAAAGGGGATGTGACCCATATGCTTAAAAAATGTGAATTTGTGAGAGAGGAAATAAAATTCTTAGGTAGTATCTTATCCACCATTGGCATTAGAGTAGACCCTGAAATGATAAGAGCAATTAGCGAATGTCCACCTCTGAAGAACTGGTGACAGTTAAAGAATTTTCTCAGTTTGTGTAACTTTTATAGAAATTTTATACCTGGACAAGTGTTCAATAGCTCTTGTTTGAATAGGTTGTTAGGTCCTTAGGTAGCTTTTGTTTGAATAGATTAGGGTCCAGAAGCTTTTAACCATCTTAAGGAGGCCTTGAAATAGGACCTTAGTCGATTTTTTTTATCTAGGGACAAATTCTAGTGATTCAGTATTGGAGTAGAACTGTTTCAAAACTTTGGAATGATGAGAAGGAAGCCCATATGACAAACTGCCTTCGTAAGCAGATCATTGATGAGGTGCAAGAGAAATTGTGGCATGATGAAGTATGGTGCTTTGATGATAATTTGAGGATTCAGAAAGTTCAGAGATTCTCTGTAGGGAAACAAAAATATCATTTACACTGATCATCAAGACCTTATATTTTTCAAGAAATTTACACTAAAGGTGGACAGTGTTTATGCAACAATTTGAATTTAAAATCAAGTACTTCAAGGGTACACAGAACAAAGTAGCAGAGGCATTATTCAGTCTACCACTGGGAGGAAATGGTGAGGTAGGGAAATATGTAGATGACAATGATGTATAACTATGTCATATAAAAGGGGTTCTGGGAAGGAAGAACATAGAAGGGAATTGTGAATATGGGAGTTGTCCAGAACGTAATGCACAACTTTTTTTTCAGCCAAAAGCAATGCTACAAATGCGAAACGTTACGTATGTATCATTTGAAATCTAATGAGTGAGTGCGCCAAATTTCTGTCAATTCCGACAGACAGCAGAGTTGCAGGACAGATTCAAATGGCGTCTGTAGCTGATGTACATTACAAGTAATATGCCGTCATTGAATTTCTTACTGCAAAGAAAGAAACTGTGGGGAATATTCACAAATGCTTGTGCAAAGTCTATGGAGCATCTGCTGTAGAGAGAAGTACAGTTAGTTGCTGGACACTGAGGGTCAGGTCATCTGAAGGAGATTCAGTGGAGCTCCATGATTTGCAGCAATTAGGGAGATCATCTGCAGCTGTCACACCTGACATGCAGCAGTGACCTCATGTTGTCATTCACGAGGGCAGACACATTACGGCTCAGCAGTTGGCGTCGCATCTGTCAATTGGCAAAGGAAGCGTGGGTGCAATTATCCGCACTCTTAGATATTCAAAAGTGTGTGCAAGATGGGTCCCATGGTGTCTAACAGTGGATCACAAACAGCACAGAAAAAACATTTGTCTTGATTTGTTGCAACGTTTTGAAGCTGAGGAGGAGGCCTTTTTCTCCTGGATTTTAACAGATGATGAAACCTGGGTTCACCACTTTGAGCTCAAAACAAAACAAGAGTCGGGATGGCGCCACTCCCACTGCCCATAGAAGAAAAAATTCATAGCAACTGCTTCTGCTGGTAAGGTCATGATCACCGTGTTCTGGGGTTATGAAGGTGTGATTCTCAGTGATGTGATGCCTAGAGGCGGTACCATTAATTCAGAAGCATATGTCAACACATTAACAAAACACAAGACACACTTCGAGCGACTTTGGCGCCACAGCAACCCAGGAGATGTTTTGCTCCAAATCGATAACACTCGGCCCCACGCATGTCTGAGGACTGCTGAACACATCGCAAAACAGGGTTGGACAGTGTTATTCCATCCACTCTAAAGCCCTGACCTAGACCCCTCGGACTTCCACTTGTTTGGGCCATTACAGGACGCTATTCATGGAAGACATTTTAAGGATGATGAGATGGTGACTCACACAGTGAAACACTGGCTCCGCCACCTGGAGAAGTATTGGTATCGACAGGGTGTACACGCCATTGTTTCATGCTGGAGGAAGGCCCTAGAACGGGATGAAGATCATATGGAAAAATAGGGTGTGTAGATGAAGCACCATTCTTTCGTGTGTGTAATTCTCATTATGTTCATTAAAGAACTGTTCATGAAAAACTTCGGTGCATTAATTTTTGGGCAACTCTTGTAATGAAAAGTATCAGCATCATAATGAGATATGGAAGCTGATAAAAAGGAACTATTATAAGCCAAATTGTAAGAACAAACTACTGAAATAGTAGAAGATATATAATGGAGTTTTTTTTAAAGATGTACAGGCCTAGTGAGTACATGGATGTGTAGGTGCTAAGGAGTCTATACAAAAACTAAAGAGAGGGTATAATTTTAGGCAACATGCTAAATAAACCGTAAATAAACCGTATTAAAATGTGTGGCAAGTGTCAGAGAGCCGAGGTTACTAACCATACACATTGGCTTCCTATACAAAGTGTTAACACAAATGATTAGATGGAATTGTTAGGAGTGGAATTTTACAGTTCTTTGCTGAAGACTAAAGGGAGTTTTTCCTATATCTTTGTAGTGTTGGAAGTATTCTCTAAATTTATAAAACTCTAACCTCTGTACAAAGAAAGTGGCAGAGAGATTTTGAATAAGTCATAAAAGGACTATTTTGTGACATTCGGTAAACCAAAAGTCATACTTTCTGATAATGATTCACAGTTTATATGTAAAAAAAGGAAGGTCTTACCAGCTGGAATAGCAATAATACACTCCTGGAAATTGAAATAAGAACACCGTGAATTCATTGTCCCAAGAAGGGGAAACTTTATTGACACATTCCAGGGGTCAGATACATCACATGATCACACTGACAGAACCACAGGCACATAGACACAGGCAACAGAGCATGCACAATGTCGGTACTAGTACAGTGTATATCCACCTTTCGCAGCAATGCAGGCTGCTACTCTCCCATGGAGACGATCGTAGAGATGCTGGATGTAGTCCTGTGGAACGGCTTGCCATGTCATTTCCACCTGGCGCCTCAGTTGGACCAGCGTTCGTGCTGGACGTGCAGACCGCGTGAGACGACGCTTCATCCAGTCCCAAACATGCTCAATGGGGGACAGATCCGGAGATCTTGCTGGCCAGGGTAGTTGACTTACACCTTCTAGAGCACGTTGGGTGGCACGGGATACATGCGGACGTGCATTGTCCTGTTGGAACAGCAAGTTCCCTTGCCGGTCTAGGAATGGTAGAACGATGGGTTCGATGACGGTTTGGATGTACCGTGCACTATTCAGTGTCCCCTTGACGATCACCAGTGGTGTACGCCCAGTGTAGGAGATCGCTCCCCACACCATGATGTCGGGTGTTGGCCCTGTGTGCCTTGGTCGTATGCAGTCCTGATTGTGGCGCTCACCTGCACGGCGCCAAACGCGCATACGACCATCATTGGCACCAAGGCAGAAGCGACTCTCATCGCTGAAGACGACACGTCTCCATTCGTCCCTCCATTCACGCCTGTCGCGACACCACTGGAGGCGGGCTGCACGATGTTGGGGCGTGAGCGGAAGATGGCCTAACGGTGTGCGGGACCGTAGCCCAGCTTCATGGAGACGGTTGCGAATGGTCCTCGCCGATACCCCAGGAGCAACAGTGTCCCTAATTTGCTGGGAAGTGGCGGTGCGGTCCCCTACGGCACAGCGTAGGATCGTACGGTCTTGGCGTGCATCCGTGCGTCGCTGCGTTCTGGTCCCAGGTCGACGGGCACGTGCACCTTCCGCCGACCACTGGCGACAACATCGATGTACTGTGGAGACCTCACGCCCCACGTGTTGAGCAATTCGGCGGTACGTCCACCCGGCCTCCCGCATGCCCACTATACGCCCTCGCTCAAAGTCCATCAACTGCACATACGGTTCACGTCCACGCTGTCGCGGCATGCTACCAGTGTTAAAGACTGCGATGGAGCTCCGTATGCCACGGCAAACTGGCTGACACTGACGGCGGCGGTGCACAAATGCTGCGCAGCTAGCGCCATTCGACGGCCAACACCGCAGTTCCTGGTGTGTCCGCTGTGCCGTGCGTGTGATCATTGCTTGTACAGCCCTCTCGCAGTGTCCGGAGCAAGTATGGTGGGTCTGACACACCGGTGTCAATGTGTTCTTTTTTCCATTTCCAGGAGTGTATATACATCAATATATACGAGGGGCGTTTGAAAAGTTCGTGAAAAGTCCGAGAGACGGCACCACCGGCGCGCATCGAGGTCATGTTTAGTTAGTAGCATTTTTGGAAATAATGCACACCAAGTTTCAGACATATTGGTCTATTTCTTTGTGTTTGGCATTCGTGTGAATCAAGGAAGTCGAGTGATTGTCAAAAAATGGTCCTAAAAGAATTTCGTGATTAAACATTACTTTATGAAAGGCAAAACGCCTCAGAAGACTAAAGAGAAGCTTGATAAACATTATGGTGCCTCTGCACCTTCGATTAGAACAGTTTATAAGTGGTTTCAAAATTTTCGGAGTGGTCATATGGGCATAAGTGATGCTGAACGTTTTGGACGCCCTGTGGAGGTTATGACTCCAGAAAACATTGGTAAAATCCATAATATGGCGATGGATGACAGAAGAGTTAAGGTGCGTGAGACTGCTAGTGCTGTGAGCATCTCGAATGAATGGGTACATAATATTTTGCATAAACATTTGGACATGAGAAAGCTATCTGCAAGATGGGTTCCAAGATTGCTCACGCTTGACCAAAAATGGAATCGTGTGAGGTGTTGCATGGACGGTTTACAGCTATTTGGGAAGAATCCGCAGGACCTTAAGTGTCATTTCGTCACTGTGGATGAAACATGGATACATTGCTATACTCCTGAGACCAAACAACAATCTAAACAACGGGTTACCATGGGAGAATCTGCACCAAAAAAGGCGAAGACCATTCCTTCAGCTGGAAAGTTTATGACGACTGTCTTCTGGGATTTGCAAGGGATAATCCTCATCGACTATCTGGAAAAGGAGAAACTATTACAGGTGCATATTATTCATTGTTATTGGACCGTCTGAAAACCGAGCTGCAAGAAAAACGCCGGCGATTGGATAGCAAAAAAGTCCATTTCCAACACGACAATGCACCAGCACACACCTCAGCAGTTATGGTCGCAAAATTAATGGAAATAGGATACCAACTCATTTCACATCCCCCTTATTCTCCACACTTGGCTCCCTCAGACTACTATGTGTTCCCCCATTTGAAGAAATAGCTGGTGAGACAAAGATTTTATTCAAAGAAGGGGGTGACTGCACCAACTAATAGGTATTTTGGAGACTTGGACAATTCCTATTATTTGGAATGGATCAACAAATTAGAACAGCGTTGGAGGAAGTGTGTAAGTCTAAAAGGAGGCTATGTCGAAAAATGAAAAGGGTTTACCCCAAACACACAAGTAGTTTTTATTTTTGCACAGACTTTTTAAACATCCCTCGTAATCTGGCAGGAAATCTTGCAGCACGTTTTATAAGAGAAACTGGATAGGTGCCTATACTGTAGCAACAATCAAAGCTTGTGCAGAGACATTGTAGGGAATAGTGAAGATGTAATGAATAGTGTAATTCATGATGTAATAGGATTTTATCCTTATGAGATGATGGAGACAGAGGGTTCTTTGAGTTTTATAGAAGAGAAGCTGGATTTTCCCCTTAGAAAAGAATAAAGTTGGGATGAGAAGAAGAAAAGAGTAAGGAACTTGGTGGAAAGAAAACTGTAGGAGAGAAAGAGAAGATAGGATGAGAAGATAAAGAAGGTTTATATTAAAGTGGAGATTTAGTGTTAGATAACAATGGAAGCTCCAGGTAGGAATATCAATAATGTGCCTAAAGAAGACACATTAAGTTGCAGACGCACAATCAAAAGACACTTATGTAAAACGTTCGGCCACTGTCTTCATCAGCAAAAGAGATACACACACCATTCATACACATAAGCAAGTGCAACTCACACAAACATGGTCACCAACTCCAAGAGCTTGGTCCGGAATTTTCAGAACACCTTGGGCTGGAATTTTGGTCCGAGCTGCTGAGAGTTAGCAGACATACAACTATGTGGTGTGCTTGCTTCTGCCTGTGAATGTGGTGTGTGTCTATTTTACTGCTGAAGGATGTGGCCGAATGTTTTATGTAAGTGTCTTTCAAGTGTGTCTGTCTGCAACTCAATGTGTCTTCTTTGCAGTTAGTGTTAGTTAAGACATACAAAAAATCCAGACATAAATAATGAGATATCAAAATTTCTTGATGTGTGCAAAGGTCCATTTAAGGTAATGAGTACACCACACCTGTATGTATTCTGTTCAGTTTACCCAAAGTGACAGACAAATTTATCTTGAGAACATAATGAATTTGAAACCATATAAGGTTAAAGTGAAGCAAACAATGAAGGTAAATGCAATGAGGGCAATAAATTCTCTATAAGGAGAAATGAATGGAGGTGTAGAGACACTATAATTTTGTTTTTTGAAGTATAAAACTGAAAGTTTTAATCTTTTTAAGTTTGCAAGGCCATTTAAGGTAGAGGACACTTAACAGGACAATGAGCATTAATTTAATAGTAGTTCAATGTTTCTGAATTTGTTTACACCATGCAATTGGAGAAATAACACGAGGAAAAGTAGCAAAAGATAAGAGTTACATCAAGTTGTGAACAGAATTAGCATTTGTAAATGTATGAAGTTTTCAGTAGATTGCATAGGTTAGTAGTAAATAAAAAGGTTGAAAGACTGCTCATATCATGAAACAAATAACAATGATTTCCATAACATTAATAGCTAAACGAATGATTGCACAGAGATGGGGAATTCTTGTGTGAGAAGTTAAGAAATGAAGCTTACACAAACAACTAAAAACAATAAAAGCTGAAAAGGTTTATATGTAAGTAGAACAATTGTATTATGTTTTGTTGTATGACAATGAGGGTAGATGAAAATAATTCTTTATAGACTGTGTCATGTTACTTCTGTTACTGGTAAGATAATTTAGGAATTTGGAAGGAATGAAAAAGTTATTTTTATGTGTTTCTGTCATTTTCCTTATATATTGAAAAAGGGACTTCAGCTGCTATGAATGTGATTGCCAATTTCAATTATTCTGATGTTGTATACTTTCTTATTTGATACCATGTTATTTGAATTCACTTTATATGGACAGAGTAATATGAAATTGTGTTTTCTATAAAACTGTAAATCGATGTAATCAGAATTTTTGAAAATTTTGTGTGATGAAGTATGAGCGATGTAGACTCATACAGAATCGATAGAGAAGGCGTCGACAAAGACTCGCAAGTGCGAAAAGAGGAGGGGATGGGGGGGGGGGGGGTGACTTTCGCGCCGCCCATGTACTGCTACACATTGTGCCCGTCACCAGTGAGAAATGTCAGTGTTTGGAGAGTGATACATTTATAGTCTCGGTGTGTACCGCAATTAAAGGTCCAGTGACCTTATGTGTCACGTTGCTCATTTGCCAGAGCTTTCTTTTGACTCATTAAATAAAAAACTTTGTTGTGCAGACCAGTAAGTTATATGCACACCATAAAATATTTATTTTCTTAGTGCGGACGGACATACTGTGAAAAGTGCCCTGCCACGATAGTAAACTATAAATCTGGAAACGGAGGCTAAAGTGTGTGATAAACGTTCTGACGTCTGATAACGTCACACATTAGTGGGGAAGAGCGTGTCTTATTTTCGTCTTTGTATGCAGACTGGTAGGTTGGACTTCATTCTCCAAACATCGAGCGTACCTGTTCCGTTCATAACTGGCGTTCGCGATCAAAGAAATCAGCAGAACGACACCAATTATTGGATTACACGATCAATGATCATGGATTAATGACGCATATATCGACAACTCGTCAGCAGCATGAGCTAAGTGGAAACTGTTTTTAAGGAGCATTGGCTAAGAAACATCGCAAACTACATCGTTCTAATCAGTGATTTAAAAACTCTTGATGTATAAACAACAATAACTTTTCTTTGTCATTCACTTTACATAATGGTAAGTTGTCATACCGTAATACTATTCAACTTTATTTTCAATAGCGTTCAGAACAGTATTTAAAATTTGGTTTCATTTATTTTATTATTTGTTTTAATAACCACAATAATTTTCAACACAGTCATTTTTGCAAACAACAGTTACAAATACTATCGAAATAAGAGTTAAACAGTTTTGGTTTCTTTTCACTTGCATTTAATTACCAATGTTGCTTTATTTATGTACTTTCTATGTGTTTACCATACATTCGCATGTTTCTCTGTTCGACATTTAACCTCATATGAATTACTGTGCTCTACCGATGGTTTCTGTGTGTGGGTAGAAACACGTCACGAATTGTTCAGTTTGTATAGGAGAATATTTATCAGTGGTAATCTGTTTCATTCGAGCTAATAGGTGACTCTTCACAATGTTATAGTTTTGTGTAATTACTTGAATGTGCGAATTAATGTCAGCGAAACTGAAGAAGAGTAGAATATTTCAAGAAGAGTAGAATATTTCTGGTTGCAGCTAACTTAACATTTCAGAGTGCAGTAAATTTATAGGAAGTGGATCGGAGTACTGTCAGTCCAAGTAGCTGAACACAGTCGGTTCTAGTCCACTCGAGGTTCGAGGAGGTCATTTTTCAGATGATATAGTTACATTTTGTCATATCCTGTGGTCCGATATCACCATAGTGGACTGCTGAGCACTGTGAAGGGTGGTTATCAGTGGAAGGAATCACTCATGGGTTCCAAAGTGCTACCAACAGTACAGCTAGTACAATGATTGTGCCTAGGGCATTAAAAAGACTGGGTACAATGGTCTAACAGCTCATAATTAACCACACATTTCTGTAGCCAACGCTAAGTGACACTTGAGGTGGTGCAAACAGTGAAGTGATGAATCACACTGTATCCTGCGGCAACCCTACAGAAGGGCCTGGCATTGGCAGACACCTGGAGAACGTTACCTGCCATAATATGTAGTGCCAACAGTGGAGTACAGATGGGGTGGTGTTATTGTATGGGGGTGTTTTTTTATGGTTGCAGTGTCAAGCCCTCATTGCGCTTAGAAAACGCTAGATGTTGGAGGATATTAACATATTTTATGCCATTGCATTCTCTGAATAGTAGAGGAACAGTTTGGAGAGAAAAATGGTTCAAATGGCTCTATGCACTATGGGACTTAACATCTGAGGTCATCAGTCCCATAGACTTAGAACTACTTAAACATAACTAACCTAAGGACATCACACACATCCATGCCCGAGGCAGGATTCGAACCTGCAACCGTAGCAGTGGCGTAGTTCTGGACTGAAGCGTCTAGAACCTTTCGGCCACAACAGCTGGCGTTTGGGGACAATGACAATGCGCCCTGCCATAAATCAGCGTTTGGGAGGCAATGGTTTGAAGACAATAACAATCCTGAACACACTAGCTTGTCCATCACCATCAGTTTGAGTTGGAACATCGACTTCACTTCACACCATACCATGCAACATCACTATCTTCTCTGGTTTTGGCTGCTGAGGAAGAACAGATGTCCATTCCTGACACAGACGATCTAGACACATTGTTAAAAGCATTCTCAGCAGAGCTCAGGCCATCACAAAGGTGAAATCTGGGCACATACTCCACATTAATGACAACTGATAATCAGCTAGTATATAGTACAACCCCTTTTTGTGATGAAATGTACTATAGCTCTCTATTTGCACCTAATAGGATCGTTGTATTTTCATATAGTCTTCTTAAGGTGTTTATAAATGGAGTGTGGTACCGTCTTTTCTTCATTATGCTCAACAATTGTTCTTTGTCAGATTTATCAACGGCTTTCTCCAAATCGACAAATGTCAAATGAATTTCCCCACATTGTTGTCAATTCTTACAAATTAAATTAGCTGATGCTTGAGCGAAATGGCTTAGGAAATGAAACATTAAAAGCAGCAGATGGGTTTCACTAGCTGGGCAGCACTATTAGGTATGAAGGAGGTGGCTGGTAGTTCTACCTACGTGCGCCGCGGCGTCGACTTTGGTGAGATATCACCCGTCAGTGTGTAGAAGCCCTTGGGAACGCTGCCGCGGTGGCGTCCCGGAGAGGCTGGGCAGGGCTCCGGAGATGGGGGCGGAGGTGAGCAGCAACAGGACTCGACTTCACGCCCACTGTAGTTGCTGCCGTAGAATGGGTCTTCGTCGTATTCCAAGCTTACTGACTTTGCCAGAGCTGCACACAGTGGAAACTGACTGTTTACCTCTTACCTCTACTTCTCTATCTACATATTATGATGAGCAAAAACACTGTAGTGACTATGACAGTAAAATTGAATTTTGCCTGGAGATGTTGCTGAAGCTTGGTGTGCTGAGGAAAGTGTGTAAGTGGAGCAGACACAAATGGTGAATCATTCTAGTGATGATATTGGCCACAAATAGGGAAATCCACTGCCATAAGCGACTTCGACAAAAAGGAGGTTGTTATGGCTCAATACTCAGGAATGAACATCTCGCCTCAGAAATGGCAAAGTTGGTTAGCTGTTCACGGGTTAGCGTGATTAGCATCTGTGGGAAGTGACTAAAGGACAGTGAAACCACAAGCAGGCGGCAATGTGCTAGATGTCCACAGCTCATCACAGAATGTGGAGGTCGGAGCTGTGCTTCCTCTGCGAACAGGACAGGTGGTGATCACACCATTCAGCAACCACTGCTCCAAATGGAACTATGTAGCAGATGGTGCCTATGTGTTTCTACTGTATAATTCTCAGAATCGTACTGGCAGCCTTCCCACCAATAATATTCTGCATTTACATAGACACTCCATGAGCCACTGTATGGTGAGTGTCATTAGTGAGAGTCCCATGTCATTGATCCCAAACCCACTGCAACCATAATCGACTATGTCACTGAGTCAACATACACTCCTGGAAATGGAAAAAAGAACACATTGACACCGGTGTGTCAGACCCACCATACTTGCTCCGGACACTGAGAGAGGGCTGTACAAGCAATGATCACACGCACGGCACAGCGGACGCACCAGGAACCGCTGTGTTGGCCGTCGAATGGCGCTAGCTGCGCAGCATTTGTGCACCGCCGCCGTCAGTGTCAGCCAGTTTGCCGTGGCATACGGAGCTCCATCGCAGTCTTTAACACTGGTAGCATGCCGCGACAGCGTGGACGTGAACCGTATGTGCAGTTGACGGACTTTGAGCGAGGGCGTATAGTGGGCATGCGGGAGGCCGGGTGGACGTACCGCCGAATTGCTCAACACGTGGGGCGTGAGGTCTCCACAGTACATCGATGTTGTCGCCAGTGGTCGGCGGAAGGTGCACGTGCCCGTCGACCTGGGACCGGACCGCAGCGACGCACGGATGCACGCCAAGACCGTAGGATCCTACGCAGTGCTGTAGGGGATCGCACCGCCACTTCCCAGCAAGTTAGGGACACTGTTGCTCCTGGGGTATCGGCGAGGACCATTCGCAACCGTCTCCATGAAGCTGGGCTACGGTCCCGCACACCGTTAGGCCGTCTTCCGCTCACGCCCCAACATCGTGCAGCCCGCCTCCAGTGGTGTCGCGACAGGCGTGAATGGAGGGACGAATGGAGACGTGTCGTCTTCAGCGATGAGAGTCGCTTCTGCCTTGGTGCCAATGATGGTCGTATGCGTGTTTGGAGCCGTGCAGGTGAGCGCCACAATCAGGACTGCATACGACCGAGGCACACAGGGCCAACACCCGGCAGCATGGTGTGGGGAGCGATCTCCTACACTGGCCGTACACCACTGGTCATCGTCGAGGGGACACTGAATAGTGCACGGTACATCCAAACCGTCATCGAACCCATCGTTCTACCATTCCTAGACCGGCAATGGAACTTGCTGTTCCAACAGGACAATGCACGTCCGCATGTATCCCGTGCCACCCAACGTGCTCTAGAAGGTGTAAGTCAACTACCCTGGCCAGCAAGATCTCCAGATCTGTCCCCCATTGAGCATGTTTGGGCCTGGATGAAGCGTCGTCTCACGCGGTCTGCACGTCCAGCACGAACGCTGGTCCAACTGAGGCGCCAGGTGGAAATGGCATGGCAAGCCGTTCCACAGGACTACATCCAGCATCTCTACGATCGTCTCCATGGGAGAATAGCAGCCTGCATTGCTGCGAAAGGTGGATATACACTGTACTAGTGCCAACATTGTGCATGCTCTGTTGCCTGTGTCTATGTGGCTGTGGTTCTGTCAGTGTGATCATGTAATGTATCTGACCCCAGGAATGTGTCAATAAAGTTTCCCCTTCCTGGGACAATGAATTCACGGTGTTCTTATTTCAATTTCCAGGAGTGCTCCTGGAAATGGAAAAAAGAACACATTGACACCGGTGTGTCAGACCCACCATACTTGCTCCGGACACTGCGAGAGGGCTGTACAAGCAATGATCACACGCACGGCACAGTGGACACACCAGGAACCGCGGTGTTGGCCGTCGAATGGCGCTAGCTGCGCAGCATTTGTGCACCGCCGCCGTCAGTGTCAGCCAGTTTGCCGTGGCATACGGAGCTCCATCGCAGTCTTTAACACTGGTAGCATGCCGCGACAGCGTGGACGTGAACCGTATGTGCAGTTGACGGACTTTGAGCGAGGGCGTATAGTGGGCATGCGGGAGGCCGGGTGGACGTACCGCCGAATTGCTCAACATGTGGGGCGTGAGGTCTCCACAGTCCATCGATGTTGTCACCAGTGGTCGGCGGAAGGTGCACGTGCCCGTCGACCTGGGACCGGACCGCAGCGACGCACGGATGCACGCCAAGACCGTAGGATCCTACGCAGTGCCATAGGGGACTGCACCGCCACTTCCCAGCAAATTAGGGACACTGTTGCTCCTGGGGTATCGGCGAGGACCATTCGCAACCGTCTCCATGAAGCTGGGCTACGGTCCCGCACACCGTTAGGCCGTCTTCCGCTCATGCCCCAACATCGTGCAGCCCGCCTCCAGTGGTGTCGCGACAGGCGTGAATGGAGGGACGAATGGAGACGTGTCATCAAATGGTTCAAATGGCTCTGAGCACTATGGGACTCAACTGCTGAGGTCATTAGTCCCCTAGAACTTAGAACTAGTTAAACCTAACTAACCTAAGGACATCACAAACATCCATGCCCGAGGCAGGATTCGAACCTGCGACCGTAGCGGTCTTGCGGTTCCAGACTGCAGCGCCTTTAACCGCACGGCCACTTCGGCCGGCGAGACGTGTCATCTTCAGCGATGAGAGTCGCTTCTGCCTTGGTGCCAATGATGGTCGTATGCGTGTTTGGCGCCGTGCAGGTGAGCGCCACAATCAGGACTGCATACGACCGAGGCACACAGGGCCAACACCCGGCAGCATGGTGTGGGGAGCGATCTCCTACACTGGCCGTACACCACTGGTGATCGTCGAGGGGACACTGATTAGTGCACGGTACATCCAAACCGTCATCGAACCCATCGTTCTACCATTCCTAGACCGGCAAGGGAACTTGCTGTTCCAACAGGACAATGCACGTCCGCATGTATCCCGTGCCACCCAACGTGCTCTAGAAGGTGTAAGTCAACTACCCTGGCCAGCAAGATCTCCAGATCTGTCCCCCATTGAGCATGTTTGGGACTGGATGAAGCGTCGTCTCACAAGGTCTGCACATCCAGCACGAACGCTGGTCCAACTGAGGTGCCAGGTGGAAATGGCATGGCAAGCCATTCCACAGGACTACATCCAGCATCTCTACGATCGTCTCCATGGGAGAATAGCAGCCTGCATTGCTGCGAAAGGTGGATATACACTGTACTAGTGCCGACATTGTGCATGCTCTGTTGCCTGTGTCTATGTGCCTGTGGTTCTGTCAGTGTGATCATGTGATGTATCTGACCACAGGAATGTGTCAATAAAGTTTCCCCTTCCTGGGACAATGAATTCACGGTGTTCTTATTTCAATTTCCAGGAGTGTATATGTGTGTGTATTCAGTGTGTACAGAGTGTGCGATGTGCGACACAACAGACCACAAATCCTGTTGCAAAACCTTGCCTGACGCTTTCAAGTCATTTGAAGTTGTGTACTGAGATAATATGGGTCCTATTCTGCACACTGAACAAATATATTCTGTCATTTATTGTTCATTTTTCGTAGTACTTGGTCCTGATAGTATTTGTCAATATTATGGAGAACATCCTCTTCCAGTCTGAAGCTAATAGCCGAATAGAACCGGTTAATAAAACCATAGTTAAAAAGTTATGATGTGAAAAACACACATAATGATTGGGATAGATATCTGTCATACATCTTGTCCGCTTACAACAATAGGTTCCATGAGTCAAAACGACATGCACCTAATGAGGTAGTATATAGCTGCCCAATGATTCTTCCTTTGAGATATATAGGTTTCCAATGTATATTAGTACGGGTGAAGTGGAGAGTTTATCCCAACAGAATGGAGAAGAGTAAAACTTCAAGGAAACTCTGAGACAGCTTCATAGAGTCAATAAGGGAGCAATGCTAGTCCTGTATCATCCAGATGATTGGGTGTTGTTGTGGAATCCAATGATCAGAAAGGGAAAAACAAAAAAGTTCTCTCCTCTCCTGTATGAAATTATATGTCTGACAACTCCAATTAGTAAAGAGATATGTTTGACACAACACTCTGTAATCATCCATTTCGATAGAGTGAAGCACTGCCACAGAGAAGCAGTGCTAGGATGGGGCAGCTACCAGTAGAACCACCACGAGTCAAACCCAGTACTGTAGAGGGTGCTTAGAAGTGGAGGAGTTTCATGCCACACCATCACCTAGGTATAGTTTGCATTCTAGGCACCCTTGCACCTTTTGATGTGAGATTAAATCCTTTCTACTAGTTGTAACTATCAATGTTCTTCAGTCAAAAAATGGAAACTAATCCTCCAGGGACCTGAAACCTACAATATATTATTGGCAACCATTAAGTATCCCAGCTGACTGTAACAGTACATCAGTTTCTGTTTTCTCCTGTTATGGTCAATCCTGCCTTCTGTCGTATTTCCTGTTATTGTGTTAACAGAGAGCGCAAATGTATGACTGTAATCTCTTTAATTCATTTAAATGGTTCTGTTGCAGATGAGTCTTTGCACCTATTCAAAGTACAACATGCTGTAAAATAAGTGCGAGTCCTATGAATGCAGCCCCCAAAGCCTCCTCAACTGGCTCCAAACAGTACAGTTTCTTGCCCGAAGGGGAACATTGAGACTGAAAGTTGTAGTGGACATGACAAGATACAGGATGGTAACAGTAGCATATTAAAAATACAGGAGTAAATTCTGATTGTGAAAGAGCAGTCCCAAAAATCTTATTTTCACAAACTAAAAATGTAGCAATGATTTACAGGCAATACACAAAAAATATGGCATTATTTTTAGCATTTTATATTTTACACTTCATCTCACATCCAGTTTTTCCACATTCCCATTCTGTTAAATATATACATGACATTCAGGATGTAGGCCATCTTATAGTTTATAACCAATGGGAATAGATACTTTGTTCCAAATTGCTGTGTTCCATATCTCTTATGATAACACAACTAGACTTTCCACCAAAACACACACACACAAAGGATGTAACACTTTTAATATACTTTCATTTTGCTTTCCTTTTGTATTTTTATGCAGTGCAGCTATTGTAAGCTATGTACTCTTAGAAACTCCTGCAGCTTGGCCCAGCAGCTTCCTCTGTTGAGGTTCAAGTGCCTGTGAACTGGATTAACCAGCATGGTTTGACTGGCTGTTTACTGCCAGATAACCTGGCATATTAATAGTGGGACTCACTACATAGGAACCAATGAAAACAGAGTTTCCTAACCCATGACAATTTTTCCTCAAATTTTCATATTAGGGCACTTCATATTGACATATTTGCCATCATACATTATTGGTATTTTCTGTATGTGTGTGCCATCATCTCTTCAGCCATATACACTGAAATAAAAAAGGTTATGGTATACCTCCTAATATCGTGTCAGACCTTCTTTTGGTCAGCACAGTGGAGCAACTTGATGTGGCATGGACTCACCAAGTCATTGGAAGTACCCTGCAGAAATATTAGCCATTCTGCCTCTGTAGTCATCCATAATTGCGGGCTGGCCGCGATGGTCTCGTGGTTCTAGGCGCGCAGTCCGGAACCGCACGACTGCTATGGTCGCAGGTTCGAATCCTGCCTCAGGCATGGATGTGTGTGGTGTCCTTAGGGTAGTTACGTTTAAGTAGTTCTAAGTTCTAGGGGACTGATGACCACAGCCGTTAAGTCCCATAGTGCTCAGAGCCATCTGAACCATTTGAACCATAATTGCGGAAATGTTGCTGGGGCAGGATTTTATGCATAAATGTTCGATGGGATTCATGGCAGATGATGTAGGTGGCCAAATCATTCGCTCAAATTGTCCAGAATGTTCTTTAAACCAACTGTGAACAATGTTGGGAACATAAAGTCCACGAATGACTGCAAAAGGTCTCCCAGTAGCCGAACATAACCATCTCCAGTCAAGAATCGGTTCAGTTTCATCAGAGAACCCAGGCCATTCCCTGTAAACACAACCCACACTATTTATGGAGCAACCGTCAGCTTGAACAGTGCCTTGTTGACAACGGCTTCGTGGGGTCTGCACCACATTCTGACCCTACCTTCAGCTCTTACCAACTGAAATCGGGACTCATCTGACCAGGCCACGGTTTTCTAGTCATCTAGGCTCCAACCGATATAGTCGCAAGCCAAGGAGATGCAGTGCAGGCGATTTCATGCTGCTAGCAAAGGCACTCCTGTCACTCGTCTGCTGCCATAACCCATTAACGCGAGACTTTGCCGCAGTGTCCGAATGGATACATTCACGTTCATCTCACATTGATTTCTGCGGTTATTTCACGCAGTGTTGCTTGTCTGCTAACACTGTCAACTCTACACAAACGCTGCTGCACTCAGTCGTTAAGAGCAGGCCGTCTGCCTCATCCGGGTAAGACGAAATGCCTGAAATTTGGTATTCTCGGCACACTCTTGACACTGTGGATCTCTGAATACTGAATTCTCTAACGATTTCCAAAATGGAATGTGCCGTGCGTATAGCTCCTACTACCATTCCGCTTGAAAGTCTGTCAATTCCGGTTGTGCAGCCATAATCACGCCGGCAACCGTTTCACATGAATCCCCAGAGTATAAGCGACAGCTCTGCCAATGCGCTCTTTGTGTATGCACTTATCGCTATCCCACAACTTTTTGTCATTCCCGTGTGTTACAACAACATTCAGGATGTAAGGAACTTTGGCAATTGCGTGGAAACACATACATCTACGCAACAGATTCTTCACAAGAACCTCTGTGCCTTCACCTCTACAGTCTGCCTCTATATACATCTACATCCATACTTCGCAAGCCACCTGACGGTGTGTGGCAGAGGGTACCTTGAGTACCTCTATCGGTTCTCCCTTCTATTCTAGTCTCGTATTGTTCGTGGAAAGAAAGATTGTCGGTATGCTTCTGTGTGGGCTCTAATCTTTCTGATTTTATCCTCATTGTCTCTTCGCGAAATATACGTAGGAGGGAGCAATATACTGCTTGACTCCTCGGTGAAGGTATGTTCTCGAAACTTCAACAAAAGCCCGTACCGAGCTACTGAGCGTCTCTCATGCAGAGTCTTCCACTGGAGTTTATCTATCATCTCCGTAACGCTTTCGCGATTACTAAATAATCCTATAACAAAGCGCGCTGCTCTCCATTGGATCTTCTCTATCTCTTCTATCAACTCTATCTGGTACGGATCCCACACTGGTGAGCAGTATTCAAGCAGTGGGCGAACAAGTGTACTGTATCCTACTTCCTTTGTTTTCGGACTGCATTTCCTTAGGATTCTTCCAATGAGCCTCAGTCTGGCATCTGCTTTACTGACGATTCATTTTATATGGTCATTCCATTTCAAATCACTCCTAATGCCTACTCCCAGATAATTTATGGAATTATCTGCTTCCATTTGCTGACCTGCTATATTGTAGCTAAATGACAAAGGATCTTTCTTTCTACGTATTTGCAGCACATTACACTTGTCTACATTGAGGTTCAGTTGCCATTCCCTTCACCATGCGTCAATTCGTTGCAGATCCTTCTGCATTTCAGTACAATTTTCCATTGTTACAACCTCTCGATATACTACAGCATTATCTGCATAAAGCTTCAGTGAACTTATGATGTTATCCACAAGGTCATTTATATATATTGTGAATAGCAACGGTCCTACGACACTCCCCTGCAGCACACCTGAAATCACTCTTACTTCGAAATACTTCTCTCCATTGAGAATGACACGCTGCGTTCTGTTACCTACGAACTCTTCAATCCAATCACACAATTGGTCTAGTCCATATGCTCTTACTTTGTTCATTAAGCGACTGTGAGGAACTGTATCAAACGTCTTGCGGAAGTTAAGAAATACGGCATCTACCTGGGAACCCGTGTCTATGGCCCTCTGAGTCTCGTGGACGAATAGCGCGAGCTGGGTTTCACACGATCGTCTTTTTCGAAACCCATGCTGATTCCTACAGAGTAGATTTCTAGTCTCCAGAAAAGTCATTATACTCGAACATAATA
This sequence comes from Schistocerca americana, assembly GCF_021461395.2. Lineage (NCBI taxonomy): Eukaryota > Metazoa > Arthropoda > Insecta > Orthoptera > Acrididae > Schistocerca > Schistocerca americana. Next base: position 1,126,521,584 of record NC_060119.1, on the reverse strand, counting down.
CGTATTCCAAAATTCTACAACTGATCGACGTTAGAGATATAGGTTTACAGTTCTGCTCATCTGTTCGACGTCCATTCTTGAAAACGGGGATGACCTGTGCCCTTTTCCAATCCTTTGGAACGCTGCGCTCTTCTAGAGACCTACAGTACACCGCTGCAAAAAAGGGAAGACCCTCCGACCGTCTTGGTATTTTGACGATGTATCGTCCCAGTTGGACAGAACTGGACACGAAATACCTTAGAAGGACATCCAGCAATTATATCAATCCGTGCCAAGCCGAATAACTAATTGCATAAGTTCCAGAGATGGACCAATACGTTATTGACTTGCTCAATTTGTGAAGCTCTGTATGTTGAATAAATCACCCAGTTGTTCTTAAATTGTAATTATGTATTTATCTATACATGTATATCACATCTGTCGATTTCCGTCCCATTCGAATAACTACTTCATGATCATTGCTTTTGTCGATGCATTTGTTTCTAGGTACAACAGAATGTTGCACCTTAGAACACGTTTTCACGTTTTCGAGAAACCTCGATTCTGCGGAGTAATTTTAATAATTTCAGAAAAAGACTGGAGTACATAAAAAGTGAATGCTATCATTTAAAATCAGAATAAGAGATAACATTGAAGTTCTGTTTTGGGATGCTAGAGGCGAAAGTGTGAGAAGCGTCACAGGGCACAACGCACTGCCCCACCACTTCTTGCACCGAGACAGGTGGCGAGCATCTCTCTAGACTTGTTCACTTGTGATCTGTGGGGAAGTTTAAAAGGAGAAGTATACGAAAGTATCCCTGAAACTGAAAACCGACTGAAGGAGACATACACCAGAGTACTGAAACAATCGATGTTATAGTGCTGCTTATAGAAGTTAAACGTGATTTCGGGAGCACAAAAATGAATAGAGATGGAGGCAATCATTTTCAAATATGTCGTAACTGAGTGGCCAAAACTAGTGTGAAGAGTTCTCCCATTTTAAAGAGTGCCGGTTAGATGTCGCCTATGACGCAAATGTAGAAACAAAGTGTACACAGTCGTGTAGTGAAGGTAACACGAGTTGACCGTCTTTGCATGGGGGATGATAATCAGTGTAAGACGCTTAGGTGATAGGATATCAGAGATTAGAAAAGAATTTCGGTTTTGTGAATTGACAGTGTGAGGGGTGGATCTATGGACTGCGTTTCCACACGCAGGAATCTGCTGGACGGCTCTGCGGAGCCATGCAAGGCGAGTGTAGGGGACCTGGAAGCCACTCTGACCAGTACTGCGCAGAGAGAAGTGGTCCACATGTGCTCCGGAGGACACCGACTCGCTGCCACCGCGAGTCAGACCTCGATGTCTGGCACGGCCACTGGCGTGCCAGACAGTGGAGGGTCGTGGCGTCACCAGATGGACACCGCTCTCAGCTGTTTGTGAGGCTGCAGCAGCAGGCATCCCACCGACCACTGGAGGCTGCATGTCGCGTCCGGACGGAAAATGGCTCGGCTGTGGTCTGCCGGGTGTTCGTGTGACTACAGTTATGCCACAGTGTCCGGCTGCTACGATCGCTGACAGGTGCGCACTGTGTGTTCACTCGTGCCGGTCATCCGCATCCCTTCCTGGCATTATAGCGTCCTGATGAAGATGCCACGTTTTAATGGGAGAATTTGCCACGTCACTGCTCTCTGGTTGCACGCTGGTGACTCGGTAAACAGTCCAGTGAATTCATGACCACAGCATGCCTCTCCTCCCCCTCATCCTCGCCCTCTCCCATACACCAGATGATTATACAGGGTGGTCCATTGATAGTGACCGAGCCAAATATCTCATGAAATAAGGATCAAACGAAAAAACTACAAAGAACGAAACTCGTCTAGCTTGTAGGGGGAAACCAGATGGCGCTATGGTTGGCCCGCTAGATGGCGCTGCCATAGTGTGGCCTGAGCTCCCAGTTGGTGCACATCGACAGCGCAGAAAGATACGTACATAGTTTCTTTTCTGTGTTTACTTCGTAGATTCTTACTTACACTGTGTGTGAGTTTCGTATAGGAGGTGTAATTTCGAGTTTTAGTTACTGTAATCGTAAATTCAGGCAGATTGTAGCGCAGTCGTTAGGCATTTGGACAGGTTAGTTCATACATTCTTTGCGTGTTTCCCTTGCGTTATCTAGGCACAGACTCGTGTTTCAGTAACTGTTGTTCAACATCGATTAGAATGGACAGGGACTGTGATTGCTGTGTTCGGACGAGGGCTGAGTTGGCATCACTTCGCTCACAGCTGCAGGCGGCGCTGACTTCGGTCGCGCAGCTTGAGGCTGTTGTCAATGGGCACCACTGTGGGGAGCCGGACTTGGGTATCACGGGGATGTCAACCTCGTCCCATCTGTCCCCAGGTCGGTCTGCCGCTGTGGTTGCCCCGGTTGCTGGCCGCAGTGGGGCTGAGCCCTCACCTGTGGTTGATTGGGAGGTCGTTCCAAGGCATGGCAGGCAGTGAAAGACGTCCCTGGAGGCTGATCAGAAAGCCTCCCCGGTGCGTCTGACAAACAGATTTCAGGTACTGTCTCTGGCTGAGCCAGATGCAACTGCCTGCCCTGTTTCAGAGGATGATTCTCAGTCTTCAAGGTCCGGGCAGTCGCAGAGAGTGGGCTTATTGGTAGTTGGGAGCTCCAATGTTAGGCGCGTAATGGGGCCTCTTAGGGATATGGCGGCTAAGGAGGGGAAGAAATCCAGTGTGCACTCCATGTGCATTCCAGGTGGAGTTATTCCTGATGTGGAAAGGGTCCTTCCGGATGACATGAAGAGCACAGGGTGCAGCCAGCTTCAAGTGGTGGCACATGTCGGCACTAATGACGTGTGTCGCTTTGGATCTGAGGAAATTCTCTGTGGATTCCAGCGGCTATCTGATTTGGTGAAGGCTGCCGGTCTTGCTTACGAGATGAAGGCAGAGCTCACCATCTGCAGCATCGTTGACAGAACCGACTGTGAACCTTTGGTGCAGAGCCGGATGGAGGGCCTGAATCAGAGGCTCAGACGGTTTTGCGACCGTGTTGGCTGCAGATTCCTTGACTTGCGCCATAGGGTGGTGGTGTTTCAGGTTCCGCTGAATAGGTCAGGAGTTCACTACACTCAGCTGGCGGCTACACGGGTAGCGAAGGCTGTGTGACGTGGACTGGGCGAGTTTTTAGGTTAGAAGGCCTCGGGAAAGTATGGGATGGGCTGCAATCTCAAAGGGGGCATGGCAAATACAGGACGTGCTTGGATCAAAGAACAGTCGGAATTGTAGTTGTAAATTGTTGTAGTTGTGCTGGGAAAGTCTCTGAGCTTCAAGCGCTAATAGAAAGCACAGAAGCTGAAATCGTTACAGGTACAGAAACCTGGCTAAAGCATGAAATAAGTTCTGCAGAAATTTTTAAGAAGTCTCAGATGGTGCTCAGGAAAGATAGATTAGGCAGAATTGGTAGTGGAGTGTTTGTGTCTGTCAGTAGTGGTTTATCTTGTAGTGAAGTCGAAGTAGATACTCCGTGCGAATTGGAATGGGTGGAAGTTATACTTAACAGCCGAACTAAGTTAATAATTGGCTCCTTCTACCGACCCCCAGACTTCGATGATATAGTTGCTGAATAGTTCAGGGAAAATTTGAGTCTCGTAACAAATAAATACCCCACTCATACCGTCATAGTGGGTGGGGACTTTAACCTTCCCTCGATATGTTTTCAAAAATACTTGTCCAAAACCGGTGGTAGGCAGAAAACATCTTCCGAGATTGTCCTAAATGCTTTCTCCGAAAATTATTTCGAGCAGTTAGTCCACGAACCCACGCGAATTGTAAATGGTTGCGCAAACACACTTGACTTCTTAGCCACAAACAATCCAGAGCTAATAGAGAGCATCATGACTGATACATGGATTAGTGATCACAAGTTCGTTGTAGCTAGGCTCAATACCGTTTCTTCCAAATCCACCAGAAACAAACGCAAAATAATTTTACTTAAAAAAGCGGATAAAGTGTCACTAGAAACCTTCCTAAGAGAGAATCTCCATTCCCTCCGAACTGACTATGCAAATGTAGACGAGATGTGGCTCAAATTCAAAGATATAGTAGCAACAGCAATTGAGAGATTCATAACTCATAAATTGGTAAGATATGGAACTGATCCCCCATGGTACACATGGTCCGAACGCTGTTGCAGAGGCAACGGAAAAAGCATGCGAAGTTCAGAAGAACGCGAACTCTCGAAGATTGGCTAAAATTTACATACGCACGCAATTTGACACGGACTTCAATGCGAGATGCCTTTAATAGGTTCCACAACGAAACATTGTCTCGCAATCCGAAGAAATTCTGGTCGTATGTAAAGTACACAAGCGGCAAGACGCAGTCAATACCTTCGCAGCGCAGTGCCGATGGTACTGTTACCGGCGACTGTGCCGCTAAAGCGTAGTTATTGAAGACAGTTTTCCGAAATTCCTTCACCAGGGAAGACGAATGGAATATTCCAGAATTTGAAACACGAGCAGCTGCTAGCATGAGTGTCTTAGAAGTAGATACCTTAGGGGTTGCGAAGCAACTCAAATCGCTTGATACGGGCAAGTCTTCAGGTCCAGTTTGTATACCGATTAGGTTCCTTTCAGATTACGCTGATACAATAGCTCCCTGCTTAGCAATCATATACAACCGCTTGCTCACCGACAGATCTGTACCTACAGATTGGAAAATTGCGCAGGTCGCACCAGTGTTTAAGAAGGGTAGTAGGAGTAATCCATCGAATTACAGACCTATATCATTAACGTCGGTTTTCAGTAGGGTTTTGGAGCATACACTGTATTCAAACATTATGAATCTCCTCGAAGGGAACGATCTATTGATACGTAATCAGCATGGTTTCAGAAAACATCGTTCTTGTGCAACGCAGCTAGCTCTTTATTCGCTCGAAGTAATGGCCGCTATCGACAGGGGATCTCAAGTTGATTCCGTATTTCTAGATTTCCGCATAGCTTTTGACACCATTCCTCACAAGCGACTTCTAATCAAGCTGCGGACGTATGGGGTATCGTCTCAGTTGTGCGACTGTATTCGTGATTTACTGTCAGGAAGGTCGTCGTAGTTCGTCGTAATAAACGGCAAATCAAGGAGTAAAACTGAAGTGATACCAGGTGTTCCTCAGGGAAGCGTCCTGGGACCTCTGCTGTTCCTGATCTATATAAATGACCTGGGTGACAATCTGAGCAGTTCTCTTAGGTTGTTAGCAGATGATGCTGTAATTTGCCGTCTAGTAACGTCATCCGAAGACCAGTATCAGTTGCAAAGCGATTTAGAAAAGATTGCTGTATGGTGTGGCAGGTGGCAGTTGACGCTAAATAACGAAAAGTGTGAGGTGATCCACATGAGTTCCAAAAGTAATCCGCTGGAATTCGATTACTCGATAAATAGTACAATTCTCAAGGCTGTCAATTCAACTAAGTACCTGGGTGTTAAAATTACGAACAACTTCAGTTGGAAAGACCACACAGATAATATTGTGGGGAATGCGAGCCAAAGGTTGCGTTTCATTGGCAGGACACTTAGAAGATGCAACAAGTCCACTAAAGAGACAGCTTACACTACACTCGTTCGTCCTGTGTTAGAATACTGCTGCGCGGTGTGGGATCCTTACCAGGTGGGATTGACGGTGGACATCGAAAGGGTGCAAAAAAGGGCAGGTCGTTTTGTATTATCACGTAATAGGGGAGAGAGTGTGGCAGATATGATACGCGAGTTGGGATGGAAGTCATTAAAGCAAAGACGTTTTTCGTCGCGGCGAGATCTATTTACGAAATTTCAGTCATCAACTTTCTCTTCCGAATGCGAAAATATTTTGTTGAGCCCAACCTACATAGGTAGGAATGATCATCAAAATAAAATAAGAGAAATCAGAGCTCGAACAGAAAGGTTTAGGTGTTCGTTTTTCCCGCGCGCTGTTGGGGAGTGTAATGGTAGATAAATAGTATGATTGTGGTTCGAAGAACCCTCTGCCAAGCACTTAAATGTGAATTGCAGAGTAATCATGTAGATGCAGATGTAGATGTAGGTCAAACGGATATCAACTGCGTTTTTATTTTTTTTAATAGGAACCCCCATTTTTTATTACACATTCTTGTAGTATGTAAAGAAATTTGAATGTTTTAGTTGGACCACTATTTTCGCTTTGTGATAGATGGCGCTGTAATAGTCACAAACATATGGCTCACAATTTTAGCCGAACAGTTGGTAACAGGTAGGTTTTTTAAATTGAAATACAGAACGTAGGTACATTTGAACATTTTATTTCGGTTGTTCCAATGTGATACATGCACCTGTGTGAACTTATCATTTCTGAGAATGCATGCTGTTACAGTGTGATTACCTGTAAATACCACATTAATGTAACAAATGCTCAAAATGATGTCCGTCAACCTCAATGCATTTGGCTATACGTGTAACGACATTCCTCTCAACAGCGAGTAGGTCGCCTTCCGAAATGTTCGCACATGCATTGACAATGCGCTGACGCATGTTGTCAGGCGTTGTCGGTGGATCACGATAGAAAATATCCTTCAACTTTCCCCACAGAAAGAAATGCGGGGACGTCAGATCCGATGAACGTGCGGGCCATGGTATGGTGCTTCGACGACCAATCCACCTGTCATGAAATATGCTATTCAATACCGCTTGAACCGCACGTGAGCTATGTGCCGGACATCCATCATGTTGGAAGCACATCGCCATTCTGTCATGCAGTGAAATATCTTGTAGTAACATCGGTAGAACATTACGTGGAAAATCAGCATACATTGCACCATTTAGATTGTCATAGATAAAATGGGGGCCAATTATCCTTCCTCCCATAATACCGCACCATACATTAACCCGCCAAGGTAGCTGATGTTCCATTTCTCGCAGCCATCGTGGATTTTCCGTTGCCCAATAGTGCACATTATGCCGGTTAACGTTACCGCTGTTGGTGAATGACGCTTCGTCGCTATATTGAACGCGTGCAAAAACTCTTGTCATCGTCCCGTAATTTCTCTTGCGCCCAGTGGCAGAACTGTACACGACGTTCAAAGTTGTCGCCATGCAATTCCTGGTGCATAGAAATATGGTACGGGTGCAATCGATGTTGATGTAGCATTTTCAACACCGATGGTTTTGAGATTCCCGATTCTCGCGCAACATGTCTGCTAATGACGTGCGGATTAGCCGCGACAGCAGCTGAAACACCTACTTGGGCATCATCATCTGTTGCAGGTCGTGGTTGACGTTTCACATGTGGATGAACACTTCCTGTTTTCTTAAATAACGTAACTATCCAGCGAACGGTCCGGACACTTGGATGATATCGTCCAGGATACCGGGCATTTTGATCACAATAACCGTACATCAACACGATATCGACCTTTTTCGCAATTGGTAAACGGTCCATTTTAACACGGGTAATGTATCACGAAGCAAATACCGTCCGCACTGGCGGAATGTTACGTGATACCACGTACTTACCGGGTGATCAAAAAGTCAGTATAAATTTGTATAAATTTGAAAACTGAATAAATCACGGAATAATGTAGATAGAGAGGTACAAATTGGCACACATGTTTGGAATGACATGGGGTTTTATTAGAACCAAAAAATACAAATGTTCAAAAAATGTCCGACAGATGGCGCTTCATCTGATCAGAACAGCAATAATTAGCATAACAAAGTAAGACAAAGCAAAGATCATGTTCTTTACAGGAAATGCTCGTCCTAACCGCCGTCTGCTTCGCGTCTGCTGTGCAGCGAGCTACCTTAATTTAAGGATTAAATGTATTTTTCTTACTTGTCACTTCTTCTTCCGTGTGGTTTTGCTTTTAGGAAGCTTTAATTGTCGAGTGCTATTAATAGTGTTCCATAGATTTCGCGTTTGTTTTGAATACAGTCAGAGAGAGTCCCTTTAGTCAGCCATAGTGCCAGTAGAGTCAGTATCGTCGTAACTGCCGTCTGCTTCACGTCTGCTGTGCAGCGAGCTACCTTAATTTAAGTATTAACTGTATTATTCTTACTTGTCACTTCTTCTTTCGTGTGTTTTTACTTTTAGAAAGCTTTAATTGTCGAGTGCTATTAATAGTGTTCCATAGATTTCGTGTTTGTTTTGAATAGTCAGAGAGAGTCCCTTTAATCAACCATAGTGCCAGTAGTGCTAGTGTTTGTTTTCAATACAGTCCAGAGACAGGTAGTGCTATTTTCATTGTTTTCTACAAGAAGTGGCTGGCAATCACAGTTTAGTCAATAATCAGCCGCCTTTAGTGAATTAGCTGTCTAGTAAAAAGTTGATTAACTCTCTTCAGTAAATTGATTCCTTAGGATGGATAGGATGTGTGACTGCTGTGTATGGACGCAGGAGGAGCTGGCCACTGTTCGCGAACAGCTGACCGTGTTGATGGCCGCTGTCAGCCGTCTTCAGGCTGCTGCCTCGGGGTGTAGCGGCAGTGGGGAGTCTGGTGCGTCGCAAGGTACACCCCAGGTGTTACGTGCTTCACCCACTGTCCCTGCTGTCGAGACATCTTCGCGGATACCGGGCGCGGTTGGGCCACCCTCTCCCCAAGGGGAGTGGCGGGTTCAGCGCCGTTCGCGGCGCACGAGGCGGAGGGTAAATGTGGAGGCTGGCCGTGTGGCATCGCCCGCTCTGCCTGTGAGTGGACATGTGGCCGCTCCTTCAGCAAGGTCCGAGCAGGCACACGGGGGGAGGGGTTTATTGGTTATTGGGAGCTCCAACGTTAGGCGGGTGATGCAGCCCCTTAGGGAAATAGCGGAAAGGTCGGGGAAGAAGGCCAGTGTTCACTCTGTCGGCTTGCCGGGGGGTCTCATCCGAGATGTGGAGGCGGCCCTACCGGCGGCGATAGAGAGCACTGGGTGCACCCGACTGCAAATTGTTGCTCATGTCGGCACCAATGACTCGTGCCGTCTGGGTTCAGAGGTCATCCTCAGTTCGTACAGGCGGTTGGCGGAATTAGTGAAGGCGGAAAGCCTCGCTCGCGGGGTGGAATCAGAGCTAACTATTTGCAGTATCGTTCCCAGAACCGATCGCGGTTCTCTGGTTTGGAGCCGAGTGGAAGGCTTAAACCAGAGGCTCAGACGATTCTGCGGAGATCTGGGGTGCAAATTTCTCGACCTCCGCTTTCGGATGGAGAAATGTAGGGTCCCCCTGAATAGGTCAGGCGTGCACTACACGCCGGAAGCGGCTACAAGGGTAGCGGAGTACGTGTGGAGTGCACATGTGGGTTTTTTAGGTTAGAGAATTCCCTCCCTAGGCCCGACAAGACGCCTCCTGAGACGCGGCAAGGTAGGAGTAGGCAAAATGCAACAGGGAATAACAATATTAATGTGCTAATAGTAAACTGCAGGAGCGTCTACAGAAAGGTCCCAGAACTGCTCTCATTAATAAACGGTCACATCGCCCATATAGTACTAGAGACAGAAAGTTGGCTGAAACCAGACGTAAACAGTAATGAAGTCCTAAACTCAGATTGGAATGTATACCGCAGAGACAGGCTGGACAGTGAAGGGGGAGGCGTGTTTATAGCGATAAGAAGTGCAATAGTATCGAAGGAAATTGACGGAGATCCGAAATGTGAAATGATTTGGGTGAAGGTCACGGTTAAAGCAGGCTCAGACATGGTAATTGGATGTCTCTATAGGCTCCCTGGCTCAGCAGCTGTTGTGGCTGAGCACCTGAAGGATAATTTGGAAAATATTTCGAGTAGATTTCCCCACCATGTTATAGTTCTGGGTGGAGATTTTAATTTGCCTGATATAGACTGGGAGACCCAAACGTTCATAACGGGTGGCAGGGACAAAGAATCCAGTGAAATTTTTTTAAGTGCTTTATCTGAAAACTACCTTGAGCAGTTAAACAGAGAACTGACTCGTGGCGATAACATATTAGACCTTCCGGTGACAAACAAACCCCAACTATTTGAAACAGTTAGCGCAGAACAGGGAACCAGCGATCATAAAGCGGTTACTGCATCGATGATTTCAGCCGTAAATAGAAATATTAAAAAAGGTAGGAAGATTTTTCTGTTTAGCAAAAGTGACAAAAAGCAGATTTCAGAGTACCTGACGACTCAACACAAAAGTTTTGTCTCAAGTACAGATAGTGTTGAGGATCAGTGGACAAAGTTCAAAACCATCGTACAATATGCGTTAGATGAGTATGTTGCCAAGCAAGATCGTAAGAGGTGGAAAAGAGCCACCGTGGTACAACAACCGAGTTAGAAAACAGCTGCGGTAGCAAAGGGAACTTCACAGCAAACATAAACATAGCCAAAGCCTTGCAGACAATCAAAAATTACGCGAAGCGAAATGTAGTGTGAGGAGGGCTATGCGAGATGCGTTCAATGAATTCGAAAGTAAAGTTCTATGCACTGACTTGGCAGAAAATCCTAAGAAATTTTGGTCTCACGTCAAAGCGGTAGGTGGATCAAAACAAAATGTACAGACACTCGGTGACCAAAATGGTACTGAAACAGAGGATGGCAGACTAAAGGCCGAAATACTAAATGTCTTTTTCCAAAGCTGTTTCACAGAGGAAGACTGCACTGTAGTTCCTTCTCTAGATTGTCGCACAGATGACAAAATGGTAGATATCGAAATAGACGACAGAGGAATAGAGAAACAATTAAAATCCCTCAAAAGAGGAAAGGCCGCTGGACCTGATGGGATACCAGTTCGATTTTACACAGAGTACGCGAAGGAACTTACCCCCTTCTTGCAGCTGTGTACCGTAGGTCTCTAGAAGAACGTAGCGTTCCAAAGGATTGGAAAAGGGCACAGGTCATCCCCGTTTTGAAGAAGGGACGTCGAACAGATGTGCAGAACTGTAGACCTATATCTCTAACTTCGATCAGTTGTAGAATTTTGGAACACGTATTATGTTCGAGTATAATGACTTTTCTGGAGACTAGAAATATACTCTGTAGGAATCAGCATGGGTTTCGAAAAAGACGGTCATGAGAAACCCAGCTTGCGCTATTCGTCCACGAGACTCAGAGGGCCATAGACACGGGTTCACAGGTACATGCCGTGTTTCTTGATTTCCGCAAGGCGTTCGATACAGTTCCCCACAGTCGTTTAATGAACAAAGTAAGAGCATATGGACTGTCAGACCAATTGTGTGATTGGATTGAGGAGTTCCTAGATAACAGAATGCAGCATGTCATTCTCAATGGAGAGAAGTCTTCCGAAGTAAGAGTGATTCCAGGTGTGCCGCAGGGGAGTGTCATAGGACCGTTGCTATTCACAATATACATATATGAGCTGGTGGATGACATCGGAAGTTCACTGAGGCTTTTTGCAGATGATGCTGTGGTGTATCGAGAGGTTGTAACAATGGAAAATTGTACTGAAATGCAGGAGGATCTGCAGCGAATTGACGCATGATGCAGGGAATGGCAATTGAATCTCAATGTAGACAAGTGAAATGTGCTGCAAATACATAGAAAGATAGATCCCGTATCATTTAGCTACAAAATAGCAGGTCAGCAACTGGAAGCAGTTAATTCCATAAATTATCTGGGAGTACGCATTAGGAGTGATTTAAAATGGAATGATCATATAAAGTTGATCGTCGGTAAAGCAGATGCCAGACTGAGATTCATTGGAAGAATCCTAAGGAAATGCAATCCGAAAACAAAGGAAGTAGGTTACAGTACGCTTGTTCGCCCACTGCTTGAATACTGCTCACCAGTGTGGGATCCGTAACAGATAGGGTTGATAGAAGAGAGAGAGAAGATCCAACGGAGAGCAGCGCGCTTCGTTACAGGATCATTTAGTAATTGCGAAAGCGTTACGGAGATGATAGATAAACTCCAGTGGAAGACTCTGCAGGAGAGACGCTCAGTAGCTCGGTACGGGCTTTTGTTAAAGTTTCGAGAACATACCTTCACCGAAGAGTCAAGCAGTATATTGCTCCCTCCTACGTATATCTCGCGAAGAGACCATGAGGATAAAATCAGAGAGACTAGAGCCCACACAGAAACATACCGACAATCCTTCTTTCCACGAACAATACGAGACTGGAATAGAAAGGAGAACCGATAGAGGTACTCAGGGTACCCTCCGCCACACACCGTCAGGTGGCTTGCGGAGTATGGATGTAGATGTAGATGTAGATGTCCACCATCATTCCTGAACAATAGCTGTAGTCGAGGAATAATGTTGTGAACAGCACTGTAAAGCATGTCCGGAGTTATGGTGAGGCATTGGTGTCGGATGTTGTCTTTCAGCATCCCTAGAGATGTCGGTCGATCACGATACACTTGCGACTTCAGGTAATCCCAAAGCCAATAATCGCACGGACTAAGGTCTGGGAACCTGGGAGACCAAGTACGGCGAAAGTGGCGGTTGAGCACACGATCATCACCAAACGACGCGCGCAAGAGATCTTTCACGCGTCTGTCGGACATTTTGTGAACTTTGTTTTTCTTTTTGGTTATAATAAAACCTCATGTCATTCCAAGCATGTGTGTCAATTTCTGCCTCTCTATCTACATTATTCCGTGGTTTATTAAGTTTTCAAATTTATACTGACTTTTTGATCACCCAGTATATGTTTGTGACTATTACAGCACCATCTATCACAAAGCGAAAAAAGTGGTCCATCTAAAAAAATTCATATTTCTTTACGTACTACACGAATATGCAATAAAAATGGGGATTCCTATTTTAAAAAAAACACTGTTGGTATCCGTGTGACCTATGGCAGCGCCATCTAGCGGGCCAACCATAGCGCCATCTGGTTTACCCCTTTAAGTTAGACAAGTTTCGTTCTTTGTAGTTTTTTTCGTTTGACGCTTATTTCGTGAGATATTTGGCCCAGTCACGATCAATGGATCACCATGTATAATTAGATTCTAACGCAGTTGACCATTTACAGGATGCAGTCAATACCTGTGACTACTCGATAAATCCAGTGCCAGCTACGTTAGATCATTTTTTAGAAGTACTTGAGACCAGTCTCCTTCCAAAACGATTCCAGCACATACTACAGTCTATATGTCAATGTATTACTGTAGTTTCGAGGGTTCGGGAGGAGCAACTACCTAACAACACGACGCCCAGTGCCTTTCCGTGACTTTGGGCATACAATATTACTGTAGTGAACTGCGTCATTCACATAGCATTACTCTGCCGGCACGCTTATTGTGAACTAGCTGGATGTTAGCTAAGCAGAGAAAGTGTCAGTCACACCTCTGACAGGGCATGCCGGTCACTACAGAGCACTGCAGGCTCTGCCCCGGGCAGTCGTGTGATTGTCCATCACTAAAGCGAGACGTGGCTGTGAAGATGCTTGCACGTGGCAGTTGGTTGTATGGGACCAGCACAGTAAAATCTGTCCACGTGGAGACTCAACACGGTGGTGGATAGGAGCCATCGTGTTGGGACGTGTCTTCGACCACACCGTGAATGAAGTTGCTCGATTTGTCTGCGTATCGATGCGTTTGAGAAGAATGTCGTAACATCGGCACCCGCTAGACATGGCATGCAGATCGAGGTACTTAGAGAGACACCGTTAGGTGGGGAATGGGAACGGGACGTGCCCTTAGCGCTAGGATTTCACCTGGAACAAGTCCCGCCCATTCACCTCCCTCCACGCCTATCCATAGTGTAAGACCCTCCCCTAAACAGCCTCCAGTTCCGCAAACTGGAAGCTACATCAAAGTTGTTATCGACACAGTCCAACACATGTTACACTGTGATGAAATTCAGTAATGATAAGAAATTTAAGTTTTTCTGGATAGCAATATAATATGAATTTGCATTATTAAATAAATAATAATATTTATAGAGAATTGAAAGCATCACCAGCAACAGAAAACAAAAAATAACGTGATGCTATTTAAGGGCAATAAGGACAAATTTTCATTAACTAATTCATTTATTATAATACGTTTGTTTGAGGGAACAGCAGAGCAAACATACAATGTGAAAACAATGGTTTTGAATCTGCCACGTTGGTAGTAAGGCCACGGATGCAGTCGAATAACTCTGTTGTCTAAAATCAACGTTATATAGAAGTAAGTCAAATTCGTTTTGTTTATGTAGGTCCTCACACTAGCTCACGAAAATTAAAGAATATAAGAATGCCATAACATAGAAATGCCTAATGAAAGCAGTAAGATATTTGATTATATGACATATTTCGTTAGTATTTCCATGGGTAATGGGTGAATTTTAACTTGTAAATTCTTCCAGTGCCATACCTGCGCATTATAAACGCGGTTATAAAGAATTGTGGCTGTTTCTGTGTGAGTAGTGTCCTATATGCTGCTGCAAACGTCTCAGGAAAATAATATGTCGTTATTCTTTGTCCTGTTTTTAACCAAAACATTTTTTAATTTCGTAAATGTCATTCAAACCATTTTTTAAAAATAATAATGATGATGTGTATGTTTGTCACAGAGCAGTTACGGAGGAAATAAATGTTGCAGTGTTTCACGGCTGTAAAACGTCCTTCATGCTGTGCTAGTTCTTCTTCCACCCCTAAAACGTTTCAGCAAAAATATTCAGTGAATAACACACAAAATCAGCTTGGATCCATCTAGCAAGAACAAAGTAATTTTGATGTCCTCTGGAAGTTTAGTAAACATTGGTGCTTGTTTCACTGAAACTTAAGTGTCAAGTATACTGTGGTTCCTCTTTCTCCAAGCAAATTATTCTTTGAGGGTACGTTTTTCCTATTTTAGCTTTGGGTGCTTTTTCTCACATAGAAGTATGTTTCTTCATAGGCTATTCACCTGAATACTGAGTTCTCGTATTTAAAGAATTCAGTGCTACATTGTTTTCTCTTAGCCGGCCTATGTAGCCGAGCGGTTCTAGGCGTTACAGTCTAGAACCACGCGATCACTATGGTCGCAGGTTCGAATCCTGCCTCGGGCATGGATGTGTGTGGTGTCCTTAGGTTAGTTGGGTTTAAGTAGTTCTAAGTTCTAGGCGACTGATGACCTCAGAAGTTAAGTCCCATAGTGCTCAGAGCCATTTGAACCATTTGTTTTCTCTTATGTTTGCTGTGGAAGTACCTGGCACAGCTGAGGCTGATTGTGCATGTTTTTTGTAAAGTGTCCTTTAACTATCTGGCAAAATTTAAGACCTAGCAAGATATTAATTTAACATTCACTCCAAGTGCAGCCGAACGCGGTAAACTACGTGGGTCAACTGAAGCGATGCCCAGGCGCCGAACATAGACAGAGAAAACCGGGGGTGAGTGGGCGGGACTTGTTCAAATGGTTCAAATGGCTCTGAGCATTATGGGACTCAACTGCTGTGGTCATCAGTCCCCTAGAACTTAGAACTACTTAAACCTAACTAACCTAAGGACGTCACACACACCCATGCCCGAGGCAGGATTCGAACCTGCGACCGTAGCAGCAGCGCGGCTCCGGACTGGAGCGCCTAGAACCGCACGGCCACCGAAGCCGGCGGACTTGTTCCGGGTGAAATCCTAGCGCTAACGATTCCTGGGGGTGGGTGTTGCACACCACCAGTGAGGCCTGGCTCCACCCCAGTCAGGAGCGGCTGGTCAGTAAATGCAGCTCCCTCTCCACCAGAGAACACTACGAAGTCGCATTCGGGAGGACGACGGTTCAATCCCGAGTGCGGCCATCCTGATTTAGGTTTTCCCTAAATCACTCCAGGCAAATGCCAGGATGGTTCCTCTGAAAGGGCACGGCCGACTTCCTTCCCCATCCTTCCCTAATCCGATAATCCGATGAGACCGATGACCTCGCTGTCTGGTCTCCTCCCCAAACAACCCAATCCCAACCCAACACTGCTAAGTAAACGGCACGCATAGGACTTTCGAGTCAGCTGCCTGCCAAGAGGACACCGTTCACAGTGGCAAAGCTGTGTGTTACCAGTGGGCTCCACAGCACCTGACTGTCGGCTCAAATTGTAGCGGCGCCGATCGTGATTTTACACTGACGACCTGACGACGATTTTAAACCGCAGAATGGAGAAGGTGTAGTTCAGTCCGGAGGTGGTTCCGTGACGTTTTGTCGCTGCTTTTAGCACCGTGACTCAGGTTCACTGTGAATGTGAAATGGGGCTTTCATTTCAACATTCTTGATGACATAATATTGCCTGTTCCTCTACATCTTTGTAATGAATATGCTATGGACACATCCGCTTTTCCATCCAACTCGGTGTAGAACACAATGTTTTTGATGACTTCCACTGGCAGTGAGGCAGAAACTAGTGGAACAAACAGGCGGTCGTCGTGACGGATGATGGCGGTGTTCATGGAGTGAACGGCTAACCACAAGCAAATTCCAGTGCATAGCGAAAGTCGTCGTAAACAGGCATAAAAAGTCCAGGGAGAAGTCCCACTCGGAAAACGTATACACAGGCAACGTCAGTCACTCAGCGATGGCAAGTGTAAAAGGGTTCAGAGAATAGCGAAACCTTCCAGACGACTGAGGGGCCACAATGTTTACGAGTGTCCACGCATCAGTGGATGGGCCCACATAACATGGATGTCTACATCTACGTGTGCATATCACAAACGATCTTAAACTGTGCGGCAGAGGGTACTTTGTGAGTAGGATAGCTATAGGGATCACACTCTGCACTGTTGCCAATTTTCCCATTCCCTACGATGTCATCGATAACATCACGCTCTGCAAGATTCCCTCTCTTGCACAATGCACGATGTTTACGAAATTCCCATAAATTTTTTGCACCAAACCGACGTCCAGTGGCGTCCCAGATGTGTTCAGATGGAATGAATGTCCTGGCTCTGCTGTTGTTGTTCCTCCAACACGCACACTGCTGAATTGTATGCTTGTCAGTGTGAGCTAGCGTTGATTCTCTAATGATCTAGACGAACACTGCATCTTAAACTCCATTTCATACTCGTATAAACAGAAATGCTATCTGGTGGACAGCACTGCAATTTCTAACTGACTCATAACACAAACTGAACAGCTCAACTTCTCGCCAAACTGCTAGCAATTACATCAGATGTGCCTAATGTTTTACACTAAGTCCAACAAGAAAACTATACCAGACAATGGGTATGCTAGAGGGCTGAAACCTAAGACTACAGCTCAGGGCAGTTTATTGTGTGCACCGAAATCCGAATACATATGAGGTATATTGCCACAAACATACATATCGCATTGGGATGTGAAGACATTACAAATCAGGGCTCGTTCAGAACTGCGTAGTCATACTTCCATCACTTCATTTATGAAAGGAATGGGAAAGGGAATGACTATCAGCGTTACAAGGTTTCCTACTACTATTATTATTACTACTATTATTATTAAGTGTGTGTATGTGTCTTCATTGTTTTCATTTATTATTTCACCTCAGTGCGAAGATCTACTGATGTTGATGGCGCGGTGTCTGATAAATTTGAGCACCAGAGAAATCAACTCAGCATGCGGAAAGTAGCCCTGATTCAGCGCCTGATGTATTGGAGCAGGGAACATAACTATCTCCAGACTTCGACTTTCCTAAATATCCAATGTCTGCACTGTTTATCAAATCGCCAGCGTTCTTTAGGAAACTAAACATACTCGAGCAGAAATCGTGTCAACATGCAGAATTCCTTCCCGACTTTGAGTTACTGCTATCACCAAAGTCTGCACGACTCGTTGGGCCGTTAGCACTGTGGAGCAAACTTGTGAAAGTGGTGGTGTTCTCTGCAACGTACAAGCTGAACGTGAGTGGCAGGAGATTTATCATTGTGGACCTGTCCTCAGATCACGAGTTCATAGTAGGGGTAACTTCTGAAAATCTACGATTTAGAAACAGTAAAGTAGTGCTTTCATACCCTTTGCATTTCAATTTTCGATTCCTCAACTGCCACAATTTAGAAATCGCCTAGAAATGCTAGATGTCCTATGTATAACATACAACACTTGCAATTTATATGTAAAATGTCATAAGAATCATTTAAAGGGCAGTGCTAGCCTGAACATTAGAACTATTTCTATTTATAGTAAGGGGAATTGGAGTTCCAAATATTATCAAAATCGGCATTGAATTTCCATTACACTAAGGTCTACCTACAGCGAAAATCACTGTTAGTTAAAGAATAACAGTCATCTGTGAAAACAGTATGTGAACATTGTGGTACAGCCGGTTGAGAATGTGTCGTATGAATTACTACTACTGCAGCTAGGTGGGAAGCTATTTGAAACCACAGTATGAATCTACTGCTACTGCTTGCTGAATTCGCCATGGGACCTATTGTTTCAATCTATGACATGAAAGTTCCATTACAACAACCAGTGGTACTCTACCAACTGTTCCACACTAATCACACGTTTTATAAACTATTGTCAGACATTTCCCACATAAGCACCTTTATACGATCAGCATAATAAAATAACGGAAATCAGAGCTGGTACGGAAAGATATACGTGTTTGTTGTTTCTGCATGCTATACGAGATCGGAATAATAGAGAATTGTGAAGGTTGTTCGATGAACCCTCTGCCAGGCACTTAAATGTGCTTTGCAGAGTATCCATGTAGATGTAGATCTTGGATTCTATACTTAGAACAAGCGAAACTCACAACCACGCAGGCTGACTTGGTATGTCCAGGTCGTTCATCTCAGATTCCGATGTTGCAGTGCAGGGGACAAGCCCAGTAGCCATGCTGGATCGCCATCTTGGATTCACGGACCTATACGACACTTTAGACTTGGCTCATTTCTCCAGGTCAGCCATCTTGTATCGCCTTCTTCGATTATAATGTCACAGCTCATGAGACTAATTTAAGCAGTCTCAGAACTTGGCTCATACCCTCAGGTCCGCTGTGTCGGATTCTATAGGTAACACAAGTGATCTTCTTCCCCCACATCGGATTTTCAACCAATATGTTGTGACCAGGCGAAACCCCTTTCATCCGGCCACAGCTGTAGGTTCTTTGAATGCTCTGGGAGAAGGTGCATCAACTAGAACACATTAAATATTAGTTCACTTTATTACATTACTAAGTAAAAGATTTACTTTACTTTGACACACTTCTTTGTGGAATAGCAGAGGACCACTTGATGCACTATTTAACAAACTGTCATCTTGAGGTGTAGCGCTATCAACACTACATGTTCATTTGAAACTAGCTACTCGTTGATCCTGGATGACGATGTTGACTGGTGTAGCTGAGATCTGGAACTGGTTGAGCTCTTGCACACTCAACCCTGTACTGGCTTCAGTGTGAGGGAGCTACCCCCTCTCCCCTCCACCATCCGTCATATCAGACTGCAGCGAGACCTCACTGATATCTGTGGGATCGTTCTTGTTGTTGACTTTGCTGAGACACCATGGTACCTGCATAATACCACAAATATGATAACTGTTCATCTCGATTTTTTAAAATTTCCCTCCAGTTTTCACTTAGGACAACTAGCCTCTGTGCTTGGATGTCATAGTAGTGAGACAAAGCTTCTGGCAAAATTGGGCTATTTTGAAATTCCCAGCAATCTGTGAATTTCCCACTGTTTTATACCTACAGCAAATGGTGTATCGTGTCTGATGGGAAAACTGGCACAGTGCATGGTGTTAATGGTAAAGTCGTATGGAGAAGGTGACGGGTATATCTGCCAACAATCGAGAATTGGCTCATACCCCCATAGCAACTGAACTTTCATGTGCCACTATCACTCTGCCATTTCAGAACCTATCATCACAGTCCAGGGAGAAATCCAGTAGACATGCTGGATCACCACCACAGATCTCCAGACTTGGCTCATTTCTCCAGTTCCAAATGGTACACGGGAAGAAAAATTGCTACTGAGCCTCTGTTAGAGTTCAAATCTCTGTAATTTTAGCTTCACGGTCTTTTTGGGAGCTATACTTAGGAAGGAGCCATATATTTGTTGACGCTTTTAGCAATGTATGCTCCAGACCTTCGACAGTAAACTATGGCATAAAGCAAAATGCCTATCTCACTGTGTTTGATGTCGGATCCAGCTGAGCATGTCCAAGACGCTTTCAGACTGACTTAGTGAACCTCTGACAATATATGCTGTTCTTCTCCAGATTTCTCTATTCCCTGTATCAGTCTTGTCTGGTACAGACCCCAGACTAAAAAAGGAATATTCAAGTACAGCTCGAACAAGGGGACTGAAAACTACTACTTTTGTGGGTTGACGATATTTCCTATGGATTCTTCCAAAGAATGCCAGTCTGGCATCTGCCATCCATTGATTAATTTTATAAGGTCCTTCCACTTTAAATCGCTACATACACATACTCCTAAATGTTTCACGGATGTGATGTGATGCTTGTGAAACCGCGTAATCATACAGTACTGACTATTTTTGTCTGTTCATGCACAATACGTTCCATTGATTTAAGCCAAGGTGAGGGTTAATTGACAACCCCTGCAACAAGTACCAATTCTCTTTAGAGCTTCCTGCATTATGCTACAGTTATCTAGCGCTGCAGCTTGTCTGTACAGGAAAGCATGATCAGTGAAAAGTTTCGTGGAATTTCTGAAGTTATCTACTATGTCATTTATAAATATTGAGAAAAGTAAAGGTCCTGGAACATATAACTGCCCACATGGTGTTGTGCCGACTCCACTGTAGCTTGAATGGATTTTTAAGTTTGTTTTATAAGCCCGACTTCTAATTTCATCACACGAGTCTTCAGGGTTGAGCAGTTATTGCCCGATGACGACACGCAATACAGTTTGTTAAAGCGGAGTTCGCCGCTATTAATTATGTTTTTAGATTTAATTTTATTACTCGTACAGAGACGCAACGTTTCTTTGTTTAACAGCGCGTCTTCAAAATAAGTATGAAATGCTAATGTCTTTGCAATATATAATATATACTATTGAGTTAAAGTTCGTACCTATTTTGCCATTTTAGACAAGAAAAACCTTAAGCGCTTCTGCTTCTATAATCTTAGTATGAAATGTTCACTAATTTCAATTTACTTCCTATCTCAGTTCAGTATTTAACACAAATTATATATCAATGTCATTTCAGAGATATTACGTCGGTTCCACACTAACGGAATAACACGTAATTGTCATTTAACATCACTTTTATTAATAATCCTTTTTCTTATGATATAAATGTTAATGAATGATCACTATCTAGGAGGAAAGAGGGATTGATCCTAATCATGAGATAACAGCTTTTAATGAGCCCGCAATCGCTAATTAAATAAAAAGTCACGTTCAAGGATGATATGCGAACAACTTTCGTTACGTCCGTTTTCACGTATCTGTCAAAACTAATCCTGTCGCCCATAATTCAAATTAACACTGACGTTAACCCCTTTTGTCGGAACATCGAATCGTAACTATTATGTGAAAGTTTATTCTAGTCCCCGAATTAATTCCTTTCAGATACGCGCACGACCGAACAGCAGAATGGAACACAAACGACTTGTTTTAACAACCGAACAACGCAATGATGTTACATTACGACAATGTGCGCCCAGTGAACATCTCTTTATCTTCTCTACTCTGCTTAATTAAATCATTCCTAATTACAATTTATTCAGCTATTTAACGAAAACATCTAACAAAACATAAAATGAATTTATCCCAACGTAAAAGATCTGTTATAAACAGTCCCCTTGTAATGGTCCTGGAACAGTCCCCTGGGCATACAGAATGTAGCTTTTATGTCCGAATATTTCTGTCTGTTGAGAATGACACACTGTTCTTCGATCCAGTGACACAGCTTCTCTGATATTCTGTATGCTCGTATTTTGTTCATTAGGCGACAGTTCAGGCCAGTGTGGAACGTCTTCGAGAAGTCAACAAACACGGCATCAACCTCGGTGCCAGTACCTACACGTCCCCCACTGCAGTGCCACCCTCTGCAGGAGTCAGCTCTGACTGTGATACGAAGCCTGAGTATCTCTGACCTTCGCACCATATCTATACTTGGACTGACAAGCCGACAGCTGTGCTCACAGGGCTGCACTTGCCTGACCCTCCCATAGGAAGTATCTCCAACCATTTGGAAAAGGGAGTGTGACATAGCAATTAGCTTCCCAGAATTTGATAGTACTACGGGACATAATCATCAGCGAGTGATTTCAGCTGGACATATACAGTCTCACTCACCTAGATGAGGTGACAGAGGCAGTGCAACAGGGTATTAACATAACATGTCTGCAGGAAGGGGGGACAACTTTTTTCCAGTGAGATTGAGTATAGCTGCTCAGATGAAAACACCAGCTGATGTATATGCAGAGGCTCACCTGCTAGGGGCGAGAAGTAGCGCTTGGGCCGCCGTATGTTGGCGTACGGGTCCGGTGAACAGGGCGGCGGAGAAGTGGGCGCAGGTGTGCAGGGCGCAGGCGCGCAAGGCGAAGGCGCGCAGGGCGGTGGGGTCGCCGCGCGCCGGCCTGCATCACAACAGGGCACAGTCCACATCAGTCTGGGTCACTCACACGTCTGCTCAAGTGGGAGCAACAAGTCCCACACTGGCAAACTAATACTCCCACATCTGTGCCTGTGATTTACGCTGATAAAAAATTTACCCCTCGAGCAAGTGTATTTTATCTGTTTTCAGTAGTATAGCTATGATGTTTCTCGCGCACACCTAGTTCTGTACGACACTCAGTACTGTACGTGTGACTGACAAATGCACGCTGCGTACGTCCCCTGGCAAGAGAGCAGTCAGCTGCTTTCTCACCATGCGAGGGTGGATCCCAGTAATAAATACTGTGTACTGTAAATAGCAGACTCGGCTGTGAGGGTGTGTGCCGCTGTGACCTGAGGATGTGCCCAGCTGGGTTGCACACATTCTGACAGCAAAAGGAGGCATGGAGGCCAAAGCAGTGACTGAGCTTAGAGGGGCCGCACAACTATCGTGGGGTCATCAGCAGATGATGCCAATTAAGAATATCATAGTAGATTTCTTATATATGTTACATATCTTAAATTAAAGGTGGGGATGTAGATTCAATGTGTAACAACATGAGCTATTA
Source organism: Schistocerca americana (assembly GCF_021461395.2). NCBI lineage: Eukaryota > Metazoa > Arthropoda > Insecta > Orthoptera > Acrididae > Schistocerca > Schistocerca americana. Next base: position 1,126,498,641 of record NC_060119.1, on the reverse strand, counting down.
CCAGAATTCTAAATAAAACATTGAAACTAGTGTAAGCATTATGAAGTAAAATTAAGCCACCAACTTATGAATTTATTCATTTTTATTTGTCGATACTTATGTGCAACATAGTAGCATAAAGTAACATTTACCATCAGATGAAGCAATTATCGAAGAAACCATTTAATTTAGGATAAAACCAATGGCATCAATGGATAGTTGAGGAAATTTACATACAAACTGGTGTATGATACAGATACATACATTTACATATATACCATAAGATTAGTAGCTTTTAAGAGTGTTCTGCAGATCAGAAGTATGTGTGCTTGACTGAGGCCAAGACGAGATCTAGGAAAAGCGGCCGCCATCTTGTTCAGTCTGGTGACCACCAGCGAGCATCGTTCGGCTATGAGACCCAACTTTCCTATATATCCAATGACTGCACTGTTCATCAAATCGCCAGCGTTCCTTAGGGAACAAACATATTCTAGCAGAAATTGGAAAGAACACATAGGAAATATTGTGGGGAAAGCTAAAGAAAGACTGCGTTTTATTGACAGGACACTAAGAAAATGTAACAGATCTAATAAGGAGACTGCCTACACTACGCTTGTCCATCCTCTTTTAGAAAACTGCCATGAGGTGTGGGATCCTTACCAGATAGGATTGATGGAGTACATCGAAAAAGTTTTGTATTATCGCGAAATAGGGGAGAGAGTATCACTGAATTGATACAGGATTTGGGGTGGGCATGATTAAAACAAAGGCGTTTTTTGTTGTGGCGGAATAGTTTCACGAAATTCCAATCACCAACTTTCTCCTCCGAATGCGAAAATATTTTGTCGACACGGATCTACAAAGGGGGAAACGATCATCATAATAAAATAAGGTAAATAAGAGCTGGTATGGAAAGATATAGGTGTTCTTTCTTTCCCTGCGCTATACGAAATTGGATAATACAGAATTGTGAAGGTGGTTCGATGAACCCTCTGCCACGCACTTAAATGTGATTTTCAGAGTATCCATGTGGATGTAGATGTAGAGGTACATCTTGAATTTTATACTTAGAACAAGCGAACTCACAACCATGCGGACTGGCAGGGTATGTCCAGGTCGTTCATCTCGGATTCCGATGTTGCCGTGCAGGGGACAAGCCCAGTGGAGATGCTGGATCATCATCTTGCATTTACGGACCTATGTGGCACTTTAGACTTGGCTCATTTCTCCAGGTCAGCCATCTTGTATCGCCTTCTTCGATTATGATGGCACAGCTGCGCGGGATTAGCCAAGCAGTCTAAGGCACTGCAGTCATGGACTGTGTGGCTGGTCCCGGTGGGCATGGGTGTGTGTGTTTGTCCTTAGGATAATTTAGGTTAAGTAGTGTGTAAGCGTAGGGACTGATGACCTTAGCAGTTAAGTCCCATAAGGCTTCACACACATTTGAACACTTTTTTTGATTATGATGTCACAGTTCATGAGACTAATTTAAGCAGTCTCAGAACTTGGCTCATACCCTCAGGTCCGCTATCTTCGATTCTATAGGTAACACAAGTGATCTTCTTCCACCACCTCGGATTTTCAACCAATATGTTGTGATCAGGCGAAACCCCTTTCATCTGGCGACAGCTGTAGGTTCTTTGAATGCTCTGGAAGAAGGTGCATCAACTAGAATACATTAAATATTAGTTCACTTTATTACATTACTAAGTAAAAGATTTACTTAACTTTGACACACTTCTTTGTGGAATAGCAGAGGATCACTTGATGCACTAATTAAAAACTGTTATCTTTAGGTGTAGCGCTATCAATACTACATGTTCATATGAAACTAGTTACTCGTTGATCCTGGATAATGATGTTGACTGGTGTAGCTGAGATGTGGAACTGGCTGAGCTCTTCCATGCTCAACCCTATCCTGGCCTCAGTGTGAGGGTGCCGTAGTATTCCAGAGCCCCCCCGCCTATATACCGCTGTAGACTGCAGACAGACGTAATGAACCTGTGACAATATACGCTGTTCTTCTCTGGATTTCTCTATTCCCTCTATGAGTCCTGTCTGGTACAGATCCCAGACTAAACAAGTAATAGTCAAATATTGCTCAAGCAAGGGTATTGAAAGCTACTTCTTTTGTGGGTGGACTATATTTCCTGAGGATTCTTTCAAAGAATGTCAGTCTGGCATCTGCCATCTATGGATTAACTTTATACAGTCCTTCCACTTTACATCGCTATACAGGGTGAAGCAAAACTCGTGCACTCGGGCTTCACAACACAACTACTTGCATGCCAGCGATTAAAAAAAAAAATGTCTCTCACAAAATTACGTCCAGCGAGTACATCTGGCAGAAAAAGAATGTTTAAGGGTGGCAATCTGGCAACACTGTAACCACATGTATGGTAACTACCTCTGTCAGCACTTGCTAGTCATGCTGTACAGTTAGTGCAGTGGATATAGTTTAGAGTTACATGGAGGACACCGCTGGTTCAATCCTATGTTGAGGCATATGTTGCTTATTTGGTAATTGTAGTCCAGCACATTTGCACTTGCATGCAACAGTTGTAGAAATGGAAGATTGGTCAGCTTTGAAACAAGCCCTTTCCGTGTCGTGAGCGTGAATTTATTCGCGCCACTTCCTCTACCAGATGCGAAACCTGTTTTCCTTGTATCCTCCTTCAATGGTGCCATATGTTAGTACCAACTATTATTCTTGCCTCGTTCAGGACCACTACATTGCGTTAAGGCCTTACGTCACCAGTAGGACTAGCAACATGCTTTACGAATAATGTTAAAACTTGGTTACTGTATGTGTTATCAGCACAGTCCCACTAATTATACCTTTTAGTATTGAGTCTAGTAACTGCATGTTGTTTAGTACATATCTCAATGCATTATTATTATTATTCTTTCGATGGGATTGTGGAAACATCATATCTATTAGCGTTAGTGAAACAATGTAATTCGAAACCGAATACGTCACAATTAGCAGTGTCAGGATGAATCATGCAGAAGTATATCCATCAAAGGGGTAATGCACGTTAGGTTGAACAGCGCGCAGGACTGATGGCACGTTTATGCTGTATTCACTGTCTACCAGACAGGGACTAGTTGCGAGCTGAGTAACGTGCCCATGACAGACTCCAACGTACATGCGTACAAATATCGAATTTTCCCATTGTAAACCTCTAAACCAGTGTGGCAGACATGTGGCATACACAAACAATGAATATGTGGATATGCATCTGGTCCTTGTTGCATCTGATAACCGGGCTGGTGTTGCCACTTGTGAATATGCTGCTAGGTATCCTCATCGACGTCATCCAGATAAAAATATGTCCTTCATCTGGAGCTGCACCTTTGGGAGTGAGATTCTCTCCTTCCATCATCACGTTACACAGGTCGTCCACAGACTCGCTGTAATCCAGCTACTGAGGAAGCTATTGTGGATGTCATACACCAAGTACCTCAGCAAAGTACAGGCAGCGTAGCAAGGCAGCTGCACGTCTCCCAACACTCAGTTGTTAACGTGCTGCATGGGGATGGGCTGCACCCCTATCATTATGCTTTCACACAGCACCTGCATCCTGCAAATCGCCATCAGTGGATGCAATTCTGTGAATGGTTCCAACAACAACAGGAAGCCAACAATGACTGTGTGAACACTGTAATATGGTCAGCTGAAGCAGCATTCACTAGTAAGGGGGTCTTCAATATGCACAATGCCCACCATTGGTGTGAGGTTAACCCGCACGTCAATCACGACCATGGATATCAAGTTCGCTTTACTATCAATGTCTGGGTTGGAATATTGGGTGAAAAGTGTTTGGACCCCTACATGTTGCCTGATCGGCTGACTGCATGAGGGTATCATGCATTCCTCTCAAACTATCTGCGTGATGTGCTGGAAGGTGTTCCACTAAATGTTCAGCAAAAGACATGGTTCCAACATCATGATGCACCTCCACACTCTGGAATTAATGTGCGGTAGTATTTGGACAGAACATTTCCGAGGAAATGGCTCGGATGTAGAGGTCCAGTTGTATGGCCAATGCATTCACCTGACCTAAATCCCCTGGATTTCTTCCTGTGGGAACACCTGAAGGTGCACGTGTACTCTACTCTGCCGACGAACATTGAAGAATTGGTAGTGCGTGTTTATGCTACTCTTATTACTGTGGATGCAGCTTTGCTGTGAATGGTCCATAGCTGTATCATCTGCCGGGTTGGGCACATTTGGAGGTGCAGGGAGGTCGCTTTGAGCATCTGTTGTTCTGAGGACAATGGATTCTGTTGTGAAGGTCATGTGGTCATTAATATGGGCATTATTATTGCCACTGGTTGCTAATGTGCGACATCTGAGCACTCATATTACATGTAGTATAAATGAAAAGCAGAAATTGTGTTATTGCACTGTGCTATCATCTTTAGCATTTCGAAATTCATGCTGATTTTGTAGTTATTCTGTCCTATGACAGGTCATTTGTTTCAACTGTCTATTTCTTATTTGTCTAACCACGTAAATGTTATGTTTAGCGTTACGAAATATTGTAAATTTAGGATACATGTCACCTAAGAAACAATGTATATTACAGTATGAAACGCCAGAATGAGATTAGCAAATAATAAAAAGCGCCCCAACCCAGGATCGAACACTGAACCTCCTGAATGCTAACCCAAAACTATATCCACTGCACCAACTGTACAGCACGACAGCGGTAGTTACCATACATGTAGGTACAGTGTTGCCAGATTGCCACTTTGTAAAGTCCTTTTACTGCCAGATGTACCGACGGACGAAATTTGGTGAGAGACTTTTTTTTTTTATCGCTGGCATGTGAGGAGTCGTGTTCTACAGCCCGAATGCGCGAATTTCGCTTCACCTTGTATACAGAAACTCCTACATGTTACACGGATGTGATGTGATGCTTGTGAAGTCATGTAATCATACAGTATCGACTATTTCTGTCTGTTTATGCACAATACGTTCCATTGGTTTAAGGTGAAGGTTAACTCACAACCCCTGCAACAACTGTCAATTCTCTTTAGATCTTCCTGCATTGCTCTACAGTTTTCTTGTGTTGCAACTTGTCTGTACAGAAGAGCATTATCAGTGAAAAGCCTCATGGAATTTCTGGACGTATCTACTATGTCATTTATAAATACTGAGAAAAGTAACGGTCCTGAAACAGTCCCCTGGGGCGTACACAATGTTGCTTTTATGTCCGAATATTTCTGTCTGTTGAGAATGACACACTGTTCTTCGATCCAGTGACACAGCTGGTATGGTATTCTGTATGCTCGTATTTTGTTCATTAGGCGACAGTTCAGGACAGTGCGGAATGCCTTCCAGAAGTAACAGGCCTGAAACAGTCCCCTGGGACGTACACAATGTTGCTTTTATGTCCAAATATTTCTGTCTGTTGAAAATGACACACTGTTCTTCGATCCAGTGACACAGCTGGTCTGATATTCTATATGCTCGTATTTTGTTCATAAGGCGACAGTTCAGGAGAGTGTGGAATGGCTTCAAGAATAATGGTCCTGGAACAGTCCCCTGGGCATACACAATGTTGCTTTTATGCCCGAGAATTTCTGTCTGTTTAGAATGACACACTGTTCTTCGATCCAGTCACACTGCTGCTCTGATATTCTGTATGCTCGTATTTTGTTCATTAGGCGACAGTTCAGGACAGTGTGGAACGTCTTCCAGAAGTCAACAAACGCAGCATCAACCTTGGTGCCGGTATCTACACGTCCCCCACTGCAGTGCCGCCCTCTGCAGGAGCCAGCTCTGACCGTGGTATGAAGCCTGAGTATCTTTGATCTTCGCTCCATATCAATACTTCGACTGACAAGCCGACAGCTGTGCTCACAGGGCTGCACTTGCCTGACCCTAATCCCATAGGAAGTATCTCCAACCATTTGGAACAGGGAGTGTAACATAGCAATTAGCTTCCCAGAATTTGATAGTACTATGGGACATAATCATCAGCGAGTGATTTCAGCTGGACATATACAGTCTCACTCACCTAGATGAGGTGGCAGAGGCAGTGCAACAGGGTATTAACATAACATGTCTGCAGGAAAGGGGGACAACTTTTTTCCAGTGAGACTGAGAACGGCTGCTCAAGTGAGAATACCAGCAGATGCACACGCAGAGGCGCACCTCGTATTGGCGAGAAGAAGCGCTTGGGCCGCCGTATGTTGGCGTACGGGTCTGGCGAACAGGGCGGCGCCGAGGAGGGTGCAGGTGCACAGGGCGCAGGCGCACAGGGCGCAGGTGCACAAGGCGCAGGTGCGCAGGGCGAAGGTGCACAGGGCGGCGGGGTCCTCGCGCGCCGGCCTGCAACACATCACAGCATAGTTAGCCTCAGTGTGGGGCACTCACGTGTCCACTCAAGTGGGAGCAACAAGTCCCACACTGGCAAATTATTACTCCCGCATCTCCGTGCCCGTGATGTATGGTGATAAAAAATTTACCCCTCGAGCAAGTGTATTTTATCTATTTTCAGTAGTGTAGCTATGCTGTTTCTCGTGCATGCCTGGTTCTGTACCACCCTCAGTACTGTACATGTCACCAACAAATGCATGCTGTGGACATGCACTGGCACGAGAGCAGTGAACTGCTTTCTCACCATGCAAGGGTGGATCCCAATAAGAATTACTGCGTACTGTAAATAGCAGACTCGGCTGTGAGAGTGTGTGCCACTGTGACCTGAGGATGTGCCCAGCTGGGTTGGCACACATTCTGACAGCAAAAGGAGGCGTGGAGGCCATAGCAGTGATTGAGCTTAGAGGAGCCGCATGACTATTGTGAAGTCATCAGCAGATGATGCCACTTAAGAATATAATAGTAGATTTCGTATATATGTTACATATCTTAAATTAAGGGTCGGAATGTGGATTCAGTGTGTAATAACATGAGTTTTTACCAGAATTTTTAACAAAACGTTGAAAGTAGTGGCAGAATTACGAAGTAAACTTAAGACATCGACTTATGAATGTATTCAGTTTTGATTTGTCTATACTTATGTGCGACATAACAGCACAAAGTAGCGTTCACTATCAGGTGAAGCAATTATCGAGCAAACCATTTAAGATAAAACGAATGGCATCAATGGATAGTTGAGGAAATTTACATACAAACTGGTGTGTGGTACATGTACATACATACATGTATACAATACAAGATTTATAACTTTTAAGGATGTTCTGAAGGTCAAAAGCATGTGAACCTAACTCAGGGCTGGCCGGTGTGGCCGAGCAGTTCTAGGCGCTTCAGTCTGGAACCGCGCAACCGCTACGGTCACAGGTTCGAACCCTGCCTCAAGCATCGATGTGTGTGATGTCCTTAGGTTAGTTAGGTTTAAATAGTTCTAAGTTCTAGAGCACTGATGACCTCAGATGTTAAGTCCAATAGTGCTCAGAGCTATTTGAACTATTTGAACCTAACTCAGGACGAGACGAGATCTCAGGGAAGTGGACGCCGTCTTGTGCAGTCTGGTGGCCAGCAGAGAGCAGCATTCCGCTCTGATTCCCAAGGGAGTGCGACACACACACACACACACACACACACACACACACACACACACACACACACACACTTGAAATAATTCAGCTATCAACTTTGAATAATACATGTTAGGCCAACCAGTCTGAACTCTGCACTTGACTGTGATTATTTGCAAGTGGTCCCAGCTTGTAATTTTAACTAGTTCGATATGGTGGAACTAGTTATTCTGAATGAACGTAGGTTTGTTTTTGTAGATTTTTCCATAGGTTTACGCGACACTCGATTTGACCTCTCACACAGTCATACTTCATTTCAATTATGATCAATAATTAAGCAGTTATAGTGTTAAAGAAACAGGTTTTGTTAAACTGTACGAAGAATATTCAGAAAGTAGGGAATGTTTTGGCATTAAAAAAACTAAGTACATGAAATACATTTTATTACACACATCTGAAAGAGCGACTGACATACTAATTTTCCACATAGTCACCACAAACATTGAGGCACTTATCATAGTGGTGGACAAAATTTTCAATACCTTGGTTGTAAACTTGGGCCGCCTGAGAACTCAGCCAGTGAGTCACGTCTGCCTGGAGTTCGGCGTCATCATCAAAGCACTGCATTGCAAGCCATTTCTTCATCTTGGGAAACAAGTGCAAGTCGCTTGGTGCAAGATTGGGGCTGTAGGGTGGATGAGGGAAAATTTCCCATTTGAATGAATTAAGGGGTTCTTTAGAGCAGTTTGCTGTGTGAGATCGGGCATTGTCGTGCAAAAACAAAATCTTGGAGGTCAGCTTTCCCCTGCGTTTGTTTCAAACTGCTTTTCTAAGGCTGTGCAAAGTTTGACAGTACCAGGTAGAATTTATGGTTGCTCCACGTTCGAGAAAATCAATGAGAAGCACACCTTGCCTATCCCAAAACAATGTCGCCATCAGCTTCCCTGCTGACAAGGGTTGCAAACATTTTCTTTGTTTTGGGGGGGGGACCTTGTGTGCTCCCACTCCACAGACTGTAATTTTTTCTCGCAATTGACGTGTTTCACCAAAGTCTCACACTTAGCACAGTTCACGCTAAATTTCTATAAGTTTTAGGTTTTTCGCCAACAAAAGCCATATCACAGACCACATCTCACAAATAGCGGGATTTTCGACTGCAGCGCAAATTTCACATTCGAATATCGAAAAACCCATAGGCGCAGAGACGTTCCTGCTGTCACGGATGGATGCCGACTGAGCTGTTGAGCATGCACATACTAAAATACAAGCGATCGGCGCGCGCCTAGCGGCGTCAGACGGAAACGTTCCCTACTTCCTGAATATCCCTCGTAAAATGCTGTGTGATGGGAACCCTACTTTTCGCTGCAAATTCTTGCCTGTATATTTTTCAACTTAGCGACTAGATTTTGAGGGTAAATGAGACAAATGTGATTGGTTAGTCCCTAGACATTGGCATAGGCAAATCTTAAGAAACAAACTGTACATTCTCAGGCTCCACGAACTGTGACTTTCAGTTCAATATATAATTCTTACACCTGCACTTGGGGCCCCAAAAGGTAAATTCTACAGTACAAGATCTTGTCAGTTTCCAAGCAACTAGTCGGCAGCAGTGTAGCAAACAAACATTTGTTTGGTCCCATATGTTCTTCTCTTCTGGGATCAACAAGCCAGCGAACCTGTCAGTGCTTCGTAACTTCTAAACATGCGTGAGAATTGGGATACACATCGTAATCTCCTCCTCCCCCTCTCCCTATCCCTCTCCTCCCCCTCCCTTAGTCCATCTTTTCCTCCTTCCTCTATCTCTGTCCATCACCTTCTCCCAGCTCCTTGTACATCTCTTATCCCAAACTCCGTATATCACCTCCTCCCTCCTTTATATAATCTTCCTCCCCTTTCTCTGTTCATCTGCCTCCTCTCTCTGGCTGTGTCTATTGTTATTGCAAACAGAAACTTGATTGGGAGTCGAAAGCAGTGGTTAAAATGGTCGGAATCATTGGAACACGAGGTATGAGAGAGATCTGTAGAGACGATCCTGTAGTTGGCTTGCATCATGCTTAACACTGACTGATATTGGTGGTATTTTTTCCATATGCGTGAACTATGGACTGACATTAACTGAATGTTTGCAACACGCCAAATGACCACAAACTGACATCAATTCAGTCTTTGTAACACACCACAGATTTGTTCACCACCGATAACACACTGAAGTATCTGTTTCAATTGTATTCATTTTCACAAAACATGAATACAGTATTCAATGCGGAATTTGTTGTTATGAAAACATGCGACAGCAGAACTGTCAAACTGAATGTCACAATTTTTTGTGATGGAGACATGTTACAGCCGAACAGTCAAGTTTTCCGTCCTATTTTTTCCATTAAGATTTTCATACAAAAACTGATTTTTATTCATATACAGGGTGAGTCACTAACTATTGCCACCAAGAATAACTCCGAAAGAATGATAGTAGCTGAAAAGTTTGTGGGACAAATGTTGCATGGGACAACGGGGGCCATAATATGACGTTGGCTTTTTGTTGCTAGGTGTGGTTGTGTCAGAGATATGGAGGTCAACTTTGTTTCTTCAACTGGGGTGCTATAGTTTGGTACTTATTTTCTGATAGCGGCTGTCGAGACGAATCCAATGATGTGTAACAGTAAGGTCTTTGAAGGTCAACGAAGGTTACAAATGTGGTGTGAAAGTCCATTTACAGAGGGTGTTCGAAGTAATGCCATTGGTATCAATACAGTGCTGCAATCTTCTTATCAGGGATTGAGTGGCATTCCTTATCACATCGGCACTTCTCGAAGCACAAGCTCTGACAATTCTCTCTCACATATCTTCAGATGTAGTTAGAACGTATTTATAAACAATGTCTTTTACGATCCCCACAAGTAAAAATCCAGAGGTCTCAAGTCTGGCGAACGAACCGGCCACGACACATCTCCTCCGCATCCAATCCAACGATTTGGGAATTGTCTCTGCAACTCATTTCTACCCATCAGCGAAATATGTGCCGGACAACCATCGTGATGGTACCACATTCTGTTCCTTGTTCCTAAAGGTATTTCTTCCAATAACAGACCCAATGTCTCTAGCAGGAATGTGGTGTACTTCCTATCATTAAGATATCCTTCAATGAAATAGGGGCCTATAATACTGTCCTCCAGAATCCCATTCCCCGACCACGGTTTTTGGTGTGCAGCTTGCCGCAGCCAACATGGATTTTCAGCTGCCCAACAAAGCGTTATGCAAATTAACATTTCCATGCTTCGTGAATGTAGCCTCGTCAGTAAATAAAATCAAATTAATAAATGTGTCATCTCTCTGAATCTGCCCATTGACAGAACTCAATGCGACATACAATCCGTACCAGTTAATTCTTGGTGGAGACTGATATGGTAAGGATATTTATGGCGATGCAGAACACGAACAACACTACTCTGGCTCATGCCAGATTCCCTTGCGATCTGACACGAACTAATACAAGGATCTCGAACCACAGTGGCAAGAGTACCAATTTCCGTTTCCTCATTAGTAACTTTTCTTCGCTTGATTATGTTTCCGTTGCATTAAAGATCCAGTTGTTCTCAGTTTATCATATACATATTTAAACGTACGAAGTGTAGGGTGAGTACATTGAGGATATCTTTCAGCGTATAAGTCTCTAGCTCTCACTGAATTTCGTTGGCATTCTCAGTAAATGAGAAGCATATCGACTTGTTCTTCGAAGGAATACATCATTCACATTCGCTTGATTCGACAATACTAATCTTACCATTCCTATTAGTGTTGTATTGCAAAACCGTCGAATGGTGTTTACATGTCAATGGCACGTTAGATGGATGCGCAGTATTCGGCACATGTTTACTAATTGCACGATTTACGAGAGAGAATTGTCAGAGCATGTGCTTCGGTAAGTGCTAAAGTGATGTGTACCACTCAACCCATGATAAAAAGATTGCAGTACTGCATTGATACCAACGGTCATCACTTTGAACACCTTCTGTAAATGGACGTTCATGCCACCTTTGTTGACCTTCAAAGACCTTACTGTAATACATCATTGGATTCGTCTCGATAGCCACTATCAGGAAATAAGTACCAAACTATAGCATCCCATTAAAAAAAAAAGTTCACCTTCATATCTCTGACGCGACACCATGTAGCAACAAAAAACCAACGTCATGTTATGGCCCCTGTTGTCCCATTCAACATTCGTCCCACAAACTTTTCACCTACTATCATACTTTCAGAGTTATTCTAGGGGGTCTATGGGGCAATAGTTAGTGACTCCCCCTGGTAGAACCGTACGTCACATTTGTGGACTTAGGTCCAGGGTAGTCCACAGCAAACTGACGTGGTCGGCAGTGCGGGATTGTGTGTGAAACTATATCAACGATCTACATGAAAGGTTAGTAGGGCCAGCAGCACAGCCACGACGAGCAGCCAGTGGTGGAAGTCACGAAGTCACAACACGGGGGGAGGGGGGTGGGCAGCGGCACATCTCAGTACAGCGGATTACATCAGTACAGCAGCAGCAGAGTCGCAACAAGCAGCAAAAGTGACGTGGTGCAGGTTTTTTTTTTTTTTTAACCCAGCTCGCTTGCTAGCCTCAGTGACGGAAGGCGGAACAAGAAATGTGCCTCAGAGCCTACAGAGGCAGGATGTGGCAGTAGAAATGCCATCAGCCTCAATATTTAGTTCAATTATGAATCAGTTGATCAAAATGGGTAAGTTTAGGGATGATCTGAACATCAGAGTTGGGCGTCTGGATAATTTGGGGAATTATATACATGATCTGGGTGGTAAAATTGGTAGTACAGACTGAAATTTCGACATTAAGAAGAAGGCTACCTGAAACTTTATACTCGGAATTTATATATTGTCCTATTGATTCCACTAAAAGTTTCTTAGATTTTATAGAGAGGGTGAATTGGGCGATGTGCCATAAACCAAACTTTTACGATAATAATCAGCGAAGCAATCAGAGGCGCTACTAAGATAATACGAATTACAGAAACTGGAGGGGGGGGGGGCAATCAGCCGAATCAGAACAGTAATAGGAATCAGAATGAGAATTGGAGACGAACAGGGGTTTAGTGATGAGAACGGGAATCAGAAGGATCCATGGAAGAATAACTACAGGAATGAACCAAGGCGAATGCAAGAAAACAAGCTCACGATAGGTGAACTGAATAATAGAGGACAACAGTGACAGAATTTGGAAACCTAAATTTTGTTTTAACTAGGGTCCACATTGGGAGAAGAAATCATGTATGACATAGGACTATAAGATGGGGATATAACTGTAGACAAAAAACAAGGGTTGTTTCAATAACAATAAAAATTGAAAAGTAAGGGAAGAGAGAATAAGTGGAATGAAGATAGTTTTGGGAAATGAAAATCATGAGAAGGCTGGTTTGAGCACCATGATAAAATAAACGCTAGTACCAGAAATTTGTGCAAAGAAACAAGGTCTCAAAGGTCGGAAATTAATACTGGAGGTTTATTTAATCAAGGGAATGTTTTTGTTATGAATACTGAAGAAAATAGTGTTGGTTTTGCGGCAGTATTACAGAATGAATCACAATCAGCTGTGCAGCCTGAGAAAGTAAACATGTGCTGTAGTGTTATAAGAGAGAGAGAGAATGAACTGCAGCAGTAAAAATATTAAATTAGATGGAACTGAATTTACTTCACTGGAAGTCGATGTTAATTATGTGCTGACAATAGAACTCCAAACTAATGTTTTTATGTATGAGCGTGTACAAGAAGGTGCAATCTCCAGTGATGCAGTTGAGATTTATTCTGAGTAGTCAATGGATCCTCTACCAGATGGTTTTGGCAGCGGTTCTTGTGATGTGCAGATGTATCTGCAAATGGGTTTTTGTGGTTGAAACCGTGAGTGATACACTAAATCTGAAGGAAGTAAATTCCGTTGCAGATGGTATGAATCAAGAGGTTGGGCAGGTTCGTTTATTTGTTGAAGATAACACAGGTAATCATGATAGTAATAATATTAAAGTTAGTGGAATTAGTAGGGATGATGATGAAATTAAAACATTTTTGAGTATTAATGATGAACAAAATGTGGTTGATGATAATGACGATGGCATTGAACCTTGGCTGACTGAGGAGGAGAGTGAGTTTTATGGCAATGACTGTGTAGCTAAAGCTAAATGGTTTCTGAAAGGGACACATCATAAGTGGGCAATTCTTAAGTTTGATTATGCAAGCCATGTAAAGGAACCTGGTGAAAAGGACGCTAAATGTAATGGTGTTTTTGATAAAGTGATTACTGGGGATAAGGATTTCTGAGTGTTCAGTGAGGAACAGATGCGTGTGATGAGCAAACGTTACAAGGGAATAGAATAGGTGGTGCAACTGAGTGTAATGGTAAGACTGCTAATACCGTAAGGGGGGGGGGGGGGGGGTAGTTCAGAACATTGAGGCAGTAGAAAGGGAACAGTTTATGGTTAGTTGGATACCAGTAAATGTAAAAGAGAGTGGTTTAGTGGGCACTGATAGTTACCTATGCAAGGTATCACCAGAGTTTGCAAATTTTATCTGGGGTACAAGGGAATAGAAGAGGTGGTGCAATTGAGTGTAATGGTAAGACTGCTAATACCGTAAGGGGGGGGGGGGGGGGGTAGTTCAGAACATTGAGGCAGTAGAAAGGGAACAGTTTATGGTTAGTTGGATACCAGTAAATGTAAAAGAGAGTGGTTTAGTGGGCACTGATAGTTACCTATGCAAGGTATCACCAGAGTTTGCAAATTTTATCTGGGGTACAATAGATTGTGAAAAACATTCAGTCACAGGTATATGGATAAAACTACAAACGGAGAATTATTATGCACCAGTAAGGACAAAGGCGATGTTGTGTATGGATGTAGAGGATGTACTGTATAGACTTGTTTTCCTAGTAATTCTAGGGCCAAATATTACCATGAGTCTTGGGAGGAATTTCTTAAGAAGGTATAAGGCAAATATTTTTGGGAACGAACAGGTATTGCAATTAAATTTTGATAGTGCTGTACATTAAGTGAAATTTAAGGACACACTCACTGGAAAAAATCCATGATGGCCTTTATGTGTGTATCAAGACATGAAAGAATGAATATGTTAATATTTATCACCAATGTACACTAGTGTGGTAGCAGATGAAGGGTTAATTTATAGTTTGCTTCTATTTTGTGGAACATTATTAGGTAGATATGTTTAGAGATAAGATTTTGAAGAAGCAATAAAAGCAAAGACTATGTAAGCAGCAGATGTTGATATTTGCGATGAATCGAGATGGAATACAGGCTGTGTATAAATTATTTATACAAAAGTAACCTTTAATTATCAAAGGGGTATTAACTTATGTGAATGTGTGACACAGCACTGAATGTATTATATCTTCAAGTTCTATTCCGCCTAACACTGTTAGTTCCTGACGTTCCCACTAGGTGGCATGTGTGAATGAGTTAATCCAACGGTCATCATGGAGTCATATAACTGTGTAGACTGTTAGTAAAGTTGTTTATGGTTTCATGAATCCAAATCCACTACTACAATTCAGAGACAATTCAGGACTCAATGCTGCAAGCCACCACCTCAAAAACAAACTGTTGTCAATTTATACAAAAGTTTCACAGAAACTGGCTGCGTGCCACACACAGGATGCTGGCAATCTCTGACGCAGCAACTGAACAAGTTCGGCAGTCTCCCATTCATAGTCCCGGTACATCAATGAGATATTCCTGCTCAGAATTGAATATGCCTATTGTTACAGTGTGGAAGGTACGAGGGTTAACTGAAAAGTAATGCCTCCACTTCCGTAATTCTTCAACAGTTGGCAGCATTGGTATTCGGCACCTACTGGCTTGTTCCGTAGCCTCTTCTCTACAACTCCAGTTGGCGGGAAGCCTTAAGTCTTCGGCACACGGACCGTGCAACCGAACATTGAGCGTTGAGCGTGCCGAGTTTCTGAGGTTATAGCATGGAATAGCACTTTTGGGAGTCTTCCGAACGTGCAGAGTAATATCTAGCATGTCAGATATTCTGAGCGTGCGTCTGAGCGTTGACCAATGAGATGGCACAACGCCACCTACGTCACATGCACGCGAATCACTGGAAAACCCGTTGTTAACTGTGTGATTCGTTGCAATAAAATAATGAGAAACATCATATTCGTGGCAAAAGAATTATTGTGACTTGTGTGTTATGAGAATATGCTATTTGAAGACAGTGACACACTGAAGATCCACCCAAAATGCATTGTTCTTGGTACAATTTGTTATAATTAAATTTCAATTAGTAACATATCTACGATTAAGGTTTTCAGCACGTGCAAACACGCTATGATTGAGCGTCAGCAGTGCCTTGTTGGTGTAGCGTCACTGATCCGTTTGACCTATGGCAGCGCCATCAAGCGGGCCAACCATAGCGCCATCTGGTTTCCCCCTTCAAGCTAGACGAGTTTCGTTCTTTGTAGTTTTTTCGTTTGGTGCTTATTTCGTGAGATATTTGGCCTGGTCACTATCAATGGACCACCCTGCAGTATAGAGTCTCACTCGCCTAGCTGAGGTCGTTATCGATGACAGAGGCGGTGTCACAGGGTATTAACGCAACTTGTCTGTGGGGAAGGGTGGACAACTATTTTTTTCCAGTGAGATCGAGTACAGCTATATATATACTAAGATGGTATCTGTTCTTTCGGACATGTCCGAAAGTACAGATACCATCGGCGACCATGCAGCTCGCTAGAATGAAATTACAATGAAATGAACACCCTTACCTGCTTACAGGCGTTGACATACGTCAACGGAGACAGATGAAAATGTGTGCCCCGACCGTGGCTCGAACCCGGGACCTCCTACTTACACGGCAGACGCTCTATCCATCTGAGCCACTGAGGACACAGAGGCTAATGCGACTGCAGGGATTTATCTCTGGCACGCCTCCCGCGAAACCCACATTCTCAGCGTATTGTCCCGCACTACATTCGCAGTGCCCCCGCCCATTATACTCATTACTCGCGGCGCGTTGCCGATTCCCGTAAGAGTTCGGGCACTGTTTGTGCATTCGCACTGAAGAAGAAGATGGTCAAGTGGCCGGTGAACCTTAACTATATATATATACACTATGATGGTATCTGTTCTTTCGGACATGAACAGATACCATCGGTGACCATGCAGCTCGCTAGAATGAAATTACAATGAAATGAATACCCTTACCTGCTTACAGGCGTTGACATACGTCAACGGGGACAGATGAAAATGTGTGCCCCGACTGGGACTCGAACCTGGGCTCTCCTACTTACATGGCAGACGCTCTATCCACCAGAGCCACCGAAGTCACAGAGGACAGTGCGACTGTAGGGATTTATCTCTGGCACGCATCCCGCGAAACCCACATTCTACGAATGTAGTGCGGGACAATATTTTGAGAATGTGGGTTTCGCGGGAGGCGTGCCAGAGATAAATCCCTGCAGTCGCACTATCTTCTGTGTCCTCGGTGGCTCAGATAGATAGAGCGTCTGCCATGCAAGCAGGAGATCCCGGGTTCGAGTCCCGGTCGGGGCACACATTTTCATCTGTCCGCGTTGACGTATGTCAACGCCTGTAAGCAGCTAAGGGTGTACATTTCATTGTAATCGAGTACGGCGCCTCAGGTGAGAACACCAGCAGATGCATACGCAGACACTCACCTCGTATCGGCGAGAAGAAGCGCTTGGGCCTCCGAATGTTGGCGTACGGGTCCGGCGAGCAGGGCGGCGGTGCACTACGCGCTGGCGAACAGGGCGGAGGTGCGCATGGGGATGGTGCACAGGGTGCAGGCGCGCATGGGGATGGCGCACACGGTGGCGGGGTCGGCGTGCGCCGGCCTGCGTCACAACAACACGGCTCAGTCTGGCCGGGTCACTCACACGACAACTCTAGTGGGAGCTCAAAGTCTCACGCTATCGGGGACAGAGCCAGAGTCACAGAGTACTTACTAATGTAACTTCTCTGGAGGGGGGGGGAGGGGCACAATTCTTTTTCCATTGAAGTAGAGTATGACTACGTAGGTGAACACAGTGGCAGACGCATCAGCAGAGGCTCACCTCGTAGTGGCGAGAAGAAGCGCTTGGGCCGCCGAATGTTGGCGTACGGGTCCGGCGAACAGGGCGGCGGAGAAGGGGAGCGCTGGCCTGTGGGACAACAGAGCACACTGTGCGTCAGTCTGGAGCAGGCTCACCTGTCACTTACCTGTCTAGTGGAAGTGGAACTTCTCACACTGTCTTCGTAACATTTGCTGCTCTCTACGGAATTCGTGCTGTAGTATTTCGTGGCTGTGGGATAAGTTACTTGGAATTTAATCCACGTGTGAGTGTATTTTCGGTGTTTTCAGCACAAAAACTGAAACATCCCCTTGTTGTTGTTGTTGTTGTGGTGGTCTTCAGTCCTGAGACTGGTTTGATGCACCTCTCCATGCTACTCTATCCTGTGCAAGCTTCTTCATCTCCCAGTACCTACTGCAGCCTACATCCTTCTGAATCTGCTTGGTATATTCATCTCTTGGTCTCCCTCTACGATTTTTACCCTCCACGCTGCCCTCCAGTACTAAATCCCTTGGTGCCTCAGAACATGTCCTACCAAGCGATCCCTTCTTCTAGTCAAGTTGTGCCACAAACTCCTCTTCTCCCCAATTCTATTCAATACCTCCTCATTAGTTATGTGATCTACCCATCTAATCTTGAGCATTCTTCTGTAGCACCACATTTCTAAAGCTTCTATTCTCTTCTAGTACAAACTATTTATCGTCCATGTTTCACTTCCACACTTAAATCTATACTCGATGTTAACAAATTTCTCTTCTTCAGGAACGCTTTCCTTGCCATTGCCAGTCTACATTTTATATCCTCTCTACTTCGACCATCATCAGTTATTTTGCTCCTCAAATAGCAAAATTCCTTTACTACTTTAAGCGTCTCATTTTCTAATCTAATTCCCTCAGCATCACCCGACTTAATTCGACTACATTCCATTATCTTCGTTTTGCTTTTGTTGATGTTCATCTCATACCCTCCTTTCAAGACACTGTCCATTCCGTTCAACTGATCTTCCAAGTCCTTTGCTGTCTCTGACAGAATTACAATGTTATCGGCGAACCTCAAAGTTTTTATTCCTTCTCTATGGATTTTAATACCTACTCTGAATTTTTCTTTTGTTTCCTTTACTGCTTGCTCAATATACAGATTGAATAACATCGGGGATAGGCTACAACACTGTCTCATTCCCTTCCCAACCACTGCTTCCCTTTCATGCCCCTCGACTCGTACAACTGCCATCTGGTTTCTGTACAATCTGTAAATAGCCTTTCGCTCCCTGTATTTTACCCCTGCCACCTTGAGAAATTGAAAGAGAGTATTCCAGTCAACATTGTCAAAAGCTTTCTCTAAGTCTACAAATGCTAGAAACGTAGGTTTGCCTTTCCTTAATCTTTCATCTAAGATAAGTCGTGGTCAGTTTTGCGTCACGTGTTCCAACATTTCTACGGAATCCAAACTGATCTTCCCCGAGGTCGGCTTCTACCAGTTTTCCATTCGTCTGTAAAGAATTCGCGTTAGTATTTTGCAGCTGTGACTTATTAAACCGATAGTTTGGTAATTTTCACATCTGTCAACACCTGCTTTCTTTGGGATTGGAATTATTATATTCTTCTTGAAGTCTGAGGGAATTTCGCCTCCCCTGGAAAAATTATAAATGACAATGCTGGTAAACCTCTTACGTTATTTGATTTTGAAACAGCTGAGCAAAACTGAACGTACTCAGACATTTTTCTCTTTACTTATTCTGATCAACACTATACTGACACACAATTTTTTTTTTAATTGCGCAACGCAATCTGACTTTCAATAATCCCTACAAAAGAATGGCCCTGACTAACAATAACCTATACCTTTCATGAATCACTTACCTCACAAAAATCTTCGTTACTCGAACTACTGGAATACAGCGGGCGCCAATACTGCCAGCTAAATAAAAGATTCTAACTACTGTGAAATGCTTTCCGGAAATCTAAGAAAATGGAATCTGCTGTTGCCTTCCGTAGGATATCATGTCAGAAAAGAGCCAGCAGAGTTCCACACGGGTGATGCTTTCTAAATCCGTGCTAATTTGTGCTCAGAAGCTTTTCTGTCACAAGGAAATATATTATACTCGAACTCAGAATGTGTTAAAGAATTCTGCGGCAAACGGATGTTAAGGATTTTTCGTCTGTAATTCTGTGGATCAGTTATTTCTCAAATCTTACGAGGGTAATCCCAAAAGTAAGGTCTCCTATTTTTTTATAAGTACAAAATTCTGTTTGTGTGGCAGTTGGTCACACTGTTATGAAGAGTGCTTCACGCGGTGTGTGTGAACATGCGCACGCCGCGCTGAGGCGCTCAGTCTTGGCTTGGCAGCCGTTGAGAATGGAGTTTCTGTTGGATGCTACCGCCAAGTGCGAATGGCGCGCACTTATTCGGTTTTTGAACGCAGTAGCCACTGCGCCGATTGAAATACATCGCCAATTGACGGGAGTGTATGGTGAGTCGTGCATGGATGTCAAAAATGTTCCTAAGTGGTGTAGAGAGTTTGCAGCTGGTAGGACCGAAATTCACGACGAACGAAGGAGTGGGAGACCGTCAATTTCTGAGGAGACAGTGTTGAAGGGTGAGCAAAGCAAGCGTGAAGATCGGCGGATCACCCTGGATGATCTCTGCATGTTGGTTCCTGAGGCTTCCCGAAGCACCGCTCACAGAATTTTAACGGAAAAACTCAACTACCGGAAGGTGTGCGCAAGATGGGTGCCACGCATGCTGACTGAGGACCACATGCGGCAACGAGTTGGTGCTTCCCGCGCATTTCTTCACCGCCTTGCAGCCGAACAGGTCAACTTTTTGGATTCAATTGTCACGCTTGACGAAACCTGAGCATACCACTTTACACCTGAGACCACAACTTTCTGAACAGCATGGTGGCGAGCTGGTATGACACGGGCATACAAAAACTGCCACAGCGTCTACAAAAATGCATCGACATAAATGGTGATTATGTCGAAAAATAGCTAAATGTTCAAGCTGTAAACTGATGTAAACCACTGTAGAAATAAACAGGTCTATGTACTTATAAAAGAATAGGAGACCTTACTTTCGTGATTACCCTCGTATATACAGGAATCACCCGCGCTTTTTTCCATTCACTTGGGACTTTTTGTTCGGTGAGAGATTCACAATAAATACAGGCCATACTCTCCATAAAACCGAATTGGGATTCCACATGGACTTGGTGGCTTGTTTCTTTTCAGCCATTTCAGCTGCTTCTCTACGGCACTCTTGTTAATTCCTCTGTCATCCATGTGGATATCTGTATGACAGTCAATGACGATATGATTGTATGATCCTCATGCGTGAATGATTTCTTAAACTTCAGCTTTACTGTTGCTGTCTTTCCTACCCGAGACTGGTCGATGAGTGAATAGAAGCCTTCAACCCTCTTAGTGATTTTATATATGACCAGAATTTTTTGGATTCGCAGTAAATTCTTCCACTAAGGTGCGACAGTGGTAGTTGTATGTTTCGCGCTTTGCTCTTCTTACTGGCGCATGAATTTCTACTAACTCTTGACTGTCAATATTTGTAGGCTCTTTTTTCAACCGAGTGCAACAATGCCTATTTCCTCAGCAAATTCTGAACTTGGTTATCAAATCATCCTTAATTCACTTACTTGGCACATATGCGACTTACAGTCAGTTTAAACTTTGTCCATAATCCCTCTGTGCCCATTATACTGGAGCTAAATGATGTCCATTCATTGTCTAAGTGGGCTACTAACAACTGCTTATCTGCCTTTTCTAGCATAAAAGCACTTTCCTGGCTTTCTTGACCGATCGTCGCTGTGATGACATTACGATCACTAATACCTGTTTCTAAACTGACACTGTCATAAGGTTCAAAATGGTTCAAATGGCTCTGAGCACTATGGGACTTAACATGTGTGGTCATCAGTCCCCTAGAACTTAGAACTACTTAAACCTAACTAACCTAAGGACATCACACACATCCATGCCCGAGGCAGGATTCGAACCTGCGACCGTAGCAGTCGCGCGGTTCCGACTGCGTGCCTAGAACCGCAAGACCACCGCGGCCGGCCTGTCATAAGGTCAGACCTGTTTGTAGCTATAAGGTCTAAAATGTTTGCGTGTTGCACTATTTAAATGTCGAGATATTCTCTAAGGTCGGATGAGAGTACACTCATGATTACACCATGAGAAAGTCGTGAGAGTGTTTGGCTAGCTCTAGCGAACAGACAGACGACAACAGCTGAAATCTTGACAGAGGTTACAGACAGTGTGACACCATAAACTGTCGGAAACAGATTGCTGGAAGCTAAGTTGAGATCTAGAGCTGCAATGCACTGTTCACCGTTGACACCGTACCACAGACAGCAGGCACTTGCGTCACATAGATTCAGCGTCAAAAGGAGCATTTATTTATGAGCAATAGTTAATATTTACCAGTGTAGAGGTCCCCGCGTCAGTCATCCATCCTCTGGAATTCGCTGCATCCTTCTGGAATTGCCAATTCCTTATAGACAACCTTGTGAACTAAGACCATCTCATAAAGCTTCTGCCATTAGCTGCAGGATCATTTATATTGCTACACATGCTTTGTGGCTCAGCCGCAACAAATCAGTCACGTAATGTGATCAGAGATCTGCAGTCACACTTACCTATTATGATAAGCAACCTACATGTGCTCTGCACAGATGTCGTTGCTCTCCACCCAAAAACACCTACCTAGGGGAGAAACGTAGCGGTATATATATTCATCAAAATGACGCTTATATCATAGCTTGACAGGTATGTTCCATCCTTGTGCAGTAAATCACTACATACTGCAAAGCTTCAATCAGTTTGCAACGTTTTTGACAGGGATCAACGACTGACTGTCGAAATGATCCCAGACAGTACCCTCGCTACAACACGCATGCTTTGTGGAGTTTTGGATCACGTATCTGCGTTTGGAGTATCTGGTACATTTAAAACATAGTTACAAGAAGAGTAATAAAGGATTCCCACATTATTATTTATAGAGCATTGTCACTGACTCCTCTGTGAAGAAAGACGGTGACACTGATTTTTCTAAAAAACGTGATATTTAGTTTCCCTACAACACACAGCGATGCAATTGCAAGTCAAGAAAATGCATACCAGCGCACTTTATAACATCGGTAAGTTGACTATTGAATCGCAAATAGTGTTGGAGGTTATGCATAATATCCAGTCCTCCACACTTAGATACAGTGCAACTGTCCTCTTCAAGCAGATCCAAATATTAGTGGAGATTTATAAATAAAACCTGCATCCTCTGCGATAGTAAATGTCCTCGAATCCACTATCTTCTACAACTACACTGATGTGTGTAAACTTTCAAATGCTGTTAACAGTAAATGCTGATATCTTGTAATCTCCATTCGTGTCCAGAATTTTTCCATGTATGCCGTTTTAAAGAATTAGCAAGCTTTTCTTGCATACTAGCGGTGGCGTATGGTAATCCAGAGTTCTGTATTCAGGGCACTTTACAACACAATAAGTCGGATTCGAATTTATAAATAGTGTTTGTGTTTTCCACGTTAAGTAATTGAAACTATCGGCAGTTGGAGCACACATCTTCTTGGGTGCATGATAGCAACGTTTTTCCCTATTTTCTTGTGTAGAGAACTAGAGTTTCTCCCACTTCACCAAACGAATGGCTATTTGCCAGTTCACACCCCAATAGAAGAAGAAGAAGTGTATAGTAAATACTGCTTGGTAGTATGAAAAGTACATAGCACAGTCACGAAAATGTAAATATCGGTTTAATACTTCTTTAATAAACGTTGCTGCAGGACTGAAACGAATGCATTTCGGAAGCCAACAAATACTGAATCTTCTTGATTGCCCTGATCCATGGTTTTCTGGGTGTCATGTGAGAAAGATTCGAACTGGTTTCTGCATGTCCTATGTTTACGGAAACTGTTCTGATTGACGTGAAGGAGGTCTTACATTTCGAGCTGCCCCATTACATTTAAGCTCAGAATATGCTACAAGATTCTACTGTCGACGGATGTCAGAGACATTCGACGATAATTTCGTGGATCACTTAGGTTGCCCCCTTTTTTTTAGACGTGTGTTACCGAACCAACCACATTGCATACTAACTCGTTCAACAGTCTACGGAAGGTCTCGACAAATGTCTGGAGTAGTACTGGAGGGAACTGACTCCATGAATCCTGCAGAGCTGTTCATAAATCTGTAATAGTACGAATGGGTGGAGATCTCTTCTCAACAGCACGTTGCAAGGCATCCCAAATATGCTTAATAATGTTCATGTCTGCGCAGTTTGGTGGCCAGCGGAAGTGTTTAAATTCAGAAGAGTGTTGGCGGAGCCAGTCTGTACCAATTCTGGACGTGTGGGGTGTCCCATTGTCCTGCTGGAATTGCCCAAGTCCGTCTGAACGCACAATGGACATGAATGGACGAAGGTGATCAGACAGGATGCTTACGTACATGTCACCTGTCAGAGTCGTATTTAAACGTATCAGGGGTCCCATATCACTCCAACTGCGGGTCCCATATCACTCCAACTGCAATCGTCCCACGCTATTACAGAGCCTCCACCAGCTTGAACAGTCCCCTGCTGATATGCAGGATCCATCGATTCATGAGGTTGTCTCCATACCAGTACACGCCCATCCGCTCTAAACAATTTGAAACGAGACTCGTCCGACCAGGCAACACATTTCCAGTCATCCATAGTCCAATGTCGTTGTTCACGGACCAGGCGAGGCGTAAAGCTTTGTGTCGTCCAATCATCAACGGTACACGAGTGGGGCTTCGGCTTCAAAACCCATATCGACGATGTTTCGTTGAATGGTTCGGACGCCGGCGCTTGTTGATGGCCCAGCAGGAAATCTGCAGCAATTTGCGGAAGGGCTGCACTTCTGTCACGTTGAACGATTCTCTTCAGTCGTCGTTGGTCCAGTTCTTGCAGGATCTTCTTCCGGCCGCAGCGATGTCGGAGATTTGATGTTTTACCGGATTCATGACATTCACGGTTGTTGTTGTTGTTGTTGTTGTGGTCTTCAGTCCTGAGACTGGTTTGATGCAGCTCTCCATGCTACTCTATCCTGTGCAAGCTTTTTCATCTCCCAGTACCTACTGCAACCTACATCCTTCTGAATCTTCTTAGCGTATTCATCTCGTGGTCTCCCTCTACGATTTTTACCCTCCACGCTGCCCTCCAGTACTAAATTGGTGATCCCTTGATGCCTCAGAACATGTCCTACCAACCGATCCCTTCTTCTGGTCAAGTTGTGCCACAAACATCTCTTCTCCCCAATCCTATTCAATACTTCCTCATTAGTTATGTGATCTACCCATCTAATTTTCAGCATTCTTCTGTAGCACCACATTTCGAAAGCTTCTATTCTCTTCTTGTCCAAACTATTTATCGTCCATGTTTCACTTCCATACATGGCTACACTCCATACGAATACTTTCAGAAATGACTTCCTGACACTTAAATCAATACTGGATGTTAACAAATTTCTCTTCTTCAGAAACGCTTTCCTTGCCATTGCCAGCCTATATTTTATATCCTCTCTACTTCGACCATCATCAGTTATTTTGCTCCCCAAATAGCAAAACTCCTTTACTACTTTAAGTGCCTCATTTCCTAATCTAACTCCCTCAGCATCACCCGACTTAATTAGACTACATTCCATTATCCTTGTTTTGCTTTTGTTGATGTTCATCTTATATCCTCCTTTCAAGACACTGTCCATTCCATTCAACTGCTCTTGCAAGTCCTTTGCTGTCTCTGACAGGATTACAATGTCATCGGCGAACCTCAAAGTTTTTATTTCTTCTCCATAGATTTTAATACCTACTCCGAATTTTTCTTTTGTTTCCTTTACTGCTTGCTCAATATACAGATTGAACAACATCGGGGAGAGGCTACAACCCTGTCTTACTCTCTTCCCAACCACTGCTTCCCTTTCATGTCCCTCGACTCTTATAACTGCCATCTGGTTTCTGTACAAATTGTAAATAGCCTTTCGCTCCCTGTATTTTACCCCTGCCACCTTTAGAATTTGAAAGAGAGTATTCCAGTCAACACTGTCAAAAGCTTTCTCTAAGTCTACAAATGCTAGAAACGTAGGTTTGCCTTTCCTTAATCTTTCTTCTAAGATAAGTCGTAAGGTCAGGATTGCCTCACGTGTTCCAGTGTTTCTACGGAATCCAAACTGATCTTCCCCGAGGTTGGCTTCTACTAGTTTTTCCATTCGTCTATAAAGAATTCGTGTTAGTATTTTGCAGCTGTGACTTATTAAGCTGATAGTTCGGTAATTTTCACATCTGTCAACACCTGCTTTCTTTGGGATTGGAATTATTATATTCTTCTTGAAGTCTGAGGGTATTTCGCCTGTTTCATACATCTTGCTCACCAGATGGTAGAGTTTTGTCAGGACTGGCTCTCCCACGGCCGTCAGTAGTTCCAATGGAATATTGTCTACTCCGGGGGCCTTGTTTCGACTCAGGTCTTTCAGTGCTCTGTCAAACTCTTCACGCAGTATCATATCTCCCATTTCATCTTCATCTACATCCTCTTCCATTTCCATAATATTGTCCTCAAGTACATCGCCCTTGTATAGACCCTCTATATACTCCTTCCACCTTTCTGCTTTCCCTTCTTTGCTTAGAACTGGGTTTCCATCTGAGCTCTTGATATTCATACAAGTGGTTCTCTTCTCTCCAAAGGTCTCTTTAATTTTCCTGTAGGCGGTATCTATCTTACCCCTAGTGAGATAGGCCTCTACATCCTTACATTTGTCCTCTAGCCATCCCTGCTTAGCCATTTTGCACTTCCTGTCGATCTCATTTTTGAGACGTTTGTATTCCTTTTTGCCTGTTTCACTTACTGCATTTTTATATTTTCTCCTTTCATCAATTAAATTCAATATTTCTTCTGTTACCCAAGGATTTCTACTAGCCCTCGTCTTTTTACCTACTTGATCCTCTGCTGACGGTACACTCGTGAAATGGTCGTACGAGAAAATCCCCACTTCATCGTTACCTCGGAGATGCTCTGTCCCATCGCTCGTGCGCCGAATATAACACCACGTTCGAACTCACTTAAATCTTGACAACCTGCCATTGCAGCAGCAGTAACCGATGTAACAACTGTGCCAGACACTCGTTGTCTTATACAGGCGTTGCCGACCGCAGCGACGTATTCCGCCTGTTTACATATCTCTGTATTTGATAATGCACACTTGTACTAGTTTCGTTGGCGCTTCTGTGTAGTAATAATCGAGTAACCCCTATGTTGAAATGTGTGTGAAATCTTATGGGACTTAACTGCTAAGGTCATCAGTCCCTAAGCTTACGCACTACTTAACCTAAATTATACTAAGGACAAACACACACACCAATGCCCGAGGGAGGACTCGAACCTCCGCCGGGATCATCCGCACAGTCCATGACTCCCATCAAAGATAACTTTTCAATTGGCGCGTAGTGTAGAGAAAAAGTATTTCGGTGGTTGTATATACGGTATCAGCACCAATAAACTAATTACACAACTGGCTTCACAAATGAAGAATGTAGTGGGTGTTATTCCGAAAGTACGAGTATCCTGAAAGAGTGTGATGATCTGATATAATATTTAATTTACTGAAAGGTATTGCTGTGCTACTTTTCTCAATAGTAACTCTTTCATCCGCGAACCCCACACTGTCGGTTTGGCAAGCCCTAGTTGACTAGCCAGCATCTGGCATGTGCAACACTCTGAGGGACACGCTTGTCACTATTTTCGCATTGGCCATATGAAGAACAGAAATAAAACCTCTTGGTAAGTTTCCATTCCAATCGTTCAATATCAAAAGTATTTTGGGTTATAAGGATTTCGCCAAAATTGCAACAGAATTGCTGATTTATTTTTAGGCAAATTGTTAACCTTTTCTCTTTTGAAGCAACATCAAACTTTATGAGTGACAGCTACATTTTTCTTGATGATTGTGATGCTTTTGCCAAAACACAGTATGATTTGCACACAACAATTTTGTAGCGCATGTTGCGACATAATTCTGAAACAGAGTGCCTGATTAAACCAGCATATGGCGACCAGAAACGTCAATAGCTTATGGAAAACCTCATTGTGTCAGTTTGCAGTAACATAAGAGAAGAAATTTCATGTTTATTTTCATACTAGATAGTTCCCCTTTCACTAGCTGTTACTGACTCTTAAGAAAATTACAGTAGTCTACTGAACAAAAAATAAAATAAAAAACCATAACTTCTGCTATATCATTACAGATAAGGAAGTTCCATATGTTTACGATCTGGCAAAATACTCTTCTCCTTGTCATTCGCCAAAATCTCGTTTCGATATCTCGACTGGTTTAGGGAGTATAAGGGATGTTTTGAATATACCATTCTCTCGTGTGTGTGATCGTGAATAAACGAGCGAGACATACGATCCATTTTCTCGAGATTGGAGACAGAGACCTCCTGCCATATCTAAAGAAAAATTTAATATATCAGCTAAATTTAGTACACAGAAACATATGGTGTAACATGCCCCAAAAGCAAAATCATATGGCCCATATTTTTCATTGCAAACTTTTCGAATTTTGTGCAGTGCCTTACTTAAATGTGTATACACAATAGTACGCATAATGGGCACTTCATAATGAACCTGACATATAAAGCTAAACCAGGCATATAAAGCTACATGTAATGCAAAAACGAAGTGTTTTAACCAAATAATTTCCGTAAAATCGTTTGAGAATGATTGCAGGGTGCGCACTTCGATTCTGACAGCACAGCGCATTGTCAACCAGCATACGCAAAGAAGTCAACGCGTCTCAATATGTGCAGGGCATGCCGGCATGTGCAGAACGTGTGCATTGCACTGTTATGTTGTATCTCTTCACATGCTCTATACACATTTCAATTTGCACTTAGCCTTAGGCTTTCTGTATACCAAATGAGTGAACAGTAAGACTCGTGTATTGGTGGTGCGCTACCGCCTCATGACAGTCATCAATGTATGCAGTCTGCACGGAAGGTACCTCTTTGATAAACGAAAAGTGGATGTCACAGGATATGATGGCTGGTGGGTAGTGACTAGTTTTCGCCTGAAATACTGAGCGAGGTCATTTGTTTGTACAGAAGGGGAGGATGACAGTGTGTGCCTGCTTCCGGCAATAAGAATCGACAACAGAATCGAGGTGCAAGCCCTGCAGTCTTTCACGAACTATTGGTAAAAAAATTCATTTTTGCATTACTTATAGCTTTATATACCACCTTCATGGTAATGGTCATATTTATTGTGGTAATTGCATTTAAGTAGGACACTGTGCAAAATTCAAAAAAGTTTGCAATAAAAAACAGGAGCCGCTCTGATATTGTGTTTGGTGTGTGTGTGTGTTAGATAATACATTTCTGTGTATGAAATTTAGCTAACTTATTGAATTTTTCTTTAAACTTGTATTGACGTTTCTGTCTGTCACAATCTTGAGAAAATCGATCTTATGTTGCACACTCATTTGCGATTGTGTGCTCCAGCGATAAGGCCAGAATGAAATATCCGCAACATTCCTCGTATTTCATAAATGGTCTGAGGTATTGAAATGAGATTATGGCAAATGGTAGCATGCAAAGAAGAGATTGTTTTTCCATATGGTTGTCACGCAAAACTTCATTATCTGTTGTGTTCCACTAATTACAGATGTTTTCAATGAAAGAATGTAATTTTTAAGGGCCATAGATAGCTGGTAAAACTAGAAATACTACCAGTTTAGGAAGACATTACACTTTCATTTTTGTACCGGGGATGACCTTTTCATAATCTATTGACCTTACTTTCCCTCAGTTCTTCATTTAATACGGGGTGTCCGAAAAGTCTTTCCCTCATTACATAAATTGATAACTCAGGCTAGAAGTAAGATACAAATATGAAACTTGTGTCGAATTGTTTACAACTATTAAAGTTTTTTTTTCTGTTTTAGGTTCGCAGTACGTAAGTAGTGGATGAGGTGCAGTGCACCAAAGGCAGTCCAAAGATGAATGTTTAGTGCACGCTATTGCACGATCGAATTATCGGGCCATTCTTCTTCCCTGAGGCTACCATCACATCTGCAGTGTATTTGGACATGTTGGAACTGTATGCTGTTCCTCAGCTGCCCTAGTATCACCTCGATGTCTTGTTTCAGCAAGACGGTGCACCGCCTCATTGGAGTTTGGACGCCCGTGCCTATCTCAATACGACCTTTCCTGGGCGATGGATTGGTCGTGATGGGCCAACGGTTTGGCCTCCACGTTTTCCTGACATAACCCCTTTAGACCTCTATTTATGGGGTTATGTCAAGGACGAGGTCTACCGAACACGTGTACCAGATCTTGAAACCCTGCGGCAACGGATAACCACAGTCGTTGAATCGATCCCTCCAGTGATGTTGGCTAATGTGTGGACGGAAATTGAATATCGCCTAGATGTGCTACGTGCTCATGTGGAAGTTTACTGATGTGTGAAAAAAACTTTGATAGTTTGTAAACAATTAGACACTACTTTCATATTTGTATCTTACTTCTAGCCTGAGTTATCGATTTATGTAATCAGGGAAAGACTTTTCGGACACCCTGTATGCTTAATAAACCACTGTTTCAAAATTCTCTCGCAGTTGTATCTGCGCTACATATTAGAGAGGTGACATGTAAACACTGCTATGTTTTGGCAAATAAAGCAAATTTGAACATGGCAACAAGAGACATATAGGTTTTACTAAAAATTAGCCATTCATGATGCTTCTCTTGAAGTTACAGATGTTTAACAAGCCAGGCGAAAATAAATCGCTGGTTTTGCTGCATTTTCAGTGGAATTATTTTTAGATACTTACCAAAGCAGAGGTAACAGTAGACCTTTTCGAATGGTCACCATGGGAATGTGGTTGTTGAAGGGCTCCACTTAATATGTATTCACAAAAAAATGTGAGTATAGGCTCAAATGGCTCTGAGCACTATGGGACTTAACACCTATGGTCATCAGTCCCCTAGAACTTAGAACTACTTAAACCGAACTAACTTAATGACATCACACACATCCATGCCCGAGGCAGGATTCGAACCTGCGACCGCAGCGGTCACGCGGTTCCAGGCTGTAGCGCCTAGAACCGCACGGCCACACTGGCCGGCTGCGAGTATAGGCTTCGGTTTAGAACGACACTTCCCCTTACAGCGCCTGCAGGTAACCCCATCGCTAGCACAGCACCTACCCACAACCGCCTCCACTTCCCCTGTCCCCACGTGTGCCCTGCTGATTGCACATCTACCAGCCACATTACACTCTACCTCAAATTTTTACAGTGTCATGGTCTATAAGGACCGATTAACGATTTGCACCATCAGTTGAATCCACTTTAATTATTCTCTTGTTACTTTACATCTACACAGAATCAGCATTTACTGTTTGCCCATGTGTAAATGTGTTTTGAAGGCAAAATCTGATGTAAGCTATATCTTGTTTTTGTGTCCCAAATTTGACTGTGAAGGACCAGTATTTTTGAATACATTGGTAAATACAGGGTACAATCTCTCTTATCAGGGAAGTACTTGGGCTCGAACAAACAGATCTATGAACGTTTGGTTACAGGACCATTATGTACCTCTGAATGTGCTGGTGGGTGTCGTTTTTCTGCAAAACTCTGCAGTCATGCTCTAGATATCACTGTAGATGTAATTGTAGACGCCATGCGCAATGCAGCAATCTTAACTATAAATGTAAATGCGGAATGTCAATAAAATGCTCCGAGCAATACGAATGACTGCAAAACGCACAGTCAAGAAATGCAAGTTGATCGCATGGCGTATTTGCGCATTCTATAATATCCGTGTTGAACGCCACGTCAATGACACTTTTAAAGTTGTTCACTGGTTCACCAATATCGTAGCCAGCGTTCTGCCACGTGTAACGAAGCATTGGTCTATATACTCCCGCAGATAACTGATTGTAAATGACAGAATGCATATTCATGATAAAGAATCTGTCGTACAATTTCGGCTGCATATTACTGGAACGTAGTTTAATGAAGTCTGTTATTCTCTTGGCATATATTTTATATTGCCCAAAGAAATACACATCCAGAGGTTGTGCATATTTTGTAGTTTTAGGCGGAATGATTTTTAAATCTACATGTTTTCCGCCAGATGCTTCCAGTAGTACTCGTTCATCCTTATGTCCATACCAGGAGTCACAAAGTACTAATGACTTTCTCGACAAATGTGGATTCAAAACTGACAGAAAAAACGTCTTTAGATGTTGTTTCGTCATCTTCCCACTCACACTTGCATCGACGACGACATTTGGAGGGCACCGCGTTTCTATTTCCCTTGACACGCGGGGTCCAAACTTTCCACTGGATTCTTGGAAGCAAATAGAGAGTTTGTTTCCAATCGTCTGTACATTGATATGGCAACATCGATCCATCGATCGTGTAACTACGTGTTGCACAGTTAACTGATTGCAACATCGCGACAGTGTTTCTCTCCCCTTTCATGGATAGTATTCTGTCACAAGAAAGTTCATAGTTGAACAGACTCTGATCACAGTTCCGTACAGAACTAATATCGATGTTTTCTCTCGTGATATGCTCGTTGACGTCAGCAACAAACGTTTGAGCTCTTTCAATCAGCTCTTCTTCGTCATCCTTATCTTTTCGTGCTTGGAGCATAGTGATACGGCGTGATATTATCCTAAACTCATTTTTCAAATTGGTAATAAATCCTAGTGAAGATGTAAAATTTGTACACCCGAGATTTCTGGCTACGTCCAATGCCCAATGTTGTAAATGCCAATAATGAACGGCGGAACCGCATTCTCGCGCTTCATCGAATTTCGCCATTACAAGCTCCTTGATGGTCTTGAACACCAGTGTACGATTTCCTTTGAAAACTGTATTTCCTTTTCTTTTCTTTGCCACGTAATCCAGTATGTTTTTAATATTGCTTTTAGACTTCAGTTTAGGGTATCTTTTCAGAAGCTTGTCGTATGTGTCGAAACCTCTTACGTAATAATCATCGTACATGTTCTCCAGTGTGTTCTCATCAAACGCGGTCATGATACTTGCAACTTTAACCTTCTTCTGGGGAGACGGTTGGTATTCACTGTCACTGCTTCCATCGCCTCTTCCCGCATTTGCCGTAGCACTACCGTTTGCAATGAATTGTTCGCCATTATCATCCCTATCATCATCATTATGAGTTAGTGTTACAACAGTATCTGTATCTAACTTATGCTCATATTTCTGCACTATAATAGATACCAGAAAACATGCGAATGATTCGTCTTCTACACCAATGCCATCTTCACGAAGAAGGGTTCTTCGTAACTTCATCTCAACCAATCGCAATACATTAGCAGGATTGATTACCAATCGCCGAGCCATCTGACGCTTCAATACACAAATAATGTCACAAAACGCAACTTCAGAGGCACACTGCACCGTCCCTACTGGTCCCGACTGGCGTACCGGCAGCTCAGTGTGCAATGCGGCATGGCATACGCAGATACCATTAACGAACGAAAAAAATGGCTCTGAGCACTATGGGACTTAACTACTGTTGTCATCAGTCCCCTAGAACTTAGAACTACTTAAACCTAACGAACCTAAGGACATCACACACGTCCATGCCCGAGGCAGGATTCGAACCTGCGACCGTAGCAGTCGCGCGGTTCCGGACTGCGCGCCTAGAACCGCTAGACCACCGCGGCCGGCCTCTAACGGACGACTGCAGAGTTTTGCAGATGCGGGAGTATCACTAGTGCAATAAGAGACCTTTACATTACTTCTCACACTATTTTGGTGTATTTGTGTTTGTTCGAGCCCAAGTACTTTCCTGGTTAGACACCTTCTCATGTATTGTCTACTAAGGATACTTGCCTATGAATGTGATTGTTAATTTCCATAACAGTACAGAGAAAATTCTGTGGTTCTTAATGGTATTCATATTTTCATTTCTTTGTATAACTTCTGTTTAAACTTAAGAAGTACTGTGAAGTGATAACACAAAAGTGTGTAAATGCTTATTGTGCCAATTGTTAAAAATTTACCGGGGAATACTTGCGACAGCTGGTCCTCTTATTTCAGTAAATATGCATTTATGTATTTTCTTTGTATAACGGAGTACATACACATGCTAAACAGAGCACAGACTTACTGTAGGAGGGGCAGGGTATCTCGCGGGACAGGCCGCCGCTGCCAGAGAATCGCAGCGCAGAGGGCGGGCTCATGCTGTCGATGCCGCCTGGGGAGAAACGAGCACAGCGTAAGCAAACCCAGTACGACGGCTGCGCAGCTACTGCTTCTACTACAATGCTACCTGCCTCTACACTACCAGTTGAATAGCGCTATGTTAATTCCTTCCCTTTCACAGCTTACACAAGTGATTCAGTCTGCTAATCATTATTACAACTTTTGTTAATTAGGATCGGAAATTAGCACGATTTTGTAAAATATAAAGTCGAGTTTACACATGATGCACTCTGAATTTATTCACCACAAAGGTGATTGCCATAGAAGACTGAACTGCAAGTCACTACAACTCCACTGCCAGCTGCTGGCAACATTGTCACCCACACTACACTGTCAGGCAAAACATCTGCCAGTTATGACACACCAATCACGAGAGATGTTAGTAATCAAATTTATAACATAAAAACATTACATTAAAACCCCCACACCTCAGTGTGTGAGGATACTGAAATGAAACTGCTGTCAACCATGAGGCACATAGACAACATTCTGAGAATAACTTAAAAATGTAAATAAGTTATACACAACTGCAACTAGTCACTTTTTTGAATAATAATGCTTTATTCCATGAACCGGTTTTCGAACCTTTTCAGGTTCATCTTCAGATGGTTTCGGGAGGATCCGGAAAGTTACATCATTACTGGTAGTAGCATAATGCTGGGTGCTGGTTCTATGGCAGAAAGATGGGTTACACCTTAATGTATCGCCATGACTATAGCTTATCTGTCGATATGGGTATAAATTTAGTTTTTACTTACTGCGACAGTATAGGCGGCTTTTTTCGGATCTGTCTGCCTCCATTTTGATGTCCAGGACACTTTCGCACAAACTATGCTGGAAAAGTGTCACTGTCAAAGAGTAAACTAATATAGTTTGTGTGAAAGTGTTCTGGACATCAAAATGGAGGCTGACAGATCCGAAAAAAGCTACCTATACTGTCACAGTAAGTAAAAACTAAATTTACATCCATATCGACAGATAAGCTATAGTCATGGCGATACATTAAAGTGTAACCCACCTTTCTGCCATAGAACCAGCACCCAGCATTATGCTACTACCAGTATTAATATAACTTCCCGGATCCTCCCGAATCATCTGAAGATGAACCTGAAAAGGTTCGAAAACCGGTTCATGGAATAAAGCATTATTATTCAAAAAAGTGACTGGTTGCAGTTGTGTATAACTTATTTACATTCAATATACAGTCACGGTTCTAAAATATCTGTAATGGATAAGCATAATAAGTTAAAAAGATTTAAACAGATTACGGAATCGTAATGTAAGACCAAAACATTTACAGACAGATGCATTATGGACTTCAAAATTCACAACGCAAACGATCCTTACTCCCAAATCGTTTGTGACAGCACAAGTGGTGCATTCGGGAATTGCAAGATTATGTATCTTTCAAAGTCACTGACAACATTATAACACACATAAAGGATGAATATTATTAAGAAAAGAGGAGGGGATTGGACTACACAATGAGCATCAAATAGTGTCTGCTAATGTTTGTTTCACAAATATTACTATCACTCAAGATTAAAACCCATCTCATTCTTCAAACAGCGCATGTCAACGAAAGGCCGAGTAGCGGATCAGAGGCCATAGAGAGCCTGTATAGGGAGAGAGTGGCCAACCGGACGATACGGCGGCCGTTTTTCAGCCAAACTGCGGGCGGGACTTTAGAATGGCCAGTAGTGGAGTAGTGCAGTACACACTCACCGAATCAAAAGCACAAGACAATATGGCGAAATCATTCGTTAAATGCCTTTCTTTACAGCTATAATATACTAATAGTAGCCTACTACGTACAGCACAGGAAAATTTGATACATTGGCTTTAAAAATCATTCGTTACTTGCATTTATCTCCTTTAAAGTTCGTTTACTAGACATATTGCAATGAAAGTAACGTAAATAAAAAAATATAGTGTATAGCATTTGTTTTGTTTCGCATTTATGTCAACTCTGTTGACTGTGACTGCCCACTTCTTTCGTCTTTCTTCATTGCGTGGAAATGTTAACACGCGAAATCCACCTTCACCTCTATTGGAACAACCAAATGCAGCACAACCTGGCATCGTTTACGAACGTCTGCAGAACGAATTACAGATGTCAAAAATAATACTGTACAATTACTAACGTGTTTACTTCAAACATGTAGACCTACCGACTTCATCACAAAACGCTTCATTATGTCAACTCGTATTTAAGATCGCAAACGCTAATTACGTACTAAAAACGATATACAACTAAATCGAACATGCATGCACAACGCATAACAAGTCTCTCAATAATTCAAATACCTTTTAATCATTTCCCAAAGTCCTTTGAACTTCAATTCAACTCAAAAGCACGGCGAACATAGGAAGCGCGAGAGGCGTTTGGCAGAAAAATGGCGCCAAAGCTAATCAACCAATCAAGGGCAACTTCACCTATGGGCACTCTTTCCCTATACAGGCTATCTAAGAGGCCAGCGCTTACAGCGCACTCACTTGCATGCGGCAGCAGTCGAAAACAATGGTGAATACGTCACACAATGGGTGACAGTGCGACTACTGACTGAGCGTTAAGTTGGCAACGCCGTAGTAAACACAAATCCCAGCGTGCCAGACCGTTGCGTGGGTAGGTCATGTGACTCGACACATTATATACCTCCCACGAATCTGCTGAGTGCAAACGTGGCGTATGCAACCTACTCCACTTTTCATTCGTTTACACTTGGGTAACACTCAGTTTCCAGGATTTCATTCACATCATACCTCATTTTGAAATCACATGCAGTATCGAAGAAAGCAGGAACAGGTACTGACTTCTGTTAGGCCAGTATTACACTATCAAATTTCTTTGTCAAAGATTTGATCAAAGATATGATGAAATATTCGTCAAATTTATTTGACAAAGATCTGTGATGTGGCACTAAAAAGGGGTATTACACTGTCATCAAAGTTCAAGATAGCTAACTACTACAACTTGTTATTCACTGCAGCATGTACCACAATTGCACAATGTGCACATGTGGAAGAGAAGCGGGGAAGAAAAAGGAAACGTACCTGGGTGAAGCTGTGGGTTTTATGATGAGTCAATAAAATCATTCAACAAAACTTGTTACGTTAACTTGTAGTGGAGGACGTCAAGTTGTGCATAAATTACTTAAGAGTGGATGAGCATACAGTTCAGTATTTGCTCAGTGAAGTATATCCTCATATCACAAAGAACAATACTCACTTATATCTGCAGCAGACAGGCTTACTGTAACACTCCGATTCTTGCTACAGGAGAGAGTTAGGTTAGGTTAGGTCAGGTTAGGTTAGGTCTCCAATCTTCTTAATCTATTTTTGTATTCACGGTGCCTCACATCGTAAAGCGCCTCATCAGCTTCATACATGTGTATTAATTTTGTAGTTGTCAGTATACACCAATTGTATTTACTGGCAATGTTTATAAACACACTACAGATGACAGAACGCTGCAGTGCTCCACATGGTTAACATGTCACATTGCAGTGAACAGTAGACAAACGACTTTTATGATCAAATCTACAGCGAGGACCTAGATTTGATCAAATTTATGTGACGACAGACGAGATTTGACAAAGTGCCCTATTACACCATCAAACTTCTTTGACAAAAATATTTAACATATCAACTTTGACAAAGAAATTTGATGGTGTAATACTGGCCTTAGTGTTCGATGCAGGGTGCTTGGGAGTCTCCGTATTAGATTTCGTAGTTAACAGTTTTCGTATCATAAATTGTGTATTATGGGAGAATACAGTTTCAAGGAATGGCATATAGAAACCTTACAGAAACACGTTGTTCTTGGCTCGATTTGTTATAATTAAATATCAATTAATGGCATATCGGCAGTTAAAGCTGTCGTGAGATCTTCTACCAATAGCGAAGGTTTTCTCGAGAGCCTCAAAATATTGTTCTGGAACAGCATTTATTCATAGAATTAAGTTAAATGAGCCGCCGTTTTACTTGGTCTGCTAGATAGCTGTCCACCCTTTTTAATGGCAGTCCAAATCCTGAAACTAGTTTTCATAGTTTCAAAATACAAACTTACGTTGTTGAGACAGCTCAATGAACACTGCTGAATGTATTCATTATTAGATTCAGTGTTGGGTGGCTTGAGGCTGTTCGCTGCTTGTAAATCAGCAGACGTATCACTTTCAGGATGATGGTGTATTAGGAAAAACAGTTAGTACAACTCTTTCAATAAATTTCAGAATTAATTCTCGCAAACACCTAGCCCAAATGAATGCAGAAATTGACAAATTTAGACAACGTAACCTTGGGCTTAACGTACTCCGCAATCAAAAAAAAAAAAAAAAAAAAAAGAAAAGCGGAACCTCCAGCTCTCTGAGTGAGGCGAATGTTAATGTTTTGAAGGGCATGTTCGCCTTACGTGTAGTAAATCAATGACATCACGTGTGCATGAAGTCTTGTGAACTGAGTGTTGCCGTTTAGGACCCAGGCGTCGCTTTGACCGAGCGGCGTGCGAGACGGTTCTTTTGAATAGGGTACGGCCATCTCTAACGAACTCGATGTCGACAGGGTGTTGGTTATTAACTTTCCTTCCTTCCTTACTGGGTTTATTGAAAGAGAAAAATAAACTCTTGGCGATGTCATAACAGGAAGAAAGGCCGGTGGCACGCAGTTTGTCTAATAAAAAGCACACACTAGAAATGATCGAACTTCATATTTTGATAAATAATGTGCTACGTCGATGTCTCCGACCAGGAACGATATAATAATAATAAACAGAACCACACATGTGGTGCACGAGATCACTGATTACTACAGTGTGTGATAATGTTCACACATCACACAAAATATTTACTGGTACATAAGTGAGTTTCTCCAAATCTATGACTGAGTCATCACACACACCTCCTAACATTACCACAGATAGTTATCTCGACCTGTAAACATATGTAAGAAAAATTACTTCAAAACACAAACTGCTTTTGTGAATCTTATTTATCGTTATATCAACCAAATTTCCTTTTTTTCTTCTCTACCTCTCTTCTACTATTTCCTTTACTCCTCTTCTGTTTTTTTTCCTTTCTTCCTAATACTATATTCCACTTCTGCCTGTGGCGTGTGTTGTTCTGCTTATCCAGAAGGTGTAGATGTAAGTGTAGTTAGCTCTCAACAGACTTTCACTAGGAAACCAAGTGTCTCAAAAAAAGTAGAAGTAGGAGGAAAGTTCGGTTGTCAGGTAGTAGCCATGGAAGATGTGCGGCCAGATCTTGCAGGAAAAATTAGATGACAGGTACCAGGTCACAAGTATTTTCAAGCCCAATGCATGTCTTAGTCAAGTGATAGAGGGTGTAGGATCATTGTGCAAGGGTTTTACAAAGCAGGATCATGTTGTGGTAATGGCTGGAGCGGGAAACAGTATTGATGGGGATCAGGGCTACAATATTGTGTGTGACCTGGTAAAAGTATCATCCGCATCGAACCGTACAAATGTTGGCTCGGTTCCTACTTTTATGCGGTTTGATCGGCCCCTATTCAACAGCTCTGTCAGAAGGGTCAATACGGAGCTAGATCAGCTACTTCAGGTGGCTACTTCTGGCATAGGTTTTGTTCCTGTTTGTGGTATTGTTAGATGGGACTTCACAAGAAATGGCCTGCATCTCAATAGGAAGGGGAAGGGTAAACTGGCTGGGATGATAGCAAAAGCTTTAGGGGGAAGGGGCGCTGAAACTCATGAGAGTACTTAGGGGGAAGGGGCACTGAAACTCATGAGAGTACTTCTTTTTTAGGCTAAGATCAGTGTCTAATCATTCAATATAGACTGAAATTAAGTTTAATGAAAAGCTCAGACAGGTAGGTACTAGAGATGTTAAAATATCATGAGATCGTCATAACAGTACAGTGTAAAATAATTTTAGTACGTTCGAAGATTCTCATAAAAGCACAGTGAAAAATAATGGTAGTACAGGGTGGCGCAGGGAAACGGGAAATTTCGAAATAACGGCATTTCCATGAATAAATTCATAAAACTAGTAATTTATTAACGAAAGTGAATGTATTCCGTATGTCATTATTCAGTATGTCTTTACAATCAAAATGTCCAAAAGTGTCTCTTTACTTTTTAAAGATGACATCGGAAAAATGTGCTCCCATTCGGCGTCCACACTCTAACAGCCTGTATTGAAAACTCTGGAATGTGCGATGTAGCAATTCTTGGGGAATGGCAGTGATTTCGTTTTCAGTGTTCTCCTTCAGTTCATGGAATGTTGCAGGACGTGTACGGTACACCTTGCCTTTAAGATATCCCCACGGGAATAAGTCGCACACACTAAGATCAGGGGATCTCGCAGGCCATGCAATGTCACCGTTACGTGAAATAATGCGTCTTCCAAACAACTGACGAACTGCTGCCATCGATTGTCGAGCAGTGTGTGACGTGGCTCCGTGCTGCTGAAACCACATGTTTTCGACGTTAAGATTAAGCTCGCACAGTCCCGGTGTAAAGAATGTTTGAAGCATTTCAACATATCGAGCGGATGTTACTGTCACTGCACTATCATCCTCACGTTCAAAAAAATAAGGGCCGATAACACCATGACATGATACAGTACACCATATTGTGACCTTGGCGCTATGTAGTGGTCGCTCGTGAAACTCACAAGGATTGTCCTGTGCCCAATAACGAAAATTCTGTTTGTTCACGAATCCGTTCAGGTGGAAATGGGCTTCGTCTGATATCCATAAGTTACCAAGGAAATTCGCGTCCTCGTTGATTTTAGCCAATATCTGGCTACTAAACTCCATACGTGACGCTGGGTCTCGTTCATGTAAGTGTTGCACAATCTGCAACTTATAGGGATGGAAGTCTAATTCGTGCGGTATTCTTTGTAAGCTTCATCGCTTAATCCCTAGCGAAGATGCATGCTGTGGAACGGAACCGCGAGGACTTCTCTCGATTGCAGCTCTAGCAGCTGCAATGTTCTCTGGGGTACGTACCGTTGGAGTGCCACCTGGAGGTTTCTTTTTCACAGCAGATCCTGTTTCTTCAAAATTACGCACCCACATTGTAATCGCATGTGCAGATGGGACACGTCCATGACGTCCAAGCTGGTAATGCTGTCGAAATGTTCTCTGCGCAGCAGTCGCACTATCACCATTTTTCTAAAACGCTCTCACAGCTACTGCACATTCCGCACCAGTCCAATTCTCTATGATTACCAAATGGCAATGCGTTCACATCAGTCATGGAGGTATACCTCTATGACATCAATTGTGCAAAGTTTCGAACATCTGCCGGTGCTACAGTGCTGCCAACTGTAAGGTTCAAAATTTCCCATTCCCCTGCCCCAACCTGTATATTGCATCAGAATATAAGGGGATTAAAAAACAAAGTAGATGAGCTTGCTGTTTGTTTAGAAGACATAGAAACTGGGTGGAAAGATGTACTATGCCTCTCTGAACATCATATAGTCACAGGTACGGAAATGGTAAATATAGGTGGATATAAGCTATCAGCACATGTAAATAGAGACACTATGGAGAGAGGGGGAGTTGCCATATATGTTAAAATCTGTAATAGTTTGAAAAATTTAGACACTAAAAAAATAGTGTAGCTTAAACTAAATAATGACACCTTTATAATTGTACCTTTATAATTGTAGGTCCCCACTCGGCAATTTTCAACTATTTTTGAAAAATATGGATTCTTTATTGTGCTACCTGTGAAACAGAAGGAAGCAAATTATTGTTTCTGGGGATTTCAATGTAGATTTTCTGAAAGAGTCCGATAGAAAGCTTGGCCTTGAAGCATTACTTGGTTCTTTCAATTTGACATCAGTTACTGATTTTTCCTACTTGGGTGGAATAGGAAAGCAGCACACTGATGGATAATGTTTTCATAAACCAAGATTAATCACATAAAAACTTTTCCTGTTAAGAATTGCCTCTCTGATCTTGATGCACAGCAAGTTACAGTATATGACATAGGTCCAAAAAGTAATGGAAAACAATCCTCCAAAACAATGTGTTCTATTAACGATTTAACAATTGAAATTTTAAGGAAAGCTTGCACCAGTTAGAATGAGATGAGGCATACAGGGAACCTGACGCTAATTTAAAATTTAACCTATTTCAAGATGCCTCTGTGAGTATATTTAAAAACAATTTCCCTAAGAAAACAGTGAAATGTAATTGTGAGAAACCATCTAAAAAGCCATCACTAACTATAGGGATAAAAATATTTTGTAAACAGAAATGTGAAATGTATCTTACAGCTAGAA
Source organism: Schistocerca americana (assembly GCF_021461395.2). NCBI lineage: Eukaryota > Metazoa > Arthropoda > Insecta > Orthoptera > Acrididae > Schistocerca > Schistocerca americana. Next base: position 1,126,456,511 of record NC_060119.1, on the reverse strand, counting down.
GGAGTAATGATCCACAAACAGTGAAACATTGCAAAAACTACTGCACTTATTAAGAAAAGGTATTAAAAAGTTCAAAAGTATGTGCATTATTGTCTGAGATTAGCACATCTGATAGTAAAATTAAAACAATTTGGTATATTGTTAAAAGGGAAACAGGGCAACTGAGAGAACAGGAAGACTGTATTTCTAACAAACACAATGAAAAATTTGCTAACAAGAACTCAGAAGTAGAAAACATTTTTAATAATCATTTTTAAGTGTTGTAGAGATAATAGGATCCAGCTATTCATTAGAAAATGCATGGCAGTATCTGGAAGAGGCAGTACCTATGCCATTTAATAAAACTGAAATTCAACCCACCACTGCTACTGAAATTAGGAAAATAATAAATTCACTCAAAAGTAAAAGCTCACATGGAACTGATGGCATTTCCAACAGAGTACTAAAAGCTTGTTCCCAACAAATAAGTAGGATTCTCAGCCACATATGTAGTAGCTCACTGAAACAGGGTATTTTTTCAGATAGGCTGAAATACCCTACTCTTAAACCACTGTATAAAAAAGAGGATAGGTCTGCTGCTAACAACTACCACCCAATCTCACTTTTGACAGCTTTATCCAAAATTCTTGAAAAAGTAATGTATTCTAGAGCAGCATCACATATTTGTAAAAATGAAGTACTAACAAAATGTCAATTTGATTTTTAGAAAGGCTTTTCAACAGAAAATGCTATATATGCTTTTACTGATCATATATCAAATACATTGAATAACTGAACATCACCCATTGGGATATTTTGTGATCTCTCAAAGGCTTTTGATTGTTTGATTATGAAATTCTTCTAGATAAGTTTAATTATTGTAGTATGAGTGGGACAGTGCACAAGTGGTTAAATTCATATCTAACTGGAAGAATGTAGGAGGTTGAAATTAACAGTACAGATAGTCTGCAAAATTCAGCAGATTCCTCTAACTGGGGAGGTATCCAGAATGGTGTCCCACAGGGTTCAGTCTTGGGTCCTTATTGTTCTTAATATATATCAATGACTTGGCAATCTGTATTCATGAAGATGCAAGGCTAGTACTTTTTGCTGATGGTACAAGTACAGTAATCACACTCAAAAAACAAGAATCAGCTGAGGAAATTGTAAATGTCTTTCAGAAAATTATTAAGTGGTTCTCTGCAAATGGACTTGCACTAAATATTGAGAAAAGACAGTTTATACAATTCTGTGCAGTAAATGGCATAAAATCATTGATGAATATAGACAATGAACAGAAATCTGTTGCTAATGCAGAATATTCAAAATTTATGAGTGTAAGCACTGATGAGAAATTGAATTATAAGAAACACATTGATGATCTGCTGAAGTATTTAGGTGCAGCCACTTACAATGTTAGCGTTATTGCAAATTTTGGTGCTAAACACATCAGTAATTAGCTTACCATGCCTATTTTCATTCACTGCTTTCATATGGCATTATATTTTGAGGTAATTTATCATTAAGGGAAAAAGTATTCATTGGACAAAGGCGTATTATCACAATAATAGCTCGAGTCCCCCCAAGATCACCTTGCAGACATGTATTTAAGGAACTCAAGATATTCACAGTACTTTCGAAATACGTATATTAACTTATGAAATTTGTTATTAATAACCCATCTCAATTCAAAAATTAATTGCGAAGTGCACAGCTACAACATTAGAGGAATGGATGATCTTCACTATCATCTTCACTATCCTGGGTTAAATCTCACTTTGGCACAGAAATGGGTGAATTATGCTGCCACAACAGTCTTTGGTCATTTTCCATATAGCATAAAAAGTCTGACAGATAGCCAACCAACATTCAAAAGCAAATTAAAAGAATTTCTGAATGGCAACGCTTTCCACTCAGTAAATGAATTTTTAGATATGAAGGAGTCACTGTAAAAAAAAAGAAAAAAGTTAATTAATTATTTTGTGTAAAGAAAACTTATGTTAAAGTGACACATTCGGCATCATTACGAAATGTCATATTGGTGATCTTCAGAACAAGTATTTATGTATGTATGTACAACAAGCAAACTTCATCAACCACTTGCGCCGCCAAGTTCTTGCACACATTCCACGGAAAGTTGTGGTTAACACAATGATCAAGGTATCTTCATTTAGAGGTTTGTTCAGTAAGGTATTTTTGTCGCAGTATTTTTGATAAGAAACTTCCTATACTTCATTTCTCTGACGGCTGTTCTGCGAAAACAATCTTTCTTTTAATATTTCTGTGTTTTTCGCGTGACCAACACTTTTGGAAAGAAGCTGCCTCAAACTCCAGAAATATTATACACTGGTTACTAAGACGTTAGGCCAAAGTGTTTAGGTATCTAATTGATTGCTTCTGTCTACCATTCTTCAAGTAGAACTCCACATATTAAATCTTCATTCCAATGTAACATAACATACATTTTTTTGTTAAAACTTAAGACTGCTTGAAATTTCAATTTTTTCTTCATACCAATCATTCATCGACTCAGTCAGTTGTTATCATAAAATTCAAGTTTTTGCTTTTGCTTTCCTTTTGAGGTATTATGCCTATTGTTGCTACATCTGCAGTACAGTACAGATAGTCTGCAAAAATCAGCAGAGTCCTCTAACTGGGGAGGTATCAAGAATGGCATCCCATAGGGTTCAGCCTTGGGTCCCTTATTGTACATGTCCCTTATTGTACATGTAATACATCTTGTGAGGGGCAGATTCCGTGAGCTTACTGCACGAAACTGAGGATGTGAAAGGCCTGCACTAATTACTTTTGAACGTTTTTCCGGAAGAAGCTTCCTGTACTAACTAAACTAGATAAACATCAAAGACAGAGGTCGAAATGTCTCGACTAAGCCACCTAGTTCCTCCCACAAGACTGTATTGAAATTAATATGAACTAATAAAAACACCAACACATAACATACACAATGTGCAAATCCTCTTAAAACTGAGCTGAACGTGAGCTGACATGAGGACAATGAGACGCTGTGGGTCGCAAGTGACACCGCGCCTACTGTCTCAGCCAATTTACGCAGTCCCTGCTGAAAGCGTGTCTGGACGCAGACTATGTTCGCTGTACGAGAAGATGTGTGGTGCCAGGGAAGCGACGGAATCTGCCTGGGCTGGTTTTTCTTATAAGGGGACCTTATGACCCCACTCTCTTCGACTTTCTCTGTACTTGTACGAGCTGAACCTCAGTGCACAGACAGCAATTTCCTAAAGCTGTACGAAGCAATTTTTATACAAACTCGAAAAACATCAAATTTCATGATTTCAAAATTTGGAGCACTTAACTAAAAACTACCTCGAGGATTTTCAAAGACCTGCCATTAGCCTAGGTCGTAGCATAGAAGTTTTATAATCTCTGGTGTAGCCACTTTTTTCTCTTGTTTGAATTCATTACTGACCTATTTTGAAATGGATATGTTGATTAACTAATACTGATTACCATTTGTAGTACAGATAACACCTTTCTATACGTTAGTTACTAATCGAATAAAAAACCTAGTATTTAGAAAAGATTGAAATCTGGCACAAAATTGCAACACATCAAACAGAAAATAAAATACTTTTCTATTTGTCGAGACTGAATAGTGTTCTTGACATACGCTTGTTATTTTCAGGTGTGCCCCAGAGAAGGGTGTTGGGACCATCGCTGTTCATGCTGTATATTAATTATCTTTGAGACGAGATTAATAGTAATGTCAAACTTTTAGCCTATGATACAGTCATTCATAATGAAGTACTGTCTGAGAAAAGCTGCACAAATATCCATTCAGATCTTTATAGGATTTCAAACTGGTGAAAAGATTGGCAACTTCATTTTAAACACTCATGGATGCAAAACTGTACACTTCACAAAAGAAAAAAAGGAAAAAAAAGAAAAAAGAAGAAAACAAAAACATAGCATGGTATGACTGCAATATCAGTGCAGTGGAATCGGTCAAATCGTACAAATACCTAGCTGTTACAGTTTGTAGGGGTATGAAGTAGAACGTTCATGTACGCTCAGTCGTAAGGAAAGCAGATGGCAGACTTCAGTTCATTGGTAAAATACTACAGAAATGTAGTCAGTCTACAAAGGAGACTGTATTCAAAACACTCGTGGTGCCAATTATGGAATATTGCTCAAGTGTGTAGGACCCTTACCAAGTAGGACTACCTGGGCATATTGAATGCATACAGAGAAAAGCAGCACGAATGGTCACAGGTTTGTTTGACCCAGCAGAGAGTGTCACAGAGACGCTGAAGAAACTGAATTGGAAGACACTTGAAGATGGATGCAACGATCCCGAGAAAGTCTACGATCGAAGTTTCTACAATGAGCTTTAACTGATGAAACTGGGAATGTACTACCCTCCTTGATACTGCTTGAATATGGGTCGCGAAGACAAGATTAGATGTATTACAGCATGGATGGAATTATTTAAACAATCATTCTTCCAATGCTACATACGTGAATGGAACGAGAAGAAACCATAATAACTGGCACAGTACGACGTACCCCCTGCCGTGCAGTTCACAGTGGTTTGCGGAAAGTAGATGTAGACTGCATTTTGTACTTCACGAGCAAATTTTAATTTATTTTCATGCTATTAGTATGTGAAAATAAAAATGTTATATTCATTAAAAATTGTGAGTCAGTATTTATTAAGATTTACTTTGAAAATAAAAATATAGAATTCAAATAAAAGTGTAAAAAATGCCGCTGTTAGCGTGAATCGAACCCCAAGTTTCGCGATAACATGACTTTTATGCTACGAACTTGGCTAACAGTGGCTCTGTTAAAATACTCGAAATGTTTTCAACTTAACAGTGCTGCATAATCTTCAAATATTTGAGGGTGACTTTTTTCGTGTTCGTCTGGGAATTGTTTCTTACTGCTTTAGGAAACTGATGTCCAGAAACTAATTTTCAAAACCTGAAAGTATGAAAAAAACTGAAGAGCGCCTATCCTCATTAGATACGCGGGCGAAACCTCACCATGTAGGGAGGCAAAAGGAAACCGCGATGAAAAGGACCTGAGCACTGAGTGAGAACCCCTGACACAGTAGTGCAGAAGTAATGCGAAGTTGATGCACCAGGACTTACAGAAGACGGGAGACCACACAAACGAGAAGTTAAGACGGGGTCTGTCTGGTGTCGCCCACTGCCTGTGTAACTGATTATGTGCGCCAGCGCATCCAAGTGCCAAGCAGCTGATGCTACTAAGTAACACAATTATTACCTCAGCAAGGCTGACGCCGTTACTTGTCAACACGATGAGGTCAGAGCTATTGTTTCCCATCAAGGCTGATGGCTTCAAGCTAGAGTAACATTTTTGTGTTAGGGTCTATACACAGATAGTAACAGAACGATATTGACAAACTTCTGTGAGTGCTAGGGGGTGTTCTTTCTTTTGGATTCATTGGCTTTTGGGATGTGCCCATTCAGCCACCTCAGTAGTAGAATGTCAGTTATGACCATACGAATGTAAGGACAAGATGACAGTTAGTCCACGAGTGGAGAAAATGTCTGACCCAGCCGGAAATCCAAGCAGGGCCCCTTCACTTAAACATCCGCCATGCTGAACATGCAGCTACCAGACAAACCGATTACATGAAACCAGGTCTGGAAGTGTCAACAGACGATGCTAGGGAGAGTCCAAACTATGGGGCCCAACAAGCAGATACGTTGTTTTGGCTGACGTGGATATGCTCGGCGCCATATAACGACCTGAATATTGTCTAAGCTATCACGAAAGTTCCAATTGCGGACCGTTAGTATACAGACTAAAGTGTGCTGCCAAAGACGTGGCAAAGCAATGGACGTTCGCCGGTATAAATTCCACACTATGTAGTATCGTTAGAAGACGTTCCTGGACATTCCCAATTGTTTCTTCAAGACACCAACAACAGTTCCTCGAAGTTTTCCCGTTACACATACTGTATATTGGCCCTGCTTTCAAGGGAACACATATAATACTTAACATACAATAAGTCTTCTACTCACGGCAAACGACTCTGAGTTGCAAGGGCAGTTGTTCGATTACCTTATTTCATAGAAAATATCAATTAATAATACATTTTTTTGTTTTATGCATCACGAAATACAGGTAGACAGAATCAAATATATATTCGAACACCTGCGTAGGTGAAGAATCAGATCTTCATTTCTACAGTCGAGTCAGTTGAAAATGGATGGTACCTCCGAAACATATCCTAACTTTGAAGTAAAAAATAAGTAAATCACAGTTGAGCCTAAAATATATCTCCAGGAGAGGAAAAATTCCTGTAACGAAATAGTCAATACAAATTTCTGGTCCATTGTACAATACGAACTTCTGAATGTGTGACACCATAGAGCCAACCACATGAAAGCAATCATTTGCTTCAGTATGGTTGTAACATTTTTTGCGATGTTATCGTCGAGCAGAATACGTACGTATAACATGTAGGATACAAGTTCCTCATCTCATCATTTATTTTGGAATAGAGGGGGTACTTACAAATAAAGAAGGGAGGTTTATGTAAGTTCGTAGGCTTCCAAGGGGAGTGTCATTTTGAATAAAAGACGAATACAATGAAGGGGAGCGCAGCAAGTCGGGAATTTAGTTGCTTTAGTGCTTTAAAATGATTTCATTCAGAAGCTCTGTGTTTCTGTACTTGTCTACTGTAGGCCTACAATATACTCAGTTCGTAATGGGTGACATATAAATTTCGAAATATTTTGTATTGAAACTTATTATTTAGCATTTAGTGACCAATATTGTAAACGAGAAGAATGTAATTGACTTCAAGGAAACATGTTATTGAAAGAGAAAATCAGAAAATATAAGTAAAATAAAACAGAGATTAATTTCTACACGGACGAAAGTTATTTGGTTTAAGTATGCCAAACGTTAATGGAAACGTTGTGTTTCTACTGACGAAAAACTAACCTATTTTCATCGAGAAATATTTGTATTAAAAATATTGTCTACAGTACAAACTTTGGAATTCCGTCAACTTCAGTTACAAATTTGAAATAAATTTAAAAAGCAAATAGCACACATTTCTTACAAAAACTGTATTTCTGAAAATATATATGTATTTTCATTAAAATTCAGGTTCTAATTAGAAAATTATAGTAATTGAAAGAGTGTAATTTAGGGGAAGGTTCTGGTTAGAAGAGGCAGGTTACAACCAGAAACGAAGTGTGGCAGCTGCCAAGTTTTGTAGTTCAGTCAATCTCTTGTCCTCAGTACTTCGACATGGAGATCATTGAGTTATTAAGATGAGATCTGACATTTTTTGTGTTGTCTATTTTCACCATATTCTTTTTTGAAAAGTATTTTTTGGGAAAAAGTAAATGTCAAGAAAGACTGTGGAGCAAAATATTTCGATCGATAACAAATTCGTTGCTGTAGACGACAATATGTAAGCGAGCTGCTAATGATCTGCAAGAGAGCCAGAAAGAGAAGTAAAATCTCTTAGTGTTTGTCATAATTTCCCTCAAGTTATAATTATGTAGCGCAACATTGATTTTAGATTTACCCAAAAGTGCACTCGCAAGAAATAATGTTTAATTTCACGCTTATCACTATTTTGGAATAGGTACATTACAGTACGGTTTCCTTGTCCTGGATTATTACGATTTGTGTAGCTGATCAGGGAAGGAATATTGCAAGTCGGAAGGACGGTGTCATTTCGTCACTACAAGGCATGGAAAAAAGTGTGTTGGGAAACAGTCTGAAAAGCTAGTAAGATTGTTGCAGGGTAGGTTAGGTTGCAAAACAATTGCGAAGAAAAAAATTCGATATGTTGCGCCATTACCGAGTTAACTAGCATTGAGGTTGGCCAGTCGGGCCGTCGCGCGCAAATTCGAGTGGCCCGCCAGAAATGTTGTCGTCAAACGTGTCCTCCGTAAGTCTCTTAAAACAGAACAACAAAACGATAAGAAAATTGGAGACGGGACGATAGAAAGCCGTCGGCACACGGACCGTGCAACCGAACGTTGAGCGTTGAGTGTGCCAAGTTTCTGACGTCATAGCGTGGAATAGCACGTTCGGGAGTCTTTCCGAACGTGCAGAGTAATATCTAGCATGTCAGATATTCTGAGTGTGCGTCTGAGCGTTGACCAATGAGATGGCACAACGCCACCTACGTCACATGCACGCCGTCTTCCTTCAGTACAGAGTTGTGAGGCGCCATATTGGCATTCATTTCAAGCCTATACGTATATATGCCGTTTCTGGGCACCAGCAAATTGAGAATCACTGGAAAACCCGTTGTTAACTGTGTGATTCGTTCCAATAAAATAATGAGAAACATCATATTCGTGGCAAAAGAATTATTGTTAACTTGCGTATTATGAGAGTATGCTATGTGAAGGCAGCAACACACTGTAGATCCACCCAAAACGCATTGTTCTAGGTACAATTTGTTATAATTAAATTTCAATTAGTAACACATCTACGATTAAGGTTTTCAGCAAGTGCTAACATGCTATGATTTACGGTTCAAAGAATGTTGTTGGTTTAGCTGAGTGAGTAGCGTCACTGATCTGTATGTAGTTTCAAATTTGGGCAGCGGTTTGTGACTCGACACTTCCAAATTTTTTTCCTAACATTTGCGTTTTTATTAGGTTCTGATACTTTATTATTAGTTTAATATAGGTATATACTATACTATTTGATGTTATGTAAACAGTTCACCTTTTTTTAAAGGGTGACTTCGTTCGATTGGCTTAATCTATAGGACAGCTTGCGCTACTTGTATAAAGATATTTTGCTCCTTTTTCGTTTACCCTTCGTAATTCACATGTTGCAAAGATTCTGCTACTGGGTAGGAACAGTGTCCAAGTCAGGTTGACCTTAGGGTTTTACTAAAATGTGGGAATGATGAAATAATGTTTATCTTATGTGGTGCTCTGAGCACTATGGGACTTAACTTCTAAGATCATCAGTCCCCTAGAACGTAGAACTACGCAAACCTAACTAACCTAAGGACATCACACACATCCATGCCCGAGGCAGGATTCGAACCTGCGACCGTAGCGGTCATGCGGTCCCAGACTGTAGCGCCTAGAACTTCTCGGTCACCACGGCCAGCTCTTATGTGGAGAAGTATTGCAAATTTGTATCGCACTGTTAGTAATGGAACTTTTATAAGCCTATGTCCTTATTGATTGGACATGATATTTTCCTTCTGGTGGACGATGGACGAAATGTGCGTTTTAATAGAGCTAACGTGGGAATTTTACGCGCGCCCGTTGAGTGAACAGTGTGATTTACGAACTAGAAACATCCCTCAAACTGCCGCTGGAGTGCGCTGCGATCTCATATATCACGTTGGGGCCAACATACCTTATGCACAAGTCGCGTCATTTCTGAACGTTCAGCAGCACGTTGAACTTGGCACACTCAACGTTGACGTTCGACAGCATGACCCGTGTGCCGATGGCTTTAAGCCGTTGGCACACGGACCATGCTGTCGAGCGTTAACGTTGAGAGTGCCAAGTTCAACGTGCTGCTGAACGCTCAGGAATGATGCGACTTGTGCATAAGGTACGTGGGCCCCAACGTGGTATATGATATCGCAGCACACTCCAGCGGCAGTTTGAGGGATGTTTCTAGTTCGTAAATCACACTGTTCACTCAACGGGCGCGCGTAAAACTCACATGTTAGCTCTATTAAAACGCACATTTCCTCCATCGTCCACGAAAAGGGAAGTACCATGACCAGTAAGTAAGGACACAGGCTTATAAAAGTTCCATTACAAACAGTGCGGTACAAATTTGGAATACTTATCCGCATAAGATAAACATTATTTCATCATTCCCACATGTTAGTAAAACCCCAAGGTCTGTCTTCCTCGATCACTGTTCCTACCGAGTAGCATAATCCTTGTGACATATGAATTATGAAGCGTAAAAGAAAAAGGAGCAAGATATCTTTATACAAGTAGCGCAAGCTGTCCTGTAGCTTAAGCCAATCGAACAAAGCCATCCCTCAAAAAAAAAAAAGTGAACTTATATTTACATAACATCAAATATTATAGCATATACTGATATTAAACTAATAATAAAGTATCCGAAACTAATAAAAACGCGAATGTTAGGAAAAAAAATTTGGAAGTGTTGAGACATGAACTACCGCTTCAACAAAAACTCTTTCCTGGACAGAGACGCTACTCATTACACTTTTTTTTTTTGTAACCTCATTTTGTTCGTTATAGTTCGTTGCAATTGTTCATGGCAGACGTCCCCAGACGCCCTTTGAAGTTCGTTATTGATCCATTCAGTCAGTTTTTTTTTATTACAGAGGGCAGCTAACCCTCTGACCGAATACGCTGAGCTACCGTGTCGGCACTAAACCATCAACATGCTACTTGTACTTAGTCACACTGTGTTACGTCTTGCTAAAAACGTTAATCATAGATAATTATGTTACTAATTGAAATTTAATTATAACAAATTGTACCAAGAACAATGCGTTTTGGGTGGATCTTCAGTGTGTCGCTGCCTTCAAATAGCCTACTCTCATAATACGCAAGTTACAATAATTCTTTTGCCACGAATATGATGTTTCTCATTATTTTATTGGAATGAATCACACAACTAACAACGGGTTTTCCAGTGATTCTCAATTTGCTGGTGCTCAGAAACGGCATATATACATAAAGGCTTGAAATGAATGCCGATATGGCGCCTTATAACTCTGTAGTGAATGGAGACGCGTGCATGTGACGTAGGTGGTGTTGTACCATCTCATTAGTCAATGCTCAGACGCACACTCAGAATATCTGACATGCCAGATATTGCTCTGCACGTTCGGAAAGACTCCCAAACGTTTTATTCCACGCTATGACGTCAGAAACTCGGCACGCTCAACGCTCAACGTTCGGATGCACGGCCCGTGTGCCGACGGCTTAAGGATGGAACCCGAGGCAGTAGCTGAGCAATATCGTGGGGTGTCATGCACGCTATAACAACTGATGGTATCTGGCGGGCCGCTCGAATTTGAAGATGCGACAGCCTGCTTGGCTAAGTTTAATGCTAATTAAGTCAGTAACGAGGCAACGCAACGAATTTTTTCCTTAACAATTATATCTGATCACAGTCTACGCTGCAGTACACTTGACAAGCTCTTCAGACTGTTTCTGACCACCCTCGCATACGACATCCAGGTTTAGTGTGTTGTAGACGGTGGCGCAGCCGCGTTGTGCGAGGTGGGAACTAGTGGAGCCCGCGTGTTGACACCGTGTGGGCGCCTCGCCCCTCCCCCAGCAGCTTGTCTGCGGTACTCACGGGCCGCCAGGCACACGGCGAGCGGCGACGGCGTGCGGCGTCGCGACGCCGGGCACGGCGACAGCGTGCGGCCTGCTGCAACAGAGGGGAGGGGGGCGCTGACGACGCCAGCAACACGCGCCGGGAGGGTCACTGACACTCTAATCAGCACCGGCGTCGCAGCGTACGGTGTCTGACAGTGTCAGGATATGTGACACTGCTCACAGTAGTTACTCGTCGGGCAGTTTGTGAGGTATAACTCCGCCTTTTCCTCGGTACTACTCGAGACAAATATAGGGTGGTCGGAAATTCCCGTTAGGGCTTGTAGAGGGGAGTGAGTAAATCGTATTTTCGATAGGTACCAATGTAAGGAAACGTCACCCACGGTCTTAGGCGCTAAAGTCATGGACTGTGCGGCTGGTCCCGACGGAGGTTCGAGTCATCCCTCGGGCATGGGTGTATGTGTTTTTCCTTAGGATAATTTAGGTTAAGTATTGTGTAAGCTTAGAGACTGATGACCTTAGCAGTTAAGTCCCATAAGATTTCACACACATTTGAACATTTTTGAAACGTCACCCAACGAGACTACAGAGCGTCAAAGTTATAGGCGCGGGTGTCTGTAAATGTACGTATAGACGGGGTGATTCCGTGATGATGTTACAGACTTTCTAGGATGATGGAGAACGATAAATGTATTAATTTGAATTAAGGATACCTCTACCGGAAACGAACAAGTCGAAAGTCATAAACGAAAACCGTTCTGATACCTCTGACTGTTGAATACATGGTTCAAATGGCTGTGAGCACTATGGGACTTAACTGCTGAGGTCCCCTAGAACTTAGAACTACTTAAACCTAACTAACCTAAGGACATCACACACACCCATGCCCGGGGTAGGATTCGAATCTGCGACCATAGCGGTCGCCCGGTTCCAGACTGTAGCGCCTAGAACCACTCGGCCACCCCAACCGACAATATGTCCAATAAATGTGGGCTCTAAAGTGCGTACCTTAACAGCTATGAACACTTTCTCAGTAGAGGAGATGTGCTCGGAGCCATTTGAGCCTTTTTTTTATTGGACATTTTTTCTTGTTTTTGTCCATACTACCACCACTGAAAGTTACCAGCCCGACACTCTTCACAACACAAGAACCGGTTCATGTATTCAACTGTCAGAGGTATCAGTACGGTTTTAGTTTATGACTTTCGACTCACTCGTTTCCGGTACAGGGATCCTTATTTCAAATTAATACATTTATCGTTCTCCATGATCCTACAAAGTCTGTAACATCATCACGGAATCACCCCGTGTATACGTACACCTACAGACGCCCGCGCCTATAACTTTGATGCTCTGTATTTTCGTTGGGTGACGGTTCCGGACATGGGTTCCTGTTCAAAATACGATGTACTGACTCCCCTCTACAAGCCCTAAAAGTCTGTAACGGGAATTTCCGACCACCCTGTATAATATGTGACCACACCACATTCGGTACTTTTTTCGTCTGTCTCATTGCCGTCAAGAAAGACGAAAACATGAGAATACGCTTATAAGGTGGCGGTATTTGCCGCCTTACAAGATCGATTAACGTAAATAATTTGGTCTATCAGATTAACACATTCCAAACAATAGAGACTCCAGGTAGGACTATCGGCAACGTAGGAAAAGACGTATTGCTACAAGGGTAAGTCAATTATTATCTGCAGAGTAGTTATAAAATTTTATTGTAATCAAATAGGAAACTTATAAGAACATCATTTTTCAACACAGTCCCCTTGCGTTTCAATGCACTTGGTCCATCGTTGTACAAGCTTCCTGATGCCCTCGTAAAAGAAGGTTCTCTGTTGAGCCGCGGGCCAGGAATGCACCTCTTCTTTCACTGCTTCGTCCGAGGCAAATCGACGGCCCCTTAATGCCTCTTTGAGTAGACCAAACAAGTGATAGTCAGAAGGGACAAGATCAGGACTATATGGAGGATGATCCAGTACTTCAAATTTGAGTTTTTGGAGCGTTTCAGCAGTGTGGGCAGCAGTATGTGGATGGGCATTGTCGCGTAACAACACAACACCTTTTGACAGCAATCCTCGGCGTTTGCTTCGGACTGCAGGCTTTAACCTGGCAATAAGCATCTCACTGTACCGTACACTGTTTATTGTTGTGCCCCTTCCCCATAATGTTCCAGTACTGGACGTTGTGCGTCCCAAAAAGCTGTAAGCATCAGTTTTCCTGCGGACTGTTGGGTCTTGAACTTTTTCTTGCACGGCGAATTTGGATGTTTCCATTCCATACTCTGCCGTTTACTCTCCGGCTCGTAATGATGGATCCACGTTTCGTCACCAGTAGTGATCACGTCTAAGAAGTTGCCCCCTTCCTTACCATAGCGATCCAAATGTTTTTTGCAGATGTCCAAGCGTGTTTGTTCATATCAACTGTGTGAGTTGTTTTGGGACCCATCTTGCAGAAACTGTATGAAACCCAAGTCTGTTGTGGATGATTTCGTAGACAGAACCGTCACTAATTGCAGACGGTGTGCCACTTCGTCAATAGTTAATCGTCTGTCTAAGAGAATCGTTTCACGAGAACACTAAATGTTTTCTTCATTTGTGGCGCTAAACGGTCGTCCGGCTCCTTCATCGTGCGTAACACTTGTGTAGCCATTTCGGAATTTTTCAATTCATTCGTACACACTCCGTTGTGGCAAAACACTGTTCCTGTACTGTACTGAAAGTCTTCGATGAATTTTGGCCCCTGATACGCCTTCCGACCACAAAAAACGGATCACTGAACTTTGCTCTTCTTTGGTGTAAATAGACAGCGGAGCAGCCATGATTAACAGTACGGCAGCGATAACAAAACTAACCTAGCAGCTGGAAAATTGCAAAGATACAACAACAAATAATAAAGCATGACTCGTCAACGTAAAACGACAGTACTACCAAAATAAACAAAAATATAACTAAATTGTGGATAATAATTGACTCATCCTCGCACTTAACAGTAAAAAGACACGTCAAGTTGCAGATAGGCACGATTAAAAGACACTGACGTATAGCTTTCAGCCACAGCCTTTGTCAGCAAAAGAGACATATACACACACGTGCGCCATTCATGCACACACACAAGCAAGCACACCTCACGCACACACGACCGCCAATTCCAGCATCTCGGGCTTGAATGCAACATCACGCCGAATGCAAGCAGCATTCTGGAAGGGGGTGGGGAAGGGGAAAGAGATAGTAGCGTACGGGTGGGGAGAAAGACGAGTGGGGAGAGAGAAGAACGCTGTCTGGTGGAGTATGCAGGGACTACCCTGCCGACAGGTGCAACGTCAGGTCCGCAGCTCGTGGTCGTGCGGTAGCGTTCTCGCTTCCCGCGCCCGGGTTCCCGGGTTCGATTCCCGGAGGGATCAGGGATTTTCTCTGCCTCGTGATGACTGGGTGTTGTGTGATGTCCTTAGGTTAGTTAGGTTTAAGTAGTTCTAAGTTCTAGGGGACTGATGACCGTAGATGTTAAGTCCCATAGTGCTCAGAGCCATTTGAACCATTTTTGCAACGTCAGGACGTTGTGGGAAGTGGGGAAAAAAGGAGTGAAAAAGCAGAGGACCTGGGAAACACGGTCGGGTGTATTGGCAGAGGCCTGAAAATAAGCAGAGTGGGAGACGAGAATGGGGAGGAGATGACAGGACACAGGGGGAGGAAGTTGTTGGATGGAGTGTGTGGGGACAGTACGTTCCTGTAGGTTGAGACTGGGTTAATTACGGGAGCAGAGAATGTATTGTAAGGGTAACTTCCATCTGCGCAGTTTAGAAAAGGTGCTGGTGGAGGGACTGTCCCCACACCCTCCACCCAACAGTTTCCAACCCCTCTGTCCCTTTCATATGAACCACGCCAGCATTCGTGACAAGCGCCTTACAGCAATGCTGGAAGACGTATATCTGGATGGCCCTGCTCACCAACGTGGATTCCGTGTGACAAGACCCGCTCCGATGACCGGGCAGCTGCCACGCATCTGCCTGTAATGCTTCCGCTGAACCTGGTGCCTGGAGTTGGAGACGACTTCTTCCACACTGTGACGATGTTCGAGTTGAGGGGAAGCCTAACTGATTCTCGATTACCGACGAAGCATCGTCGACAACAGTTCTGCCTACGACACTTTCTAGAGTTCGTCTGTTTGCTGCTTTTCTGCTGCCAGACGCTCGTAGTCGAGTACTGCGTCCCTGTGTCCGTCAGACGGCGTCAATCCACGGATGAGGAGAGTACGCCGAGCGTCGCCACGCGAACCGCCGACGCTTCTCTCGCTGCCAGTTCTAGCCGGTTCCCGATACACCGTCAGACCCCTGACTACGTAGAGGCCGACCCGCCGAGTGGTGGGGCTGGCTGCTACCCAGCAGTACACAGCGATTAGTTTAATTCAGAGCCAGCTGTTCACGAACTTCTGTCCCGGAGTGAACATTACCTGTTTTTCTATCTCATTTCCCGGTATTTATTTCCTGCTTTAGCTGTTCTGTATACTGAGCGTCTAGTGAAAAGTAATTGCTGATATATCCGTTTTCAGTAGTGAAATTTATTTCTGTTTTAAAGAGGATGTAGGCATCGCGATGTCACTGGTTAATCAGAACTCTGCAGAACAGATTTCAGTATTCTGTTCCTTCATACAGGTGCCCCGCTCAAACCTCCCTGATTTCAAGGACCCAGGAGAGAAAAACCACAGTAGATACGACAGCGAAAAATGCACCACATTCTAGAGCATTCAAAGAATTTATATTCCCATGTCAGAAGTGCCAAGTATCGACGCCAGAGTGCAGCATGGTCGCACGAAGTGAAAATGGCGACTCCAAAGCAGCGCACGCAAGCACTAGTGTGGTTTGTAGAAACAAAATCGCCAATTACTGTGCAAAGAAATTATCGTCGTGTGTATGAATGTGATCCACATGATGTGAAAACAATTAAGGAATGGTATAGGAAGTTTCTCACAACAGGAAGTGTTCTGAAACATTCTGGCGGTGCTTGTTGTGGAGTTTCAGAAGAGAAAGCGGAGGATATCAGACAATCGTTTCACAGAAGCCCATGCAAGTCAATTCGTCAAGCAGCTAGGCACCCTGATGTACCTCAATCAACATTGCATCGTGTGGTTCACCAGCGTCTTCGTACGTGTGCTTACGAAGTGCAATTTCTGCAACATCTGACACCGAACG
The DNA here is from genome assembly GCF_021461395.2 of Schistocerca americana. Taxonomy (NCBI): domain Eukaryota; kingdom Metazoa; phylum Arthropoda; class Insecta; order Orthoptera; family Acrididae; genus Schistocerca; species Schistocerca americana. The sequence goes on along the minus strand of NC_060119.1, from coordinate 1,126,440,050 downwards.
ACAAACCGTGCCGACAACAATTTGCAGCAGATATGCTGCAACGTATTGGTACGGATGCCAGCTTCCTGGAAAGATGTTTATTCTCAAATGAGGAATCTATCAGGAAGAGTTAATAGGCATAATGTTCGGATTTGGGGTTAGCAAAATCCGCATGTTGTCACTGAACATGTTCGTGATAGCCCTAAACTAAACGTCTGTTGCGGGCTAATGCACGACAGGATTGTTGGACCGTTCTTCTTTGCGGAACAAACAGTGAATGAGTCAGTGTACCTGGACATGTTGGAACAGTTTGTGTACCCTCAGATACAAGAGTTGCAACCCAACATCACTTTCCAACAAGATGGAGCTCCGCCGCATTGGGCAACGGCTGTTCGCAAGTTCCTGGATAGGAAATCTCCCAGTCGTTGGATTGGACGCAGAGGACCCATTGCCTGGCCACCACCTTCACCTGAAATTACGCCACTTGATATCTTCATGTGGGGGGATTCGTGAAGGACTGTGTGTATGCGACCAAAGTGGAAAACATTCCTACGTTGCGACATCGTATCACTAATGCGGTTGCAGCAATAACAGAGGAAATGTTAAAAATAACTTGGCAAGAAATTGAATATAGACTCGGTATTCTTCGTGCTACAAATGGTTCACATGTTCAAAAATGGTTCAAATGGCTCTGAGCACTATGGGACCTAATTGCTGAGGTCATCAGTCCCCTAGAACTTAGGAACTACATAAACCTAACTAACCTAAGGACATCACACACATCCATGCCCGAGGCAGAATTGGAACTTGCGACCGTAACGGACGCGTGGTGCCAGACTGTAGCGCCTAGAACCGCTCGGCCATCCCGGCCGGCCGGTTCACAAGTAGAGGTGTTTTGATGATAAATAAATAAATTCTCTGAGATGCTCTACAACGTGGTGCATTTTTCACTGTCGTATCTACTGTGGTTTGTTTTCCAGGGTCTTTGAAATAAGAGTGCAAATGGCTCTGAGCATTATGGGACTTAACATCTGAGGTCATCAGTCCCATAGACCTTAGAACTACTTAAACCTAACTAACCTAAGGACATCACACACACACATGCCCGAGGCAGGATTCGAACCTGCGACCGTAGCGGTCGCGTGGTTCCAGACTGTAGCGCCTAGAACCGCTCGGCCACCCAGGCCGGCTTGAAATAAGGGAGGTTTGAGAGGGTCACCCTTTATTTAGTGTACATCGCACCTTCAGTAGCGCCGGAGCCCGTTAATTTTCTCTCCTACAACGGTCTCTTTGTTCTTTCTCGAATACTGTTGACCGAATTTTTGGTATTTTTGAGATTTTATACAGTATTTTTGGACAGTATGATATGGGTAGGGACTGTGCTTGCCATAAGCGGACTCAAGGAGAGTTGGTCAGAGCCCGCAAACGGCTGGAATCTGCGCTGACCGCGTTGGACGGGCTTCGCGCTGCAGCTCAAAGCTGCAGGCGACGACAGGCAACAGTGGCGAACTCGGCGTCGGAACGCCTGAGTGACGCGCTTGTCGCTGCGACCTCAGACTCACACCATCTGACCGGTTCCTCTTCATTGCAGAGTGGGTGGCGGACAACGATCGGTTTGCGTGTCACTGGCCCGAAGGCGAGAGTGGGAACAGCACGCACAGCTGGCTCCTCACGCATTAGCATCAGGCACGACGTGCTACCCAGTGCTGGTAGCATATTTGAACAGGCGCGGAACGCCTCTCCTGTGGGACCAGCGACCGATTTTTCTGCCTAGTCCGAACAAATGCAAAGGGTGGGACGTCACTCACTGTGAGCTCCAACGTTACGTTCGTAATGCAGTCCCTGAGTGAAACAGCCAGTCCTGACAAAACTCTACCATCTGGTCAGCAAGATGTATGAGACAGGCGAAATACCCTCAGACTTCAAGAAGAATATAATAATTCCAATCCCAAAGAAAGCAGGTGTTGAAAGATGTGAAAATTACCGAACTATCAGTTTAATAAGTTACGGCTGCAAAATACTAACGCAAATTCTTTACAGACAAATGGAAAAACTGGTAGAAGCCGACCTCGGGGAAGATCAGTTTGGATTCCGTAGAAATATTGGAACACGTGAGGCAATACTGACCTTACGACTTGTCTTAGAAGAAACATTAAGGAGAGGCAAACCTACGTTTCTCGCATTGGTAGACTTACATAAAGCTTTTGACAATGTTAACTGGAATACTCTCTTTCCAATTCTGAAGGTGGCAGGGGTAAAATACAGGGAGCGAAAGGCTATTTACAATTTGTACAGAAACCAGATGGCAGTTATAAGAGTCGAGGGACATGAAATGGAAGCAGTGGTTGGGAAGGGAGTGAGACGGGGTTGAAGCCTCTCCCCGATGTTATTCAATCTCTATGTTGAGCAAGCAGTAAAGGAAACAAAAATAAACTTGAAGTAGGTATTAAAATCCATGAAGAAGAAATAAAAACTTTGATGCTCGCTGATGACATTGTAATTGTGATAGAGACAACAAAGGACTTCGAAGAGCAGTTGAACGGAATGGACAGTATCTTGAAAGGAGAAATAAGATGAACAAACATCAACAAAAGCAAAACGAGGACAGTGTCTTGAAAGGAGAATATAAGATGAACAAACATCAACAAAAGCAAAACGAGGGTAATGGAATGTAGTCGAATTAAGTCGGGTGATGCTGAGGGAATTAGATTAGGAAATGAGACACTTCAAGTAGTAAACGAGTTTTGCTATTTGGGGAGTAAAATAACTGATGATGGTCGAAGTAGAGAGGATATAAATGACAAGGCAATGGCAATGGCAAGGAAAGCGTTTCTGAAGAAGAGAAATTTGTTAACATCGAATATAGGTTTAAGTGTCAGGAAGTCGTTACTGAAAGTATCTGTATGGAATGTAGCCATGTATGGAAGTGAAACATGGTCGATAAATAGTTTGGAGAAGAAGAAAATAGAAACTTTCGAAATGTGGTGCTACAGAAGAATGCTGAAGATTAGATGAATAGATCATATAACTAATGAGGAGGTATTGAATAGGATTGGGGAGAAGAGAAGTTTGTGGCACAACTTGACTAGAAGAAGGGATCGTTTGGTAGGACATGTTCTGAGGCATCAATGGATCACCAATTGAGTATTGGAGGGTAAAATCGTAGAGGGAGACCAAGAGATGAATACACTAAGTAGATTCAGAAGGATGTAGGCTGCAGTAGGTACTGGCAGATGAAGAAGCTTGCACAGGATAGAGTAGCATGGAGAGCTGCATCAAACCAGTCTCAGGACTGAAGACCACAACAACAACAAGTGAAACAGCAAGCCGGCCGCCAAACAATGCCATTGTGCACCCGGTATGTTTGCCAGGGAAATGGGGAATAGGGGGGGGGGGGGGGGAGGAGTGTGGAGGTTGCTCCGCCGACCGCTACCGAGTGCACTGGGTGCAACCGGCTGTAAATCGTGACTCGACGCCTGCCTCTTGGGTTCTAAGGTTATCCTTGGTTCCTTTCGGCTGATGGATCATTTCAAGACAGCACCCAGCATCGCACGTGGGGTGCAGGCAAAGCTCACTATTTGCAGCATAGTACCCAGAGTCGACTGCAGACCTTTGGTTGGGAACAGAGTGGAAGGTCTAAACAATAGGCTGAGATGGTTCTGTGACGGTGTCGGATGAGGATTTCTCGATCTCCGCTGTCGGGTGGAGAACTGTAGGTGCCCCTCAATAGGTGAGGCGTGCACTACACACAGTAAGAGGCTACTAGGGTAGTGGACTACGTGTGGCATGCACACAGGGCTTTCTTTAGGTTAGAGGAACCCCACACTCGGCTTTGGGTTGAGAAGTGAACTGTCCGCTGGAAAATACACCAGTCACGCTATTCTCACAGAATGCTTGCCCTCGCAGGTCGAAAATAGAAAATATTTATATGACAGTAGTGAACTGCAGCACCATCCATGGTAAAGAACCAGAATTAGTATCGCTTATTGAAGGCATAATGCCCTGATAGTATTAGGAACAGAAAGTTGGTTGAAACCGGAAGCGAGTAGCAACGAAATCCTAAATTCGGACGGGAATATTTATCTAAAGGCTACATTAGACGCCAGAGGTGGCGGCGTATTTACTGCAGCAAAGAATTCAATAGTATCTAGTGAGGCTTCCTCGCATTCCAAATGTGAATTGATATGGGTGAACTTAAAACATCGAAGGTCGGTCAAAAATGATAATCAGATATTTTTATAGACTGTCTGGTCCAGCAGCTGTAGCGGTAGAGCGCTTCAGAGAGAACTTGCAAAATATTGTTTACAGCTTTCCTAATGATGCGCTTGTAATTAAGGGGTGACGTCAGTTTGGCGGGCACGTATTGGGAGAGTCATCCCATCAAAACGGATGCGATAGACAGGGATTCGCCTGACATTTTTGTGAATGTCTTCTCGAAAATTATTTCCACCAGATAGAGAAACAACCCCTTAATGTAACGTCTCAGACCTAATAGCTACCAACACACCTGAACTTTTCGAATCCGTTAACGAAGAGGAGGATATTAGTGATCATAAGGCCGTGACACCACCTGTGAGTACGGTTATTACAAGGAAAGTTAACAAAGGTAGTGAACCATTTTGGCTTAGCAAGACTGACAGGATACGAATCGCAGAGTGTATGAATAGACAGTTTAAAATATTCAGTGCTGAGGACGAAGATGTGGGAGTACGTCCCGAACAAGGTTATAAGGGATGGGAAAGACCCACCGTGCATTAATAGCCGTGTTAGAAAACTGATACGTGAACAAAGAGAACGTCACAGATTTAATACAAGTCAAGAGCTAGCTGACAAACAAAAGCTGAAAGAAGCGGAAATGAGCCTAAGGACAGCAATGAGAGAGGCGTTCAATGACTTTGAAAATAAAATTTTGTCAACACGGTGTGACTAACAACTCTTAGAGGGTTTGGTCATACGTAAAATCAGTGAGCTGATCGAAATCATCTATTCAGTCATTCAGTGACCATGATGGCTCCGAAACGGAAGATAACAGAGACGAGGTCAAAATACCGTATTCAGTCTTCCAAAACTGTTTCAAAGTGGAAAATCGCAAGACGGTCTGTTCTTCCAATCACTGTACGAACGCCGAGATGGCAGATATTAAGATAACCGATCGTGGAACGGAAAAGCAACTACTATCACTTCGTACTGGAAAGGCGTCAGAACCAGATGAGAGATGTGTTCGATTCTATAAAGATTATGTGAAAGAACTTTCTTCCTTCTAGCAGCAGTTTATCGTAGGTTGCTGGAGCAGCAAATTGCTCTAAGCACTATGGGACTTAACTCTGAGGTCATGAGTCCCCTAGACTTAGAACTACTTAAACCAGACTAACCTAAGGACATCACTCACAGCCATGCCCGAGGCAGGATTCGAACCTGCGACCGCAGCAGCAGAGCGGTTCCGAACTGAAGCGCCTAGAACGGCTCGGCCACAGCGACCGGCTGTAAATCGAAGAAAGTGTCGATGTTGAAAATTCGAACGGATTCGATGATCGGGGCGCCAGGCGACGCGAGAGGAACTAGCATTACATGTCATCTGGGGAAATGCGAAAACTTCGTCCACCGCTGGGGTTCGAACCGGTGCGTGACGAGTGGAGAGCCGGCACAGTGAAATGGAAGTCCGCGTGGGATTAGCCGAGCGGTCTAGGGCGCTGCAGTCATGGACTGTGCGGCTGGTCCCGGCGGAGGTTCGAATCCTCCCTCTGGCATGGGTCTGTCTCTAGGTCCTTAGGATAATTTAGGTTAAGTAGTGTGTAAGCTTAGGGACTGATGACCTTAGCAGTTAAGTCCCATAAGATTTCACACACATTTGAACGTTTGAAGTGGAAGGTGCGGGCGCGGTACTCACCTCGCGGGCTCCTGGAGAGGCCGGCGCTGCCGCTGAAGCGCAGAGCCGAGGGCGGCGACACGCTGTCCAACTGCCGCCCACCTGCCGACACAGCACAGCACGGGCCACATACAGCAGCCGCACAACCGCTGAGGCACAACTCCCGTCAACCTACATCCCTCAGCCGCGTCTTGTCAACTGCTGGGTATTCGCCCCACTCTCACACCCCACCCCGCCACTGCAAAACGTGGACAAGTTACATGTGTACGTGATCTACAGACAGCGCCAGCAACGATAAAAATAGCGGTCCACGTCAACACTAGTGTTTTGGTTGACGTTAACTATTGCTTACGACTACACTACTGGCCATTAAAATTGCTACACCAAGAAGAAATGCAGATGATATACAGGTATTCATTTGAGAAATATATTATACTAGATATGTCATGTGATTACATTTTCACGCAATTTGGGTGCATAGATCCTGAGAAATCAGTACCCAGAACAACCACCTCTGACCGTAGTAACGGCCTTGATACACCTGGTCATTGAGTCAAACAGAGCTTGGATGGCATGTACAGGTACAGCTGCCCATGCAGCTTCAACACAATAACACAGTTCATCAAGAGTAGTGATTGCGTACAGTGACGAGCCAGTTGCTCGGCCATCATTGACAGACGTTTTCAACTGGTGAGAGACCTGGAGAATGTGCTGGACAGGGCAGCAGTCGAACATTGTCTGTATCGAGAAAGGCCCGTACAGGACCTGTAACATGCGGTCGTGCATTATCCTGCTGAAATGTAGGGTTTCGCAGGGATCGAATGAAGGGTAGAGCCACGGGTCGTAACACATCTGAAATGTAACGTCCACTGTTCAAACTGCCGTCAGTGTGAACAAGAGGTGACCGAGACGTGTAACCAATGGCACCCCATAAGAGGTGGCCGAGACGTGTAACCAGTGGCACACCATACCATCACGCCGGGTGATACGCCAGTATGGCGATGACGAATACACGCTTCCAATGTGCGTTCACCGCGATGTCGGCAGACACGGATGCGACCATCATGATGATATAAACAGAACCTGGATTCATCCGAAAAATGACGTTTTGCCATTTGTGCACCCAGGTTCGTCGTTGAGTACACCATCGCAGGCGCTCCTATCTGTGATGCAGCGTCAAGGGTAACCGCAGTCATGGTCTCCGAGCTGATAGTCCATGCTGCTGCAAACGTCGTCATATTGTTCGTACTGATGGTTGTTGTCGTGCAAACGTCCCCATCTGTTGAGACAGGGATCGAGACGTGACTGCACGATCCGTTACAGCCATGCGGATAAAATGCCTGTCATCTCGACTGCTAGTGGCACGAGGCCGTTGAGATCCAGCACGTCGTTCCGCATTACCCTCCTAAACTCACCGATTCCATATTCTGCTAACAGTCATTGGATCTCGACTAACGCGAGCAGCAATGTCGCGATACGATAAACCGCAATCGCTATAGGCTACAATCCGACCTTTTTCAAAGTCGGAAACGTGATGGTACGCATTTCCCCTCCTTACACGAGGCATCACAACAACGTTTCACCAGGCAACGCCGGTCAACTGCTGTTTGTGTATGAGAAATCGATTGGAAACTTCCCTCATGTCAGCACGTTGTAGGTGTTGCCACCGGCGCCAACCTTGTGTGAATGCTCTGAAAAGCTAATCATTTGCATATCACAGCATCTTCTTCCTGTTGGTTAAATTTCTCGTCTGTAGCACGTCATCTTCGTGGTGTAGCAATTTTAATGGCCAGTAGTGTATTTTCTTACTGCCTTGCTGAGGTTGGATTGCAACAGTTGTTGATTTGTCTCTTGTCTATCCCACCGTACTGCTGTTTGGTGCGGTGCGGTATGGTCGAGGTGTTCAGTAGTACCGCATCTACTCGCTCGCCCCTTTTAAGATTTGCGAGCCGCACGCACATCGACGTATAATCCCAGTATACAATTTGTGTAAGTTGGTTGCACCCTGTTAACGTTTCGCACATCGTAGAAAATCTTTCCCGTGCCGCATGCGATCCTGAAGGAGAGCACTCTGCACAACAGCGAATGACCTCGACGAAATCACAACGTATGTATTGTACATATTTTTAACGAGTGTAATCACTGAGATTAAGAGTTGATTTGTGTTTTTTTTATTTATTTTGAAAGGAAAAGATTACATACCTGCTTAATTATAACATCTATGCTCTATTATTTATCATAATCCGTTGGATGTAGTATGCATCACATGTAGGGAGGTTTATGGTGTAAAGTGTTTAAAAGAAAGGAAAATATTTTGTGATACGGTGCGCATTGTAGAGGCTACGGCGTTTGTATGTGCGTTGATGGAAGTCAGATTACATTGCATTTAAGTTGTTTTAATTAAAAATTTTGTGATTAATATTTTATTGCCTTTAGAGACCACATGTGATATCTTCGAAAATTTTGGTATTCCCATGTGACGTTATAATCTTTTATTTAACCTTGCATTATGCAATTTGTAGTTTTTTTTCTTTGTTTGAAAAGGGATTTTGAGTTTTAGTCATTATAAATTGATTCTGAGGGCTGTTCTTTGATCTGTTAAAATAATACGAAGGATATTCGGAAAGTAAGTTCCGATCGGTCAAGAAGTGGCAACTACCGTGAAAATCTAATAAAACTTTGCACATATGTGTTCGACAGTGCCTGTCGGATACTTCACTTCGCTCTTTTCCGTTCTGAGCGCATGGTGAGCACATTAAGATGCATAGAAAATAATGTCTCCCGCCAAGTATGAAGTCTTGGTGATAGATTTCACCTGATGTTACGCAGCCCACATTACAAAACTGTCATACGGTTCCTACTTTGTGACAATTCTCGGTCGCAACCTGCAGGGGCAATGAAAATGCCCTTGCAGTGTTTTCGATGGGAAGTGTTTGGTCACCCGCACTGTAGCCCGTAACTGGCTCCCTCTGTGTTTCATCTATGCTCGCATTAACTACTGGCTATGAAGACAAAGTTTCCGCACAGACAACGAGCTATAGATGAGCGTACAGAATTGGCAGGAAGCACAGGAGGCTGCCTTCTATGACGAGGGTATTGGCAATTCGGTACAACGCTACGACAAATGTCTAAGTCGGAGTGGTGACTATGTAGAGAAGTGACTGGAAGCTGTAGCTAACTGTTGCAAATAAAATATTTCTGATTTTCAAAGTGGTTTCCATTTCACCATCAATGGGAAGTTACTTTCCGAATAGCCCGAGTACACTACTGGCCATTAAAATTGCTACACCACGAAGATGACGTCCTACAAACGCGAAATTTAACCGACAGGAAGAAGATGCTGTGATATGCAAATGATTAGCTTTCCAGAGCATTCACATAAGGTTGGCGCCGGTGGTGACACATACAACATGCTGACATGAGGAAAGTTTCCAACCGATTTCTCATACACAAACAGCAGTTGACCGGCGTTGCCTGATGAAACATATTGATGCCTCGTGTAAGGAGGAGAAATGCGTACTATCAATTTTCCGACTTTGATAAAGGCCGGATTGTAGAATATTGCGCCGGCCGGTGTGGCCGAGCGGTTCTAGGCGCTTCAGTCTGGAAGCGCGGGACCACTACGGTCGCAGGTTCGAATCCTGCCTCGGGCATGGATGTGTGTGACGTCCTTAGGTTAGTTAGGTTTAAGTAGTTCTAAGTTCTAGGGGACTGATGACCTCAGATGTTAAGTCCCATAGTGCTCAGAGCTATTTGAACCATTTTTGTAGCCTATTGCGATTGCGGTTTATCGTATCGCGACATTGCTGCTCGCGTTGGTCGAGATCCAATGACTGTTAGCATTAGCAGAATATGGAATCGGTGGGTTCAGAAAGGTAATACGGAACGCCGTGCTGGATCCCTACGGCCTCGTATCACTAGCAGTCGAGATGACAGGCATCTTATCCGCATGGCTGTAACGAATCGTGCAGCCACGTCTCGATCCCTGACTCAACGGATGGGAACGTTTGCAAGACAACAATCGTCTGCACGAATAGTTCTACGACGTTTGCAGCAGCATGGACTATCAGCTCGGAGACCATGGCTGCGGTTACCCTTGACGATGCGTCACAAATAGGAGCGCCTGCGATGGTGTACTGAACGACGAACCTGGGTGCAAAAATGGCAAAACGTCATTTTTTCGGATGAATCCAGGTTCTGTTTACAGTATCGTGATGGTCGCATCCGTGCTTGGCAACATTCCAGTGAAGGCACATTGGAAGCGTGTATTCGTCATCGCCATACTGGCGTATCACCCGGCGTGATGGTATGGGGTGCCATTGTTTACACGTCTCGGTCACCTCTTGTTCGCTTTGACGGCACTTTGAACAGTGGACGTTACATTTCAGATGTGTTACGACCCGTGGCTCTACCCTTCGTTCGATCCCTACGAAACCCTACATTTCAGCAGGATAATGCACGAACGTATGTTGGAGGTTCTGTACGGGCCTTTCTGGATACAGAAAATGTTCGACTGCTGCCATGTCCAGCACATTCTCCAGATCTCTCACCAATCGAAAACGTCTGGTCAATGGTGGCCGAGCAACTGGCTCGCCACAATACGCCAGTCACTACTCTTGATGAACTGTGGTATCATGTTGAAGCTGCATGGGCAGCTGTACCTGTACACGCCATCCAAGCTCTGTTTGACTCAATGCCCATGGGTATCAAGGCCGTTATTACGGCCAGAGGTGGTTCTTCTGCGTACTGATTTCTCAGGATCTGTGCACCCAAATTGCGTGAAAATGTAATCACGTGTCAGTTCTAGTATAATATATTTGTCCAATGAATACCCGTTTATCATCTGCATTTCTTCTTGGTGTAGCAATTTTAATGGCCAGTAGTGCAGTTCAGGAACCTTCATTAACAAACTATATTGATGATCTTGTCGTTCATGATGATGAATGTTCGCTTACTATTTTAAAATCAATCTTAGAAAGTTTTTAAATTTTGAAGATAAAAGAAAGGCTTTTATTAGAGAAACTGTGCCTGCTCGTTCTCCCCACTACTTCCATGTATTCAAAGCATTAGCCTTCGGGTGTTGTCTGATGTTTTCCCGGTATCTGTCCCAGCTAACGCGTGCGGGGCCATGTCATACTCTATTTAACAATACTGGACACACAGGCTTACCGAGTAGCTACGACTCAACTGTTTGAACCTTGCACCCTGAACAGTGACGTCACAATCACGAAGACTGCTGACTTGTGCCGGGAAGTATCGAGGAGGAGTGCGATGCACAGCGACATGACTACATGAATAGACCTTGCTACCTTTTGTAAAATAATTATTTCTCTTTGTGACTTTTGCCACAAATTTACCAAAATCGAAAGTTGTTATTTTTATGGCTGCGGCGGGGTGTTGTATGAACAGGTGCATTCTGACACCTAAAGTTTCAGAAATGACCCGTGTTTTGAGATTAGATTAGATTTACTTTCATTCCAATTGATCCGTAGTGAGGAGGTCCTCCAGGATGTGGAACATGTCAGAAAAACAACAATACATGACAAATATTTAAACTAAAACAAATAAGCTAATGTACCATTCCACAGGTCCCAAGTGGAATGATCGTCATTTTTTAATGAACACTAAGAGTCATTTTACAAATACTATTGCACTGAATTTAAAATAAAAAAGTTTTATATTTATTTATAAGGTAAGAAACATGTAATACAACTACTGTAATACTTATTTACAATGAACACATTACTGCAATGAAATGGTGCAGAAGTTAGATTATACTTACACACACACACACACACACACACACACACACACACACACACACACACACACACACACAAATTTTCAGTGAACACATTACTGCACTGAAATTGTGCAGAAGTTATGTTGTACTTATATACAAATCAGTTGGTTTTCCTCAGAAATTCATCAATGGAGTAGAAGGAGTTGACCACCAATAAATCCTTTAGGCTTCTCTTAAACTGAATTTCACTGGTTGTTAAGCTTTTTATGGCTGCTGGCAAGTTATTGAAAATGTGTGTTCCTGAATAATGCACACCTTTTTGTACAAGACTAAGTGACTTTAAATCCTTGTGAAGATTATTCTTATTTCTAGTATTGATTCCATGAATTGAGCTGTTGGTTTGAAAAAGTGATATATTTTTAATGACAAATTTCATTAAGGAATAAATATATTGGGAAGCTGTAGTTAGTATCCCTAGTTCCCTAAACAGGCTTCTGCAGGATGTTCTTGAGTTCACACCACATATAATTCTTACTGCACGTTTTTGTGCCCGGAAAACTTTAGCTTGGCTTGATGAATTACCCCAGAAAATAATCCCATATGACATTATGGAATGAAAGTAAGCATAGTATGCCAGCTTTTTCATTTTTATATCCCCTATGTCTGACAAAATTCGCATTGCAAACAGAGATTTGTTAAGACGCTTCAGCAGTTCTGTGGTGTGCTCCTCCCAGTTGAATTTATTATCAAGCTGTAATCCCAAGAATTTAACACCGTCCACTTCTTCTATCTTCTTGTCATCATATGTTAGACATATACTCTTGGGACACCCCTTACAAGTTCTGAACTGCATGTAGTGTGTTTTTTCAAAGTTTAGTGACAAAGAATTGGCTAGGAACCAGTGATTAATGTCTACAAATATTTTATTGGCTGATCTTTCTAAGACTACACTTGATTTGCTATTTATTGCAATGTTTGTATCATCAGCAAACAAAACAAACTTGGCATCTGGTAATGTTACTGATGAAAGGTCATTGATATACACAAGAAAAAGTAAGGCCCCCAAAATGGAACCTTGTTGTAGCGTACATGCAACGTAGTACGACATCAGTGTGGGTACATACGCGTCAACAAGTAGGGCAGGCAAGGGACTAGCGTGGCATCCGTGTCTTTCCAACGTGCGAGTGGTAAACGTGGAGACCTGAACTATGGAGACATTATAATCAAATACTTTCATACAGGACCGACGTGCTGTTATTCTTTTCTTGGCTGCAGAAGAACTAGCTCGAGTAGACATCCATCGGAGAATGAAGAATGTGAGTGGGTTCAGCATTTTTGTCGAGTAGCACCATCGTCGAGTGGTCCCAGAAAGAGTGCCGCTGCTCGATGATAGCGCACGTCTCCATATCACAGATCTCGTCACTCAAATGGGAGACACCCACTCTATGTTCCTGATCTCTCCCCATGCTTTCATCACGGCTTTGGTCTCTTAAGAAAGGTCGTCAAGGATCGACGATTCCTATCGGACGAGAATGTGCAGCATGCGGATCTCCTCCACACAGCACCGGCACATCATGTTTTACCAGACGGCTGTCTTCAACTAGGTGCGTCAGTGGGATGGTTGCCTCAACGTTCATGGCGATTCTGCCTGATTGGCACACCAATTCTGGACTGTAAGGCATTGGAACGGAAACTTTTTGCGTAACAAAGCTTCCAAAATAGAAGTTTTACTGCGAGATCTCTGTTGATTCATATCATGATTACTAGTTTCCGCAAAGTTATATTGCCATCTTCAGATCTGTAAGTGCTACAAATACAGGGTGTTTATAAATGAATATTGGGGTTTTAACACTTTATAATAATTATTATATTATGTTAGACTTACAGTTATAAATGACATGTCAAATGAAAGAGCAACTCAAACAGTTTTACCAAGAACCTTACAAATGTTCGAGGCAAATGCCTTGCTGCAGTGGATACACTGGTTCCCGTGAGATTACCGAAGTCAAGCGTTGTCAGGCGTGGCCGGCACTTGGATGGGTGACCATCCGGGCTGCCATGCGCTGTTGCCATTTTTCGGGGTGCACTCAGCCTCGTGATGCCAATTGAGGAGCTACTCGACCGAATAGTATCGGCTCCGGTCAAAGAAAACCATCATAACGACCGGGAGAGCGGTGATGACCACACGCCCCTCCTATCCGCATTCTCAACTGAGGATGACACGGCGGTCGGATGGTCCCGATGGGCCACTTGTGGCCTGAAGACAGAGTGCTTTTTTTTATAAATGTTCAATGTGAGCACCATTTGTTACATGGCACACATCAAGTCTATAGTCAAGTTTTTCCCAAACGTTATTAAATGTGTCTTCAGTGATTGTAGCAACAGCTGCTTCAATCCAGTTTCTTAATTCAGGGAGGCTTGCTGGTAGCGGAGGCATGTACACATGATCCTTGATGAATCCCCAAAGGAAAAAATCGCATCACGTTAGGTCGGGTGAACGTGGAGGCTATTCAAAGCAAGCCCTGTCAAGGGGCCCTTTGCGGCCTATCCAGCGCTTGAGTACAGTGAAGTTCAACCAATCACATACTTCGCTATGCCAGTGAGGTGGTACACCATCTTGCTGAAAAATGAAGTTCTCTGGCTCATCTTCTTCCAACTGAGGGAAGAGCCATTGCTCTAGTGTATCAAGATAACACGAGCCAGTTACAGTAGGTTCACCAAAAAAAGTAAAGGCCCATAAACTTTCCGCCAGGATACAGCACAAAAAGCAGTTACTTTAGGGGAATCTCGTTGCATTTGTACCACCTCGTGAAGATTTTCTGAGCCCCAGATGCGCACATTGCGAGTGTTACAATATCCACTAAGGTGAAAGGTCGATTCATCACTGAAGACAACATGATCCAGAAAATCTTCATCGTCATGAAACAACATTTCGTTTGCAAAGTTGGCACGTAACCCATGGTCTGCCAGCTTTAGAGCCTGTAATAACTGTGAATGGTAAGGACGTAGTTGTACACGTTTTCTTAAAACTTTCCAAGCAGTCGACACAGGAACTTGTAACTCACGACTAGCCTTCCGGACTGATTTCTTTGGGCTACGCGTGAACGACTCTCTCACTCGCTCAACAGCCTCTTCACTAACTCATGGTCGTCCTGTGCTCTTCCCTTTACAAAGGCAGTCAGTATCTTCAAATTGATGATACCATCTACGAATGTTATTATCACTTGGAGGATCACAACCGAACTTCAGCCGGAACGCACATTGCACAGTAACTACAGATTCGGTCTTTGCAAACTGCAAAACACATGCTTTCTGTTCACTAGTCGCCATCTTCGCTACTACCGCTGTCTAGCGGACTGCGACGGGACCATTGCGCACTGTGCATGCGCACTGGTGCCAAACACAACTGATTGAGTTGCTCTTTCATTTGACATATCATTTATAACTGTAAGTTTAATATAATAAATATTACACTACTGGCCACTAAAATTGCTACACAAAGAAGAAATGCAGATGATATATGGGTATTCATTGGACAAATATATTATACTAGAACTGACATGTGATTACATTTTCAAGCAATTTGGGTGCATAGATCCTGAGAAATCAGTACCCAGAACAATCACCTATGGCCGTAATAACGGCCTTGATACACCTGGGCATTGAGTCAAACAGAGCTTGGATGGCGTGTACAGGTACAGCTGCCCATGCAGCTTCAACACGATACCACAGTTCATCAAGAGTAGTGACTGGCGTATTGTGGCGAGCCAGTTGCTCGGCCACCAGTGACCAGACGCCTTCAATTGGTGAGAGATCTGGAGAATGTGCTGGCCAGGGCAGCAGTCGAACATTTTCTGTATCCAGAAAGGCCCGGACAGGATCTGCAATATGCGGTCGTGCATTATCCTGCTGAAATGTAGGGTTTCGCAGGGATCGAATGAAGGGTAGAGCCACGGGTCGTAACACATCTGAAATGTAACGTCCACTGTTCAAAGTGTCGTCAATGCGAACAAGAGGTGACCGAGACGTGTAACCAATGGCACCCCATACCATCACGCCGGGTGATACGCCAGTATGGCTAAGACGAACACACGCTTCCAATGTGCGTTCACCGCGATGTCACCAAACACGGATGCGACCAACATGATGCTGTAAAGAGAACCTGGATTCATCCGAAAAAATGACGTTTTGTCATTCGTGCACCCAGGTTCGTCGTTGAGTACACCATCACAGGCCCTCCTGTCTGTGATGCAGTGTCAAGTGTAACTACAGCCATGGTCTCTGAGCTGATAGTCCTGAACCCACCGATTCCATATTCTGCTAACCGTCATTGGATCTCGACCAAAGCGAGCAGCAATGTCGCGATACGATAAACCGCAATCGCAATAGGCTACAATCCGACCTTTATCAAAGTCGGAAACGTGATGGTACGCATTTCTCCTGCACACACGGGGCATCACAAGAACGTTTCACCAGGCAACGCCGGTCAACTGCTGTTTGTGTACGAGAAATCGGTTGGAAACTTTCCTCATGTCATCACGCTGTAGGTGTCACCACCGGCGCCAACCTCGTGGGAATGCTCTGAAAAGCTAATCATTTGCATATCACAGTATCTTCTTCCTGTCGGTTAAATTTCGCGTCTGTAGCACATCATTTTCTTGGTGTAGCAATTTTAATGGCCAGTAGTGTATAAAGCGTTAAAACCCCGATATTCATTTATATACAACCTGTATGTTACAACAGCCGGCCGGGGTGGCCGAGCGGTTCTAGGCACTACAGTCTGGAACCGCGCGACCGCTACAGTCGCAGGTTCGAATCCTGCGTCGGGCATGGATGTGTGTGATGTCCTTAGGTTAGTCAGATTTAAGTAGTTCTAAGTTCTAGGGGACTGATGACCTTAGAAGTTAAGTCCCATAGTGCTCAGGGCCATTTGAACCATTTGTATGTTACAACGTTTACAGTTATCACATACAATTTCGAAGAAAGCAATAATTGAGTTTTACATACCATGGCTTAGGTGAATATAAAGCGACTACATGTGGTAGGGTAGGGCGAGGCTAGTTGAGCATAGGGGACAGTTGGGCAATCGAAATATGTTGGAAACTGTTCACCACACGCTAGTACATCAAACAGCGGAAAGAAGCGGTCGTGGGAGGGGAACCCATCGCGCGACCGCCAGTGGCGGCTTGTGCATCGAATGAAGTACGAGTTCACGCGTGCATTGTTTATTTTGTGATCAAAAAGTAAAACAATCGTAAACCGCAATATTTCTTCTGTACCCGTCAAATGTTATCTGTTCTCAATCAGGTAAGTGTTAAACTTACATAAATTTAGTATATTTTTGATATGTATTAAAGTTCTGGATATAATTCTAACCATTGTTCATAACCTCACTTTTGCTTTAAATTTTTGGGTTGAGCAATAGTTGCTCAACTAACCCCATGACTGGTAACGAAAGTAATCTGGTATTCCGGTCCGACGATTCGCAAAGCCCGCCGGAAGGCACGGACTTGGATGACGGCCCCTGGAAGGCACCTGCCAAACCCGCGAGCGCCGCCGTCGCCGCCACAGCGCTGCGTACGGACGCACGCCCGCCGCGCCGCAGCGGCCGCGTCTTATAAGCCGCGGGGCCACAGCAAGCTCTTTTCCTCTGTTATGCCCATCACACCTGTACCGCCGCCCCTCCTACCTTCTACAGATCCCTTCAAATCCTGAAACGCCATGCGCTCCGCGTCACCTATCGCATCCGCCTCCCATCCCCCACGCGGATCCTCTACGACTTAATTCCGTTCCCACACCTCCTCCTTTTCCTCGAACGGATACGGATCCTTGACACCTCCCGCAAACTTGATCCCCCTCACCCACTTGTCTCTCCCATCCTTTCCCACCGCCGTCCGTTGCCGTGCCTGTACTCCCACATCCCACCCACTCTCCATCTCTCCACACTCCATACCCTTGCCCATGGTGGCTTCCGCCAACTCCTCCCTGATGATGCCCTCATCCCCTCCATCTACCCCTCCTACCAACTTTGATCCTTTCCTTCTGCCCCCTGTGTTTTTCCTCCAAGGCACCCTCTTTCCCTTCTCTCCCTCCTCTCTTCCTACCTCCCTCCCCTCCCCCACTCCCCGGGCTCCCACAGACCCCCTACCCTCTCCCCTCCCCCTCCCTTCTCCTCTCCCACTGGTATCAACCCCCTCCCCCTCTACCTCCTACCCTCACCTCTACCCTCTGGCAGGCCCCTGGATTTTTTGTGTGTAACAGTGCGTTTTTCGTGCACCGGATATCGTCGCCACAGTGCTCATGTTTATCGTCCCGTCAGTGTCTCTCCGTCTGAGCTCCTCGATTCACGCGTGACATTCTGTATTCTCCGTTGTGTGCACTGTTGATTTTTTTTTTTTTATCCGAGCAGTGCGTCAGTGAACTACTTCGTTTATTTTATTATGTTTGTCTTCCGTTTTTGCCCTCCATGTATGTTTGTTTTTCTGTATTCCTGTTGTACGGTATGTCTTTTCTTGGGCCGAAGAGCGGCATAAATAGGCCGCTGCCGGCCTACCTTGTTTGTAAGATATCAAAATGACAATAAAGAAAAAAAAAACATGCTCTTCTGTCTTGTCTCGACTCCGCTTTCGTGAACTTCTATAGTTTATGGTTGTTGGTTGTTTTGGGGAAGGAGACCAGACAGCGTGGTCATCGGTCTCATCGGATTAGGGAAGGATGGGGAAGGAAGTCGGCCGTGCCCTTTCAGAGGAACCATCCCAGCATTTGCCTGGAGTGATTTAGGGAAATCACGGAAAACCTAAATCAGGATCTATAGCTTATGCTTATTTTGTTTTAGGATGTGGCCTTATAAAAGAAAGACTACAAGAGGTTCTTACACTACTGAAGACTTAAATGATGCTGCCAAGGCTGTAGTTGATGAGGGAGAAAGTGTGAATACCGCCGCCAAAGAATTCGGCATCAAACGTACAACTTTGACAAGATTTTTGGTGAAAAATGCAACCCCGAGGACTCTTTAAAAAATGCTTGTCACAAATAGCATCAATCTTCTATGGATATTCCCCATAAGACGTTCGTCGCTTTGCCTACGAGTGTGCTGCTAAATTTGGCATTAAAATTCTATCCTCCTGGACTGTAAATAAGATGGCCGGAAAAGAATAGCTTCCGATTTTTTTAAAACGAAATCCGGCGCCATCCATTCGAAATCCCGAATCCACCAGCCTTGATAGGGTAACGTCATTTAATGCCGAGAATTTAAAAGTTTTTGTTTTACAAATTAGCTCAAGTAATGGATAAACATGGATTCAGTGCGTCAGACATATGGAATGTAGATGAAACAGGAGTGTCCACTGTGGTGATGCCAAATAAAATTGCAGCTGCCAAGGGTAAGCGTAACGTCGGTGCCATCGCTTCTGGAGAGCGAGGGACCAACGTTACAGTAGTACTGCTGTATCTGCTTATGGAAACACAGTGCCTCCTATGTTTGTGTTTCCCAGAAAAAATGTGAAGAGACACTTTCTTAATTGTGGTCCCTCTGATTGTACAGGAGTAGGCAATACCAGTGGATGGGTTACAGACGAAGAATTCCATCAGTTTATGCAATATTTTATAAAACATGTATAACCGTCTATGGAGCACCGTGTTTTGTTAGTATTAGATAATCACTCTTTTGTATCCTGCCTGGATAGGCGGCGCGTGGGTCTGCTCCTGAAAACTGAAGGGTAGGCCGGATGTAGGAATCTAGGAGGAGCAGGTGAGGTAGAACACTTGGTACTACAATTAAAAGTGGTTTTACTTAACTTTGGCTGAGATGAGCACGTATGTACGAAGCTGTACATCAAGTTACAAAGGCAAAATCTGTAGTGGTTCGCCCCCTATGAAATATAAACAATGATGCTTGGTCGTCTACTCGGAATCAAATGGGCTGAATCTGGAGCGGCGCTCGTAGATCTGCACAGCGCCGGCTAGAGGGCGCTGTCGTCGGTGTCGGTGTCGTCGTGCCAACCTAAGAACTTGTGCCTACGCCGTGGCATCGTAGCTATCGATACCACACACTCCTCTCACTTGAACGTGATTACACAAGATTTGGCCAAAGAGAACGGAGTTGTAATGTTGTCCTTTCCGCCGCATTGAAGCCACAAGCTGCAGCCATTGGATGTCTCAGTCTTTGGACCAATCAAAAAGTACTGCGCTGCTGCTCATTACGTAGCTACGAAATAGCCCGGGCAAGACCCTCCCTATTTACGATGTACCAAATACTGTTGCTGATTCGTTGCCAGACAAGTATAAGTATTGTCCACACTTTCCGAAAGACTAGCGTCTTCCCGTGTAATGCGAACATTTTTAGTAAGGATGAGTTTTCATCATCATTTGTAACCGACCGTCCAGATCCAGAAACTGTCGAGCTGAAAAAAGATCGTCCAGAGCAACCTGTAGGACTAATGTCCGACACTGCACCTAATCCCAGTCCTACGTCCACCAGCCAAACTGGACCTGAACCTTGTACAAGCAATAAAGAAAATGAGCTGTGCGATCTAACGAATACATTTTCTCCAGAAACTGTTCGACCATGTCCAAAAGAAGGTCCTAGAAAAACAACCAAAACTAACAGAAGAAAGAGGAAAGCTCCTGCTCTAAAAGACACTCCCGAAAAGAACGCATTGCAAGAGGAACAAAATAAAACCACTACAAAAATAAAAAGGACAAGGTAGAACATTGATAAAAAGAAAAGAAGAGTGTTTCTAAAAAAATACTTCAGTCAAGTGAGGAAAGCAACTATGATGACTCTTTCTGTCTGGTTTGTTATTAAGGCTATTCTGCAAGTTTACCAGAGGAAACTTGGATCCAATGGGCACATATAAAATGTGCGTCAGATGCTGGTCTTACTTTCATTTGTGTTAATTGCCACAGCGACTACGACGATTACATTTCCAAGATCTTATAAATATTTTATTTTTTAATATTAAGCTATACTGATAATTACGTAAATATTCAAGTCTGATTTTGAATATAACTACTGAGTCTAATCCAAAAGTTAATCTTAAGATACGTTAATAATTTGTTGATTCTATTTTTTATTTATTATTAAAAGAAAATTGCTTTTCGTTTTACTGTTACACCATTAAAAGACTATAAATAAAAAGTTGATAGATGTCTAGCTAACAATGAACCTATGGTTTGACTAGATTTCTAAGAACTCATTTCGCCCCATACCCTTGCTCAACTTGCCTCATCTATGGGGTACGTTGAGCGTACTTGACTGTTCGCATTTAAACAGCTCTACCCCTTAAAAGTGACTTGTTAGAAATAAATTACTATGGACACTTTTGCAAAGGGATAATTTACTTACCCATCAGTATGCATAATATCCATTAAGACTTGTCGTTGAGGAGCTACAACCAATGAAGTGCAAAATTGCTCAACTAGCCCCATCCTATCCTACCTTGCCATCTGGCCATTGAAACCATTGAGGAAAACAGCGAAATTAAAAGTATTACGTACAAGAAAGCGCTAAAATTTTTTCTTGGTGACTCCAACGTGTCATACAAATACATTTTATGCTTGAGCTTTTGCAGCCCTCGAGAACCAAACTTTTGCATACTTTATGTCAATAATTTTAGTCAGTTTCATGTACAACGTAAAAATGGTGTTGTTCTATTTCTGTATGTTATAAACATGAGAACCTATCAGGTTACGTATTGTTAATATGTTGTATTGGAGTAGGTTTGGAGATTGTACCATGCTGTTAGGATGCATTTACGTTACTATCCTGACGTAGACCACACTTACATATTCTGTGGTTCCATACTGTAATGTGACGATGTTTAAGATGACCTGGATTGGCTGCTGTTTCCCGTCCATGTATTTTGTGACGTATTATATTAAGCCTAAGAAATGGGTATACAATATAATACCTACAAATTTTACATAAACTTTATAAAGTGTAATAATCGTTTTATTCTCAGCATTTTAGGTAAATTCGCACATTAGCATAGCCTGGTTAAGGCTTTTATTAGATGCATTCAGCTTTACCACTGTTTACGTTACAATTATATGTTAACAGTTCAAAAATGGTTCAAATGGCTCAGAGCACTATGGGACTTAACTTCTGAGGTCATCAGTCCCCTAACAACTTAGAACTACTTAAACCTAACTAACCTAAGGACACCACACACATCCATGCTCGAGGCAGGATTCGATCCTGCGACCGTAGCAGTCTCGCCTAGAACCGCTCGGCCACTCCGGCCGGCTATGTAAACAGTCTTAATAATTTGTTAACAATCTTTTCACGTCCTCTAATGTTCGTTTGTCATCACTATTACTATCTTGCTGCATCTAGTATAAAATGTTGAGTACTGATAATCATCGGTCTAATGTAGCCTCTATGCATACTGCCAATTTTGTAACACACAGTTATATGCCTCCCACTGTCCTGCTCCCATTTACAAGATTTTGTAATTGTATGACGTCATGTATTTTACCATGCTTTATTTTTATTGTATCTATAAAACTGTAAAAAAAGTGTATACATATGTATTGCTATCACTTTATTTTATCTTCAAATTGTATTGATTTTGATGCTGGAACATATTTTAAAACTTAACGGAAATGTAAATTATTTTCTGTAAATATTTTTCCATCACTATGATCGCAAAAATTACTGCATACTATATAATGTAGCAACAATTTTGTAAACTTGGTGTTGTAAGCAAACTGACATACTTCATATAAGGCTTAATATTGTTGATACATTACACACAGTTCATCGAGATTGCAGCCACCTGGTGGGGCTTTGTAGTATTATGTAACTCTTTTGACAACTTTGCGGTAGTACAGAGCCGGTTGCCAACAGACACACATCTTACAGAAGTGTATGTGCTCTATTTGTTGTACCTGGCGTTTATTTTAGTGTCTTACTGTTGGATGGGAGTATATTTTCTGTGAGGTAAACATTATACACTCCTGGAAATGGAAAAAAGAACACATTGACACCGGTGTGTCAGACCCACCATACTTGCTCCGGACACTGCGAGAGGGCTGTACAAGCAATGATCACACGCACGGCACAGCGGACACACCAGGAACCGCGGTGTTGGCCGTCGAATGGTGCTAGCTGTGCAGCATTTGTGCACCGCCGCCGTCAGTGTCAGCCAGTTTGCCGTGGCATACGGAGCTCCATCGCAGTCTTTAACACTGGTAGCATGCCGCGACAGCGTGGACGTGAACCGCATGTGCAGTAGACGGACTTTGAGCGAGGGCGTATAGTGGGCATGCGGGAGGCCGGGTGGACGTACCGCCGTATTGCTCAACACGTGGGGCGTGAGGTCTCCACAGTACATCGATGTTGTCGCCAGTGGTCGGCGGAAGGTGCACGTGCCCGTCGACCTGGGACCGGACCGCAGCGGCGCACGGATGCACGCCAACACCGTAGGATCCTACGCAGTGCCGTAGGGGACCGCACCGCCACTTCCCAGCAAATTAGGGACACTGTTGCTCCTGGGGTATCGGCGAGGACCATTCGCAGCCGTCTCCATGAAGCTGGGCTACAGTCCCGCACACCGTTAGGCCGTCTTCCGCTCAAGCCCCAACATCGTGCAGCCCGCCTCCAGTGGTGTCGCGACAGGCGTGAATGGAGGGACGAATGGAGACGTGTCGTCTTCAGCGATGAGAGTCGCTTCTGCCTTGGTGCCAATGATGGTCGTATGCGTGTTTGGCGCCGTGCAGGTGAGCGCCACAATCAGGACTGCATACGACCGAGGCACACAGGGCCAACACCCGGCATCATGGTGTGGGGAGCGATCTCCTACACTGGCCGTACACCACTGGTGATCGTCGAGGGGACACTGAATAGTGCACGGTACATCCAAACCGTCATCGAACCCATCGTTCTACCATTCCTAGACCGGCAAGGGAACTTCCTGTTCCAACAGGACAATGCACGTCCGCTTGTATCCCGTGCCACCCAACGTGCTCTAGAAGGTGTAAGTCAACTACCCTGGCCAGCGAGATCTCCGGATCTGTCCCCCACTGAGCATGTTTGGGACTGGATGAAGCGTCGTCTCACGCGGTCTGCACGTCCAGCACGAACGCTGGTCCAGCTGAGGAACCAGGTGGAAATGGCATGGCAAGCCGTTCCACAGGACTACATCCAGCATCTCTACGATCGTCTCCATGGGAGAATAGCAGCCTGCATTGCTGCGAAAGGTGGATATACACTGTACTAGTGCCGACATTGTGCATGCTCTGTTGCCTGTGTCTGTGTGCCTGTGGTTCTGTCAGTGTGATCATGTGATGTATCTGACCCCAGGAATGTGTCAATAAAGTTTCCCCTTCCTGGGACAATGAATTCACGGTGTTCTTATTTCAATTTCCAGGAGTGTATTAGTCTATGACATTGTAGTCACATAAAAATTTTTTACCTCTTTTTTTACGTAATAATTTTAATTTCGCAGTTTACCTCCTCGGCTTCAATGGCCAGGGGGCAACGTGCCACATGTAGTGGCTTTATAATTCACGCATGTTGTGGTATGTAAAACCGAATTACTGTTTTTTTTCGAAATTATGTATCATAATTATAAACGTTGTAACATATGCAGAGCACTTACACATCTGAATATGGCAATATAACTTTTCTGCAACTAGTAATGAGAATAACATCAACTGCGATTTGGACAGTGAAACTTCTTCTATTCTGGAAGTTTCTTTTTTTTTAACATCTTAACATGTCATAACATAACGACCCATATTCTATTTAGTATTTTCTACATATTTCTTTCGCAATCAATTTTGTGGATATTTAGTAGATTGAAGTGGACAGAGGGGAAAGGAAAAGAAAGGGAAAGGACTATTGATGTCACTTGCATCGGACTTTATGCCGAATCAGTGGCCATGAGTGAAAATGTTTGCCCAAACAGGACACGAACCTGTGATCTCCTGCTTGCTGGGCAGTTTCGTTAACCACTGCGCCACCCGGACACAGTGTTGCAGACTGTCACGGCACGTCTCCCGGCCGACCTACGCTTCCACCTAGCGCCCCCTATCCGCACTCCCTTTCCTTGTCCTCCATGCTCGCTACTTTGAGACTCCTGCACGAGGTCGAACGTGATTGTGCATCTGTACTGACGGCCGTGGAACCATTGCCCGTCGAGGCAATTCAGTTATACATGTTACATGGGTCTATCCTATCTTAACTTCATCTATAATTTCATGCATTCATGTATATTTAAGGAGGAAATATAAAAATGCAGTAAATGAAGCAGGTAGAAAGGAATACAAACGTCTCAAAAATGAGATAGACAGGAAGTGGAAAATGGCTAAGCAGGGATGGCTAGAGGACAAATGTAAGGATGTAGAGGTAAGGGGTAAGGTAGACACTGCCTACAGGAAAATTAAAGAGACATTTGGAGAAAAGAGAACGACTTGCATGAATATCAAGAGCTCAGATGGAAATCCAGTTCCAAGCAAAGAAGGGAAGGTAGAAAGGTGGAAGGAGTATATAGTGGGTCTATACAATGGCGATGTACTTGAGGACAATATTATGGAAATGGAAGAGGATGTAGATGAAGATGAAATGGGAGATATGATACTGAGGGAAGAGGTTGACAGAGCACTGAAAGACCTAAATCGACAACATTCCATTAGAACTACTGACAGCCTTGGGAGAGACAGTCCTGACAAACCTCTACCATCTGTTGAGCAAGATGTATGAGACAGGCGAAATACCCTCAAACTTCAAGAAGAAATTAATAATTCCAATCCCAAAGAAAGCAGGTGTTGACAGATGTGAAAATTACCGAACTATCAGTTTAATAAGTCACGGCTGCAAAATACTAACGCAAATTCTTTACAGACGAAAGGAAAAATTGGTAGAAGCCGACCTCAGGGAAGATCAGTTTGGATTCCGTAGAAATATTGGAACACATGAGGCGATACTGACCCTACTCCTTATCTTAGAAGATAGGTTAAGGAAAGACAAACCTACATTTCTAACATTTGTAGACTTAGAGAAAGCTTTTGACAATGTTGACTGGAATACTCTCTTTCAAATTCTGAAGGTGGGAGGGGTAGCACACAGGGAGCGAAAGGCTATTTACAATTTGTACAGAAACCAGATAGCAGTTATAAGAGTCGAGGGACATGAAAGGGAAGCAGTGGTTCGGAAGGGAGTGAGACAGGGTTGTAGCCTCTCCTCGATGCTATACAAACTGTATATTGAACAAGCAGTAAAGGAAACAAAAGAAAAGTTCGAAGTAGGTATTAAAATCCATGGACAAGAAATAAAAACTTTGAGGTTAGCCGATGACATTGTAATTCTGTCAGAGACAGCAAAGGACTTGGAAGAGCAGTTGAACGGAATGGACAGTGTCTTGAAACAAGGGTATTAGATGAACATCAACAAAAGTAAATCGAGGATAATGGAATGTAGTCGAATTAAGTCGGTTGATGCTGCGGGAATTAGATTAGGAAATGAGACACTTAAAGTAGTAAAGGATTTTTGCTATTTGGGGAGCAAAATAACTGATGATGGTCGAAGTAGAGATGATATAAAATGTAGACTGGCAATGGCAAGGAAAGCGTTTCTGTAGAAGAGAAATTTGTTAACATCGAGTATAGGTTTAAGTGTCAGGAAGTCGTTTCTGAAAGTATTTGTATGGAGTGTAGCCATGTATGGAAGTGAAACATGGACGATAAACAGTTTGGACAAGAAGAGAATAGAAGCTTTCGAAATGTGGTGCTACAGAAGAATGCTGAAGATTATATGGGTAGCTCACATAACTAATGAGGAGGTACTGAATAGAATTGGGGAGAAGAGGAGTATGTGGCACAACTTGACTAGAAGAAGGGATCGGTTGGTAGGACATATTCTGAGGCATCAAGGGATCACCAATGTAGTATTGGAGGGCAGCCTGGAGGCCAAACATCGTAGAGGGAGACCAAGAGATGAATACACTGACCAGATTCAGAAAGATGTAGGTTGCAGTAGGTACTGGGAGGTGAAGAAGGTTACACAGGATAGAGTAGCATGGAGAGCTTCATCAAACCAGTCTCAGGACTGAATACCACAACAACAACAACAACAACAACAACATGTATAATTTTGCAAATGATTTCCACATTCTTTTTCTTATCAGTGCATTTATTTTCAGAATCATTATCTGACATTTGTCTCTTCTTTCCCAATTTTCCCACAGCCCATGATAATTGGTCCACCTTTCCTTCACATATTAAGGAATATCATACTGGTTGGGTGGGTCCTCAGTTGCCATGGCTTGATCCTCAGTGAACAGTAAGAATTATGCTGGACGGTAACAAAAAGTATCTGTTTTGCGAAAAAGTGATCATCAAGTTAGAGAGTGCCAAAGTTACACATACACGTCTGCCATGCGGGCAAATGGACTGCAGTGAGCATATTGTGTGCAGATTATTGTAACAGTGTGTAACGATTTGTCAATGTGTTTTAATTGTGTTGGTATCAGGCATGAATAGATGCACATGCTGAACATAGTTACTGTCTCCTATAGTGTTTACCAAGAATGCAGGGTGATACACGAAGATATGCAAATATTTTAGTATGTTGTTCTACAAGTAAAACTAAAGAAAAAGGTCACATAAACTTAGGTGCTCAAATGTTTAGTTACAGAGTTACAACTAATAAAAGATTTTCCCTGAAATTTAGCAACTTCGCTAATGTAAAGGCATCGCAAAACTGTACAAGGTTAAAGTAATGCACGATTTCCATTTATTTTGTTGTTATTGATCTGGTAAATCTAATAAAACATGTCCCAGACGTGTATCTGCAGTAGTTTTCCAGAAAATTCAGAAATAGAAAGATGTAATTTCATAAATATTTTAATTTAATAACTACTTGGCCCAATTTGTTTTTCTAAATTCCATGCAATTGCCCAAAGTTATCTTCAGAAATTATAGTGAATTTAATTTTGGAAAAATGATGGTAACAACGTTAACTGAAATTGTATGAATGTGTCAGATCATCTGCTTTTATTAATACCATAGGCACACATGAATTCAGGTTAAACTAGAAAAAACAAAGCTCAGTGTTAAGGAAGTTGTACAATGTACATACAATTTCACAATACATTCACAGTAAATGTTCAAAAATGCCTTCACCGAGTTCAATTCATTTAGCTGCAAGTGTATGAACAGATTTTGTTGCTTGTTCTTAATTTCTTCTATTGCATTCACAATGTTAGCAAGTAATGGCTCAATGCTGTTGTTATGATTTTTCACTGAACAGTACAGAAAACTAACACATTCCAAGGTTAGCAAACGACTGAAACAACTCAATGACATAAACGTTTCTACATTCTTAATGGAAAGTAAACAAATTTACTTGTATCTTGCATCTCTGCATGTTCTGGAAAACTACTGCAGATACACATCTGGGACATGTTTTATTAGATTCTCCAGACCAATAACAACAAAATACATGGAAATTGTGCTTTACTTTAACCTCGTAAAGTATTGCGATGGCTGCATATTAGTGAAGTTGCTAAATTTCAGATGGCCGTTGTGCCCAAGCGGTTCTAGGCGCTTCAGTCTGGAACCGTGCGACTGTCACAGTCGCAGGTTCGAATCCTGCCTCGGGTATGGATGTGTGTGATGTCCTTAGGTTAGCTAGGTATAAGTAGTTCTAAGTTCTAAGGGACTGATCACCTCAGATGTTAAGTCCCATAGTACTCAGAGCCATTTGAACCATTTGAGCTAAATTTCAGGCAAAACATTTTATTAGCCGTAACTCTGTAACTAAACATTTGCAGACCTATGTTTATACGAACTTTTTTATTTAGTTTTACTTGTAGCATACTAAAATATTTGCATTTCTTTGTAAATCACCCTGTATATGGCTCCACTCAGTGCAAAACTATGTGGCCTTCCTTACTGCAAAATCTGTATTCCTGGAATATAGTATTACCAAGCAGCCAAAATCCGACCGAAACAACTGCCGTTGCAGTCAAAACTGATAATGTCTTATCCATTAGGTCAGAGTCATAAAAATAAAAGGTAAGCTTGCAACGTTATTCGATCACTGAGCATCGCAAATTTAATCGGAGGTGTTTAAAGAGGGATACAATTTGTGAATTCGTAAGCTGTGATTTTTTAGAATGTGACAAATTGGAACTAAAAGTTGCAGTTACCAAAACAACAGCGTTCACAGAAATGGCCACAGTCTAACATAACAGTCGCGACACTCACTGCTGTAAAAGTTGTTTCCGTTTGACAAATGGAGCGACACTAGCGCTCCAAGCGGGGAGTAAGATGAACGTCAGACGTGTCGTAAGCATAATGTTTGTTTTGCATCCATTTCCTACGTAATTTACGAAATATTTGAGTTAATTTCTTTCCTTTAAGCGTTTGTGTAGTATCAGAAGGCATATATGTTTCTAAAAATGATTCTAAAATAAGCGCAAGTGTGGACAAAAACGGTGAATCGAGAGGCAAGCTACAACACATTCTTGAAGAAACACTTGTGACATTGGATAGAACTGCAGTTTACCACGTTGATATCAAAAGAATATAAATACACAGATCCACACGTAAGAAGCGCAGACATGTACCTCTACATGCAAAAGCGGTCGACAGCTCATTTATCGTTCTGTAGGCCTACTGTGTTTGTCATTGTTGTCGCCTGTTGCCACAAGTACGACCTTCATCTTTATATTATTCTAAGTGGGACAAGCAACTGCCAAATAGTGGGAGAAATATGTTGAAAACATTATAATGAGCTGATTACATTTAACGCAAAACCAAATATTTGAGTAATTTTCAAACAATCTGTCAGTAGTGAACAAGGTGCTAACAAAATAACGTCATCGCACGAAGGAAGCAAGGAAAATTAAGTGACTAACAACATAAGTGAATGAAATACATACCAAACGTTTTTGTAAGACACGAATAACTCCACTTAATCTAACCACTTCATCGTCAAAGCATGTCTGTGTTGATGATTCACACGAATTTGCCACTGATACATGGAGAGTTGAGCTGGCTGCTTCTGTGTCATAGGACTGTTTTACAGCTTTAGATGGATTGTCGAATCTTTGTGGCAGTTTCCTCTTCATCGTCAGTTGAGGTGGCTTATTTGGGATGTCAAACAGTGTGGGCACTGCATTCTACACGAGTTTATTATTGTCTGCGTTCATGAACTGGTTTTGTTCGAAATGTAGCGAACAAAACCTAATATTATTATAAACGTAAACTGGGTGTTTTTTCGTAAGGTCTTCTCGTCTGCTACTAACTAACCATGTCCTGCTCCTAAAACGAAACATTAATCATTAATACACATGTAGTTTGCAAGTGAATCCTGACGATACACTTTTGTAACATGATGGTATATACCTCTCAGGATCCTTAGGAAACGTAAAGAAGACAGCTGTGGTGTCTTCTTCCTGTTGTTGCTGGAATTTATTGCGCTACAAACGCTCCAGCTTGTAAAAACCATTGTATAAATCAAAATAAACAACCACTATTCGCTTTCACAATCGCGCCGAACTCACGGTTTAACCTATTGGCCGCTTGGGGCGCTGCTGGCGCGGTAGGCAACAAAATCGAGGCGAAGTGTCGCCACTGTTATGTTAGACTGTGGAAATGGCTGACGCGGAAAGTCGTCGTAGTCAGAGATAATTGTACATACTGGCGGGGCACGGCACAATGCTCTCGGCGGAGAGGCTGCGGCGCGGCGACCGCAGCGACGCGCTGCGGAGGGCGCGCGAAGTCTCCAGGCTGTCCGGCGTCATGCTGCACGTCGGGCTCCTAGTCCTGTGGGCGGGAGGTGCACACGTCGCCTCACTCCCTGCTCTTTCTTTCCTAGCGTCGCATCTGAGTTCAGCGAGGCAGACAATTCTCAAATCAATGACACACCAGTCGCAACTTGTCGTCTCCAAATTGATGGTATCTGTGAATCTGCTACCACTCAAGCCCAGTTTTCGCGTGTTTGCTTTAGGGTGCAAAACAGCTGAGGTCATAAGCGCCCAAATTGTGAGCTAAAATGGAATCTTTCTATGCCAAGAACTCCACGCTTCTCGAAGCTGGCACACACAGGAGCCTAAACGGCGTTAACAGATGTGTAAAAGTGTGATTAATAATGATGGTTAAAGTGGAACGCCAGTTGAAAAGCAACAGACACAGTGGAATGGTAAAATGGACAATTACGACGACTGTCCTTTTCTAGGACACTTTGGGAAATTAAATCTCTCTTATGCGATCTTAAGTTTTCCTGGCGTATTTCTAATTTGAACAGTTCTCGGGTATCCGTCGTAATTTCTCCACAATATTTCGGCAGACGTACACGCTGCCATCTTCAGGTGGTTCCTGACGAATGCTGTGCTGTTCCTCCCGGCGCCCTATATATACTAGCCGTTACCCCCTGCACCGTTCCTCTCCTAGAGTCTTCGGTGCGGCCGGCGCGGCGGCTACTGGAGGTGGTGGGGGAAGCGGCGCCTGGATCTGATCTGGGGTCTGCAGTCTCCCTGCTGCCGCCGTCGGGGGCGGTCCTCGATCTCTCGGACCGCATCTTTCTCTCCAGGCTGAGTGTTGGGTTCCAAGCCTGACAAAGTTGAAGGCCGCTTTCTTTATTAATTAGATCGTCCTGTATTCGGATTTCGATGGCCTCTTTATTCCGCCCCCCTGCAAAAACCTTGACTCTACTGGGTTCAGTGAAAGATGACCTAGGCCTTCGAAAACCAGGCGTTTATAAAATTCCCTGTCAGTGCGGAAAATCATACATTGGGGAGACAGTCTGCACTGTAGAAGAGAGGTGCCGCGAACACAAGCGCCATACCAAATTACACCAGGCCACTAAATCAGCCGTGGCTGACCAATGTATGAAGACTGGCCACACTATGGAGTATGAAAAACCAAAAATATTCTGTCAATCCTCCTACTTCTGAGACTGCGTTACTAAAGAGGCCATCGAAATCCGACTACAAAACGATCTAATCAATAAAGACAGCGGCCTTCAACTCAGTCAGGTTTGGAACCCTGCACTCAACCTGGAGTGAAAGATCCGGTCCCAGAGACCGAGGACCGCCCCCGACGGCGGCAGCAGGGAGACTGCAGACCCCAGTTCAGACCCAGGCGCCGCTTCTCCCACCATCTCCAGTAGCCGCCGCACTGAAGACACCAGGAGAGGAACGGTGGAGGGGGTAACGGCTAGCATATATAGGGCGCCGAGAGGAACAGCACAGCATTCGTCAGGAACCACCTGAAGATGGCAGCGTGTATATCTGCCGAAATATTGTGGCGAAATTACGACGCTACCCGGTCGGACACCCGAGAACTGTCCAAATTAAATCTCTCTTGCCACTTTGCTATAGCGGGTAGAAAGCAGAACGTGGTCTACAGCCTGTACTGTTTCTGTTAAGACCGCGGGTAGCTCAAACGAGACACACACATTAAAACGCAAGTAGTTATAAACTGACACTGGGTTAGAAAGTGGCGCACCATTAGTAGTCTGTTGCGATGGGGAGAAAGTTGTGTGGGGTTGTCATGTAACAGATGGCGACGACGTAAAAGAAAGAATGCAGCCCAGTTAAAATTATCTCCTTGCGATGAAGTGGACGAGAGGAATTCGCCAGGGCTGTAGGGAGGGCTTTAAATTCTATGAGCTCGTCCCACAGAGAGGCGACCAGTGTTCGAACCACAGTGATACGAAGTCAAAAAGTCGGAGGGGGCAGCGCTGCTAAAAATGCCTGGGAAGCTGAGCTGCAGCCTCGGCAGGAGGCTCATTCCCTGAGATGCACCTCCAGGAGTCGGTGCCAGCACCGCCAAGCGAGTGAAGGATCCGTTGTACTCAAAGGTGGTATCGATACGTCACACAGAGGCGTTGCAGACGATGGATTTGG
This sequence comes from Schistocerca americana, assembly GCF_021461395.2. Lineage (NCBI taxonomy): Eukaryota > Metazoa > Arthropoda > Insecta > Orthoptera > Acrididae > Schistocerca > Schistocerca americana. The sequence goes on along the minus strand of NC_060119.1, from coordinate 1,126,407,604 downwards.
AGCTACCGTGTCGCCGGACTTACAAGCTGACAAGATACAGGAAGAACAGTTTTGCAGTAAAAACCAGGCACCTCTTCACCCACAATAAAGGCGTATCCTGTACCACGACCATCCTCAGTAATTCAACCAGTGTAAGCAGGTCCACTATCGTATGCAAACGGCCTTCTGTCGGTTACACAACAACAGAAATAGTTCCTTTTGCAGAGGACACTAGCATTGCAAGCAATCAAAACATACGCACATCAAAAGCAGAGACGGTAAATGGTGGTCATAAAAGTATCACTCAGTTTTTTCTTGCACACATCTCACTCTCAATTTCAGAAAGGCACAGCATATTCAGTTAGGCACATCTAGAGCTACTACACCAATGATAAGTGTAACATATGGCAAGGACATAATAACTAAGTTCGATACTTCAGAGTTTTAAGCGTCCCCATTGATGAGAGATGAGAGTTAAAAAAAAAACCACACATTCTTGAACTCCTGGAACAACTTATTTCAGCCACATTTGCACTGCACGTGAATGGAAACCTTCGATAGAAACAAGTCATTAAGATAACATATTCCGCTTATTTCCATTCAACAATGACATACAGAATAATGTTCTGGAGTAACTCACGTCTGAGCCAGTCTTCATTAATAAAAAACGTGTTGTAGGAATGATATGTGATGCTCACCCACATTCATCTTGTAGAGAACTGTTTAAGAAACTAGTCACTGGATTATCGTTTCGCAACATACTTAAACCCTCAATGAAGTTTGTTATAAATAGTGTACTATAGTACAAAAGGTACAATTATGTATATATAAGGGGCACTAAAATGAAAACGATGCAGATGCAAGAAAATTAAGTAAACTGTTATTTCAAAAGTAATCGCCATGCCTGTTAATACAGTTATTCAACTGTGGAACAAAACAGTGGATGCCTTCATGGAAAAAAATTTGTACTGTTGCCTACAGAACCGTGATCATGGCCAGGCATGAACCTCTTTGTCTGAAGCAAATCGACGACCACAAATGTACGCTACTGGCCATTAAAATTGCAACACCACGAAGATGACGTGCAACAGACGCAAAATTTAACCACAGAAAGAAGATGCTGTGATATGCAAATGATTAGCTTTTCAGAGCATTCACACAAGGTTGGCGCCGGTGGCGACACCTACATCGTGCTGACATGAGGAAAGTTTCTAACCGATTTCTCATACACAAACAGCAGTTGACCGGCGTTGCCTGGTGAAACGTTGTTGTGATGCCTCGTGTAAGGAGGAGAAATGCGTACCATCACGTTTCCGACTTTGGTAAAGGTCGGATTGTAGCCTATCGCGATTGCGGTTTATCGTATCGCGACATTGCTGCTCGCATTGGTCGAGATCAAATGACGGTTAGCAGAATATGGAATCGGTGGGTTCAGAAGTGTAATACGGAACGACATGCTGGATCCCAACGGCCTCGTATCACTAGGAGTCGGGATGACAGGCATCTTATCCGCATGGCCGTAACGGATCGTGCAGCCACGTCTCGATCCCTGAGTCAACAGATGGGGACGTTTGCAAGACAACAACCATCTGCACGAACAGTTCGACGACGTTTGCAGCAGCATGGACTATCAGCTCGGAGACGATGTCTGCGGTTACCCTTGACGCTGCATCACAGACAGGAGCGCCTGCGATGGTGTACTCAACGACGAACCTGGGTGCACGAATGGCAAAACGTCATTTTTTCGGATGAATCCAGGTTCTGTTTACAGCATCACGATGGTCGCATCTGTGTTTGGCGACATCCCGGTGAACGCACATTGGAAGCGTGTATTCGTCATCGCCATACTGGCGTATCCCACAGCGTGATGGTATGGAGTGCCATTGGTTACACGTCTCGGTCACCTCTTGTTCGCATCGACGGCATTTTGAACAGTGGACGTTACATTTCAGATGTGTTACGACCCGTGGCTCTACACTTCGTTCGATCTCTGCGAAACCCTACATTTCACCAGGATAATGCACGAACGTATGTTGGAGGTCCTGTACCGGCCTTTCTGGATACAGAAAATGTTCGACTGCTGCCATGTCCAGCACATTCTCCAAATCTCTCACCAATTGAAAACGTCTGGTCAATGGTGGTCGAGCAACTGGCTCGTCACAATACGACAGTCACTACTCTTGATGAACTGTGGTATCGTGTTGAAGCTGCATGGGTAGCTGTACCTGTACACGTCATACAAGCTCTGTTTGACTCAATGCCCAGGCGCATCAAGGCCGTTATTACCGCCAGAGGTGGTTGTTCTGGGTACTGTTTTCTCAGTATCTATGCACCCAAATTTCGTGAAAATGTAATCACATGTCAGTTGTAGTATAATATATTTGTCCAATGAATACCCGTTTATCATCTGCATTTCTTCTTGGGGTAGCAATTTTAATGGCCAGTAGTGTATTTATTCAGGGCTCTAAACATATGGAAATCACATGGCGAGAGATGGGGACTGTACGATGAACGTGTAAGGGCTTCCCAGCCAAACTTCTGCAGTGTAGCGGAAACAACAAGCGCGCCATCTCCGTAAAAGTCATGATGACCTTTTTCTTTGACTGCAGGGGGCTGTTGCTCATTGTCTTTCTAGAACACGGTGCCACAATTAAACACAAAGATACGTGGACGCTTTGTAAAAGCTAAACACGCCATCAAGTCCAAACGCCCACGAATGTTAATGGACGGAGTCATTCTGCTGTATGATAGTGCCTGCCATCACCCTGCAAAGGTTGTTTCGACAACGCTGCGGAGGATCTTACACATCCTTAGTTAAGTTCCGATTTACATATTTTTGGAGCCCTGAAGACAGACATTCGTGGCCGTGATTTGCTTCAGACAAGCAGGTGCACGCCTGGGCAAATCATCTTCCGTAGGCAATCGCAAACATTTTTCCGTGAATGCATTGATTGTCTTGTCTCATAGTGGGATATATGTATTAACAGTTATGGTCATTAGTTTTGAAACGATAAAGAATTTAGTTAGTTTTTTCCAACTGTCTCGTTTTCATTTGACTGCCCTATTTCATTGCAATACCAGAATAAAAAAAAGACATTAACTACAACCCGTTAAGGTTGTCTTTAGCAAAAATTGGGATCACAATGCTGCCACTAAAGTTTTTGATCACTTCCGAGAGATATAAAATGTCTGAAGGATAGCAAAGCTAAAACTGAAAATAAACTGAAAAAGTATCTCCTTGATAACTGTTTCTGTTCCTTAGAAGAATCAGTATTTCTAAAGGTAGTGGGAGGTAGTGGGTAGGAATACTAATACACATACACTATGATCAAAAGTATCCATACACCCCGAAAAACATACGTTTTTCATATTAGGTGCATTTTGCTGCCACCTACTGCCAGGTAATCCACATCAGCGACCTCAGTAGGCATTAGACATCGTGAGAGAGCAGAATGGGGCACTACGCGGAACTCACGGACTTCGAACGTGGTCAGGTGATTGGGTCTCATTTGTGTCATACGTCTGTAAGCGAGATTCCAGCACTCCTAAACATCCCTAGATCCACTGTTTCCAATGTGGCACTAAAGGGACACGTACAGCACAAAAGCGTACAGACCGACATCGTCTGCTGACTGACAGAGACCGCCGACTGTTGAAGAGGGTCATAATGTGTAATAGGCAAACATCACACAGGAATTCCAAACTGCATCAGGATCCTCTGCAAGTACTATGACACTTAGGCGGGAGGTTAGAAAACTTGGATTGTAAATTCCAAGCGACGCCTCGGTTGGTGTAATGAGCGTAAACATTGGACGATTGAACAGTGGGAAAACCCCTCCCCTCTCACCCCTCACCCTCTCCTCCACCCACGATCCACTACTCTCCCCCTATTGGCCAGAAATTAAAATTTTGGAGGGAAATTCAAATTTTCGCAGTAAATTGAAATTTCATTGTAAATTCAAATGTCAATTACACTCCAAGGGATATAATAATAATAAATTCTCTGTTTATAAAAATTCAATTTAGATATGGTATTGAAGTTAAAGGATGTGGGGTACTCCCTTTATTTCACAATTTTTGGAAGTTTCAAGTATTACTCTGCTGGAGGTTGAACAACTACATGCCTAACTACGTAAATAACCTGCACAGATCACCACCAAGATGTTGTTGTTGTTGTTGTTGTGGTCTTCAGTCCTGAGACTGGTTTGATGTAGCTCTCCATGCATCACCGAGATAACACATTTTAAAAAATCGTATGTCTATATGCACAGCTACAGATACAATACACAGTAATACACATGTTGCAAAAAACAACTATCAATCAAACAAAACATTCCTTACACACTCCCACATACCAGTAAGGAATTCTAAAGATTACACATGATAATAATAACTGCACCTTCCATGGGAGAAAGTGGAGCAGAGTGCACAGCCATCCCACGCACTTGCCGCCATAGCCAGCAGCTTAAAGACGTTGCAGTGCTGTGCAGGGAATGCGTATGCCACTAGCACTCCACATGGTCGTCCCTCACCACGGTGGCCCACCTTAGAATGCATGCCTGAGACATCCAGTGGCTACTGAATCGACTGAGGCCTGCATGCTAGCAGACGCGATCTTGCGAGGCCGGTACAGCTGTGGGCAGCCTATTGGCCTGTGGGATTCCCCGCAGCCCACTGAGTACCATAAAAAAACCGTACGTACTCGCAATGGACACCTGACAAGGTGAGTGGTCTATCATTCACATGAACAACATTGAGCACTTAATGTGGCCTGTGTACAGGATGTCTTGGGTATCAGTGCAATCCTAGGTGCTTTAATCAGTCTTCTCACACCTTTCAAGTTCAGAGTGCTTTTAGTTGCATACATCACTGCCAGGATACAGTTTTTTAAACAACCTCCTTGTTTTTCTTCATCATCATCTTCTTCTACTATAATGATGTGGAGCTTTCAAATCTTGGCTGAAATTAGCCCCCAAACCCAGCTTAATTTTACCATGCATGATTTTCTCAACTACAAATGCTGTAATGCATTGACTTATACCAATATCCTCTCCTGCACATATTGCCTTAGCTTTATCAGCTAAAATTTCGATCTGCAGTGTGACGTCCTGGGTTATCCTTATTTGCTGCATATGTGGTGTTGTGTTCCATACACACTTTGTTGTGCAAATCAATCCCTTATGGCCATGTGGCAACCGTTTTTTAAGCTTTGTTCCAGGTCCATGGTAGTTATATCTGGGAATGTGTCATTCAACCAGTAGTTTGTCAAGAATACCACCACCTCTTCTAGTGTGTCTCCTGCCATGCATGTAATGCGACTGTGGTGGTTATGATCTTTCCACTCCATTATATAGCAAATCATCAACGTCAATCCAACTGTTTGTGTTGCAGGAAAACCAAGCCATTTAACTAGCTTTCTATTCCCTAAATGTCTTCTGACCCTCTCTATGAAAAGTACATCCAGTTCTCAACTTTTCTGTAACTCTACTGTGTGAAAACTTCAAGCAATTTCTTCTCCTTTGTTGTCCTTTAAGTTATAAGTTCTAGGATTCGTTCCTTGCACATTGGAAATGGTAACTATCACAGTTTGACGGATTTGGCCAGGTATGGTTTCTCAGAGGTAGTCTTATACTTTGAAATATGTACTAAGCTGCCCACATTAAATTCCTGTTTCCACGGATCCACCATTTTAATATAATTGTGTCCTGAATGTAGCAGTCCAGAATCATGAACATCAATAGCTCTCATTTTTATCTCGTGATGTTTAGTTTCGTTATAGTGCACAAGTATTTCAGGGACGATATCACTCTGTTTGTATGAACCACAAAGATTAAAATGCATCCACATTTGACGTTTTACTGTTCTATTCAAACATCCAACGGTACTTTCCTTTAGATAGGTGAATGCTGTGTAGTAGTATATTTCACACTGCTCCATCACAGTCTTGAAATATCTATTGTAGAACTCTCCAACATGATCTGTTTGAAGGTTGTCCAGAGATTGGTTTGTCCCCATCTGCATCAATTGGTCAAACATCTGTGCAATATCTCTCCCTGTTTTTGTTTTTATAGGTAATGGAGAGGCAAATTTATAATATGTATCAACAACGATTAAAATATTTTTGAAACCTTTATTTACACATGAATATTGCACTATAATCTACAAGATCAGCCTGCCATGTCATCCAAACCTTTTATTATGACATGTCTATGAGGATATGTTTTTCGTATTGGTTTGTGTAGTTCTCAAACTACTGTTTCCACACTCCTCTCCCTCTAAGCTCAGAAATTAATGAAAGAACCTTATTCAAATGAGTTGCATCACCAGTGGAAGCTGATGCCATCAGCAGTGATAGATGATCTCTTAGCTTTTTGCGGTTGTCATAATGTGTGTGCTATAGGGATGATTGTTCAGTCTTTTACGCTATCATCGATACTGTTTTCACCATCTATTATAAGTCTTATAATGGATTTGTATTTGACACTGCTATGGCCTTTTGGTACTCCATTTGTTTTCTTATGTACATCAGTCAAACACAGTATTTCATGATACATACCCTGATCATCAGCTGAAGAACTATCACCAATCTGTACTGTGTTCTTGGTTAAACTTATAGGCTGCGTGTCTAGCATGTATGGTGTTCCCATGTTGATGCTGAATATTTTATCTATCCTAGCATCACTGTGACAGTTAATGAAATTGGCAGTGCCATCAATGTTATTGCGTAATCTTGCCCAGAGTTGCCTGAGAGGTTCAGTAATGAAAACTACTTAAAATTTTAGTGTTTGTTCCCACTCCAAATGCACTGACCTTAGCAGCCATAATTTCTCTTGTACAGCCTTCCGTGCTTGGATGACTTTATACTTGGGCGACATTGCATTATACACTTAACAGAGTTCTGTAAAAGGTACACCTTATACTTATTCTTCAGCATCTCTTTTTCAGTAATATCAGCATTTACAGTTAACTTGTTTACTTTCTTCTCAGTAAGTACTAACTCCCCCATGTAATGTGTTTATCGATCTCAGAAGAAATATATAATACATCTCTAGCTCCTTGCACACACTTTATGTTCAAGAATTTGAATTTTTGCATCCATGTACAAGCAAATATTCTGTCTATGTACACCAATCCCAGCTTATTCAGTCCACAACATGCATAGGAATTTGTCCATGGTGAAATGTATATTGATGTACTCAGCTCTTTGCATATCAATACACATAGAAACTCCTGGCAGTTTCGTTTGTATCTGCCATCATTCAGTTTTCTTGTTTTATCGACAATGAGAAACCCATGCTGTGTGTCATTCTAGCAATCTCCACATATCTTTACAAATTAACTGAATGACACATCACTTCCTACATGCACATAGTAAATGTGCTTTAAATTCAGTTTGCCTTGTTTGAAGGCTATAATGAGGTTTGCACAGCCACTGTTTTGGGATTCGACTCAAATAAAATATATCAACACCAATATGGTGTCCAAAACAGAAATACCTTCGAATTTAATCCCAGTTTTCCACACCAATATCATCAAATATAAATGCAGTGTTTGGTATTACTTTTTCCAGTAGAGGGATATCACTGCTTTCACTGAATGTTGTGATGTCACATCATCTACACCTTGCAATATATCCTGTAATAGTTGGTATCTGGGCTGAGACAGTGTTTTTGAAAATATACACACATGCTCTAAGCGGACTTCATCCAGATGTGTTAGCAGTGAAATTGGAACATTTGTCTTCCGACTGTTTGATGCACCCACAGTTATCACTTAATTATTATCAGAAAGGAGTATTCCATTCTTCTTCATCTGGTGTTCTATGCCATCACAAGCCCAGTCGCTTACAACAAAGTTCTTGTGATGAGGATGCTTCACCACCTGCCATGATACACACTAAATTGGGTATTGGGATGCAGTGGGCTTTCACAGAAAAAAACACTTATAATGATAATACACTCCTGGAAATGGAAAAAAGAACACATTGACACCGGTGTGTCAGACCCACCATACTTGCTCCGGACACTGCGAGAGGGCTGCACAAGCAATGATCACACGCACGGCACAGCGGACACACCAGGAACCGCGGTGTTGGCCGTCGAATGGCGCTAGCTGCGCAGCATTTGTGCACCGCCGCCGTCAGTGTCAGCCAGTTTGCCGTGGCATACGGAGCTCCATCGCAGTCTTTAACACTGGTAGCATGCCGCGACAGCGTGGACGTGAACGGTATGTGCAGTTGACAGACTTTGAGCGAGGGCGTATAGTGGGCATGCGGGAGGCCGGGTGGACGTACCGCCGAATTGCTCAACACGTGGGGCGTGAGGTCTCCACAGTACATCGATGTTGTCGCCAGTGGTCGGCGGAAGGTGCACGTGCCCGTCGACCTGGGACCGGACCACAGCGACGCACGGATGCACGCCAAGACCGTAGGATCCTACGCAGTGCCGTAGGGAACCGCACCGCCACTTCCCAGCAAATTAGGGACACTGTTGCTCCTGGGGTATCGGCGAGGACCATTCGCAACCGTCTCCATGAAGCTGGGCTACGGTCCCGCACACCATTAGGCCGTCTTCCGCTCACGCCCCAACATCGTGCAGCCCGCCTCCAGTGGTGTCGCGACAGGCGTGAATGGAGGGACGAATGGAGACGTGTCGTCTTCAGCGATGAGAGTCGCTTCTGCCTTGGTGCCAATGATGGTCGTATGCGTGTTTGGCGCCGTGCAGGTGAGCGCCACAATCAGGACTGCATACGACCGAGGCACACAGGGCCAACACCCGGCATCATGGTGTGGGGAGCGATCTCCTACACTGGCCGTACACCACTGGTGATCGTCGAGGGGACACTGAATAGTGCACGGTACATCCAAACCGTCATCGAACCCATCGTTCTACCATTCCTAGACCGGCAAGGGAACTTGCTGTTCCAACAGGACAATGCACGTCCGTATGTATCCCGTGCCACCCAACGTGCTCTAGAAGGTGTAAGTCAACTACCCTGGCCAGCAAGATCTCCGGATCTGTCCCCCATTGAGCATGTTTGGGACTGGATGAAGCGTCGTCTCACGCGGTCTGCACGTCCAGCACGAACGCTGGTCCAACTGAGGCGCCAGGTGGAAATGGCATGGCAAGCCGTTCCACAGGACTACATCCAGCATCTCTACGATCGTCTCCATGGGAGAATAGCAGCCTGCATTGCTGTGAAAGGTGGATATACACTGTACTAGTGCCGACATTGTGCATGCTCTGTTGCCTGTGTCTATGTGCCTGTGGGTCTGTCAGTGTGATCATGTGATGTATCTGACCCCAGGAATGTGTCAATAAAGTTTCCCCTTCCTGGGACAATGAATTCACGGTGTTCTTATTTCAATTTCCAGGAGTGTATGTGTAGCCACTGTAGTGGAATCAGTAACTAGTATCTTACCGGAAGAGCTTCAATGGCTACACATCTGCACATTATAATGAGAGGGCTATGAAGCAAGAAAAACGAAAGAGTTAAAGTAATGTATTATTTATTTACTTACAGTTCAGCAAAAGCATTACATATATTGCAGTATATTAGCAAAATCCACTGGTTCATTTTACACAGAAGTACAGTATTTCCTGAATAACTGTTCCTTGTAAGCACTAAATTCTGTTCACATTTTCCTCAATATTCTGTTCATATTTTCCCCAATCTGATAAGAGAATCATAAAACTCAGATATTTGAACTGAAAATTTGAGATTGATGGACTCCACGTCTATTGGAGCAATAGAAGCTGCCTTTGGCACTGCACTGATACATGATCCGAAACACTGGTCTAAATCGTTCACTTGTATACTATGCACACAAAGATAATTCACAACATCATTGTATGAAGCTTCAGTAGATGGTAGCCAGCAGTCCAGTCTCTCTGACTCAAGACATAGATCCATCCTTAGTTCAGATAATTTTGTAACAGTACAGTGCTGTAAATAAATTGGTAAGTTCCCATACTTCACCACGAATGCAGCATCATCGTACACTGATGTGACAGATAGTGTCACACGACTATAGTAAATGTCTGAAACAGACAGAGATGGGTTATACTCTGCAGTCCTCTGAGCACTGATTTATGACACTCCAAAACATACCCCCTCACATTATGACTGAGTACACGGCAGTTTAACTCCCTTCATCACACTCTCGATCTCCATCACCACACGCCATTCACGGTCTGCTTCCATGCCTATATTCAGATGCTTTGATCCACTAGCAGTTAAATTATATGCAGAAACGAATAGTACTAGCGCACTGGGAGCAATTGGTATCTTTTCATCCACTACATACACCCTCTGTCCTTGTAGTATCACCAGAATTTTTCCCAGTTCAATGGATGGCGCGTATGTTGTAGTCCAATATTGGTCTTTGCCATGCCCAGTGCACTTCTATGAGTCATGGATAGTATATCCACACTCTGGTGTTGCCATTGTGTATCTTTGACACACAAACTGATGAGTGGCACAGGTAATATCAGCTCCTTGTTCTGTTCCAACATGGTGACCAGTTCCACTACACCGGGTGGGGCCCAACAATCCAGAAGTCACCACCACTGCTGCAGGTCCTGACAGGCTGGGTTGTTATGCTGCTGCTGTACAAAGAAGGAAGGGTGCATTACATGTGATAATAATAATGGCAGCAACAGATGTAGATGTGACAGACATGTACTCTAATATTATTATTATTAAGCAGGAGGTAATTACTCTTCTGCTTCTTCTCATTCTGCTGGGGAATGCTGGACGATCTTGGTTGCTGCTGCTGCTGTTGATGCTTCACAATCCTTCCACCGACTGAGCTTGGTGAGCTGCCACGCACGCCTTATATCCCTGATGTCACAATCATATGAACAGATGCAGGATTGGCAGGTATCACTCAGTCTGGTCAGTGGCAATCGCCTCTGAGACAGAATGACTAGTCATTTAAAAAAAAAAATAGGCACTTCCAGCACAAGCAACCGTCTGTATCAGTGGCGAAACGCATCTCCAAACCATCTCGCTATATCACCATTATTTGCCAAAAAGTATTCTTCTTCTTCCACTCCTCCATTACCATTTCTTACCAATACTCATGTAGGAAACTACGAATGCAGTCCTCGGCTGAATGCTTACAGGTAATACAGTTATTAAAGTCCTCTCTGTCAGACACCAGCTTCTGATCAATTGAACGGATTATGCACACCACTGAGGCCAATGAGCGACTGAGCTTTTCCCAGGGCGCCCCCTGATGGTAATATTGCAAGCACACACATGTGCAGGGCTTGAATTTCCCACTAAAATTTGAAGTTCCTATCAATTTCTGTTATTGTTATTATTATTATTATTAAATTATTATATCCTTTGCAATGTAATTGACATTTCAAGTTACTGTGAAAATTTAAATTTACCGCAAAAATTTGAATTTCCCGCCAACAGGGGAGCAGGTGAAGGCGATTTGAATTTCCCACTAAAAATTGAATTTCCCTTCAATCTGCGTTATTATTATTATATCCATTGCAATGCAATTGCCGTTTGAATTTATCACAGAAATTTCAATTAGGTGCCAAAAAGGAGAGGGGAGGGGATGAGAGGGGAAGGGAGGTATGGACTGGGAGAGGGGATTTGCCACAGGGAAGGGGATTTGTCAGAGGGTGGGGCATGTGTAGAGGGAGGAGATTATATCGACTGCAATGTAACTGACATTTGAATTTATCACAGAAATTTGAACTAGGCACCAATATGGGGAGGGGAGGGCATGAGAGGGGATGAGAGGGGAAGGGAGGTATGGACTGGGAGGAGGGGATTTGCCACAGGGAAGGGGATTTGTCAGAGGGTGGGGCATGTGTAGAGGGAGGAGATTAATTGAGCAATTTAATTAATTACTCAATTAATTTTATATCAATTTGACATCAATACTACTGTTGTGCACCGACCTAATATAATATGAATGTGCAGTGTAGTTATAATAAAACGTTCGCTACTAGAGCCAGCATAGATGGAAAACTATTTACTGTATGGGTATGCAAGTTTACAGGGATGATGTGCAGACTGCGTGCTGCAGGATTTGCGTTATTAGTAGTGTTAGTGTCACGACTTGCCGTTAGGCGCCCATACTGGTATGGCGAAATAGGTTTGAAACAAGCATCAGAGAGCATAGCAGGTGCAGGCAGTGAACGTGAGTCCCGACAAGACGGGCTGGAATTTAGTCATAAAGCTGCGTTATCGAAACAAAAGCGATTGTGCTGCTGCTGCTGCCCCCCACGAGTATCGATGCATTAGAGTAACATGGAGAGGCCCACAGCTGAACTGAAGAACATGACTCGGAATTTCGAAGTAACTGGCGATTTGGAGAACGCTTCTGAGAGAGGCTGACGGCCAATTGCGCCACGAATCGTTGAAGAAGCCACTGTTGCCACTGACGAGACTGCCAGGCGCCATGTGCGATTTTCGGGCACGGTACGAGCTGTCACGACAGCTGAACGTTCTACGGTCCACCGTTCGAAAAGTGATGCGAACAAAAACTGAATTTTTAGTGCAGTTGTGGGTTGTCACGGATGCAGGTGGCCATAACAATGGAACGTAAAAGTATTACCGTCTCATGCGGAAATTTCTTTCAACGGTTTACTCATTATGTTTCTTCTACATTTGCATACATACTCCACAATCCATCATACGGTGCGTGGCGGAGGGTACCTCGTACCACAACTAGCATCTTCTCTCCCTGTTCCACTCCCAAACAGAACGAGGGAAAAATAACTGCCCATATGCCTCTGTACGAGCCCTAATCTCTCTTATCTTATCTTTGTGGTCTTTCCGCGAAATAAGTTGGCGGCAGTAAAATTGTACTGCAGTCAGCTTCAAATGATGGTTCTCTAAATTTCGTCAGTAGCGATTCACGAAAAGAACGCCTCCTTTCCTCCAGAGACTCCCACCCGAGTTCCTGAAGCACTTCCGCAACACTCGCGTGATGATCAAACCTACCAGTAACAAATCTAGCAGCCCGCCCCTGAATTGCTTCTATGTCCTCCCTCAGTCCGACCAGATAGGGATCCCAAACGCTCGAGCTGTACTCAAGAATAGGTCGTATTAGTGTTTTATAAGCGGTCTCCTTCACAGATGAACCACATCTTCCCAAAATTCTACCAATGAACCGAAGACGACTATCCGCCTTCCCCACAACTGCCATTACATGCTTGTCCCACTCCATATCGCTCTGCAATGTTACGCCCAAATATTTAATCGACGTGACTGTGTATTAAAACAGTACAGGATTCTTTTTCCTATTCATCTGCATTAATTTACATTTATCTATATTTAGAGTTAGCTGCCATTCTTTACACCAATCACAAATCCCGACCAAGTCATCTTGTATCCTCCTACAGTCACTCAACGGTGACACCTTCCTGTACACCACAGCATCATCAGCAAACAGCCGCACATTGCTATCCACCCTATCCAAAAGATCATTTATGTAGATAGAAAACAACAGCGGACCTACCACACTTCCCTGGGGCACTCCAGATGATACCCTCACCTCCGATGAACACACACCATCGAGGACAACGTACTTGGTTCTATTACTTACGAAATCTTCGAGCCATTCACATATTTTGGAACCAATCCCATATCCTCGTACCTTAGTTAGGAGTCTGCAGTGGGGCACCAAGTCAAACGCTTTCCGGAAGTCGAGGAATATGGCATCCGCCCGTACCCTTCATCCATGGTTCGCAAGATATCATGTGAAAAAATGGCGAGTTGCGTTTCGCAGGAGCGATGCTTTCTAAAGCCGTGCTGATGCAAGGACAGCAACTTCTCTGTCTCAAGGAAATTCATTACATTCGAACTGATAATATGTTCGAGAATCCTGGAACAAACCGATGTTAAGGATATTGGTCTGTAATTTTGAGGATCCGTCCTTCTACCCTTGTTATATACAGGCGTCACCTGCGCTTTTCTCCTGTCGCTCGGGACTTTACGTTGGGCAAGAGATTCGCGATAAATGCAAGCTAAGTAAGGAGTCAATGCAGTAGAGTACTCAACATCTACATCCATACTCCGCAAGCCACCTGACGGTGTGTGGCGGAGGGTACCTTGAGTACCTCTATCTGTTCTCCCTTCTATTCCAGTCTCGTATTGTTCGTGGAAAGAAGGATTGTCGGATTGCCTCTGTGTGGGTTCTGATCTCTCTGATTTTATCCTCATGGTCTCTTCGCGAGATATACGTAGGAGGGAGCAACATACTGCTTGACTCCTCGGTGAAGGTATGTTCTCGAAACTTCAACAAAAGCCCGTACCGAGCTACTGAGCGTCTCTCCTGCAGAGTCTTCCACTGGAGTTTATCTATCATCTCAGTAGCGCTTTCGCGATTACTAAATGATCCTGTAACGAAGCGCGCTGCTCTCCGTTGGATCTTCTGTATCTCTTCTATCAACCCTATCTAGTACGGATCCCACACTGCTGAGCAGTATTCAAGCAGTGGGCGAACAAGCGTATTGTAACCTACTTCCTTTGTTTTCGGACTGCATTTTCTTAGGATTCTTCCAATGAATCTCAGCCTGGCATGTGCTTTACCGACGATCAACATTACATGATCATTCCATTTTAAATCACTCCTAATGCGTACTCCCAGATAATCATCCGCAAAAAGCCTCAGTGAACTTGCGATGTCATCCACAAGGTAATTTTTGTATATTGTGAATAGCAACGGTCCTACGACTCTCCCCAGCGGCTCACCTGAAACCACTCTTACTTCGGAAGACTACTCTCCATTAATAATGACATTTTGCGTTCTGCTGTCTAGGAACTCTTCAATCCAATCACACAATTAGTCTGATAGTACATATGCTCTTACTTTCTTCATTAAACGACTGTGGGGAACTGTATCGAACGCCATGCGGAAGTCAAGAAACACGGCATCTACCTGTGAACCCGTGTCGATGGCCCTCTGAGTCTCGTGGACGAATAGCGCGAGCTGGGTTTCACACGACCGTCTTTTTCGAAACCCATGCTGATTCCTAGAGAGTACATTTCTAGTCTCCAGAAAAGTCATTATACTCGAACATAATACGTGTTCCAAAATTCTACAACTGATCGACGTTAGAGATATAGGTCTATAGTTCTGCTCATCTGCTCGACGTCCCTTCTTCAAGACGTGGATGACATGTGCCCTTTTCCAATCCTTTGGAACGCTACGCTCTTCTAGAGACCTACGGTACACCGCTGCAAGAAGGGGGGCAAGTTCCTTCGGATACTCTGTGTAAAATCGAACTGGTATCCCATCAGGTCCAGCGGCCTTTCCTCTTTTGAGTGATTTTAATTGTTTCTCTATCCCTCTGTCGTCTATTTCGATATGTACCATTTTGCCATCTGTGCGACAATCTAGAGAAGGAACTACAGTGCAGTCTTCCTCTGTGAAACAGCTTTGGAAAAGACATTTAGTATTTCGGCCTTTAGTCTGTCATCCTCTGTTTCAGTACCATTTTGGTCACAGAGTGTCTGGACATTTTGTTTTGTTCCACCTACCGCTTTGACATAAGACCAAAATTTCTTTGGATTTTCTGCCAAGTCAGTACATAGAAATTTACTTTCGAATTCATTGACCGCCTCTCGCATAGCCCTCCTCACACTACATTTCGCTTCGCGTAATTTTTGTTTGTCTGCAAGGCTTTGGAGATATTTATGTTTGCTGTGAAGTTCCCTTTGCTTCCGCAGCAGTTTTATAACTCGGTTGTTGTTCCACAGTGGCTCTTTTCCATCTCTTACGATCTTGCTTGGCACATACTCATCTAACGCTTATTGTACGATGGTTTTGAACTTTGTCCACTGATCCTCAACACTATCTGTACTTAAGACAAAACTTTTGTGTTGAGCCGTCAGGTACTCTGTAATCTGCTTTCTGTCACTTCTGCTAAACAGAAAAATCTTCCTTCCTTTTTTAATACTTCTATTTACGGCTGAAATCGTCGATGCAGTAACCGCTTTATGATCGCTGATTCCCTGTTCTGCGTTAACTGTTTCAGATAGTTGGGGTCTGTTTGCCACCAGAATGTTATCGCCACTAGTCGGGCCTCTGTTTAACTGCTCAAGGTAGTTTTCAGATAAAGCACTCAAAAAAATTTCACTGGATTCTTTGTCCCTGCCACCCGTTATGAACGTTTGAGTCTCCCAGTCTATATCCGGCAAACTAAAATCTCCACCCAGAACTATAACATGGTGGGGAAATCTACTCGAAATATTTTCCAAATTATCCTTCAGGTGCTCAGCCACAACAGCTGCTGAGCCAGGGGGCCTATAGAGACATCCAATTACCATGTCTGAGCCTGCTTTAACCGTGACCTTCACCCAAATCATTTCACATTTCGGATCTCCGTCAATTTCCTTGGATACTATTGCACTTCTTATCGCTATAAACACGGATCCCCCTTCACTGTCCAGCCTGTCTCTGCGGTATACATTCCAATCTGAGTTTATAATTTCATTACTGTTTACGTCTGATTTCAGCTGGGCATTGTGACCGTTTATTAATGAGAGCAGTTCTGGGAACTTTCTATAGACGCTCCTGCAGTTTACTTTTAGCACATTAATATTGTTATTCCCTGTTGCAATTTGCCTACTCCTACCTTGCCGCGTCTCAGGAGGCGTCTTGTTGGGCCTAGGGAGGGAATTTTCTAACCTAAAAAACCCACATGTTCTTCAAAACCATGGTTGCGATAGTGAAACAATTTTGGCCCGATCCCCTTACGCAGACCGAGATTGGAGTTTTGCGGATCGTCACATAGATTGAAGTGTTCAACCAACAGCATGAATGCGATTCTAGTTCACCGACTGCGGATTATAATGAAAGTCATTCGTCCTCGCAGCTGTCGTGAGCACCATTCTACAGGTCCGCCATTGACACACCTGCAACATCTCTCGGTGAATTTACACAAACAACTGACATTGGCATTCAAGCACCCGGTTTTTCACTAAATGGCCTTACTGATGACCAGTACTAATACAACAAGGAATACAGGACAAGATAACGTTTTGTATAAGGTTCCATACATCACTACTGCCTAGCCTAAAAAAACCCCATGTGCACGCCACATCCATGCCCGAGGCAAGACTCGAACCTGCGACCGTAGCGGCCGCGCGGTTCCAGACTGTAGCGCCTAGAACGGCTCGGCCACCCCGGCCGGCTTTCTATCAGTAGCCGGCCGTTGTGGCCGTGCGGTTCTAGGCGCTTCAGTCTGGAACCACGTGACCGCTCGAGTCGCAGGTTCGAATCCTGCCTCGGGCATGGATGTGTGTGATGTCCTTAGGTTAGTTAGGTTTAAGTAGTTCTAAGTTCTAGGGGACTGATGACCACAGATCTTAAGTCCCATAGTGCTCAGAGCCCTTTCCTATCAGTAACGAGAGCCTTACTCACCGTAAAATTTCATTAGCCATATTATGCGTGCACGACATTTATATCGCAATCCAGTAGGCCAATGAGGAAGGAGGAGATTACAGTATACGTTGCGAATTTGGGACTGACGGGCTGCGTGCTAGGGTAGTCGGTGTGGTTTTGGTGACGACTGTGTCTAATCAGCGTATCTGCCTGGTCAGCAGGAGACCCGGCTTCGAACCCCAGTCTGACAAAAAGTGAGTTACCTGATGCGGCGGCAGGGCGAGCCGGCGCCGACGGGCGAGGGCGGCGAGTAGGGCAGCGCGAGGCGGCGGGAGGCGGGCGCGCACTCGCACGGCGTGGAGGTGGCGGGCGGCGGCGTCCACGTGACGCGGCGCGTCGCGGTGCCGACGGCGGCGCCGGTGCTGCGCGGCGGCGTCACGGCGGGGCACGAGCCGGCCGGGGGCGGCGAGACGCGCGCCGCGGCGCCCGCCGTCGTGCGCTCCTCCGTCGCCACCACCGAGCCGTCGGCCAGCCGCTCCGCCGACCGCCGCACCGCCATGCGGCTCGCCGTCGTGTACACGGGGCCACCTGCCGACACACGCAGCTTTTCTCCCTGCCGACTGACACTGTTCGACCAAATTCCTAAAGAAGTCACGAAGTCCTGTGACGGAATCAGTGTACCCCTGTTGTCTGCATCTAGTGTAAATCGTCAAATTGTGCGAGCGTGTTTCAAACGCCTGCGAATCGTGTAACTGAGGCGGGACGTGGGGACCAGTCCGGTATTCACCTAGGGGGATGTGGAAAACCGCCTAAAAGCCACATCCGGGCTGGCCGGCACACCGGCCCTCGCCGTCAATCCGCCGGGCGGACCGATCTGGGGCCGGAGCACCTACCCGAGTCCGGGAAGAAGCGCATTAGTGCTCTCGGCTAACCTGGCGGGTAACTCATTCTTTTGAATGCCTGGGAGAGAGAAGCATGTCCAAAAGAACATATTTTATTGGAAAAAATACATGCCTAATAAATTCACTATGGGAGTGTTGTGTTTGAAAAAGTACAGGGCGATTCAAAGGTCCTTTGACAGCTTCATAAGTTGGAAGATTAATGGGAAAATTGAAATGTGATGATGGGAACATAGGTTTGACGTGGGGCCGCAACTTTTGGAGTGAATGTTATTCATGGCCGCCATCTTGAAATTTTTAGGATTCAAGTCTTTTTTTTTTAATGGGAAGGGGGGTGTATGACATTTCAAATAACACTCTCTTGAGCTCTGGAATTGAGTAGTGTAATTTGTTTTTGTCTATCCTGTACAGTTTAGAGGTTATTAATGTTCAAAGTTACCTTGATACTGACTACAGTTGTGCATTGCACGGGATGGACAACACGTAGAACATGTGTTGTAGCAGTCAGTATGAAGGTAATTTCCCAACTTTGAACATTAATAACCTCTAAACTGTACAAGATAGACAAAAACAAATTACACCACTAAATTCCAGAGCTGAAGCGATTGTTATTTGATGTGTATACACCTCCCTTCCCATTAAAAAAAAAAAAAAAAAAAAAAAAAAAAAAAAAAAAAAAAAAAAAAAAACCTTGAATCCAAAATGGCGGATTTCAAGATAGCTGCCTTGAATAACATTCACTCCAAAAGTTGCGGCCCCACATCAAACCTATGTATCCATCATCACATTTCTATTTTCTCTTTAATCTTCCAACTTATGAAGGTGTCCAAGGACTTTTGACTCGCCCTGTATAATTCACTTGAGTACAGTACTCTCTGAAACAGTCTTGTATGGAGAGACTCACAACACACTTCTTACACCATCATCCTGTTTCTTTTCCTACTCCTTTCCCAGTTTCTTTTTCCCCTTTATCTGCACAAACTTAACGACACCTCGTTGCATTTTGTTTACACGCTACAGCTGGGATATTTTCTGTGAAGTGTCGGCAAAACACTGAGTCTGCCCTTGGTGATGGACCACTACTTCAATCGTGAAGCCTCTCCACACCACCTTGACTAGTTAGCTGTTTACCGAAAGCCTCGATGAAGCACACCAGAGATGTTGTCTTTTTTGGTATTTGTTGGTACGCAACCCCTACTATTTACTCCTGGTAAAAGAAAAAAGTGAAAGAGAGCCTCCTTCCACCGTTTCAGTGTCTTCTGACAGATAGCGCTACAGCTCGGTAGCAGGTCAACCCTGTCTATTCCAATTTCACCCTCGTTATAGTCGGTTACATCTGCTTTACGTCTGCCTGCTTGCCCTCCTTTGCTTCTGGTATTAGTTACAGTTGAATTTCCTCGATGTCTGGTTGAAAGACAACACATCTCTGACTCACTTCCATTTTACATCAAGCGAACGTACCTTCCTACAAGGCATGATTCCTCCCTTCCTAAGCTTCACATTATTCATTTCATCAAGCAGAGCTTTCCTGTGTTTCATTGCAATGCCTACACCAGAGATTTAATTCTCCACAAGCAGTCCAACACAGTAGGGCCTCTGTAGAGACTCTCCATGTAAATGCAGTGTGCTTTTTCCAAAATAATCTCCACACAACTCAGTACACAGTTATCTACATTCTTTGCTTTGCCTGTGTAAGTTTCACAATTCAAAGCATAACCTGTTGTTGAGCTACACAGCAAACAAAGTTCGATACGGTATTTATTTGGTTTTTCATACAAACTCTAAATCCTATTCTGCCTCCGAAGGTGCACATCCTTGATCAATTGTAAGATGCATCTGTGCTTCGATGTTGTTCTTACACTCTGCGAGAAAAGAAATGAAGAAAGGTCTAATTTTGTATAGCGGATAATGTCCTGGCTCACCTTTTGTGAATTTCTTGCTGTCATTCAAGTGCAACATAAAATTGAAGGGGATCCGTCTGTACTCATTGCCTGCTTGCCCATCAAATATTCAGAAATGCATCCTTTGATCAATAGTCACTTACTTTTGTCAACTTCCCTACACTTATACGCAAAATAATAGAGAAAAACAAGTAAATTTCATGTATCTTTACAATTGACCATCGATGCCATATAGAATTTCTCTTCATAGACATCTTCTTAATAATTTCGTGAATTTTTCGTCCTTCACACTTGTTTGCTTCAACTATTATTGGTTTTATCATCTCAGTATAGAAAAATTCTGAGACACATTCAAATTCAGTACAGTTTTCACCCACATGCAAAGGTACACCACTATTGCTATGGATTACTAGCAAATCAGGCTGGTTGTCAACTCAGGACCAGTTGCACACATCAGTAATCACGTTTTGTGATGTATCAGGACAAGCACCAGTGCTAGAACTCACACTTCCATCGGTCCATGAATAAATAAGCAGGCATATACACTGATGAGCCACAACATGATGACCACCTGCTTAATAGCTCGTTCGAACGAAATACATCGCTGATTCTGCGTATCAGCGATCCGATAGGTTGCTGGTAGGTTTGTAGTGGTATGTGGCATTAGGTATCTAAGCACAGGTCACGTAATTCGCGTATATAATGGGCCGCTGATTCGTGTACGCGGTGATGGCGCCCGATAGCGACCCACATGGGCTCCGTAGGATTTACATCAGGCGAATTTGGTCACCGAGACATCAATGTGAATTGACTACAATGCTCCTCAAACCACTGTAGCACGGTTCTGGCTCTGAGACAAGGACAATTATATGCTGAAAGAAGGGGATGACATCAAGCATGAAGGGATGCAGGTGGTTTGCAGCTGTCAGCGTGTCTTAGATTACTAACAAGGGAACCTCCCCATCGCACCCCCTTCAGATTTAGTTATAAGTTGGCACAGTGGATAGGCCTTGAAAAACTGAACACAGATCAATCGAGAAAACAAGAAGAAGTTGTGTGGAACTATGAAAAAAATAAGCAAAATATACAAACTGAGCCGATGCGAACATAAGCAACATCGAGGGTACCCTGGGCTTAGGAGCGCCGTGGTCATGTGGTTAGCGTGAGCAGCTGCGGCGCGAGGTGTCCTTGGTTCAAATCTTCACTCGAGTGAGAAGTTTAATTTTTTATATAATCAACTTTGCTCTCCAAAATTCCAGGACATGTTCAGATTTGCTTGGACATATGCAGGATTTGACTGTCTACGCACGGAAATATTTGAAAACGTTAAAAACATATGTTTTAACAGAGCACAGGGAAAACTGTGCGACTGTGAAACTGTTGCATTCATTTGTTGCAGTTTAGGTGACAAACTCGTATGTTTTCATCACTTTTTTGGGAGTGATTATCACATCCACAAGAAAACCTAAAGCGGGCAAGGTAGAAGAATCTTTTTACCCATTTGCCAAGTGTACAAGTTAGGTGGGTCGACAACATATTCCTGTCATGTGACGCACATGCCGTCACCATTGTCGTATAGAATATACCAGACATGTTTTCCTGTGGAGGAATCGGTTGATCTATGACCTTGCCATCAAATGTTTTCGGTTCCCATTGGAGAGGCACGTCCTTTCGTCTACTAATCGCACGGTTTTGCGGTGCGGTCGCAAAACACAGACACTTAACTTATTACGGTGAACAGGGACATCAATGAACGAACGGACTTGAACCAGGGACCTCTCGTTCCGCAGCTGTTCACGTTAACAACGGGTCCAAGGCGCTCCTGAGCTCACCCTCTCCTTGGTGTTGCCTATCTTGCGCATGGACTACTCAGTTTGTATATTTTGCTTATTTTTTTCATAGTGTAAGTAGGCTGTTTAGGTTTTTTTATTGGTAACGCCACCTCTGTATGAAAATCACTGGCTGTGCTGTGTGCAGTCTGTGGCTGCTTTGCATTGTTGTAATACTCGCCATTGTAGTGTTGGGCAGCGGCAGCTGGATGTGAACAGCGCGTAGCGTTGCGCAGTTGGAGGTGAGCCGCCAGCAGTGGTGGATGTGGGGAGAGAGATGGCGGAGTTTTGAAATTTGTCATGAACTGCTATATTTATATATGATGATATCAAGGTAAATACATTGTTTGTTCTCTATTAATATCTTTCATTATCCCTATCAGTAGTTAGTGCCTTCCATAGTTTGAATCTTTTATTTAGCTGGCAGTAGTGGCGCTCGCTGTATTGCAGTAGCTTGAGCAGCGAAGATTTTTGTGAGGTAAGTGATTTGTGAAAGGTATAGTTTAATGTTAGTCAGGGCCATTCTTTTGTAGGGAATTTTGAAAGTCAGATTGCGTTGCGCCAACAAAATATTGTGTGTCAGGTTAAGCTCAGTTCAAAAATGGCTCTGAGCACTATGGGACTCAACTGCTGAGGTCATTAGTCCCCTAGAACTTAGAACTAGTTAAACCCAACTAACCTAAGGACATCACAAACATCCATGCCCGAGGCAGGATTCGAACCTGCGACCGTAGGGGTCTTGCGGTTCCAGACTGCAGCGCCTTTAACCGCACGGCCACGTTAAGCTCAGTCATGTATAAATTTTTCTAAGGGGACGTTTCATAATAGTTCCACACAACTTCTTCCTGTTTTCTCGATTGACCTGTGTTCAGTTTTTCAAGGCCTATCCACTGTGCCAACTTATAACTAAATCTGAGGGGGTTGCGATGGGGAGGTTCCCTTGTGAGACAAGGACAATTATATGCTGAAAGAAGGGGAAGACATCAAGCATGAAGGGATGCAGGTGGTTTGCAGCTCTCAGCGTGTCTTAGATTACTAAGACAAGTCCCATGCAAGCGCAGGAGAACGTCCTCCTTGGCATAATACTGCTCCCACTCCCACTAGCCTGCGCCCATGGAACGCTGCACGTGTCGAGGCGCCGTCCACATCGATGACGGCGATTGTGGAGACGGCATGATTCTCCCGAACAGCCGACACGTTTCCATTGATCGACGGTCGAATCCCGAAGGTCCCGTGCAATCGCATTGTGCTCTTTTGGCAGAGGTGCCATAGGTCATCATTTATCATACTTTACAGAGCAGACAAACCTCTGAGCCCCATGTTCTGTGAAGAGTCGTGCACGTCCAACCACTTAGCGCCTAGCGGTAGTTCTGCTGTCCTATCTCTTTCCATAGATGCTAAGGACAGTAGTACACGAACATTCGACCAGCTTCACCGTTTTCGAGATACTTGTTCACAGGCTCAGCGTCATAATAATCTGCTCTGTGTCAAAGTGGCTTATCTCAATAGATTTCCTCATTTTCAGCCCATATCTTCGCCAGGGTTATCACCCATCCGTGCCTGCTTTTGATACTGTGTCACATGCCCGCAACGTCACTAGGCGGTACCCAAAGTCGCCGTGGGCTGTGGTCACAATATTTTGGCTCATCAGTGTAAACAGCTAAAATAACAGTATAAAATATTTTGAGAAAATGTTTGTTTTTATAGTAATATACATATTCGTAATGAAATTTTTCGATAGCAAAAATTCTTATTAGTTACCTGAACTGTTGGAACTTTCAGAAAAACCATCTCAAGGTTCGTAGTCAGTATCCATATCATTGTTTTCCTCCTCAGATCCGGAAGATGGTTCAAATGGCTCTGAGCACTACGCGACTTAACTTCTGAAGTCATCAGTCGCCTAGAACTTAGAACTAATTAAACCTAACTAACCTAAGGACATCACACACATCCATGCCCGAGGCAGGATTCGAACCTGCGACCGTAGCGGTCACTCGGTTCCATACTGTAGCGCCTAGAACCGCACGGCCACACCGGCCGGCTGATCCGGAAGAATCATCAAAAATATCCGTGCTCCTAACACAACACAGAGCCATTTGAACCATTTGAACGAATTTATCGGCCGAGCTACCAACAGGTAGCACGTGTGTACACTTGTCTGCCGACAGATTTTCCTTGTCGGGCAGTTGGTTGGGTATGTCCACCGAACAAGACCTCCGCCTCCCAAACCACTTCGTCCAACAAACCGTCCCGAGTGTATAGGTCACGCCATGATACGAGGCCGATGCGCAGTGAGCAGATTCCGTCCAAAGAGCTGGGCGAGTTCATTCGTTTGTTTAGAAGGGAAGGCTGATAAGCGTTTGCCACCTTTCCGCCGGTCGGCGATGACAGAATCGACCCGCACGCCCTGCAATCTTTCTCAAACGATTTTACATCAACTATTCGGTAAAAAATTCATTTTTGGTTTAATTGTAGCTTTATATGTCAGGTTCACCATGATATGCCCATCACGGTTAATGATCTTAGTTATTGAGATATTTACGTGGAAGTAAGACACTGCGAAATTCGAAAACGTTTGCAATGAAAAATAGGGGTAGCTATCATTTTGCGTCTGGTGCTTATTACATTGTATGTTGCTGTGAATGAAATTTATTTTGAATTTTTCTTCAGACTTGGTTGGAGGTCTATATCTGTCACCAATCTCGAGAAATCTGATCTGACGTAACATCGTCATTTGCGATCGCTCCACGCCAGCGATAAAGCCAGAATGAAATATCCAAAACATTCCTTACATTTCATAAATGGTTTGAGACACTGAAATGAGATTTTGGCAAATGATAGCACAGAAAGAGGAGAATATTTTGCCATATGATTATTATGCAAAATTTCACTATCTACCGAGTTATTCCACTAACTACAGACGTTTCTGATGAAAGAATGTAACTTTTAAGGGCGATCGATAGCTGGTGAAACAAGAAAAGCTATGGGTTTTGGAAAACGTGTGTGAAGTCGTTTACTTTGTACTGAGGATGTGCTTCTTCATAAGATGCTGACCTCACTTTTCCTCGCCGGCCGAAGTGGCCGTGCGGTTAAAGGCGCTGCAGTCTGGAACCGCAAGACCGCTACGGTCGCAGGTTCGAATCCTGCCTCGGGCATGGATGTTTGTGATGTCCTTAGGTCAGTTAGGTTTAACTAGTTCTAAGTTCTAGGGGACTAATGACCTCAGCAGTTGAGTCCCATAGTGCTCAGAGCCATTTTTTTACTTTTCCTCAGTTCCTCATTTAATAAACTTGATAAATCACTGTTTCAGAATTCTCTTGCAACTGTGTCTTCACAACATGTTAGTGAAGTGAGACTGTATAAACTCCACTGAGTGTTAGAAAAAGAAGCCAATTTTAATATGGCAAAAAGAGAAATGTGTAGGTTTTACTCAGTATTCACCACTTTTGACTCTTCTCTTAACGTTACAATTTATTAACAAACCAGGCGGAAATATATTTCAGCATTTTCGGCGGAATTCTTTTCAAGTACTAACCAAAGAAGAGGTGACAGACGTTTTTGAATGGTCACCATGCAAGTGTGGGCGTGGAGGGGCCCCACTTGGTATTTCTCAAAAAATGTGAGTGTAGGCTTGAGTTTAGAACGGCACTTAGCTCTCGGCGTTTCCCCTACAGCGCTCTCAGCTACCCCCTCACCCCCCCCCCCCCCCCCCACCCGCCAATCACTGTTGCTCTGTCGTACCAACTGCCTGACACAAATTCGTCTTCTGTCACTGTGCGCGGGAGTAAACGCTGTCTGATGTACGATTAACATGCTAGAGAGCGTGCGGCTGTAACTTTGGTGACTGAGCTTCTGGATAACCTTAAAGATTGTACACGTAGTTGTTTGTGAGACACGGCGCATGCGTAGTAGAGCGACAGAGATGCAGGAAATGAAGCACTCGCTCCATTTTTTTTTTTTTAGCGATTTCGTAATGGTTCCATGTGCCACACAAGAGACAGTAAAATGTATATAACTGCGTAAGCTCCCGTGGCCAGAGTCAGCTACACGAGAGTTTTTTGGGTACGATACCACGTCATACTGTAAATAAGTATCACTAGTCGCACTGACGTTTCGGTCTTGTGTGACCCATATCCGGCACAAGGAAAGCAAGGGTCCACATGCCGTTCACCGATGACTACTGTTCATGGCACACACTGAAAGAGGCAACAGATGACAACAGATCTGCACTCCCTCAACCACTGGAAACAAATTACAATAAAGGCTCCCAGTCCCTCCGCCACAAGAGATCAATAATATGAACGTTTTTTTAATTGTGGCGTAATGAAATGTTCAGTAGAGCACTCATCGTATAATGTATTAGACCAGTAGACCCAGATGAAGCTCGCTGTGACCGTGGACGAAATGTTGGTTTCATTAGTCAGAATTATCCACAGTACGACACGATGCCATCATCAGAAGACTTTGATGTTAACTTAGTAAAAGATATATTTTTCATAAATAAGATTCCGTCGACTATGAGTATTTCTGTCTTCAGGTTTCATTTCCGGTGCTCATCAAAAATTAAATGTATAAAGCGAAATGAGGACGAATTACTTTCAGACACATATCATAAATAGAACCCAAATACAGTCAGTGCTTCATTGCAGCTAGAGCTTAAAAAATCCAGCCTATGGGAAATCAAGTGTAGTATTTTGTTCCATTTCTAACAGCTGCTAAATGCGTTATTTCTTATGTATCTATTGCTTTATTTATTACACGATGCGAGCCACCAGCATTTCACCATTTTTACTCTTTCTACTTCTAATATGAAATGAGTGTCTTAAACTTGTAGATAACATCTTCTACGCTTCATCCATAAGTAAATACATAGCTTTTATACGAAAATCATGTGTTTTGCTTTACTCTGCTCTGTTTCTTCAGGCGCCTGTTATTTACGTTGCCTGTTGTGAGTTAGAGCCCGCGATGAGTTCTGCCATTAGCTAGAAACCTTACAGCTACGAGCATCTCCTCACAGCTAACAGCTTCTCTCATCACAGTATTATTTTATTCGAATATGGCTTGACAAGCTTCAGCAGCTCAGGGAAACATTTCTCATCTACTCCTAAGCAATTTCGGAAATCAAAGGATCCCAGCTCCTTCAGTAACGAAGCACGAGTGGATTTGTTCCTTCGAAGAACCCATTCGTTTTCCCCCAGCTTTCTCTCGCCTTTACAGGCCTTCTCAGTCCTAAAGCAGTCGAGACAGATCCAAGTTTACCCGTCTTTGTTATACGAAGCAGCATCTCGAGCAACATAACCTCAACGAATCAACGATAAGCAACGCGAGGAACAAAACGAAGGCCGGCCGGTGTGCCCGAGCGGTTCTGGGCGCTTCAGCCTGGAACCGCGCGACCGCTACGGTCGCAGGTTCGAATCTTGCCTCGGGCATGAATGTGTGTGATGTCCTTAGGTTAGTTAGGTTCAAGTAGTTCTGAGTTCTAGGGGACTGATGACCTCAGATGTTAAGTCTCATAATGCTCAGAGCCATTTGAACAATTTTTTTCGAAAAAAGACATTTTGGAACTCTGATAACATTTTCACTTACAATATTGCAAATCATGGGAAGAGAGAAATCCGTACGTTCACATATTTTGCATATTTTTATTCAATAACGTCATATGGAATGATGTTCTGGGGTAGCTCATCTTTAAGAAAGAAAGTCTTCATTGAGCAAAAACGTGCTGTGAGAATAATATGTGCTGCTCACAAACGATCGTCTTGTAGACATCTGTTGAAGGACTTGGGCATTCTGACTACTGCTTCACAGTATATTTATTTATTCCCTCACGAAGTATGTTGCAAATAATCCACTACAAAATGGCTCTGAGCACTATGGGACTTAACTTCTGAAGTCATCAGTCCCCTAGAACTTAGAACTACCTAAACCTAACTAACCTAAGGACATTACACGCATCCATGCCCGAGGCAGATTCGAACCTGCTACCGTAGCAGTCGCGCAATTCCAGACAGTAGCGCCTAGAACCGCTCGGCCACCCAGGCCGGCATAATCCACTACAGTTCAAGAGGAACAATGAGGTACACAATTGCAATACCAGAAGGATAAATGACGTTCATTACTCCACATTAAGTTTGTCTTTAGCACAAAAAGGGTTGCACAATGCTGCACCAAAAATTTTTAACCATTTGCCCAGTGATATAAATTTCCGACAGACAGCAAAGTAAAATTCGATATCAATCTCAGAAAATTTCTCCTTGACAATTCGTTCTATTCCTTAGGATTTCTATTACGTGTGAAAGGTAGCGGATAGGAATTACTTATTCATATCTGCATATCTTAAAAAAATATAAATGTTCAGATGCAACCGTATGTACAAATTAATTTGCGACGTGAATGTATAATGACTCGTTCCCCGTCACTGCGATCTATCGTGCAAAGTGATCCATGGAAGATCTTAAACACAAACAAACAATCCTGCAGTCACACTCCTGCGCGATGTGGTCGTGTGTGTACCAGACGACTTTTTACGCTGCGACCAGGAGCGTCTGTTACTCGCTCGTGTGAATCGAAAGTTTCCTTCTTGGGGCCAATACTACTGTGGTCTAGGGAGTTATAGGTTACACAGCCAGGTAATACCTTCCAGAAGCCTACGACAGCAAATTCCCGGTTATCCGAGTGCCATTATCCGCGCATAGCTGGGTGATTTTTGTAGCCGGTAGTATCTCTTCATAAACAGACCAAATAGTTTCGTTTGTAATACACGGTCGTGCGGGCCCATGTTTTATCGCCGGAGGATGAAGCCGGTTCCAACACCACCGGTCGGCCCCCTCTGAAATATTTTTCCGTAGCTGCCCCGGGAGCACACAACATTCCATTAGAACCACTGATAGCCTTGGGAGAGCCAGCCCTGACAAAGCTCTACCATCTGGTGAGCAAGATGTATGAGACAGGCAAAGTACCCTCAGACTTCAAGAAGAGTATAATAATTCCAATCGCAAAGAAAGCAGGTTTTGACAGAGTGAAAATTACCAAACTATCAGTTTAATAAGCCACGGCTGCAAAATGTTAACACGAATTCTTGACAGACGAATGGAAAAACTGGTAGACGCCGACCTCGGGGAATATCAGTTTGGATTCCGTAGAAATGTTGGGACACGTGAGGCAATACTGACCCTACGACTTATCTTAGAAAACAGATTAAGGAAAGGCAAACCTACGTTTCTAGTATTTGTAGACTTAGGGAAAGCTTTTGACAATGTTGACTGGAATACTCTCTTTCAAATTCTGAACGTGGCAGGGGTAAAATACAGGGAGCGAAAGGCTATTTACAATTTGTACAGAAACCAGATGGCAGTTATAAGAGTCGAGGGCCATGAAAGGGAAGCAGTGGTTGGGAAGAGAGTGGGACAGTGTTATAGCCCATCCCAGATGTTATTCAATCTGTATATTGAGCAAGCAGTAAAGGAAACAAAAGAAAAATTCGGAGTAGGAATTAAAATCTATGGAGAAGAAATAAAAACTTTGAGGTTTGCCGATGACCTGGAAGAGCAGCTGAACGGAACGGACAGTGTCTTGAATGGAGGGTATAACATGAACATCAACAAAAGCAAAACGAGTATAACGGAATGTAGTCGAATTAAATCGGGTGATACTGAGGGAATCAGTTTAGGAAATGAGACGCTTAAAGTAGTAAATTAGTTTTGCTATTTGAGGAGCAAAATAACTAATGATGGTCGAAGTAGAGAGGATATAACATTTAGTCTGGCAATGGCAAAGAAAGCGTTTCTGAAGAAGAGCAGTTTGTTAACATCAAGTATAGATTTAAGTGTCAGGAAGTCGTTTCTGAAAGTATTTGTATGGAGTGTAGCCATGTATGGAAGTGAAACGTGGACGATAAATAGTTTAGATAAAAAGAGAGTAGAAGCTTTCGAAATGTGGTGCTACAGAAGAATGCTGAAGATTAGATGGGTAGATCACGTAACTGATGAGGAGGTATTGACTAGAACTGGGGAGAATAGAAATTTGTGGCACAGCTTGACTAGAAGAAGGGATCGGTTGGTAGGACATATCCTGAGGCATCAAGGGATCACCAATTTAGTACTGGAGGGCAGCGCAGAGGGTAAAAATCGTAGAGGGAGAGCAAGAGGCGAATACACCAAACAGATTCAGAAGGATGTAGGTTGGCACAGTAGAGTAGAATGGAGAGCTGCATCAAACCAGCCTCTGGGCTGAAGACTTCAACAACAAGAGCTGTCCTTGTAACACGTCAGCGGCCGATTATCTCTCGCTATTTTTACCGAGCCCTTTCCCTGTAAATGTCGATAATTTCCAACTCAATTAAATCCAAAACTAAAAGCAAATGATTTATGTTTTTTTTTTCTCTGGCGAAGTTGGTGATAAGAAAGTCGTTGAAACATTGCTGCAAGATGACGCTGCTAATTCGCTGATATCCCCTGGATCACTTCATCAAGTAAACACATTCACATTTAACAAATAGCCAACGTACGGGAATGTGAAATTGATTGATCACAAAGATTTCGTCGAAGGTAAAGTAGTTGCAGTGGTTAGGATCATTGGTGCTAAAATCCTTCGAAGCGGTGTACGAACCCGACACGTGCCAGAAAACTGTTCCTGTCCGTAAAATTCATACTGTGTGGGACTACAGAAGACAATGGCTTGATTGTTGGTTTAACCCGTGAGATAGCGTCAAAGAATTTCGGAACAATGTGAAAAGGTAATAGCTGAGGGCAGACGCATATCTTTTCAAGAAAACCAGGTTTCCTAAAATTCACTACTGGTTTAACGGAAGAATTCTAAGAGTAGTCACGAGCGTCAACATCAACTTCTACACTTACTTGTGATCAAATTCCCAACTGAAAAAAGAACGATATTATTTATAAGTGCAATTTCCTTCATAAATTAGCGGGACGTAATTGATACGGCAACGAATACTTCCGCCGCAACTACTGCGACAACGCTTGGTAGATCCGCCCGACCGATTGCGTCATCCTGGCATGATTTCTGAATAAGCAGATATCCAGCACCAAACCGTTTGGGTAATTTCCAAGAATGATTGCCTATCGAAGTTGGAGCGCAGCAAACGATACATATCGAAGTTGCGATAGTAAATCGATTATGGAGGTCTCGTGGCGCGCGTTATGATAAATTACTTGTGATCGTCATTTGTATCAGTTTTGCGTTGTTTCTTCAGTTTCAGTACATTACGTTCCGGCCATAATTGTTTGTGACATTTTCCCTTCATAGCGAGTGTACTGAGTGCTGCTTCTCAAGTTTCGTCTGTGGATTGCTTCACATGGAGAACTCTCATTCCTGCCCGCATCTCGTGGTCGTGCGGTGGCGTTCTCGCTTCCTACGCCCGGGTTCCCGGGTTCCATTCCCGGCGGGGTCAGGGGTTTTCTCTGCCTCGTGATGGCTGGGTGTCGTGTGCTGTCCTTAGGTTAGTTAGGTTTAAGTAGTTCTAGGGGACTGATGACCATAGATGTTAAGTCCCATAGTGCTCAGAGCCATTTTTGAACTCTCATTCCATGCATATGCAGTGTAGACAAATGTTTGACTTTTTCTCGGAAATATGGACTTCTGCACGTCGACAACACGAGAGACTGTATTGACTGTGGTGCTGCGAAGTCTGTGAAACTGCGTAAGAGGAGTGCGGACACTGATATTCCATTGCAATTTCATTGCGGACTTTGTGGAAAGCGAACCAGCATCAAGAAAAATACGTGGTTCGAGTCCTCTAAATTATCGATTGATACGAGCATAATTCTTGTGTCGTGCTGGATTCGTGATTACACTCGGCAAGCCACAGCATCAGAAACTGAGATATCGGCGAATACCGTCTGTGATTACTTCGGGTTTTGCTGAGAAGTGTGCTACGTCATAGCGACAAACGACAGTGTGCCAATTGGTGGACCGAAGAAAATAGTGGAAGTAGACGAGTCTCACATTGCTAGGCGAAAGAATCAAGAGAGGGAGGCCTACTAAAACTGAAGTAGATCATATTTGGGTTTTTCGTGGCCACGAAAGGGAGTCACGCAAGTGTTTCGTTGTCAGGGTATTGTCGCGAGACAAGGTGACTCTAGTGGGTCTTATAAAGCATTTCATACTGCCAGGAACAAAAGTCATCACCGACGGGCTTCTGTCATACCAGAGTCTCAAAGCTGAAGGGTTCGAGCACGAATTTGTGAACCACTCTGTCGAGTTTGTCTCTTCAGATGACGCCAGTGTCCATACCCAGAACAGAGAACGCCTGTGGAAGTCTATCAAGTCAACCGTAAAAAGGGAAGGCCGTCCACGACAGAGGGACGAACTCTATTTGTCCCAGTACCTATACTTTCACAACTTGCGTCTGCAGGGGAATGTCGACGCATGCGACACTCTGCCGATATTCCTACGCGGTACTGGCAGAGTTTACCCCGGGCATGGCAAAAAAGGACTTGTCCCTGCAGCTTATACATTGCGCGGACTGTCACAAGACGACAACACCGACGAGGAGTAATGTAAGTCGTCTCCTTTCAATTTACCAGTGCTTCTCTACTGCTTTTCTTTTGTCGTTCTCTATTGACACCTTCAAACATACTCGTAACGCGCGCCACGAGACTTCCATTATCGATTTACTATCGAAACTTCGATATGTATCGTTTGCAGCGCTCCAACTTCGATAGGCAGTCATTCTTGGAAATTACCACCGTTTGTATGAGGACGGACAATACTGCCAAATAATGACATTTCCACAGTTTCAGTCAAACCTGCTAGTTATATACTATCACTAATTAGCTATCTGGACTCTCGTGAATGTCGTCGAGTCTGAATAAGCATACAAAACTGTTTAAAATTGTATTAGATCACTTAATCACCACATGTGAGGACAGGCTATGTAAACAACGCACCCCGGGCAAGTGGCTAAACCGTGTCGTAAAAAACTCAAATGAACTATAAATTTTAAAAAATCAGTCCTTACCCGTAATTATAACGTATTCTCGATATTGCTGCAGCGACAAATTGCATTGAAAACTCGAGCGCGATGATTGCCTCCATCTTTCTCAGTAGGAACAACTGACTGTCGTCTGTTGCCATGCTGCCAGAGATTTTGTCGACAACATAGTGTAGGTAAATCTGTGGAGTGAGCATAGGGTACTGCGCATGCTGCCAAATAGGGACGTGATGTGGGTATGACGCTGTGGTAAACTTTTTGTGCTAAGACATTAGCTTCAGTATTCCACTATGTAGTCTGTTTTCACACTCTTATTTATGATAAAGTGATACTGCAATTTGTGCAATTCGATATTTGTCAAACGAGGAAAAAGAACTCTGAATCGGTATGTATCAGATAGATGCAATTATAGCTCTGAAGCGATCGTATCTTCGGACTTATTTGATATCCAAAAGGTCCCTTTCCAGACACTGCTTCCGTATCAGAACAGGAATTTACCAGGCCCATCTGATGTCCTCCAAAGCCTGTGGCAGTAGCTGTGAAGCCGCCTGCAGTGTGAAGACACGCGAAGAGAATGCTAAAGACGCGTTCCTCGGCATACAGCTGAGCCACTTTCAGGGGCAGTGGACAACCCGTGGCCAGTTTGTCAGTCATTTCACGTAATGTTTCGCCACACAACAGTCGCTTGCGCTCAACGTGTGACGAAACAACTTTACACTCCCCGGCGGAAATTGATCGGCCAATAGATTTGTGACGTCGATAGGTCGTATCGACCATGATTAACAATATCTTTGGACCCTGATTGCTCTGCCGAGCATCCACGTTAGTTTTTAGTTCTGTTCTGTATCGCAAGCTGTGCGCACATATATAACTTACTGCGAAATATGTCTCTATGTGGAATTTCATGGGGATAGTTATTGCATTTAACCGATAATCGTATCCCGCTCCCATAGATTTAAAGAGTCTCTGACAACTAATTTTATAAACAGGGAAGACACATTCAGGCTGTACATAATGTCGTTAGTCCGACTCTGATACGCTCCAATTGTCGACCGACATGTGAGGTCTGTATTTGCTGTCATAAAAAACACGGAGGTAATCGTGATGAAATCGACGACGATGCAATGGCGGAAGATTAACTGGAGAACAAACGCTCCTAACAAGGGAACCTCCCCATCGCACCTCCCTCAGATTTAGTCATAAGTTGGCACAGTGGATAGGCCTTGAAAAACTGAACACAGATCAATCGAGAAAACAGGAACAAGTTGTGTGGAACTATGAAAAAAATAAGCAAAATATACAAACTGAGTAGTCCATGCGCAACATAGGAAACATCAAGGATAGTGTGAGCTCAGGAGCGCCGTGGTCCCGTGGTTAGCGTGAGCAGTTGCGGAACGAGAGGTCCTTGGTTCAAGTCTTTCCTCCTGTGAAAAGTTTAATTCTTTATTTTCAGACAATATTATGAAAGTTCAGGCACTCATTCATAATCAACTTCGCTCTCCAAAATTCCAGGACATGTTCGGATTTGCTTGGCCATATGCAGGATTTGACGGTCTACACATGGAAAAATTTGAAAACGTTAAAAACATGTGTTTTGGCAGAGCACAGGGAAAACTGTGCGACTGTGAAACTGTTGCATTCATTTGTTGCAGTTTATGTGACAAACTCTTAGGTATTCATCACTTTTTTGGGAGTGATTATCACATCCACAAGAAACCCTAAGTCGGGCAAGGTAGAAGAATCTTTTTACCCATTCGCCAAGTGTACAAGTTAGGTGGGTCGACAACATAATCCTGTCATGTGACGCACATGCCGTCACCATTGTCCTATAGAATATATCAGACGTGTTTTCCTGTGGAGGAATCGGTTGACCTATGACCTTGCGATCAAATGTTTTCGGTTCCCATTGGAGACGCACGTCCTTTCGTCTACTAATTGCACGGTTTTGCGGTGCGGTCGCAAAACACAGACACTACAGTTATTACAGTGAACAGAGACGAACGGAGAGATCATAACTTTGCGAAAATTAAGAAAGTAAACTTTCCACTCGAGGGAAGACTTGAACCAGGGACCTCTCGTTCCGCAGTTGCTCACACTAACCACGGGTCCACCGCGCTCCTGAGCTCAGCTTATCCTTGGTGTTGCCTATCTTGCGCATGGACTACTCAGTTTGTATATTTTGCTTATTTTTTTCATAGTTCCACACAACTTCTTCCTGTTTTCTCGATTGATCTGTGTTCAGTTTTTCAAGGTCTATCCACTGTGCCAACTTATAACTAAATCTGACGGGGGTGCGATGGGGAGGTTCCCTTGTTAGAAGAGAACCCGGCGACGCTGACCGTGCTGTGGCGTCCTGTAGGCTGTAGCTCAGTGTCCCCGCTGGGTGCGGGAGGCCTGAAAACGATCGTATCTTCGGACTTATTTGATAATCAAAAGGTCCCTTTCCAGACACTGCTTCCGTATCAGAACAGGAATTTACCAATCCCATCTGATGTCCTGGGAAGCCTATGGCAGCAACTGTGAAACAGCCTGCAGTGTGAAGACACGCAAAGAGGAGGCTAAGACGCGTTTCTCAGCGAACAGCTGAGCCTCTTTCAGGGGCAGTGGAGAACCCGTGGCCATTTCGTCAGTCATTTCACGTAACTTTTCGCCATAGAAAAGGTGCGTGCGTTCAACGTGTGACGAAACAACTTTACATTCCCAGGCGGAAAGTGATCGCCAATGGATTTAACGAATCTCTGACAACAAATTTTTTAGACAGGAACGTGGCATTCAGGCTGTACAAATGTCGTTAGTCCGACTCTGATTAGCTCAAATTATCGATCGACGTGTGAGGTCTGTATTCGCTGTCATAAAAAGCACTGAGGCAATCGCGATGAAGTCGACGACGACGCAATGGCGGGAGATTAGCCAGAGAACAAACGCTCCTAGGTGCTGAACTCCATTGGACTGATGACATTTTCTGTGACACTGTCGAACTCCCTGCACATCGCGAGCAGCCGCCTCTGCAGTCAGGCTGTGAATCTCGCTGTGGGCCCTGATGTGTTCCTACTGTTACTCCTACACAACGCGACTGCCTACGAAATGCGAGGCACTCGAGTTCGAGTCCCGGTGACGTGTTCGGAATAGCTGTGAGCTTCTAATGCTATGTTGGCGGCGACGATAGACAGTTTTAAGTTTAACGTCCCATGGGTAACTGGGTACTGGGATTCTAGCGACGTGGGCAATGACGTGACTTGCAGAGAGCACCAACTTAGTCCCCACATCTCCTAACTCGCAGACCCTGTGAATACTTGAGTCTAAAGATGAGTCTGTTCGGTCTGTACCTGTCGACAGACCGGGCATTGCCTCGGCACACAGCACAGCCGCAGTGGAGTTCCACCGACCGTTAATGGCGTGGCGCAGTAAATAACGGTTTGCTTCTCGGTGCGCAGCTGGATTTTTAATTCAACTTTTCTGCAGAAAACAGAGCTAACGACTAGGATGAACATCGAAGAGCACACTGTTAGTCAATAAAGCCGAGAAAACATGGAAGATCATATCTTAAATACATATTAACGTAAAATTTATTTTTTCTTGATCGCAAATTTAAACAAAGGTGAGTGGCTTCGATTGATCACATCTTCTGATCTACAATAAGCAGTAAAAAGTTTTGTTCGTAAACTGTTCTAACTACGTACAACATGTACTGTATACAAAAATTAACGGAGGACACGCTATTATAGAGTTATTGGGAGATTGAATTAGTTCTCGCTGTTGACGAAGAGAGGGCAGTACTTGTACTACACAGTGCAGCATGGTGGACAGCGATACGAGATCTGTTTAACAGTGGAAACACTACTCTTTCCGATCCGTGTGTGACTATCGAGTGCAATGAAAAGAACATAGCTGTTTAGTGCCTCGAACACGTCGTGTTTCGTATGTACAAAAGGACAAATTGCGGAAAATTTTGCTGCTCTGCTTTCATCTACAGAACTCCCCTGCGGAACTCTCCTTGATACCTCAGAACATGTCCTACCAACCGATCCCTTCTTCTAGTCGAGTTGTGCCACAAACTCCTCCCCAATTCTATTCAATACCTCCTCATTAGTTATGTGATCTACCCATCTAATGTTCAGCATTCTTCTGTAGCACCACATTTCGAAAACTTCTATTCTCTTCTTGTCCAAACTATTTATCGTCCATGTTTCACTTCCATACGTGGCTACACTCCATACAAATACTTTCAGAAACGACTTCCTGACACTTAAATCTATGCTCGATGTTAACAAATTTCTCTTCTTCAGAAACGTTTTCCTTGCCATTGCCAGTCTAATATAATTATTATAAAATCACCCAAATTTCACAAATACCTGGCCCATTTACAGAGTGCCAAATACAAACAATTTAGTGGAAGGCTGGTGGTACTTATGGCGTAATTTGCAGTGGCTGTTAACATGGCGGCCATGCAGTCTACTGTAGGACTGTTGGCCTCGCCCTGTTACAGATCTTCTTGGTGTCGGAATTATATTTTTATAGGGCCAAAAACCATGCCATGATAATGTTATCACCAAATGGAGCATCCGAGGCCCTTAAATACTGCCTTTAAGCTCTTCTGACCTAAAAACTCCAAGAATATGAGCCATAATGATCCGCTACTGTTTGCGAGGTGTTAACCACAGCCATGCTCAAGCCAGACTCCTTACCCGTCACAAAGGACGAGTTGTCAGTTTTGCGCCAGCCACATCTTTTCACTCTGGCAGACCACTTCCGTAGCTGTGTGGCTTCCCCACGTCTTTTCCATTCAACCCTATGTTCCCTAAGTATGGACCAAGTCATTTACAGCACATTACATAACAAGAGGATCATGGAATGTAGTCGAATTAAGTCGGGATATGCTGAGGGAATTAGATTAGGAAATGAGACACTTAAAGTAATAAAGGAGTTTTGCTATTTGGGGAGCAAAATAACTGATGATGGCCGAAGTAGAGAGGATATAAAATGTAGACTGGCAATGGCAAGAAATGCGTTTCTGAAGAAGAGGAATTTTTTAACATCGAGTATAGATTTAAGCGTCAGGAAGTCGTTTCTGAAAGTATTTGTATGGAGTGTAGTTATGTATGGAAGTGAAACATGGACAATAAATAGTTTGGACAAGAAGAGCATAGAAGCTTTCGAAATGTGGTGCTACAGAAGAATGCTGAAGATTAGATGGGCAGATCACGCAACTAATGAGGAGGTATTGAATAGAATAGGGGAGGAGTTTGTGGCACGACTTGACAAGAGGAAGGGATCGGTCGGTAGGACATGTTCTGAGGCATCAAGGGATCACAAATTTAGCATTGTAGGGCAGCGTGGAGGGTAAAAATCGTTGAGGGAGACCAAGAGATGAATACACTAAGCAGATTCAGAAGGATGTAGGTTGCAGTAAGTACTGGGAGATGAAGAAGCTTGCACAGGATAGAGTAGCATGGAGAGCTGCATCAAACCAGTCTCAGTACTGAAGACCACAACAACAACAACAACATAACAATCGTTTTAGTAATTATTTAAATTCACAAGTATAATTTAAACAGCATCGCTGAAACATGTATACATAGTCAAAGAATTTCCGTGGCAGATACAACATTAAACATAGGCAATACTACAAATTGACACATAAATCTCGATACAGATACAAAATAAGTCGAAAATAGGTGGTACACGCCTGCTCACCTCGGTACTCGGCGGCCCTGTTCGGCCGGAAATGAGCCCTGTGGTACGAGTCCCACTCCATGGGCTCGAAGCCGGACTCTTCTGACTTCCACAGCGGCGCAAAACTGCGAAATGAGCACGAAAAGAGGTTCTCGTCAGGCAAAGGAATAAACTCGCTCTACAAGTGGATATAGATCTACATATACATTTACATGGATACTCTGCAAATCACATTTAAGTGCATGGCAGAGGGTTCATCGAACCACCATCACAATGATCTATTATTCCAATCTCGTATAGCGCGCGGAAAGAATGAACACACATATATTTCCGTACGAGCTCTGATTTCCCTTATTTTATCGTGGTGATCGTTCCGCCCTATGTAGGTCGGTGTCAACAAAATATTTTCGCATTCGGAGGAGAAAGTTGGTGATTGGAATTTCGTGAGAAGTTTCCGTCGCAACGAAAAACGCCTTTCTTTTAATGATTTCCAGCAAGGATCCCACACCGCGCAGCAGTATTCTAAAAGAGGACGGACAAGCGTAGAGTAGGCAGTCTCCTTAGTAGGTCTGTTACATTTCCTAAGTGTCCTGCCAATAAAACGCAGCCTTTGCTTAGCCTTCCCCACAACATTTTCTATGTGTTCTTTCCAATTTAAGTTGTTCGTAATTGTAATACCCAGGTATTTAGCTGAGTTTACAGCTTTTAGATTAGACTGATTTATCGTGTAACCGAAGTTTAACGAGTCCTTTTAGTACCCATGTGGATGACCTCACAATTTTCGTTATTTAGGATCAACTGCTACTTTTCGCACCATTCAGATATTTTTACTAAATCGCTTTGCAAAAAAAAAAAAAAAAAAAAAAAAGTTCAAATGGCTCTGAGCACTATGGGACTTAACATCTGAGGTCATCAGTCCCCTAGAACGTAGAACTACTTAAACCTAACTAACCTAAGAACATCACATACATCCATGCCGGAGGCAGGATTCGAACCTGCGACCGTAGCGGTCGCGCGGTTCCAGACTGAAGCGCCTAGAACCGCTAGGCCACACAGCCGGCCATCGTTTTGTAGTTTGTTTTGCTCTTCTAATGACTTTATTAGTCTATAAACGACAGCGCCATCTGCAAACAACCGAAGACGGCTGCTCAGATTGTCTCCCAAATCGTTTATATAGATAAGGAACAGCAAAGGGCCTATAACACTACCTTGGGGAGCGCCAGAAATCACTTCTGTTTTACTCGATGACGTTCCGTCAATTAATACGAACTGTGACCACTCTGAAAGGAAATCACAAATCCAGCCACATAACTGAGACGATATTCCATAAGCACGCAATTTTACTACGAGCCGCTTGTGTGGTACAGTGTCAAAAGCCTTCCGGAAATCCGGGAATACGGAATCGATCTGAAATCCCTTGTCAATAGCACTCAGCACTTCATGTAAATAAAGACCGTTTGCAAGTGGACCGTTTGCAATTCACGAACGAAATTGTACACAGGTGTGCAAAACTTGCGCACCATGTGACAGTACCAGCCGACACATATATCGACGAAACTTGGACCATTAGTACACTACTGGCCATTAAAATTGCTACACCACGAAGATGACGAGCTACAGACGCGAAATTTAACCGACAGGAAGAAGATGCTGTGATATGCAAATGATTAGCTTTTCAGATCATTCACACAAGGTTGGCGCCGGTGGCCACACCTACAACGGGCTGACATGAGGAAAGTTTCCAACCGATTTCTCATACACAAACAGCAGTTGACCGGCGTTGCACGGTGAAACGTTGTTGTGATGCCTCGCGTAAGGAGGAGAAATGCGTACCATCACGTTTCCGACTTTGATAAAGGTCGGATTGAAGCCTATCGCGACTGCGGTTTATCGTATCGCGACATTGCTGCTCGCGTTGGTCGAGATCCAATGACTGTTAGCAGAATATGGAATCGGTGGGTTCAGGAGGGTAATACGGAACGCCGTGCTGGATCTCAACGGCTTCGTATCACTAGCAGTCGAGATGACAGGCATCTTATCCGCATGGCTGTAACGGATAGTGCAGCCACGTCTCGATCCCTGAGTCAACATATGAGGACGTTTGCAAGACAACAACCATCTGCACGAACAGTTCGACGACGTTTGCAGCAGCATGGACTATCAACTCGGAGACCGTGGCTGCGGTCACCCCTGACGCTGCATCACAGACAAGAGCGCCTGCGATGGTGTACTCAACGACGAACCTGGATGCACGAATGGCAAAACGTCATTTTTTCATCATCGCCTTACTGGCGTATCACCCGGCGTGATGGTATGGGGTGCCATTGGTTACACGTCTCGGTCACCTCTTGTACGCATTGACGGCACTTTGAACAGTGGACGTTACATTTCAGATGTGTCACGACCCGTGGCTCTGCCCTTCATTCGATCCCTGCGAAACCCTACATTTCAGCAGGATAATGCACGACCGTATGTTGCAGGTCCTGTACGGGCCTTTCTGGATACAGAAAATGTTCGACTGCTGCCCTGGCCAGCACATTCTCCAGATCTCTCACCAACTGAAAAAATCTAGTCAATGGTAGCCGAGCAACTGGCTCGTCACAATACGGCAATCACTACTCTTGATGAACTGTGGTATCGTATTGAAGCTGCATGGGCACGCCATCCAAGCTCTGTTTGATTCAATGCCCAGGCTTGTCAAGGCCGTTATTACGGCCAGAGGTGGTTGTTCTGGGTACTGATTTCTCAGTATCTATGCACCCAAACTGCGTGAAAATGTAATCACGTGTCAGTTCTAGTATAATATATTTGTCCAATGAATATCTGTTTATCATCTGCATTTCTTCTTGGTGTAGCAATTTTAATGGCCAGTAGTGTACAAAGGACTACCACAGTGTAGTACAGAAGGTAACTGGAAGCACTATACCCTCATATGACGAGGGTGAGAACACGTAATGCATCCAGGAACATTGTCGAAAGCGACCGTTTTGGTTGTCCAGGTGTTACAGCGCGAGGATGTATCACGTTGCACGGGCGTACTGGCCTCCACTTCTCACCAGTAGACGTTACCGTGACACTGCACTCCTTCTTCACGTGCTTCTCTGCACCCGTGTACTCGGCCCTTACTTCACTTTCGCGGATGACAACGCGCGTCCGCACCGATCATCACTGCTGGCGGATTTCGCGGAAGATGACACTCGGTGAATGGACCGGCCCGTCCCTTCTCCCGACTCAAGTCCCACGACGCACGCGTGGCATGAGTTTAGGCAACCGCGCTGCTAGAGGAATGGAACGCCCTACCACAAGAACCCCTTACCAGCATTGTGGCCAGCAAGGGAGCACAGTGCAGAGAATGCTTTGCCGTCCGTGGCGATCGCACACCATATTAAGTAACGTAGTGACCACCAGGCCACCATAAATTGCGGTTGACCGCAGTGGGTTTATTGTTGTACTGTTGATGCATTAATTTGTTCTGAAAGCGGTGCTGATATTCAAGACAATAAAAGCGGGTTAAAAGCTGTGAGCTATCTGGGGAAGTTAACCTTGCATTACTGAGCAACTGTTTCACCAGGTATCCAGTCTAGCTTACCAAATTCCCAACCAGACTAACATTAATTATAATCTTTTAGTAGCCATCTTACGATAACCGGTGATTTTTTATATATATATATATATATATATATATATATATATATATATAAAAAGACAATTTAAATAAAAATAAATAAATCAGTTTATATTTGGACATTTATTTTAACATTAATCAATGTTCCGTTAAAATTTCAGCATATTAAACTTGATTCATAACTAAACTGGTACCTTATGTAGGATTGTGAAAATGTGAGTTTGTAATCTTACGGAACACATCAAATATGCAGCCAAGATTGGGAGACTGCATACAACACTGCATTCATAAAATAACACACGAAGAACGTTGAAACATATGCAAGAGGAAATTAACCACAACCAACCGATTCAATTTTCACCCAAAGAAGTTATGTTCGTAGCGCAATCCTGTCCGTCATGAAATTACCACACACTGGTATACTAAATTCATACTAACTCTCTGTGAAATCGTCCCGAAAAGAATAGCTGAGGGCTACTTTGATGATTACACTACATGCTTCACGTGGTCAACTTGGTTTACACAAAGAGTGTAACTCCACAATCATTTTGATAATTAAAATAAATTACATCGAAACACAAATTACAAAAGAAAAACCTCGAACTGGTTACTACGGTCTTACTATTAACCTGATGTGCCAAACAATTGTATAAGCACGTGGTACTGGTCTCACAAAGTATACCCCACGTGGGTTGAACATAAAGAAAAGTTGCTATATTGAAAAATATTGTCTAGACGAGACGTTATAATCTCACGCACATTCGCATTTAAGATTGATGATCTTAGTTAGAGTTACAGATCATCCACATATGGTTCCACTTTACTCACAAAGTAGTGACAAAGCAAATACTGGAAGATACTCTGAACTTCACACTCGAATTACACTGCGTTGCAATTTAAGATAACATTAGATATTTTAGATCTAAACCTGAAATAAAGGTGATTAAATTTTCAATTAGGCTGAACTTAAGAAATCCATTGTCCTACGGACTTAGCAGAGACGTGTTTAGCTGGAGATCTTACCACTTCAGACGCTGGCCACGGATAGACTGCCGTGGGCCCCTACCGAGGGTGCTTCCAAATACAAAATGGAAGTGACCAGAGAGGCAGCTTCCTATATCAACATGACAAGGGACAGACAGGGTCATACTAAGGATAGAAACCTCTTTGCATTTAGAAAGCGTAGCTACCTGTTCCGACGTTGGTCCCACTGTTCTCTAGCAGACAGGCTTGTCTGCTACCATCAAGCATGCAAGTAGAAATACATTTGCTCATTCATCCTTTCACAAAGAAGGGAAGGGGGATGACAGTATCTTATCATATACAGTATATAAAAGAAAGCGGGTGTAGGTTCCGTATAAAATTGTGTGACACGAATTACATATAAACCGTGTTTTAAAGTTTAGTAGTGTGACAGATCGTTCTTGTTTATGTGTAAAAGTAACACATTCCACTGCTCAGTCTCCTCCCAGATAGCGTCAGAAACACCACAGGAAATTTAGAAGAGGAATTTATGCCGTAAATGACAACAGATTTAAGAAATTAACGTGAAAGGAATCGAACAGAGACCTTTCATTGTCTTTGAATAAAAGTGTCATTTCAGTCATTCTCATTCCTTATTTCTTCCAGTTACTTACTGTACTATACAGTAGCAGCTCTTTCTCTGTATGCTCCAAGTTTCATAGAGCTTTGTTCTTGGCAGTAACACTTACTGCGAAAGTTGGTTCCGCTTTGCACAATATTGCGTGTGTGTGTGTGTGTGTGTGTGTGATCACGGCTTTTCTGCGACGGTCGTCGTCTTCAGCTTCTCAACTTCCATAGTTTCCTATCAGTACTATCTTCCCCCTGAACGCACCTTGAATTCTTCTTATCATTAACGTCTTTCATCCATCTTCTCGCTGCCCTTCCACGTTCCCTTCTTCGCTCAGCTGCCGTCCATTCACAGATTCTTTTCGGCCATGCATTATCATCCATTCGTTGGAGTTGGCTACACCAAGTCTATATTTGGTCGCCTTTACCATTTTTCCGCCCTCCCCCTTTACATTTCCCACCAATATCAAAGTGATGACTTTTGTTCAGGATGTTGCCCACCAATCGATCCCTTGTTTTAGTTAAGTAATGCCACAAATTACTTTTCTACCCAATTCTGTTCAGTATCTCCTCTTTAATTAAGCTATCTACCCATTTAATTTTCAGAATTTCTCTGTAGCATTACACTTCAAAATCTTCCACTCTCTTCTTGTCCGACCCTCGTCCACGTTTCACTTTCATACAAGGCTACACTCCAGAGAAGTGCCTTCAGAAAAGACTTCCTAGTACTTACATTTATATGTTAATTTATTCGTACTGGATCTTCTGAACGCGATATGGCATGGACTTAACTAATGTCTGAAGTAGTGCTGGAGGGAATTGACACCATGAATCCTGCAGAGCTGTCCATAAATCCGTAAGAGTACGAGGGGGTGGAGATCTCTTCTAAACAGCACGCTGCAAGGCATCCCAGATATGCTCAATAATTTCACAAGCTGCGATATTGTCGCGAATTAGACAGTGACCCTTATATATAATAAATTTCCTTT
The DNA here is from genome assembly GCF_021461395.2 of Schistocerca americana. NCBI lineage: Eukaryota > Metazoa > Arthropoda > Insecta > Orthoptera > Acrididae > Schistocerca > Schistocerca americana. The sequence continues at coordinate 1,126,362,809 of NC_060119.1, read as the reverse complement.
AATTTACGTCTATGGTCCCATAGCGTTCAGATTCATTTGAACAAACTTTTTGTTCACAGATTACCGGTTTCGGTCTATATTGACCATTTTCAGATCTGTGTTTTATAAAAACAGTACATTGGGACACTGTTTTTATAAAACACAGACCTGAAGATGGTCACTATAGACCGAAACCGGTAATCTGTGAACAAAACGTTTGTAACCATAGACGTAAATTAAAGGAAATTTATGCTCAATAATGTTCATGTCTGGGGAGTTTGGTGGCCAGTGGAAGTGTTTAAACTCAGAAGTGTGTTCCTGGGACCATCTGTAGCAAATTCTGGGTGTGTGGGCTGTCGCATTGTCCTACTGGAATTGCCAAAGGCTGTCGGAATTTTCAGTGGACATGGATGGGTGCAGGTGATCAGACAGGATTCTTACGTACATGTCACTTGTCAGAGTCGTATCTAGACTATCAGGTGTCCCTTATCACTCCCACTGCACACGTTCCACACCATTACAGAGCCTCCACCAGCTTTAACAGTCCTCTGCTAACATACAGGGTCCATGGAATCATGAGGTTGTCTCCATACACGTATACGTCCATCCACTCGATACAATCTGAAACGAGACTCATCCCATCAGGCGACATGTTTCCAGTCATCGGTATTGACGGCCCCAGGAGAGGCGTAAAGCTTTGTGTCGTGCAGTCATCAAGGGTACACAAGTCTGCCTTCAGCTCCGAAAGCCCACAAGGATGATGTTTCGTCAAATGGTTCGCACGCTGACGCTTGTTGATGGCTCGGCATTCAAATCTGCAGCAATCTGCGGAACCGAAGGCCTGATAATTGCGCCGGGAGAGACGAGGAGTGTAGGGCTAGCGCTAGGGTGTCATCCACGTGAGTTGGAGAATCTTCTGCTTTACATCTGCGATATGGGGATTTCCCGAACGTGGTTTTCGACAGACATGGACCCTTATACACATTCTTCATTCTCTGACTGCACCGGTGAGTGTCCTTTGGCAGCGAAGAACAGATTACCAGCATGCTAGACCTGTTTGAATGCATTTGGTAATAACGTCGCCGTAGTTCACGTATCCACATTTGCCTCACGCACGTCGGAAAGACACGAATGTTACACTAATCCCTTACCGATATGTCTGTGCTTATATACCCGCAGCGGAGTTGCGTTACTTTGCCTATAATGTGTAACAACATCCTCAAAGGAAAGTTTTTGATCTGCTCTTATACATACAAGGGTAGACCACGACGTAGAGGTCACGGATTCACTTCAAACTTTGTACACCTTTAGTAGACTATTAAAACAACGTAAGGTGAAAGCAGTAAGGTGTACTACTGTGGCAATTCCGAGAAAATCGCAAGATAAATTCTAAGCGTACATTATGCAAATCATGTATCAGTGCAAATCAGCTGGCCACATAATTCATTGTCGTCATGTGGTTAGCGTTCGTGCATGGCAAGGTCGAATCCCACTAGCACTTGTTTTTTAATCTATATTTTCTTCATCACTGGTCTTATTATTTTATTAATATGACATTTGAGGGGCAATACAACGAAAACAAACCACATGCATTTTCAAGAAGTTGTAGTGAATTTCGTGTGTCATTTGACTATTTGCTATTTGTAATTAAATTTTCAAGGACGAGGGACAGGCTTGGAAAGCCCTGTCAGACCTCGATAAATAATGATGCGAATGTTATTCACAATCAGTAATATATTAAGTCACAGTGTGCCAGACCAAAAGAGTAACATAGAATTACTTGTCGGATGTGCTCTCGACATGAGGATGCTATTTATCATATATACATGGAAAACAATCATTGAAACTTCACGCAAATGGACGTGTGGTTTTTTTTTCATTATATTGCCTCTGAAGTGTCAAATAAATAAAATAATCAGACCAGTGATGAAAAAAATGTGGACCAAAAGAGTAACTGTAAGCGGGATTCGAACTAGCGCCGCCTCCATTAGCTTCCTATCATGAGCAAACTCTAACCACATGACCATAGCGAAGTTTTACGGCTAGGCCCTTTGCACGAATACATTATTTACATGATAGAAGCGTAAAACTCCTCTTTCAATTTTCTCGGAATTGCGAGAGTAGTGGACCTTTCTACTTTCACATGATATTGTTCTAATGGCCTACTAAATGCATACAAAGTTTGAAGCAAATCCGTCATCCCAACGTCGTGGCCTACCCTCGATAGATGTTCAGCGTTCGTGGATCATTCGCGCACGTCGCTAAATGTCTGTGAACTTTTATAAAGGCTGTAATGTGGTGTTTCATTGTATGTATAGCGGCACGCGCAGCCAAGTGTTATGTCACCTCCGTGGTAAAGATTCCCGCTTCTGAGTGGGAAATGTGCTTCTTGGTGGTATTGATGATGATAATGTGGCGTCCGTTTCGATTTCTTGCGGTATGAACGAGAGTGCGAATAGAACATTGGTTTCCGTTGTTGAATTCTTCTCAGGTTATCAACCGAGTGTTGGCATCGTCTTGTCGCAACGTTTCGATGAGTTTCGTACCCATCATCTTCTGGCGAAGTGGACTACGCCAAGAAAGATTGCAATCGAACACATCGGTTTCCTAAATGTCTCATCCTTCCGTTATCCCAGCTACACGCTATCATTACTCAGTCTGGTGCAATGATAAATATCATTTACTTTTCGCGTGAAGTACAACGCATATCGATGCATTATTTTCTCAAATGGCGTTTTTACTGTCTGTGCTTGGTCCAGGTTTAACTAAGTGTTCAATTAATTTTTCAGACCGTATGTTCAACAGTGAATCGTGACTTCGGTATTGGAGTCACACGCATCGTCCGTAACGCAATTTTGGAGGAATAATGTGAAATCCATTGTAATGCATGTAGAAGTGATATTCTGTCTCCTCGATTACTATATGTAATGATGGAGATAGCAGTCCGTTGCATTTTTAAAGCAGCTGCCTGAAGCAAGCAACAAATGACCCAATAGATCAATTATTAAAGAGATAGAGGTGAATAAATTAAGGTAACAGCTTCTTATATCTTTATAATGAGGATCTTTTACCCGGCGACCTATCTAAGAAAGGCGGGGGGTAGCAGTGTTCTATACAGTTCTCTGCCGAGCTTAGGTGAGATTCGGATGGACTAGGAGTCTGTCAGAGACAGCAAAGGAGGTGGAAAAGAAGTTGAACGGAGTGGACAGTGTGTTGAAAGAAGGATAGAAGATGAACATCAACGAAAGCAAAACAAGGGTAATGTCGAATGAAATCAGGCGATGCTGAGGGAATCAGATTAGGAAGCGAGACACTGCAGTAGTAGATGAGTTTTGTTATTTGGGCAGCAAAATGACTGATGATGGACGAGGTGGATAGGATATAAAATGTTCACTGGCAATGGCAATGAAAGTGTTTCTGTAGAAGAGAAATTTGTTGACATTCAGTATATAAATTTAATTGTTAGGAAGTCTTTTCTGAAGATATAGCCACGTATGGAAGTGAAACGCGGACGATAGCCAGTTTAGTCAAGAGGAGAATAGAAGCTTTCGAAATGTCGTGCTGTAGAAAAATGCTGACGATAAGGTGGGTACATCTTGTAAACAATGAAGAGGTACTAAGCGGAATTGGGGAGAAAAGAAATTTGTGGCACAACTTGACTGAAAGAAGAGATTGGTTGATAGGGATAGGGGTGGGTGTAAAAAGTGTACAGTCAGACCAAGAGTTGAGTACGGTAAGCAGGTCACAGTGGTTGTGCGGTCCGCTCTCAGTAGCTGAGTGGTCAGCGCGAGAGAATGTCAATCCTAACAAGGGAACCTCCCCATCGCACCCCCCTCAGATTTTGTAATAAGTTGGCACAGTGGATAGGCCTTAAAAAATTGAACACAGATCAATCGAGAAAACAGGAAGAAGTTGTGTGGAACTGTGGAAAAAATGAGCAAAATATACAAACTGAGTAGTCCATGCGCAAGATAAGAAACATCAAGGATAGTGTGAGCTCAGGAGCGCCGTGGTCCCGTGGTTAGCGTGAGCAGCTGCGGAACGAGAGGTCCTTGGTTGAAGTCTTCCCTCGGGTGAAAAGTTTACTTTCTTTATCTTCGCAAAGTTATGGTCTGTCCGTTCGTTCATTGACGTCTCTGTTCACTGTAATAAGTTTAGTGTCTGTGTTTTGTGACGCACCGCAAAACTGTGCGATTGGTAGACGAAAGGACGTGCCTCTCCAATGGGAACCGAAAACATTTGATAGCAAGGTCATAGGTCAACCGATTCCTCCACAGGAAAACACGTCTGATATATTCTATACGACACTGGTGACAGCATGTGCGTCACATTACAGGAATATGTTGTCGACCCACCTAACTTGTACACTTGGTGAATGGGTAAAAAGATTCTTCTCCCTTGCCCGATTTAGGTTTTCTTGTGGATGTGATAATCACTCCCAAAAAAGTGATGAATACATAAGAGTTTGTCACATAAACTGCAACAAATGAATGCAACAGTTTCACAGTCGCACAGTTTTCCCTGTGCTCTGTCAAAACACATGTTTTTAGCGTTTTCAAATTTTTCCGTGTGTAGACCGTCAGTTACCTCGCATCGGACGGACAGACAATAATTGCCTGAAAATAAAAAATTAAACTTTTCACTCGGGGGAAGACCTGAACCAAGGACCTCTCGTTCTGCAGCTGCTCACGCTAACCACAGGACCACAGCGCTCCTGAGCTCACATTCTTCTTGATGTTGCCTGTCTTGCGCATGGACCACTCAGTTTGTATATTTTGCTAATTTTTTTCATAGTTCCACATAACTTCTTCCTGTTTTCTTGATTGATCTGTGTTCAGTTTTTCAAGGCCTATCCACTGTGCCAACTTATAACTAAATCTGAGGGGGGTGCGATGGGGAGGTTCCCTTGTAAGAGCCCCGGTTCGATTCCCGGCTGGGTCGGAGATTTTCTCCGCTCAGGGACTGGGTGTTGTGTTGTCCTCATCATCATCCTTTCATCCCAATCGACGCGCAAATCGCCGAGGTGGTGTCAAATCGAAAGACTTGCACCCGGCGAACGGTGCACCCGACGGGAGGCCCTAGTCGCACGACATTGTGTGTAGTGGTTATGCGGAGACGAAGAGGCAAGGAGTCTTTCTTTTAACTAATCCTGTTAGGACAGATTTTTCACCACACGCCTTGCCAAGCACCAGTTCCCTTTTAGCACAACTGAACGAGACGACTGTTTCCAACAAGCGAATGAATTGACCGTTTCCATTTGGTTGCTGCCACACGCGGAACGCGCCAGGCGTGTCCACCGGGCACCTACTGCTGGGCACAGACATACATTACTAGACTGACAATACCGTATACAGTATAATCGGTGTTACTGAAGCCAGCAGTTTAGCGTAGCAATATGGCGGCAAGCTCAAAGGACGTGTAAACAGCTGTTTATTTACTGATAAAACAGTCGTAAGAAGTGGGTATAAGCTGGTATAACTACGTCACCTTCCGAATTTTGACGAAATGGTTAATACATGCGTCGTGCTTGGCTCCGATCTTTCGCACAGCAGACGGAAGATACGAGAAAGGAACGTGTCACAGTTCAAGAATAACTAGAAACATTTTTCATATTTTTGCTTTTGTAGTAGTAGTAGTAGTAGCAGCAGCAGCAGCAGCTTTATTCATCTGTAGATCTCTTCTTACAAGATATACGACATGTCAAAGTATCACTCACTACACACACACACACACACACACACACACACACACACACACACACGGGTGATCTCTAGGCCATTTTCTGTACCGCAACTTTCCATTTGCTATCCTGAAAACTGAGTCAGCATCCTTCCATAATGAGTGAGATGTTGAGCTCAGAAAGAGAAAGAGGTGTTAGTACTGTGTTATGCATAGCTTGGGGCTAAGTATTTCTAGAAAGGAAAAAAGAAGGAAAAAAAACATAAAGTGAAGGTGTTATGTGGAATGTTGGATGTTTTATAATCATCATTATTATTATTTATTTGTAAAACATTTCCCCCCGCCACCCCCACCCCCACCCCCCACCCCCGTTGGTTGGGAGGCTTGCGTGCCTCGCCTCGGCGATGCAGATAGCCGTACCGTAGGTGCAACCACAACGGAGGGGTGTCTGTTGAGAGGCCAGACAAACGTGTGGTTCCTGAAGAGGGGCAGCAGCCTTTTCAATAGTTGCAGGGGCTACAGTCTGGATGATTGACTGATCTGGCCTCGTTACACTAAAACGGCCTTGCTCTTGTGGTACTGCGAACGGCCGAAAGCAAGGGGAAACTACAGCCGTAAGTTTTCCCGAGGGAATGCAGCTGATTAAATGATGATGGCGTCCTCTTGGGTAAAATATTCCGGAGGTAAAATAGTCCCCCATTCGGATCTCCGGGCGGGGACTACTCAGGAGGACGTCGTTATCAGGAGAAAGAAAACTGGCGTTCTACGGATCGGAGCGTGGAATGCCAGATCCCTTAATCGAGCAGGTAGGTTAGAAAAATTAAAAAGGGAAATGGATAGGTTAAAGATAGATATAGTAGGAATTAGTGAAGTTCGCTGGCAGGAGGAACAAGACTTTTGGTCAGGCGAATACAGGGTTATAAATACAAAATCAAATAGGGGTAATGCAGGAGTCGGTTTAATAATGAATAAAAAAATAGGAGTGCGGGTAAGCTACTACAAACAGCATAGTGAACGCATTATTGTGGCCAAGATAGACACGAAGCCCACGCCTACTACAGTAGTACATGTTTATATGCCAACTACCTGTGCAGATGGCGAAGAAATTGAAGAAATGTATGATGAAATAAAAGAAATTATTCAGATAGTGAAGGGAGACGAAAATTTAATAGTCATGGGTGACTGGAATTCGGCAGTAGGAAAAGGGAGAGAAGGAAACATAGTAGGTGAATATGGATTGGGGCTAAGAAACGAAAGAGGAAGCCGCCTGGTAGAATTTTGCACAGAGCACAACTTAATAATAGCTAACACTTGGTTCAAGAATCATAAAAGAAGGTTGTATACATGGAAAAAGCCTGGACACACTGACAGGTTTCAGATAGATTATATAATGGTAAGACAGAGATTTAGGAACCAGGTTTTAAATTGTAGACATTTCCAGGGGTAGATGTGAACTCTGAGCACAATCTGTTGGTTATGAACTGTAGATTAAAACTGAAGAAACTGCAAAAAGATGGTAATTTAAGGAGATGGGACCTGAATAAACCGACTAAACCAGAGGTTGTACAGAGTTTCAGAGAGAGCATAGGGGAACAATTGACAGGAATGGGGGAAAGAAATACGGTAGAAGAAGAATGGGTAGCTCTGAGAGATGAAGTAGTGAAGGCAGCAGAGGATCAAGTAGGTAAAAAGACGAGGGCTAGTAGAAATCCTTGGGTAACAGAAGAAATATTGAATTTAATTGATGAAAGGAGAAAATATAAAAATCCAGTAAATAAAGTAGGCAAAAAGGAATACAACGTCTCAAAAACGAGATCGACTGGAAGTGCAAAATGGCTAAGCAGGGATGGCTAGAGGACAAATGTAAGGATGTAGAGGCTTATCTCACTAGAGGTTGATAGATACTGCCTACAGGAAAATTAAAGAGACCTTTGGAGAAAAGAGAACCACTTGCATGAATATCAAGAGCTCAGATGGAAACCCAGTTCTAAGCAAAGAAGGGAAAGCAGAAAGGTGGAAGGAGTATATAGAGGGTCTATACAAGGGCGATGTACTTGAGGACAAAATTATGGAAATGGAAGAGGATGTAGATGAAGATGAAATGGGAGATACGATACTGCGTGAAGAGTTTGACAGAGCACTGAAAGACCTGAGTCGAAACAAGGCCCCGGGAGTAGACAACATTCCGTTAGAACTACTGACGGCCTTGGGAGAGCCAGTCCTGACAAAACTGGCGAGCAAGATGTATGAGACAGGCGAAATACCTTCAGATTTCAAGAAGAATATAATAATTCCAATCTCAAAGAAAGCAAGTGCTGACAGATGTGAAAATTTCCGAACTATCAGTTTAATAAGTCACGGCTGCAAAATACTAACGCGAATTCTTTACAGACGAATGGAAAAACTGGTAGAAGCCGACCTCGGGGAAGATCAGTTTGGATTCTGTAGAAATGTTGGAACACGTGAGGTAATACTGATCCTACGACTTATCTTAGAAGCTAGATTATGGAAAAGCAAACCTACGTTTCTAGCATTTGTAAACGTAGAGAAAGCTTTTGACAATGTTGACTGGAATACTCTCTTTCAAATTCTGAAGGTGGCAGGGGTAAAATACAGGGAGCGAAAGGCTGAGTGAGACCGACCACGTAATAAAATTCGCCGACACGGAAGTTCTGGCTGCAGAGAAGCACTATCGCCCGCGCTTGTTCAGAGAAGCTGTAGAATTACAAAAACATGCGAACAGTTTCAACGAGAAAGAGGAAATCCTTAAGGTAAACGGACCCTGGCTTCACGTACTGCAGCGAACGACCGTCACATGTAGCAAGAGGAGAACCGCACTGGAAATGACCGAGGAGAAGCCCTCGGACGTGGGCGCGCCAGGTACATGCAGTCTGCGACCGCGAGCTCGGCACCAGTTCACCACCGGCAATGGAGGGTGAAGCTTTGACAATGCCAGCCACTCGTGCTCGCAAAACGTCAGTAAAATCTCTAGATGAACGTCGGCCGAAGAACCCGAGACAGAAGCCAACAGGCAGTTTGTTAACTGGATTTTCTTCTCACAACACGATTCGACAATGTATGTATTAACTTAAACTGGTACGCAGATATTTGCTCAGCAGCAGAACTTGATTAGACCACCTCGTAAAGGCTACAGCGTCATTTGGTTTCAGAAAGTCGTAGCAGTTCCGTGCACAAATTTGCTGACACCGCCATCTTACCTCGCGACACGTGAGGCTTCAGTAAAAGAAGCATCTTTGCCAGTCTAGTAATGTATGTGTGTGCTGCCACCTAGGGCGGGCTGGACTCTGTGGACTGGCAGGGGCAGGCGGCGGCTGGCCACTAGCCGGTGGCTGGAGGCTGGCTGGTACTCACTAGAGATGGGTAGTTCGCGAACGAACGGGTGCAAAGGAACGGTTCACCAAGATGAACGAAAGGACCGAGGAACGAATTCCCAGGAACGATCGGTTCATGGTTCACTTCAGTTGCGGAGGTCTACTTATAGTTCCCGGGAACGAGGAACGATCGGTTCCTAGTTCACTTCGACTGTGGCGGTCTACTTATAGTTCCGGGGAACGAGGAACGATCGGTTCATAGTTCACTTCGGTCGCGGCAGTCTACTTATAGTTCCCAGGAACAAGGAACGATCGGTTCCTAGTTCACTTCGGTCGCGGCGGTCTACTTACAGTTGCCGGGAATGAGGAACGATCGGTTCATAGTTCACTTCGGTCGCGGCGGTCTACTTATAGTTCCCGGGAACGAGGAACGATCGGTTTCTAGTTCACTTCGGTCGTGGCGGTCTACTTATAGTTCCCGGGAACGAGCAACGATCGCTTCATAGTTCACTTCGGTCACGGCGGTCTACTTATAGTTCCCGGGAAGGAGGAACGATCGGTTCATAGTTCACTTCAGTCGCGGCGGTCTACTTATAGTTCCCAGGAACGAGGAACGATCGGTTCATAGTTCGCTTCGGTCACGGCGGTCTACTTATAGTTCCCGGGAACGAGGAACGATCGGTTCATAGTTCTCTTTGGTCGCGGCGGTCTACTTATAGTTCCCGGGAATGAGGAACGATCGGTTCATAGTTCACTAGTTCACTTCTGTCGCGGAAGTCACTTCGGCAGTTCTCGTTCCAGCCTCGGTCCCGTGTTCGTCTCAGTCTCGGTCTCCCTCGGCCGCACTCGTCGCTCTTCGCATGACCACCTGTCTCAGTTCCACTGCCGACTACTCCTAGTTAGTTCAGTATCCAGTTGTTTGTTTCGTTTACTGCGCTCGCCTATTTTACATGTGTTCCAAACTGTTCTTGCACTTGGTTCTGGCTATTCAGGGTCCACGACCGGTAATCAAAAAGTATTTTATAGTTACGTAAATTACATGAAAATTACGTTGTATGTAATAGGTACATCTTTTCAGGTAACAAAAGGGCATATCAGCTCACTTCATTACATCGATGAATAGCAGAAGACATACTTATAACAAGGCAAGTTTTTTCTGTTATCCATATATTGTTTGGTTTCATCGACTTGATTTAGCAGCTAACTTTCAATAATTTACTTAATTTTTAGTGTAAGAAAATTCATATAAAACGATTTTCGGGTATCTTTCATATACTAAACACTACATTTAGGAAGGCTATAATTATTCTTAAGTTTGGTTGTTTCCAATTTGCATTACCTACTAGCTTGGTTTCTCTGGGAAAAAAAGTGGGTTGTGGGTCATTTTGGCTCAGTAGGAAAAGCGCTGCCTCTCCATTTGAAAAGACATAGATTGCCATAAAATCATATTTACTTATTATCTCGAAAACATTTGTTCAGAAGGAGCTTTCAAACCAAAAACTTTATTACTGCGAACTTAATTATTATTATTATTATTGCTGCATTAACGTTAATAATGCAACATAAAAACCTAATTTTTGCCAAGCGTGTGACGCAAGTATGAGTAAACCACATTTTATTTTATGCTTCGCTCTACTTCGCCTACGAACTCAGAGACAACGTGAAGTACATATAGGGTGTAAACGATCATTGTTTACAACGTAGCATAGCTATGTAGCAGAAGTCGAAACGAAGAATTTTATACAAGACACTTGTAGTCTATTAAGTTGGGAAACAGCCACCAACAGGTTTACAAGACTATACGTGCTATAGCCCATGCACGTCGCGTGAGATTTTCCTGTTCTCTTCTCCAGCTCTCTACACATCGTCATCGATTGTTTCGCAATTGTTGCTTGCATTAGCTTGTTATTTCTTCACTGCCTAATTATTACGTGTTTGTCTGTTTGCTCTATCTTCTCGTAACGGGCAACACATCGTCCGTAATTGGCAAGCAGTCTGTACTCGGGGCCGGTTTTCCGTGCGCCACCCTATATTATTTCCCCGCGATCAGCCACACAAGGCTACGGTTGGCTAAACGACAGGTTCTGCAGAATCACAGAAATTACTTCTAAAAATGTGTAAGAATTCTGTAATGAATAAAAACACTATACTCCAGGGGGGAGGCAAGTGCCCCCTCTTGGTGCCCTCCATCCTTCAGTCACCTACACTACTAGTTTTCAGTTTTTCATAAGAACCATATACCAAGCACAAATGAACGGTGAACGAGTAAAAATGAACGGTTCCCAAAAAAGAACGATTAGCAGTGAACTACCTCCCCAGGATGAACGAGTCTGCCCATCTCTAGTACTCACCGGACGCTGGAGTCGTCGCACGCGTCGGAGAGAGCGCGCAGAGCCGCGTCCTGGGCAGCGGCGCTGACGGCCGGCTTGTCCATCCAGGAGAAGACCATCTGGTCCGTGTCCTCGTCGTCCAGCTCGTAGGACCTGTGCGACAACACCCAGTGGCCAGTCAGTCACACGGCTCTTACAAATCAGCTGCTCCGCCATCTTAATTTCCCACGATCGCTCGCGACACGCATCACCAATGTAGCACCGCGGTGTATAGCAATGATGACTGTGAATAAGCAAACAACACAGACTAACTATAAAGCCGTCGGCACACGGACCGTGCATCCGAACGTTGAGCGTTGAGCGTGCCGAGTTTCTGACGTCATAGCGTGGAATAGCACGCTCGGGAGTCTTTCCGAACGTACAGAGCAATATCTGGCATGTCAGATATTCTGAGCGTGCGTCTGAGCGTTGACCAATGAGATGGCACAACGCCACCTACGTCACACCGCATGTAGTCTCCCTTCAGTACAGAGTTGAGAGGCGCCATATTGGCATTCATTTCAAGCCTTTATGTACATATGCTGTCTCTGAGCACCAGCAAATTGAGAATCACTGGAAAACCCGTGATTAGTTGTGTGATTCGTTCCAATAAAATAATCAGAAACATCATATTCATGGCAAAAGAATTATTGTAACTTGCGTATTATGAGAGTATGCTATTTGAAGGCAGCGACACACTGAAGGGCCACCCAAAACGCATTGTTCTTGGTACAGCTTGTTGTAATTAAATTTCAATTAGTAACATAATTATCTACGATTAACGTTAACAGTAAGGGGCAAGACAATATGATTAAGTAAAAGCAGCATATTGTTGGTTTAGTGAAATGAGTAGCGTCTCTGTCTACCCATTAGTTTTTGTTGAGGCAGTGGTTTGGGTGTTAACACTTCCAAATTTTTCTCCTAACATTCGCGTTTTTATTAGGTTCTGATACTTTATTATTAGTTCGAGTCTCGGTCCGGCACACAGTTTTGATCTGGGTAGGAGACGAGGTACTGGCAGAATTGAAGCTGTGAGGTCGGGTCGTGAGTCGTACTTCGGTACCTCAGATGGCAGCCGGCACGGTAGCTCAGCGTGTTCGGACAGAGGGTTACGTACCCTCTGTAAGAAAAAAACTGAGTTAACCGATCATCAACGAATTTCATCGAATGTCTTAAGACGTCCGCCCCGAGCAGATACAACGAACAAACGCGGACAAAATGAGAATTAAAAAAAAAAAAGAAAATGGTAGAGCACTTGCCCGCGAAAGGCAAAGGTCCCGAGTTCGAGTCTCGGTCGGGCACACAGTTTTAATCTGCCAGGAAGTTTCAGTTTAATATAAGTATGTGCTATAATATTTGATGTTATGTAAATATAAGTTCACCTTTTTTTGAGGGGTGAACTTGTTCGATAGGCTTAATCTACAGGACAGCTTGCGCTACTTGTATAAAGATATTTTGCTCCTTTTTCTTTTACGCTTTGTAATTCATATGTTGCAAAGATTCTGCTACTGGGTAGGAACAGTGATCAAGTAAGACTGACCTTTGGGTTTTACTAAAATGTGGGAATGATGAAATAATATTTATCTTATGTGGGGAAGTGTTCCAAAATTGTACCGCACTGTTTGTAATGGAACTTTTATAAGCCTGTGTCCTTATTGATTGGACATGGTACTTCCCTTTTCGTGGACGATGGAGGAAATGTGTTTTAATAGAGCTAACGTGGTGATTTTACGCTCGCCCGTTCAGTAAACAGTGTGATTTACGAACTAGAAACATCCCTCAACTGCCGCTGGAGTGCGTTGCGATCGCGTATACCACGTTGGGGCCCACGTACCTTATGCACAAGTAGCATCGTTCCTGAGCGTTCAGCAGCACGTTGAACTCGGCACGCTCAACGTTAACGTTCGACAGCACGGTCCGTGTGCCGACGGCTTAACACTCTTTTATTCACAAAAGGAGTGTACATGTCAGAAGCATCCGAACTCAACAAAGTCGTATGGCAGGCTAACAGTCAGAGAGCTTCGTGCGATATCCCTGTCAGTTGTCAGCTATGATGTTTGATGACGCATTTTCTCACAGAGCTTCCCCCCCCCCCCCCCCCCTCACCCACAATAGTGAACAGCACCGTGAGGGACGCTGCGTGACGTGTGGGCACAGCGAGATTTCGCGGAGATGGAGTGGTCCAACGGGCGCGTCGCCTGTAGCAGAGTATTCGCTGGGAGGCGACGTATGCTCGACAGCATACAGGTCGTAGTTGTGGAGCCAGCCCAGCATGCGGTGGGGGTAGGTGGTGCGAGGGGGGGGGGGGCCGCCGTATGCCATAGCCTGAGTGTGTGGTGGCGTCCGAAGTTGCAGGAGTGGTGCGTGCGTTGTCAGGCACAGACGGTGCCAGTGATGGTATGAGATCGTTCAGAGGCCGTGTGGGGCTGTGGTTGTGCGGACACGAATGGCGGAAAAAGAGGGGGTGAGAGCAGCAGTATCAACGTCGCGTGGTAATTTGACGGTCTCGTGGAAGTGACACGTGGCAGAGCCGTCTGCAGTGGTCTGTGTGCTCACCTTGACGGGGAGGTTACTGTGTGTCTGTTCGGTGTCTAGTCGGAATTCGAAGGCTGACGGTAAGGCGCTGGCTGTGGGAGGAGCAACATGTTTAGCAGAGGGGAGAGCTTGGCAAGTGTCGTCATCCGGCGAGTTATCTTATAGTGTCCACACTGTTGTAGGTTTGCAGTTTAATAATATGTGGAAGATACACTTGTCTCTTCGAAGCCCCTTGTCGGCGCCCAACTACAGGGGGCGTAGGGCAGGCGGTACTCTGTCATCTCGCAACATTATGAAGTCAGTCTTCAAAATGGTTCAAATGGCTCTGAGCACTAGGGACTCAACTTCTGAGGTCATCAGTCCCCTAGAACTTAGAACTACTTAAACCTACCTAACCTAAGGACATCACACACATCCGTGCCTGAGGCAGGATTCGAACCCGCAACCGTAGCGGTCTCGCGGTTCCAGACTGAAGCGCGTAGAACTGCACGGCCACCCCGGCCGGCAAGTCAGTCTTCAGCTGCTTTATGGAGAAAGACTTAAGGCACTGAGTGAAGAAGAGGCGGAGGTGCGCAGTGTGTCGCTTGATGTGGTAGACCAGGTGGGGAGCTGTGGGGGCGTAATTGATGGTTCTTGGAGCACAAAGTCCGCCACCAGAAATAGCGTTTCAGCATACACGTTTTCAGTATTTTGAGATTTCGAAGCATCATAGGGGCAGTTCCAAATGACTTGCATCGTTGCTTTTTTGACATGAGACACACGCAAAGCCCAAAGTTTACAGTCTTTCTTCATACTAGCCCATACGAATTGGTTCAGCACCAGCCAAGTGGTTGGGCGACTGCCAGGGTGTGCCAAATCGTGGACCTGCTCGAAGACGACTCGACAGCATTACACAGGTACGGGTGGACCTGTCCGATTTTGTGAAACATCAGGGTGCCCGGCGGTCGCGGTCAGGATGGGTTGAACTACCGACTGTAGAGTTGTGAACGGGCCACACGTGAGGGCTTGCGGCTGCTGATCTTGCTGTTGTGCCTCAGAAAACTGTTTGTAATCCAGGCGAGATGACAAGGCGCTGATGACGGAGAAATAGCCTGCCACTACGTTTTCCAAGCTTCCCGATGGAGGACACCCACAGCGAACTGAGCGGTGTAGTCCAAATGCCGAAACTGTCAGGGGTAAGGGTCCTTGGCTGGGTTCCGAATAGAGTAGGAGAATGGATCATGACCAGTCCAAATAATCAGGGAGTGGCCTTGAACGCCTTGACTGAAGTAATTCACTACTTCTTAGAGTGCTTATACACTACTGGCCATTAAAATTGCTGCACCACCAAGATGACTTGCTACAGACGAGAAATTTAAGCGACAGGAAGAAGATGCTGTGATATGCAAATGATTACCTTTTCAGATCATTCACACAAGGTTGGCACCGGTGGCGACACCTATAACGTGCTGACATGAGGAAAGTTTCTAACCGATTTTTCATACACAAACAGCAGTTGACCGGCGTTGCCTGGTGAAACGTCGTTGTGATGCCTCGTGTAAGGAGGAGAAATGCGTACCATCACGTTTCCGACTTTGATAAAGGTCGGATTGTAGCCTATCGCGATTGCTGTTTATCGTTTCACGATATTGCTGTTCGCGTTGGTCGAGATCCAATGACTGTTAGCAGAATATGGAATCGGTGGGTTCAGGAGGGTTATACGAAACGCCGTGCTGGATCCCAACGGCCTCGTATCACTAGCAGTCGAGATGACAGACACCTTATCCGCATGGCTGTAACGGATCGTGCAGCCACGTCTCGATCCCTGAGTCAACAGATGGGGACGTTTGCAAGACAACAAACATCTGCACGAACAGTTCGACGACGTTTGCAGCAGCATGGACTATCATCTCGGAGACCATGGCTGCGGTTACCCTTGACGCTGCATCACAGACAGGAGCGCCTGCAATGGTGTACTCAACGACGAACCTGGTTGCACGAATGGCAAAACGTCATTTTTTCGGATGAATCCAGGTTCTGTTTACAGCATCGTGATGGTCGCACCCGTGTTTGGCGACATCGCGGTGAACGCACATTGGAAGGGTGTATTCGTCATCGCCATACTGGCGTATCACCCGGCGTGATGGTATGGGGTGCCATTGGTTACACGTCTCGGTCACCTCTTGTTCGCATTGACGGCACTTTGAACAATGCACGTTACATTTCAGATGTGTTACGACCCGTGGCTCTACCCTTCATTCGCTCCCTGCGTAATCATACATTTCAGCAGGATAATGCACGACCGCATGTTGCGGGTCCTGTGCGGGCCTTTCTGGATACAGAAAATGTTCGACTGCTGCCCTGGCCAGCACATTCTCCAGATTTCTCACCAATTGAAAACGTCTGGTCAATGGTGGCCGAGCAACTGGCTCGTCACAATACGCCAGTCACTACTCTTGATGAACTGTGGTATCGTGTTGAAGCTGCATGGGAAGCTGTACCTGTACACGCCATCCAAGCTCTGTTTGACTCAATGCCCAGGCGTATCAAGGCCGTTATTACGGCCAGAGGTGGTTGTTCTGGGTACTGATTTCTCAGAATCTATGAACCCAAATTGCGAGAAAATGTAATCACACGTCTGTTCTAGTATAATATATTTGTCCAATGAATACCCATTTATCATCTGCATTTCTTCTTGTTGTAGCAATTTTAATGGCCAGTAGTGTAGTTCCCTGTCGTATGCAGACCACTCGTATTCTGGTGGCGTGAGCTTGCACGAGAAAAAATGA
The DNA here is from genome assembly GCF_021461395.2 of Schistocerca americana. Taxonomy (NCBI): domain Eukaryota; kingdom Metazoa; phylum Arthropoda; class Insecta; order Orthoptera; family Acrididae; genus Schistocerca; species Schistocerca americana. The sequence goes on along the minus strand of NC_060119.1, from coordinate 1,126,346,147 downwards.
AATGGCTGCTGCACGCCCTCCAACTATTGTTGCAGCAAAGTGGAAGTGGCTGAGTCAGTCACTTCATCTGTTATGATCAGCTGTGCGTCAGGAGCCGGCCGAAGTGGCCGTGCGGTTAAAGGCGCTGCAGTCTGGAACCGCAAGACCGCTACGGTCGCAGGTTCGAATCCTGCCTCGGGCATGGATGTTTGTGATGTCCTTAGGTTAGTTAGGTTTAACTAGTTCTAAGTTCTAGGGGACTAATGACCTCAGCAGTTGAGTCCCATAGTGGTCAGAGCCATTTTTGTGCGTCAGGGAGGGTGTGCGCCAAGGTAATGCCGTGTGTAAGAATTTAACGCGTTTAAAAGTGGACCGCATTTTGATCGTCCGTGTGAGTTTCTGTTTACCGATGAGGGCTTGCGTTAGTGGTGATTGCAGGGAGTCTGTCAGTGGAAGGTGTCTTCTGTAAAAATTTGTTACGCCTAAAAACTGGCTCAGTTCATGTAGTCTCGTGGTGGTGGTGGTGGTGGTAGCTGTTGAGTAGACTGTGTACGTTGCAGTGAGGGACTGATACCCGCAGTATTTACAGCGTGTCCAAGGAAGATGATTTCTTTGAGTCCAGGTTGGTATTTTTCCTTCGGCGATCATGAGTCCATTGCGAGAGAGGGTATCGAGAACTTTAGGTGCGTGTTGTGGGAGGCATCGTCCAGTGAGAAAATTAAGATATTATCAAGATAAGCATAACATAATGGGAACTTGAATAGTAAGCCATCAATAATGCGTTACCATGTTTCTGCTGCGTTCTTAAGTCTGTACACCATGAACATAAACTCGAAAAATCGAAAAGTGTGACAAAGGCTGTTTTGTGAACGTCTTCTGGACAGATATAAGTAGGTATTTGTAGGTATGCCATTTCACAATCAATGACACGTAAAACGGAGGCGTTCGCTAAATAATGAGTGAAAAAACAATGGCTCTGAGCACTATGGGACTTAACATCTACGGTCATCAGTCCTCTAGAACTTAGAACTACTTAAACCTAACTAACCTAAGGACATCACACAACACCCAGTCATCACGAGGCAGAGAAAATCCCTGACCCCGCCGGGAATCGAACCTGGGAACCCGGGCGTGGGAAGCGAGAACGCTACCGCACGACCACGAGCTGCGGACTAATGAGTGAAGTCCAGGAGTGTGGTACTCGGTAGTTGTTCATAATGATACAAACATTTACGGATTCTGTAATCAAGCGCTACCTGTGAGATCCGTTTGTTGTTTTTTTTGGGGGGGGGGGGGGGTGGCGGGAGAGTGGGGAAGGGGAATCACAGGGGCTAACTATCAGAAGGGGGCGCGAACCATCCCAGCTTATAAGAGTTCTGCATCTACATCTACATGGTTACTCTGCAATTCACACTTAAGTGCCTGGCAGAGGGTTCATCGAACCATTTTCATACTACTTCTCAACCATTCCATTCTCGAATGGCGCGTGGGAAAAAGGAACACCTAAATCTTTCCATTCGAGCTCTGATATCTCTTATTTTATTATGATGATCATTTCTCCCTACTCGCGTATCATATGAGTGACATTCTCACCCCTATTGTGCGATAACGCGAAACGAGCTGGCCTTCTTTGCACTTTTTCGATGTCCTCCGTCAATCCCACATGGTAAGGATCCCATACCGTGCAGCAATATTCCAGCAGAGGACAGACACGTGTAATGTATGCTGTCTCTTTAGTGGGTTTGTCACATCTTCTAAGTGTTCTGCCAACAAAGCGCAGTCTTTGTTTCGCCTTCCCCACAATATTATCTGTGTGGTCTTCCCAATTTAAATTGCTCGTAATTGTAAATCCTAGGTATTTAGTCGAATTGACAGCCCTTAGATTTGTGTGATTTATCGTAAACGAAAAATTTATCGGATTTCTTTTAGAACCCATGTGGATGACCTCGCACTTTTCTTTGTTTAGTGCCAATTGCCACTTTTCGCACCATATAGAAATTCTCTCTAGATCATTTTGTAATTGGAATTAATCATCTGATGATTTTACTAGACGTTAAATCACAGCAAACAACGTAAGTGGGCTGCTCAGATTATCACCAAGATCATTTATGTAAGCCAGAAACAGCAGAGAGCCTATGACACTACCTTGCGGAACGCCTGATATCACTTCTGATCTACTCGATGATTTACCGTCTATCACTACGAACTGTGACCTCTCTGAGAGGAAATCACAAATCCTGTCACACAACTGAGACGATACTCCATATGCATGCAATTTGATTAACAATTGCTTGTGAGGAACGGTATCAAAAGCCTTCTGGAATATGGAATCGATCTGAGATCTCTTGTCGACAGCACTCATTACTTCGTCCACTGCTTGTTTGGTGGACCTAAATAGATCCGGCAGTAATCAACGCGGCCTGTGATGCACCGCTCTGGTCGCAGGTTCGAATCCTGCTTCGGGCATGGATGTGTGTGTGATGTCCTTAGGTTAGTTACGTTTAAGTAAATCTAAGTTCTAGGGGACTACGTACCTCAGATGTTAAGTCCCATAGTGCTCAGAGCCATTTGAACCATCTGATCTGCTATCCTGCTGCTGACATGTCAGCTACTCTCCTGAAAGATAACAATCTTTGCAGAAACTTCGATGAGTAACGGAGCTAAAACGTGGGTCTGGGAAATTAAAACATTTTTTTAAAAAAAGCACTCCGTCTTCAGGCCATAAGTTCGCCCATCGGGTCCATACGACCGCCGAGTCATCCTCAGTTGAGGATGCGGATAGGAGGGGCGTGTGGTCAGCACACCACTCTCCCGGTCGTTATGATGGTTTTATTTGACCGGAGCCGCTACTATTCGGTCATGTAGTTCCTCAATTGGCATCACGAGGCTGAGTGCACGCCGAAAAATGGCAACAGCGCATCGAGACTGAATGGTCACCCATCCAAGTGCCGGCAACGCCCGACAGTGCTTAACTTCGGTGATTTCACGGGAACCGGTGTATCCACTGCGGCAAGGCCGTTGCTTAAATTAAAACTTTACTATTCAATAAACGAGATGTCCCTCAATATTAATAAATGACAATAAATAAAGCATTGATCTGATGTAGTAGCAAATTTGATGCACTTTTTTCGGCTGCGAAAAGGTCAGAGTCTTCCACTGCGAAAACTGGTGTTTCGTTTGCGAACGACAATCGTACATGCATTCGTCGACAGTTACGACCCAGGACGGGTAAATTGGAATATTTACAACTCTTATTTGCAGTTCAGCGCACACCTGAAACTGACAGTCTCGTCAGTCGGGATTCAGAATACGAGGAACGAACTTTCGCTACAATTGGTGTCGAGTTCAGTTCATCAGCTATAATGTGTTGATACATCCCACATGAAATTGCAGTGACTTCACAAACATGACAGATTGACTGCTGTACAGGGTTATTACAAATGACTGAAGCGATTTCACAGCTCTACAATAACTTTATTATTTGAGATATTTTCACAATGCTTTGCACACACATACAAAAACTCAAAAAATTTTTTTAGGCATTCACAAATGTTCGATATGTGCCCCTTTAGTGATTCGACAGACATCAAGCCGATAATCAAGTTCCTCCCACACTTGGCGCAGCATGTCCCCATCAATGAGTTTGAAAGCATCGTCGATGCGAGGTCGCAGTTCTGGCACGTTTCTTGGTAGAGGAGGTTTAAACACTGAATCGTTCACATAACCCCACAGAAATAAATCCCATGGGGTTAAGTCGGGAGAGCGTGGAGGTCATGGCATGAATTGCTGATCATGATCCCCACCACGACCGATCCATCGGTCTTCCAATCTCCTGTTTAAGAAATGCCGAACATCATGATGGAAGTGCAGTGGAGCACCATCCTGTTAAAAGATGAAGTCGGCGCTGTCGGTCTCCAGTTGTGGCATGAGCCAATTTTCCAGCATGTCCAGATACACGTGTCCTGTAACGTTTTTTTCGCAGAAGAAAAAGGGGCCGTAAACCTTAAACCGTGAGATTGCACAAAACACATTAACTTTTGGTGAATTGCGAATTTGCTGCACGAATGCGCAAGGATTCTCTACCGCCCAGATTCGCACACTGTGTCTGTTCACTTCACCATTAAGAAAAAATGTTGCTTCATCACTGAAAACAAGTTTCGCACTGAACGCATCCTCTTCCATGAGCTGTTGCAACCGCGCCGAAAATTCAAAGCGTTTGACTTTGTCATCGGGTGTCAGGGCTTGTAACAATTGTAAACGGTAAGGCTTCTGCTTTAGCCTTTTCCGTAAGATTTTCCAAACCGTCGGCTGTGGTACGTTTAGCTCCCTGCTTGCTTTATTCGTCGACTTCCGCGGGCTACGCGTGAAACTTGCCCGCACGCGTTCAACCGTTTCTTCACTCACAGCAGGCCGACCCGTTGATTTCCCCTTACAGAGGCATCCAGAAGCTTTAAACTGCGCATACCATCGCCGAATGGAGTTAGCAGTTGGTGGATCTTTGTTGAACTTCGTCCTGAAGTGTCGTTGCACTGTTATGACTGACTGATGTGAGTGCATTTCAAGCACGACATACGCTTTCTCGGCTCCTGTCGCGATTTTGTCTCACTGCGCTCTCGAGCGCTCTGGAGGCAGAAACCTGAAGTGCGGCTTCAGCCGAACAAAACTTTATGAGATTTTCTACGCATCTGTAGTGTGTCGTGACCATATGTCAATGAATGGAGCTACAGTGAATTTATGAAATCGCTTCAACCATTTGTAATAGCCCTGTACTTGTGGATCACTTCAAGCACTTTCTGGATCATCCTCCACAGGCTCACGGCCACCTTGTATAGCTCAGACCGCCCGGATGTTCGCGCCCAGCTCGACCCTTGCTCACCAAAAGCTTCCCTTAGCATGCAGTAGATTTCAGCCACCGGTTTGCGGTGTTCAAAACAAAACTTAAAATCAGCCATTTTCACACAGTAGAACATGGCGTAAGGAACCTGGCAAAAATGTTCATACGGGTGCAATGACTGACGCCACGTGGCAGACTGAAGGTTGAAATACGGAATTAGCAGCGCCTGGTAGTGGAATTCTGCACTACTGATCGTTAAGGCGTCCTCAAACGCGATGAGTCTGCTGACGTAGCTGATGCTAAAGCCAACCACACGTGACGCAGCACCCGCGTTATATGAGACGCGCTAGAAATGGACAGGGGAAAAATCCCCACGTTACCTCTATTAAATCTCATATTTCTTCCCTCATCCATATGCTGGCTACGTTGTTCTGTCTGCAGCATACATAAATAAAAACCTCAATAGCCACGAACATCTTGTAAGGCAAAAAGGAAAGTTCCTTGTCCACTCGCATTGATGTGACCACCTATCAAAAGCCCAAGCGGCCACCTTTTGCAGCATCGACCGCTGCGAGACGTGTACGAAGAGAGTCAGAGAGGTTTTGGGATGTACCGACAGGGATGTGGAGGCACGCCGACTTCATTGCCGTGGCCAGCTGTGTTAGGTTTCTCGGCTGAGGATCCGTGTCGCGACCAGCCCAATCAAGGTGGTCCCACAGATTTTTCATTGCATTTATATCTGTGGAGCTTGGTGGCCAGGAGAGTACATTAGACTCATCTTGTTGCTCTTCGAACTACACATGTACACTGCGAGCTGTGTGACATGTTGCATTGCCTTGCTGGTAGATGTCACTGTCATGAGGAAACACGAACTGCATGTATGGGTGGTGCGCCACAGTTCCTGGAGTGTCATTGTTTGATTTTGGCATAATACAGGGTGTTACAAAAAGGTACGATCAAACTTTCAGGAAACATTCCTCACACACAAATAAAGAAAAGATGTTATGTGGACATGTGTCCGAAAACGCTTAATTTCCATGTTAGAGCTCATTTTAGTTTCGTCAGTATGTACTGTACTTCCTCGATTCACCGCCAGTTGGCTCAATTGAAGGAAGGTAATGTTGACTTCGGTGCATGTGTAGACATGCGCCTCATTACTCTACATTACTAGCATCAAGCACATCAGTACGTAGCATCAACAGGTTAGTGTTCACCGCGAACGTGGTTTTGCAGTCAGTGCAATGTTTACAAATGTGGAGTTGGCAGATGCCCATTTGATGTATGGATTAGCACGGGGCAATAGCCGTGGCGCGGTACGTTTGTATCGAGACAGATTTCCAGAACGAAGGTGTCCCGACAGGAAGACGTTCGAAGCAATTGATCGGCGTCTTAGGGAGCACGGAACATTCCAGCCTATGACTCGCGACTGGGGAAGACCTAGGACAACGAGGACACCTGCAATGGACGAGGCAATTCTTCGTGCAGTTGACGATAACCCTAATGTCAGCGTCAGAGAAGTTGCTGCTGTACAAGGTAACGTTGACCACGTCACTGTATGGACAGTGCTACAGGAGAACCAGTTGTTTCTGTACCACGTACAGCGTGTGCAGGCACTATCAGCAGCTGGCTCTGAGCACTGTGGGACTTAACATCTATGGTCATCAGTCCCCTAGAACTTAGAACTAAATAAACCTAACCAACCTAAGGACGTCACACACATCCATGCCCCAGGCAGGATTCGAAACTGCGACCGTAGCATATCAGCAGCTGATTGGCCTCCACGGGTACACTTCTGCGAATGGTTCATCCAACAATGTGTCAATCCTCATTTCAGTGCAAATATTCTCTTTACGGATGAGGCTTCATTCCAACGTGATTAAATTGTAAATTTTCACAATCAACATGTGTGGGCTGACGTGAATCCGCACGCAATTGTGCAATCACGTCATCAACACAGATTTTCTGTGAACGTTTGGGCAGGCATTGTTGGTGATGTCTTGATTGGGCCCCATGTTCTTCCACCTACGCTCAATGGAGCACGTTATCATGATTTCATCCGGGATACTCTACCTGTGCTGCTAGAACATGTACCTTTACAAGTACGACACAACATGTGGTTCATGGACGATGTAGCTCCTGCACATTTCAGTCGATGTGTTCGTACGCTTCTCAACAACAGATTCGGTGACCGATGGATTGGTAGAGGCGGACCAATTCCATGGCCTCCACGCTCTCCTGACCTCAGCCCTCTTGACTTTCATTTATGAGGGCATTTGAAAGCTCTTGTCTACGCAACCCCGGTACCACATCTAGGGACTCTTCGTGCTCGTATTGAGGACGGCTGTGATACAGTACGACATTCTCCAGGGCTGCATCAGCGCATCAGGGATTCCATGCGACGGAGGGTGGATGCATGTATCCTCGCTAACGGAGGACATTTTGAACATTTCCTGTAACAAAGTGTTTGAAGTCACGCTGGTACGTTCTGTTGCTGTGTGTTTCCATTCCATGATTAATGTGATTTGAAGAGAAGTAATAAAAGAGCTCTAACATGGAAAGTAGGTGTTTCCGGACATATGTCCACATTGCATATTTTCTTTCTTTGTGTGTGAGGAATGTTTCCTGAAAGTTTGATCGTACCTTTTTGTAACACCCTGTATATTCACAGGACATGGGTTTCAGCTGAAAACGACGAAATGTAAAATGGCGTCTCACTAGTTCTGCTGGTGACATAGAAAGCGTTCATGCTTCTTATCGGTTCTACTTTAGGTGGCACACTGCCGAAAGATCGCAGAACTTACTTCGTGTGCCACGTGCGGCAAGGTGTCCTCGATGTGGGATAACAGTAGTGACGTCACAGAAGTGGTACAGCTCGATATTCACACGGGCTTTTAGGTGTTTATTTATTTATTTATTGCCAAAAAAAAAAAAATGGTTCAAATGGCTCTGAGCACTATGGGACTCAACTGCTGAGGTCATTAGTCCCCTAGAACTTAGAACTAGTTAAACCTAACTAACCTAAGGACATCACAAACATCCATGCCCGAGGCAGGATTCGAACCTGCGACCGTAGCGGTCTTGCGGTTCCAGACTGCAGCGCCTTTAACCGCACGGCCACTTCGGCCGGCTTTTATTGCCAAATTATAGACCTGTTACCTGATGTTTAAAACAGGTCGTACATCTTACAATTTTCGTTTTTCATCTGTTTACAGTTTTCTTTCCTTTTGTTTTATCTACAACATTTACAATGAATGATACTTTTCAAAATAACAATAATTTAAGTTTGAAATAGAATAAAATTTTTTTTTTTTTTTTTTAAGAAGAACATAAAAAGAAGTTAGGATAGATGAGAGATTTGTTAGTACCATCACCGAATGTGACTGACGGTGAATACCTCTGAATCGTTTCTTCGAGCCGTTGACCGCCAGTCACACACTCACACACACACGCACACACACACACAAATGGTTATAAGTAGAGAAATAATGTTGCTTATTCTATTTATTACTAATTCTATGTATTAACTACTTTAGGTGCCCATCCGTGTACAGCATTTGGTGTTTTCTTGGCTTGATTGCCAGCACTTTTGCTTATTTACTATCACATCTCAGCTTCCTCCTCCTGTTCCTCCTCATTGTCACTATTTTCGTTGTCATTGTGGGTATCGCTGTCCATCCTCTGGAGATTGCTGTTACGCTGCACATAGGCATGTTTGTAATGTCGTGTCCGCATGTACTCTTCAAGTGTTGTTTTTGAAATACTGTTTGTCAGTGCGTTTAATTGTGCCCATTGTTCTTCGTCTCTTATCGCTGTGTATATATCTATGTCTGTATCTGTGTAATCTAAGTTTAGTGTATGTCTATTGTTCGCGTATTGCCCGCAGAAATAGACCATGTGTTCTGGGGAACCTTCTTCCCCGCATATGCATGTAGGTGTCTGTCTCAGACTCACGCGGTTTAAGTGCGTGGGATAAGGTCCGTGTCCGGTTAAGAAATGTACCATACCGCGGCTGGGATCGATATGTCTCATTCTCAACCGCTCCCTTATGTCAGGGAGGAAGTCGTGCAGTTTACATCCATTATCACTTACATCCCACTCACCTTGCCATGTATCCAAACGCCAACTTTTAAGGTGTGGATAGTTTTAGGGCGCAACATTCAAACCGTCTGGTAGCGCCCCACACTGAAAGTTGAGGGAGAGAGCCGGGGCGGCCGGGTACTCACGAGGACTCGTAGGCGCCCGGGCAGGGCGTGATGATGGGCGGCGAGCAGCGGCACGGCTGCGCCGCCGCCGGCGACGGCGGGCACTCGCACGGGTTCGCCGCGGGGGCGGAGACGGAGGCGGCCGGGCACGCGACGCGCACCGGCGGCGGCGCCGGCGGGCGGCAGTCGCAGGGCGTGGAGCTGGCCAGCGGCGAGCGCGGGGGCGGCGAGTCGGCCGAGCAGGGGCACGGCTGCAGCTGGCCGGGGGCCGAGCGCCGCCGGCTGCGCTCCTTGGGGGCCGGCTGCGCACAAAGGCCGGGGCGGGGGCGGTCAGGCGGCAGAGTCTGCACGTGGCGGCAGCTGCCACGAACCTCCAGCACACCACCAATATTTTATAGAATCCTACTCCTGTGTATGAAACAGCTTGAAACATGTTATCTATCTATACCTACATACCAGTAGCTGCCATCACCCTTCGCAGACCACAGGTGTCCTTAAGGCTTTAGTGCGTAGGGCGCCCTGTATATCTGATAATTTGCAAGAAGAGCTCATATACCCCAAGAGCATTTTTAAAGCGAATATATTTTCTCCTCAAAAAATTCGTAGAACATTCAATGTAAAACCTGTAGGTATGTGATGGGGAAGAAGATAGTAATTCCTTCAGATTGTGATGCCACGACTAATAACGAGATATAATTTTTTTCCTTTCTTTTACTACCTTGTACTTCACAGATATACTTCTAATTACGTAGAATATTTTTCGTTTGGTTATATAGTGTAGAACATGAAGTGTGTGTGACTATGTTTTCTTTGCTGTTTTCTATACGACTTACTTATGTAAGTTTTAATCTGCCGCGCAGCTGCTACGGTCGCAGGTTCGAATCCTGCCTCGGGCATGGGTGTGTGTGATGTCCTTAGGTTAGTTAGGTTTAAGTAGTTCTAAGTTCTAGGGGACTGATGACCACAGATGTCAAGTCCCATAGTGCTCAGAGCCATTCTTTTTTTAATCTGCCAGGAAGTTTCATATCAGCGCACACTCCGCTGTAGAGTGAAAATTTCATTCTAGAAACATCCCCCAGGCTGTGGCTAAGCCATGTCTCCGCAATATCCTTTCTTTCAGGAGTGCTAGTTCTGCAAGGTTCGCAGGAGAGCTTCTGTAAAGTTTGGAAGGTAGGAGACGAGGTACTGGCAGAAGTAAAGCTGTGAGGACGGGGCGTGAGTCGTGCTTCGGCAGCTCAGTTGGTACAGCACTTGCCCGTGAAAGGCAAAGGTCCCGAGTTCGAGTCTCGGCCCGGCACACAGTTTTGATCTGCCAGGAAGTTTCATATCAGCGCACACTCCGCTGCAGAGTGAAATCTCATTCTGGATCGCTCCATCTGTCAAACGGTAACAACTTTTTCAGCAGCGAAATGTTGCTCATTTTCTTTACTATGATATATGACATATGCTAAAACCTAACCTCCAATGTGGAAACTGTGAACTGTGTTGCTATGTGACCGTTTTCGCGGGAACAGTGTTATTGTGACCACGAATATTAACAGTAGATGGACTGTCTAACTTCGCAATTGGCAAATTATAGCAAATGGAATGTTAATTTATACACGATGTATGGACTGTGCTAAACTAACGTGTGTGAAAGTTGCAGTTAACTAATACGACCTTCGATTGGTGCATAAATAGTTACTTTGTTCCAGCCTACGACAAATGTATGCTACGCAACTTATTACTGCCAGCCGAAACAGGATATATTAATGCCAAGGTCATGACTGGATGAACTTACAGGATTCATATTAGCAACTTCAAACTGCTTCTACCGCCCTCGCCACATCACACAGACCCAGGACAGATAAGACTGAAAACCATTCCTCTCTTCAAGAAATCCACAATTGTAAACAATTTAATTTCTTTTTGCTTTGTAATAGACTATTTCTTAATGTTTCTCTCCGTAAATAAAAGTAGTGTATTGTAAAGACTTTTCACCTTCAGTGATCGTTGACCCCACCACCACCAGCATTTATTGCCATCATTTATTTGCTTTTGCTTTTCAGTGTATTTGTACTAGTCGTTGCATGTGTAGTATGTGTCTTTTGGAAGGGTGTGCTTCGATGTGTATATACAGTAGTTTAGACAGGAGAATTTATGCGTTGTACTGTGAAATGTGCCCAGACATCTAAGTTGAGGCATGCACCTTTCAAATTATTTACATTGACCAATTACAAAGAAGTAGCTTATTCGCCATTGGTTCAAGTTGTCGTATTAGAGGGAACTATGAATCTAACAGCTATCAAAGTACGTGATCTTTTTTTACATGCCACTTAATGTCATATTTCCATTCATTCATGTTTAGATGCAAGTTTCATGAGTTTAACTGTTACTGGTAGACAAAATTACGGTATACTGTGTCCTTATTCATCAAATTAACTTCAGAGTGGTTTACTGTTTTCACTATCAAAGGACTTTATTACCGGAATTTTAACAGGATTGGGAAAATTCTCAATAGAGGTTTGCTTTTGAAGTTTCTGGAAGTAAAATGGGTTTTTGGCATTTATACAATATTAATTTACTGTATGCAATTTTTCTTTGAACATATTCTGACTGCAAATTCACAGTCGTAGTAAATCTCCAGTAACCGTTTTCTTCACAAAATCACGTGCGCTTTTGCCCTATGTTGGTGCTCTTTCCTCGAAAGTAGGCCGTATTCTCGAGAAACATGGTGTTAAAGTGATCTTCCTGCCTCCGACGAAGATTGCAGCATTACTCTGCTTTGTAAAGGACTATTTATTGATTCGTAAGGCTGGTGAGTATCAGATTCCTTGCGGAAATTGTGAGAAGTCATAGCTCATAGGTCAAACAACACATACCGTTCATGAGAGATGTGTGGAACATTGAAGATACACACACTTACCACAACCAGACAAGTCAGCTGTGGCCGAACATTGTATTGATACAGGGCATTCAATGAACTACAGTGATGTGAAGATTCTGACAGCCACCTCCTCCTTTTGGGATTCTGTCTTCAAGAAAGCTGTAAAGATTAGAGTAACTAATAATTTAATAAGTAGAGATACTGGTTTTAATTTGGACAAAGAAGGTATCTGGCTCTTGGGGTAATTAAACTGCAGAGAAGTCGTCATAGTGTCATCGCCGCCAAAACATACATCGGTAAGTGAATCAAACGTCTGTACACCTTCGCCACAGACGGCGCGTGTGTAAGTATATCTCTTTGTTGTCAACCAGCGTCTGTAACTCGTAGGCATGTACCACCGCGATGGAGCATATTACGCCACACTTGGCAATTTTGCGTTGGTCATGCGACTCTGTCTGAGGATGGCTCTACGTGGACCAAACATTAATGGAAGAAATTTTATTTGAGCGGCTGCATGCCTGAAATTAAAAAAACACGTTATTTGAACTTAGTGCATGAGAATCGTGGATGCATTATTATTATTATTCATGTTATTATATTTAACTAGTTGGGTCTCCATAGACCACTGTAACCTTTACGCATTCTCATTTGTTGTTTAATCGTTTAAGCCAGATTTTTCACCAATTCACTTTGGCTACCAATGTTTCATCATCATCATCGTCATCATTTAAGACTGATTATTCCTTTCAGCTTTCAGTTTGGAGCATAGTCCCCCTTATAAAATTCCTCCATGATCCCCTATTCAGTGCTAACATTGATGCCTCTTCTGATGTTAAGCCTATTACTTCAAAATCATTCTTAACCGAATCCAGGTATCTTCTCCTTGGTCTACCCCGACTCCTCCTAAAATGGTTCAAATGGCTCTGAGCACTATGGGACTTAACATCTGTGGTCATCAGTCCCCTAGAACTTAGAACTACTTAAACCTAACTAACCTAAGGACAGCACACACATCCATGCCCGAGTCAGGATTCGAACCTGCGACCGTAGCGGTCACGCGGTTCCAGACTGAAGCGCCTAGAACCGCACGGCCACACCGGCCGGCGACTCCTCCTACCCTGGACTGCTGAACCCATGAGTCTCTTGGGTAGCCTTGCGTCTCCCATGCGTGTAACATGACCCCACCATCTAAGCCTGTTCGCCCTGACTGCTACATCTATACAGTTCATTCCCAATTTTTCTTTGATTTCCTCATTGTGGAGACCCTCCTGCCATTGTTCCCATCTAGTAGTACCTGCAATCATCCTAGCTACTTTCATATCCGTAACCTCAACCTTATTGATAAGGTAACCTGAATCCACCCAGCTTTCGCTCCCATACAACAAAGTTGGTCGAAAGATTGAACGGTGCACAGATAACTTAGTCTTGGTACTGACTCCCTCCTTGCTGAAGAGAGTAGATCGTAGCTGAGCGCTCACTGCATTAGCTTTGCTACACCTCGCTTCCAGTTCTTTCACTATGTTGCCATCCTGTGAGAATATGCATCCTAAGTACTTGAAACCGTCCACCTGTTCTAACTTTGTTCCTCCTATTTGGCGCTCAATCCGTTTATATCTCTTTCCCACTGCCATTACTTTCGTTTTGGAGATGTTAATCTTCATACCATAGTCCTTACATTTCTGATCTAGCTCTGAAATATTACTTTGCAAACTTTCAATCGAATCTGCCATTACAACTAAGTCATCTGCATATGCGAGACTGCTTATTTTGTGTTCACATATCTCACCCAGCCAGTTTATTGTTTTCAACATATGATCCATAAATAATATGAACAACAGTGGAGACAGGTTGCAGCCTTGTCTTACCCCTGAAACTACTCTGAACCATGAACTCAATTTACCGTCAACTGTAACTGCTGCCTGACTATCTATGTAAAGACCTTTAATTGCTTGCAAAAGTTTGCCTCCTATTCCATAATCACGTAGAACAGACAATAACTTCCTTCTAGGAACCCGGTCATATGCCTTTTCTAGATCTATAAAGCATAGATACAATTCCCTGTTCCACTCGTAATACTTCTCCATTATTTGCCGTTAGCTAAAGATCTGGTCCTGACAACCTCTAAGAGGCCTAAACCCACACTGATTTTCATCCAATTTGTCCTCAACTAATACTCGCACTTTCCTTTCAACAATACCTGAGAAGATTCTACCCACAACGCTGATTAAAGAGATACCTCTGTAGTTGTTACAATCTTTTCTGTTTCCATGTTTAAAGATTGGTGTGATTACTGCTTTCGTCCAGTCTGATGGAACCTGTCCCGACTCCCAGGCCATTTCAATTATCCTGTGTAGCCATTTAAGACCTGACATTCCACTGTATTTGATGAGTTCCGACTTAATTTCATCCACTCCAGCCGCTTTATTGCACTGCAGTATATTGACCATTTTCTCCACTTCCTCAAATGTGATCCTATTTTCATCATCATTCCTATCCCATTGTACATCGAAAACTGAAACATTACTCATCGTATTTTCACCTACATTGAGTAACTCTTCAAAATATTCCCTCCATCTGCCCAAGGCATCAACAGGATTCACCAGCAGTTTTCCTGACCTGTCCATAATACTTGTCATTTCCTTCGTACCTCCCTTTCGAAGACTGCTAATTACACTCAAGAATGGTTTTCCAGCAGCTTGACCCAAAGTCTCCAACCTGTTTCCAAAGTCTTCCCAAGATTTCTTCTTGGATGCTGCAATCATCTGTTTGGCTTTGTTACTTTCTTCAACATACCTTTCTCTGTCTACCTGAGTTCTAGTATGTAGCCATTTTTGATATGCCATCTTTTTCCTTTTACAGGCTGCCTTGACTGTGTCATTCCTCCAAGCTGTTTGCTTCATACTACCTTTACACACTACTGTTCCAAGACATTATTTAGCCACTTCTAGTACTGTGTCCCTGTACCTTGTCCATTCCTTTTCCAATGACTGTAATTGACTACATTCAACTAACTGGTACGTTTCTGAGATCACTGTTATGTACTTGTGCCTGATTTCCTTATCCTGAAGTTTCTCCACTCTTATCCTCCTACATATGGACCTGACCTGCTGCACTTTCGGCCTCACAATACCAATTTCACTGCAGATTAAATAGTGATCAGTGTTATCAAAGAATCCCCTGAATACACGTGAGTCCCTCACAACCTTCCTGAATTCCTGATCTGTCATTATACAGTCAATGACAGATCTGGTTCCCCTGCCTTCCCAAGTATACCGGTGAATGTTCTTATGTTTAAAAAAGGAGTTTGTGATTACTAAGCCCATACTGGCACAGAAATCCAAGAGTTGTTTCCCGTTCCTGTTGGCCTCCATATCCTCTCCAAATTTACCCATAACCTTTTCATACCCTTCTGTTCGATTTCCAATCCTGGCATTAAAATCACCCATGAGCAGAACACTGTCCTTGTCCTTTACTCTAACAACTATGTCACTGAGTGCGTCATAAAAACCATCCATCTTATCTTGATCTGTCCCTTCACAATGCGAATATACTGACACAATCCTAATTTTCTTGTTAGACACTGTCAAATCTATCCACATCAGTCGTTCGTTTACATACCTTATTGCAACTAAGCTGGGTTCCATTTCTTTCCTGATGTAAAGCCCTACACCCCATTGTGCTACTCCTGCTTTGACTCCTGACAGGTAAGCCTTGTATTCTGCCACTTCCTCTTCTTTCTCACCCCTTACCCGAATGTCACTAACCGCTAAAACGTCCAACCCCATCTTACTTGCAGCCTCTGCCAACTCTACCTTCTTCCAGAGTAGCCCCCATTGATATTAATAGCTCCCCATCTCGTTACCATTCGTTTGCCGAGTCGTATCTTAAGAGTCCCTGGTTTGTGGGGCTCCGTCACCTCCAAAGGTCCGAGGCATTTTGCTCTGATTGTTGCCAGCATCATATTTAAAGTACCAGGGAAGCAGGTTGCTAGCCTTACTTGCCCCGAAGTTTATCTTACAAATTTCGCACGAGTTTTCCATTAGTCATTTCGAAAAGTCCCAAACGTCTCTAGTAGCGTAATAGATATTCTGAAGATTGTACTTGTTATGGGTGTATGTTCATTTTCCAAATATCCTTCTTAATGTTCATATATCGAGATACAGTTGTCTCTCCCGTCCCATCCACATAGAGTCGGGCACTCTTTGAATGCGGCCGCAAAACCCAATTCTTGGCCTGCACATTACATAAGTAATTTTCTAGCCTTTAGGATATCATTTTTAAAGGTGGATAATGCTTTTTTTAAATTTAGCTCCTGTTGTTGCTGTTGCTGAGGTCTCCAGGCAGCAGACTCCTCTGACACAGCTCTGCACACCGAGCCTCTCCCTCCATCCCCCCGCCCGACTGCCTCCAGCTGAACCCGCCTCCAGCTGAACCCACCTCCAGCTGAGCGCCCCTTCCCTTCACCGCCTCCACTCCCCACACTTCCCTCAGTTCCCTGACACTTCAGGATGTGCCCTATCAACCTGACCCCTTCTCTTAGTCAAGATCTGCCATAAATCTGTTTTCTCCCCAGTTCGATTCATTACCCCTTCATTAGTTATTCAATGGACCTACCTATTGTTCACTGTTCTTCTGCAGCACCATATTTCAAAAGCTTCTGTTCTCCTGTTGTTTCGGCTTTGTATCGTCCATGTTTCACATCTGAACAGGGCTACTCTACAAATTCCTTCAGGTAAAACTTCCAAACACGTACATATATTCTCAATGTCACAGATTTTTTTAATTTCTGGTAAATGTTTTTCTTCCTATTGACAGTCTCTTTTTTATATTCTTTCTTCCTGTTGTTGTTGCTGTGGTCTTCAGTCCTGAGACTGGTTTGATGCAGCTCTCCATGATACTCTATCCTGTGCAACCTGCTTCATCTCCCAGTACGTACTGCACGCTACATCCTTCTGAATCTGCTTAGTGTATTCATCTCTTGGTTTCCCTCTACGATTTTTACCCTCCACGCTACCCTCCAATACCAAATTGGTGATCCCTTGATGCCTCAGAATATGTCCTACCAACCGATCCCTTCTTCTAGTCAAGTTGTGCCACAAATTCCTCTTCTCCCCAATTCTATTCAATACCTCCTCATTAGTTATGTGATCTACCCATCTAATCTTCAGCATTCTTCAGCAGGACCACATTTCAAAAGCTTCTATTCTATTCTTGTGCAAAATATTTGTCGTCCATGTTTCACTTCCATACATGGCTACACTCCACACAAATACTTTCAGAAACGACTTCCTGACACTTAATTCTATACTCGATGTTAACAAATTTCTCTTCTTCAGAAACGCTTTCCTTGCAATTGCCAGTCTACATTTTATATCTTCTCTACTTCGACCACCATCGTCCGCAGCTCGTGGTCGTGCGGAAGGGTTCTCGCTTCCCACGCCCGGGTTCCCGGGTTCGATTCCCAGCGTGTTCAGGGATTTTCTCTGCCTCGTGATGACTGGGTGTTGTGTGCTGTCCTTAGGTTAGTTAGGTTTAAGTAATTCTAAGTTCTAGGGGACTGATGACCATAGATGTTAAGTCCCATAGTGCTCAGAACCATTTGAACCATTTTTCGACCACCATCAGTTATTTTGCTCCCCAAATAGCAAAAT
The DNA here is from genome assembly GCF_021461395.2 of Schistocerca americana. Classification (NCBI taxonomy): domain Eukaryota; kingdom Metazoa; phylum Arthropoda; class Insecta; order Orthoptera; family Acrididae; genus Schistocerca; species Schistocerca americana. Next base: position 1,126,328,615 of record NC_060119.1, on the reverse strand, counting down.
TCCTTTACTACTTTAAGTATCTCATTTCCTAATCTAATTCCCTCAGCATCACCCGACTTAATTTGTCTACATTCCATTACCCTCGTTTTGCTTTTGTTGATGTTCATATTATATTCTCCTTTCAAGACACTATCCATTCCGTTCAACTGCTCTTTTAAGTCCTTTGCTGTCTCTGACAGACTTACAATGTCATCGGCGAACCTCAAAGTTTTTATTTCTTCTCCATGGATTTTAATAGCTACTCCGAATTTTTCTTTTGTTTCCTTTACTGCTTTCTCAATATACAGATTGAATAGCATTGGGGAGAGGCTACAACCTTGTCTCACTCCCTTCCCAACCATTGCTTCCCTTTCATGTCCCTCGACTCTTATAACTGCCATGTGGTTTCTGTACAAATTGTAAATAGCCTTTCGCTCCCTGTATTTTATCCCTGCCACCTTCAGAATTTGAAAGAGAGTATTCCAGTTAACATTGTCAAGAGCTTTCTCTAAGTCTACAGATACTAGAAACATCGGTTTGCCTTTTCTTAATCTAGCTTCTAAGATAAGCCGTAGGGTCAGTATTGTCTCACGTGTTCTAACATTTCTACGGAATCCAAGCTGATCTTCCCCGAGGTCGGCTTCTACCAGTTTTTCCATTCGTCTGTAAAGAATTCGCGTTAGTATTTTGCAGCCGTGACTTATTAAACTGATAGTTCGACAATTTTCACGTCTGTCAGCAGCTCATTTCTTTGGGATTGGAATTATTATATTCTTCTTGAAGTCTGAGGGTATTTCGCCTGTCTCATACATCTTGCTCACCAGATGGTAGAGTTTTGTCAGGACTGGCTCTCCCAAGGCCGTCAGTAATTCTAATGGAATGTTGTCTTCTCCCGGGGCCTTGTTTCAACTCAGGTCTTTCAGTGCTCTGTCAAACTATTCACTTTCCATAATATTGCCCTCTGGTACATCGCCCTTGTATAGAGCCTCTATATACTCCTTCCACCTTTCTGCTTTCTCTTCTTTGCTTAGAACTGGGTTTCCATCTGAGCTCTTGATATTCATACAAGTGGTTCTCTTTTCTCCAAAGGCCTCTTTAATTTTCCTGTAGGCAGTATCTATCTTACCCCTAGTGGCAGACTTTCTTCATAGCCACTTATTAAGCTGCTTAAATAGCAAAACCCATCTACTACGTTGAGTGTCTCATTTCTGAATCTAATTCCATCATCACCACGTGATTTAATTCAGCTACATCTCATTAGCTTTAACTGATTTGTTCCAGGAGCACTAGTCCTGCGAGGTATGGCAGCAGAACTTGTATGAAGTATGGAAGGTACTGTAGGAGACGAGGTACTTGTGGAGGTACAGCTGTACAGACGGATCGTGAATCATCTCTGGGCTGTTGAGTTGGCAGAGCGTTGCTTTTGAAAGATAAAGCTCCCCAGTTCCGAGTCCCAGTTTGGCACACGGTTTCAGTCTGCCTTGCAGTTTCTATTACCCCTGTTTTCCTTCTGCTGGCGTTCATCTTATAACCTGTTTTCGATAGACATGTCATTTAAAAAATACTTTTGAAATTAAAACAAATTTCTTTACATCGTCACCATCATCATCTTCGTCTTCAGCTATTTCTCATCCACTGCCGGGTACAGGATTCTTCCAGACTCCTCCATACATAGTGATTTTGAGCTTTTCGTGTCTAAGTCACGCCTCTTTCTCGATGTCGCCACGCCGTCCTCTAGGTCTTTCCTAATCACAAGGCACCCCACACTGACCCTCCGTTTCCCTTCTCTCCCAATATTTCACCTCACAGTATGCGCAGTGCATCTCCATACCTCCATTCGAGTTTCGAAATAGTCCTCACTCAACGCTGAAAGTCCCACCTCCCTCCCCCCGCACATAGACACACGCACAGTCAAACCAATTAAAGGAAAAAAGTTTGTCACTTACTACATCTTCGCCTTTCACGCAGTAAAACCTCAGCATCAAGTGTGATGTTTTAATTTATTACTTCTTTACCCTCATGTCGATTCGCAACACATTTTGCAGACAGTAACCACATATACCAATGAGTGTTTGCGCAAAATCGTTTCATTTTACAACACAATGTTCAGAAGTTAGACGCCATAAACAACGAGATCAGTGAAAACCTACCATTAAAAAAAAAAAAAGAAGAGAAGGTGAGTGCAAATCACCCAGACTATACTTATCCAGTGTTTGATAATGAAAGCTCTTAGTGACTTCCAGCCAACTTTAAACATAATTTCAAACCTCTCCTAAACTTATTCTCGCTCAAAGTAATGAAAGGAACACAGTCTATCGCCTACTTAACGTTCGTTCTTCATGCAATAAATCTTCAACATCAAGTATGACATTTTAATTTACTATTTCCTTAGTACTAACTCTATTCGACAACTTGAAGAATCAGGAAAACTGGGTGGGAGAAGTGGAGTGGTGTTGCTGTAATTTCCAGTACTATTTGTCTTGGAGAAGTGTTTCTCTTATGATATAATACTTTTCCCAATCCATCCCATTGTAACAGTTAAATCCGTTTTTGGACGTTTTTAATAGATAAGGGAAACGCTGGCTCCACAAATCTCCATACGTTCTTGATCCATTTACTTCAAATTTTTACGTGATACTCTAACAAAAATTCGGACAGACAGACGTAAATTTTTAAGCTGTGTGAAGGTGTTCTGTTAAAACTGACTGCGAGAAGGAAAATGATGTGCTGTGCAGTGAAAAATGTATTGTTTCGTTTCCTTTCTCGCATTCGGTATTACCTATGACTGTGTCGCCATCAAACCATATATTTACTAAGATGGACATGTCCGAAAGAACAGATACCATCGGTGACCAAGCAGCTCGTTAGAATGAAATTACAATGAAATGAACACCCTTAGCTGCTTACAGGCGTTGACATACGTCAACGGGGACACATGAAAATGTGCGCCCCGACCGGGACTCGAACCCAGAATCTCCTGCTTACATGGCAGACGCTCTATCCATCTGAGCCACTGAGTACACAGAGGATAGCGCGACTGCAGGGATTTATCTCTGGGACGCCTCCCGCGAAACCCACATTCTCAACGTATTGTTCCGCACTACATTCGTAGTGCCCCTGCCCATTATACTCACTACTCGCGGCGCGTTACCGATTCCCGTAAGAGTTCGGGCACAGTTTGTGCATTCGCACAGAAGAAGAAGAGGGTCAAGTGGCCGGTGAGCATTAACTATATATTTACTAAGATGGTATCTGTTCTGTCGGACATGTCCAATACCATCTTAGTAAATATACAGTTAATGCTCACCGGCTACTTGACCATCTTCTTCTTCTGTGCGAATGCATAAACAGAGCCCGATCTCTCACGGGAATCGGTAACGCGCCGCGGGTAATGAGTATAATGGGCGGAGGCACTACGAATGTAGTGCGGGACAATACGTTGAGAATGTGGGTTTCGCGGGAGGCGTGCCAGAGATAAATCCCTGCAGTCGCACTATCCTCTGTGTCCTCGGTGGCTCAGACAGCCGGCACGGTACGTCAGCGTGTTCGGTCAGAGGGTTAGCTGCCCTGAGTCAATGGCTGAACACTGAACTTGAAAGCGTGTGATGGGACATCCGCACCCAACAAATGCAACGAACAATATCGAACAAAATAAAAAAAAAAAAAAAAAAAAAAAAAAAGACGGATAGAGTGTCTGCCATGTAAGCAGGAGATCCCGGGTTCGAATCCCGGTCGGGGCAAACATTTTCATCTGTCCCCGTTGACGTATGTCAACACCTGTAAGCAGCTAAGGGTGTTCATTTCATTGTAATGCCACAAAACCATTGCATAAATTGTTTCAGCCCTATATATTTTCTCTCCATGTACAAATTTTTCAACAATAATGTGCTGTTTTGTTTTATGCCTCGCAATCAGTTTTAACAGAAAACCTGTACAGGTCTTTTAGGACGTTGGTATTCATGGCTTACTGGCTTATAAAATCTGAATCTTCCGTAACTTTGTAATGCTACCAGTTCACATGTGCGCAAACTAATGTCACTGAGAATTCTGTCTTTACAGATCCAGCAGCTGCAGAGGTCTGTGTCGTGCCACATACACCAACGATCACACCTGATTTGCACACTCAACGTGAGCGAATCAGGGTTTCTCAAAGAAGGTTCAAGGTCAAACACAGAAATACGTTGGAATCGACTTAGGATCAGGGCGTTTGTGAACCCCTCCTCGTAGTTGAGAAAACCAGTTCACTCTCTTACAACACAGTATCCAAATTATAAAAAATTTTGTATATTCTGCAGTTTTGTAATTGTATTGTGCGCAAGAAAAATAAACAACCATTAAATAAAATAAAAACCGTACACGAAAACAAAGGAGTCTTCTTCATTAGAAATATTAAAAAAGGTAGGAAGATTTTTCTGTTTAGCAAAAGTTTTGTCTCAAGTACAGATAGTGTTGAGGATCAGTGGACAAAGTTCAAAACCATCGTACAATATGTGTTAGATGAGTATGTGCCAAGCAAGATCGTAAGAGATGGAAAAGAGCCACCGTGGTACAACAACCGAGTTAGAAAACTGCTGCAGAAGCAAAGGGAACTTCACAGCAAACATAAACATAGCCAAAGCCTTGCAGACAAACAAAAACTACGCGAAGCGAAATGTAGTGTGAGGAGGGCTATGCGAGAGGCGTTCAGTGAATTCGAAAGTAAAGTTCTATGTACTGACTTGGCAGAAAATCCTAAGAAATTTTGGTCTTATGTCAAAGCAGTAGGTAGAACAAAACAAAATGTCCAGACACTCTGTGACCAAAATGGTACTGAAACAGAGGATGACAAACTAAAGGCCGAAATACTAAATGTCTTTTTCCAAAGCTGTTTCACAGAGGAAGACCGCACTGTAGTTCCTTCTCTAGATTGTCGTACAGATGACAAAATGGTAGATATGAAATAGACGACAGAGTGATAGAGATACAATTAAAATCGCTCAAAAGAGGAAAGGCCGCTGGACCTGATGGGGTACCAGTTCGATTTTACACAGAGTGCGCGAAGGAACTTGCCCCCCTTCTTGCAGCGGTGTACCGTAGGTCTCTAGAAGAGCGTAGCGTTCCAAAGGATTGGAAAAGGGCACAGGTCATCCCAGTTTTCAAGAAGGGACGTCGAACAGATGTGCAGAACTACAGACCTATATCTCTAACGTCAATCAGTTGTAGAATTTTGGAACACGTATTATGTTCGAATATAATGACTTTTCTGGAGACTAGAAATCTACTCTGTAGGAATCAGCATGGGTTTCGAAAAAGACGGTCGTGTGAAACCCAGCTCGCGCTATTCGTCCACGAGACTCAGAGGGCCATAGACACGGATTCCCAGGTAGATGCCGTGTTTCTTGACTTCCGCAAGGCGTTCGATACAGTTCCCCACAGTCGTTTAATGAACAAAGTAAGAGCATTGGACTATCAGACCAATTGTGTGATTGGATTGAAGAGTTCCTAGATAACAGAACGCAACATGTCATTCTCAATGGAGAGAAGTCTTCCGAAGTAAGAATGATTTCAGGTGTGCCGCAGGGGAGTGTCGTAGGACCGTTGCTGTTCACGATATACATAAATGACATTGTGGATAACATCGGAAGTTCACTGAGGATCTTTGCGGATGTTGCTGTAGTATGTCGAAAGGTTGTAACAATGGGAAATTGTACTGAAATGCAGGAGGATCTGCAGCGAATTGACGCATGGTGCAGGGATTGGCAATTGAATCTCAATGTAGACAAGTGTAATGTGCTGCGAATACATAGAAAGATAGATCCCTTATCATTTAGCTACAAAATAGCAGGTCAGCAACTGGAAGCAGTTAATTACATAAATTATCTGGGAGTACGCATTAGGAGTGATTTGAAATGGAATGATCATATAAAGTTGATCGTCGGTAAAGCAGATGCCAGACTGAGATTCATTGGAAGAATCCTAAGGAAATGCAATCCGAAAACAAAGGAAGTAGGTTACAGTACGCTTGTTCGCCCACTGCTTGAATACTGCTCAGCAGTGTGGGATCCGTACCAGATAGGGTTGATAGAAGAGATAGAGAAGATCCAATGGAGAACAGCGCGCTTCGTTTCAAGATCATTTAGTAATCGCGAAAGCGTTGCGGAGATGATAGATAAACTCCAGTGGAAGACTCCGCAGGAGAGACGCTCAGTAGCTCGGTACGGGCTTTTGTTGAAGTTTCGAGAACATACCTTCACCGAAGAGTCAAGCAGTATATTGCTCCCTCCTACGTATATCTCGCGAAGAGACCATAAGGATAAAATCAGAGAGATTAGAGCCCACACAGAAGCATACCGACAGTCCTTCTTTCCACGAACAATACGAGACTGGAATAGAAGGGAGAACCGATAGAGCTACTCAGGGTACCCTCCGCCACACACCGTCAGGTGGCTTGCGGAGTATGGATGTAGATGTAGATTTACAATCCATAACATTTACTATACTTTCGAGTTCCATGCCTTCAAAGTAGGCATAGTCGTTTGAGGAGCAGAATTTTACATCCTGACTTAAGTACCAGAGATACCGCAGACTATGACGTGCATCGAGTTCCCAAACATATTTAGCAATTACGAAGCACTACCATGTTCGCTAGCATAATATGTGTGACAACTGCACATTTATGCCAGACCGTCAGTCAAACTTGGACTTCAGTGCTTATCGTGAGCAGCCATACTGAGCACTAGCGAGTCTCAGCACGTGGCCATGGTCATGACAAACTCACACCGACACTGATTTGAGGCGCAAACACTGCAGCCAGAGGTCCTCGCACCTGTTATATGGGAACAGCACAACAGTCGGAATGGAATTGGTGAACGACCTTATGTTTCCCTGTCACCAGGCACCTAAGTTATGCATTACATTGCAGGCTTTGTATAGCTGATACGATTTCACGTCGTTGCTACTTCATCGATTTCATCCCCATCGATTCGTTCATTTCATGTCAGTACATTTAATTAACTTTAGTAAGCCAATGTCAGTGAACTATTGTAAACATGCAGCGTGTGTTTAGCTGCGCTCTGCTCGAGCGCTGTTCGTGTAACAAGGTGGGCAGCGGGGCTATTCACAGTGTTACCATGTGGCGCTCCAGCATATAGTGTCATCCCGCCGTGTCTCTCCACTGCGTTTGCTCCAAAGTGTGCGTAGAAGATAGAATTGATTTTCATGTTGCCTATGGCGTGAGGAGGGGGGCGGGCAAGGGAGGGAAGAGCACTTTGATATATATAAGCCTTTGACTGAATGAAGTGGAGTAACTAAAACTGAGCGAGGAGAAGTGAAGGAGTGGAAGGTAGAAAGTAACCATGATGCCAAGAAGTGTTATGACAGACAGGCTTGAAGTTGAAAGAGGTGTATGAAAAGGTTGTTGTCTTTTACCAGCTCTGTTTACCGTGCATAGGAGAGACGCGATAATGGCTGGTTGATACGGGGGATGAACGAAACAGCGAGGTCGTTGGAACAATCCCAGTGTCCGCCCGAAGTGATTTAGCGAAATCATGAGAAACCTAAATCAGGATGGCTGGATGCGGATTTGAACTGTCTTCCTCCCAAATGCGGGCCCAGTGTGCAAACGACTGCAGACTCGATAATGAACACGCTATACAGAGAGAAGAAAGGAGCGTGGAAGAGGAGCTGCGTCAGATCTGTTGATGACATGGTACTGCTTGGAGACTGAACAATCTCACTTCAAAGATTACCTGTTTGGACTTTTAGAAGGTTTGGAAGAGTGTGGTACGAAAATCGGCACAGAGAAAAAGTTGATGAGAGTACATACAAAGAAGGTTTGGTGGTGAATCTGAACAGATTGCTCAGTACAGGTATTTGGGGAGTGTACTAACTGGTAAGTTGACGAGTGAAAAAGAAATATGATCAAGAACCGCAGGGAAAAAATTCCTTTCCTGCAAGAGGAACAATTATTATGCAGAAAAATGTGGTTGGAGTTAAGGAAAAGATTGATTAAATGCTTTGTGTGGAATGTTTTTCTGTGCAGCTGCAAAGGCTGGACACTGAAAGAGAGAGAAAGAGAAAAAGCTGAAGTGTTCAAGGTATGGGTTTGGAGGAGAATACAGAAAGAAAATCGGTGTGGATAAAGTAAAGACCACTGAAGCAATGGAGAAGATAAAGGAACTGAGAACTCCCCTAAATCTGCTTAAGGGCAGGAGAGCGGACTGGGTGGGGCAACAATTCCAACAACAGGTATGAGAGGTACAGTGGGAAAACGAAAAAAACATGGAGCAGAAATAAAACTGGCGCACAAAGTGAGAAGTTGGTGGTAGTGGACTACGAAGTAATTGTTCCATTAACAGGGTCAGATGCAGAGGGCAATGGTGTCAGGAAACTGTCAACAGGCAGAACACCTTACCATGACGATGAAAATCAAATGCAGCAAGTGAGGCTTGAGGAGCGGAAGTGACAATATTTTTAGCGTGCAAACTGTCGAAGGGAGAGTTAGCGGTGCCCCCCAGACACAGGCGCAGAGATGCAGAGCTACTAAAGTTCAATTCTTTTATCTTGGCGGCTCGTGCACGCACGCCCAGACGCGGGAGATTGCTGCGTTGCCAGTCTCAAACGAGGCACGCGCCAAGAGAAGCAGCGCCATAGTATAGTATAGTTCGCAAATTTACGCGCAGTTTATGAAGTAAAGCTATCAAGGCTGCATTAACCCTTTCGCTGCTACAGAGACGTGCTCCCCGAATTCCGCGCCGTGCGCGATTTTGTCATCACTGCACTGCTCGCCTGTGCAGACACATGGTGTTCCGACTGCTTTGACACACTTATCATTCGATTTCACAAAAATTATTTGGCCCAAAAATTGATTGTTACACATCTTCTTGACTGATACCTTCCCCCCATAAATGCATTAAATGTAGTAAACCATTGCACGAAATTTTGAATAGTTTGCATAGTCCATAGCGTCTACTTTCCGTATAGTCGATTTTAGTTGCCACAATGTGGAGAATGAAAAGTGGAGAAGATACCTAAGTTTCATATAAAATTTACTGTATAACAATATCTCATTTAATTTAAGTACCAGATAGGTGTCGTATGTAATATTGAGAAATATTCCGTCTTTCGCGACTGTAATAAAACTTTATTTATACCAGAGTCATTTCGCTTTTTTCTAAAACGTTCTGATTAAAACAAACTTGGCGAAGTACACAAAACTGAATTGTGGACGTAATAAAACACAGAAACTAAAATATATTGTCAGTGAGGCGCAGTGCGCAAACAATTTGTGTTTGTCACAACGGGCAGCAAATACTCGCCGAAACATAGGTAGACGAAAACATTAAATATGATGTTGCCAAAGCAGCGAAGCAAAGAATTGCGTCAGACAATCAAGTAGCTCGGCAACGTACGAGCCGCAATTCTGCTCTAAATAATACTTTGAATACTGTCGCAAAAGAATATATCTCAATATGAATAGTAAAACAGCGACTGCGGAAGAGAAGATATACAAACAAAACAGATAACATGAATATTGTATGTGTACTTTTCATTGTTTTTAATTGCTGTGAAAAGAAATATTGGAGGACAAAATTAGAAAAACCGAAAACTTATTATGATTATAATGAAGAGACAAAGCACTAGAAATTTCAAAAAATTACATTCAAACGAATAAAATTCATGACGTAAGATACATCGATATTGTTTTTAAATAAAGAAAAAATGAAGCACCAAACAACGTTTGAACTCTGAACCTTGCACTAAGCAGCCAAACACCCTAACCATTACGCTAATGCAGCTCGTCGTTCAACCGAATTCCTGGAGGATCATAGAAGTATAGCTATCACACCCGACAGACAAGAATTAACTGGTGAAATTGTAAACGATGTTTTTCAGAAAATCATTAAGTGGTTCTCTGCAAATGGGCTCTCATTAAACTTTAACAAAACACAGTACATACAGTTCCACACAGTAAATGGAATGACCCCATTAATAAATATAGACTTCGATCAGAAATCGGTAGCTAAGATAGAATATTCAAAATTTCTAGGTGTATTCATTGATGAGGGGTTGAACTGGAAAAAACACACTGAGATTCTGCTGAAACGGTTGAGTTCAGCTACTTTTGCTATTAGGGTCATTGCAAATTTTGGCGATATACATCTGAGTAAATTAGCTTACCACGCCTATTTTCATTCTCTGCTTTCGTATGGCATCATATTCTGGGGTAACTCATCATTGAGTAAAAGAGTGTAATCAGAATAATTGCTGGAGCTCATCCAAGATCATCCTGCAGACACTTATTTAAAGAGCTAGAAATGTTCACTGTAGCTTCACAATACATATATTCTCTTATGAAATTTGTTATTAACAATCCAAACGAATTCAAAAGTAATAGCAGTGTACATGGCTACAACACTAGGAGAAAAGATGATCTTCACTACTGAAGGTTAAATCTAACTTTGGCTCAGAAGGGGGTAAATTATGCTGCCACAAAAGTCTTTGGTCACTTACCTAATAGCATCAAAAGTCTGACAGATAGCCATATAGCATTTAAAAGGAAATTAAACGAATTTCTTAATGGCAACTCCTTCTACTCATTAGATGAAGTTTTGGATATAGTAAGTGGGTAATTTCCCAACCTCAAAAAAAAAAAAAAAAAAAAAAATTGAGTGTCATGTAATATTTTGTCTAATGTAATATCTTGTATAGACACCTTTTATTAACCTGACACGTTCCACATCATTACGAAGTGTCGTATTCATGATCTATGGAACAAGTACTAATCTCATCTAATCTAATCTAATCTAATCTAATAAAGCATCACACAAAATACCGACAAACACTGTTGATAGCACTATGAATTACTGACGTTTCGTCGAGGTACAATAGGAAATAAACAATTATCGCTGTTCTTTGCTGCAAAAAAGCGGTTCGTGAGAATGATACAAACACCTTTCCTTGCTATTACCTGAATTAGGAGGCTTATTGCTTGTTTGGTTTAATTAATTAATAGAATATGAAGCAACTGGTATAAAGAATGCTTTTTACAAACTAAACTTTCTATAAAAGAAAGTCTGCTATCAAGACATTGCTTTTGTTCAATTACTTTATTTATCACTGAACGTTTCTAAAACTGAAGACACTCGTCCGTGCTCTGCACTGCACTCGAGATCTGGCAACGTCGTTCTCTGTTCATTGGCTCACTGTCTTTTGTGACGTCAGATGCGCAGAACGAACCTAAACTTGGCAGCCGTCGTAAATGACGTGCACTATAACTAGCTGCTGCAGCTCGCGGCTTTATGCAGCTCCTGTCTGGGGATATGCTGCGCCTACTCGCCTGCGCCATCTGCAGCTCATACCAAACAAAGTACTCAAAATCATAAGCAATGCTCCACGATACACACGCATCGCGGACCTTCGCCGGGAATACTGATTTGAGACTCTCACAGAGGTAATCCACAAACTCACCACAAGACTATACAGAAACTCCAGACATTCGCAGAAGCCGTTTATTCTGAATCTGGGGGACTATGACCACAACCATAGATGGAAACATAGAAGACCAAAAGACATACTTGTAAGGACCTAACATCTGTGGCCAAGCACACGCAAACACAACGGTACAGGTGAGCCCCTGTTAAACAGACGCCATTACTGGATAAATGATGACTAACTGAAACCCTCAGCTGCCGACAGGTGTTATTGATATACCTCGATGTGGACGTCTGAAAATGTGTGCCCCGACCGGGACTCGAACCCGGGATCTCCTGCTTACATGGCAGACGCTCTATCCATCTGAGCCACCGAGGACACAGGTGAATAGTGCGACTGCAGGGACTTATCCCTAGCACGTTTCCCGTGAGACTCACATTCCCAACTGTCCACAATTATACATATGTAATGTATCTTATAGACATTTGCCCATCCAGTCATTACTCGCGCACGCTTTGGCGATTCCCGTAAGAGTTTGGGCAACCTGTGCGCATTCGCACAGACGGATAGAGCGTCTGCCATGTAAGCAGGAGATCCCGGGTTCGAGTCCCGGTCGGGGCACACATTTTCAGCTGTCCACATCGAGGTATATCAACAACACCTGTCGGCAGCTGAGGGTTTCAGTTAGTCATCATTTATTCCAGGGGAAAGCTGCAGGGTCATCAACAGTATTCTGTTCTTTCGAGAACAGTTACTGTCTTCATATATATGCCATTACTGGATATCCAGCTGGAATACACTGCCGAATAACTGGCACCACGCAGGGAAGCCGTACCATACACTGCATGCAGACAAGCTCCACACATCCCCCACACAGTGAGATGATCTATGACCGATCTCCCACTACTATACAACGATCTCGATTGTTCCAGGAATGTAGCGGCTGCAGCATCTGGGATACATCGCCATCGCTTGCCACGTTAATGATGCATGATACCCATACTAACAAATCCAATCTTGCACGAACTATCGCAGCTAGTAAGCCACTACTGCTCTTACTACCCATTCCACTGTCGCAGCGGTTTTTTTTCCCACGGCACGAGCCTTGGCACTCTTTTCCCTCTGCTCTTCAAATCGCTACCCTCACTCGCGTTTCGTCCACTATCTATCACCTGATGGACCGTGTTAATGCGTAGTCTTACCCAGACGCACGGATAACATCACAGCCCAGCATCCTGTGATCCACTTACTAGATAACTAACATGTTGACGGAGGTGACAGTAGAACTTTCGGTTTGGTCACCACGTTGGTGCGGGCGTGGAGGGGCCCCATCTCTGCTTCGCTCGCTGCGGTACTCGCCTTGGTGGCCCAGCTGGGGTAGGGGTCTGGGCTGAGCGCCATGTAGCAGTGGGCGCCGCGGTCGTGCGGCAGCGGCTGCACGGCCAGGAAGTGCTTGAGGTCGTGCGCCAGCATCGACGAGACGCCGGGCCGGTCGCCCGCGCCGCGCTCCACCGCCGCCTCCGTGCCCAGGCGCCGCATCATCTCCGTCAGCTGCGCATAAGGCGGTCACGGCACAGTGCTTACAGTGAGGTACTGCCCGAAAAAAAAAAAAAAACGTTCAGTCGCAGCTCAATGGTGCAAAGACTGCCGACTTGCTTCAAGTGTTCAGCAATGTAAAATTGTCCACTCCACAAAACAAAAGAAAGTAGTACCGCACGACTATTTTTTATTTATTTTATTTATTTATTTATTAATTGTTCCGTGGGACCAAATTAAGGAGAAGTCTCCATGGTCATGGAACGAGTCAATACATGCAATTATAACACGATAGTAGAAACAGGTAAAATGAAATATAAAAAAACATATTCAGGCGACAATTCGTAAGTTTAAATAAAGAAAATCAACAATGTAACACTGGAATTTCCTTAATTTTTCAGCTCTTCCAGGAGCTCCTCGACAGAATAGAAGGAGTGAGCCATGAGCAAACTCTTCAGTTTGGACTTAAAAGTGTTTGGGCTACTGCTATGAGTTTTGAGTCCTTGTGGTAGCTTATTGAAAATGGATGCAGCAGAATACTGGTGGTGGTGGTGGTGGTTAGTGTTTAACGTCCCGTCGACAACGAGGTCATTAGAGACGGAGCGCAAGCTCGGGTTAGGGAAGCATTGGGAAGGAAATCGGCCGTGCCCTTTCAAAGGAACCATCCCGGCATTTGCCTGAAATGATTTAGGGAAATCACGGAAAACCTAAATCAGGATGGCCGGAGACGGGATTGAACCGTCGTCCTCCCGAATGCGAGTCCAGTGTGCTAATCACTGAGCAGAATACTGCACTCCTTTCTGTACAAGAGTCAAGGAGGTGCATTCCACATGCAGATTTGATCTCTGCCTAGTATTAACTGAGTGAAAGCTGCTAACTCTTGGGAATAGGCTAATATTTCTAACAACAAACGACATTAAAGAAAATATATACAGTGAAGGCAATGTCAGAATTCCCAGACTATTGAATAGGGATCGACAAGAGGTTCTCGAACTTACAACACATATAGCTCGAACAGCCCGTTTTTGAGCCAAAAATACCCTTTTTGAATCAGAAGAATTACCCCAAAAAATAATACCATACGGCATAAGCGTGTGAAAATATGCGAAGTAGACTACTTTTCGTGTTGAACTGTCACTTATTTCAGATACTGTTCTCATGGTAAATAAAGCAGCATTTAGTTTCTGAACAAGATCCTGGACATGGGCTTTCCACAACAGCTTACTATCTATCCGAACGCCTAGGAACTTGAACTGTTCTGTCTCGCTTATAATATGCCCATTCTGTCTGATCAAAATATCGGTTCTTGTTGAATTGTGAGTTAGAAACTGTAAAAACTGAGTCTTACTGTGATTTAGCAACAAATTATCTTCCACAAGCCACGAACTTATTTCATGAACTACATTATTTGATACTGTTTCAATATTACACACAAGATCCTTCACTACCAAGCTGGTGTCATCAGCAAACAGAAATATTTTTGAATCACCTGTAATACGAGAAGGCATATCATTTATATAAATAAGAAACAGCAGTGGCCCCAGCACCGACCCTTGGGGAACGCCCCACTTAACAGTGCCGATTGGGACTGAACATCACTACCACTCTCATTATTGTGGAGAATTACCTTCTGCTTTCTGTTCTTAAAGTAAGATGCGAACCAATTATACGCTACTCCCCTTACTCCATAATGGTCCAACTTCTGCTGTAATATTTTGTGGTCAACACAGTCAAAAGCCTTCATTAAATCAAAGAAAACACCTAGCGTTCAACCTTTTATTTAATCCGTCCAAAACCTCACAGAGAAAAGAGAATATAGCATTTTCAGTTGTTAAACCATTTCTAAAACCAAACTGTACAGCTGACAGTAAATTATGTGAATTTCAAATGGTTCAAATGGTTCTGAGCACTATGCGACTTAACTTCTGAGGTCATCAGTCGCCTAGAACTTAGAACTAATTAAACCTAACTAACCTAAGGACATCACACACATCCATGCCCGAGGCAGGATTCGAACCTGCGACCATAGCGGTCGCCCGGCTCCAGACTGTAGCGACTAGAACCGCACGGCCACTCCGGCCGGCTTATGTGAATTTAAAGGCTCCAGTAACCTTGTATAAACAACCTTCTCGATAACTTTAGCAAACACCGATGGCATAGAAATAGGTCTATAATTGTCAACATTATCCCTGTCTCCCTTTTTATAAAGTGGCTTCACTAATGAGTACTTTAATCGGTCAGGAAACCGACCACTCCTAAAGGAAAAGTTACAGATATGGCTAAGTACTGGGCTAACATACATAGAACAATACTTCAGTATTCTGCTAGATACCCTGCATTTTCCATGAGAGTTCTTGGTCTATAGTGATTTAATTATTAACTCAATCTCCCTCACGTCAGTATCATGGAGGAGCATTTCAAGTAACAGTCTCGGAACACTTTTTTCTAAGCGCGCTATATGTTTCCCTGTTGGGACGAGGTTTCTATTTAGTTCACCTGCTATATTCAGAAAGTATCGACCAGTCACAGCTGGAATCATTCAACTCGTATAAAATACCTGGATGTACCACTCTGTAGGAAGACGAAGTGAAGCGATCACACACAATAGACTCAGTCGTAGGTAAAGCGGGAAGCGGGTGGCAGCCCTCACTTTATCTTTCCTTTTTAGGTCTTCCCCCATTATGTCAGTTAGCAGCAGTTTGCCACACTTTTCTGTCCTCAGCCTTCCTCTCGAGAGCGATACAGGTGCTGCAGTCGGCATCCTCCATTATCTCTTTGACGTATTCTAGTCTCAGTCTGCCTCTCGCATTTTCCCCTCCTACTGCCACTTCAATTCTACTTCTAACTATGCTGTCACCTCTCAGTAGACAGCCGAAGCCACTTGTCCCTTCCGCATTCGATCAAATTCGGGAGATGAGACTTCTCTTTCTCCACAGTGGGGGAGGGGCGGCACAGTGGGGGGGGGGGGCGGCAGAGTGGGGGAGGGGCGGCAGAGTGGGGGGGGGGGGCAGAGTGGGAAGTCTCGAGCATTCTGCGGTAGCACCACATCTCTGCTTCTCCCAGCGTCTGCATTTCACTTCCATACAGTGGCACACGCCAAACAAATGTCTCTATGAGGTTTTTCCTGAGACCTATATCTATGCTGTCGGATGTGAAGAGGTTTCTTCTCTTGTTAAAAGCAGCTTTTGCCTGGTGGACTCGGCTTGCAATGTCTTTCCTTGACCTTGTAATGGTTCTTTATTTACGTGACCATTACGGCACTCCAACGCCAGTTCTCGATACCAGTAATATCTACTACTTTTCTGCGAAGTAACAAACATATTTTTGTGACAATATTCACATATGGTTTTATTAATGTATAGGTACTCCGATGTATCGATATATTACAGTGATATGGTTCCTGTGTGTATTCATTTCTGTGAGACTGTCATAATCTTTGACTTACTTGTAACCGTTTTGGAGCGAATGCGCACAGAGCAGTCTTTGTTTTACTTTGCAGAAGTTAAGTTGTTATTTCGCTTTGTAAGAGAACAGTCAAGTCTTGTGTTTGGTTAAAGTGGAAATTAAATATATGAAGATTGATACAAAACTGTTTTCTTGATGATGTGACAATTAAGAAGAAGTATATGTGAATTTACAAGAAGTTTAATAAAAATGTGGATCGTGAACACTAAGTCAAAAATTATTTCTACCATACCATTGTTCTGATCTGGGTTTGTTTGATCATTAAGAATTTCCTGAAAAACGCATTTGTTAGGTCTTCAAATACTGCTAAAATACAGACCTGTACCTTCTAGCAGTCACAGTGGAATCACCTTTGAATCAACAAGATGAGCCATGAGCCATAACAACTTCGACGAAATCTACGGGGGAATCCATTCAAGATAAGTGGCAAAATTAATGACTTTTTTACAATGACTTCATTATTTCCATTCTCACGATACCATCCACAGTCAATAACTTTGTTGTTGCCCGATAAAGCGAACATATGCTGCGTGAGCTACATTATTAATCCGATTTCTAACCTACTTTGCAAGTGGTGATATTGTTAGAACCTTCTGCCTCTCTACGTAGGCAAAGGATTCGACAGCCTCCAGTCACTCAGTGTTAAGTGAGCATTGCACAGTGGTGTTCCGTCTGCTAACCACTAAGATTTCCGTTTTACATTTATTAATCTTCATATTAGTGGAACAGTTGGGGTGCTTTCTCCTTGGGTCAGCACTGCTTGTAAATGTTCTGCATATTTACTCAACACTGAGACATCATCAGCAAATCTCAGCCTGTCTATTTTCTTCATCTCGTCTGCAGTTCACTTGCAGGCCTCAGCTCCTGCACCGGTACACTAAAGTCTGGAGTTTGCCCTCCCTGATTTCCACTCCACATCAAAATATTTTGTTCTGCATTACCACAAGGTCATCAGTCCCCTAGACTTAGAACTACTTAAACCTAACTAACCTAAGGACACCACACACATCCATGCCCGAGGTAGGATTAGAGCCAGCGACCGTAGCAGCTGCGTGGTTGTGGAGTGAAGCGCCTAGAACCGCTCAGCCACAGCGGCCGGCCTTCCATTATCTCACAAGTGTGGAAGGTGATATTCGGTAATACTTTACAAGGTGCCCGCTAATTGTGGCCCTCGGCTGATCGAGATGTACGTCTGCTCGCTGCAGTGCCTCCAGGCAACCTGGGGCATCAACTCTCAACAGATCATCAGCAATACATGCTTCAGCAAAGTACTTGGAAAGTCTAGTTCTGGTACACACAAAGTCACAATATTTCCCGACAGGGAGAAGATATTACTGGACAGACTGACTTGTCCAGTTGCCAAAACGCCACTAGATGACACTTGCAGTGGCAAGCGAGTTAAAGAACTCAACACATCTACTGCCTAGAATGAAATTTTCACTCTACAGCGGAGTGTGCGCTGATATGAAACTTCCTGGCAGATTAAAACTGTGTGCCGGACCGACACTCGAACTCGAGACCTTTGCCTTTCGCGGGCAAGTGCTCTACCAACTGAGCTACACAACCACGACTCACGCCCCGTCCTCACAGCTTTACTTCTGCCCGAGTTCGAGTCTCGGTCCGGCACACAGTTTTAATCTGCCAGGAAGTTTCATATCAGCGCACACTCCACTGTAGAGTGAAAATTTCATTCTAGAAACATCCCCCAGGCTGTGGCTAAGCCATGTTTCTGCAATACCCTTCCTTTCAGGAGTGCTAGTTCTGCAATGTTCGCAGGAGAGCTTCCGTAAAGTTTGGAAGGTAGGAGACGAGATGGTGGCAGAAGTAAAGCTGTGAGGACGGGGCGTGAGTCGTGCTTGGGTAGCTCAGTTGGTAGAGCACTTGCCCGCGAAAGGCAAAGGTCCCGAGTTCGAGTCTTGGTCCGGCACACAGTTTTAATGTGCCAGGAAGTTTCACATCTACTGCCCTCTGAATGTAACCATTCAACAAGACAGGAGAGAATGGGCAACCCTGTCGTACAGTCTGCCTAATGCTAACTTCTTCTTGACGTTCTCCACATGTTATCACAGCACCCTCTTCTCTGTACAGTCCCTGCTTCTCTTTTCTGCCCTTATACTTAAAATTTAGCAATCTTTCTCATCATCTTAAAAAGCTCTCACCAGTCTACCCTGTCAATTGCTTTTTCTAAGTCGATGAAGGCAGTGTATGCGTCCTGACCCCTCTCTAGTCTTTTCTCAAGCACTAAACGTAAGCCAAGCACTGCTTCTCGTGTGCATACATCTCCTCTAAAGCCAAACTGGTCATCTGTGAACATTGCATCTATACTGCCTTCTATCCACTTTGGAGTGATAGACGTTGATATCTTTGAGGCATACGTTACCAGGCTCAGGGTCCTACATTGCTCACATCAGTGCGCAGATGCTTTCTTCGGTATCTGCACTGTCAAACACTTTTAAAACTCTGTTGGGAGCCTCAGTTTCGTATGTAACTTGTATGAGATGGAACAGTACCTCATGTACCTGTTCCCCAGGAGTTCTGATGGTATATCATCAACTCCAGTGGCTTCCCCAGGTTTCAGCTGCCTGACTGCAAGGTCGAACTCATCGTGCGCGATATAGTCCCCCTCTTCTTCCGAATCGATTTACTCAGCGTTCTCCAGTTCCAGATCTTCATTATTTCCCGTATACAGCTTTTCGAGATGTTGTTTCCACTTTTCTAATATCTCTTACTCCTCTTATAATACTATTCCAATTTCATTTTGGACTCCTCTGCATTTTGTTTGTCTGTTTCCAAAGGGCTGTTCAACTGATTTATAGGCAGATTCCAGCTTTACTACCTTCATTAGTTCATTCACTTCATTGCATTCATCTTCCAAGAATTGTTGTTTAGCCTTTGTTGACTGTCAGCTGATTTCATTCCTCAGTGCTCTGCATTGCCTTTGACCTTCCTCGGGGTGATCTCGCTTCAGATTATGTCTTAAATTTCTTTCTTTTACTATGTTTTCTGTAAGCCTTTCTTTTTCATGCATTGCCTCCTGTCTCCCAATTCCTTCGTTTGCTGCTCTTAGGATATTGTTTTTCAAGGACTCCCGTCTTTCTTCAACATTTCTGCGGTCTATAATTGTTAACTGTAGCCGTGTTTGTCTGTTGCTCATATGTCGACCTAACCATAGTATTCTTTAGTCTCTTCAGGTCCATTTCTCACAAGTTCTTTTCTTCAGGTTTCTGAATTCTGTTACAGTCACTATCAATGTCTGTGCCTGGGTAGTTTCTTCAGTCTCGCATTTGATTCCTGAACGTTTGTTAGACTAGAATGAAGTCGATATATCTCTTCATATCTCCAGTGGTTTTCCACATACACCTCCTCCGTGGATGATGTTGAAAGCACGTTAGGTATTTCTAGTTGACGTTCTGTGCAGAATTCTACTAATCTGTCTCCCCCTTCATTTCTTTCTTCAAGCCCAAAAGGTCGCACTATGGTGCCATCTCTTCCTTGTGCCATTGATGCATTCCAGTCTCACATAATGATAGGTTTGCCTTGTCCTTTTACCTAGTTTTCAGCACCTTTTATCTCACTGTTCACTCTTTTCCATTTCTTGTTTGATAGGTTGATGTCGGTATGTACCCTTGGATTATCACTGTCTTATTTGGTTTTGTGTCCAACTGTAGAATACTAGGCAAAAGCAATAAGCTTGTAAAGAAGGTTGCTTACAAACATTCATATGACCCTTCTATTATATGACTCAAGTGCGTGGGGCCTGTACCAAATAGGACTAAAAGGGCATGTTCCACATGATGAAAGAACTGAACTGGCAGATGCTTGAATACATACACAAACAGTACCAAGAAATACTCCTTACGAACTTTTAAGAACCAGTTGTAAAGGGGGTTGGGTTGTTTGGGGGAATAGACCAAACAGCGAGGTCATCGGTCTCATTGGATGAGGGAAGGATGGGGAAGGAAGTCGGCCGTGCCCTTTCAAAGAAACCATCCTGGCATTTGCCTGGAGCGATTTAGGGAAATCACAGAAAACCTAAATCAGGATGGCCGGGCGCGGGATTGAACCGTCGTCCTCCCGAATGCGAAGTTGTAAAGGGGGTAAGTAAGAATACGCTACAACCCCTACGTATCATTCCCTTAGGGACCGTGATGTGACAAGATTAAATTAACAGGAAGAAGCCAAGTAACTGGTACAAGGTGAACTACCCTCTGCCTATTTCTTCACAGTGGATGGCAGAGCACAGGTGTAGATGTAGATGTAATCGACAATGGTGCCTATGTTACAGGGCCAAATAGTCCAAAATATTTCTCCTCCAACTACTGAGAAGGCTGCTGGCATTCTTCAGGGACCATATGTCAGTGTGGCTTATCCACAGATACCCCCTCAGAGTGGTTACACCTACGGTGCAGCTATCTGCAGATCGGTATCACTGAGACAAGCAAGTAACTCGCCCTCCCCCGCCTGTGCCCCCTCAGCTGGCAACGCAGTTCACTACGAGGAGGGGGCGCGGCCAGCAGTCCGCTGCCGCCGCTCGCTCACTCACCGAGGCGCCGTCCTGGAAAGGCTGCAGCGGCTGCGAGGCGTCGGGCGGCGCCGCGAACACGCCCACCAGCCGGCGCCGCTGCAGCGCGAACACCAGCAGGCGCAGGTAGTCGGCGCGCATGCGCAGCGGGCCCGCCTCCTCCTCGCCCAGCCGGCGCAGCCACGCCGCGGCTCGCGCCTTCTCTGCACACGGCGCCACACGCGGTGTATGAGTCACACTCTCATTCGTCCGTGTTTCGAATAAATCACGTATTATAAGTGCGTGCCGTCAGTCTCGATCTAGTCTGTACAAAGCTAGTAACACAGAATAGCGAGAACTAACAACTACGTAGCGACACAATTAATCAGAAACTACGGATGTAACCTTCCCACAAAAAATGTTAATGAGAAAATAACCTAATGTAACCTCCCAGCAAATAAAATAATTTATTGACAATGACAATTAAATGAGAACTAGCAATCTGACCCATGTGTAAGCTCCCCACAAAAATGTAAGACAATTCAATGATAATAAAATCTCAGTGACAATGAAAACGCAAATCGACCGAAATGTCGATCTTAGGCCCTAATTAAACTCAAATTCTTACCTCAGTAAAATTGCATCTGCTCTTATTTTTCGCGATAGCTTGGAGGAAATGCATCGCAAAAATTCTTTGAACTTAAGTAAATATTTTTTTTAAGGAAATGCATGAGAAATTTTCTTTCAATAAAATGTTTGTTTTGTTAAAATGCTTGGTTTGAAAACAAAATTATTATTGGGGCGATTCTTGAACAAATTAATTACACTTAAGATTCATTACATTATCAGATGAGCGCAATGCTGCTTCGTTACCTTATTTAAAAAATATACTTCGTCCTGAATCTTGACCAGAGGGCCATGTCGACGCCCGCCGACTCCTCACACAACTCCGACTGTCTCTCGGGCGCTACTACATGCTCTCGCGACTCGCTACGTACAACTGAAGTCTCCCGCAACTCGACCGCAACTGCAGCTGCCGACTCCCTACATGCAACTGCACTCTCGCGCGGTCAAGCGCAGACTAGCAACGATAAATAACTCTCTGGTCAGAGATTCTATCATGCCTCGCCATCGCTGTGCTAAATACATACGCGTTTCACGGATAATGGCTGAACGCGAATAGTGTGTGATATCTTCTGTTCTGCTGTTCTTTGTTCACCCTCTTCATTCCCTTCCATGTGGTCGGTGCATAGTATTGTTCTCATATTTTTGTAGGCTGTTGCAAGAGTGCAAAAACACTACTGGCCATTAAAATTGCTACACCAAGAAGAAATGCAGATGATAAACGGGTATTCATTGGACAAATATATTATACTAGAACTGACATGTGATTACATTTTCACGGAATTTGGGTGCATAGATCCTTAAAAATTAGTGCCCAGGCTGTGATAATGGCCTTGATATGCCTGGGCATTGAGTCAAACAGAGCTTGGATGGCGTGTACAGGTACAGCTGCCCATACAGCTTCAACACGACACCACAGTTCATCAAGAGTAGTGACTGGCGTATTGTGACGAGCCAGTTGCTCGGCCACCATTGACCAGACGTTTTCAATTGGTGAGAGATCTGGAGAATGTGCTGGCCAGGGCACCAGTCGAAGATTTTCTGTAACCAGAAAGGCCCGTACAGGACCTGCAACATACGGTCGTGCATTATCCTGCTGAAATGTAGGATTTCGCAGGGATCGAATGAAGGGTAGAGCCACGGGTCGTAACACATCTGAAATTTAATGTCCACTGTTTAAAGTGTCGTCAATGCGAACAAGAGGTGACCGAGACGTGTAACCAATGGCACCCCATACCATCACGCCGGGTGATATGCCAGTATGGTGATGACGAATACACGCTTCCAATGTGCGTTCACCGCGATGTCACCAAACACGGATGCAACCATCATGATGCTGTAAACGGAACCTGGATTCATCCGAAAAAATGACGTTTTGCCATTCGTGCACCCAGGTTCGTCGTTGAGCACACCATCGCAGGCGCTCCTGTCTGTGATGCAGCGTCAAGGGTAACCGCAGCCATGGTCTCCGAGCTGATAGTCCATGCTGCTGCAAACGTCGTCGAACTGTTCGTGCAGATGGTTGTATTGCAAACGTCCCCATCTGTTGACTCAGAGATCGAGATGTGGCTGCACGATCCGTTACAGCCATACGGATAAGATGCCTGTCATTTCGACTGCTAGTGATACGAGGCCGTTGGGATCCAGGACGGCGTTCCGTATTACCCTCCTGAACCTACCGTATCCATATTCTGCTAACAGTCATTGAATCTCGACCTACGCGAGCAGCAATGTCGCGATACGATAAACCGCAATCACGATAGGCTACAATCCGATCTTTATCAAAGTCGGAAACGTGATGGTACGCTTTTCTCCTCCTTACACGAGGCATCACAACAACGTTTCACCAGGCAACGCCGGTCAATGCTGTTTGTGTATGAGAAATCGGTTGGAAACTTTCCTCATGTCAGCACGTTGTAGGTGTCGCCACTGGCGCCAACCTTGTGTGAATGCTCTGAAAAGCTAATCATTTGGATATCACAGCATCTTCTTCCTGTCGCTTAAATTTCGCGTCTGTAGCACGTCCTCTTCGTGGTGAAGCAATTTTAATGGCCAGAAGTGAATAAATCGTAATTCTTCACCTGTATCAATTGCGTGCTATTTTTGTTACGGATAGTGTTTGCACGCGTGATAAGCCTCTGCAACTACGAATAACGAGAGGTATGAGAGGCGCAAGTTAGAATGCACGCCTTTTCACTGGAACAGTCAGTGAGTGAACCGAACAGCGGGAGAGCCAATCTTCACTCTCAGTTGCGACTGATGGAATTTCGCGGAAACACAGAGTTCAGTACAGCCCACTACCATTTTGCCTGTCGACTGCGTCGTGCCATACGTGACATGTAGTGAACACATGACTCTGCTGTCTGTGCCGCTATAGCCAGGCCTGTGTTTCAAACTTGCATTCGAAGTTCAAACTCTGCTCTTATTGTCAGACACTATTCGTCCACACTCGCCACTTGTAGATACCGACACCGCAAGGACCACATGCTCTCAACTTGTAATATAAATTGAGAGGCCTACCCATAAAATACATCCTAAACACTGGTGTTATCGGTCACGAATCATATTCTGAGTTGTGGCTTCACCTTTGGACATTAATAGCGCAGTCATTTTTCAAAACCGTGCCGATACGCCTTCACAGTTCAACGATGCTGATCAAGGGACAGTATGAAACTTCCTGGCAGATTAAAACTGTGTGCTGAACCGAGACTCGAACTCGGGACCTTTGCCTTTCGCGGGCAAGGCAAAAGGTCCCGAGTTCGAGTCTCGGTCCAGCACACAGTTTTAATCTGCCAGGAAGTTTCATATCAGCACACACTCCGCTGCAGAGTGAAAATCTCATTAAGGGCACAGTATTCTTACAAAATGGCAGTATAGGCACGGCATCGCAAAAATGTACTGGCAACTTCGCAATAGGTTCACCAGAAGCTACAAGAAGGCAGCAGCTTCCACTATCAGAGCAGTTCTGCACAGTGAAACGAGACATAGTGACACCCCTACAGCAAATTGAGGAAGTTCACCCCACAACAATGTCTTACGACATCTGAAGGAGATACGACTGCCGGGACACACGTAGAAGTGTCGACAAGCAATCACAGACTTGGGGTTGGTACCGTACACTGTGGGCAGCAGGCAGGGAAGTGCGCCTCCCTGTGGCGTGTCACAAATGGCAACAGCGGCCGACAGCTCTGAGAAGGAGCACCTCCATACCAATGTTGCTATTCATCGAGGACTCGAGGACAGGAGTCTGACTGAATCAGTTCCATTCCGCAAACTCTCCAACCTCTGTGGCTTCAAACCCCACCGTACTGCCAGCTATCGTCAAGCCAGTAGTGAGATGCTTCAATTGTGCTATCATATTCTGAAATCTTCATTGACGAGTCACGGCACTTCGTGGAAATCTGCTCTATCTCTAGTGCTGTTTGTGCTGCAAGCCGCCATTAAACCTGACGCTGGGGTGTCTGCTGCAGAATTCGTTTACAGTGAAACCTCTGACTTATAGCAGAGCTCTTGGAGCAATAACAAGGGTGCCCTCTATGTGAACCGTCTTTTATCCTTCAACATGTAAAAACTTCTACCTGTACATTTCTCCTGTTGTCCCGTCTTGGCATGTTGTTGTTGTGGTCTTCAGTCCTGAGACCGGTTTGATGGAGCTCTCCATGCTACTCTATCTTGTGCAAGCCTCTTCATCTCCTAGTACCTACTGCAGCCTACATCCTTCTGAATCTGCTTAGTGTATTCATCTCTTGGTCTCCCTCTACGATTTTTACCCTCCATGCTGCCCTCCACTACTAAATTGGTGATCCCTTGATGCCTCAGAACATGTCCTACCAACCGATCCCATCTTCTAGTCAAGTTGTGCCACAAACTCATCTTCTCCCCAATTCTATTCTATACGTCCTCATTAGTTATGTGATCTACCCATCTAATCTTCAGCATTCTTCTGCAGCACCACATTTCGAAAGCTTCTATTCTCTTCTTGTCCAAACTATTTGTCGTCCATGTTTCACTTCCATACATGGCTACACTCCATACAAATACTTTCAGAAACGACTTCCTGACATTTAAATCAATACTCGATGTTAACAAATTCCTGTTCTTCAGAAACGCTTTCCTTGCCATTGCCAGTCTACATTTTATATACTCTCAACTTCGACCATCATCAGTTATTTTGCTTCCCAAATAGCAAAACTCCTTTACTACTTTAAGTGTCTCATTTCCTAATCTAAGTCCCTCAGCATCACCCGACTTAATTCGACTACATTACATTATCCTCGTTTTGCTTTTGTTGATGTTCATGTTATATCCTCCTTTCAAGACACTGTCCATTCCGTTCAATTGCTCTTCTAAGTACTTTGCTGTCTTTGACAGAATTACAATGTCATCGGCGAACCTCAAAGTTTTTATTTCTTCTCCATGGATTTTAATAGCTACTCCGAATTTTTCTTTTGTTTCCTTTACTGCTTTCTCAATATACAGATTGAATAGCATTGGGGAGAGGCTACAACCCTGTCTCACTCCCTTGGCGTATGGAGACGAATGTTTTCATATACACTTGTGTTCAAAATTAAAGCAACAAACTGCTATTTCCCCGTCCTGTGTCTAATTCACGATATAATCATACAAACTGTCAACAGACGCCGTTACGATCGTGTTCTGCACTATCAATGGACAACCACGCCAACAATGACGTCAGCGCACCTACCAAGTGGGGTAGTGAAACTTCCTGGCAGATAAAACTGTGTGCCCGACCGAGACTCGAACTCGGGACCTTTGCCTTTCGCGGGCAAGTGCTCTACCAACTGAGCTACCGAAGCACGACTCACGCCCGGTACTCACAGCTTTACTTCTGCCAGTACCTCGTCTCCTACCTTCCAAACATTACAGAAGCTCTCCTGCGAACCTTGCAGAACTAGCACTCCTGGCAGAAGTAAAGCTGTGAGTACCGGCCGTGGGTCGTGCTTCGGTAGCTCAGTTGGTAGAGCACTTGCCCGCGAAAGGCAAAGGTCCCGAGTTCGAGTCTCGGTCGGGCACACAGTTTTAATCTGCCAGGAAGTTTCATATCAGCGCACACTCCGCTGCAGAGTGAAAATCTCATTCTGGAAACATCCCCCAGGCTGTGGCTAAGCCATGTCTCCGCAATATCCTTTCTTTCAGGAGTGCTAGATCTGCAAGGTTCGCAGGAGAGCTTCTGTAAAGTTTGGAAGGTAGGAGACGAGGTACTGGCAGAAGTAAAGCTGTGAGTACCGGGCGTGAGTCGTGCTTCGGTAGCTCAGTTGGTAGAGCACTTGCCCGCGAAAGGCAGAGGTCCCGAGTTCGAGTCTCGGTCAGGCACACAGTTTTAATCTGCCAGGAAGTTTCATATCAGCGCACACTCCGCTGCAGAGTGAAAATCTCATTCTGGAAACATCCCCCAGGCTGTGGCTAAGCCATGTCTCCGCAATATCCTTTCTTTCAGGAGTGCTAGTTCTGCAAGGTTTGCAGGAGGGCTTCTGTAAAGTTTGGAAGGTAGGAGACGAGGTACTGGCAGAAGTAAAGCTGTGAGTACCGGGCGTGAGTCGTGCTTCGGTAGCTCAGTTGGTAGAGCACTTGCCCGCGAAAGGCAAAGGTCCCGAGTTCGAGTCTCGGTCGGGCACACAGTTTTAATCTGCCAGGAAGTTTCATATCAGCGCACACTCCGCTGCAGAGTGAAAGTCTCATTCTGGAAACATCCCCCAGGCTGTGGCTAAGCCATGTCTCCGCAATATCCTTTCTTTCAGGAGTGCTAGTTCTGCAAGGTTCGCAGGAGAGCTTCTGTAAAGTTTGGAAGGTAGGAGACGAGGTACTGGCAGAAGTAAAGCTGTGAGTACCGGGTGTGAGTCGTGCTTCGGTAGCTCAGTTGGTAGAGCATTTGCCCGCGAAAGGCAAAGGTCCCGAGTTCGAGTCTCGGTCGGGCACACAGTTTTAATCTGCCAGGAAGTTTCATATCAGCGCACACTTCGCTGCAGAGTGAAAATCTCATTCTGGAAACATCCCCCAGGCTGTGGCTAAGCCATGTCTCCGCAATATCCTTTCTTTCAGGAGTGCTAGTTCTGCAAGTTTCGCAGGAGAGCTTCTGTAAAGTTTGGAAGGTAGGAGACGAGGTACTGGCAGAAGTAAAGCTGTGAGTACCGGGCGTGAGTCGTGCTTCGGTAGCTCAGTTGGTAGAGCACTTGCCCGCGAGAGGCAACGGTCCCGAGTTCGAGTCTCGGTCGGGCACACAGTTTTAATCTGCCAGGAAGTTTCATATCAGCGCACACTTCGCTGCAGAGTGAAAATCTCATTCTGGAAGTGGGGTAGTGTTTGCAAGGTAGTCCTACATCCACAATCGCTGTGTACACGGTCACAGACGGTGCTGTGCGGCGCAGAGAAGACGTCTACAGACTCTCTACTGTGTAGGGCCATACGAAGAATGGAAGGAGGAGAGTCACAAAATGATGTGGCCCGATGGCTTAACGCGAATTATTCTGTTGTTTCTGGGATGAGGT
The DNA here is from genome assembly GCF_021461395.2 of Schistocerca americana. Classification (NCBI taxonomy): domain Eukaryota; kingdom Metazoa; phylum Arthropoda; class Insecta; order Orthoptera; family Acrididae; genus Schistocerca; species Schistocerca americana. Next base: position 1,126,300,592 of record NC_060119.1, on the reverse strand, counting down.
GACAGTTTATAGAGACCAGAACTGTATCCCGAAGACCACGATAGGGCCGACCACGTGTGACATCAGAAAGAGTGGACCATTATTTAGATGTAAGCGCGTACCGTCTTAGTACTGCACTGCAACTGGGATCTGACCTTGCAGCATCACCTGTACGTCTTGTAACGAGATAAACGGGGTACAGAAGGTTTTAGCAGAGTGGCCTTTATTGTCGGGGACCTGCTGTCTGTTTACCTCTGACATGTCTTCACAGAAGGGAACGTCTAGAGTGGAACCGTCAAAGTGTCAGCTGGACGGTCGAACGGTGGGCCAATGTTCTTTTCAAAGATGAGTCCCGATTTGGTCTGAAGAGTGATTATCGACGGATTCGCATTTGGAGGACACGTGGAGTACGATTTTGGGACCCAGACATCGCGCAGAGAGACCGAAATTCTACATCTACATCTACATTTATATTCCGCAAGCGGAGGGCTCCTTACGTGCCACTGTCATTACCTCCCTTTCCTGTTCCAGTCGCGTATGGTTCGCGGGAAGTTCGACTGCCGGAAAGCCTCCGTGCGCGCTCGAATCTCTCTAATTTTACATTCGTGATCTCCTCGGGAGGTATAAGTAGGGGGAAGCAATATATTCGATACCTCATCCAGAAACGCACCCTCTCGAAACCTGGACAGCAAGCTACACCGTGATGCAGAGCGCCTCTCTTGCAGAGTCTGCCACTTGAGTTTGCTAAACATCTCCGTAACGCTATCACGCTTACCAAATAACCCTGTGACGAAACGCGCCACTCTTCCTTGGATCTTCTCTATCTCCTCTGTCAACCCGACCTGGTACGAATCCCACACTGATGAGCAATACTCAAGTATAGGTCGAACGAGTGTTTTGTAAGCCGCCTCCTTTGTTGATGGACTACATTTTCTAAGGACTCTCCCAATGAATCTCAACTTGGCAGCCTCCTTACCAACAATTAATTTTATATGATCATTCCACCTCAAAGCGTTCCGCACGCATACTTCCAGATATTTTACAGAAGTAACTGCTACCAGTGTTTGTTTCGCTATCATATAATCATACAATAAAGGATCCTTCTTTCTATGTATTTGCAATACAATTACATTTGTCTATGTTAAGGGTCAGTTGCCACTCCCTGCACCAAGTGCCTATCCACTGCAGATCTTCCTGCATTTCGCTGCAATTTTCTAATGCTGCAACTTCTCTGTATACTACAGCATCATCCGCGAAAAGCCGCATGGAACTTCCGACACTATCTACTACGTCATTTATATATATTGTCAAAAGCAATGGTCCCATAACACTCCTCTGTGGCACGCCAGAGGTTACTTTAACGTCTGTAGACGTCTCTCCATTGAGAACAACATGCTGTGTTCTGTTTGCTAAAAACTCTTCAGTCCAGCCACTTACTTTGTTTATCAGGCGACAGTGCGGAACTATATCGAACGCCTTCCGGAAGTCAGGGAAAATGGCATCTACCTGGGAGCGTGTATCTAATATTTTCTGGGTCTCATGAACAAATAAAGCGAGTTGGGTCTCACACGATCGCTATTTTCGGAATCCATGATGATTCCTACAGAGTAGATTCTGGGTCATGATACGCGAGCAAAAAACATGTTCTAAAATTCTACAACAGATCGATGTCAGAGAAGACGTTGAGAAGGATCCATAATGGTGTGGGCAGGGATTATGTTGACCATTCGAACACCTCTTCATGAAATTTTACGAGTGAACCAGCAAGATTTAACTGGTGTCACGAACGTGAGGAGGTCTTTAGATCTCATACGCAGTTGTTGCGAGGTGCTGTAGGCCCAGATTTCATATTGTTGTAAGATAATGCTAGCCGCATAGATGTTTTTTTTTTTTGGAAACAGAAGATACTGAACGCATGGTGTGGTCTGCACACTATCCCGATAGAGCACGTCTGGGATGCACTATGGAGACGAGTTGCATCATGTCAGCATCCATCAACCACTCTCCAAGACTTGTGGGCAGCTCTGCATGAAGAATGGGCGTTATTGCCTCAACATGAGATTGATGACATCGTTCACTGCTGTCCCGTCGTTATCAGGCCTATATTGATGCCAGAGATGATCACACCTCATACTGAGCACATTAACCACTAGTCAGACTGTGTGTGCAAATCCGTTAAGATGAAAAAGAAAACGAACATTTTTGTCTACCATTATGCATATTGCAGTTCATTATGTTCTATATTCTCTACATTGATTCTACACTCCTGGAAATGGAAAAAAGAACACATTGACACCGGTGTGTCAGACCCACCATACTTGCTCCGGACACTGCGAGAGGGCTGTACAAGCAATGATGACACGCATGGCACAGCGGACACACCAGGAACCGCAGTGTTGGCCGTCGAATGGCGCTAGCTGCGCAGCATTTGTGCACCGCCGCCGTCAGTGTCAGCCAGTTTGCCGTGGCATACGGAGCTCCATCGCAGTCTTTAACACTGGTAGCATGCCACGACAGCGTGGACGTGAACCGTATGTGCAATTGACGGACTTTGAGCGAGGGCGTATAGTGGGCATGCGGGAGGCCGGGTGGACGTACCGCCGAATTGCTCATGGGGTCTCCACAGTACATCGATGTTGTCGCCAGTGGTCGGCGGAAGGTGCACGTGCCCGCCGACCTGGGACCGCACCGCAGCGACGCACCGATGCACGCCAAGACCGTAGGATCCTACGCAGTGCCGTAGGGGACCGCACCGCCACTTCCCAGCAAATTAGGGACACTGTTGCTCCTGGGGTATCGGCGAGGACCATTCGCAACCGTCTCCATGAAGCTGGGCTACGGTCCCGGACACCGTTAGGCCGTCTTCCGCTCACGCCCCAACATCGTGCAGCCCGCCTCCAGTGGTGTCGCGACAGGCATGAATGGAGGGACGAATGGAGACGTGTCGTCTTCAGCGATGAGAGTCGCTTCTGCCTTGGTGCCAATGATGGTCGTATGCGTGTTTGGCGCCGTGCAGGTGAGCGCCACAATCAGGACTGCATACGACCGAGGCACACAGGGCCAACACCCGGCATCATGGTGTGGGGAGCGAATTCCTACACTGGCCGTGCACCACTGGTGATCGTCGAGGGGACACTGAATAGTGCACGGTACATCCAAACCGTCATCGAACCCATCGTTCTATCATTCCAAGACCGGCAAGGGAACTTGCTGTTCCAACAGGACAATGCACGTCCGCATGTATCCCGTGCCACCCAACGTGCTCTAGAAGGTGTAAGTCAACTACCCTGGCCAGCAAGATCTCCGGATCTGTCCCCCATTGAGCATGTTTGGGACTGGATGAAGCGTCGTCTCACGCGGTCTGCACGTCCAGCACGAATGCTGGTCCAACTGAGGCGCCAGGTGGAAATGGCATGGCAAGCCGTTCCACAGGACTACATCCAGCATCTCTACGATCGTCTCCATGGGAGAATAGCAGCCTGCATTGCTGCGAAAGGTGGATATACACTGTACTAGTGCCGACATTGTGCATGCTCTGTTGCCTGTGTCTATGTGCCTGTGGTGCTGTCAGTGTGATCATGTGATGTATCTGACTCCAGGAATGTGTCAATAAAGTTTCCCCTTCCTGGGACAATGAATTCACGGTGTTCTTATTTCAATTTCCAGGAGTGTACTTTAATGTCACCTGTTTATACTGTTTTGTGGCAAAATAAACGCAACCTTGCAAAATTTCCGTTTGTTGCTTTAATTTTGGACACCAGTGTAATTAGAGATCTACGCACGTGTTCTCACGTTATATTATGTAGATATGGATGGAGCCAGGGCGCATTTACAAACCCCTTACGCTGGCCCTTACCACAGCTTGGTGTGTGATGAGCACACATTGGAGATGCTGCTAAATGGTAAGCGGACGATTGCATCTTTGGAGAGGCTGAAGCCAGCCTACCTGGTACCAGGCGATGTTTCTACGGACGGACCGGCGTAACATTATCGCCCGATACCTACACCAGAAGATGCAGGCTCTATTACGAAATTTTTGACCAACTCTACAAACGACGGCCACGAAACTCTTGCCTCTGCCACGTGCTCGACGTCTGGATCTCAAACTATGGAAACAAGCGAAGACTCGTTACGCTCCTACATCTGGTGGTCTCAACGAAAGCATTGACACACGTTATGTTGCTGCTGAAGAATCTTCAAGCATTACAGCGGCTGTTTACAGAGTTTGATAATTAGCGAAGACCAAGAGCTGTGGCCTCTTAATATTAATAGCGATCTTGTTAATATTTTAGTTTAACGTGGTCTTGTTCAGGTACATAATCATAGTTATCCCATTAACGACGAGGGAAGAAAGTTTGCTGACACTTACTATTACAGAAATCTTTCTAATGGCGAAAAAGTCAATGGGACCTCGCCTCTTTACTCTTTATGAAAGGATTCAGTGTATCCTTTCTGTTGTAAAATGTTTTTGCAAAAGTGTAAGTAGTTCCGTCTGATATGAACGGATTTTCGGATTGGCAGCATTTATCATTAACTCTGAAAAGACACGAAACAAGCGATTCCCACAATGAAAATGTGAAGTCATGGGTACAACTGAATAATATGTTACAAACAAAGAACACTGCAAATCAGATGCAACTGAGACTAACAGAGATGGAAAAAAAGCACCGGTGTGATGTACTAGAAAGTATTATTGCTGTTAGCCGGCCGGAATGGCCGAGCGGTTCTAGGCGCTTCAGTCTGGAACCGCGCTGCTGCGACGGTCGCAGGTTCGAATCCTGCCTCGGGAATTGATGTCTGTGATGTCCTTAGGTTAGTTAGGTTTAAGTAGTTCTAAGTCTAGGGGACTAATGACTTCAGATGTTAAGTCCCATAGTGCTTAGAGCCATTTGAACCATTTATTATTGCTGTTATTAAGTTTTTGTCGCGACAATGTCTTGCTTTTCGCGGTCCTTCCAAAAAACTATATGAACATGATAATTGAAATTTTTTGAAAAGCACTAGAGATGCTGGCATCTTTTGATCCAGTTATTCGAAGAATTGAATCAAAATCTGATTCTCAAGTCGGATGGGATGGTTCACTATTTAGGAGATCACATTCAAAATGAAAGTATTGATTTACTAGGCGCAATGATAAAAAAAACATATTTTGAAGAAATTAAGAGAATCTAAATATTTTTCCATCTTATTAGGCCGCACACCAGATGCAAGCCATACAGAAAAAAAATAGCAGTAGTACTTAGGCATGTTTATCTACATCACACAGACAAGAAAGTAGATATATGTGAACATTTCATTCGTTTCTGTGCGATTATTAGTTCAACTGGGGAGGGTTTGTTAAATTTCGTTTTGAATTTATTTTCTGAATTGAACCTGGACATTCAAAATTTGCGCGTACAAGGTTATGGTAATGGCTCTAACACGCGTAGAAAACACAACGGACTGCAGAAAAGAATTTTGGATATCAATAAGCGTGCATTTTACATCCCATGCTCAGCTCAGAGCTTAAACTTAGTGGTAAATGATGCAGCAAATATTTCTCACGAGACCATCATTTTTTTCGATGTAATTCAAAAAATTTACGTCTTATTTTCATCATCAACATTGGGCGGTTCATTTGCAAACATTTACCAGTCTGAAGCTTTAAGTGCTACGATATGGTCTAGCAGGATTGAAGCAATCAAGCCCTTACGGTCCTACACAGAAAACGTATTTGAAGCTTTGTTGGAAACATCAGAAGCTACTTCTACTTGGGATTGTACCATCACTCTCAAAGCGATGAGCTTGTTTGACAAATTCACACAGATCGCACAGATGAAAACTTTGAAACAGTTTTAAAGGAAGCTACCAACATGGCAAATAAACGAAACCTTAAGCAAGTTTCCCTCCAGTAAATACAGGGTGTTTCAAAATGAATATACGGGTTTTAAGGCTTCCTAGCGTTTATAACATTCTACTTATAATTATAAATAATATATCAAATGAAAGAGCAACTTAAACAGATTTGTTTGTATGCCCGTGCGAAAAGGGAAGAGTATGGAACGACCAAGAACAAATGAAAAACATCTTGAACGAGCTAGAGTCTTATCACACGTAGTCCCAAGAAATCAGTTCGTCCTTGTCGTTCGCACTTGTTACAAGCTCTAAAGCCTACGGTGTACGTGCCAGCTTCGCAAATGAAATTTTGCTGCATGCGATGAAGATTTTCTGTATCGTGTCGTCTTCAATGGTGAATCGACATTTCACCTAAATGGAAATGTGAACACACGTAATGTGTGTATCTGGGGGGTTAGCAAATCCCCACAAGATGATACAGTTGCAACGAGACGCCACCGGACTTTTTCGGTGAAGCAACTGGAACTTGTGTTTCTCAGCAGCAAAATGGTGCGCCATCTCACAGGCATAACTCAGCACGCGACTGGTTAAACGAAGTTGTACCCGACCGCTGAATTGGCCGCAAGAGCTAGTTTTATATTATCTTCATGTTCACACACGATCTGATCCCATGCGATTTTTGCCTCTGAGGGTTCATAAAGGATGACGTGCATGCGTCTCCGCTACCAGGTGATCTATCCGACTTGTTGCAACAATTGCTATAGACATAGTGATCAAGGGTTTGGACAAATTCGCCTATTGACACGATGTGTGACAATGGTGCTCACATTGAACACTTTTAGGAAAAAGTGTTATAGTTTCTCTTTCATTTGATGTATTATATACAATCGTAAGATAAATATAATAAATGCTGCAAAGCCTTAAAACCCGTATATTCATTTTGAAACACCCTGTATACTTCGCCCAAGAAGAAAATCGACTCAGTTTCAGTATGAACATCGTGACGAAGTTTTGTTAGATCCCCAAATTAAATTTCAAAGTAGAGTTTTTTTCCGAATTCTAGACCAGACATTTTCTTAACAGTGAAGAGTTAAAAAGTTTAGAAGATGTTTTTGTTTTTTTCAGTAGTACATTATTTAGTTACCCTAAAGAAGAACTGATGAAACGTTGTAAATATCTGTATATGATACTTAAAACGTCGTTCAAGGAATGAAACCGACTCTGACAATACTAATTTGTACAACGAAATTTACGCATTAAGGTTACATTTTCTAGAAAATCAGTCTTGTGATCCACATACGATTCTTCAATATCTTTTCAAAAATGATTTAACAGAAACTTTTCCCAGCACAGTAATAGCGCTAGTCACAGTTGCACCCGTTGAAAGATCATTTTCGAAATTAAAAATAAAAAACTTTCTAAGCTCAACAATCCATCAACAGACGTACAAATTTGGCTATTATTTCAGTAGAACAGTTTGGATTCTAGACGGGTAATAGAAGATTTTGCAATTATGAAAGCAAGATAAGTTCAATTTGTGTGAGTATATGTGTCGAAGAAACTTTCACTGAAGTCAGTAAACAAGGTAGAATTAAAGTGTTCCTGGATTTGCCAACAGTGAGTCTCATTTGTATGCAATAGTCACTGAAACAGTATGTAACTGGATTTTCCTTCTGTGAAAATTATTATTAAAGAAATTCTACATCACGGAAATGCCGATGAAAAGTTTTTAATACGAATGTTGTTGGGAGGGGGGAGAGGGGGGTAGCTGACAAACGGTACGTGAAGGAGTTTGATTTAAACTGATTTGTACGCAGTTGATTTAAATGATTCCAGTGCACGATAAAAACAACTGTTGTTCCATTTCAAAAATTCTCTGTGCTGTAACTCTTTGGAAAATTACAGAATAAACTCTGTTCATAGCTCCGCAGAAAGTGTAACGTTTCTTGTGTTGACATACTGCAATAAATTTTCCAGTCACCTATTAGTCTGTAAGGTACAGAGGCAAACAATTTTACTGAAGCACACTAAATTATAAATTAGTCCTCAGCTATCATGATGAAAGAGGATCTGCCATCAGCAAGCCCAACGGCAGGGCAATTGCCGTCCAGATCGTTGTCTTCGATATGCTAAGAAGAAGAACTAGAGGTTGCGATGTCACGAGCTTTCTCGTTTAACTAGTGACGTAATGAATGTGCCGTCTACGCATCTGACTACGTAACTTATATGGGCACTATAATGGCTTATATTTGACTATATGTTGAACCATAAATGAAATAAATAGCTGTCATTACAAGATTCTGTGCGTCAGGAAAAAACCTTTAGTTACAACTATGACGTTCATTCACTGATCAATAACAGAAATATTTATCACAAAGAAAACGAATCGAATATCGTGAAAAAGATGCTCTGCTGGTGGAGTAGACACGACGATGCACAGCACGATCTAAAAAAAGGAAAGAAACGTATTTATAGAAATCAGATCTAGTATCGCAAGAAAACTTGCGCTCGTACATCTTCAGTGCAGAAAGCGATACACAGTTGGTGAAATATGTACGAATCATGAAAATGGAAGCGATTACCGTATCGTAAATTTACCTTAACTATTTATAGGGAAGAATACAATGACGTATCGAAAAGAACCTCTACAGCTGTAGTGGAGGCCATGACACAGTGAAAAAGAAGAGAGAACGATTCACAGTACACGCGAAAACATAAACCGAACAACAGACATCAGAATGCACGCCAGGAAGTAGGTGACTTCACAGCGGCCGTTACTGCTACGACAGTAGTCAAAGCCGATGGTTAGTACCGCATATTGTTCCTCTCGATCCCAAATTGGTATTATTGAAGTTCAGAGTAGGCACAAAGAGCTGCTTTCTGTTCGTCATTAGGAACCAAAAGAAATATAAAGGAAAAAAATCTGCCGTATTATTTTGTGTAAAGTGATTTTAAAGAAAAAACTACAATTTGAAGCTGACTTTTTTCCACAATGAAGCGCTCTCGCAGTTCACTGTGTGTTCGGCAGAGACAGATTTATTGGAAGAATCGTAAAGAGACATCCGGTTACAAAACCCTTGTTTAAACAGTTCTTAACGCGGCTGCTGTTCGTCGGTCTGAGACCCGAAAAGGCAGTCAAATGAAAACGAGACGGATGGAAAAAAGTAAGTACATTGTTCATTACTTCAAAAGTAATCGCCACAAGTGTTAATATTTTGAAATCAGAATGCACGCCAGGAAGTAAATTAATGCAGAAAAATGTTTGCGATTGCCTATGGACACATGACGGCCTATGGCCAGCAATGTCATTCTTCAGGACTTACGGAAATTGCGCGGGGAGAGATCGGACTCTATGGAGGATGTATAGCGGCTTCCCAGCAAAACTTCCGCGGCGTAGACGAAGCACCCTTGGCAACGTTTGGGCGGGAATTACCCTGCTACCGAATGCTGGCGAGGCCTTACACATCCTCCATATTGTACTGTACCGCCCCCTCCACCCCCCCCCCCCCCCCCCCTCCCGGCTATATCCGTATTTTTACACTATTGACAACACCTGTCCACCGTTTTCCGGCCTCAGAGATCCACAATGCAAGAGGATCTGCCATCAGCAAGCCCAACGGCAGTGAAAATACCGTCCAGATCGTTGTCTTTGATAAGCTAAGACGAAGAATTAGAGGTTGCGATGTCACGAGCACTCTCGTTTAACGAGTGACGTAATGAATATGCCGTCTACGCATCTGACTGCGTAACTTATATGGACGCTATAATAGCATATATTTGACTATATGTTGAACCATAAATGAAATAAATAGCTGTCATTACAAGATTCTGTGCGTCAGGAAAAAACCTTTAGTTACAACTATGACGTTCATTCACTGATCAATAACAGAAATATTTATCACAAAGAAAACGAATCGAATATCGTGAAAAAGATGTTCTGCCGGTGGAGTAGACACGACGATACACAGCACGATCTAAAAAAAGGAAAGAAACCTATTTACAGTAAAGAAATCAGATCCAGTATCGCAAGAAAACTTGCGAGACGACTCAGTCTTAGTATCGATGCGTATTAGTAAATCCATCATTCCTCATCTGTTTCTCACACGTCATAGTAGTTCTGCATCGTTGATCAACCCTGAGCAACTTGCATTCGCCGCTGATTTTGCTGGAAATTCTTCATTTTTGGGACAGATTTTGCTGTCACACCTTTCGTACCCGAACATCATCAGCGACTTCCCCGATTGTGTTTCGGCGATAGTTCATGATTATTTCTTTCACTTTTCCCACGATTTTATTGTTTGACGATGTGCTGGGACGTCCAGGACAGACGTCATCTGCAGCGTCTTCGGGGCCTTTAACGAAACACTTATAGCCCCGCGACACCTTGTCCCACTCATATTGACTCACCAAGGGCACAATCAATTGCCGATACTACCGAGACGCATGTAACCTTTTGACAGCTAACAACAGACTAAATGGGCGATACGGGTTACGCTCTACAGGCACCTTCCAGACAACTTTACCGACACGACGACGAAAAAAATCGCGTGAATCTAACACAACAAGGGAAATTAATAGCTCCTTTTGGTTCTTAAACAGACCTTGTAACATGATTCTTCCCTGGCTGTTTTAGTCAGCACGGAAGATCCACAGACACGCTCAACACATTTCAGTGGTAATTTCCAAGAATGATTGCCTATCGAAGTCGCGGGCTCTAAATGATACATATCGAATGTGCGATTGTAAACCGTTCATGAGACTCTGGTGGCGGGCGTTATGATCAATTATTTGTGATCATCATTTTTATCAGTTTTCCGTCGTTCCTTTAGATGCTCTAAATTACATACGTCGGTGAATTATTTGTGGTTTGCTTGCGAAACCCGGACGATTCCTGTCGATAGTGAGCGTAATGTCTGGTGTTCTTGACGTTTCTTCGGCGTATTCTCTCACATGGAAAAATCTAATTCCATGCTTATCCAGCGTAGACAATTGTTTGACTTTTTGTCGAGTATATAGAGTACTACCGGAGGAGGAAAGGAGGGACTGTGTAGACTGTGATGTTGCGAAGTGTGTAAAACTTCGTAAGAGGAGTTTCGAAGCTGAAACACCGGTACAATTTCATTGCAGACAGTGCGGAAAACGAACGAGTATCAGGAAGAATACGTGGTTCGACTCTTCCAAATTATCTATCCAGACCAGCGTAATTCTTCTATCTTGCTGGACTCGAGACTACACCTTGCAAGCAACAGCATCGGAAACTGACTTATCTGCTATTACTGTGTGTGACTATTTCGGGTTTTTCAGAGAAGTGTGTTATGTGGTAGTGACAAATGACAGCGTACCAATTGGTGGACCGAGTAAAGTTGTGGAGGTGGACGAATCTCATATACGAGGTGCGGCTAGAAAAAAACCGGACTGATGCTGGAAAAAACATTTATTTACAATTATTTACAATTTCATGTTATCTCCTTCAATGTACTCTCCTCCTCGGTCTCTACACCGCTCCATACGAATTTTCCACTGTTCATAGCAATGCTGCAGATCATTTTCGGTAAGTCCATACATTACTTCCGTCGCTTTTTCTTTTACTGCTTCAACAGTCTCAAATCTAGTTCCTTTCAAAGCTGACTTGACTTTAGGGAAAAGAAAAAAGTCACAGGGGGCCAAATCAGGTGAGTAGGGTGGATGATCTAAGATGGGAATGTTGTGTTTTGCCAAAAACGTCTTCACTGAAAACGCACTGTGAGCTGGGGCATTGTCTTGGTGAAGGATCCATGACATTTTTCTCCACAAATCGTTCCGTTTTCTCCGTACTCGCTCACGTAGGGTAGCCAGGACGCTAATGTAGTAATGCTGATTCACTGTTTGTCCCTCTGGTACCCAATCAATGTGCACAATCCCTTTGATGTCAAAAAAAAAACAATCATCATTGCCTTGAATTTCGATTTTGACATTCGTGCTTTTTTTGTCGTGGAGAACCAGGAGTTTTCCAGTGCATCGATTGGCGTTTAGTTTCGGGATCGTAAGTAAAAAACCACGATTCATCGCAAGTAATAACATTTTGTAAGAAGGTGGGATCAGTTTCAATGTTTTCCAGGATGTCAGAACAAATCATTCTTCGGCGTTCCTTCTGTTCAATTGTGAGACACTTTGGAACCATTTTTGAACACACTTTGTTCATGTTGAAACTTTCATGAAGAATCTGCCTAACACTTTCCTTGTCAACTCCTGTTAACTCAGACACTGCTCTGATTGTTAAACGGCGATCTTGTCGAACAAGTTTACCGATTTTTTCAATGTTTGCATCAGTTTTTGCTGACAATGGTCTGCCAGTGCGAGTGTCATCACTGGTGTCTTCGCGGCCATCTTTATATCGTTTAAACCACTCAAATACTTGTGTTCGCGATAAACAATCATCGCCGTACACTTGTTGTAACATTACAAACGTTTCACTTACAGATTTTCCTAGTTTGAAACAAAATTTGATGTTAACACGCTGTTCTTTCTGTACACTCAACATTTTCCGACGCACAGACAAAACGTCAACTACTTAAAACAGACGCCACGGGCAGACTGAGTGCAGGAGGCAGATGAAACTCGAGCAGTAGGCGGAGCGAGAGACACGTGACAGGCCCCGCGACTTTCAGCCTTATTGCATTCGTTTTATTGTTTCACCAGTACTAGTCCGGCTTTTTTCTAGCCACACCTTGTAGCTAGAAGGAAGAACCAGAGAGGATGACCTTCAAAGAGTGAAGTCGATCATATTAAGGTCTTCGGTGGAATAGAAAGAGAGTCCCGGAAGTGTTTCATTGTGAGAGTATTGTCCAGAGACAAGGTTGCTTTAGTGGGTCTGGTAAAGCACTTCATATTGCCTGGTACTAAAGTCATTACAGACGGGTTTCAGTCCTACAAGATTCTGAAAGCTGAAGGATTCGACCACGAGTTCGTGAACCATTCTGTAGAGTTCCTGTCTTCGGATGACCCCAGTGTGCACACGCAGAACATCGAGCAGCTATGGAAACCTGTGAAGTCTTCCATTAAAAGAGAAGGGTGTCCAGGACAAAGAGACGAACTGTACTTGTTTCAGTACCTCTATTTCCAAAACTTGCGTTTGTAGGGAAAAGTTAACGCATGTGACACTCTGCCGATATTCTTGCGTGATATTGGCAGAGTTTACCCTGGATATGGCAAAAAGAGAACTGTCCCTGTAGCGTACACATCATATGGACTTTCACATAACGACTACACCGACGACGAGTAAGGTAAATCGTCTCCTTTGTAATTACAAGTACTTTTGTAACACTCTTCTTTTGTTGTTGCTGTATTTACCACTGCAAACACACTCATAACGCCCGCCACCAGAGTCGCATAATCGATTTACAATCTGTCTGCAATGAAATTGTACCGGTATTTCAGCTTCGAAACTCCTCTTACGAAGTTTTACACACTTCGCAACACCACAGTCTACACAGTCCCTCCTTTCCTCCTCCGGTAGTACTCTATATACTCGACAAAAAGTCAAACAATTGTCTACGCTGGATAAGCATGGAATTAGATTTTTCCATGTGAGAGAATACGCCGAAGAAACGTCAAGAACACCAGACATTACGCTCACTATCGACAGGAATCGTCCGGGTGTCGCAGGCAAACCACAAATAATTCACCGACGTATGTAATTTAGAGCATCTAAAGGAACGACGGAAAACTGATAAAAATGATGATCACAAATAATTGATCCTAACGCCCGCCACCAGAGTCTCATGAACGATTTACAATCGCACGTTCGATATGTATCGTTTAGAGCCCGCGACTTCGATAGGCAATCATTCTTGGAAATTACCAGAGACAAGGTCAATTTAGTGGGTCTGATAAAGCACTTCATACTGCCAGGTACTAAAGTCATTACAGACGGGTTTCAGTCCTACAAGACTCTGAAAGCTGAAGGATTCGACCACGAATTCGTGAACCATTCTGTAGAGTTCCTGTCTTCGGATGACCCCAGTGTGCACACGCAGAACATCGAGCAGCTATGGAAACCTGTGAAGTCTTCCATCAAAAGAGAAGGGCGTCCAGGACAAAGAGACGAACTGTACTTGTTTCAGTACCTCTATTTTCAAAACTTGCGTTTGCAGGGAAAAGTTAACGCATGTGACACTCTGCCGATATTCTTGCGTGATATTGGCAGAGTTTACCCTGGATATGGCAAAAAGAGAACTGTCCCTGTAGCGTACACATCACATGGACTTTCACATAACGACTACACCGACGACGAGTAAGGTAAGTCGTCTCCTTTGTAATTACAAGTACTTTTGTAACGCTCTTCTTTTGTTGTTGCTGTAATGGTTCAAATGGTTCAAATGGTTCTAAGCACTATGTTACTTAATATCTAAGGTCATCGGTCCCCTACACTTAGAACTACTTAAGCCTAACTAACGTAAGGACAGCACACACATCCATGCCCGAGGCAGGATTCGAACCTGCAACCGTAGCAGCAGCGCGGTTCCAGACTGAAGCGCCTAAACCGCTCGTCCACAGCGGCCGGCTTTGCTGTAGTGACCACTGTAAACACACTCATAACGCCCGCTACCAGAGTCGCATAATCGTTTTACAATCACAAGTTCGTTATGTATCGTTGGACCCCGCGACTTCGATAGGCAATCATTCTTGGAAATTGCCGACGTTACAAAAAAGACGCTGTGCATCACGGAGAGGGTTATTTGATGGAATTCAGAGAGCCTACGTTCCAAAACGAATTACGAAACATACTTTCTCCCCCAACGTACATCCGGCGTAATGATCACAGAGAGATTCCGGCTCATAAGAACGGGTACAGACTGTATTTCTTCCCGAGTACCACACGCGAACTGAACAGGAAACGGAGACAAGGGGTTTCATTGGCACCCTCCGCCACACACCGCACGAGAGCTCACTGAGTACAGACGCAGACGTGGGTGTCACGAGCCGGCACAACGGACGCAGGCACTGAAAGCATCTTCAGCACCTTCCTGAGAAAACACGACAGTTTCCTGACCGCAGCACGGAAGATTGTTTCCATCAGTAGCTGACACACAAAAGGCGAGCAGCTAGCCGTTTATGTCGGAAGTTCGCGGAAACTCACCATCGGCATCGGGCAGGCTCAGCGCCAGCGGGTTTGCCAGCTTGAAGTAGAACTCCAACTCCTCCTTCGGGTCGTCCGGTTCTCCCATGGTGTCTGCACGGCGGCACGGAAATTTTGAGCGCGCGTTGGCGGTAATGAAACGTCAATTGCCAAAGAGTTTCGGCAACAGATTCTGAATTTTCTGTCGTCTCAGTCCCATGCCCGAGTGGCAATCGCCAGGCAACGAAGTGCCGCCCGCGTTCATTGTCGGAAACAATGGTGCTCGGGAAGTTCCTTGCCAGCGTCTGTTCATCGTACCTTACTATACAGGGTGTTACAAAAAGGTACGGCCAAACTTTCAGGAAACATTCCTCACACACAAATAAAGAAAAGATGTTATGTGGACATGTATCCGGATACGCTTAATTTTCATGTTAGAGCTCATTTTAGTTTCGTCAGTATGTACTGTACTTCCTCGATTCACCGCCAGTTCGCCCAATTGAAGGAAGGTAATGTTGACTTCCGTGCTTGTGTTGACATGTGACTCATTGCTCTACAGTACTAACATCAAGCACATCAGTACGTGGCATCAACAGGTTAGTGTTCATCACGAACGTGGTTTTGCAGTCAGTGCAATGTTTACAGATGCGGAGTTGGCAGATGCCCATTTGATGTATGGATTAGCACGGGGCAATAGCCGTGGCGCGGTACGTCTGTGTCGAGACAGATTTCCAGAACGAAGGTGTCCCGACAGGAAGACGTTCGAAGCAATTGATCGGCGTCTTAGGGAGCACGGAACATTCCAGCCTATGACTCGCGACTGGGGAAGACCTAGAACGACGAGGACAGCTGCAATGGACGAGGCAATTCTTCGTGCAGTTGACGATAACCCTAATGTCAGCGTCAGAGATGTAGCTGCTGTACAAGGTAACGTTGACCACGTCACTGTATGGAGAGTGCTACGGGAGAGCCAGTTGTTTCCGTACCATGTACAGCGTGTGCAGGCACTATCAGCAGCTGATTGGCCTCCAAGGGTACGCTTCTGCGAATGGTTCATCCAACAATGTCTCAATCCTCATTTCAGTGCAAATGTTCTCATTACGGATGAGGCTTCATTCCAACGTGATCAAATTGTAAATTTTCACAATCAACATGTGTGGGCTGACGTGAATCCGCACGCAATTACGCAATCACGTCATCAACACAGATTTTCTGTGAACGTTTGGGCAGGCATTGTTGGTGATATCTTGATTGGGCCCCATGTTCTCCCACCTACGCTCAATGGAGCACGTTATCATGATTTCGTACGGGATACTCTACCGGTGCTGCTAGAACATGTGCCTTTACAAGTACGACACAACATGTGGTTCATGTACGATGGAGCTCCTGCACATTTCAGTAGAAGTGTTCGTACGCTTCTCAACAACAGATTCGGTGACCGATGGATTGGTAGAGGCGGACCAATTCCATGGCCTCCACGCTCTCCTGACCTCAACCCTCTTGACTTTCATTTATGGAGGCATTTGAAAGCTCTTGTCTACGCAACCCCGGTACCAAATGTAGAGACTCTTCGTTCTCGTATTGTGGACGGCTGTAATACAATACGCCATTCTCCAGGGCTGCATCAACGCATCAGGGATTCCATGCGACGGAGGGTGGATGCATGTATCCTCGCTAACGGAGGACATTTTGAACATTTCCTGTAACAAAGTGTTTGAAGTCACGGTGGTACGTTCTGTTGCTGTGTGTTTCCATTCCATGATTAAAGCGATTTGAAGAGAAGTAATAAAATGAGCTCTAACGTGGAAAGTAAGCGTTTCCGGACACATGTCCACATAATATATTTTCTTTCTTTGTGTGTGAGGAATGTTTCCGACACAACGGTGAAAAATGCAATGACAGACGCATTTAAAATATGTAGTATGTTTTCACTAAAAGTGCAAAGAACGGTGATGTAGACTACAGTAAAATATAGTGAGGTGATGCTGAGGCAGCTACAATAGGAAATCAGACACGAAAAGCTGTAGCAGCATTTTACTGTTTCTGTGGAGAGATTACTGACGATGGCCCAAGTGGAGAGGATAAATAATGGAGACTGGCTATAGCAACGAAATCGTTTCTGACCAGGGGCGGTTGTAGAAGTCTGCCAAGGGTGGGGTGGGGGGTGGGCTAATTGGTGGAAGGGGGATTGGGGGAATGGAATATCGCTTAACGAAAGGAGAGTTGGGGTCCTCCACCGACAAATTGGTAAAATTTGGTGTTGCTTAAAGTAGTTGTTGGTAACTGTTTTGGAGTTCAAGGCAAAAGGAACTTATTTTCACACGGGAGATTTTATAAATTACATAAACCTAGGGTTACCAGACGTCCCCATTTACGCGAACATGTCCTCATTTTTGACGTGAAATGTAGCGTCCGCATACATTTTTGCGATTTCTGTTAACGTCCGCATTTTTTGGTTTTGAGAATGAAGATCTTTTGATTTTTGTTTTCATGTCGTATCGTCATCAATTTATGTACTTTTTACTACGGTCATTGAATTGCATCATTTGTTATTAGCTTAAATTCGATCTGTTACACTCACAAAATCGAAAATATCGATTTGTATTGCACACAAAATATGTATCTTTTACCTTCGAGATAGCTGCTTCGACTGTAGGTAGTATCTATGGTCAAAGCATAGCTGTGATTGTCTACGCGCTGTTTGTTTTTGTGTGACACACGTGTTTTTAGCGAACTTGTTGTTCATGCAGCTGCATTTTTACTTTCCGTATTCATCTTATTGGGTAAGTTTCGTGAATTTCAAAATATAGCTTATGGCACAGAATTATAGTTAAGTTTTGTAAGTGAAGACTTTTTCATGGTTTAGCTGAACAATACGTTTTGATCATTCTTTGTTTAACTTTTGTTTAAGATAATTTCTCATCACGCCAAAGAGGAAGTGTGCATTTACGGATAAACTCCGAGAAAAATATCCGAGCTTTCGTCCTGGAAGAGTTCAATGGGAAGCAGAATGTATGGTTTGTTGCCCAGGGACCCATGTATCTAAATCAAATCACGGCACCAGCGATCTGGAAGTGCACATGAAAACATAAAAACATATGAAGTGTGTTAGAGGTGCAAGTTCGTCAGGTAAAGTGAGTAATTTTTTTACAAAACCCTGTGCTGAACTGGACACCAAAGTAAGTGCTGCTGAAGGAACTCTTGCTTACCGTACTGTGTTTCATCACAGCAGTTACAAATCTATGGACTGTACAAGCGGACTGTTGAGAGAAATTTTCCATGACTCGTCCACATCATCAAAAATCTCGTGTGGACGTACCAAAACTAAAGCAATAGTGAATTCAGTTCTAGCACCTCATTCACTAGAATGCATCATGAAAGATGTGGAGTGCATTCCTATTGTTGGTGTCTTGACAGATGCTAACAACCATGGGAATATTAAAATGATCCCCGTTATAGTTCATTACTTTGATCACAGGAATGGAGGACTGCAAATTAAACTTCTAAATATAGAAAGTAGGCCAAATGAAACTGCAGAAATTATTTCAACATATATCAGTGATACGCTTAACAAGTTTAAAATTAAGAACAAATGTGTGGCGTTTTGTGCTGATAATTGCAACACAACGTTTGGTGGCATTAAGAGAGGTAATGGAAATAATGTATTTGCTAATCTAAAGAGCGTACTTAACAAAGTATTGGTTGGAGTGTGATGTCCTGCTCATGTTCTTAATAACTGCATTGAGCACGGAACTGACCTCCTTGAAATTGACTTATAAGGATTAATAATGAAAATATATAATCATTTTTCGATATACAGTGTCCGTGTAGAGTCACTAAAGAACTTTTGTGATTTTATCGAAATAGAGTACCAACAACTTCTCAGCCATAGCAAGACTCGATGGCTGTCACTATTTCCAGCCATTCAGAGACTTACACAGATGTTTCGCGCTCTGAAATCCTTCTTTCTGTCACAAAACAAACCTCCAACAGTCCTAAAGAATTTTTTATGGACCCTATCAATGAGCTACGTCTATGGCATATCCAATCTTTAGTTGGCATTTTTCATAATTATATTAGTATCTTAGAAAAGGAAGAAAACTCCCTTATCGATGTCATGAATGTACTGTATTCCCTTCGTGGTGTTCTTCAGCACAGAAAAGATGAAAATTTTATATCTTTGAGTGTGAAAGAAAGATTGTTTCAAATGGAAAATGATGGTTTGCTTTGAAGGTGAAGGATCTTAAGTGCCATGTTGGTACCCTCTATGAAGGATGTTTGGAGTACCTGAATATGTGGATGGAACCATTTTGTGAAATTTCTTGTTTTAAGTGGCTCGATTTTTCAGATATACCGTGGTCTTACGTGGAAGAATCAATCAAATTTTTGTTGAATAAATATATTAAAATGGTGATTCTTGAGTTTCTCCCGGCGTATTTGATAATCAAAATATCCACGGGTGTACTGCCGGTCTACAGTGTCCAACGGGCACAATATTTCGGCGATCATACATGTCGCCATCATCAGGTGAACTGACGGACTGAGCTCCTGTGAACGTGCCGGCACGGATCACACCGACGTCATCTCAGACGTCGTCGCAATCTGTTCCACCGCGCGACCGTGGCGCGGGGCGCGGACAGCGGAGGGAGCGCGCCGCGGGCGGAGGGTATTTAAATCGGCCGCCGCCGCGACCGAACCCATTTCCCTCTGAGTAGCCATAGCGTACGGATCTCCGTGCCGGCACGTTCACAGGAGCTCAGTCCGTCAGTTCACCTGATGATGGCGACATGTATGATCGCCGAAATATTGTGCCCGTTGGACACTGTAGACCGGCAGTACACCCGTGGATATTTTGATATTAAAATTGACGATAAAAATTGCTTTTATCAGTTTTCCAGTTTAAAAAAATTCATAGCCACATATAATGGAAAATCAGAACCGGACCATAAGAACTGGTGGAAGTATGTTGAGTCGTGTAGCTGTGAGGAACAGTTTAGCGAGTTAATTAAAATTGCACAATTCTTCTTCGCGTTGCCAGCCCATAATGCTTGTGTGGAGAGGTTGTTCTCCTTAATAGAGGCACAGTGGACAAAGGAGAGAAATAGACTCACTATTGACATTGTAAAGGGGTTTGCAATGGTGAAATTTAATTTTAGAAATTTGAATTGCAAGAACTTTTTTAAATATTTGTGTCAAGAAAAGGAGCCTTTAAAAAAGATTCAGTCAAATGAAAAATAAGTAGGTGTGTGAGATGTGTGTAATGTTTTTATTTTTTCTTATGTAATAAATTTAAGAAATAGAAAGTGTCCTCTTTTTTCATCCTAAAATATGGAAAAGTCCTCTTTTTGGCATTCCAAAATCTGGTAACCCTAATTAAACACAGAGTCTTCCCAATGTGATGTCGACCCGGATTCTGCATCCCAAAGTTTCATTACCAGTGAGCTCTGTGTAAATGTTGTTGACGAAGCGCCGCTACGAGAGATCCCAGAAACTGTGAATGTGGAAGAAAATTTACTGACAGATGTGGTAAGAATGGGGGATGACACTGTAATCTCAGATGTTCTTCCAGATGCGGTAAAATACATTGCAGGCTATATTGCATTTAAATGCCACAACATTGATAAATCACTATGCTTTCCAGCAGCAAAAAGTGAAGGAGATCATGCTGCAGACTGGATATCAATTCTATCTTGTGGTGGTCTTTACACTCCAACGCCAGTATGGGAAAACAGAGTGTTGCAGTTTGAAGAAGAATTTGCTGTTTTTCACGGAAATGGAGTGTGTAAACAAAAAACTGTCGTATAGTCTGTGCTCAATTTTAAAACAAAAGTTTCCTGAGGTTCACGAAGCAGTTATTACTCTTTACGTAAAAACGAGAACATTTATAAGGGTTAGGCATCTCTATCAAGAAGCAAAGCTGGAAGCAATGAAGAAATGTGCCGCAAAGAGGAAGCAGTTATGGATTGCATCGTTGTCTGGTAAACGACAGTAGAAACAGACTACATTAACATTTGCTTCTTCGTCAAACGAGTGAGTTATTTTTCATCTTAATTATCATTTATTTACTCTTAATGTGTACCAAACCTGTCATGCCCCTTGTTTTGACTTATACAGATGCGTATCGAACGAAACCGAAAGTAAAATGAACGAGTTACAAGGCACTGAGTCTGTGGTGTGGCGCATTTGCCGTGTGAGCATACAGCTGCGCTGCGCTAGGGTCCTCGTCGTGACATCATGGCGCTCCACCCAATAGCAAGCGTTTTCGCCTGAGTGCCCCCTCCCCCCCCCCCCCCCCCCCCTGGCTTGCGTCCACTGAAAATTCGAGCTACGTTGGATAATCTTTCGCTCAACTTGTCACAAAACTTAACCATCCTCTGTAGACTTGATTTTCATCCTAAATAGTACCAAACTTCGAACCGGAATCGGATGATTTATTGTAGTATTAACCAATATCATAATATAATCATAAGAATACTTTTGTAAAGAAACTTATAGTTAAAATTTAATATTGTTGTGTTTAGGATGAGTTAAATTTCAGAGGACAAGATGTGTCATTTTGACAACTGTCTTAACATTGTCACATTTTAAACTGTGTAAAAGCGTGTGTATCTGTCAAAAGTTTGCAACATTAAACAAATGTCATTACAGCATACACAGTTGTGTCCGCAGTCATAGAATAAGCAACCACCATCTCACATATTAAAAATTTTGTCGATATTATTATCAAAAATAGGTATGGCCAGCTTTAGTAAAAAAATACAAGAATAAAGTGTTATTTTTCAGTAGAAATTAATTAAATAATGCTGGTTTGTGCGGAAAATATTTTACATCCTTATAGACGAATGGCGTCTTTAAAAAATGACCTCACTTTTTATGTTTTCAACCAGTCATATTCTTCTCATTAGTTATTGATTAAACATAATAGCGCTAATCTTACTTAATTAAACTAATAATTACTAGTAAAAAATCTCAATAACATGAAGGAAGTATTATTTAAAATTAAGAAGATATGACCCTTACCAACCGTATTGTGTTGTCGAAATTGTAGACTCTAGATGCACAAGCCTGTGACTGTTCCAATTCTGTAGCGCAAGATTCAGATTCCGTACGAGAGTTTTTGGCCCTACGCTCAGGTTTTCCAAAATAATCCGTTAGCTTGCGATTCATTGCTGCAACGTCTTTAATCACTCACTCCAATCTCTAATGCACTATTATTTCAGAAAAAATTGGCACTTCACGACGCATGATTCGGTCACACTACTCAGTTACACACTTCAGTAATATCAGTAATCGTAACTGGAAAACAAGTGTTCGCTGACAGCACGTGTAAGAGTTGGAAGGACAACAGACTGTTTTAAACAATCGATTGTTTTTTCGTCCAGTCGCTTTCTTCACTGGGTTGCAGCCGTTCGTTATAAGAATTTTACACTCAGTTTCTGGGTTTGAGTTATTTTATTTATATTCTCTTTCAGACGTTTCGGTTATCATATCAATTTTTGGCTGGTTTTTAAAGTTTAATATCAGATGCTGCGCTGTAAATTTATGCATATACAAATGAACCATCACCTTTTAACACGTTTCTGAAATATCTATGATCAAAGTTGTAAAGATCGTTTTGGAACACCCTGAATTTTCCTTGCTTCTGTATTGATATAATGAGAAGCCGCCAACAATCGGCGATCGTATACACCACGACGTCGCCCCGCTCGCCAGACAACTGAATAGTTTAAATATCATTTGCCTTCATTGAGCTGTATTGAAACGGACTTAATTTACGTTCATATTCCTTACTACAAACGCGTACTACGTTTGAACATGAACGTCTCTATACTGCGCTTTCACAAATTCCTGTAAGCCTCGTGTGTAGTTTATATCTACTGGTCAGTAGGTGGCGCGCGCCCGCTAGCGTTGCCAGCAATGCAACACGTCTACGGAATGTAAGTGCCCGGGAAAATAATACGATTTGACCCAGTTGCCCGGCGATTTCGAAGTTTTTGTCTCGCGTTAGCAATTTAAGCGTTGGTAGGCATACCCGACATATGTAGCTTTCTTGATTATTGTAAGTGGTACTTTAATGTACATCCAGTGTTGGTTAATAAATATTTATTGGTTTAGATCGTAAGCTGTTTGCCGCTCTTATTATTTTGTTAAAATGTGTTTGAAATACATTGCAACCAATATTGCTACAAAATTATAAAAAAGTGATTGAAGCTGTCGAAGTAATATATTCGCTGATTTCTGAAGTCATTTTATCCGGTGTAAAATGGTACACCATTGAGGGGGCGGGGGCTATAGCCACCATAGCCCCCCCCCCTTCCACCGCCCCTGTTTCTGACAAAGGCAAATTTGCTAACGTCGAATTTAAATTTATGTGTTAGGAAATCTTTTCTGGACGAATTTGTCTGGAGTGTAGCCTGCTGTGGCAGTGAAACGTGGACACTAAGCAATTCAGACAGTAGAGTAGCTGAAATGTAATGCTACAGGAGAAGTGTGTAGATCAGATAACTAGTGAAGAGATAATGAATCGAACTGGGGAGAAAAGAACGTCATGGCATAACTTAACTAAAAAAAGGATCAGTTGATAGGGCACATCCTGGGGCATCATGGAATAATATCAAGGCCTGACTCCAGGACGTAGCATGCAGCAGTTATTCGGAGATGATGAGACTTGCACAGGATAGAGTAGCATCGGTCTCCAACTATACAGGTCAAGTTTATTTTCAGATAATCGCATCAACTTCTTTCGGTGTACTTAATTCGCACAGTGCATCGTCGTCAGCACTCGAGGCATATAACTATTTAACTCCACTTTTGGGATCCACGTGTCGATTTACCCATCAAACATGGACATATTGCAGCTGATCGTCGTAGTTTCCATTTGAGCTATATTGCTTATCTTGCCACACACGCTTGGAATTCATTAAATTTTTTTGAACTCTTCAAGATCGCATCGAGTCGAGCTGTACTGCTCTTTTTTAGAATACTCGATTTGACTGTTCTTTCGTTACATAGTTTTTTTAATTGTTAGAGCCTAACGTGTGACTCTGTATAGTAGTTGCTACGGGGCCTACAGGGCGAGTTGAAGTACACTACTGGCCATTAAAATTGCTACACCACGAAGATGACATGCTACAGACGTGAAATTTAACCGACAGGAAGAAGATGCTGTGATATGCAAATGATTAGCTTTTCAGAGCATTCACACAAGGTTGGCGTCGGAGGCGACACCTACAACGTGCTGACACGAGGAAAGTTTACAACCGATTTCTCATACACAAACAGTAGTTGACCGGCGTTGCCTGGTGAAACGTTGTTGTGATGCCTCGTGTAAGGAGGAGAAATGCGTACCATCACGTTTCCGAGTTTGATAAAGGTCGGATTCTAACCTATCGCCATTGTGGTTTATCGTATCGCGACATTGCTACTCGCGTTGGTCGAGATCCAATGACTGTTTGCAGAATATGGAATCGGTGGGTTCAGGAGGGTAATACGGAACGCCGTGCTGGATCCCAACGGCCTCGTATCACTAGCAGTCGAAATGACAGGCATCTTATTCGCATGGCTGTAACGGATCGTGCAGCCATGTCTCGATCCCCGAGTCAACAGATGGGAACGTTTGCACGACAACAACCATCTGCACGAACAGTTCGACGACGTTTGCAGCAGCATGGACTATCAGCTCGGAGACCATGGCTGCGGTTACCCTTGACGCTGCATCACAGACAGGAGCGCCTGCGATGGTGTACTCAACGACGAACCTGGGTGCACGAATGGCAAAATGTCATTTTTTTCGGATGAATCCAGGTTCTGTTTACATCATCATGATGGTCGCATCCGTGTTTGGCGACATCGCGGTGAACGCACATTGGAAGCGTGTATCCGTCATCGCCATACTGGCGTATCACTCGGCGTGATGGTATGAGTTGCCATTAGTTACACGTCTCGGTCACCTCTTGTTCGCATTGACGGCACTTTGAACAGTGGACGTTACATTTCAGATGTGTTACGACCGGTGGCTCTACCCTTCATTCGATCCCTGCGAAAACCCTACATTTCAGCAGGATAATGCACGACCGCATGTTGCAGGTCCTGTACGGGCCTTTCTGGATACAGAAAATGTTCGACTGCTGCCCTGCCCAGCACATTCTCCAGATCTCTCACCAATTGAAAACGTGTGGCCAATGGTGGCAGAGCAACTGGCTCATCACAATACGCGTCACTACTCTTGATGAACTGTGGAATCGTGTTGAAGCTGCATGGGCAGCTGTACCTGTACACGCCATCCAAGCTCTGTTTGACTCAATGCCCAGGCGTATCAAGGGCGTTATTACGGCCAGGGGTGGTTGTTCTGGGTATTGATTTCTCAAGATCTATGCACTCAAATTGCGTGAAAATGTTATCACATGTCAGTTCTAGTATAATATATTTGTCCAATGAATACCCGTTTATCATCTGCATTTCTATTTGGTGTAGCAATTTTAATGGCCAGTAGTGTAGATATAACTTCCCCTTCAATTAGTGTACATCTACATCTACATGATTACTCTGCAATTCACATTTAAGTGCTTGGCAGAGTGTTCATCGAATCACAATCATACTATCTCCCTACCACTCCACTCCCGAACAGCGCGCGGGAAATACGAACACCTAAACCTGTCTGTTCGAGCTCTGATTTCTCTTATTTTATTTTGATGATCATTCCTACCTATGTAGGTTGGGCTCAATAAAATATTTTCGCATTCGGAAGAGAAAGTTGGTGACTGAAATTTTGTAAATAGATCTCGCCGCGACGAAAAACGTCTTAGCTTTAATGACTTCCATCCCAACTCGCGTATCATATCTGCCACACTCTCTCCCCTGTTACGCGATAATACGAAACGAGCTGCCCTTTTTTGCACCCATTCGATGTCCTCGGTCAATCCCACCTGGTAAGGATCCCACACCACGCAGCAATATTCTAACAGAGGACGAACGAGTGTAGTGTAGTGTAAGCTGTCTCTTTAGTGGACTTGTTGCATCTTCCAAGTGTCCTGCCAATGAAACGCAACCTTTGGCTCGCCTTCCCCACAATATTATCTATGTGGTCTTTCCAGTTGAAGTTGTTCGTAATTTTTACACCCAGGTACTTAGTTGAATTGACAGCCTTGAGAATTGCACTATTTATCGAGTAATCGAATTCCAACGGATTTCTTTTGGAACTCATGTGGATCACCTCACACTTATCGTTATTTAGCGTCAACTGCCACCTGCCACACCATACAGCAATCTTTTCTAAATCGCTTTGCAACTGATACTGGTCTTCGGATGACCTTACTAGACGGTAAATTACAGCATCATCTGCGAACAACCTAAGAGAACTGCTCAGTTTGTCACCCAGGTCATTTATATAGATCAGGAACAGCAGAGGTTCCAGGACGCTTCCCTGGGGAACACCTGATATCACTTCAGTTTTACTCGATGACTTGCCGTCTATTACTACGAACTGCGACCTTCCTGACAGGAAATCACGAATCCAGTTGCACAACTGAGACGATACCCCATAGGCCCGCAGCTTGATTAGAAGGCGCTTGTGAGGAACGGTGTCAAAAGCTTTCCGGAAATCTAGAAATACGGAATCAACTTGAGATCCCCTGTCGATAGCGGCCTTTACTTCGTGCGAATACAGAGCTAGCTGCGTTGCACAAGAACGATGTTTCCTGAAACCATGCTGATTACGTATCAATAGATTGTTCCCCTCGAAGTGATTCATAATGTTTGAATACAGTATATGCACCAAAACCCTACTGCAAACCGACGTCAATGATATAGGTCTGTAGTTCGACGGATTACTCCTACTACCCTTCTTAAACACTGGTGCGACCTGCGCAATTTTCCAATCTGTAGGTACAGATCTATCGGTGAGCGAGGGGTTGTATATGATTGCTAAGTAGGGAGCTATTGTATCAGCGTAATCTGAAAGAAACTAATCGGTATACAATCTGGACCTGAAGACTTGCCGGTATCAAGCGATTTGAGTTGCTTCGCAACCCCTAAGGTATCTACTTCTAAGAAACTCATGCTAGCAGCTGTTCGTGTTTCAAATTCTGGAATATTCCATTCGTCTTCCCTGGTGAAGGAATTTCGGAAAACTGCGTTCAATAACTCCGCTTTAGCGGCACAATCGTCGGTAACAGTACCATCGGCACTGCGCAGCGAAGGTATTGACTGCGTCTTGCCGCTTGTGTACTTTACATACGACCAGAATTTCTTCGGATTTTCTACCAAATTTCGAGACACTGTTTCGTTGTGGAACCTATTAAAGGCATCTCGCATTGAAGTCCGTGCCAAATTTCGCGCGTCTGTAAATTTTAGCCAATCTTCGGGATTTCGCGTTCTTCTGAACTTCGCATGCTTTTTCCGTTGCCTCTGCAACAGCGTTCGGACCTGTTTTGTGTACCATGGGGGATCAGTTCCATCTCTTACCAATTTATGAGGTATGAATCTCTCAATTGCTGTTGCTACTATATCTTTGAATTTGAGCCACATCTCGTCTACATTTGCATAGTCAGTTCGGAGGGAATGGAGATTCTCTCTTAGGAAAGCTTCTAGTGACACTTTATCCGCTTTTTTAAATAAAATTATTTTGCGTTTGTTTCTGGTGGATTTGGAAGAAACGGTATTGAGCCTAGCTACAACGACCTTGTGATCACTAATCCCTGTATCAGTCATGATGCTCTCTATTAGCTCTGGATCGTTTGTGGCTAAGAGGTCAAGTGTGTTTTCGCAACCATTTACAATTCGCGTGGGTTCGTTGACAAACTGCTCGAAATAATTTTCGGAAAAAGCATTTAGGACAATCTCGGAAGATGTTTTCTGCCTACCACCGGTTTTGAACAAGTATTTTTGCCAACATATCGAGGGAAGGTTGAAGTCCCCACCAACTATAACCGTATGAGTGGGGTATTTATTTGTTACGACACTCAAATTTTCTCTGAACTGTTCAGCAACTATATCATCGGAATGTGGGGGTCGGTAGAAGGAGCCAATTATTAACTTAGTTCGGCTGTTGAGTATAACCTCCACCCATACCAGTTCGCACGGAGTATGTACTTCGACTTCACTACAAGATAAACCACTACTGACAGACACAAACACTCCACCACCAATTCTGCCAAATCCATCTTTCCTGAACACCGTCTGAGACTTCGTAATAATTTCTGCAGAACTTATTTCAGGCTTTAGCCAGCTTTCTGTACCTATAACGATTTCAGCTTCTATGCTTTCTATTAGCGCTTGAAGCTCAGGGACTTTCCCAACACAACTACAACAATTTACAACTACAATTCCGACTGTTCCTTGATCCAAGCACGTCCTGTATTTGCCATGCACCCTTTGAGATTGCAGCCCACCCCGTACTTTCCCGAGGCCTTCTAACCTAAAAAACCGCCCAGTCAACGTCACACAGCCTCCGCTACCCGTGTAGCCGCCAGCTGAGTGTAGTGAACTCCTGACCTATTCAGCGGAACCCGAAACCCCACCACCCTATGGCGCAAGTCAAGGAATCTGCAGCCAACACGGTCGCAAAACCGTCTGAGCCTCTGATTCAGACCCTCCACCCGGCTCTGCACCAAAGGTCCGCAGTCGGTTCTGTCAACGATGCTGCAGATGGTGAGCACTTTAATATAACGAAACGAAGAAACCCTGAGCACACGACACTACGCAGACGAACGCGTAGTTTCGTTACATGGTAAATACTCGTAGCGCTTCTAAAAAGGGAGACACTCCTGCGAATTCTTTAACTTTTTTTATACTTTTTTGTTGCACACCAATGTGTTGTTTCACTGGCATTCTAACGTTCTTGAAAAGACGAATGTCTTTTGACGTAAGGCTTGTTAATTTTATCGTAAAACAGTCCGAGAAATACACTTGAATTAAAGCATAAAATTCTCGTAATCAAAACTGTTTCATTTGCAGATTTTTGTACTTGTTTGTATTTCACAACAGAAATGTTCCAAACTGAAAACCACAAATTGTCGCAATTGTCCCTACAGCTGGATTGTACAGTGTCGTAGTGAATTATGTGATAATTACGTATACTTTATAATTTATTCTAAAAACTCTCCTTTACAAAACCCCATCATCCCGCGTAGTCGCGAATCAGTCCAGGGGTCCACATGAAACCTCCTTGCTTTCCAAATGCAGTTAAGAAAATAAATAAAAACGACGTGACTTTCTAAACGATTTCTTTCGTTTCCTTTCGGGTGCTCAATACTCACCAGAAATGACTACATTTCAAGAGAGAGAGCAATGCATGATGTGGTAAGCGGAAACTGGATCATCCTTTGTCGTCCAAAGAAATTACTGATGTGAATATCAAAGGGAGCCACCGCAAGTTAAGCCCTTAAAGCCTGATATGACAAGTTCCTGCCGCTGGGAATATAGACAGACAGGTTCTGATGAAACGGTGGAGGAGATCTGACCTCTTGAAGAAGCCCAGTAAAGTCAGTTCGCCTCATTCATCAGCTCACAAGTTGCTGCATAAACGATTTCGTTTGCACACTTACTAATGCACGGTTCAAATTGTGCAAGCACTGAAGCGAATCGACTTTAAGCTTCACCAAGACTTTGCTTTCGAGATGTTGGACTGGATCGGGAAAAACTCCCCACTGTCTACGAAATATTGTTTTCGGTGACGTAGCAGCCTTTGATACACGTGGGATGGTTAACCGGCACAACAATAGCGTCTGGAGTTCGGAAAACGCCCACAACTTTTGGGAACATGTCAGAAACACTGAAAAGCTGAATGTGTGGTGTGCGGTCACGATATACATGGTTGTTGGGCCATTTTTCTCCGCCGAGCGAACAGTTACGGGCACAGTTTATCTGGATAGGTAACCACCCCCCCTCCTCCCATCAGAATGTGATCTTCAAACATGACGGTGCACCACCGCACTGGAGTTCATATGTTCGTGATAGTATGCGATGGACAAAGCAAGTGGTCACGTGATCTCCAGACATAATCTGTCTCGACTTTTTTCATTTGGGGTTATGTGAAAGACACTGTGTATGCCTCACTTGTACCTAACCTCGATGGTCTCCACAGAAGTATTGTGACTGCAATAGCCTCCATTACCCCAGACATGCCTGTGCGCATACGGATTGAGACAGAATAGATAACTATATGCGAGTGCAGGCTTTCTCGGCGAATTTCATATATGAAGTCTTCACGGGTTGTCAGCCGAGTAGCATCGTCGTCTCGTAGCAACGTTTCGATGGAATGCGTCTCCATCATCTTCAGGCGAAGTGTTGGGATATCATCGGTCTTTTCTTGACGGTGTCCTTTAAGTGTTGCAATTCTCCTGGCAAACTTTCCTTATCGCAGATGGACCTGGCCCTGTGCACTAAGGTGTTGAGTACAGCATTGCGTTGCACAGGGTGGTGACAGCTATTGGCGTTAAGATAGAGGTCCGTGTGTGTTTTCTTTCTATACACAGCATGTCCCAGCATGCTGTCCATGTTTCTTGTGATCAGGATATCCAGAAAGGGTAAGCTTCTGTTCCCTTCTATCTCCATGGTAAATTTGATGTTTCCATGTATGCTGTTGAGGTGTTGATGGAACTCCAGCAATTTGTCCCTGCCATGTGACCAAACTACAAAGGTATCGTCAACGTACCTGTAGAAGGCTTTTGGTTTGTGTTAAGCAGTGTCCAGTGCTAGCTTTTCGAAGTGCTCCATGTATAGGTCGGCTATGCTTGGTGCTAGGGGGGAGCCCATAGCTACACCATCTATCTGTTCGTAGAACTTCCCACCACACTTGAAATAGGTGGTGGTTAGAATATGGCGAAAGAGCTTGATAATATCCTCCTCAAAGTGTTCTTCGAGTAAAGCCAGGGAGTCTTCCAGTGGTACTCGTGTGAATAAGGATGTCACATCGAAGCTGACTAGTAGGTCTTCATTTTCCGGCCGCATTCCCTGTAGTACTTTCACAAACTCGGCCGAGTTTTTCACATGTTATGGACCATAACCCACCAAGGGTTTTAGCATCTGTGGTAAATGCTTAGCAACACTATATGTCGGCGAGTTAATAGTGTTTAAAATAGGTCGTAATGGGACACCTTCTTTGTGGACCTTTGGGAGGCTATAGAGACGTGGTGGTGCCGGTGCCCTCAGGTACAGCTTCCTGATGATATCCTTCTCTAGTCCCGAGTTGTTGAGCATCTCAACGGTCTTGCGGGTCACTGTTGTGGTGGGGTCCTTCCTTAGTCTAGCCAGGTCCATCTGCGATAAGGAAAGTTTGCCAGGAGAATTGCAACACCTAAAGGACACCTTCAAGAAAAATGGATACAGTGAGACACAAATAAGGAGAGCTCTGAAGACCGACCACAAGAAGAGAGAAAGGGGACCGGATGAAGACAAAGCAATGGGCTGTGCGTTCTTACCATACGCGGGTCCCCCGACGTCCAAGATCGCGAGAATTCTCAAGAAACATAAAGTGAAGACCGTTTTCTGCGCAGCAGGAAAAATCAAAGTCCTTCTTGGTTCAACCAAGGATCCACTAGGTCTGACGGCACCAGGGGTGTACAAGATCGGATGTGAATGTGGGATGCAATATATAGGACAGACGCAGCATCGCATCTCACAGCGCCGCAGTGAACACATTAGGCATGTACGCTTGGGTCAGACCAACAAATCTGCTGTGGCGGAACATAGTATTGACGAGAAGCACACCTTCGATTTCGAGGACACAAAGAAAATATGCAGTACAAACGGATTTTGGGACTCAGTAATCAAAGAGTCCATAGAAACACGGTTACACGACAACCTAATCAACCGCGACAGTGGCTACCATCTCAGCACAGCCTGGGAGCCTGCTATTAGGAAAATCAGAGAAGAACGTTCCGTTCCACCAAGGGCCGCGGACGGAGCAGACAGAGACGGACGCCGGGACTCGAACCCCGCGCACGCGTCCCTCCCGCCACCGGCCGGTCCAGGCGCTTCGGGTGATTTCGCGGGCGCGTGACTGGCCGGCCGCGGGAAGCGGTCCAGCAGAGATATAAGCCCGCGACCGACGATATCCCGACACTTCGCCTGAAGACGATAGAGACGCATTCCATCGAAACGTTGCTACGAGACGACGATGCTACTCGGCTGACAACCCGTGAAGACTTCATATAAGAATAGATAACTGTCTAGATATTTTTCAGGTTATGAATGACCGTGTAGAAGTGCATTTTTTTTTTTGTACAAAACTTGAAGTACTTTATATGATACTGCAAACTCTCACAGTTTTTTTTTTTTTAATTGTATTTGGAAATCAGGGAGTTTTCGTGTGAACATCCTGTATTTCGAAACTCAAAACATGCCTACAGCTGTGACGTTAGTCGGTAAGTTGGTCCATAGTTTGATGCATAGTCCCTGTGTTTACTATGTTACCGGTTAAACAAGATAAGATTTTTCGCAATGTCGACTTCATTATGTTATTGTCTTTTGGACAATATTCTCCATTCAGAAGAAGAAATTCTTAGGCGCTAAATTCCTTGCAGGTAATTGCGTGGTTCGTACTGACATTAATTTTCCACACTCCCTATCTCTTTCTAATAACAGATACTTTCACCCCCACCCTCCCCACCCCTCGAGTTTTATCGTTAAGATTCCTGTCTAATACAGTATATGGAGCGCAGTTGTCTTTGAACAAAGGTCTTCAGAATCCGCAGTAACTCACTGAAAAAATGGTCCACATGTTGGCCTTGAGCACAGATACAGGGTGATTATAATTTAAGTTCCAGTTTCCAAACGCTGTGGAAATAAAACCACTGTTCACAATGACGTCAAATTTAAACAGCATGTTATTGAGGCAGGGGAAACGTCACGGAATAAACATAACTTTAATGAAAACGTAACCAACAGATGGCGCTGTAAGCGCCAGAATGTGGATACGAACAGATGCAAAGCTAACTGCTGTTCCTTAGTTTGTGTCCGAGATGCCAAACTTGACGGTATCCGTGAAGGATCGCACGCGGCTGGTAGAGTCATTTTACAAGAACGGTGACTTTGCACCAGTAGACCTGTGGAGCACTCAAGCGTATGAAGAAAGTCATTGGTCCGATGCCTGCTAAGGGCCTGGAGAAAATGATTACGAAATTCGAAGAGACAGGATCTTTTGAAGTACAGTGTGCCAGAGGGAGGAAAGCAGTGCATACGACATCTGTCGAAGATGTGGCCACAGCACTGCAGGAGCAGTCGAGCGGTGGTGTGCGAACATGCAGTGCACGAGTGTTGGACTTGCCTTTGAGCACAGTTCATAAAATTCTACAAAGCATCCTGCATTGCTATCCATACAAAATTACCAGTGTTTAGGAATTGCTTCCTGCGGACCAGACAAAACGTACGTTCTGGAATTTCTTGCTCACATGGAAGTGGACAATGAAAGGCCATGGAACATTCTGCAAAGCGTATTACCATCTCCAAGAAGATGTCAATAGCCAGAATTGCGGAATGTGGGCAACGGAACATCCGCATGCACATCGACAGGTACCGCTTCAGTCTGCAAAGGTGACTGTGTGGTGCTGGTTAGTAGCATCGTTTATCATAGGGCCCCCTTTTTTTTTTTTTTCAAGGAGATGAGTCCTGTTACCTGTACCGTCACTAGTAAATGCTATGAGAGTCTTTTGCGCACCAACGTCGTTCCATCCCTTTAACAGCACGGATGCTTAGGTAGGATCAATCTGTGAAAACAGACCCTTATAAGGGCACTCTCCTGTCCATGTGACTGTTTGCCTATCTGCCCATCCGTTCTAAACCTTTTCTCTCAGGAACAGGTAAACGTATCAAACTGAAAAATTTATGACAAACGTGAAGGACTACAATACCTTGGCAATTTAAAAAAAGTGAACCTCCAAAATCAATGCAGTCAAAAGAAACGGCCAATTTATGTCATATATTTTGATACTTGTGGCTCATACATCAAAACCTCCAGCATACTTCCCGTCGACCTAGAATCATGAAGTTTGCCAAGAACCAAGGTTTCACACTATGACTAAAGGAAAATATCCTAAAATTGTTAATATCTAATTATATCGTACAATTTTTTTTGTCATTCGTTATCACACTGTCATTTCATGACTTGGGAGTTACAGGTGTTTCCTCATAGTTCTCGTTTTAATTTTCCACACAGCTAAAAGTTCTGAGGTGTTGCATTTTTCTGTTTCCAGAATGACTGATTCCACAGTCTCCAAGTGTTCTAATAAGTACTGTAATTATCTGAGCAGAATGGGAGGTATATTCATCATGTTAGTACAACATTGATTGGCTAATGTGCAGTGGCATGTCTTACAGTAATTGCAATGGTGTATATGTTAGGAACGGTAGAGTCTGTGGGATATTTAGAATCCCATGATATGAATCTTGAAAAGCCCTCACACATCACAGGCTGAAAAGAAAGCTCATTGTTTATCTGCTTCTCCCAGCCAGCACGCATTTCCATTTGATTGGTGGTATATCTTGGAAAGATTGTTTTGCCTGTGCTCTGTAAATTATGGTTCATTTGCAAATCAAATCTTGCAGAGAAAGGCCACGTCACTTAACAGTTATTGTAGATACTGTTTGGAGACCTGTAAGCTATTTTGAAAGTCATTGCCATGAAACTTCTGATGGAGTGAAATGTGGAAAGGATGAAATGTATTGGAATGTGGTATTCACAGAACACTCCTTTGGCTGATCCCATCTGCATATTCAAGCTGCCTGAAAGCGACATGCGTGTTACCACTGCTAACATGTTAGTTGCATTTCTCTCACTTTGGCGACATTCGTTATAAAGGAAAACTGTCCATTGACTACCAAATACACTGCAAAGGTCTAAACAACTTTGTACACTAGTTGTCAGATCACCACAACAACACAGGATAGTCTGATAGGCCCTAAGCATAAGGATGAACACACAGACTGACCATAGATGACCATATGCGGAGGGAAGGGGGGCTCACAGCCCATCCCTAGGTCTCAGGGAACAAAAAAATAAAGCATAGTCAGGGTTTTTTTCTTTCAAGATAATGGTTTAAAAGGTTGAGACCTGGAACTTTTTTTATGGCAACTTACAAAATATTAAAATGCCCCATATACTCGGGTCTTGCCACTGCCCCCCCCCCCCCCCCGCCCCGTTTCTATAAGCTATAAGATCGCACTTGGTAAAACAAGGGAGACTTTGTAGAGTCTCTTTCCCTGACAGTAACAGAGTGGGTTTCAATGTTGTTATCTTGCTACTACTTGATAAAGTTCCATACACATTACGTCATTCAAGTCCTCTTCGAAGGCTACTTCCAATGGCACAGAAAAAAATTATGTATTTCCATAAAAAAGTATGTGTCACCATTCAGCAGCTATAAACTTTAAACATTACTCGTGTATGTGTCAAAAAATTTGCTCCACTGTCTACTACATTATAGCTAAAACTGCACCTACTCATTCTAGATATAAAGTTACTGCCAGATTAAAACTGTGTGCTGGGTCTTCACTCGATCCCAAAAGTTGTGTGTGTGTGGGTGTGGGTCGTGAAACTTGCCTAGACAGCTCAGTTGGTGAGGCACTGCCTGTGAAAGCCACAGTTCTGGGTTTGAGTCCAGGTCTAGCAGACAGTTTTAATCTGCCAGGAAGATTCATTACAGGCTACTCTCTACTAAAGAGTGAAATATTCATTCTGGAAGCAATGTTCTATTGGGTGGCTAAGCCATTTTTTCTGCATCCTTTCCTCCAGCGTATGTGTGAGATCTTCTGTCTAGTTCGGAAAGTAATAGAGTGGTACCAGCAGGACAATTGGAGTTGTGACTGAGGGCGGGGAAGAGACAGAGACAGAGTGATAGTGCATCATGTGTCAGGCTTGGATAGCTCAGTCGGTAAGGGCATTGCCCATGTGAAGCAAGAATCCTGGTTTGAGTCTCTGTCCTGCAAGAGCTTTACTGTCAGGAAGTTTCTAAACACTGCACACTCAACTCCAGAATACAAGACTCATCCTGCATTGTACTGCATATAATAGAGTGTCCCTTCTCAGCTGTCTGGTTTACATTTCAATGTAAGGATGCACTAGAGCCCAAACTAAAAAACCACCCAGAGACTAATTTATTTGGTACCCGGTTCTTCGTTAACTTTAACACTATTAAACTTCAAGACTTTGATAGCCAACGATGATCAGTAGTTCATCAATGTGTCATAATTTGACTATTGTAAACACAATTGATTAAACATTGTGGCTTGGTGCAGTAAATACACACAAATTTCATTGTAACCCAAAAATGGAAAATCTATGCTGCCAATCTAGCAAATGATTATTTCACACAATCTATACACAGATTGGAACCTACTCATCAAATCAATAACACTGCCATACTGATGACATAAATTCATTTAAAATCATGAAATTCCTCTCTCAACTTTTTCTGTTCCAACACCATACAGATTTGATTCATTGATAAATAATTATTTGGTTCCATTTGATTATATTATCCACTTGTAATATAGGACAAGTCAGTTCAATCCAATGTCTCCATGGAGGAAAAGGAGGGGGGGGATAGAGAGATAGCGGTACGAGAACTACTATCATACCGTAAGGTGGTTTTCTGAAACATGACATACATATTCCAAACACAGTATTAATAGTATACACATTCTAGACTTATATTTAGGTCTCTGTCTACTGTGTGGCCACTGGCAGCCACAGCAGGGGCCTAAACCATAGTAGGCTATGCCGGCTGGCCTGGTGCTGAAACAACTGTCCCACACTTGCAGCAGTCAATGTATTAAAAGTTATTCAGTGGTCAAAGTGCACATCCCTGTCATGTATCACACTGAACGGACCCACGTTCAGGCCTGCACCCAGTCCCTGTAGTCACATACTGATAGTTGTTCCAAAATATACACGATTTTGTCCATTGCACTGTATGTCCTTATATGTGGTATGTTTCATGTTATCCTATTAGAGGTGTGCGGGGGACTTGTTATAACTTTAGACAAATTCTGAAACATAGCAGCTGTCAAGTCTCTTTAGTCTAAGATATCTACAACAAATTCTGTTAAACCAGAGACACTTGTTTCTGTAATTTTCCATTTTGGAAATCATTTTCTACCAGAATCAGAGTACTGTCTATCTCTAGGAATTTAATCAATCTATTTGCATAAGCAGCTCTAATATTGTTGAGAAACCAGGTATTAGACATTCTAGTCTATTTGTATCTGTGTCATTTTTGTAACATTGTACACACTTCAAAAATGTTTTGCATCACCCTGGTTCCCACAACTCCTGAAGATATACATTGACTGTGGATATTGTATCACAGACACAGTCCCTTTGACTGTTCAGAAATGTCACTAAACCCGTCCAAAGATATAAACAACCATTAATGAGCAGTGCCTCTTAGACGGAGGGGGTCTGACAGCCTATCAGTTCCAGTCATTCCACCAGGAAGGTGGTACACGGCTTGTGTTATCTGTAGTTCATCCATGCCTGGGCAGGCAATACCGCGGTTTGATCATGTCTGCATTGTTACTCTGTGCCAGAAAGGGCTCTCAACAAGGGAAGTGTCCAGGCATCTTGGAGTGAATGAAAGCGATGTTGTTTGGACATGAAGGAGATACAGAGGGAGAGGAACTGTCGATGACATGGCTCACTCAGGCCTCTCAAGGGCTACTACTGCAGTGGATGACCACTTGGAGGAACCCTGACAGCAATGCCACCATGTTTAAAAATGCTTTCTGTGCAGCCACAGGACATCTTGTTATGACTCAAACTGTGCTCGATAGGCTGCATGATGTGCAACTTCACTCCCGACGTCGGTGGCAAGGTCCATCTTTGCAACCACGACACCATGCAGTACAGTACAGATGGGCCCAACAACATGCCAAATGGACCGCTCAGGATTGGCATCACGTTCTCTTCACTGACGAGTGTCACATTTACCTTCAACCAGACAATTGTCGGAGACACATTTAGAGACAACGCAGTTGGGCTGAATGCCTTAGACGCACTGTCCAGCAAGTGCAGCAAGGTAGAGGTTCCCTGATGTTTTGGGATGGCATTACGTGGGGCCGACACCCACCGGTGGTGGTCATAGAAGGCATTGTAAAGGCTGTACGATACGTGAATGCCATCCTCCAGCTGATAGTGCAACCATATCAGCAGAATATTGGCAAGACATTCGTCTTCATGGAAGACAATTCACGCCCCTATTGTGCACATCTTGTGAATGACTTCCTTCAGGATAATGACATCGCCCGACTAGAATGGCCAGCATGTTCTCAAGATATGAACTCTATTGAACATGCCTGGGATGGACTGAAAAGGGCTGTTTATGGATGATGTGACCCACCAAGCACTCTGAGGGATCTACGCCGAATCGCCATTGAGGAGTGGGACAATCTGGACCAACAGTGCCTTGATGAACTTGTGGATAGTATGCCACAATGAATACAGGCATGCATCAATGCAAGAGGGCATGCTACTGGGTATTAGAGGTACCGGTGTGTACAGCAACCTGAACCACCACCTCAGAAGGTCTCGCTGTAGGGTGGTACAACATGCAATGTGTGGTTTTCATGAGCAATAAAAAGGGCAGAAATGATGTTTATGTTGATCTCTGTTCTAATTTTCTGTACAGGTTCTGAAACACTCAGAACCGAGGTGATGCAAAACTTTTTTTGGTGTGCGTGTATTTCAACTAATCCTTATTTTCCTTTTTTCTTATTTTTAATACTACTCCACTCTGAATGAACAGCTTGTTACATCCAACTGTCCTTCAGTTATTTCCTCATTCACTTCCTTTATTGGCTGATTTAATATTTCAACATCTTCTGCAGACTTCTGGAGCTTTAGTCTCTGAACGGTTTTTCATTTCATTTCTTATCAATGGTCCCAGGAACATTGAAAGGAATAGTTCCTCATGTGTTACAAAATGCTTCAGTCCATTCTGATTTCTTTCACACTTCAATTGTTGTACATCATCTACGAAATTATTGCTGAGTTTATTTGAAATTTTTACTCCATCTGGAACTAAGGCACACTGAATAAAATAAGAATACTGATTTTTATAGCTAAAGATAGATCTATTAAAAGTGGTGCTGTTATGAAAATATGTGCAAATCTCAAACAAGTCTACAAAACTGAAAATAAATTAACCAAGTGTGTAGCAAATTATAGCTACATTTTGAAATCTAAAAATAGTTGTAAGGTGGCATGTCATTAAAAGTGAAATAAACCTACACAAAATAGACAACACCATTCCCATAGATTCTAATTCATTAAATGAATACTTTTTACACCACACAAGCTGTCACCACCCAAGCTGCAACAACAACTCAGTTGCTGAGACACCTCTAACACAAACAAAAATTATAGCTATCTTCCTGTGGTCTAAAATTACTCTTTACAATATTAGCAAAGCATTTAACAAGCTTGGAGATTCTATTATGGAAAAAGTAACTTTGTCACAAAGAACACAGCAAATGAAATGAAAATGTCATTCCTTTATCTAGCCAACAGAATCCTGGCAGATGGTATTTTTACTGAAGCTCTTAAAATCACTGTTCCCCTCCCATTGTTTAAAAAAGGAGAAAGATGCTCCCTTAAAATTATAGAACAAACTCAGTTGTTCCAATTGTATCAGAAATAATGTAAAGCTGTTTATATAAACAAATATATGACTATTTTGAAAACAACAGGTTACTGAATGCAAATCTGTCAGCAGTAAAACCAATACGAAATATGTTAGATATTATACACTGAAGCACCAAAGAAACTGGTATAGGCATGCGTATTCAAATACACAGATATGTAAACAGGCAGAATATGGCACTGCTGTCGGCAATGCCTATATGAGACAAGAAGTGTCTGGCACGGTTGTCAGATCAGTTACTGCTGCTTCAATGGCAGATTACCAAGATTTAAGTGAGCTTGAACGTAGTGTTATAATTGGTGCAGGAGTGATGGGACAAAGCATCTCTGAGGTAGTGATGAAGTGGGATTTTCCCATACAACCATTGACATCACTGCAACTGGAAAAAGATCCTGTGAGAAACGGACAAACAATGACAGAAGAGAATTGTTCATCATGACAGAAGTGCAACTCTTCCGCAAATTGCTGCAGTTTTCAATGCTGGACCATCTACAAGTGTAAGTGTGTGAACCATTCAATGAAATATAATCGACATGAGCATTTTGCCTCACCTGGGCCTGTCAGCACTGACATTGGACTGTTGATGACTGGAAACAAGTTGCCTGGTTGGATGAGCCTCATTCTAAACTGCATTGAGGAGACGGATGTGTACGGGTACGGAGACAACCTTATAAATCCATGGACCCTGCATGTCAGCAGGGGACTGCTCAAGCTGGTGGAGACTCTTTAACGGTGTGGGGCATGTGCAGTTGGAGTGATATGGGATCCCTGATATGTCTAGATATGACTCTGACAGGTGACACGTACATAAGTATCCTGTCTGATCACTTGCATCCATTCATGTCCATTGTGCATGATAATGGACTTACCAATTAAAACGGATTGCCTTTCAGTACTCTCAAAACGAGAAAATTCAATTAGATAATAAAATTAAATCTATATGGTCAATAGTTAAAAGAACACCAGGAAATCATATTGATAAATAGTAGTAGTAGTTTATTCATCCAGCGACAATGTACATTGTATGGATTTCATCAAAGAACATAGTATAACAAAAGTAAGAGAAGGGTGTACCATTTCCTACATAACACAATGGTTTATTGAACCCATCACAATATTTTTGGGCAATACAACTTTGATTACTGTAATAAAATAAAAGTATGAGAAGGATATTTTACATGAAATACATTACACGTAAATAATTGATTTAACACTTTTGTTCGGGGCCTTATACATGTTCAGAAAAATTAACATTGAAGCTGTGGGAAGCATTTGATTTATGGTACTACTAACATACAGTAAATAAATGTAGTTACTTGCTACAAGGTTGTTGCAGATATTCATTTATACCGTAATACCAGCTGGTCATTAAGTATTTAAATATTGCTTCCTTGAATGTAGGCAATGTTTTTATTTCTTTTGGCTGAGTTGGAAGTTTGTTGTACAAAATAGTACACTGATTGTTGGTTTGTTTTTGAGTTAAACCCTTGTTTACTTTTTTTATGTGGATGTCATTGCACATTCTTGTATCACACGAATGAAGATCTGAGTTGGTTTTATAATTATCAATGTGCATTTTTATATTAACAACTTTTTTTTATATAGAGGCATGGTAGTGGTAGAATATTTAGGTGTTGAAATAACTGTTTGGAAGGTGTTAGCCTTGTACTGTTTGAAATTATCATAACAGCTTGCTTTTGTAAGGTGAAGATGGTTTTCATGTTTGCCTTATTAAGCCCCCATATGTGATAGCAGAATGGAAGTAAGCAATGTAGACAATTCTGCTACACTCTCTACTACACACAGTACTAATTATGCATAATGCAAAGCAAGCAGAACTTAACTTGTTAGTGAGGCAGACAATGTGGGCTTCCCAGTCTAAATTTTCATCAATTTGCACACCAAAGAATTTTGTGACAGCTATCCTTTCAATTTCTTTATTTTGAATTTTGAGATTCACATTATGATGAGACTGTTTTCTGTAATGTATGTAATTAGTTTTTGAAATATTTAAGGTTAGCCTGTTCAGTTCAAACCAGTTTTGTATGTATTCCAAAACTCTGGTTGCAGATGTTGGCAATACCCTATTTATGTCTGTTACAACATATTTGTGTCATCAGCAAACGAAGTTATGTGCTTACCACTGATTGAGATCTTGATATATATATATATATATAAAATAGAAAGAAACATTTCAAATGGGAAAAATATATTAAAAACAAAGATTCCATGACTTACCAAACAGGAAAGCGCTGATAGATAGACACAATAAAAAAAACACACAAAATTTCAAGCTTTCGCAACCAACGGTTGCTTCGTCAGGAAGGAGGGAAGGAGAGGGAAAGACGAAAGGATGTGGGTTTTAAGCGAGAGGGTAAGGAGTCATTCCAATCCCGGGAGCGGAAGGACTTACCTTAGGGGGGAAAAAGGACAGGTATACACTTGTACACACCTCAAACCACACACACACACACACACACACACACACTTGCACACACACACATATCCATCCACACATATACAGACACAAGCAGACATATTTAAAGGCAAAGAGTTTGGGCAGAGATGTCAGTCGAGGCGGAAGTGCAGAGGCAAAGATGTTGTTGAATGACAGGTGAGGTATGAGTGGCGGCAACTTGAAATTAGCGGAGGTTGAGGCCTGGTGGATAACGGGCAGAGAGGATATATTGAAGGGCAAGTTCCCATCTCCGGAGTTCTGATAGGTTGGTGTAAGTGGGAGGTATCCAGATAACCCGGACGGTGTAACACTGTGCCAAGATGTGCTGGCCGTGCACCAAGGCATGTTTAGCCACAGGGTGATCCTCATTACCAACAAACACTGTCTGCCTGTGTCCATTCATGCAAATGGACAGTTTGTTGCTAGTCATTCCCACATAGAAAGCGTCACAGTGTAGGCAGGTCAGTTGGTAAATCACGTGGGTGCTTTAACACGTGGCTCTGCCTTTGATCGTTACACCTTCCGGGTTACAGGACTGGAGTAGGTGGTGGTGGGAGGGTGCATGGGACAGGTTTTACACCAGGGGCAGTTACAAGGGTAGGAGCCAGAGGGTAGGAAAGGTGGTTTGGGGATTTCATAGGGATGAACCAAGAGGTTACGAAGGTTAGGTGGATGGCGGAAAGACACTCTTGGTGGAGTGGGGAGGATTTCATGAAGGATGGATCTCATTTCGAGGCAGGATTTGAGGAAGTCGTATCCCTGCTGGAGAGCCACATTCTGAGTCTGATCCAGTCCTGGGAAGTATCCTGTCACAAGTGGGGCACTTTTGGGGTGGTTCTGTGAGAGGTTCTGGGTTTGAGGGGATGAGGAAGTGGCTCTGGTTATTTGCTTCTGTACCAAGTCGGGAGGGTAGTTGCGGGATGCGAAAGCTGTTTTCAGGTTGCTGGTGTAATGGTTCAGGGATTCAGGACTGGAGCAGATTCGTTTGCCATGAAGGCCTAGGCTGTAGGGAAGGGGCCGTTTGATATGTAATGGGTGGCAGCTGTCATAATAGAGGTACTGTTGCTTGTTGGTGGATTTGATGTGGGCGGATGTGTGAAGCTGGCCATTGGACAGATGGAGGTCAAAGTCAAGGAAAGTGGCATGGGATTTGGAGTAGGACCAGGTGAATCTGATGGAACCAAAGGAGTTAAGGTTGGAGAGGAAATTCTGGAGTTCTTCTTCACTGTGAGTCCAGCTCATGAAGATGACATCAATAAATCTGTACCAAACTTTGGGTTGGCAGGCTTGTCTGTTACCCCCGGAAACCATCCTCGTAACCATTGATGCCATTTCCCTATACACAAATATCCCGCACGTCCAGGGCCTCGCTGCTATGGAGCACTTCCTTTGACGCTGATCACCTTCCACTCTACCTAAAACCTCTTTCCTCATTACCTTAGCCAGCTTCATCCTGACTCACAACTTCTTCCCTTTTGAAGTCCAGACATTGGACATTACTAGCAAAATTTTTCGCAGATTGACTGGAGTGTTTATGAAACAGTCATTTATGTAATTTGTGAGAGTACCATTTCTGAGTAACACACCATGATCATCTTTTAATACAATGTCATCTTGCTTTTTATCACTTTTGTTTGTTTCCTTTACTATATTCCATATTGCTTTCGACTTGTTTGCTGTCCCTATGTTTACTTTGTCATTGTACATTGACTTGGCTGTTTTAATAAGAACCAGAACTGGCAGTCACGTTATAGGTCATCTTAAACATCTCAGCTTACAGCTTTTTCACTACAGATATCAGATTTTGGAGATGAAAATGTAAAAAAAGGTCAGCTTACTTTTCCTATTTTCATTCATTAATGCCACATGGCATCATGTTCTGGGGTAACTCTTCTCTGAGGAAGGCACAATATCTCGATGACCAGATGAGTCACCACTGTCAGGTGTGTTGGTGAACTGACCTCCTGGGGTGCACAGTTGACTTCTGTCTCCTCCCCCTGTCGTTTGTGCTCGAGGGCACGTGTCAGTGGCTGATGATTGCATTGGCATGGATGTTGTTGATACACTGTCTACCCTGGCTGACAGCCCACAGTGTGTGATGACAGTCTTCTCAATTAGACACAGTGCACATTCCCAAGCCTTGCAGAGACTATAGTCGCGGTCCAGGTCCCAATAGATAAGATTGTCCATGGTGTGTATTCTGATGGCCTGATGGCCTCTCTAATAACAGTGTTACAGTATTTTGACATTTGTGCTAAAATACTGCTTCACTTGTATTCCATTGCATGCAAGTAAGAGAAACAGCACTTTGTGACTACCGACTTGTTGCAACACAACACAGGCCACTGGTGTTCTTGATAGCAGTCTCTGCTGTGTGCACTGTTTGTCCGATGTGTGTTTCCACAGTGGTATAGAATCTGGTATACCCCTGCCTTCTGAAAACCGAGGTGATCTACAATGTTCCCCAGTAATGGCCATATTTCACTGGGTGGGCAGAAGACAATTCTTACTCACTGCTTCTACAGTACGTGATCAGTTTCTCCTGGAAGTGCACGACAACAGCTAACTCTTTATCTGTTGCTTTTTCAACCACAGCATTTATATTGGACACCAGCGTTCTCTTGGGAAAAACTGGACACACAC
This sequence comes from Schistocerca americana, assembly GCF_021461395.2. NCBI lineage: Eukaryota > Metazoa > Arthropoda > Insecta > Orthoptera > Acrididae > Schistocerca > Schistocerca americana. The sequence continues at coordinate 1,126,255,945 of NC_060119.1, read as the reverse complement.
TAATGAAGCACTGAGTAAAAACGACTTCTCGCTGGATAATATGACCTTTTTGTGGTCCACATGTTATCATGTGGGGAGACATAATACTAAATGGGGGTACTGACTTCCAAATTTTTGAACATGGTACAGTCACGAGTCAATGTTATTGAAATGCATGACTACATTGATCAGCACAGGTGGAAAAGCTCTCGTATGAGAGGATATTGAGCAAATGGACTGGCCTGCCCATTCTCCTGACTTAAATCCCATCAAGCATGTGTGGGATGCATTTTGGGGAGATACTGCAGCAGATCCACATTGATCAATGACCATCCTGCAACTGTCAAGCACAATGGTGGGAAAGTGGAACATCCTACCACCAGAAGTCCTTACCAACCCTTGTGGCCAGGATGGGAGCATGTTGCAAAGCATGCACTGCAGTCTATTGTGATCACACACATTATTAAGAAAGATGACTTCCTTTCTAATGCCCAGAGGACCATTACAAATTGAGGTGATTTCAGTGTTATCATCATCTTAAAAAAAGGGTCGTTCTATTTGTCACATTGCATATTTCTGTTGGTCAACTTCTGTACTATATTGTAGTACATCTTTCAATGTACTGCCCAAGTTTCATTGAGCTATGTTAGTTGCTGGTGACACATCATGAGGCGGTTACTTTGGTCCTCAAGATTTGCACCCACTTGTATTATTATGGCACCAGTGTATGATCTTATAGTTTTAGTTAGATGGTTTGGACACTGACAGCCCAATGATGAAAGTCCTGAATCTTGAAATGCGTTATTGTGTTACATGAACATTGTGAAGTGTGTTGAATGGTACCACTCCGCAACTAGCTCTTTCCATTTTTATATGGCTATGTCATTTTGAAAATTATGTTTACCAATAGTTGCTTGAATGTTTCCAGTGTTGATGAGCTGGCAGTTGTGACCCATGGAAACGGCCAGCTTGCAGTTTGGACCCAATGCTCTGTGGGTTTGTTTATTTGAGAATGGGCAAAAGGAAAAGTATGTTGGCAGAAACTCAAAACCTTGGATGAAATGGAAACAGCATCCATTCATTCATCCATGGATCATATTCTGTAATCTCACCATGAAGGAGGACCTTCAGGTACATGGAGTGGGTCAGATTAGACGCAAAGAAGTGAAGATTACATGTGAACAGGTGGAAGTAGCCAAGCCACTGGTGGCTAATCTGCTCAAACTGATAGTTACGGTAGTTACAACTGTGTTACTTTATAAGTGTATGTTATGACTGAAACAGCACTCTGAAAAACTCCACTGCTCCTCCCCTAACAGTATTCAGCTGTTCTTTTCATCAAATACTTTAAACAAAGCATTTATATAATTTTACAAAACTGCTACCAGCTGTCCAAATACAGGCAAAGTTAAGATGAACCTAATACATATACTACAATTACGGGAGTTTCTAATGAGATATTCTTTTACTTTGTGTTTAAATACACTTTAAGATGAAAATAAACAACGTCCCATGAAGGAATTACCCAAATGGGACGGAAATCGGTACATGTGATGTACAAGTACAGACAATTATGATTACATTTCCAGAAAAATTGGATGATTTACTCAAGAGGAAGAGCTTCACAAATTGAGCAAGACATTAACCTGTTGGTCTACCATCCAAGGCCCTTATTCAAGTAGTTATTCGGCTTGGCACTGATTGATAGTGTTGTTGGACATCCCCCTTAAGGGTATCATCCCAAATTCTGTACAATTCATGTGTTAAATAAGCAAAATCCTGAGCTAGTTGGGAGGACTTGGTTTCATAAACATGAAGGCAAGCAATAGCAACTCTCTCCGTGTCTGAGCAGGCATTATCTTCGCAAAATCTAAGCCCCAGATGGTTTGCCGTGAAGGGCAGCAAAACAGGGTGTAGAATATTGTCAACATACCGCAGTGCTCTGAGGATGCTGCAGATGACAACCAGTATGGCGAGTGACAATCAGGCTGATATTCCACCTCTGTCTACGTAGTATCATTGCCACAGATACTACTACAACGCCGCACCAACACAAGGTTGGCAGCCTGTCGTCTGCCAAGCACAGCGCACTGTAGCGGGCTGTACAGCTTGACGGAACTGGAGTCTGCCTCGTTCACTTCTTAGCTAGATTTCAACCTAGTCAGACGCACTTTCATAATTGGCCCTCAGCCAGTTCTGTAATGTTTGCACTGATTCTCTGAGGAGGGCCCATCAGGCTTAGTCCCTGAGAATATGTTGTATTAGTTATAGCTGTAGCTGCAGTCATACAAACTACTGAAGATAAGTAATTTCATTGTACTATGTGTTTCTTGAATACTAATCCTTCTCTCTTTCAGTGTGCCGTACCACATATTATTGCAACCAGGACTCCTTCAGCTCCTATCAACTCGGCCTCCTGCTTATTTGCATTTAGTAACGAGCTGAAACACCCACCCCTTTTGTGCCTCTAAACAGTGAGACACAATAGTCTAGGCCATCTCTGGACATGTCTTCAGCCTGGAATCTCACAGACTGAAGTGGAATTGTCTTCAGTGACGACTCCCACTTCGAACTGAGCCCCGATGACTGGTAAATATGTGTCTGGAGACGCCCAGGACAGCATGGGATACCAATCTGACAAACCTGCAAGACAATTAGGAGTGATAGTTTAGGGTGTCACTTCTCTCCAAAGCTGGACCACTTTGGCTGTCATCCACAGCTCTCTTACAGCATAGAGATACATCAACAATATTCTATGAGAGGTTTTGTTGCCCATCATGGCAAGCCATCTTGGGCTTACATTTCACCAAGGTAATGCCTGCCCAGACACAGCAAGAGTTTCTACTGCTTGTCTTCATGCCTGTCAAACCTTACCAAGGCCAACAAGGTTGGTGGATCTCTCCCCAATTGAGAATGTTTAGAGTGTAATGGCAGAGCCCACCAACCAGGTTGGAATTCTGATGATCTAACATGCTGATTGGACAGAATTTGGCACAGTATCCCGCAGGAGGACATCCACCAACTCTGTCAATGAATGCCAAGCTGAATAACTACTTTTATAAGGACCAGATGTGGACCAATACATTATTGATTTGCTCAATTTTTGAAGTTCTTCCTCCTGAATAAATCATCCAGTCTTTCTGAAAGGTCTTCATTTGTTTGTCTGTACATGTATATCACATGTATGTACTGATTTCAGTTCCATTTGGATAATACCTTCATAGTGTGTCATTTTATTTGCTGTATAGTCTATTTGTATGGTTTTCAGTTTCCAGCCAGAAGCACATTGAAAATCTGTTATAGAGTTTTGTACCAAATCTACATGGAAATTACTTCTGTTTCATTGCCCCACATTGTATTTAGCATAAAAATGGGTGCACAATGCTGCAACAAAAATGTTTGGTAACTTATCCAGGGATATAAAATATCTAACAATGGAAAATCCAGTACAGAATGATGACAATATTATGAAAATGATAGATTGCTACTCACAATATAGGGGAGATGTTGAGTTGGGAACAGGCACAACAAAAGGATGTTACACAAGTAAGCTTTCAGTCAAGAAGCCTTCTTACACACACACACACACACACACACACACACACACACACACACACAGCTTCTCCACATGCCACAGCCTCCACAGTCTATCACCCATCTGGCTGCTCGGGAACTCACCCATCTGGGTGCCCAGGAACTTCACATGTCACCCTCACACAGTGTATGCCCACTGATTTCTCCATCTGGTACCAGCAATAAACACTACGTTCACAAAGGCAGTGGCAACTGCATCAGTTATGAAAATGTATAGTCAACTAGGGCTTATGCTGAAATTTAGCTAATGTCAAACAAAACCTGAAGATGGCTAATATCCAATGTAGTTTCTTAACTAATAACAAAATCACAGTAGTTTTAAGAGGCTGCTAGTTCAGTTGCTGAAGATGTTAATATGCAGTAGAAATCAAACAATGGAAAATCTGGTAATTTATGAAAAGGATAGATTGCTAGTCACTCTACAGAGGAGACACTGAGTTGCTGACACGCAAAATGAAAAGACTGCTATCCATTTTAGCTGTTGGCCAAAAGGCATTCTTCTAAAGAATAAAACACACACACACACACACACACACACACACACACACACACACACACACGACCTTTGTCTCTGGCCGCTGAGACCAGACTGCAAGTGATAGGAGAAGCAATCTGTGGGTGGTGGGGGTAAGGAGGCAGCCTCCTCCTCCCCCCCTCCCTCAGGTGCACTTGCTGTACACAGTCCGGCTTCAATGGCCAGGGGATGCACATTCGTGTACTAGTTCGTGTGCGTGTGTGTGTGTGTGTGTGTGTGTGTGTGTGTGTGTGTGTTTTTGGGTGGCTGTTTTATACTTCATACTTTAGAAGAAGATCTGTTGGCCAACAGCTAAAATGAATAGGAGTCTTTTTGTTCTGCATGTCTGTGAGTCATTGCCTTCTCTACATTATGAGTAGCAATCTATCCTTTTCATAATATTGTCATTAACATATAGGAGAGTGTCTTTGTTGAGTGACTGCATTACTGTTGAGTTAGTGAATGATTCAAGATGACTTGGACAAAATTTATATTTGGTGTGATGAATAGCAACTTGCCTCATATGTGGAAAAATATAAGTTAATATGGATGGGTAGGAGAAACATTCTTCTATTGTTCAAATACAGTATTAATTCTGTGTTGCTCAATTCAGTCACACTGATTAAATATCTATGTGTAATATTGTGTAGCATTATGAAATGGAAGACTCACATGAGGTAAATTGTAAGGAAGATGGATGGTAGAGATCTGGGAAAGTGTAGCACGCCTATAGAGCAGACTTCTTAGGGAACCCTTGTGAAATCCATTCTTGAGTACTGTTCAATGGCTTGGGATCCCCTACAGGTCAGATTAATAGAAAACATCAAAGTAGTTCAAAGAAACACTGATAGATTTGTTACCAGTCAACTTTATCAGTATGAGAATGTAACGGAAATGAGTGAGCTTCGATGGGAATCCTTGAAGAAAGATGGTGTTTTTCCAATACACTACTGATGAAGTTTAAAGTGCAAGCATTTGTGGCAGACTGCAGAATGATTGTACTGCCTCTCATGTCTGTCTTAAGTAAGGATTGTAACAACAAAATAAGGGCTATTAAGGTTAGTGCAGACATGTCCAGGAAATAATTTCTTCTCTTGCTCCATTTGTGAGAGGAACAGGAAAGGAAATCACTAGCAATAGTGTAAAGTACCCTCCACCGCACAATGTGCATTGACTCTGCAGATCACGTATTTAGATTTAGATGAAGTTATAATGTATATACATTTATTTGCTCTTGGTCCCATAATCACAGTTAAAATATAAATCTTTCACACAATATCAAATACACAAATTAATGTGTAAGAATTTGTAAACATTTTGAAGTCGCACATGTTCAGCTGATTTTATGGGAAGGGATGTTTTTATTTTATTTGTTGGAAGTTAGTAGGTTCATGGATGACAGTCATATATTCTGTTTAACAACACGGTACCAAAAAATAGTTGATAGCATTTTTCTATGCATCAGAATTTCTTTTACACTGTCATGATAATATTTCTTCAAAATGTCTGCTTCTTTGAGAAGCTGCTAGATATTTTTCCTTCTTCTAGCACTGAGCAATATTATTATTAGCACTTGGCCTTCAACAACTCCTACTCATACATTCAATTACATTCTTGCATTTTAATAAGTAAAGTGACTTGTTGCATATACATTAGTGACCCACATTACTGTCTCTGTTTTTCTCATCTTTCTTAGGCATCTGTACATGAAGAAAAATCACTACTCACCTAAAGATACAATGTGGAGCCCACAATATATTTTATTAAGAGAGCATAAGCTTCAGGTAACAAAACACTTGGAGCTCTCTGCCTCAAGAACTACACTAACCTTGATCTACATTCACCTAGCTACAGTTATACAGGCATAGATAACTTGCTGATTGAGATCAAAAGACTAAAAGTTATCAATAGTGCTGAGATATCACTTGATTAATATAATTACATAGTATGTCTCTTCAGCATTTTACAGTATATATCTGTGAAGTTATAAGCTATGACAACACAAAGTATAATTCAATCACAAAAACTATTAAATTATGAGACAGAATTTATGGCTAGTACATACGTCAATAGGTGAAACAGATACACATAATAGTAAAGTGCATGACACTATCCTAGCTTTTGGAATTATTGATTCGTTCCTCGCAGAGAAGAGAGGGATAGGGTGGGGAAGATTAAAAGGTTAAGAAGAAACAGAAGGTCACTTAGACACCACAATGAGAAACACCCACCTGTTGTGAGGACAAGCATAGACAAAGGCAAAGGGAAACATGAGACAGCAAGGTGACTTGTTTCTGAACACAGAAAAATTGGCCACTGAAAGAATATGTGGGGGGAAAGAAAACAAGGAATAATGATAGACAAACCAAGAGAGATCACTAAACAATGAAAAGAGATAACCAAGCTAGGTAAAAAAGTCATAAAACTTGAAAAAATGTCACCCAATACAGGAAAAAGGTGGCCAAACAAAGAAAGAGACTTACTCCCTGCTCATCTTTGTCCAGTTTCATCTTCACACTAAGTAGGTCTCTCCTGCAGTTGGGTCTAAGTGACATGCTTGTCCTTCTTAACTTTGCTAAACTCATCCCTCTTTCCTCCTAGAGGAAGGAACTAATAGTTCTGAAAGCTAGGACAGTGTTGTGTACTGTTACTTTTATATGTGACTATCAGCGGTACCTAACTGTTTCATTTCCTGAAGGTAAGTGTGGCCAGAAATTCTGTCTCATAATTTAATAGAATACAAAGAATATACAATGGTTAAGTTAATAATTGATATTACGATCACACAGAAAAAAACAATAATCAAAACACAAAATTTCTTAGTGTAATATTTACTCATGTATGGAATACTCATATAAAATTTATCTTAAAACCACTACTTCTCTCTATTCCTTCACAAGCTGCAGACTGGAATGTTTGTATGATATATAATTTTGGTGCATTAAAAAACTTTTTAAAAAATTAAAAATTCTCTAAAAGAGACAAATACTTCCTTATCAAAGATGATATAATACCCAAAATAAAACAAGTGCTGTCTCAAAAATGTTCCAATTTCCCAAAGATAGTGAAAAATCCTTCCTCAAAGATAGAGGACATTAAGACAGTTCAAAATTATAGAGGTATTTGGAGCATTTGACCCAAGCATAGTCTAGCAGTTTTGCTTCAAGAGTTGAAAAATTATGTTAGGACAGAATGGGCGAACTGGAGATGGGCTTAATACAAACCACACAATGATACAACAGCTAGCTGGATATGAAATAGCACTTTCGTAAGCTTATTCCAAATTTTAACTTTTTATCATAATTATCAATTATAATACCTCCATAAACATCTAGAGACTTTTAATCTTTAAACATACCTGGTTGTGATGTGTTAACCATGTAGGCCTATCACAAACTGGTGGTAATTATAACTCTATTTATAAAACATGGGGAGAAGGAGGGGAGGAGGAGGCAAGGGGAGGGTGATGCATAATCATCCACTAAGTTAACAAGAAAGAATTAACAATTAAATCTTTAGATATTCAAATAACTTATGGGAATGCAGCCCAGTGACATCTTTGACAACTGCTGATATTTCAACAGGTGAACATCCTGTCATTTTCAAGGCACACATGCAGCAAGGAAGTCCTGTGCAAGGGAATTCAAACCTTTCAGACCAACTGGCTACAACTGTTCTCATTAAATTTTACTGTCTCTTAGTTGCAAGGGAACATTTTTCCACAGTGGAAACCTCATAATGCATATTTGTGAATGTTCAATCTTTTTATCATGTACAAGTGCTGCCAACTATTGAGCTTCAGTATAAAAATTTCAATAGGTCAAAGTAGTAGTGTGCAGTGGCTTGTGATTGCCAGAATACACAAAAGTGGTTGGTTAGTTACATTCTACTGTATAAATGAGTATTAATATTGTTATTTTGCATGGCAATTATTGAATGATCAGTTTGTTTATTCCAACAGTGAATATTCAAAATTAGTTATTTTAATCCATAAAAAGGAGCCAAGTGCACAAAGTAGATTTTGAAAACGGGTACATATTTTTGTATAAATCTAGCATACAAAATCATTAAGAAATCACTCAAGAGCTTTACAGCACAGGAAAAAATTTCCTTCCTCCAGAAAAAATTAAGGTCTGAAAGGGTTAAAACATGAGTTTATAGAGTATAAACTCTCTCTCTCTCTCTCTCTCTCTCTCTCTCTCTCTCTCTCTCTCTGTAAACGCTAGCCCCAATACCTAACCAAAGTTGACAGGCATCAGAGATCATAAATAGTGCACATCAATAATGAACGGGTGAGATAGCTTTGACTCTGTCCCTCTGTCTTTTGACAATGGTGAGAGCAGGATTCAACGCAGAATTTGAGCAGAAACCTCCAACTCTTAAGAGGTTACTTGATAATTTCAATTGCTCCATTAATAACATCATGACATTAGCTGTAAGTGCACGCTAAAATCTCCATGTTGTTATATTCCATATGATGACTGCTGCTAAAACAGAGGAACAGAGTTAATGCTATGTCACCCGTTGGTTATTAATATTCACTAACTCTGACATCATCTTTGATTATGTGGTGGCGATAGTGTTTACTGTGTGTGTGTGTGTGTGTGTGTGTGTGTGTGTGTGTGTGTGTGAGAGAGAGAGAGATCATCTTTCTGGATATGCTCTGCAAAATCAGGTTTTAAATTTCAGTGAAACCTGGAAAACAACAAGATGTCCACCCGCCAAAATATTGGTAGTTGTGGATGACGACACATGGATGCATTTTCTTATTTGAACATTTTATACGCCAGGAGAAACTCAGGTTTCACAAATCTTCATATGTCAACTCAATATTCATAGGAATACTTCCTATTTGACATTGGCAATAAGTAACACCAAATCCTGTTCACAATTGAATGAGAAATGAAAGTGAATTCTCAATATACTTTTGAGCAATATAGTGTAGCAATGATCCCAAGGTATGCTGAAAAAGGAAAGGAAAAAAAAAAAATTAGTTATGGAATAGTTTCAACATTGAAAACTTTTATACTATGCAAATACATTTTGTTAAACGTAAAAAAGACTTTAGTACACTTTTCAATCAGTGCTGATCATTATCAGTTACCCTTGCATTATTTGTATGAGAATGATTCACTAGATAAAATCTATCTTCATCTTGCCTAGATAAATGTGGAAGGTCCAGTCCCATTCATGTTAGGCAGCAAACGACAGGTCAGTAGCTACCTCTTACAGGCAGGAGTAACTGAGCCTCGTTGCCACCTCGTTTTCTCTACAAGGTGAGTCAAAGAGGACTTTAAAACTTTGGAATGATATAGAGATTTATTGAGATAACTTACAGAAAAGGCCAATGTGTCATTTTGTAGCAAACAACCTCAAGTTCGATTAACATCGTGCATCAGTACCCCATTCTGTCACCAGGAGTGCCAGCATAGTGCACAGTTAAAATGGCTACTTTCACTGGTGCGGAGCGTGCTCCATGTGTGTTTTGGTTTCATGAAATGAACTCTGCAATACACGTTCAGTATAAATTTTGCACTGAATACTCTAAAGAGCCTCCAAGCAGACCTGAAAACTTGCTATTGCACAGTTATGCCTGATTTGCTGCAGTGAGTGTGGGAAGAAACTGATTACCGGTGGGATGTTTGCCACATCACAAACTGTGGTCACACTGAACCAAAATAGCACTCGACACTTTTATGTAAAACATGAGGTTGTTTGCTACAAAATGACACATCTATCAATTCTGTAAGTTATCTCAGTAAATTTCTATATAATTCCAGTACTGTAAAGTCCTTTTTGACTGAAACCTGAAAATGACAGCAGTGAGATTTTTGGGGAAAATTTAAGTGTATATCGAAATGATAGGAAAATGGGAAACAGAGTTGGTGTACCTGTCACAGTAGGCAAGAAACTAAAATCCACTGAGACAGAAATTGAAGCTGCATGTCACACTGTTTGGGCAAGACTGCTGTATCAGGGGTGGGCATAAAATGATAATTGGATCCTTCTATAACCCAACAGACTCACCTTCTGATGTAACCAAAAATTTTAGCTAAAACCTTAGTTCACTTGCATGTAAGGTCCCCAATCATTCTGTAATCATCAGTGGAGACTTAAATTGTCCAAAAATTAACTGAGAAAATTACAGTTTTGTTAGTGGTGAGTGTGATAAGACATCCTATGAAACATTACTGAATGGCTTCTCTGAAACCTGCCTAGAACAGATAGTTAGGAATTCCACTCATGATGGAAATATATTGGATTTAATGGCAACAAATAGACCGGACCTCTTTGAGGATGTCCACATTGAAACTGGAATCACTGACCATGATGCAGTTGTGGCAACAATGATTACCAAAGTACAAAGGACAACTAAAACAAGAAGAAAGATATATGTGTTCAGTAAACTAGATAAAAAATCAATAGTGTCATATCTCAACAAGGAACTTGAAACTTCCAACACACAGCAGAAGCATGTGGAGGAACTATGGCTCAAGTTTAAAAGAACAGTTGACCATGCACTGGATATAAGATGCTATCCAAAATTTTCAGGACTGGTGCTGCCATCTGTTGAAAACCTTACCTTTGGACTAATGGTCACCATCACCCTCAAAGTAGTTCCCATCCGCACGTACACACGGTCCCAGCGTTTCTGCCACTGGTCAAATGTTTTATGGGAGTCCTGTTCTTTGAGGGTGTTTATCACCACCAGCGATTCTTCTTGAATCCTCTCTAGAGTGTCCGACTGGCGGCCTTTCAACTTGAGTTTCAGTTTTGGGAAGAGCGCGAAGTCGCAAGGTGCCAAACCTGGCAAGTACGGTGGATGGGGTACAATAGCCATGTTGTTTTTTGCCAAAAAGGTCCTGGTGAGCAAGGACATGTGACAGGGCGCATTGTCGTGATGCAGCGACCAGTTCCCTTGATGCCAAAGTTTGGGCTGTCATCGCCGCATGTTTTCCGGGAGCTGTTGCGAAAAGTCACAGTAGTAAGCGGAATTCACTGTTTGGTTGGGTGGGATGAATTCTTTGTGCACAATTCCCTTGGTATCAAAGAAAACGATGATCACACTTTTCACTTTGCTTATTCACCTGTCTTGATTTTTCGAGTCTTGGAGAGCCCAGGCTCTTCCACTGGGATGATTGCTGCTTTGTCTCTGGGTCATAACCGTAAATCGAGCTCTCATCGCTGGTTATAACCCGTGACAAGAAGGTTGGATCATCAGATGTGGTCTGATGAAGGTCCGTGCACACTTCAACAAGCTGTGCATTCTGATTGGTGGCGACATGATGCACGCCCAATTCATGTCCCATAACCAATACCCACTTCATCTGCAAGGTCTTGAATGGTTCGGCGTCGATCTGTACGAACCAATTGTTGAAGTTTTGCAACACTGTCTGGCATTGCGCGGCTAACGGGCCTTCCAGTGTGAGCATCATCTTCAATGTCTGTACAGCCAGCCCTGAACTGAGCATGTCACTCAAACACACACACACGGCTCCTGCTCTGTCCCCCAAACACTTGGTGAATCATTGCAAGGGTCTCCGTAGCACTTTTCCTGAGATTTGCACAGAATTTGATACAAATGTGCTGTTCTGTTCGTGGAACCATTGTAAAATCACCACACACCAAACACAGAGTATTACGGGAATCACTGTGGACACGCAACATGTCCTCCTAGCTGAATGTCACTCTGCAAACTGACTCATCAGGTATGCAGCTCTTGCCACCTAGTGGTGTAAAGATCTACTACTTCCACTTTTCAGATGGCAGCACCAGTTCCGAAAATTTTGGATTCCACCTTGTAGATATGTAGCCAATAGAACAGTTCATAATGTGAGGGAATCTCCATGATATAAATCACTGTGAAGAAACTTCTAAAGAAACAGAGACTACTGCATAATAGGTGTAAAACAAAGCATAGGACTACAGATAAAGAAATGCTGAATGAAAAACATTTGGCTGTCAAGAGAGCAATGTGTGATGCCTTCAATGACTACCATAGCAGAATAATATCAAATGACATTTCACAAAATCCAAAGAAATTCTGGTTGTATGTAACGGCTGTTAGTGGCACCAAAGTTAGTGTCCATGAACTGAAATTGATGGTAGTAAAGCAAAAGCTGAAATGCTTAACCCTGTTTCCAAATGTTCCTCTACAAAGGAAAATCCAGGAAAATTTCCCCAATTTAATTACCTTACCACTCCAAAGATGAATGAAATAAGTATTAGTGTCAGTGGTGTTGAGAAACAGCTGAAATTGTTAAAACTGAACAAAGCTCCAGGTCCCGATGGAATCCATTTCAGATTCTATACTGAACTTGTGGCTAAGTTAGCCCCTCTTCTAACTATAATCTATCGTAGATCTCTCAAACAAAAACCCATGCCCAGTTCTTGAAAAAAGGCACAGGTCACATCCAACTACAAGAAGGGTAGTAGAAGTGATCCACAAAACTACCAGCCAACATCCTTGACATTGATTTGTTGTAGAATCTTAGAACATATACTAAGCTCAAACATAATGAGGTATCTTGAACAGAATGACCACCATAATGCCAACCAGCACGGATTTCGAAACCACTGATGATGTGAAACCCACCTCACACTTTTCCCATGATATAATGAATGCTTTGGGTCAAGGCAACTAGGTAGATACAGTGTTTCATGATTCCGAAAAGCATCTGATTTAGTACCACAACTAAGCTTATTGTCAAAAGTACAATCATATGGGGTACCAAATAAAATTTGTGACTGGATTGAGGACTGTTTGGTATGCAGGGTATAGCATGTTATCTTGGATGGAGAGTCATCATCAGATGTAGAAGTAACTTCGAGTGCCCTAGGAACCTTTGTTGGGACCCTTGCTGTTTATGTTGTATATTAATGACTTAGCAGACAGTATTAATAGTAAAATCAGGCTTTTCACAGATGATGCAGTGCCTACAGTGAAGTGCCAAAGAAACTGGTATAGGCATGCGTATTCAAATACAGAGATACACTATGTGATCAAAAGTATCTGCAGCCCCCCCCCCCAGAAAAAAATACATACATTTTTTATATTCATGTTAGGTGTAGTGTGCTGCCACCTATTGCCAGGTACTGCATATCAGTGACATCAGTAGTCATTAGACATCATGAAAGAGCGGAATGGGGCACTCCACAGCACTCAAAGACTTCGAACGTGGTCGGGTGATTGGGTGTCACTTGCATCATGCAAGATTTCAACACTCCTAAACATTCTTAGGTTCACTGTTTCCAATGTGATAATGAAGTGGAAATGTGAAGGGACACGTACAGCACAAAAGCGTACAGGCCGACCTCATCTGTTGACTGACAGAGACCTCCAACAGTTGAAGAAGGTCATAATGTGTAATAGGCAGACATCTATCCAGCCCATCACACAGGAATTCCAAACTGCATCAGGATCCACTGCAAGTACTATGACAGTTAGGCGGGAGGCGAGGAAACTTGAATTTCATGGTTGGGCAGTTGCTCATAAGCCACACATCACATCTGTAAATGTTAAACAATGCTTTGCTAGGTGTGTAAACATTGGATGATTGGACATTGTGTGGAGAGATGAATCACAGTACACAATGTGGTGATACGATGGTAGGGTGTGTGTATGGTGAATGCCCAGTGAGTGTCATCTGCCAGAGTGTGTAGTGCCAACAGTAAATTTTGGAGGCGGAGGTGTTATGGTGTGGTCATGTTTTTCATGGAGAGGGCTTACACCCCTTGTTGTTTTGCATGGCACTATCACAGCACACACCTACACTGACATTTTAAGCACCTTCTTGCTTCCCACTGTTGAAGAGCAATTTGGGTATGGCGACTGCATCTTTCAACACGATCGAGCACCTGTTCATAATGCATGGGGACTGGCCTGCATAGAGTCCTGAGCTGAATCCCACAGAGCACCTCTGGAATGTTTTGAATAGCGACTTCAAGCCAGGCCTCACTGACCTCTCCTTAGTACAGCACTCCATGAAGAATGGCTGCCATTCCCCAAGAAACCTTCCAGCACCTGACTGAACATACGCCTGCAAGAGTGGAAGCTTTCATCAAGGCTAAGAGTGGGCCAATACCATACTGAATTCCAGCATTACCAATGAAGGGTGCCATGAACTTGTAACTGATTTTCAGCCATATGTCCAGATACTTTTCATCACATAGTGTATGCAGATAGGCAGAATATGGCGCTGTGGTCGGCAATGCCTATGTAAGACAATAAGTGCCTGGCACAGTTGTTAGATCAGTTACTGCTGCTACAATGACAGGTTATCAAGATTTAAGTGAGTCTGAACATGGTGTTATAGTCGGCACATGAGTGATGGGTCACAGCATCTCCGAGGTAGCAATGAAGTGGGGATTTTCCCATACGACCATTTCATGAGTGTACTGTGAATATCAGGAATCTGGTAAAACATCAAATCTTCGATACCGCTGCAGCTGGGAAAATATCCTGCAAGAATGGGACCAACAACAACTGAAGACAATTGTTCAATGTGCCAGAAGTGAAACACTTCTGCAAATTGCTTCAGATTTCAATGCTGGGCCACCAACAAGTGTCAGCATGTGAACAATTCAATGAAACATCATCAATATAGGCTTTCGGAGCTGAAGACCCACTTGCGTACCCTTGATGACTGCACAACACAGCTTTACACCTCGCCTGGGCCTGTCAACACTGACCTTGGAATGTTGATGACTGGAAACATGTTGCCTGGTCGACGATTCTCATTTCAAATTGTATTGAGCAGATGAATGTGTACAGGTATGGAGACAACCTCCTGAATCCATGAACCCTGCATGTCAGCAGGGGATTGTTGAAGCTGGTGGAGGCTCTGTAATGGTGTGGGGCATGTGCATTTGGAGTGATATGGGATCCTTGATAGGTCTAGATACGACTCTGACAGATGAAATGTGCATAAGCATCCTGTCTGATCACCTGCATCCATTCATAAAATTACAATGAAATCCAGAGCATTAGCTGCTTACAGCTCATCGGGGACAATTGAAAATGTGTGTCCTGACCGGGACTCAAACCCGGGATCTCCTGCTTACGTCAGATGCTCTATCCGACTGAGCCTTTGAGGACACAGAGGATAGTGCGACTGCAGGGACTTATCTCCGGCACGCTCCCCACGAGACCCACATTTCCAACTTACTGTCCACACACTACATTTTTAGTGCCCCTGCGCACTATATTCATTACTCGCAGCAGTCAATCTACCGATTCCGCACTGAAGAAGATCACTGGCCAGTAAGCCTTATCTATATGAAGACAGTACCTGTTCTTTCAGTAAGCCTTATCTATATGAAGATGGTATCTGTTCTTTCGGACATGTCATATGGATGTTCATATGCATCCATTCATATCCACTGTGCATTCCAATGGGCTTAGGCAATTCCAGCAGGACAATGCGACACTCCACACATCCAGAATTGCTACAGAGTGGCTCCAGGAACACCTTCTGAGTTTAAACATTTCTGTTGGCCACCAAGCGCCCCAGACGTGAATATTATTGAGCATATCCAGGATGCCTTGCAACGTGTTGTTCAGAAGAGATTCCACTGCCTCATACCCTTCTGTATTTATTGGCAGCCCTGCAGGATTCATGGTGTTAATTCCTTCCAACAGTGCTTCAGACATTAGTTGAGTCCATGCCATGTCATGTTGCATACTTTTGCATGCTCATGAGGGCCCTGCAAGATATCAGTCAGGTGAACCAGTTTCTTTGGCTCTTCAGTACTATCTGAGAGAAGCTGCAAAGGTGGTCAGTCAGATTTTGATAAGATTTCAATGTGGTGCAGAGACTGCCAGTTTGCTTTAAATGTTCAGAAATGTAAAATTGTCCACTTTAATAAACAAACATACATAGTATCCGATAACTACGAGGATTGGAACTTAAATAGTGTCAACTATTAATTCACAACCAATACAAAAGAGTTACATGTTTGACCTGTTACTATCCTTCAGAGTAGTCACCAGCATTGTGTAGAACCCATTGCCAGCAATGTGGCAGGCGCAGTATACCATTAGCAGAGCCTGTTCTGTTGATGGTGCGAATGGAGCGGTCTAAACTTATGGTGATTCTCGTGTACAATTGTGATTGTGTTATCCTAATGCATTACATTCCTCCACGGCAGACTGTCAATGCACTGTATTACTGTTCATTTTTGGAGCATCACCTGCGACCAGCTTCACGAAAGAAGCAGCGACACTTTCTGCGCAACCCACCCATCATTTTGCATGACAATGTGCGGGTGCATGCAGCACAAGCTGTGGCTGCTCTGTTCGGTCGATGGGACTGGGAATCGCTGTACTGTCCACCATACTCCCTGGACTTAAGTCCTTGTGACTTTGTTTCAATTCTGAAGATGAAGGAACCACTTTGTGGCATTCACTTCAGAACTGTTCCAGAGATTTGACAGGCAGTACACGAGAATCACCATAAGTTTAGACCGCTCCATTCACACTATCAACAGAAGACACTCTGCTAATGGTATACAATGCCTTCCACATTGCTGGCAACGGGTTCTACACAACGCTAGTGACTAATTTGAAGGACAGTCACAGTTTCAAACATGTAACTCTTTTGTATCGGATGGTGCTCCCCGGGCAACGCTGCAGTAAAATGCAACAGCAAAAAGTCTACACAATTCCGGCGACCGGACGCTCAAATTCCTCCCGGTCCACAAGAAGGCAAATGATTCAGAAGTGGAATTACTCCATGAAGATGGTGAGAGTGTGCCACTTCAATATAGAAGGCTACACAAGGACGAAACGAAAAATCCTTGAAAAAATTGTAACAAGAGAAAGAGTAAGTGTCGTACTCTTGCAGGAGACACACCTGACGGATGAAAACATCGAACGATTATGCATACCAGGATTCACCAATGTGGGATACTCAGGACACGACAAACATGGTATGGCGACCTTGGTGAAAAATGAGCTTCTAGGAAACCTCGAGAACAATGTGGAATCGGTTCCACACGCAATAGGCATTAAACTGAGAGAGATGACAATCTACAATGTCTACAAACCACCTTCGCAGCAATGGCCTATAGGAATCTTACCGCAGGCTAATCATCCAGCAATCTATGCCGGCGACTTTAATTCCCAGCACACCAGATGGGGATATCAGAGATCCACTCCGGAAGGCGTTGGACTAAATGACTGGGCTGAGAACCGGGACCTACACCTCCTGTTTGATCCCAAGGACAGAGCGTCCTTCAATTCAAAAGTATGGGGCACAAAGACAACACCTGACCTGACCTTTGTCACACGCAGCACAACGGGCGTACCAATGCAAGCTACAAGAAGAGTCCTCGAAGCTTTCCCACGGAGCCAACACCTCCCGATTATTGTGGAGATTGGCCTTTCCATCCCCATCATAAAGAGCTCCCCGATTCCACGGTGAAATCTGAGAAAAGCAGACTGGGGGAAATATAAATCTTTTATTGACAAGACAATAAATCGAATACCACCAAGTCCAGAGAACTACCAAAGGTTTGTAAACCTGATATTTAAAGGGGCCCTAAAGGCTATCCCCCGAGGGGCCCGGAGGGAATACATTCCTTGCTGGTCAGAGGAGTGCGAGTCATTGTTAGAGCAGTATGAGAGGAGTGGGGAGGACGAGACTGCAGAATGACTGATTAACAATATGAACGAGGAACGTAGGAACAGGTGGAAGATGGCAATGGAGAATCTGGACTTTACCCATTCTAGCAGGAAGAGCTGGGGTCTACTATGGAAACTGGGTGGAGCCACAACACCACGAAGATTAGCCGCGGGTGTGGGCCCATCCGAAATAGCGACTGCCATGAAACAGACCTCCAAAATACGCCTGAAGACTGAGGAGAAGAAAAGGATCTCCAGGAACCTAACCAAGGAATTAGCCAATAATCCAACTAATCTAGATATTGTCAAAGCAGTAGACGTCGAGGAGATTACCCAGGCCCTAACACTAATGAAAACAGGGAAAGCAGCCGGACCCGACGAAATCCTCCCAGAATTTCTGAGGGAGCTGGGACCCATTGGGAGGAAATGGATGGCCAAGCTCTACACGGGATACATTAGATCAGGTGCACTCCCGAAGTTATGGAAAGAAGCTAAGGTAATAGCGGTACTGAAACCAGGGAAGGATGGAGATAATCCAAAGAGCTATAGACCGATCTCACTGCTTTGTACCTCTTACAAACTATTTGAGAGAATATTACTGGCCAGACTAGCACCATACATTGAGGCAAACCTCCCAGACTATCAAGCAGGGTTCCATGTGGGAAGGAACTGCTGTGAACAAGTTTTGTCCATTACAACATATATAGAGAAAGGCTATCAGAACAAGCTGAAAACGGGCCTGGTATTAATAGATCTTACATCAGCCTATGACACTGTCTGGACCAAAGGACTACTGCTCAAGCTTACTCGAATTATCAAATGCAATCAGATGTACACATTACTAAAAAATATGCTGACAGGCAGGAAGATCAAGGTCTGTCTCCATGGAAAGAGCAGCAAAAGCATGGTCATAAACAATGGCCTGCCGCAGGGGTCAGCCCTGGTGCCGACCCTTTTTAATTTATACATATCTGATATGCCGAGCACCAGGTCGCGTAAATTTGCATATGCGGATGATCTGGCCATCGCATACCAAAGCAAAAATTTCAAAGATCTTGAAAAAACATTGAATGCGGACCTTGAAGTGCTGAATACCTATTACCTTAAGTGGCATTTGAATCCCAACCCCAATAAAACAACCAGTACCATAATGCACCTTAATAACAGAGCTTCAAGCAGGAAACTACAGTTTTCCCTGAATGACCGGCATATCAGACATGAAGATAAGCCCAAATATCTGGGAGTAAAATTAGACCGCACACTAACGTTTAGCTCCCATCTGGAAGACACCAAACAGAAATTAAAATCTCGAAATGCCATTATGTCTAAACTGGCCGGAACATCATGGGGGTGCGGAGCTAATACACTAAGGACGTCAGCATTAGCCCTCGTGTACAGCGTGGCTGAATATTGTTCACCAGTCTGGGCGAAAAGTGCGCATGTAACTAAAGTAGACACCCAATTGAAAGAGACGATGAGAATTATCTCAGGCACACTTAGGGCTACCCCATGTGACTGGCTCCCAGTCCATGCCAACACAGAACCCCCTGATATAAGGCGCTCCATGGCGACCTCAAGAATATACAGGAAGATCGTACACAATCCAGAACTCCCTATACACCAAGACTTATCACCCATCAACAGGCTAAAATCTAGGTCCCTCTTTTGGATGATTGGCAGGGAATTACAGGACTTCGACCCAAAGCTAGCCTGGGGGGAATCATGGCTCAAAGGGACACACAAGAACCAAAAGCTTATCGATGACCCCAGCAAGAAGATAAATGGTTTTGATCTCCCTCGGAAGCTCTGGGTTGCCTTAAATCGCCTTAGAACAAGCGTGGGAAGATGCAAACATCTAATGAATAAGTGGGGACTTGCGGAGAGTCCCGTGTGTGAATGTGGCGAAATCCAGACAATGGACCACCTACTGGTGTGTGAAGTGGTAGGATATAGTGGTGGACTGAAGGACATACATTACCTGCCTGACCTAGCCATGGATTGGCTCAAAACTATAAGTAGCATTGTGTAGTGTTGTAATTTCCTGGTGGATTGTAATGGCACTGTAATATTTGCCTTGTATATGCCGAACGAATAAATAAATAAAATCGGTTGTGAATAAATAGTTGCTATATTTAAGTTCAAACCCCCATACAAATGCAATGAGTCACAGTTGGAATCAGCCAACTCCCACAAATACCTGGGTGCAACACTTTGTAGTGGTCTGAAATGAAATGATCACATAGGTTCAGTTGTGGGTAAAGCAGGTGGTAGACTTTGGTTTATTGGTAAAATACTGGGGAAGTGTAATCAGTCTGCAAAATAGATTGCTTACAAATCACTCATGTGACCAGTTCTAGAATACTGCTCAAGTGTGTGGGACCCTTACCAGACGGAACTAACAAGGGATATTGAACACATAGAGAGAAGACCAGCATGAATGGTCACTGGTTCGTTTAATCCATGGGAGAGAATCAGTGAGATACTGAAGGAACTGAACTGGCAGACTCTTGCAGACAGATATAAACTGTTAACCAAGTTACAAGAACTGGCTTTCAATTATTACTTCAACCCCCTAAGTATCGCTTATGTAGGGATCGTGAGGATAAGCTTAGAATAATTACTGCATGTACAGAGGCATTCCAACAATCATTCTTCCCGCACTCCATACCTGAATGGAACAGGAAAAAACTGTAATGACTGGTAGAATGGGATTTACTCTCTGCCATGTACCTCATGGCGGGGTGCAGAGCATATATGTAGATGTCTATGAATCTGTATTTTGAAGTGACTGTCTTTCGGCACATATGAAGGTACATGATGAACTGTGGATCTTTCCGTGCCTCAATAATGCATTTAGGTGAACTCTTGATGTAATCATTTTCTCTTCATAATTCTGAGATTGACAGTGACAACTCAATCTATTTCAAATCAATTGCTTCAGATGAAAACTACAGTGTTCATCCTAAACTAAATTCTATACAATAAAGGTTGGTTTTGATCTAACATAACAGACACATTCTGCCTCTACATAAAATTACTTGAAATTATCCATACCCTTCCATAGCAATCTTTTTAGACATACAGTACTTTATCAGCTTTATTTGTTTGGTTAATATTTTTGTATTTTATTTCTCTTTCACAAATTGTACCCAGCTTCACTAATGTGAGAACTAGTTTCTACTTGCAGTAACAGAAAAGATTCTGTGGGAGACGGCTTGCATCATCTATTCACGCAGAACCTGCTTCGAGATGACATGTCGTCTGAATTCAGACACTTTGAAAAAGTGTTTTGGAGCACGAGGCCGAAATACCTTGACTGTGGTAACTAGTTTCAATTAAAAGAGGTTTTGATTAGTATAAATTAATTAAAATGCTGATAAACACACAACAATAATTCTTCTAAGAAACTCACTTCATATCCATAATCCTTTGACTAAATGGAATCATTTCATATGCACCGCAATAACTTTCTGTTTAAAAAAAAAAAAAAAAAAAAAAAAAAAATCCAAAATCATTAAACTGATATTTGCTTCTACATTCATTTAATCCTTCCATTTTCTTTCGGCTTGGTTCAGTTAATACCCAGATTGCATGTGAATAGCAATGGCAATTTGTAAGGGATTCCAATGTCACTTGGATGCACTGGGCTATCTGTACAATGGGCCATCAGTATAGCTTAAAATTACATTAAACTTTATTTGATTTATAAAACACATCACAATTCTGACATAAGACTCGCCTAACACTGCTGGGTCATTGCCATGAGCTGCCAGGACAAAAGCAGCTGCGCCAACTGAAGGCAGGCAGTTGGGCAGCGGTGATGGCTGTGGGGGTGGCCTTGGCACACTTGTCATCGAGTGTAGCCAGCAGACGCTCTGATGGTTGCAGATGTGACTATGTTATTGAGATGGTGCTGTATTGTATTTGCCTAGTGTGAAGGTGGAAAGACTGAGGCACGAAGATATTTCCATGTTTCACACGCATGTTACTGTTTCTGAACTGAGCAATAATAAAAACACATTACCCAGGGTTTTTGTTTGTTATTTATAAAGTTAAGATCAAATAAAACACAGATGGGAATGTGGACCTGCAACCCTGAACAACCAACGACAACACGATAAGTATATCCAGCAGGAGTTGGCAGTTTAGAATCCCACATTATTAGTGGGGGCTTGTATTAATGTCACTGAAAACAAACTATCGCTAGATCTCTAATGGTAGGTGCGACCACAGCAAAGTGGTATCTGTCAAGAGGGAGGACTAACATATTGTTGCTCTAAAGGACCAGGAGCTTTTCAGTCATTACATAGGAAACAATATGGACATCTGCCTAATTCTTCCTTGCAATATTATCCAACAGGGTGTTAATATGTTGGTACTTTGGCAAAAAGCAAGGGGAAACAACAGTTAAATTTCCAGCCCATGCAGGTACTATACTGTGTAATGATTATAGCATCGTCTTGGATAAAATATTCCAGATGTACCAGATGTAGAAATGTTCACATTCAGTTCAAGGACAGGGACTTTTCAGCATAAATCATTAGAATCAGCCAAAAAAATCAGGTATTCTACAGAGCAGGGCAATAAGTGTTATTTCCCTTAATTGCGCTGGGAGTTTAGGGCATTTGGAAACAGAAACAGACACGATGAAATCAACAATGTTATAAAAAGGTTAGATTACTACTATCCATATGAAGTAGATGTTGAGTCACAGACAGGCACAATAAAAAGACGGCTGTTTATTTTAGCTTTCGGCCAAAAGGCCTTTTTCTGAAGTAGAAAACACACACATATTGACAGAACCACAGTTCACACACACACACACACACACACACACACACACACACACACACACACACACACACACACACACACACAGTCTCAGGCTGCTGTGGCTAAATACTCTGGTGTGTGTGTGTGTGTGTGTGTGTGTGTGTGTGTGTGTTAGGGGTAAGGATAGCTGAAGGGGTGGGGTGGGGGGGGGGGGGGGGAGAGGCTAGCAGCACTGTATGGGGGATGGTGTAGTGCTCATTGTGAAACTGTGCAGATACATTGGGGGGGGGGGGGGGGGCAGGGTAGGGGTGCTAGGTGCAGTTGGGGCAGAGAAGGAGGGAAAGGAAAAAAAGACCAGTGGGTGCATTGCTGAACTAGAAGTCTGTGTTGTGCTGGAGTGGGGGAGCAGGGTCGCAGGATGGGGGATAGATAGGATGAGGACAGGGACTAGCAATGACTGCGGGCAGTAGGGTTATGGGAATCAAGGATATGGTGTCAGAAGAGTTCCCACTTGTGCAATTCAGAAAAGCTGGTGTGGGTAGGAGGGGTCCAGATGGTGCAGGCTGTGAAGCAGTCATTGAAGAGAAGGACAGTATGTTGGGCAGCATGATCAGCAACTGGGTGGTAAAGCTGTTTCTTTGCCACAGTTTGTCAGTGGCCATTCATGTGGGAAGACAGCTTGTCCCACAGTGGCTGCAATTAAGTTGGTAGATTAAAGAGCTGCTTTCACACATGGCTGTACCTTTGATAGGATAGGAGGTGCCTGTGACCAGAATGGTGGTGGTGGAAAGATATGTGGGACAGGTCTTTCATCTAGGTCTATTGCAGGTATACTAGCAGTGAGGCAAGGGCTTGGGAGCTGGAGTGGGATAGGGAGGACAAGGATAGTGCGTAGGTTTGTTGGTTGGCCGAATACCACTGTGGGAGGGACGGGGAGGACAATGGGTAGGACGTTGCACTGTGTCATTTTGTAAAACATACATTAGCTTTTTATCACCTTCCTCATTGAAATTAGCATCTACAAACATGTTAATACCCAGGAAATATTAAAATGAATGTTTGTAAAATTGGCTGCTACATGTTTTGTAACTATGTTGATGTCATAATGTCAAGATGCATTATATGCATGTCCACAAGTCGCTGTGGTGTGCTAGAACCCGTAATCTCGCAGCCTGGACAGGTCACAGCCCACTGCCACAGCTGGCCACATGGAGGGCAGCCGACGGGTTTCACAAACAACCTTTAAGCTGTTAAAAGGGAGAGTGGTGCTATACATTCATTAAAATTTAATGGTTCCCATCCTGTTATATGTAATGGATAGGCAGTACCATTTCGAACAAATGAGAAGTCAATTTGTGTCCGGAAAGGAAAAGTCTTGGGTGCACTAGTTGTTGGAAGCGAACCAATATATGTGGATAGTTGTAAGGTAAAGTCGCCACCAGTATATACGTATTTTTGAGTTTCATGCTTTGATAAATTTTGGCAGACTCTGGTTCACTAGTTTCGTGGTTAACAGTCTATGTTATGCTGGGAGACATTTGATTGCAAGTTATAGTTTGCTGGGCTTGCAACCATTTATTGGTGGGGAAGTATTTTAATTAGCTGCAAGGAACAGGACTTGGTGTTTGTGGTTGCAAGTTTTGTTTGATGATAGAGGACTGGGATCCATACACTTCTGTGGCATAAATCTAGAGGTCCAGTGAGCACACTCAGATGATTAAAATCCCACCTTACAGGTGAAGAAGTTTGTGACTACGTGATAGATATTCGCTCTGTCTAACGTTATTTGATCATCACAGGCAGAGTTCGCAACACGACATGCCCAGAGAATGTGCTTGAAATATGGGTATTTTGTGGCACACTATTACAGGATAGAGTTTTGGCTGTTCATTGATCATGGATTGATAGATTTTGGCCTTGAGTGAGGTAACTGAAGAGTGTTTTATTTATTGTTATGGACCCTAGTATGTGTACAGAGAAGTTCATCTTCTTCGTACAGTGAGGATTTGCCCTGATTTGGTAAAGCTCTGCCCTGATATTGTTAAACATAGGGCACAAATATTGAAGGAGCATTATAAAAAGGCAAATGTACAGCAAAGCTATCACTTATTGTTAATTGTATTGAGTGACCATTTAACCTAAGTACTCTAGTGGGATGCATGATGTCAACACCTGAAGAGGGTGACAGCTTTGATCATAATGTTTGTATGGGTTAAAGTGGTGGTGACTCCTGTGTTTTTTTGTTGCTTTTTTCTATCATTGCTGTCCGTTAGAGTGAATTTAAGTTTTTGCTGGCACTTAGACACCCTTCTCACAGTAGTATTCCACAGTTCACCAAAGCTACACAGTATACTCGTCCTTCCCTACACAACCCCTAGACCCAACCCCTTACCTCATGGCTCTTTCCTCTGTAATAGACCTAGATGCAAGACCTGTTCCATACATCCTCCCACCACCACCACCACCACCACCTACTCCAGTCCAGTCACAAACATCACCTATCCCATCAAAGGCAGGGCTATCTGTGAAACAAGTCATGTGATCCACTAGCTATGCTGCAACCACTGTGCTGCATTCTATGTGGGCATGACAAGCAACAAGCTGTTTGCATGAATGGCTACTGACAAACTGTGGTCAAGAAACAAGTGAACCACCCTGTCGCTGAGTATGCTGCCAAACATGACATCCTTCATTTCAATGACTGCTTCATAGCCTGTGCCATATGGATCCTTCCCACCAACACCAGCTTTTCTGAATTGTGCAGGTGGTGTAACATCCACAACATAAATTTTAGCTACAATGCGATGAGAGGAAATTATACCTGTAACAGTTACAAACATTACATATTCAACATATGAAAAAAATAGTGAAAACAATTATAAATATTAATTATTTATATAATATTCTATGATGTAATTGGACATATCGATATGTATCATACAAAGACAATGATAATTGTAAATTTCTTTTATGATCTGCGTTTGTCTTACTTTGTTTTTACCTTTTGTTGGTTGGCTTTTGTAGGTTGCGGACGCATATCAAACTGAGGTCTGTTGTTGTTGTTGTTGTGGTCTTCAGTCCTGAGACTGGTTTGATGCAGCTCTCCATGCTACTCTATCCTGTGCAAGCTTTTTCATCTCCCAGTACCTACTGCAACCTACATCCTTCTGAATCTGCTTAGTGTATTCATCTCTTGGTCTCCCTCTACGATTTTTACCCTCCACACTGCCCTCCAATACTAAATTGGTGATCCCTTGATGCCTCAGAACATGTCCTACCAACCGATCCCTTCTTCTGGTCAAGTTGTGCCACAAACTTCTCTTCTCCCCAATCCTATTCAATACTTCCTCATTAGTTATGTGATCTACCCATCTAATCTTCAGCATTCTTCTGTAGCACCACATTTCGAAAGCTTCTATTCTCTTCTTGTCCAAACTATTTATCGTCCATGTTTCACTTCCATACATGGCTACACTCCATACGAATACTTTCAGAAATGACTTCCTGACACTTAAATCTATACTCGATGTTAACAAATTTCTCTTCTTCAGAAACGCTTTCCTTGCCACTGCCAGCCTACATTTTATATCCTCTCTACTTCGACCATCATCAGTTATTTTGCTCCCCAAATAGCAAAACTCCTTTACTACTTTAAGTGCCTCATTTCCTAATCTAATTCCCTCAGCATCACCCGACTTGATTAGACTACATTCCATTATCCTTGTTTTGCTTTTGTTGATGTTCATCTTATATCCTCCTTTGAAGACACTGTCCATTCCATTCAACTGCTCTTCCAAGTCCTTTGCTGTCTCTGACAGAATTACAATGTCATCGGCGAACCTCAAAGTTTTTATTTCTTCTCCATGAATTTTAATACCTACTCCGAATTTTTCTTTTGTTTCCTTTACTGCTTGCTCAATATACAGATTGAACAACATCGGGGAGAGGCTACAACCCTGTCTTACTCCCTTCCCAACCACTGCTTCCCTTTCATGTCCCTCGACTCTTATAACTGCCATCTGGTTTCTGTACAAATTGTAAATAGCCTTTCGCTCCCTGTATTTTACCCCTGCCACCTTTAGAATTTGAAAGAGAGTATTCCAGTCAACATTGTCAAAAGCTTTCTCTAAGTCTACAAATGCTAGAAACGTAGGTTTGCCTTTCCTTAATCTTTCTTCTAAGATAAGTCGTAAGGTCAGTATTGCCTCACGTGTTCCAGTGTTTCTACGGAATCCAAACTGATCTTCCTCGAGGTTGGCTTCTACTAGTTTTTCCATTCGTCTGTAAAGAATTCGTGTTAGTATTTTGCAGCTGTGACTTATTAAGCTGATAGTTCGGTAATTTTCACATCTGTCAACACCTGCTTTCTTTGGGATTGGAATTATTATATTCTTCTTGAAGTCTGAGGGTATTTCGCCTGTTTCATACATCTTGCTCACCAGATGGTAGAGTTTTGTCAGGACTGGCTCTCCCACGGCCGTCAGTAGTTCCAATGGAATATTGTCTACTCCGGGGGCCTTGTTTCGACTCAGGTCTTTCAGTGCTCTGTCAAACTCTTCACGCAGTATCATATCTCCCATTTCATCTTCATCTACATCCTCTTCCATTTCCATAATATTGTCCTCAAGTACATCGCCCTTGTATAGACCCTCTATATACTCCTTCCACCTTTCTGCTTTCCCTTCTTTGCTTAGAACTGGGTTTCCATCTGAGCTCTTGATATTCATACAAGTCGTTCTCTTATCTCCAAAGGTCTCTTTAATTTTCCTGTAGGCGGTATCTATCTTACCCCTAGTGAGATAGGCCTCTACATCCTTACATTTGTCCTCTAGCCATCCCTGCTTAGCCATTTTGCACTTCCTGTCGATCTCATTTTTCAGACGTTTGTATTCCTTTTTGCCTGTTTCACTTACTGCATTTTTATATTTTCTCCTTTCATCAATTAAATTCAATATTTCTTCTGTTACCCAAGGATTTCTACTAGCCCTAGTCTTTTTACCTACTTGATCCTCTGCTGCCTTCACTACTTCATCCCTCAAAGCTACCCATTCTTCTTCTACTGTATTTATTTCCCCCATTCCTGTCAATTGCTCCCTTATGCTCTCCCTGAATCTCTGTACAACCTCTGGTTCTTTTAGTTTATCCAGGTCCCATCTCCTTAAATTCCCACCTTTTTGCAGTTTCTTCAGTTTTAATCTACAGGTCATAACCAATAGATTGTGGTCAGAGTCCACATCTGCCCCTGGAAATGTCTTTGTAATTATTTGTTAATTATTACTTGAGAATAGAGTTCATTATTATTATAAATATGAGTGAATAATTATTTGTAACTTTAATTCCTCTCTCAGTAAGCATTATCTGTGTTAATTATTTCTTTCCGCTGCAAGGAGCGCAGCCATTGATGATGGCGATTTCTATCGCGTTTTTGTCTGTGTTTTCCTTAGAAACAAATCAAATGTTTGCTTAATGAAGTCTAAATAGTGCACAATACGAAAGTAGAGTTTATAGAGTTTAATAAGCATTTCAAATACTTACTTATTTGGTCTAATAATAGAAAGTCTCTATCAATTGTCTGCTGCCATCTTAACAATTATCTCAGCGGCAAATTCAAATTACGCAACTCTGCAGACATAAGTGCCGAACGTAATACAAATGTGTAAAAACAAATGTGCACCGGTGGTCCCGAACTCATTTTAACACTTACAGCACGGTGCCCGTATGCCATACAGGCACGGCTGCCCTGACGTTGGCGACGGCGCCCGTATACCGTACGGGCGAGCCTTTATTTGGCTCCGTAAGCGCGTTTTGCGTGTCTCCGAAGCAGTTTCGTCAACTAATGTGGAGGTATTTCATTCTTCTTCCGCAAGAGGCAAGTACTTATTGGCTATCTCATCCTGGGAGCGGCTGTGAGCACTGCAAAGACGAAGTTACCCGCAGTTCATTCACAGGTGTTTACGATCGTGAAAATATCACGCAGCGAGTTGACGCAGGCAGAGATCTTAGATATTCTTTATGGAGATGCGGGATC
Organism: Schistocerca americana; assembly: GCF_021461395.2. Taxonomy (NCBI): domain Eukaryota; kingdom Metazoa; phylum Arthropoda; class Insecta; order Orthoptera; family Acrididae; genus Schistocerca; species Schistocerca americana. Next base: position 1,126,227,433 of record NC_060119.1, on the reverse strand, counting down.
TGAAATTGACGATTCTGACAAAGAGGATTCGTACTCTCCAGACGAAAGTACAAGTGATGACTCAGGTATGTATATGTCTCAATTGTTCATAAAGTGAAGAGTTCATTACCGCATTTTGTATTGTGAGTAATGTTCATTACTTCACTTGCATTTAGTACCTTGTAGTACCAATCTTAGCATTATTTTTTTTTTCTATGCAGACAATGGTACAAACCATCAGTCACACCATCTGTGGTACCTGGTCATGTGTGCCTCACTGAGCACAAAGAGCAAGATTGGTCGGAACTAGACGATCAGCCAGCACTGCTGAATTTCCAGGAAGTAGTCGGCGTAGCACCGCATTTTTCAGATGCCACTGAGGAGCTTCAATATTTTAGTTATTTCTTTGATGACGACCTTATTTGGCTTATCAAAAGTGAAACGAATCGGTACGCTGGTAACGTTATTACGGCAATGAAACGCAAAGGTAGCCTGAAAATAAACTCTGTTTGGCATAAGTGATCTGTAGTAAAATTGCAAGAGATTTACTGGTCTATCAGTATTATTTTGCGTACATGTGTCGTCAAATTGCCGAAAATCAGTGATTATTGGTCAACAGACCCGTTTCCGCAGACAGGATTTGCGAGTAAATTGTTGAGTCACAATTTTGCGCTACATTGTCGATGTTACACTTGAATGACAATACTACGTTCATTAGCAGAGGCGAAGAAAAGTAGGACCCACTTCACAAAGTGAGGCCTTTCTTTGGTTTCTTTGTAAATAAAAGCACAATTAGTTTTCGTCCAGGCACGAATCTGACAATAGATGAGGCAATGTGTCCCTTTTGTGGTAGAACAAGCTTCAGAGTATACATGAAAAACAAATCCAATAAATATGGAATAAAATTCTATGCTCTCTGCGATTCATCAACTGGTTATATGCTAAACTGTGATGTATATACAGGTTCTGCAGGCAGTATTGACAGTAGTATCCAGGGCCTTGTAAAAAGATTGTGTTCACAGTACTTTGGCAAAGGACATTGCATTTATGTGGATAGGTACTACACCAGTCCATCTCTTTTGGACATGTTGTGGGAAAATAAAGTTCTTGGAGTGGGAACTGTAATGAAAAACAGGAAAGGTTTGCGAAGAATATTCAGAACACTAAAACTAAAGAAAAAAGATAGTTTTTCAAAGGAAACACCATCTCCTGGCCGTGAAGTGGAAGTCAAAATGAGATATTTTTTGTCTTTCCACAAAGCATAAGTCTACCAGCACTAGTACTCAAGTGATGGCCAAAGGTGGAATAGCAGAAATTGTAAAGCCAGACGTTATTATTGATTACAATAAGAATAAAGCTGGGATTGAAAGAGCAGATTAGTTCTCCAGCTGTTATCCGTTTGCCCGAAAAACTTTGAAGTGATGGTAAAAGCTGTTTTTCCACTTGTTTATCATGTGAACTGTCAACAGTTTCATTTTATATAAAGAGAAGACTAAGAAGAATGTATTCCAAAGTAGAATTTATTCACAGAGTGAGGAAGAAATAGGCTGAGAAGGGCGGAAATATCTTTCAGCAACAAGCCGCTTCATCCTCACAAATTGAGAGGACATTTGCAAGGCACTTTCCAGAGAAGGTCCCACCCACTGCAAACAAGTTGAATACTACTAGGTATTGCAAAGTATGTTCAGACAGGGGGAAGAAAGAGACGGGTAAGTGCATCAGGAAGGAAAGTATATGGTGATGCAAGGACTGTGGCGTTGGCCTTTGCATCCCACAGAGTTTCCAGGATTTTTACACAAAGGCTAACTACATCTAAACTATTAAAATACTCTAGTTTACAGGTACCTGCAGTTAGACAGTCCAGTGATATTTTGTTTTAAATTTAGATACAGTAATAATGGCATTACTCAAGAGAGAGATCATGTAAAACTTTTTTATCCACGATATTTTTGTGTTTTCTTTTTTTAATTATAACACCAATTTGTATTTTATATTGTAAAATAAACTCACATTCATGTAAAGCTCTTACTTTTTCCTTTTAAATGATGCAAGAACCACATTCCTATCATTTTTCTGTTCTTTGCAATCTAATTTCAAACATCCCACTAAATATGCCAGTTCACAGCCAAGTGCTGGGTGTAAAGAGGGCAGTGTTGAAAGTGTTAATGAAAATAATTCAAAACAGATTGGTTCTTTAAAAACAGTGCTCATAGCACGATCGTTATAACAAACTTTTCTAGCTGATGTATGGAGCCGAAATTAATTACGTACGAGTTGCGAAGAATATTGTTTCAGGTAACATACGTCAGTGTTGTGCGCGGCTGATATTCAGTGGTTTCAATGATCATTTTGCTGAAGATAACTGTTTCCATCATAATCCATAGTTGTATAGAATCTGTTGTATGAACTGTGATTTAGTGACACACAACTTACAGACAACACTTGAACAAGACATTAACTTGGAGTTCTTTAGCAACTTGACCAATTCTTTAGCCAGGAGAAAATTTATTTAGTAATTACTCAATGTAATAAAATAAGATTATCATTTTCATTTACAAATTAGTTAAATACCAAACCACTGAATAACACAGCGAACGCCACAGCAATATATTCTACGTTCTCGCAACCCTCCTGGCCTCAGTCTTCGTTAGTCATTGTCCTCTCCCATCCAGCCCCTTCACTGTTCCCATTCCAGCACTACATGGCCCTCATTCCTTCATCACACCCAGTCTTTTTACTTCTCTCCTTTTTCGTTACCCCCCCCCCCCCCCCCTCCCCACTACCACCGGTCTAACCTCCCGACTGCACGTAGCTGACCTACCTCATCCCTGCATGCTCCCCAACAGCATGCCACTGTCCGCCACCCCTACCCATCACAGCCTCCTCCTTACACCCATCCAGTCATCGCTCCCATCATGCACTGGTGCCGCTGCTTGCAGTGTGGCCTCAGTTGCCTAAGGCTGCATTCATGTGTGTGGGAGTTGCGTTTGCGTGACTGTGTATGTATGTGTTTGTCATGTAATTTTGATAAAGGCCTTACAAGCTGAAAGCTACATTTGTGACAGTCTTTTTGTTGTGCCTATCTGTGACTCAGCATCTCTGGTACATGGTGAATAGCAACTTTCCTTTTCACAATATTGCTAATCTAAATCCATTTTTGTATTCCAAGCTCACTTGCTAAAGCTTAGCATTCTTCCTTTGTCACTCCTTCCTTTCTTTCCTTCATTTCTTTTCCATGCATTCATCATCAGTTTCACATGAACTCACTGCACTTTCGCCATTTACACTCAAGTCATTAGCACTAAGAGCAGTCAGACAAACATGTTAGTCTCTAAATAGTGATAAGGAAGACTTATTATTGTGGGTTAATCTCTACAACAAATGTCAACAAATTTACTACACTGCAACATCAATGTCTATGCAGTCCACTTTATTGTGTGTGACAGAGGGTACTTATATAATGCACCACTATCTTTTCCCCCATTTCTGTTCCACTTGTGTATTAGAAGAAAAATTATTAGTAAGCTTATGTATGAGCTTGAATTTATATAATTTTACATAATGCACATTTGGTCTGATATAATGGGGTGGGTTGGGGAGGGGGGAATAATGTGTTGCTTTATTCTTTCTGGCACATGCACTCTCAGAATTTTAACAGTAAGCTCCTTCATGATCACAACAGATTTCTTGTAGTGTCTGTCACTGGAGTTGGATAAACATTCCATAACACGCTAAAGCTGGTTAAATAAACCTCATATCTTTGTTTAATCTTCTCCATTAATCTTGCATGGTAAAAGCCTCACTGTGATAAGTAATATTTAATAATCCCTCATAAGAACATTTTGCTAAACTACCGCCTTAAAGGATGAATTTCAATTCCATAGGATTCTTTCAAATTAATCTCCATGTGACATCTGTGTTTTCTATAACTATCTGCATTGGGTCATTCGATCTTAAAACATTCGGAATACATATGCCTAGATACAATATGGCTGTCACTATTTCAAATAACTGATTAACAATAGGTTTTCCCATCTAGTTACAGTCAGTTCCACAAGAAAGTGTATGCCACAATTTTAAGCATAACATCCTTAGTGACATCTCTGGTAATGATTCAAAATGTTACAAATGGCTCTGAGCATTATGGGACTTAACTTCTGAGGTCATCAGTCCCCTGGAACTTAGAACTACTTAAACCCAACCAACCTAAGGACATCACACACATTCATGCCCGAGGCAGGATTCGAACCTGCAACTGTAGCGGTCACGCGGTTCCAGACTGTAGCACCTAGAACTGCTCGGCCACTCTAGCCGGCTTCTGGTAATGATTTCGAATCTGTAATCAATGCATTTTTGCACAGTGCATAGATAAACAGTGTGAGAGTTGAATTTTTTGTTTTGTCAGTTGCAGTTTAAAATGAGTGCAAAATATCTGAAGCATCACGAGGCAGTGTTCCCTGAAAATCAACCAAAGGGACCAAAGCTTTCATATGCATCTGCTGCTAAAATTCTTAGGAAGTCAAAGACATTTGTTGTGAAGTGGGTCGAACAATATTTAGAGGTTGTAAATGTGGATGACTTATTGGAGAGAGGGCTAAGCTGCCAAGCTATAATCGATAATGGCGGCGATTGGATTAATTATTAGTTAATTGTGCAGTTAGTAAAAACACATATTTTCATGTACACATATATTATAATAGTGTCTTTTAATCATACAGATAACGGCGCACACTTTCTTGTTGAATTGACTGTATGTACAATATATTAAATTTACTTACATTGACTGTCAACTGCCAGTCTCTCGCAGCAAGTGTCTGACACTTGGTGTCCACACCTTTCTTAGGCAGTTTTGTTTGCTACTGAGAAAATTACCACAGAGTCACATGCAACATTATCCAGAACAATGGCATAAGTGACTGTCAGAACATGAAAGACAAGTGTTGTATGATGTACATACATCAAATTTTTGAGCTGCATTGTTTATTCTTGGACGTGTGTGTGTGTGTGTGTGTGTGTGTGTGTGTGTGTGTGTGTGTGTGTAGAAGAATTATGAAGAAAGATAATGTTTCACAACTGCCTATAGTCATCAATATCTAGTACACAAATCATTCAATACATCATATTTGCACTGGAGGTGAACTACAGGAACTTAATACTTGGTATCATATTAAAAATAGTAAAGGCATATGAGTCTGAGTATGGCTGTTGCATCAGCATAGTCTGAAGACTTCTACAAGACTTGTAACCTCTCAGTGATGCAAATGGCTTCAGAGATTCCATCATTCCACACTGACTGTCACTTCAATTTGAATGACAGTTTCAGTGCTTATGTCAGTTTCAAAAACTTGGAGTGCGTACCAGGCATGAGGCACTAATGAGATTATGTGCCATATTGTCATTGTCTCTTCTCTTGTGCAATATGGTACACATCAAATTCACAGAACAAGTGGAAGGCAGCATTATACTGAATAGTTTAACAGTCAATTATGAAGATCACTATCAAGTTAACAAACCCCTGTGTCATTTTTTTCCATACAAATTTTTTGACTGTCCATCATACCTTAAGAATTTTCTTCTGCCTATAGTTAAAAAACAAAGTCTTTGACTTCAGAAATCAAGTTCCTTCCATTTTATACATCATCTCTAGTTTTCAGTCTCCACAGATTTAAAGACTTACAAAACAGACTTTTAATACCTATTTTTAAAGAACAGAATATGATTATGATGAGTAAAATTCGAAAAAAGTTTGCTTCCTATATCTTGCTTTTCAAAAAAATTACTAAAATTGTTTGAATTCATTTTTCTTTTTTGTGTGATTTGGAGATAACTGTAATTGCTACATTTTAGCATAAATTTTTATTTTCAGAGCAGACACAGACAAGTCTCAAACAATCATCTTCAGATGCAGAAATAAAAATTTGAACTTCTATATAATTTGACATACAAAATACATCCAGTGCTATAAAATACAGAGACAACAAAATTCTAACCACAAAGTGCAGGCCAGGAGGCTCATGGATTGTCATTAATGTAAAAGGTGTTCTGTTATACTTTAGATTATGGCAACAAATACAAATCATTTTAACAAGTTTCTAAAATTACCTAGTATCAAATGTACACCTGTAACTTAATACTGTTAAAAGTTACAAGAAAAATAACCACTTGTTACATGGAGGCAGTGTTAATAAGTGGATATGTGCATGAACAAGAAGTTGAATATTGTAGTTCAGCCTTAAAACCTAAATCCAGTACAGAAGCAGCACCAAGAGAATGGTGGTTGTGTGTGGTGTGGTGTGGTGTCGTGTGTGTGTGTGTGTGTGTGTGTGTGTGTGTGTGTGTGTGTGTGATGAAAAAAAGCAGCAGCACCAGGAGACCGGTGTGTGTACATTTGTTATCTGTGAGCTCTAAAGAAGAATTCAAGTTTGCAAGCTGAACTTCAGTGTTCTGCTATACCATCTGAATATGTAATGAGTGGCTCCCATTAGTCACTTCAGTGTTTTGCTCTACAATCTGAATATGTAATGTGTGGCTCTCATTAGTCAATTCATTGTTGATATTTTCACAAGAGAAGTACTCACCTGAAATAGCAATGATTTCCTCTGGAATGTTAGCCTGAATGTCAATCTTGTTCCTCTGCTGCTGACAGGAAAAGCACTAATTTCTATTCTTGGCTTCAAAAAAGATTCACTTTCCAGCACTATTCTCATGTCAGGCACATACTCTGTGGTACGCAGCAATATCACATAATCTCCTGAAAATAAATATGTATACAGTACTTTAAGTCAATGTTGTAGGAGAAATTTTCATTTTATAAGGACAGTGACTTTGTAAAAGTTGCTGCACGAAACATGTATTCGGTCCACATCAAATACAGCCTTATACATACAGGATATAACAAAATGATAATGAAAAACTATGAGGGGTCGTAAAGGGTGACTTGATGAACAAGTTGAGGATAGCAACTCACATCTAGAAAAACCATCCAGCTACGCCACAAAGTGTCGAAGCTGTGGTGGCTGACGTCCGCAACTCTAGGCCACACCATTGGCGGCATGAATTGCATCTCACAAAAATGATTATGGCAAGAAAATTCATGAAATTAGAGATAATATAGAGGCTTACCTACAATCATTTTTCCCATGCACCATTTGTGAGTGGAACAGGGAAGAGGAGATCAGTTAGTGGTACTGTATGTACCCTCTGCCACACACCGTTAGGCAGCTTGTGGAGTTTGATGTAAATTGCCATAGGTAGCAATCACTCCTACCTCATATTGTTATTATTCTGGCCCAGATGTTCCATTACTTGATACTGATGAAATGGACATGATTTTGTTTTCCCGTATTGTTACAGGCAACAAGATGTGGATATTCTATACCGATACAGAATTGAAACAGGGGTCAATTTCCAAACTGCCCTCACTATTCAAATATGCCTTGTACATATATAATTATGTAAGATATATACAATTACGTAAGATGCATCATTTATGTTGAAATAAAGAGAACAGCTGTCAAATGACAGGAATGGATAAGTGCATCAGACCAACTTTAGGGCTTACTGAAACAATAGGAAGGAATAAGGGTTGAGAATAACCACAATGCGCACCTAGTGTGCGAACCTGGTGGAATCCTTCACCATGTTAAGAAGGCTCATCCGACATCCATTGAGGACACAGACACCAACCACTTGTACATGTATACTGTTTTTAATATGCTGTCTGTAACTGGCCTTTGGATATTTGTAATGAGTAGCTTAGCTAGCTGAGCTGCCTTGCTTGCGATATTGTGTGTGTGTGTGTGTGTGTGTGTGTGTGTGTGTGTGTGTGAAGCCATATGTTATCCAATACTTGAAAAGGGGCCAGGAGAACACTCATGATGCTTCTGTAGATGAGTGGTTGCCTATACACTTTTTTCTGCATTATTTACATCCTTGAATTTTAATTATTGTAATACAAAATGTGTCTATGTAACTACAATAATAACGATAGATATTCTCAGAAATAAAGACAGACACATAAGTTCCTAAAACTGAGAAATCCTTCCAATGCTGTACATTAACTGAAGACATATGAGAGTAGGAACACCATACTTCAGTTAGGCAAGCCCACAAAATGCAAGGGTGAGAGGAACTGCAAACAACGGAAATGTGACATCATGGCATATGGGATTTTGAGAGCAGGGAGAGCTTATGTCAGAGAGTGCCAAGTGCAGAATAAGTGGATTGGTAGAGTAAAGAAAGAAATAAAAATAAAGAAAAATACTGAGGTTTTATTTCAGCAACAACATCTGAAAATGACGCTGTACTCTAATTGATATGGTACTGGAAAACACAGATGATACACAAACATGCAAATGAGTGGAGACAGACTCAAATAATGGAAAATTCATTCACGAAAATTTCTCAGTTTACTTGCTGCATCAAATTCGGATAAAATTTTGAGCTATCAGTGATATCCACCACCAATAAACTGACTGTCATGAACTGGCAAGGTTCTCTCTTTTATACCCACAGAATAGCATCCGATTGGCTGGGTTATATCATGACAACATGTACAGAGATGGTGTGCTCTGCGACTATAGATTTTGCTGGCACGCAGTATCTAGCATTCAGCAACATCCGTCACATCAGGCAGTTCACTGCGAGAATTATTCCTCTGTGTTTTATCCTTGTCATGAGCAGGTTCTCATTTGTTCAAACAAAATCTTCTGCTTATTTAAAAGGCCACCTCTGATTTATCCAGATGCCCTTATTTAAGGTGACACTGATGCTCAACACAACGATCAGCAACTATCTGTATACTCTTGCCTGTGTAAGTCTTGCCACACTCACAAGGAATGTTATAGATTCCCAGCACTCTCAGGCCAACATTATCCTTAATAGACTGTAATGTTTCTTTAATTTTTCTGGGTGGCTGGAAAACTGGTCTGATTCCTTTCCTGTTTAGGACTTTACCTATCTTGCTAGATGTTGCATTGCAGAATGGAAGCCACATTATGTGTTGATCCTCATGGCTTGGTTTTCTGAATAGTGTTGATCTATGTCACAGACAGAATATCTGTGCCTTCTGAACACCGTCTTCAGATGCTTAATCCTGGAACTGCATGGTTCATGTTCGAAATAGTTCTGGCTCTGTGTACTATGATGTTCAGCATAGCTCTCTTCTGAACTGTGTAATGGGACATCCTTTTCTAATGTAACCTTTCTTTCTTGTAGAAGTAATCGTTACCAGGATTAATCCCGAAACTGGTATAGGTGAACATTCTCAGCTGTTTCACTGAAAGAATTTCATTTGATTTTGTATACAATGTATTATATTTCTGGCTAAAATGTATACAAAGAAATTAATTTGTTAGTAATCTGTACGTACAGTTAAAATTATTCTTTTTTAAAAATATTTGAAATTATGAAATTTCTGGTATACTTAAAATTCATATTATTAACTGCACAATCTAACACTAATTATTAAATTTATTTCTGGATTCATTTATAAAAGAATGTTATATCTTGGTGATGATTCTTCTTTTGTCAATAAAGTTTGTAAACAAACTCTTTTCCTTTGTAAACTCTTTGCAATATTATGAGTACCGCAGAATGTAAGTAGTAGTGGCCACACCTCTGATGGAAATGCAAGTTTCTTTTTTTTTTCTACAACAATGACGGTTGTATGAAAATGTAGATTGTGAAGTCAGTGTGATATAGAAGAATGGGATAAAATAAAAGAAAATCATAACAACACTAAATCTTCATCAGTTATTTAGTCATCAGGAATCCACAATGTTATGTCAATTTCAGCTGCAAGAATGTACACCTAGAAGCAAGACTTGGAGCCCACATCAAGAAGAGAAAATGAAGATAAGTAAAAAGTTTTTCTTTCGCATATCTTATGCCTCTCAAAGCCTTTGAAACTAATGAAGACACTAAGAAAAATTTAATAGTGATGTGTGGGAGAGTAAGATTACAACTAAAAACCAAACCAAACTCCTCCTGCACAGGCCATGAAGGCCCAAAGGTACCGACCAACCGCAGTGTCATCCTCAGACCACAGGCATCACTGGATGCAGATATGGAGGGGCATGTGGTCAGCACACCACTCTCCCGGCCGTATGTCAGTTTCCGAGACCGGAGCCGTTACTTCTCAATCAAGTAGCTCCTCTGTTTGCCTCACAAGGGCTGAGAGCACCCCACGTGCCAACAGTGCTCGGCAGACCGCATGGTCATCCAGCCAAGTGCTAGCCCAGCCCGACAGCGCTTAACTTTGGTGATCTGACGGGAACTGGTGTTACCACTGCGGCAAGGCCTTTGGCAAGATTACAACTGGATGGTGAAATTTACTCCCATTGAAAACAGATCTGTAAGTGCTGGTTTTCTCTATACAGAATGGCCGAGTTGTTCATCTGATCTCCATTTGACAAACACATCTAAGAAAGGTCGCTTCAAGTCCTCCTCCACCTCCACTGTAAATCTTACGTTGGGATGTGTACCATTCAAATGATCAATGAACTGCTGCAGTGCCTCACTGCCATGTTGCCAGATTAAAAATGTATCATCAGCATATCTGAAGAAGCAATGGCCACAAGGGGGGACTGTTCAATGCTCATTCTTCAAAATATTCCATGAAAAAGTTAGCTACGGCTGGTGACAGTGGCAAACCAATGGCTGTTCCATCCGTCATTTCATAATAATTTCCACCGTAAAAGAAGTATGTGTAAGTCAAAGAGTGCCGAAATAATTTCAAAATTTCCAGGGAGAAGTGACTGGCCAACAGTTTCAATGTGTCTTCCACTGGTACCTTCATAAACAGGGAGACCACATCAAAGCTAACCACGACTTCTTCAGGCCTATCCTAATCTGCTTTATGATATCAACAGAATTTTGTGAGCTTTTAATATGATGTCTATTGACTATAGGTGCTGATAGTTTAATCAGATGCTTTGTCAGGCTGTATGTAGGTGAGCTGACAGCACTAATAATTGGTCTTACTGGGACACTGTCTTTGTGTATTTTAGGCAGACGGTACAACCTGGCTGGCTGCACTGCTCATGGCCTTAAATTCTTCACAAGTTCATCAGAGAAGCCAGAATTCTGCTGCCAACACTCAGTCCTTATAAGTTGCTATCTGCAGTTCTCTCACCATCAGCCTGGGAATGGGTAGACATGACTTTGGCTGCACATTAATGAGCTAATTTAAGCAAGACAACTGTGAAACAGACAGATAAATTTGAGTGGCTTAACCATGTACAAGGAACTGGTGGGGCCAGTGGCTTTTACCACACTGTCATCCATCAACTCAGTTCTCAGTAAAGGGCTGAACTTTGCTCCAGCTCCACAAAAGCAACCAGTGCCTGAGATTATCAGTGGAATAGAGCAAGTGGTTCAGCATCTTCCTGAGGAAGTGGCACATGGGGTAAGGCTCGCTACTAGCTGGATTTTAGGACAGTCAAGCCCACTAACTCCAATATTAGCACAGTGAAAAAACAGGGACTGAAATCGTTGGAGAAGGATGAAGAGTTAATTGTCTTATCAACTGACAATGAGAACGCTAAAGTTATCTTCAATGCTATGAATTATCATAAGAATGGGTTTCTTATTGGAAGATAGTAAATACCGAAGTCTCAAACAGGATCCCACGCTGGCACTTTGCAGGAAGGCATGTGAGCTACTTAAGAATTCCGGCTTCACTGATGAACTTGTGAAGAATTTCTCAGATGTGTTTGTTGAACAGAAATCAGATGAATGACTTGGCCATTATGTGTACAGAAAACTGGCACATACAGATCTGTGTTTTAACATGTATAGATTTCACCATCCAGTTCAGAAAAGAGCTGTGCTGAACATCTTAGTACACAGAGCCAAAACTATTTCGGACATGGACTACCTTGGTTCCAGGATTAAACATCTGGAGACAGTGTTCAGAAGGCACGGGTGTTCTGTCTGGGACATTAGATCAATGCTGTTCAGAGAACCAAGCCGGGAGGATCAACACATAATGTGGCTTCCATTCTGTGGTGCAACAGCTAGCAAGATAGGTAGAGTCCTAAGCAGGCAAGGAATCGGACCAGTCTTTCACTCACCCAGAAAAATTAAAGAAATGTTACAACCTATTAAAGATAATATTGGCCTGAGAGTGCTGGGAATCTATAACATTCCTTGTGAGTGTAGAAGACAATGTATATCAGACCAGTCTTCCAGTCAATCAGAAAAATTAAAGAAACGTTACAACCTATTAAAGATAATCTTGGCCTGAGAGTGGCGGGAATCTATAACATTCCTTGTGAGTGTGGCGAGAGTTACGCGGGCCAATGTATATGGATGGTTGCCGATCAAGCATCAGTGTCACCTTAAATATGGGCATTTGGATAAATTAGAGTTGCACAAGATAGTTTGAACAAATGGGAACAATAGCTTTGAACTATGGGGACTCATTATCAGAGAACCTGCTGAAATTAAGACTTTGTGAAAACAACTCCACCAGAGACACCAGCTATGCACTTAGCAATGCATGGAAGCGTGCAGTTAACAAGGACAGAACACAGAGGAATAATTCTTGCAGTGAATCACCTGATGTGATGGATGGCGCTGAAATGCTAGGTAGAGAGAGCAACAAAATCCACGAACATAGAGCGAACCACCTCTGATGTGTCGTCATGACATAACCCAGACAATTGGATGCTGTTCTGTGGGTATAAAACATGCAACCTTCCCAGTTCACAACAGTCAGTTTTAGTACCTGATGAAGATGATGGTGGATATCAACAAAAGTTTGGAATTTTATCTGAATCTGATGTGGGGAATAAACCAAGAAATTTTTATGCAAGGTTCCATTGCAAAAAACCGTCATAGCCATAATGGAAACTCCACATTGGAATATCAACAATGTAAGGAAAAGAAAGATTGCTGTTTACATGAATATGACATGTTCAGTTACAGTCAGGTACAACTAAAAGACTCCAGCACAAGCTGCCAGAAATGGCAGTGACGTGTGCACGAGGCATGAATGAATGTGTGTTTGTTTCCTTTTCTGAGGAAGGCTGTGACCTACAGCTAATGTTTAAGTGCCTTTCAGTTGTGCCTGTCTGTAAGTTAACATGTCAGCTTTACAGTAAGTAGCAAGCTATCTTTTCCTTACATTGCTGAGTAGACTGTAGCTTTGGTGTGTGTGCCTGGTAAGTGGTTCTCTTTATCCATTCCTTTGTTTGTAGTCAGCCAAATTCTTTCTCTCAGTGTTTTCATCAGTCACAGAATTAATCAACAGCCAGTTACAAAAACTGAATATTTTACACGACAGAAATACAGCCACAAAAATACAAATGACACTGTTTAACACTCAGAAGCATAATGTAATAGATATAACGAAACTTCAAGAATCGCAGAGTTCTGTACGAAAGTAGGCGCACATTGTTATTTAAACTGACTACAAATTCTAAGGTCCTGCTCTTTAATCACTAACAATGGTTTATGTAAGTGAAAAATGCTGAGTTGCAATATGAATCATAGCCCTTCGTAACTTTTAGATCCCCTTTAACTTGCTGGGTAAGTCAGCTCAGATGTTGGAAGAAGGCAGGGCATTCCTCCTCCAACAGGACTGTGCTCAGTAAAGCACTGCAGCTTTCATACCAACCTCTGTGCCAAGCACAGTTGACTTAGTGATCATTGCTGGCAACCACTTACCTAGAAATGGGACTTTATAGATTGCTTGGTACAGCTTCCCGACACCTAATGGTTTCATGTCTGCCGAACGGAAGTGTGACAGCCCCTCAAACCACTGAAACACATTATCAATAAACATCACAATAGTCTATATATACTGATTAACAGTAAAGCATACTGTGTCTTGTAGAGGGCCCACATCTTTTAGGACTGGAGCTGATGAGCTGTGTTGGACATAGGGATACAATGAATGCATATGATCAGTTTACTTTCAATAAGATATGTTTAAAGAGCACAAGGACACAGACAAAAGGGGTACTTTAATGAGTCAAGTAATAATGACAATAATAACAAAAAGAAAGTTGTGCAGTGTAAGAGCAATCAAGCACTTAAACAAGGAAGAGTAAAGTAATTCTAGAACAGTTGACAGTGAAATATTTGCAGCAGCAAAAGTGAGTAAGTTTTCCAAGAAAATTGTGTACAATTCAGAATAGAGAGATCTGGAGAAGATGATGATAAAAGCGCCATGTACCATAATTTACTCACATAGGTGATATTATTTTATTGCAGAGTGCTCGATTATGATGTCCCACGAGAGTGGTCTATAGGGCTGGTACTCAGATAACTTGTGTTACCAATTCCAGTCATCCTGATTTTTCCTGTCTTGATTTTCCAAAAACATTGACCAAAAATGTCACAAAGGCTCCTAACAATAAGCCATGGGTTCATCTTCTCCATTACCAGCCCATTAATCACAATGCAAAATAAACATTGTTAATGTCCCATTATTATTAGCATCTGCACAGTCATAACACATGATTTTAAAGATTCAGCTTAGGGCCATGAATCAAAGAGGTAGAATGATTGGGCCCCTATTTAGACATGAGTTACTGCTGAAAACTATTTATTTTTTATTTTACACGTCCAGTTTCACAGGACCAAATTGAGGAGCAAACCTCCAAGGTCATGGAACGTGTCAGCACATGAAATTACAACATAAAAGTAATAAAAGATAAAATGTTTTGAACCCAAAAAAATACAAGTCATAAGTTTGTGTAAGCACAAACAACAATATACCATAGGAATCATCTTAAGTTTTCAAGAAACTCTTTGATAGAGCAGAAGGAGTGACCCATGAAGAAACTCTTCAGTTGCAACTTGAAAGTGCGTGGATTACTGCTAAGATTTTTTAATTCTTGTGGTAGCTCATTGAAAATGGATGCAACACTTTACTGCACAGCTTTCTGCACAAAAGTCAAGGGAGTGCGATCCAAATGCAGACTGGATTTCTGCCTACTATTAACTGAGCTCATGGTTTTGCAGTAGCATTCTCACTTCCCACGCACAGGGTCCTGGGTTCAATTCCCGGTGGGGTCAGGAATTTTTCCTGCCTCGAGATGACTGGCTGTTGTTGTGCCATCTTAATCATCATCATTCATCCCCATTATGGTTGGAGGAAGGCAATGGCAAACCACCTCCGCTAGGACCTCACCTAGTACGGCAGTGTGGGTCTTCTGCATCATCCCCTACACTCCTCGAAGTACAGGACCTCATCACCATCATCATCATCATCATCATCATCATCATTAACTGAGTGAAAGCTGCTAATTCTTAGGAATAACCTGATACTGTTAAGAAGAAATGACAGCAAAGAGTCTATATATTGAGAGGTCAATGTCAGAATACCCAGACTGATGAACAGGGGTTGACAAGAGCTTCATGAACTTACAACACTTATTGCCCAAACTGCCCGTTTCTGAGCCAAAAATATCATTTGAGAATGGGAAGAGTTACCCCAAAATATAGTACCATATGAAATAAGTGAATGAAAATAAAAGCAGACTACTTTTTAAGTCGAACAGTCACTTACTTCAGATACCATTGGAATAGTAAAAATGGTGGCATTAAGTCTCTGAATAAGCTCCTGAATGTGGATTTTCCATGACAATTTACTATCTATCTAAACACCTAGAAATCTGAACTGTTCAGTTTCACTAATCATATGCCAATTCATGTCGGGTTTTGTTGAATTGTGTGTTAGAAACTGAGTCTTACTGTGATTTAGTGTTAGTTTATTTTCTACAAGCCATGAACTTATATCATTAGCTGCGATATTTGAAACAGAGCCAATGTTACACACAACATCCTTTACTACCAAGCTAGTGCCATCAGCTAACAGAAATATTTTAGAATCACCTGTAATACTAGAGGGCATATCAATTATATAAATAAGCAACAGGAGTGACCCCAGCACTGATCCCTGGGGCACCTGTCATTTGATCGTGCCCTACTCAGGCTCCACATCATAGCCATTTTCAACACTGTGAATAATGACATTTTGCTGGCTGCTGTTAAAGTAAGAGGTGAACCAAATGTGAGCTACTCCCCATTTTCCATAATGGCCCAACTACTGGAGCAATATTTTATGATCAACACAATCAAATGCTTAAGTTAAACCAAAAAAGATAGCTAGCATTTGAAACCTTTTGTTTAATCCATCCAGTACCTCACAGAGAAAAGAGAATATAGCATTTTCAATCATTAAACCATTTCTAAAACTTTACAGTACATTTGACAGCAAATTATGTGAAATAAAATGATGACTTATTCTTACATACACAGCATTTTCAATAACTTGAGCAAACACTGATGGCATAGAAATTGACCATTCTTGAAGGAAATATTACAAATATGGCTCAGTACACAGCTAACATGTGCAGCATGGTACTTTAATATTCCATTAGGCACTCCATCATAGCCATGAGAGTCCTTAGCCTTCAGTGATTTAATTATTAACTCAATCTCCTCCTTGTCATAGGAGTATATCAGACATCAATTATGGAAAGGCATTTTCCATGAGAGTTATATGATTCCCTGTAGAAACTACATTTTTATTTAATTCACCAGAAATGCTTAGAAAGTGATTGTTAAATACTGTACATATATTTCTGGCTTATCAGCAACAGAAATATTTTTACTATGAACTGACTTTATAGGATCCTCAGCCACATATGTAGTAGCTCACTGAAATAGGGAATTTTTCCACATAGACTGAAATATGCTATTGTTAAACCATTGCATAAAAAAGGGGATAGATCTGATGCTAACAACTACTGTCCAATCTCACTTCTGACAGCTTTAGCCAAAATTCTTGAAAAAGTAATGTATTCAAGAGTAGCATCACATGTTTGTAAAAATGCAGTACTAACAAAATGTTAATTTGGTTTTCAGAAAGGCTTTTCAACAGAAAATGCTATATATGCTTTTCCTGATCAAATATTAAATGCAATGAATAACCAAACATCACCCATTGGGATATTTTGTGATCTCTCAAAGGCTTTTGATTGTGTGAATCATGAAATTCTTCTAGATAAGCTTCAGTATTGTGGTATGAGTGGGACAGTGCACAAATGGTTTAATTCATACTTAACTGGAAGAAAGCAGAAGGTTGAAATTAACAGTAAAGATAGTCTACAAAACCAGCAGAGTCCTCCAACTGGGTAGGTATCAAGAATGATGTCCCACAGGGTTTAGTCTTGGGTCCCTTATTGTTCTTAGTATATATTAATGACTTGCCACTCTATACTCATGAAGATGCAAAGTTTGTTCTTTTTGCTGATAATACAAGTATAGTAATTACACTCAAGAAGCAAGAATAAGCTGAGGAAATTGCTAATAATCTCTTTCAGAAAATTAATAAGTGGTTCTCTGCAAATGGACTCTCACTAAATTTTGAGAAAACACAGTTTATACAATTCTGTACTGTAAATGGCATAACACCATGGATAAATATAGACTATGAATGGAAATCTGTTGCTAAGGTAGAATACTCAAAATTTCTGGGTGTGCGCATTGATGAGAAATAGAACTGGAAGAAACACACCGATGATCTGCTGAAACGGTTAGGTTCAGCTACTTATGCTATTAGGATTATTGCAAGTTTTGGTGATAAACATATCAGTAAATTAGCCTACTATGTCTATTTTCATTCATTGCTTTCATATGGCATCATATTTTGGGGCAATTCGTCATTAAGAGGGAAAGTATTCATTGCACAAAAGTGTGTAATCAGAATAATAGCTGCAGCCCACCCACGATCACCTCGCAGACATTTATTTAGGGAACTTGGCATATTCACAGTACCTTCACAATACATATATTCAATTATGAAATTTGTCATTAATAACCCATCCCAATTCAAAAATAACAATGAAGTGCATAGCTACAACACGAGAAGAAAGGATGATATTCACTATTCTGGATTAAATGTCACTTTGGTACAGAAAGGGGTGAATTATGCTGCCACAAAAATCTTTGGTCATTTGCCAAACAGTATCAAAAGTCTGACAGACAGCCAACCAACGTTTAAAAGCAAATTAAAAGAATTTCTGAAAGACAACTCCTTCTACTCAATAGATGAATTCTTACAAATGAAGTAGTAACTGTAAAAAAATTAATTAATTAAATAATTATTTTGTGTAAAGAAAACTTATGTTAAAGTGACACATTCCACATCATTACGAAATGTCATATTCATGCTCTATGGAACAAGGATTAATGTATGTATGTATGTATGTATGTATGTATGTATATAATAGAGGGAATCATTCCACGTAGGAAAAATATATCTAAAAACAAAGATGATGTGACTTACCAAATGAAAGTGCTGGCAGGTCGACAGACACACAAACAAAAACAAACATACACACAAAATTCAAGCTTTCGCAACAAACTGTTGCCTCATCAGGAAAGAGGGAAACATGAGGTTGAAATGAAAATGAAAGATAAAAATATATGGGGAGAGATAAGGGTGAACTGGAAAGTAACTGGAGATCTGGTATGAAAAAAGGCGAAAAAGTGTCGGTTAAGTTGATCCTGTGGTGAACTTGGGTTGGTAGACAGCGATGTGCATGAAGGTTAGGTGGTTGTGTTGCCGCTAGAACACGTTAAAGGACGGATATATTCGGGAAAATTTCGAAAAAACATGTAAATGTATTAAAAGGAGTGGTGTTGTGGTGAAAGATTACCAGAATGGGGCTAACAATTGTCTGACGAAGAAATAATGACGTTAAAACCTGTGGGGAGCAGCTAAAAATGATCAGTGATGTGCGAAAAACGGAAGTGGAAATAAAGTGAAAGTTATCAAAACTAGCCGAAATGGTTGTTTAATACGTGAAAGCAGCTGTTATTGAACTAGAAATGGTGGATTTTATAGCAGCGGTAGTGTTGGAAGTGGAAAATAAAATTTTTTTGGTTATGGTTTGGAAGTGGGTTACGTATTATTGAGTATATATAGGCGGGATAAAATTGTATTACGGTAAAAAGGGGAAGGTGAATACAAAGTGAGACTACTGGTAAAAACAGAAAGAGAAAATAAAGAGAAAATAGACGACAGGAAAGATTTCGAAATGCAACAGCGACAATAACAAACGTAATTGTTGGGTTCAAATTAATGATATGGTTATAATAGAGGGAATCATTCCACGTAGGAAAAATATATCTAAAAACAAAGATGATGTGACTTACCAAATGAAAGTGCTGGCAGGTCGACAGACACACAAACACAAACAAACATACACACAAAATTCAAGCTTTCGCAACAAACTGTTGCCTCATCAGGAAAGAGGGATGATGAGGCAACAGTTTGTTGCGAAAGCTTGAATTTTGTGTGTATGTTTGTTTGTGTTTGTGTGTCTGTCGACCTGCCAGCACTTTCATTTGGTAAGTCACATCATCTTTGTTTTTAGATATATGTATGTATGTATGTATGTATGTATATCATCGACCTTGTGCTGCTGACCAGGCACTTCCTTCACAGCTGACCATATGGTTTTAATTTTATTCTGTGAATTAGCTATTCTATTTGCATACTACATACTCTTTGCCTTCCTAATATCATTCTTAAGCACCTTACAAAACTGTTTGTAATGGGCTACTGTAGCTTGATTGTGACTATTTCTAACATTTTGACACAATCCAAAGAGATTCTGGTCGTATGTGAAGTATGTTAGCGGCATGACGCAATCAATGCCTTCTCTGTGTGATAGCAATGGAGATACTATCAAAGACAGTGCTGCCCAAGCACAGCCTTCCGAAATGCCTTCACAAAAGACGACGAAGTACATATTCCAGAATTCGAATCAAGAACAGCTGCCAACATGAATAACGTAGAAGTAAATACCCTCGAAGTAGAGAAGCAACTTAAATCACTTAATAAAAGCAAGTCTTCTGGTTCTGACTGTATACCAATTAGGTTCTTTTCTGAGTACACTGATGCATTAGCTCCATACTTAACAATAATATATAACTGTTCACTCAACGAAAGATTTGCACCCAAAGATGGGAAAGTTGTACAGGTCACACCAATGTTCAAGAATGTAGAAGGAGTAATCCACTAAACTACAGGCTCATACCATTAACTCCGATATGCAAAAGGATTTTGAAACATATATTATGTTCGAACATTATGCATTACCTTGAAGAAAACGGTCTATTGACACACAGTCAACATGGATTTAGAAAACATCATTCTTGTGAAACACAACTACCTCTTTAATCAAACAATGGGAAGTCCAGGATGGAATGTAACAATACCAGAGAAGGAAAGTTGCTACTCACCATATAGCGGAGATGCTGAGTCGCAATAGAAACTATCGCGACTCAGCATATCCGCTACATGGTGGGTAGCAACTTTCCTTCTCTGGTATTGTTACAACTAGCTCTTTATTCGCATGAAGTGTTGAGTGCTATTGACAAGGGATTTCAGATTGATTCCGTATTTCTGGAAGGCTTTTGACACTGTTCCAGACAAGTGGCTTGTAGTGAAATTGCGTGCTTATGGAATATCGTCTCAGTTATGTGACTGGATTTGTGATTTCCTGTCAGAGAGGTCACAGTTCGTAGTAACTATTGGAAAGTCATCGAGTAAAATAGAAGTGATTTCTGGCGTTCCCCAAGGTAGTGCTATAGGCCCTTTGCTATTCCTTATCTGTATAAACGATTTGGGAGACAATCTGAGCAGCCGTCTTAGGTTGTTTGCAGATGATGCTGTTGTTTATCGACTAACAAAGTCATCAAAAGATCAAAACAAATTGGAAAATTATTTAGAAAAGATATCTGAATGGTGCGAAAATTGGCAGTTGACTCTAAATAACAAAAAGTGTGAGGTCATTCACATGAGTGTCAAACAGAATCTGTTAAACTTCGGTTACGCGATAAATCAGTCAAACCTAAAGGCCATAAATTCAATTAAATACCTTGGAATTACAATTACGAACAACTTAAATTGGAAGGAACGCACAGAAAATGTTGTGGGGAAGTCTAGTTAAAGAATGCATCTTACTGGCAGGACACTTAGAAAATGTAACAGATCTACTAAGGAGACTGCCAACACTACGCCTGTTTGTCCTCTTTTAGAATACTGCTGCGCAGTGTGGGATTCTTACCAGATAGAATTGATGGAGTACATCGAAAAGTTCAAAGAAGGGCAGCACATTTTGTATTACCACGAAATATGGGAGAGAGTGTCACTGAAATGATACAGGATTTGGGCTGGACATCATTAAAACAAAGGTGTTTTTCATTGTGATGGAATGTTCTCACGAAATTACAATTACCAACTTCCTTCTCCAAATGCGAAAATATTTTGTTGACACCGACCTACACAGGGAGAAGAAATCACCATGATAAAATAAGGGAAATGATAGCTCGTACGGATAGATATAGGTGTTCGTTCTTTCCACGTGCTATACGAGATTGGAATAATAGAGAAATGTGAAGGTGGTTCGATGAACTCTCTGCCAGGCACTTAAATGTGATTTGCAGAGTACCAAAGTAAATGTAGATGTAATTCCCACTTTGTTCTACATGAACATCCTACTAGTCAGCCAACTAGTCTGCCATTTACTGCTAGTACCCTGTTTAGAACACTCTAATGGCAAGCAACTTTCAAAGACCATGAGAAATGTGTTAAGGAAAGCATTATATTTGTCATATATGTTATCAGCTTTATCAACATCCTGCCACTCTTGTTCCTTAACAAGTTTTAAAAAACTCTCTACTGCCATTGGATCAGTTTTTCTATGTAGTTTGTAAATATGTATAACATTTGTTTATGTCCAAAAGCCTTTTAGTGTTACAATTTGTGCACCATGGTCTGAAAGGCCATTCACCCTTTCACTAACAGAATGCCCATCTAGTAATGAAGAATGAGTAAAAATATTATCTATGGCTGGGCTACTGTTCCTCTGTACCCTGGTTGGAAGAAACACTTTCTGCATCAGATCATATAAATTTAGGAGTTCTTTCAACATCCTTTTTCTTTCACTATCACATACAAAATTAATACTGAATTCACCACATATAAATAATTTTTGGCACTTCCTATCAAGTGAACCAAGAACCCTCTCTTGCTTGAGCATAAATGCTCTGAAGTCAGAGTTAGGGGACCTATAAACAACAATTAGAAGTATAGTTTCACTAAATTCAACTGCCCCTGCATGACATTCAAATACCTGTCCAGTGCAATGCCATGATACATCTATGGACTCAAATGGAATACTGTT
This sequence comes from Schistocerca americana, assembly GCF_021461395.2. NCBI lineage: Eukaryota > Metazoa > Arthropoda > Insecta > Orthoptera > Acrididae > Schistocerca > Schistocerca americana. Next base: position 1,126,205,240 of record NC_060119.1, on the reverse strand, counting down.
TTTTACACACATGGCCACTCCCTCACTCTGCAAAGAACTCCTTGAAAAACAGCCAGATAATCTGTATCCTGGAAAAGGAATGCCCTGAACTGTCAAATTATTTAAGTGGTGCTCCAATATACCTATAACATCAGTGTCAACACGTATAAGCAGTTTACAAACGTTATCCATAATACCTCTTATATTTTGATGAAATATGCTAATTCCTCTACTACTTGGATACCTGACTTCCTCAGAAGGTGATCCCTTTGTTAGAGGGACTTCCTTTAAGAAGGGATACTTATCAGCTGACTTCAGTCTAAAAAATGGTGCAGCTCTAACACCAACTAATACAGGATTTTTTCCATCAGTGATCCCACCACCACCCACTACACTATCGCCTATAAGCTTTGCCAGCCTTCCCTTCCCATATCTGCTGAGGTGCACCCATGCCTAGTGAAACCCAATCTGTTAATAGACTTAACTGGCACCATTGCAATGTGAGCCATGCCCTCTGCTATCAGCACCTTTTCCAGCCCCATGTTAACACGCCTAACAGCAGCATTAAGATGATGCCGATCAAGACACTGAAACGGTTGCATGAAGTGCATATTAGTGCCACCAGTTTGAGTTGCTATCTCTACCAAGTCACCACCTACATCATACTCCCCGTCCCTATTAACACTATTCCCAGCTCCACCCACTATCAACACCTTCATAAAATTCCTACATAACTCCTCTATGTTAACAACCACCTGAGCCATCCTGCACAAGGCTTCACAATGCTGGTGAGCTGGTACTCCCCAACACTTCCTGCAACTGCTGGCCTACACCTCTGCGATGCAAACTGCCTAGCAGCAGAATCTCCTTCTTTCTGTTAGAATTTGCAACTGACTTAGGCTCCCTAACTGCTGAGGACTGCTGCATGTTTCCTACTTCTACAGCTACAAGAGGCTGCCCTCCACTCAACTCCAACACTTGGTCAAATCTATTGGTTATATACACAGTACAATTGTCTGAATATCTCCTCCTCCTCCTAGTTGCCTTCTTACCAACTGCCAGCTTCCATTCCCCAGTGCACTTTACCCTCCTCAAGCTATCTAGTTCCTCCTTTGCATCTTGTAACTACACCTGAAGGACACAGATCTTACATCCTGCTCCTCTATCAACTTATTTCTGCTACAAATTCTGCATTTCCAGGAGATGATCTCACTAGAATGCCCAGTGGCTTCCCCTCTGCATTTCCCCCAAATAAAAATATTTTGAACAAATCTCACACTGTAGCTTGCTACTCATAAACCTACGACAAAGCCCACACTTTTCACTCATGGTAAAATTTTAACAGTTGCTGAAAAAACTAAAGTGTATGTTGCCTAAGTTCAATTGCAACAGAACTATTTAAAGAAATAACAATAGTTACCCAAAATTTCACTCTCTACTAAGAAAGCAGCTTCTTTTGTTAATACTACTGAACCACAACTAATATGAATACTGCAAAACTTCACACAATTATTTATCTAAAACCAAAAATTCAAGGGATTTCTGGAACACTCAACAAATTTAAACACACTGAACGAAAGATTTACTGCAATATCTCACTAGAAACAATAAGAAACATCAGGTGGAAATTACTGTACGGAATGTAATAAATGAATTCAATGCACAAACAACTCTAAAAAACACAGTGGATGAAAGCCTACAAAAGTTTACTGAACTGCTATCTTATCAGAAACAGCGTGAGACACTGTTGAAAACTACCAAATTTAATAACTGAATAACAGTGCACAAACAACTTTGTCAGCACTTAACTTATGGGCCACTACAGCGCCGCAAAGTGTAAACACACTGCTAATATTTGTATGAACTATTGAAGAGTACTAAATTTAATATTCAAATACAGTGCACAAACAACTTTGTCAGTACTTTGCATTAGAACTGCTGCAGTTGCAACCACACGCTGCGAAATGTAAACAACTGCTGAGACTTCAATGAAGAACGTAAGTGCACTCATCAATAACAGACCTCTCAAATCAAGAGATTGAGATGAATGGAAATCCACTAATAATCTACTTTTACAGCAAATATTAACACCAATAATCTTTAAAATATGTATCTGAAGTCTAAAACTTCATAAAATATTGGGGAGCAATTTGAACAGCTGTCCAGCACATGTGATGTCACACCAAGTCCAACCCAAGTTGGGTTCACGCACTTTAGGAAACATGTACAAGGTATGAGTGCAGGGAGTGGCGGAGGCGAGGAAACAAACAGACTCAGGGTAGAGAGTATGGAATGGCTCTGAGGATTTGAGGAGGTGCTGGAAGTCCTGCTGTAGTTCTGGAATGGCATCACTGTGGCAAGACTCGTAGGTGATGTATTTGACAACCGGTAGAGCCCCTCCACCGATAACAATGGTGAAGTCACTGATCACAGTGCCACTAAAGCAGAGTTGTTAAACACAGTTTTCTGAAAGTCCTCACCAAAGAACATGAAGTAAATATTCCTGAATTCCAAGCAAGGACAACTGACAAGATGAGAAACATAGAAGTAGATATCCTTGACGTAGCGAAGCAGCTTGTGATGAAGCAAGCTGAAAGCTGAAACTTCCTGGCAGATTCAAACTGTGTGCCCGACCGAGACTCGAACTCGGGACCTTTGCCTTTCGCGGGCAAGTGCTCTACCATCTGAGCTACCGAAGCACGACTCACGCCCGGTACTCACAGCTTTACTTCTGCCAGTACCTCGTCTCCTACCTTCCAAACTTTACAGAAGCTCTCCTGCGAAACTTGCAGAACTAGCACTCCTGAAAGAAAGGATATTGGGGAGACATGGCTTAGCCACAGCCTGGGGGATGTTTCCAGAATGAGATTATCAGTCTGTAGCGGAGTGTACGCTGATATGAAACTTCCTGGCAGATTAAAACTGTGTGCCTGACCGAGACTCGAACTCGGGACCTTTGCCTTTCATGAGCAAGTGCTCTGGAAGTTGGAAGCTTTTTACTTGCTCTCTTGTTTTGCCATCTGCCTCCTTAAATTCATTTTTTTCATTTTTGCATAATTACCTTTAACATACATGAGTAGATTAGATTAGATTAGATTAGTACTTGTTCCATAGATCATGAATACGACACTTCGTAATGATGTGGAACGTGTCAGGTTAATAAAAGGTGTCTATACAAGATTTTACATTAGACAAACTATTACATGACACTCAATATTTTTTTTATTTTTTGATATGTTTTTATTTTATTTTATCTATTTATTTATTTTTTTGTGGAGGTTGGGAAATTACCCACTTACTATATCCAAAAATTCACCTAATGAGTAGAAGTTGCCATTAAGAAATTCTTTTAATTTCCTTTTAAATGCTATATGGCTATCTGTCAGACTTTTGATGCTATTAGGTAAGTGATCAAAGACTTTTGTGGCAGCATAATTTACCCCCTTCTGAGCCAAAGTTAGATTTAACCTTGAGTAGTGAAGATCATCTTTCTCCTAGTGTTGTAGCCATGTACACTGCTATTACTTTTGAATTCATTCGGATTGTTAATAACAAATTTCATACGTGAATATATATATTGTGAGGCTATAGTGAAAATTTCTAGCTCTTTAAATAAGTGTGTGCAGGATGATCTTGGATGAGCTCCAGCAATTATTCTGATTACATGCTTTTGTGCAATGAACACACTTTTACTCAGTGATGAGTTACCCCAGAATATGATGCCATACGAAAGCAGAGAATGAAAATAGGTGTGGTAAGCTAATTTACTCATATGTATATCGCCAAAATTTGCAATGACCCTAATAGCATAAGCAGCTGAACTCAAACGTTTCAGCAGATCCTCAGTGTGTTTTTTCCAGTTCAACCCCTCATCAATGCATACACCTAGAAATTTTGAATATTCTACCTTAGCTACTGATTTCTGATCGAAGTCTATATTTACTAATGGGATCATTCCATTTACTGTGTACTGTCGGGTGTGATAGCTATAGTTGTATCATCGGCAAAAAGTACCAGCTTTGCATCTTCGTGAATATAGAATGGCAAGTCATTAACATATATTAAGAACAGCAGAGGACCCAAGACCGAACCTTGCAGCACCCCATTCTTGATTGTTCCCCAGTTCGAGAAATCACTAGTTTTTTGCATATTATGTGAACTGTTTATTTCAACTTTCTGCATTCTTCCAGTTAGGTATGATTTAAACCATTTGAGCACTGTCCTATTCATACCACAGTACTTGAACTTATCTAGAAGTATTCCATGATTTACACAATAGATCACAAAAAATCCCAACGGGTGACTTCCGGTTACTCATAGCATTTAATATTTCATTAGTGAAAGTATATATAGCATTTTCCATTGAAAAACCCTTCTGGAAACCAAACTGACATTTTGTTAAAACTTTATTTTTACAAAGGTGTGAAGCTACTCTACAATACATTACTTTTTCAAGAATTTTCGATAAGGCTGTCAGAAGAGAGATTGGGTGGTAGTTGTTGACATCAGATGTATCCTCTTTTTTATGCAGTTGTTTAACAATGGCATACTTCAGTCTATCTGGGAAAATACCCTGCTACAGAGAGCTATTACATCTGTGGCTAAGAACTCCACTTATTTCTTGGGAACAAGCTTTTATTATTCTGCTGGAAATGCCATCAATTCCATGTGAGCTTTTATTCTTGAGAGAGTTTTTATCTTCCTAATTTCAGAAGGAGAGGTGGGTGGAATTTCAATTGTATCAAATGGTGTGGGTAAGGCCTCTTCCATTAACTGCCTTGCTTCTTTTAATGAACATTTAGATCCTATTTTCTCTACAACATTTAAAAAATGATTATTCAAAATGTTTTCGGCTTCCGTCTTGTTGCAAGTTTCCATTCACTTTGATGGTGATGCCGTCATCCTGTACTCTTGGTTGTCCTGTCTCCCTTGTAATAATATTCCAAATTGTTTTGATTTTGTTATCAGAGGTATTAATCTCAGACATGATGCACATGCTTCTAGACTTTTTAATAACCTTTCTTAATGTAGCACAGTAGTTTTTATAATATTTGGCTGTTTCTGGGTCATTACTCTTTCTTGTTGTTAGATACAGTTCCCTTTTGGAGTTACAAGATATTTTTATTCCTTTAGTAAGCCAAGGTTTTTTGCATGGTTTCTTATAATTAGATTTAACTACTTTCTTGGGGAAACAGTTTTCAAATTCTCTTACAAGTGTATCATGAAATAAGTTATATATTAAATTAGCATCATGTTCCTTGTACACCTCATCCCAGTCTAACTGCTGAAGATTTTCTCTGAAATTTCTAATTGTTGAGTCATTAATTGAACGCACAACTTTGTAGGGTAGTTCTGAATTACTGAATGGAGCTATGTCATATACTGTAACTAGCTGAGTATCATGATCAGAAATCCCATTCTCAACAGGACAAGAATTTATGTTTTTAAACCTATCTTGGTCTATAAAAGTGTTATCTATCAATGTGCTGCTGTCCTTTACTACCCGAGTAGGAAAATTAATGACAGATATCAAACTGAAAGAACCGAGCAAGACTTCCAGTCATTTTTCCTATTACACTCTTTCAGTGAATCAACATTGAAGTCCCCACAAATAATAATTTGCTTTCCCCTATCTGACAGATAGCACAACAAGGCATCCAAGTTTTCCAGGAATAAATGAAAGTTTGCTGAAGTGGACCTATATACTGTTACAATTATAAAGGAGCCCTCCTTCAGTATAAGTTGACAGGCACATGCTTCTATATGTTGCTCTAGACAAAACTTTTTTGTATGTAAGCTTTCTACACAGTGATAACTTTTGACATATATGGCAGCTCCTCCTCCCACCTTATTCTCTCTACTCACATGTGCAGCTAGTTTATAACCACTGATATTTACCTTTTCCATATCAGATACAATGTGATGCTCAGACATGCATAATATAACTATTACATTATCAGATTCAATGACATCTAAAAAAACCAGGAGCTCATCTATTTTATTCTTCAATCCCGGAATATTTTGATGAAAAATGGTAACATTACTTTTTACTTTACTTTTGTGAGAATCTACTTTTTTCATTAATCCACCAATATTTTTGTTAAATATGGTAACATTATTATTTACTTTCCTGTTGTGAGAATTTTGTGAGTTTTGGTCCTCTTTAGCAACTGCCTGCCTGAACTTCTCATTGGACACTGATATTAGTCTAAAAAAGAGGTACATCCATGAGGACTAGTGTCCCCCCTTATGGATTTCGCTAACAACCCTGCCAGTTTACCCTTCCCTTTTCTATTGAGATGTAGGCCATGCCTTGTGAAATCCCTCCTATCAATAGCCTCAACAGGAACCAATCCAACAGCCAACACTGGTATGGGTCGTTGCCGAGTATAATCTGCATTTTCATAAAAGAGAAAGGTTGGCACTCAGTCTTAAAGAATTTAGCACCAGATCTAATTTTGTGCTTAGTTTTCTGTGTGTCATTAATTTCCTAATTTATTTTGACTATTTCTAGTTAATGTCTTTTGCTATAGGGTGAGATAAGTAATTGTTTTGTGACTTAGGTTCTATTGTTGACTTATAAACAAATATAAATTCTGTGCTAGTTATAAACAGTTGGAAGAAGAACTAAGTAGTTATTCGGCTCTATTCAAAAACATGTTTACCTAGTGAGCCCTCATTTAATTCCAAAATATTACCTTGTTTGTCAAAAGCATTGTTTGCATAAATATATCTGTTAATTTCATTATTTAAACAAATAATTTGGCCTAACCTTTGGCATAGAAGGAACAGTTAAAAAGAAGGAATTTTTTTATATATATATATATATATAATTGAATGGGTTATGTTTTAATTGTAACTTCTGTAACTTAAATATCGAACAATGTATAGTCTATTATTGTGAAGATATATAAAGGACCGATTTTTAGTCCTGAGACAGTCAGTCCATGGCTGATTTTCAGTCAGGAAGTCTGTATCAATTAGAGTGATGCGTCAATTGAACAGTGGAATTATTGTAACATAAATAGGCCGTGTGTTAAAACAATGACAGTGTCTGTTCAATAGTGTCATACATGGGATCTATACATAGTCACACACTTTTTCGCACATTGTACTACTACAATGTGCGAAAAAGTGTGTGACTATGTATATATCCCAGTATGTACTGCAAAATTAAAGATGTATATTGCGTGTACCAACTGCACAACAGAAGCAGACACCATACAATGTTAAACTGCAAACAACTAAAAAACCTGATGTGAATCGCTAAAAAGCACCTGAAGATGAGCCTGCAGGGCTCGAAATGCATAGTGCAGTAAATAAACGCAACTTGTGACTGAAGGTGGTTTGTTTTTCATTTTATCTCCTCATTAGTTATGTGATCTACCCATCTAATCTTCAGCATTCTTCTGTAGCACCACATTTCGAAAGCTTCTATTCTCTTCTTGTCCAAACTATTTATCATCCATGTTTCACTTCCATACATGGCTACACTCCATACAAATACTTTTAGAAACGACTTCCTGACAGTTAAATCTATACTTTGTGTTAACAAATTTTTCTTCTTCAGAAACGCTTTCCTTGGCATTGCCAGTCTATATTTTATATCCTCTCTACTTCGCCCATCCTCAGTTATTTTGCTCCCCAAATAGCAAAACTCCTTTACTACTTTAAGTGTCTCATTTCCTAATCTAATTTCCTCAGCATCACGCGATTTAATTCGACTACATTCCATTATCCTCGTTTTGCTTTTGTTGATGTTCATCTTATATCCCCCTTTTAAGACACTAACCATTTCGTTCAACTGCTCTTCCAAGTCCTTTGCTGTCTCTGACAGAATTACAATGTCATCGGCGAACTTCAAAGTTTTTATTTCTTCTCCATGGATTTTAATACCTACTCCGAATTTTTCTTTTGTTTCCTTCACTGCTTGCTCAATATACATAGTGCGAAAAGTAGCAATTGATCCTAAATAAAGAAAAGTGTGAAACATGAGTACTAAAAGAAATCCACTAAATTCTGATTATGCGTTAAGTAACACAAATCTGAAGGCAGTAAATTTAACTACATACTTGGGAATTACAATTACAAATAACCTTAATTGGAACGATCACATAGATAATGTTGTGGGTAGAGCAAACCAAAGACTTCGATCCATTGGCAGAACACTTAGAATGTGCAACAGGTCTACTAAAGGGACTGCTTACACCACACTTGTCTGCCCTATTTTGGAGTATTGCTGTGCAATGTGGGATCCGCATCAAGTGGGGCTGATGAATGACATTGAAAAAGTTCAAAGAAGGGCAGCTCATTTTGTATTATTGCGAAATAGGAGAGATAGTGCCACAGATATGATACATGAATTGGCATGGCAGTCATTGAAACAAGGGCGTTTTTTGTTGCAATGGGATCTTCTCGTAAAATTTCAATCACCAGTTTTCTCCTCCAACTGCGAAAACATTCTGTCGGCACCCACCTACATAGGGCGAAATGATCATCATGATAAAATAAGAGAAATCAGGACTTGCACAGAAGAATTTAAGTGCTCATGTTTCCCACACACTGTTTGAGAGTGGAATGGTAGCTGAATCCTCTGCCAGGTACTATATTGTGAATAGCAGAGTAATCACAAATGTAGATGTAGTCCATGCAGATCACAACCACAATGGTGGAGCCTTTGTTCGCAGATTGGGTTAAAAGACAGTGGTTCAGTTTTCAGATGGTGGATTGTGGTTCTTTCTGCAGATGTAAGGTCAGTTTCCATGCTGAGGGTTTTGTACTTTGGCGGTGAGGCAATGTTTGAGGTTAGGAAAGATAATGGGACAATTTGTGTCTCGAAGGCAGGGTTATTTGCAGTCAGGCAGGGTTCAATATTGGTTTTAGATTGAGTCCGACTGGTCAGGTTACTGGCAAAAAAGTATTTCCACTACAGAGACTAGGAAAAGAAGAGAACATCTAAAGTCCACCATGACTGAATTTGAGAGTGGAGCAAAAGGTAAAGCTTTTTGAAGGACTGATATTTCTGCATGTCTGAGGCTTTTGGAGGACAGGCTTGTGACTGCATTACAGCTATGTTTAGGCCCAGGGTTCTATAGGGTGATAAGAGTGAGTTTATGAGGGTGTGGTAAATGTAATATGATGTCTGCAAGGCAGGGTTTGGCAGTTATGAGCAGTTGTGCGAGAGATTTGATGGAGGCTCCTGTAGTAGTGGTCGACAGTGGTAGTCCACAGTGGGAGTATGGGGTGGATGGGTTGTTGACAGCCCCCCCCCCCCCCCCCCCCCGCCCTCCCATCTGCTCTCCACCCTTTCTGCAGCCCCACTCACTATCCAGCTATATTGTTCCTTGCCTCAGAGACAATTAGACCTCAGTGCCCAGAGGTGAAAGTGATCTGGTGCGTGATAGTTGCAGTTGCATGAATGTGTGTGTGCTTTCTACTTCTGATGAAGGACGTAGTCCAAAAGATGAACATTTCTAGCATCCTTTTTCATTCCTCCTCTATGTGGTGAGCAGCACTCTTTCCTTTCCACATGGTTGATATTGGTAACTATAATGTAATCAACATAAACATTAACACACCAATAGCTGTTAAGAAGTAGCTGTTTAGTATAATAGAGGAAACTTAGCTGGCACAAGCAGGAATAGCGTTAAGCAGTATAGTTACATTTCATACTTAACAAAGTATGGAGGTTAAGCTGTGTGTCTTTTTTTAATGTGTAAATAGACTTGTTCCACGTTCCTGAAGGTTCTTCTAATTATATCTACAGAACACAATGAGAAAGAAAGAGAGAGAGAGTGTGTCTAATTTTTGTGCTGAGTGATATGATGATGCAACACCAAAAGTACAAACCATTTCCACTGTGTCAGTGTGACAAATGAAACGAAACAGATCTTGGTGATCAACATTTATAACTGCTGACTGAAGAGCACTGAATTCTGAAGGATTAGTTCTCATTTCCAGTAGGGCACTTCCTGCTGCTACCAGCAACAAACATGTCACAAGGCGAAATCTCTTCATTTGAGGGCACTGTAACAAAAAGAACCATGGTAGTTAGCCCCTAGTAATAACAAACAAAAATAAAAGGTATGCATGGCACTGTTACTATTGTATGTGCATTTGTTTGAGAAGATTTAGGATAATCTAAAATGTAAGGAATTTGAGAGCAACAAAAACAGCCACAAGGTTACCAATAATGATACTGATGAGTTACAGAACAAAGCCAGGGTTGCCTGTTTAAATGATGTCCTGTTTCAATTTTAAATTATTTTTTCCTTTAGTTGAAAATCTGCCACAGTCAAATTAATTGGGAGAATCCTAAAGAAAAGTAATTCATTTGTGAAGGAAGTAGCTTACAAGTCTCTTGTTCTGTTGACTACTGACTGATGCTTATCAAAAATGGTTCAAATGGCTCTGAGCACTATGGGACTTAACATCTGAGGTCATCAGTCCCCTAAATTTAGAACTACTTAAACCTTACTAATCTAAGGACATAACACACATCCATGCCCGAGGCAGGATTCGAACCTGTGACCGTAGCAGCGGCGCGGTTCCAGACTGAAGCACCTAGAACTGCTCGGCCAGGGCCAGCTGCTGCTTATCAGCCAAGGAACTTTACCAGGTAGGACTTGTAGAAGAGTTAGAGAAAACTCACAAAAATTATGTTGTCAGTGGTTAATTTGGTAGATGTAAGAAGCACTAAGTATCATAGAGAAGCTTCCTGTTAAAATTTCAAGAGCAGACAATTTTAAGATGTTACTTCTTCCTACCACATTACTTTGCAAAATGACAGTAATGTAATATCAAGGAAATCTAAATTTCCATCTACATCTATTCTCTGCAAATCTTTAGACTGCTCTTAGTCAAAATAATTGCTGATACACATAATATAAGTAATTTTCAACTATTTCAAGTTATTTCTTTCTTCACTCCTTTCCTACTTCTAGGTGCTGGGAGTGGGAAACCACTGCAGTTTTCTTTTTTTTTTCAGTAAATAATAAATCAAATATTTCCCACGTTTGGCTGAAATTCCTTGTGGAGTTCCAGGGGTACTACCACCTCCTCACAGCTAAACACACACACACACAGCGTACTACACATCCATAAATTCTTCTACTGAGTAGAAGGACTTTTAAAGTAGGTATGATTTCAGTTTGTATCTGAAGTTAATTTTATTGGCCATTAAATTCTTTGCAACACTTGGTAGGTGATAAAGACTTTTATAGCTAAGCACCTCACTCCTTTCTTTCTGTGTCACAGTAAGGCAGGCTGATGGATAGTGTATGACATTTTTCCTTTTAGTATTATATTTATGAATGTTTGAAATGACATCATATTCACTTTTAGCTGTAATAGTTTTTATTTTACTATCAGAATTCTGGTAAATCTACTTTCTCATTAATAAAAACGAGTAATTATAGTACCATCAAGAGTAACACAATTATACAAGAAAGTTATGTTAACCTATTTATAACATAAAATAACATCAAATCTATGCTTGAAAATGGAAAAAAATGCTGAAATTTCAATAGTGAAATAAAAACAATTACAGATACAAGAGAACATGTTATTAAAAAAATGGAATCTGTAGAGCCACATTACAAGAAATTAATATTTATTGTTGATCACCTGAACATCCATAACATTTTCTCTCAATATCAGTTTGGTTTTCAGCAAGGACTATCAACTGATGATGCTATTTTCTCCTCCACTGATCAAATTCTGCAATCTCTTAACGCAAATTAGCACCAATTGGAATCCTATGTGAGCTTTCCAAGGTTTTTGATGGCATCAAACACAAATAACTGTTAAATAAAACATACTTCTTTGTGTTAAATGGAGTAAAGAGGAGATGGATTAAATCTTATCTTACAGACAGAAAGCAGAGGGTTACCAGTAGTGATAGTAATGGAACTCCACAAGTCTCAGTACTGAGGCTCTTACTATTCCTTATATTTACAAATTGCCTCCCATGCTGTACTATTTAAATGAGCAAGTTCGCCCTATTTACTGGTAATACTACTCTCTTAATACCTCTTGAAACCTAGAATCCTCTGCTGACTGTGCTTTTAATGATATTCTCAAATGGTTTAACTGTAATGGACTCTCTTTTGAAAGTCAATAAAACTTATTATATACAATTTCATGTGATGCAGAAAGAAGAAGAGGATGTAAATATAAAGTGTAATGGACAACATATACAGCATGCGGTGTCACCGCCAGACACCACACTTGCTAGGTGGTAGTTTTAAATCGGCCGCAGTCCATTAGTACATGTCGGACCCGCGTGTCGCCACTGTGTGATCGCAGACCGAGCGCCACCACAAGGCAGGTCTCGAGACACGGACTAGCACTCGCCCCAGTTGTACGGACGACGTAGCTAGCGACTACACTGACAAAGCCTCGCTCCTTTGCCGAGCAGATAGTTAGAATAGCCTTCAGCTAAGTCCATGGCTACGACCTAGCAAGGTGCCATTAGTAGTTTATTGCATGTATCTATGGAGTCTCACTTATATCGTCAATAGCGATGTACCAAGGACGGATTAAAGTTAAGTATTCCAGAAGCTACGTACTTTTCTTTATAGCATTCATTACGTATCCTGTTACAGACCTATCTCTTGCCTGCGTGCACTGAACGCGTGCCTTTCGGCTACTTCCGTGGCATGGCTGTCTTGCTACGCCACAACAGTTGGCGACAACGATTAAAACGGTTTTCTTCTTTATCCTTACTTGCTTACATTTACTTGTGTCATGGCTTCGCCAGATGTACTGTCCGAATTTTATCGCTTGCAGAATCAGCAGACGCAGGCGTTATTGGATGCCCTTGGACAGCTCGTCCAGGGTCAACGTGCACTGCAAAACGATGCGGCCGCCGCCGCTTCACCACTACCGCAGCCACAACATGCTGTTGCACCCACGTTCCGGCAATTTGACCCAGCTAAGGAAACATGGACGGAGTGGTCACACCAGTTTGGATTTCCTCTCGCCGCCTACAGAATTCAAGGTAACGAGCAGCAGCCTCATTTATTGTCGTGTGTAGGGGTGCAAACGTACCGTGTGATAGTGAAATTATTTCCCCGACGCGACGTAGCAACTCTGTCCTACGAAAAAATTTTGTCTGCTTTAGATGCCTATTTCAAGGAAACAGTTAATGTAGTTGCAAAGAGGTATACTTTCTTTCGTACAAAACGTGCGGCCGGTCAAACTAATAGGGAGTGGGTTGCAACATTGCAAGGCCTTACTCGGGATTGTGCTTTTGCGTGTGAATGTGGACTCCCTTATTCAGATACTATGGTACGTGATGCAATAGCACAGAACGTTTCTGATGTTCGTATATGGGAACAAATTTTGAAACTAGTTAATCCCTCCCTTCAGCAAGTGATAGACATATTAGATAGACAAGACACACTTGACTTTGCACAGGAATCATTTGAAACTTCGCCAGCCGTGTGTAACATTAACCGGCCCGCCGGGCGCGCTGCGCGGACCGATAAACTGCCCTCGCGCACGTCCACGCAGCTGCCTCCACGCTCTAAACCAGGTGTGCTGCGCCAGCATACAAATGCAGTGAAATCATGCCCGCGGTGTGCTACTCGACATTCGCGTGAAAATTGCCCGTCACGCCATGCTATTTGCTTTTTATGTAATAAGAAAGGACATGTTCAAAGTGTTTGCCAGAAAAAGCTCAGATCAGACAATCACAACCATTCCAGGCCCTTTGCTTCGCGCCGGAATCGAACCAAGAATACTCAGGCTCGTGAACCTTCGCCCATGGACATTCATGTAGTTAATTCCACTTCATCCAGTGCCACTGTCTCTAACAGTGACTGTGTTCGTCCCACACAAAGTGTGCGTCGACGTCGCCGGAAATCACGTCAATTAGCAAGTGATGCTGTACCTGTATCAGTTCAAATTGCACGAGACAGTCGCTCTTGTCGTCAGCAGGACAATAAACTTTTTGTAGATTTGGACTTTAATGGCAAGGTCATACCATTCCAGCTCAATACCGGAGCTGCAGTTTCATTGCTCAATCACGACACGTACAAACAACTGGGCAAACCTCCGTTGCGTGCCGCAAATGTTCAGTTAAATAGTTAGTCAGGTCAGAATATCCCTGCGTTAGGACAGTGCACTCTTCTTGCAACATACAAGGGACAAACAAAACTTGTGTCATTTTACGTTCTTCGTTCTTCTTCTGCAGTGAACTTGTTTGGTTTAGATTTATTTCAATTGTTTAACTTGTCTATTGTAAATCAGGTCCTATCTGTGAATCAGACTGTGCCTTCAGACAGTGTTTCTCGTCTGTGTGAAGAATTTGCAGACATTTTTGCACCGGGCTTAGGTTGCGCTAAAAACTGTGAAGCACATTTGGAACTGAAAGTAAACGCGCAACCGAAATTTTTCCGAGCGCGCAATGTTCGCCACGCATTGCGTGATGAGGTCGCAAGAACATTACACGATTTAGAATCACAAGGTGTAATTGAACGTGTGCAAGCTTCTCTCTGGGTCTCACCCTTAGTAATTTTGCCGAAACCTTCCGGAAAATTGAGACTTTGTGTGGACTTCAAGGCAACAGTGAATCCACAATTAGTGATTGCAACTTATCCTTTACCCCGCCCGGAAGATCTTTTTGATAAACTGTGCCCGGGTCAATATTTTTCAAAGTTGGACCTAGCAGATGCGTACTTGCTAATACCAGTGGACGAGGATTCCCAGCGCGTCTTGGTGGTTAACACGCATCTTGGTTTGTACCGATTCAAAAGACTGCCATTCGGGTGTGCATCCGCCCCTGCATTGTTTCAGCAATATTTACAAACTGTTTGTGCGTCGGTCCCTACTGCTGCGAACTATCTGGACGATATTGTGATCTCCGGAAAGACAGCAGATGAGCATTTGGCACACCTATGAACATTATTTCAAGTGTTGCGACAAAATGGTCTTCGCTTGCGGAAGGACAAATGTGTGTTTTTTTGCTCGTGACTTACCATACCTGGGACATGTAATCAATGCCCAAGGCATACATCCGAGTCCAGAGCACCTCCGTGCCATACAAGACTTGCCTTCGCCGCAGAATTTAAAGCAGCTACAGAGTGTGCTGGGAAAAATTACTTACTACCACAGGTATATCCCGCGTGCCTCTTCCATTTCAGCTCCGCTTCATAGTTTACGCCGTAAGGGTGTTCCGTTCGTCTGGACAACGGGATGTGAATGCGCCTTTCGCCAGTTGAAATCGGCGTTGCTTTCCAATACTTGCCTTACGCCATTCGATCCCCAGAAACCCCTTTTGTTGATGGTAGATGCATTGGATTTCGGGATCGGTGCTGTGCTTGCGCACAAAGATGGCTCCCATGATCGCCCTATTGCCTTTGCGTCCAAATTGCTGTTGTCTGCGCAAAGAAATTATTCACAGATCGAGAAAGAAGCATTGGCTCTCGTATTTGGTGTTGCAAAGTTTCATGATTTCTTGTATGGTCGTCACTTTACCATCATCACAGACCACAAACCTTTGACGTCGCTTTTTCATCCAAACAAGCCTGTACCTCCACGTACAGCGCAGAAATTCATTCGCTGGTCTATTTTCCTCTCGCAGTACTGCTACGATATCTTGTATCGGTCCACTGCTAAGCACGGAAATGCCGATGCGTTGTCCTGTTTGCCTGTTGCTGAGGATAGAGCATTCGATTCTTCCGAACTTGCTTGCATGTTCATTGATTCGGAAACCGATGAAGTGGTCGAATCGTTTCCGATTGCTTTTCGTCGTGTAGCTACAGCCACAGCTGCTGACCCGGTCCTTGCTACCGTTTTGCGTTTTGTTGCTACGCAATGGCCTTTGTCAAAGTCTCGGATCGAGGATCCGTTGGTTCGCCGATTTTTTGCTCACAAGGAGAGACTTTTTGTTCGACGTGGTGTTTTGTTGTTGCGTTCTGATAATGATCAGTCCAGAGTCGTGGTCCCACGTTCGTTACAGTCCTCTGTTTTACGGCTTCTTCACCAAGGACATTGGGGTATAGTGCGAACGAAATACCTTGCTCGTCAGCACTGTACTTGGTTCGGGGATCGATGCTGCGATTACGAATATGTGTTCTTCTTGCATGGCGTGTGCCGAACAACAATCCGCACCGCCGCGGAAAGTCTTTGCATGGCCAAAAGCCACTTCCCCTTGGCACCGCTTGCACATCGATTTTGCTGGTCCCTTCTGGAATGCTTGATGGTTGGTTCTGGTAGATGCCTTCAGTAATATTCCTTTTGTTGTCCGGATGTCTTCCACGACATCATCTGCCACCATCCAAGCGTTGTCTGCTATCTTTTGCATTGAAGGTCTTCCGCAGACTATTGTTTCCGACAATGGCCCACAATTCATGTCCGCAGAATTTCAGTCATTCTGCCAGGCCAATGGTATTCAACATCTGACATCCGCGCCGTTTTCGCCACAGTCAAACGGTGCCGCTGAACGATTGGTCCGGACTTTCAAGTCACAGATGTTGAAGTTGAAAGAGTCGCATTCTCGGGAGGGCGCGTTGTTGCTCTTTTTGTCGTCGTATCGCTCTCAGCCCCGAGATGGTCGCTCGCCGGCTGAGTTGCTCCACGGTCGTCCTCATCGAACCGTGATGTCTTTGCTGCATCCGCCGCATCAGGTTCCTGTGCAGCGGCAGACTCCTGCTTTTGCTCCAGGCAACGTTGTATTCTATCGCAACTCTCGAGGTTCACGGCCTTGGCTCGCAAGGGCGCATTCTTCGCTGCCTCTGCCGCGCGATGTATTTGGTTTTGGGGGCTTCTGGTGAGGTGCGTCGGCATCTCAATCAGCTGCGCCTCTGTCGTCGCACGGGTTCTGCTGCTCCCCGTCTGCTTTCAGCGACGGTGCCGTCCGGTCAGCGCCCTGGGGACCCATCTACTGGCTCGCCTCATCCCCAGGTGTTACCGACGCTGCCTTCCATTTTGCCCCATGGCGACGCGCCGCTGCCGCCTCCGCCGCCGCCGCCTGTTCTCCCGCCGGCGCCGCCCGCAGTGGACGCCTCGCTGCAGCCGCCAAGCGCCTCCCTGGGTCACGCGCCGCCGATCGCTTCCCGTGACCAGCCGTCCTCCGCCATGGTACTCTTGCTCGCTCCGGACCACATGGCGTCTTCGCGTGTTGGGTACCCCGACGCAATGGAGGTCGACCCTTCGGCCCCTCCTGTCTCTTTACGGGCGCATACACCGCATGTTGACGTGCACCCTGGACTAGGTTTTCAGGCGTTTCCTAGCTCCCCTCGGACCGAATGGCCGGGTGCGGGTGGCACAGCCTCGCCTTTTGTTAGGCTCCCCACCTCATCGCATACGTCAACATGGGGTCCTCCCCACGGCGGGCGGAAGCCTTATAACATGACCGTTCGCCGATTTGCGGGGGAGGAATGTGGTGTCACCACCAGACACCACACTTGCTAGATGGTAGTTGTAAATCGGCCGCGGTCCATTAGTACATGTCGGACCCGCGTGTCGCCACTGTGTGATCGCAGACCGAGCGCCACCACAAGGCAGGTCTCGAGACACGGACTAGCACTCGCCCCAGTTGTAAGGACGACGTAGCTAGCGACTACACTGACGAAGCCTCGCTCCTTTGCCGAGCAGATAGTTAGAATAGCCTTCAGCTAAGTCCATGGCTACGACCTAGCAAGGCGCCATTAGTAGTTTATTGCATGTATCTATGGAGTCTCACTTATATCGTCAATAACGATGTACCAAGGATGGATTAAAGTTAAGTATTCCAGAAGCTACGTACTTTTCTTTATAGCATTCATTACGTATCCTGTTACAGACCTATCTCTTGCCTGCGTGCACTGAATGCGTGCCTTTCGGCTACTTCCGTGGCGTGGCTGTCTTGCTACGCCACAACACAGCAAGTGGACTTTGCTAAGTTCTTGGATATATACCATAATAACAAATAAAAATGGCCTAAGCATATCCTAGATCTTGAAAAAAAAAAAAAGAGTTCGTTCTGCAGCTTTTGCTTTACATATAAGTGCATCATCTATAAACAAGGATGTCATAAGAGCTGCTTACTTTGGATATTCTGCACACTGTTGTCATACAGCATCATCTTGTGGGCTAACAAGAGCAAATTGAAGGAGTACCTGATACAAAATTCATTCCATTCAGTTAGCAATTTTTTTTAGTACAAATAAGCAAGTATTTGTGTAGCTTTTTTGTGCTAATTAGTGAGCTATTTAATGCAAGCACACATGTAAACTATTCATAATATAAATGACTCACAATGTATGTATAAATGTTATTATTTCTGTTCATGTACTATGATGTAATATTATTTGCTAAGATTTTTGTCATGAATCAAGCATATTATGCTCTTCTGTATTGTACATACTGTGATAATACTGACTTGTTCCACTGAAACATCGAAAGTCAAGAGAAAATTTAAGGAGTACCTGAGAAAACTACATTCTATTTAACTAGTGACTTTTTTTAGTGCAAATGAGCAAGTATTTGCATAGTTTTTTATCATACAGATGAGTGAGCCATTTAATGCAAGCATAAATGTAAGTTATTCCTAACATTTATGACTCATAATGTATATATAAATATTATTATTTCTGTTGATGTATTATGATGAAACATTAGCTCCTATGACTTTTAACATGAAGCAACCATTTTGTGCCTTACTGTACTGTAAATATAGATATAATACTGACTAGTTCCATATACTAGCAAATAAATAAAAATAAATAGCGTCACACTGGCTCTCCCTGCAAGACAAAATTCAATCAGACTATGTCAATGCAGAAAATGCTGTGTTCTGGGACAGATGGGATGTTCTCCTCGCCAAATTCCCGACTGGAGGTGAGACGGTGAATGCTGAGCATTACTATGAAACACTGCAGAAACTGCAACAAGACATTCAGAACAAGTGACACAGAATGTTTAGTGCCTGTATTGCCTCACTGCACAACACCACTCAGCCATACACGTCTTGACAGACAACAGTGCTTCTGCAAATTTTTGCCAGGGGGATGTTTGATCAAGACCCTGCTCCCAGTGATTTTCATCTGTTTTTGAACCTCAAGAAATTCCTGTCTGGTCCAAGTCAGAGTTTTCAGACTGAGGCAGAGATGGATGTCACACAGTGGTTCCAATCCCTGGCAGCAGTCTTCTATGACACGAGGATATAAAATTTGGTCCAACATGATATATATATATATATATATATATATATATATATATATATATAAACAAAGATGATGTGACTTACCAAATGAAAGTGCTGGCAGGTCGACAGACACACAAACAAACACAAACATACACACAAAATTCAAGCTTTCGCAACAAACTGTTGCCTCATCAGGAAAGAGGGAAGGAGAGGGAAAGACGAAAGGATGTGGGTTTTAAGGGAGAGGGTAAGGAGTCATTCCAATCCCGGGAGCGGAAAGACTTACCTTAGGGGGGAAAAAAGGAAAAAAGGACGGGTATACACTCGCACACACACACACATATCCATCCACACATATACAGACACAAGCAGACGTATTATATATATATATATGTTGCGAAAGCTTGAATTTTGTGCATATGTTTGTGTTTGTTTGTGTGTCTATCGACGTGTGCCAGCGCTTTCGTTTGGTAAGTCACATCATCTTTGTTTTTAGGTGTGTGTGTGTGTGTGTGTGTGTGTGTGTATGTGTGTGTGTATATATATATATATATATATATATATATATATATATATATATATATATATATATATATATATATATAAAAAATTCTCTGCTGTTTTACACAATTCAACTCCAGAGGGGATGTTAAATTTATCTGCCATATTCAGCTGTTTATCATGATATTTGTTTCCAAAACAAGTTGACAGAAATAGTGGCTCGCTGTATGTAGAGTTCAGGATCGTGAGCCAGATGACACACTGAACAACACAACTAGGAGACAAACTGCACATCACTCTTTGTCCATCTCTTTCTCCCCCCACACTGTACATCTCCTCCTCCACCCCTCTCTCGCTGTCCATCTCTTCCCCCACTCTCCTCCTCCTCCTCCTCATCTCTCCCCCCCTCCCCCCGCCCCCCTCTCTGCTCAGCTGTACCTTTCCATGCACTTACCACCTGGTACGCATTTCAGTACTACCTGCTAGACAACACACTGGTCCTGCAGGACAGCTGAGATGTCTGGCGGTACCAACTATCCTCATCCCCACCCCCATCCCACTCATAAGGGAGCTACATGGTTCTTAACCACCCCCCCCCCCCTCCCCTTTGCTCCTTTCCAGACAGTAAGTGATATGCACACCAAATTTGGTTGAAATCGATCCAGTGGTTTAGGAGGAGGTGTGGAAAATGCACTCTCCTACCACTACCTGTAACAGCCACGTAACTGGCAAAACATATTCTATCAAAGGGAGAGCCACCTGTGAAAAGACACACGTCATGTAACAGTTGATATACAAACACTGTTCGCCCTTCTACATTGCTATGACTACCACCAAGTTATCAGTTAGGATGAATGGGCATAGACAGAGGGTATTTACTGGCAACTCACAATATCCTTTTGAGGAGCATGGCATACTGCATGACAGCCAAGGGCTCAGTGCCAGTTTCACTCCACGTGTCGTCTCGATCCTTCCCCCAGACACCCCTTTCTCAGAATTCCGTGATGGGAACTGATGTTACAACATGTCCATACTTTACATTAATTTCTTTGGTCTTAGCACTACTTTTCAATGAGTGTTCCTTTTTTTACACTCCCTTTCAGTTATCTGTACATTTTATTTTTTGGCTTGCCTGTTTTTCCTCACCTCTCTCACATCTGCTTATGTAACACATGAAAGTTCAGCGATATACACAAGCAAATGCAATGGCCCTTAGTTGTTGCATACGTCACCGACTCTTAAAATATGTTTGATTCAATCTCCTTTTCTCTCACTTGCCAACTGCTCACCTCATTTCAGCTTAAGTTTTACATTTCACTTTATCAATTATCTGCTTTATATTCTCAATCTAGGCCTTGGCTCCAATATTTCATTCCTTATACCATCTCCTCAGCTCTAATTTTCATCACCAACTCATGCCCATAAATGTGCCCAATCATTCTCTCTCTCTGATTCTTAGCCCTAAGCTGGATCATTAATTCAAATGTTATGACTGAGCAGATGATGATGATAACAACAGTGGGATTTCAACAATGTTTATTTTGCTCCCAATAATGGGATGGTCCTACCCCCATGAACCATGGACCTTGCCATTGGTGGGAAGGCTTGTGTGCCTCAGCGATACAGATGGCCGTACCGTAGGTGCAACCACAACGGAGGGGTATCTGTTGAGAGGCCAGACAAATGTGTGGTTCCTGAAGAGGGGCAGCAGCCTTTTCAGTAGTTGCAGGGGCAACAGTCTGGATGATTGACTGATCTGGCCTTGCAACACTAACCAAAACGGCCTTGCTGTGCTGGTACTGCAAACGGCTGAAAGCAAGGGGAAACTACAGCCGTAATTTTTCCCGAGGGCATGCAGCTTTACTGTATGGTTAAATGATGATGGCATCCTCTTGGGTAAAATGTTCCAGAGGTAAAATAGTCCCCCATTCGGATCTCCGGGCGGGGACTACTCAGGAGGACGTTGTTATCAGGAGAAAGAAAACTGGCGTTCTACGGATCGGAGCGTGGAATGTCAGATCCCTTAATTGGGCAGGTAGGTTAGAAAATTTAAAAAGGGAAATGGATAGGTTGAAGTTAGATATAGTGGGAATTAGTGGAGTTCAGTGGCAGGAGGAACAAGACTTTTGGTCAGGTGAATACAGGGTTATAAATACAAAATCAAATAGGGGTAATGCAGGAGTAGGTTTAATAATGAATAAAAAAATTGGAGTGCGGGTAAGCTACTACCAACAGCGTAGTGAACGCATTATTGTGGCCAAGATAGACACGAAGCCCATGCCTACTACAGTAGTACAAGTTTATATGCCAACTAGCTCTGCAGATGATGAAGAAATTGATGAAATGTATGATGAGATAAAAGAAATTATTCAGGTAGTGAAGGGAGATGAAAATTTAATAGTCATGGGTGACTAGAATTCGAGAGTAGGAAAAGGGAGAGAAGGAAATATAGTGGGTGAATATGGATTGGGGGAGAGAAATGAAAGAGGAAGCCGTCTGGTAGAATTTTGCACACAGCATAACTTAATTATAGTTAACACTTGGTTCAAGAATCATAAAAGAAGGTTGTATACATGGAAGAATCCTGGAGATACTAGAAGGTATTAGATAGATTATATAATGGTAAGACAGAGATTTAGGAACCAGGTTTTAAATTGTAAGACATTTCTAGGGGCAGATGTGGACTCTGACCACAATCTATTGGTTATGAACTGTAGATTAAAACTGGAGAAACTGCAAAAAGGTGAGAATTTAAGGAGATGGGACCTGGATAAACTGAAAGAACCACAGGTTGTACAGAGTTTCAGGGAGAGCAAAAGGGAACAATTGAGAGGAATGGGGGAAAGAAATACAGTAGAAGAAGAATGGGTAGCTTTGAGGGATGAAGTAGTGAAAGCAGCAGAGGATCAAGTAGGTAAAAAGACGAGGGCTAGTGGAAATCCTTGGGTAACAGAAGAAATATTGAAGTTAACTGATGAAAGGAGAAAATATAAAAATGCAGAAAATGAAGCAGACAAAAGGGAATACAAATGTCTAAAAAATGAGATCGACAGGAAGTGCAAAATGGCTAAGCAGGGATGGCTAGAGGACAAATGTAGGGATGTAGAGGCTTATCCCACTAGGGGTAAGATAGATACTGCCTACAGGAAAATTAAAGAGACCTTTGGAGAAAAGAGAACCACTTGTATGAATATCAAGAGCTCAGATGGAAACCCAGTTCTAAGCAAAGAAGGGAAAGCAGAAAGGTGGAAGGAGTATGTAGAGGGTCTATACAAGGGCGATGTACTTGAGAACAATATTATGAAAATGGAAGAGGATGTAGAAGAAGATGAAATGGGAGATATGATACTGCGTGAAGAGTTTGACAGAGCACTGAAAGACCTGAGTCGAAACAAGGCCCCGGGAGTAGACAACATTCCATTGGAACTACTGACGGCCTTGGTAGAGCCAGTCCTGACAAAACTCTACCATCTGGTGAGCAAGATGTATGAGACAGGCGAAATACCCTCAGACTTCAAGAAGAATATAATAATTCCAATCCCAAAGAAAGCAGGTGTTGACAGATGTGAAAATTACCAAACTATCAGTTTAATAAGCCACAGCTCAACAACTCACTTTTTCTGAATAAATTTTCTGAAGAGAATTCCATTAAAAAACAAGCAGTGAATATTTGCTATGTGAACCAAGTTCTTTTCTTCATGTTGACACAATGAGAGATGCTTCTACAGGCAAAAGATGCTGAACTGAGCTTCATAATTACTTGTGTGTGTGTTGATCCCATTCCAGATTGTTGTTCCTTTGAACTTAGGCATTTTACACAGGAAGTTTCAGTTAGTGTAAGAACGTTAATGTCTACCTCATCAGGAACTAGCGGTTTTTTTTTTCTTTTTTTTTTTCTGAAACTGCATAATGTTACTCTTCATAAGGTCTGGCTTAAATTGATGTGCCACTTGACGTTTTTTCAACATAATAACTGCCTGAATAGTTTTCAGGTGTCACAGCAAATAGTGCTGTGTAAATTGCCAAAAATATCCATGAAACACCTGATTGCCATTTCAGTTGCTACCAACGCATTGCTGTTGCATCTCACCAATTCATGCGTTGGCTCGCTAGAAAAGTGCAGGCACCAATGGGCGAGGCTATGTCATTGTAGAAGATGTCAACATACAGAGCCTCCTGATAGAGGAAGTGGCTGTGGTCTCCACACACAAGGCGTGGAAAATGTGGCCGCAAGTCGGGACCTGCAGGGTGCACACACAGGTAAGGGGTTGGTGGTCAGCTTAACTGTCCTTGTTTTGATTCTCCACCTGTGTTAAGTCATCGCATTCATTTGTATGTAGCTGACAATGCCTTTGTGCCACAAATGCTGGTTCCCATACTTCGATGATTTGAAATCCCGAGTCTCTGTTAATTAAGTCATTAGCTAAAAATATTTTGACTACTTCTTTAATAATGGGGTTGCAAACGCAGCCATTGCCGGTCCCAAGCCAGGGGCCTCATCTCACAAGTGATGAGGAAAGAGGAGGAGGAGGAGGAGGAGGAGTAACACCTCTATAAAAAAGCGGGAGCTGATTCCCAACAGCGGAGAGAGCGGAAGAGCCTAGTGGAGTTAACCATGAATTAGAAAGCAAAACAAAATCCAAAAGCACCTGTTCTCAACTTGGACAGCCTTTGGTCAGCATTTGTCTTCATGTAAGGGGCAGTTGTGAGTAATCCTCTGGGGTTAACAACCTTGGCTGTAAAAAAGGTGGCTCTAAAAATCGCCCTCAGAACTCAAAGAATTATCAATCATGGAAAAGTGTGATGTGAAACTAATTACCCCAGGTGCTCAATCCACTGTACATAAGTGTGCAAGCAGACATTCAGATTCTGGGGTGTCTGCAATGTCTCACAAAGATGAATCGGGGCATCTTAGAACCTCAAACAAAGTAAAATAGAGGAAAGCAAACTACTTAGCAACTTTAGATGCAAATTCACTTTTGAAAGTGGGGAAACTTAAGACTCTAACAGACACATTAAATGAACATAGAATCATCATCTGTGCAAGAGACCAGGTACCAACAAATTATATACCGTTGTAAATGTTCACACCCCTATAAACATTGACAACAAAAAGAATAAGGAGAACATGGAACTATTCTGCAAAAAACTAGATGACACGATCCAAAAGATCCCCAAAAAACATAATGTCATCCTTCTAGGGGATTTTAACGCCCAAGTGGGGAGAGAGAAAAGGTTCAGGCAAATAGTGGGGAGATACCTGGCACATAACAGGACGAACTGAAATGGTATCAGCCTCATCGAATTATGCCAGGCACACAGTTTGATCCTGAAGTCAACTAGCTTTAAGAAATTGACAAGAAAACAGAAGCTGTGGATTTCACCTAACCCTCTCCTGGGAGAATTCCAGTTAGATCATGTTGCGATAAAGTGAAAATTTCATAAGGATATCCAAAATGTTAGGGTTCTCAGAGGGTGGTGGTGGTGGTGGTGGTGGTGGTTAGTGTTTAACGTCCCGTCGACAATGAGGTCATTAGAGACGGAGCGCAAGCTCGGGTTAGGGAAGGATTGGGAAGGAAATCGGCCGTGCCCTTTCAAAGGAACCATCTCGGTATTCGCCTGAAACGATTTAGGGAAATCACGGAAAACCTAAATCAGGATGGCCGGAGACGGGATTGAACCGTCATCCTCTCAGAGGGTCAACCTCAACTCTGACCGCTACCTATCTAAAGTGAAACTGAAGATCATCACCAAGAGTAGCTTTCATAGGAAAAAACTTGCATGAAGGAGATATGATCCAGAGAAAGTAAAGAAGAAGTAGGAGGAATGGGGCAAGTTAACAGGCAATCTAGAATTCCAGGACTGGAAGCAGATGGAGAAGAGTCTTAAGCCAAGGTAGAGCAACTTGGTCCTGTTACCAGGTGGTGGAACGACGATTGTGATAGACTACGTGATCTGAGGAAGAAGGCATGGCACATCTGGCAAACCAAAAAGGACGAGAGTGCCTGGCAGCTCTTTGTGGAAACTAGAAAGATGGTGTCCAAGGAGATCAAGAAAGTTAAGAAGGCGCAAGAAGACCAACTGCTCAGGAAGATAAATGATAACTTTGCTAAGAACAACATGAGAAACTATTATTGGATCTTCAGGGAGAAGCTAAAGAGATAGCCCCCCCCCCCAACTCCAGGACAAAAAAGGGAACATGGCATATAGTAATAGGGACAACTGTAAGATACTAGCAGAATACTTCAAGTAACTTCTAAACTGTGAGGAACCAAACCAAAAGATGGCATTCGATGGTGGACCGAAGTCATCCTCCAACCCAGACTCTAAACCCCTATCTGTAAGTGAGATCCAGGCAATACCAAATCATATGGAAAATTTCAGGGCATCAGGGGAAAATCAGGTAACAGCCAAATTATGGAAGTATGCTAGCAAATATGCAATTGTCTTATTCCAGAAACTTTTTTAGGAGATATGGAACAAGGGAATCTTCCAGAGGAATCAAAAATGGCCCTGATACATCCTCTTCACAAAAAAGGTCCTAAATCTGATCCCAACAACAACAGAAGGATTTCCCTGGTGGATGTGACCTACAGGATATTGTCCAGAGCTTTACTAGAAAGAGCAGAATCTCAGTTAGATTGCCAAATTAGGGAGTATCGAGCAGGGTTTAGGAAAGGGAGATCCTGCCCTGAACAGATCTTAAACGTCAGAAATATTTTTAGCATATCAGAAGCAGAGGGAGAAACCGCATATAGTGACTTTTGTAGACTTCCAAAAAGCTTAAAATTCCATAGACAGAGTATTGTCGTTCAATATTTTGGAGGAGTTTAGTTTGGTCAGGAAAATTCTAAAGATCATCAAGGAGACGCTCACGAATACATCCTCTAAAGTCGGATTCATGGGTGAACTTTTGAAATCAGAACAGGGGTCCGGCAAGGGTCTCACCCCTGCTGTTTGACTGTGCACTCAAAAAAGTTGTGAGGGAATGGAGTGCAAGAACGAGAGGGGAATCAAGACTTGTAACAAAAAACAAAGGAATCATGATTAAGTGTTTGTCATTTAGTGACAACATAGTGTTACTTGTGGAAACATGGGAGGAAGCTAAACAACAAATCGCTGAGTTACAAGGGCAGGCAGGGAAGATAGGACTTAAGATTTCTTACGAAAAAACGAAGATAATAATGAATATACTAGACACTCCTAAGAGAAATAAAGTAGGAGCACAAAAAATAGACGTGGTTAGGAGTTTCAAGTACCTAGGGAAATGGACTGAATGGAACAACCTTGTAGGGAAAGCAATGGAAGCAAGAAGGACCAAAATAGAACTAGCTTTCCAGAAAACTGAAAACACATACAATGAGAAAGCCTTCTCTTGGAACACCAAAATAAGGCCTTATAACACAGTAACTAAACTGGAAGCACTCTATGCAGCAGAGACACTAGTCATGGGGAGGAAAGGACAAATGCCCAGTGTGTTTCATGAACATTTCTAGGTATGTTTCCACCCCCAGTGACCATTCGGCCCCTCATTGAACTTTACGGGTCACCACTTGACATGAACAATGTAACATGTAGTGATCTAACTGTGGTTTCCGCCCCGCCGAACATGCCCTGGCTCGTCATGCTGACAGCTCAGTGGGAACATTTTACTGTGCTCCTCTGTGCACATCTGCTCCCCCCCCCTCCCAACACTGCAAGTAAACTTTCAGGGGGTCAGTGAGCAGATGATGCTGGACAAAACCCTGTGTTCAGTGTGGTTATCGAAATTGGCTACAGATCTCCACATTCATCTCCTCCCCCACACCTGGAATCCATCGGTTCACATCTGCAGATGGATGAAGAGGTCTATTCACTCACACACCAGGGTTACCAACAGATGCTCACACAAGAAGTAGTTCCTGCAGCGGTAGTTCGCCCAACTGCTGGCCGCACTCCCCTCCTCAGACTGCTGCACCATCTGGCTCGCCACTCACTGAGCTGCTGCATATCATGCCTGCACCATACGCCCCAGTGTACAAACCCAATCACATTGAGGATGATCAGCCGCCTCCTCTCCCAACGTACCCTCACTGTTGGTACCACAATGTATTCAGTGACGCCACTAAAAAGTGCCGTCCTCCGTGCAAGCATCCGTAAAGCCAATCGTCCGATTAGCGCCAACCCATACTACATTCCATCCATGCCTCTGTCAAATTGAATAGCCACCTTTACATCAAAGACTATTCCTCAATTCACAACTTCCTCTTGGACATCAGCGCTAACGTCTCAATTGTACCTAAGTCAATGGTCACACGCCTTCTCACATGCACATGCTGCCTACTGTGAGCTGTGAACTCATCTACACTCCACACCTGCCTCTCTAATGGCCTCTCCCTCCCCTGGATCTTCCACGTGGCGGACATCGCAGAACCGATCCTGGGAAACACTTTCTTATCACACCACCACGTGTCTCAAAACACTGTTCGAGCTTCTCTGTTTCACCACACCTCTAACTCTCACATCTCATGTGACCTTTCTCAGCCACCTTCTCCAAGTGTAAACACCGTTAACTGTTTAGCGCATCAGTGCACGGCTCTTGTGAGCAGGACTTGTGCAACTGTGGATCGTGTCCTGGCGAAAAGTGTCAAGACATGTGCCCTCCACTGTGAGAATGCTGTTTTGAAATATCGCATTGTCCACCCTGAGGACACGCCACGATCACCGCCCACATCAATTCACACTGCTCACTAACACCAACACCCGAGCCTTCATCCGCCACACCTGACAGCTTTGCTGACAACAGCACACAGGTTAGCAACGCCACGCCTATCTCATGTGACTCCAGTCTCAACCGCGTAGTGTTACCCCTGCCTCTCCCGCCCCCATCACGTGTGTTCCACTCAACGTCTCTCTCACCTGTTCGCAAAGTGACACTCGCGCGCTTCATGACAATCCAGCTGTCCTGGCTCAGATCATGCCCCTCACCACCATGCCCGCACTCACCCAGTGTGCAGATAAACATTCCCCCCCTCGTGCCTCCTTGCACAGCTTGCTCGAGAGCTCCACATGTGCCAGCAGTGCCGCCACTGCCGAGTGCACCTCTCTCACACACTAAGTACAATAAACAGCCTCTACACGCACCGCTCATGACCACCACACGCTCGGCACTTGCAAACTGCAATCTGCACCCATGCAAACATAACAAACATGGGACTTTTTCGCTGCCATTCTCCCTTGAGCAGACAACTATGCCGCTTCCAAGCCAGTAGCAGATGCCATACGCAACCCCCCTCTCAACCCTCCCCCATGCCACTTTTGGCATTTCGATTTCATCTCTCAGTTCTTTGCTGAGATATGCCATATTAAAGTCGCCGACAACATCATTGGAGACTTCCTTTCCTGCATTGGCACCATCTCAATGGTTGTTGATCTTTCTGACTTTGCGTCCCTACGGAACCAGGATGAGGATACACAGCAACTCACTTCGCTGCCTTTCACCAAAGCAAAATTTTCCGGTGCCCAAGAGGAAGTCTAGTGCGACTCCTCCATTGGCACCCTCCACGCCCTTATCCCCCCCTCCCCTCTGCCGTTCAGTGTTTGACACACTACATTCTCTAGCACACCCCGAGATTAAGTCATCGACATGCCTCATGTCTGAACGATTCGTGTGGAGAGACATGAAATGCGATTGTTATACCTGGGCCTGGAACTGCATCACCTGCTAGTGCAACAAAGTCACCAGGCACACTGTTCCAACTCTCCGCAAATTCGAAATTCCATCTGGCTGCTTTTACCACATACACCTGGACCTCATCAGCCCCCCTTCCCCCGTTATATTCTTTCTTCCATTGATCATTTATCTCGGTGGGTAGAGACTGTCCATCTCACAAACATAACTGCCAAAACCTTGGTGAAGGCTTTTTTTTCTTCCTGGATTTCCCCCTCTGGGTGCCCTGCTACCATAACCATTGACCAGGACACTCCTTGCCCAACTCTGCCAGCTGTGTAGTATCAACAAATGTCACACAACTGCCTACCACCCCCAAGCAAACAGACTGGTAGAACAGTGGCATTGGACTTTCAAGACAGCACTGTGATGTCATGACAGTCTTTGGACTGTGGCCCTCCTGTGAAGACTCCTTGGCCTACGGTCGTCGTACAAATCAGATATCAAGGGCACCATGAGTGAGTTCGTGTGTGGTGAAAACCCTGTCCTCCCTGGGGATCTGTTACAATCTACCTCCTCTGACAATCCCACCCTCCTTCCTGACTTCATAAGCTGGATCCGAACAACACATTTTGCAAACATTTCCCTGAATCCCCCATCGAGCCATACTCCCCCCACTCCTATGTGCCCTCCAATATTCTTTCATGCAAGTTCGTTTTTCTCCGCAATGACACCATCAGGGTCCCACTCACCCCACCATATTCAGGCCCACATGAGGTCATAAACCGCACTGCTAATACGATGGACATACTGGTTAAAGGTTCACCATTCACTGTTTCTCTCCACCATGTGAAACTGGCACACGTCGACCCAGCGTCTTTCACACCTAAATACGTTATGCAGCCTCCCAGCCCTGAGGACTCGCACTCAACCAATGACCTCTCAGAGCTGCTGCCGCAGCCCTCACCCGATCATGTGCCTGCATAACCATCCACGCTGTTCCTTGGGTTCTCGCCCTCTCTCTCTACATCCTCTCTGCTACCCTCTCTAGTGGCTCTGCAAACCGACGTCCTGTCCGAACGTTTGTTGGATGTCACCATCCTCATCGATGACAACCATATCTTCATCCTGCTGCAAGACAACTCACCCCACTCAACTGGGGACCCGGTTCGTTAGTCAATCTCCGGCTCCCGCCTGCTCCTGTGAGGGGTTGACCACACGCTCCTCCAAGCTGATGTAACCCACCTAGTGGGGGTTGAAAGTGGCATAGTTGTCTGCTCAAGAGGGAATGGTAGCAAAAAAGTCCCATGTCTGTTATGTTTGCATGGGCACAGATTGCGGTTTGCGACCGAGCATGTGGTGGCCATGAGCGGTACATGTAGAGGCTGTCTATTGTCCTTAGTGTGGTCCCTGCCACAACAACCTCCGGAGATGGACGTCCCCATCACATCACTGCCACCTCCTTTATCGCCGGGGACCCCCCTCCCCCCCTCCTTCCACTGCGCTCAAACAGTGCTGCACACTGCGGGAGGGGGGGAGGGGGGTGGTGCTGTGTGGTATCGAGAAGTACGAATGGCCCGCTTCATCTTCCTTGTTCAGTTCGCTGTATGACTTGCTGTAATGTGGACTCCTGTAATTACCGATGCAAAATATATCGAGTCTTACAGTGTTCCGTGTGTTTTCCTTGGGCTACAACCCAGCCAAAACCCACAATACATTCCCAGTCTCCTGAGACATCAGTCGTCTTTAATCACAGAAGGCACACTTTATTTGATATTTGTTGAATAGCTTGCTGATCTTCAAAGAGACTCCACCAATATAAGGTAGAAAAAATCCTTGTCAAATTCTCTGTTTTTTTTTTTGTCTGCCCCCGTCAGAGGTTCGAGTCCATCTTCAGGTACATATGTGTGTGTGTGTGTGTGTGTGTGTGTGTGTTGTCCTTAGCATTAAGTTAATTTAATTTAGATTAAGTAGTGTGTAGGCTTAGGGACCGATGACCTCAGCAGTTTGATCCCATAAGACTTTACCACAAATTTCCAATGTTTCTGTCTGCTCCTGAGTTTTACTGCATGCTGGCTGAAATGAACTGCAGATCTGCCTTTCAGACCAATGCTTTGGTAGCATTTGAAGATGAAAAATGAAATGATCATATGGCATTTATTGGCCGGGATATTCCCTTGATGAGCAGTTTCATCATGGAAGTATTGTGAGTTCACACAACACTGTCTGATGAGACACCTGTGATACATTCAAACAATACTTAAACTGTTAGCTGTGAACCAGTAGTGGGCATGTTCAGCTATCATCTGGGCTATTTGCTGAGGTTGATTAGTATGGTCAACAAACCATTTAAATTAATACGAAGATTACCTGCACAGATTAAGAACAAGAGTAAGCCCAGAAAATCCTTGTGCGATCCCACTGGTTACATCCACCCATTTTGAGGTTAATTTAATGCCTGCAACACTGCCTGCGATGAGACCTTCTGCTTTCTGTTATCAATATATGAAGTGCAGGAGGTATTTCATAAATGTTATAGACTAATCCTTTAAGTTACTAAGTACAATCTCAGGATCCCCACAACCAAAAGTCACAAAATATACCAATATAACAATGTTCTTGTTTAGCTTTGTAAGGACTACCTTTTTGAAGTACACTGTCTCATACAAATGCCAAACTAAGAGGCAAATTCCAAGTTATGCTCAGTTTAATGAATCAGTATTCTCTCGGAGGCTACTTTCTCAGACATTTTTTGGAAAAATTGGAAGGAGTTATAATCAGAGGCAGTTTTCTTATCTCTAGTTTCATAGGTGGATGTTACTTCAGCATATTGAAGCATATCAAGAAATGTTCTGAGCCACTGACTGATTATGAAGATGGCTTAAGTGTAGTTCCATCCAGACACCACAAGATTTTAATATTCTGCTATAAACAAACCATAGCCAGCAGAATTATTACATTTTAGGGACCTGATAAATGTTATAATCTCCTGAGGTGTTTATTTATGAAATGAATACCTGTTGGTAGTGGGTGGAGTGTCTGCTTAACTTAATATAACACATCTGTATTTGGTTTTTATTAATAGGGATAATGTATGCTGCTGCTGTGAGGAAATAGTTCTTTTTTACTGTACGTGTCTGTGACTCAACACTTTCTCTATGTGGTGAGTAGCAACCTTTCCACTATAGTTACACAGATCGACAAATGGAAGACAGTATGATACAGCTCCAGCTTACGGATTTCGGAGTGTTCTCAGTGTTCTCTTGGTGCCATTCTCTACGTTGTAACATAATCTGTTTTGGTATTGAGTATTGAAATTAACGGTGTTATAGTGCGTAATCAGTGTTCTTCATTGGATTATCCACCTTCAATGACATCCCTACAGTGGTGACCCCGCACAGGACGCCTCACTGTACTTTCGGGGAATGGAGTCGGTGTAAAACTGGAGGCTGGTGACAGTGCTTTGCACTCGCCCAGCAGTAATGTGACTGATACTCCTCAAGACCAGCAGTCTCAGAAAATGGCTCCACAACGTAGGAACACACAAAACATTAAATGGCCAATTTTCTGCATGTCGACAACATTTCCTGCCAACACAACGTATAGTAAGACATTATAATTCCAATGCATCATCACCTACTTAAGCAAATATCAGACAATCTTTGCAGAGGATACTATAACCACACACAGTTATTTAGCGCTTAAGGCCGGCCTAATCGAGTACTTCGCCCCGTCACTTGAGTACATGCTCCACAGACAGATTAGGAAACATGCACCCACCCAGCTACTGTGTGACCTGTGCTTACTATAAAGACCTGACCCACTTTCAGAGCAGATCCTCTGCATAATACGGCCCAGCAGGCTTCAAGAGAACATGAGACTTATCCTTGCACCGGATAAGTGGATAAAAATGCTTCACTACTGGTGCTGGCAGACAAATCTGAAACCATGGCAATAGGGCAGCTAGCGTAAAGGCAATGGCCAGACCCTGAGCATTTCTGTGGCTGTCGTAAGGCACTACAGGGCATAGTGATCTGTTATGCTCAATATTAGAGCCACCCTCCACCAATAGCAACTGCTGCGTCATTTTTTAAGGAGTCCTCTGCTCACATTTTGGTCTGAAATTTGCGTCTGAGCATGGTTTGCCATCTCGGTTCCCTGGCACAGTGGTTTTTCTCCACGCATGCTCTGCAATGGAATTTCAGGCTTACGATGGACAGGAGCAGCATCACGGCATCCATGCAAATGAAAAGATCAACATTTTTCAGCCAGTCCCAGCCACAGATATTATACACATGCGCCACAGTTACATATACCTCGCCCAGCTGTGAAACCTTTGGCTTCGAAGAACTGAAATTTTATGGCAATCCCCACTCACTAAGCGGAGCCACATCCAAACATCATTTTCTTGTTGGTTACAGGTAACATATCAAAAAGACTCTTTGTTATGGACAAAATATCACATACAAAGTTTTCAGTGGTCATGGGGATTGATATTATCATTTTACCAAGGGCATTGTTTCAACTAGACTCCAAGGGCACTTCCCTCAACATCACGGTGGCTAATAACATATCCACATTGGCATATGACAAGAAAAGATTTTGTGTTGACACAGACCTACTGTAGCCAGTGACATGGAATTTCTTAATTGCAGATGTCAGGGTACTTATAATTGAGGCAGACAACCTATAACAGTTCCAATTACTTGTGGATGTCCAGAGGGGACTGATAGCTCACAGATTCTGGAATAGTTCCCAGGCCTCACTTCATGGTCAGATGACAGGCATAAAAGAAGACCAAAGACTCAGCCCATTATCCATACAGCCCCAGGGAAACCCCTCTCCTCACACTGCAGAAGTTGGCCGCGAATGTCAACAGAGAAATTACAGACAGAATCACATGTCCCTTGGACAGCAAAATGGACCTCGCTCCACCATATGGTTTGTGGACACTATGTGTAGATTATTGGGTACTTACCAAGAGAACCATCCCTGACAGGCATCCCATTCCCAACATAATGTACATGAATAACAAGTTGGTTGGAGCAACTGTGTTTACTGTAATTGACTGCGCACGAGCATACTCACAAATTCCTACGGCCCCTGGGGACACGGCAAAGACAGCAATAATGACTCCTTTTGGATCATAGGAGTACTTGCACGAGGATTGACTGAAAAGTAATGCCTCCACCTTCGTAACTCTTCAACAGTTGGCAGCATTGGCATGTGCCAGTTACTGGCTTGTTCTGTAGCCTCGTAGCCTCTTCTCTACAGCTCCAGTTGGCGGGAAGCCTTAGCATTGAACGGTTGTGTTGTTACAGTGTAAAGTATGGAACCCTGCGCTGATGGTCAGTCAATTCGAATCAAGCAATGTGCAGTCATTGAATTCTTGAAAGCAGAAGGTGTCACCCCAAAAGAGATTCATCAGAGAATGGAAGCAGTTTATGGTGGCTGTGTTGATGTGACTACTGTGCATCATTGGGCGAGTAAGTTTAAAGATGCAGAGGCGGAACATCTGACCTGCGTGACAAACAAAGAGTTGGATGTTCTGTGACAGCAACCACTGAGTTTCACAAGCAAAATGTTGACAGACTGATTCAAGATGATTGTCATATCACTCAGAGTGTGGAGTCTTGAATCAATCTGTCAACATTTTTCTTGCGAAACTCAGTGGTTGCTGTCACAGGACGTCCAAATCTTTGTTTACCACGCAGGTCAGATGTTCCCACCTCAACATCTTTCAACTTACTCACCCGACGACATACAGTACTCACATCAACACAGTCACCATAAACTGATTTTATTCCCTGATGAATCTCCTTTGGGGTGACACCTGCTGTCAAGAATTCAATGGCTGTATGTTGCTTAAATCGCACAGACCAACCACCTGCACAGGGTTCCATACTTTACACTGTAACAACACAACCATTCAATGCTAAGGCTTCCCGGCAACTGGAGCTGTAGAGAAGAGGCTATGGAACAAGCCTGTACCAGCCGCATACCAAAGCTGCCAACTGTTGAAGAGTTATGAAGGTGGAGGCATTACTTTTCAGTCAACTCATATACATATGGACTAAAAATACTGCCCAGACATGGCAATGTTTCATCCACCGAGATCTACATGGTGTATATTATTATACGGATGACATACTCGTGTTTTCTCTTTCATCAGGACAGCAAGCTACACACCATCAACTACTTTTCAAGTTATGTCAACAAGCAGGGGTTGTGGAGAATACAAGCAAGTGCATTTTTGGATGGGATAGTGTTGAGTTCCTGGGTTTGATGCATTGGCCGCAGGTGTCTTACCCTAGGAGACCAAGTCAGAGAGATCCAATAAGCTCCACTGCCACAGACATCCAAGGATCTTAGACAGTTTGTAGGTATGCTCAACAACGATCATTGCTACCCACCTCATGCGGTGGTGTCGGTGGCACTGCTGCCAAGATTGCTTAAGGCAAATTCACGACAGGAACTAGGAAGGTGTCTTGGAATCAGAAGCAATAATTGCATTTGATTCGGTGAAAGAATAACCCCCGTGAGCTGTATTGCTAAATCATCTGCACCAAAATGTGCGAACAGCTATTATGGAGGACTCAAGCCAGGTGGTGGTGGGGGCCGCCCCCCAACAGCAAACTGACAGTGCGTGGCTGCCCCTGGCATTCTTCTCCTTTCTAATACTGGAGCATTATAGATCTTGTGTTACATGCAGTCTTTGTTGCTGTCAACCACTGTCATGATTTTCACAGACCCTGACTCCATTACCAATTGTTTTGAAATGGGTCACCTAAATGTTCACTTCAGTTGATCAGACAGGTGGAGTTGATTTCCCAGTTTACCATCGATGTACACTGTGTGAGTGGCTGCAAGTACATCATCACCGACTGCACCAATATTAGGACAGAACGATGGTGGGACTACAATGCACATGAATGGGTGTTGGACAAGAAGTTATGCATGCTATGGGAGCAACAGAGTTCAACTCTGCAATTACAAAGAGTCAAAAACAGCACAGGATAATGTCTAACTATGCAGTGCAACATGGCACATGGTAGGATGCCTGTCTACATATCACATGATTTCAAGAGAATTATCTTTCTGGCCTACCATAACCTCACGCACAGGAATGCGGACTACTGCGAAACTGGTGTGGCCCAGGATCAACAGAGATTGCCACTCGTGGGTAAAGCAGTGTGGCAGGTGTCAGCAGAGCAAAATTGACTATCATGTCCTCCATCCACAAGGGCTGTTCACCACACTTTCAGTGAGGTTCGGGCATGTACATGTGGTTCTTGTAGGCCCTCTTCCTTACTCCAATGGCTTCTGTTCCCTTGTAACCTTAGTGGAATGCTTTATTTAGTGGATGGAGGCCACTCATGTGGCCAAAATGATGCCACATACAGTGGCAAAGCCTATTTTAGGCACTTGGATCATAAGGTTCGGAATGCCACACACCATCAGGACTGACAAGGGCCGGTAGTTCCTGGCGTCCTTACTTCAGGAAACCCTATGGTTATATGGCAGTTCTTGCATACATACCACTTGCTGTCATACTGCCAGTAACAGTATGTTGTAAAGGTTCTACCATAGCACAAAGGCAGCTTTGATATGTGCCAGTCGCCGTGGTCGTACGCACTCCAGCTTGTCCTGTTGGGCCTGCGATCAGCAATTGAGGACTATAGGCAAGATTCGGCTGAAAGCAAGGGGAAACTACAGCCGTAATTTTTCCCGAGGGCATGTAGCTTTACTGTATGATTAAATGATGATGGCGTCCTCCTGGGTAAAATATTCCGGAGGTAAAATAGTCCCCCATTCGGATATCTGGGCGGGGACTACTCAAGAGGACGTTGTTATCAGGAAAAAGAAAACTGGCGTTCTACGGATGGGAGCATGGAATGTCAGAACCCTTAATCGGGTAATCGGGCAGGTAGGTTAGAAAATTTAAAAAGGGAAATGGATAGGTTAAAGTTAGATATAGTGGGAATTAGTGAAGTTCGGTGGCAGGAGGAACAAGACTTTTGGTCAGGTGAATACAGGGTTATAAACACAAAATCAAATAGGGGTAATGCAGGAGTAGGTTTAATAATGAATACAAAAATAGGAGTATGGGTAAGCTACTTCAAACAGCATAGTGAACGCATTATTGTGGCCAAGATAGACACGAAGCCCACACCTACTACAGTATTACAAGTTTATATGCCAACTAGATCTGCAGATGATGAAGAAATTGATGAAATGTATGATGAGATAAAAGAAATTATTCAGGTAGTGAAGGGAGATGAAAATTTAATAGTCATGGGTGACTGGAATTAAAGAGTAGGAAAAGGGAGAGAAGGAAACATAGTAGGTGAATATGGATTGGGGCTAAGAAATGAAAGAGGAAGCCTCCTGGTAGAATTTTGCGCAGAGCATAACCTAATCATAGCTAACACTTGGTTTAAGAATCATGAAAGAAGGTTGTATACATGGAAGAACCCTGGAGATACTAAAAGGTATCAGATAGACTATATAATGGTAACACAGAGATTTAGGAACCAGGTTTTAAATTGTAAGACATTTCCAGGGGCAGATGTGGACTCTGACCAAAAATCTATTGGTTAAGAACTGTAGATTAAAACTGAAGAAACTGCAAAAAGGTGGGAATTTAAGGAAATGGGACCTGGATAAACTGAAAGAACCACAGGTTGTACAGAGTTTCAGGGAGAGCATAAGGGAACAATTGACAGGAATGTGGGAAAGAAATACACTAGAACAAAAATGGGTAGCTTTGAGGAATGAAACAGTGAAGGCAGCAGAGGATCAAATAGGTAAAAAGACTAGGGCTAGTAGAAACCCTTGGGTAACAGAAGAAATATTGTATTTAATTGATGAAAGGAGAAAATATAAAAATGCAGTAAATGAAGCAGGCAAAAAGAATACAAACATCTCAAAATGATATCGACAGGCAGTGCAAAATGGCTAAGCAGGGATGGCTAGAGGACATATGTAAGGATGTAGAGTCTTATCTCACTAGGGGTAAGATAGATACTGCCTACAGGAAAATTAGAGACCTTTGGAGAAAGAATAACCACTTGCATGAATATCAAGACATTTGATGGAAACCCAGTTCTAAGCTAAGAATGGAAAGCAGAAAGGTGGAAGGAGTATTAGAGGGTCTATACAAGGGCGATGAACTTGAGGACAATATTATGGAAATGGAAGAGGATGTAGATGAAGATGAAATGGGAGATATGATACTGTGTGAAGAGTTTGACAGAACACTGAAAGACCTGAGTCAAAACAAGGCCCCAGGATTAGACAACATTCCATTAGAACTACAGACAGCCTTGGGAGAGCCAGTACTGACAAAACTCTACCATTTGGTGAGCAAGATGTATGAGACAGGCGGAATTCCCTCAGACTTCAAGAAGAATATAATAAATCCAATCCCAAAGAAAGCAGGTGTTGACAGACATGAAAATTACCGAACTATCAGTTTAATAAGTCACAGCTGCAAAATACTAACGTGAATTCTTTACAGGCGAATGGAAAAACTGATAGAAGCCGACCTCGGGGAAGATCAGTTTGGATTCCATCGAAATGTTGGAACACGTGAGGCAATACTGACCCTACGACTTATCTTAGAAGAAAGGTTAAGGATAGGCAAACCTACGTTTCTAGCATTTGTAGACTTAGAGAAAGCTTTTGGCAATGTTGATTGGAATACTCTCTTTCAAATTCCGAAGGTGGCAGGGGTAAAATACAGGGAGCGAAAGGCTATTTTTAATTTGTACAGAAACCAGATGGCAGTTATAAGAGTCGAGGCGTATGAAAGGGAAGCAGTGGTTGGGAAGGGAGTGAGACAGGGTTGTAGCCTATCCCCGATGTTATTAAATCTGTATATTGAGCAAGCAATAAAGGAAACAAAAGAATAGTTCGGAGTAGATATTAAAATCCATGGAGAAGAAATAAAAACTTTGAGGTTTGCCGATGACATTGTAATTCTGTCAGAGAGAGCAAAGGACTTTGAAGGAACAGTTGAACGGAATGGACAGTGTCTTGAAAGGAGGGTATAAGATGAACATCAACAAAAGCAAAATGAGGATAATGGAATGTAGTCGAATCAAGTCGGGTGATGCTAAGGGAATTAGATTAGGAAATTGGACACTTAAAGTAGTGAAGGAGTTTTGCTATTTGGGGAGCAAAATAACTGATTATGGTCGAAGTAGAGATGATATAAAATGTAGACTGGCAATGGCAAGGAAAGCGTTTCTGAAGAAGAGAAATTTGTTAACATCAAGTATTGATTTAAATGTCAGAAAGTCGTTTCTGAAAGTATTTGTATGGAGCGTAGCCACGTATGGAGGTGAAACGTGGACGATAAATAGTTTAGACAAGAAGAGAATAGAAGCTTTCGAAATGTGGTGCTATAGAAGACTGCTGAAGATTAGAAGGGTAGATCACATAACTAATGAGGAGGTACTGAATAGAATTGGGGAGAAGAGGAGCTTGTGGCACAGCTTGACTAGAAGAAGGGACCGGTTGGTAGGACATGTTCTGAGACATCGAGGGATCACCAATTTAGTATTGGAGGGCAGTGTGGAGGGTAAAAATCGTAGAGGGAGACCAAGAGATGAATACACTAAGCAGATTCAGAAGGATGTAGGCTGCAGTAGGTACTGGGAGATGAAGAAACTTGCACAGGATAGAGTAGCATGGAGAGCTGCATCAAACCAGTCTCAGGACTGAAGACCACAACAACAACAACATGCAAGATTCATGAGAACAACTCGTGTATGGCAAGGAGCTACACCTAATAGTGCAAGTGATTAGGGACAAGCCTTCTGACCTCCCTCCAACGTCCTCCATCACCAAGATCAATTGACACCATCGTGAAATTGTGGCCTGACTAGGGCTCACAGCGCTGCAATTAGACAGACACAGTAATATGTTCGCACATTGGGTCCTCAACAGTGTACCATTTGTCTAGCTGTGGGACGACTTGGGCCATCCATCTCTCATCCACTGTGAAGTGTCCTATACAAGGTTCTGCAGTGCGGGCCATACACTTTTAAAATTCAATGCAGCAGATTATGTGAAATGGTTACAGTCAAATGATCTAAGCTGACACACTTGGATGTGGAGGTGTCAGAGGACATTGTTCCTGTGCCACCCACCACTCTACCAGCCACTCCCAGACAGAGAGCGCAGTGGATCCCCACCTTAATTGAATGCCACCAGTGGCACCCCCACGGGAACTGGTTCCAAAGACTACAAGATCAGGCTGCATTGGAAATCATGTGTCCCGGTATACCTGGGCTCTGGGTTCTAAAAGGAAGAAAGGAGGAGGGTCTGATGTAGCAACACAGATTGACAAATTAAAGACAGAGTGACATAGCTTTAACTTGAGGACTGTGGAGTGTTATCTTGGTGCCATTATCTATGTTGTGACATATTTTATTTTGGTATTGCGTGCTGGAATTAAAGGTGTTACAGTGTGTAATCAGTGTTCTTCATTGGATTACCCCACCTTCAGCAACATTCGTACACCATATTCTTGTTAATCACTGGATTTGTTGGTCAATGACTAGAAAATTTCTGCCAGTGGTTCTGGTGGTGGGGATCATTATTATTTAGACCACTACATTTTTGTTAGTAATGTTCCAAATTGTTTTAGCTTTATTCTTGCAAAGTTTTATCTGTTGAGCATAGTGTACATGTTTCACCTTTTTTATAAGAGAGGAGCATTTTATAATATTTGTAATTGATTTTCAACTCCTGACTACAGCTGTCCTACTAAATTAGGGAGATCTCTCTTTTGCAAGCACAAAACATCTTAATCCCAAGAGTTATCCATCCCTTGCCACTGGTTCTATTCAATTTTACTCTTGTCTGTTTAATGAGGAAAAAGATGCTATGGGAATATGTTTAAGGAAAATTTAAATTTTTCATGTAAACTGTCTGTTTTATACATTTCTCTTGAACGTTGTTCTAATAACACCTACCTAAACACTGGTTATCAAGTCAGTGTTGATGATTTAGTGATGCACTACTTTCCTCCTGTGATTTGTATGTAACTGGTCAATATATTTTGTTTACATTTGACCATCATGTTTACGTAAATCACTGCCTATTTGGTTTACAACTATATCATTGGAGATTGCTGGAATGGAATGGAAGATGAACCAGGTTTGGTGAACACCAGCAGCTTAGAAACTGACATTCAGTCACATTCCATACACTCAACAGTGAATTTTGTGGAATGAATCAACTATTGGAATTACAGTGACATCATTATAAAAGTGAATCAGTTTGCTACACTACCTACTAACAACCCCTTGTAATGTTATACTTCTGGGATATCTAACGAAGATATTAACTGTATTTTCCATTAAATTTGACGTGTAAACTAAACTCTGGCATATAAATGTTGCAACTTCGGGAAAAAGCTATACAGGTCTCCTGACTTTTCAACTGCTGAAGCAGGGAGATCCAATATTGGATAGGATTCAATGCGGCATTTTGAACGTATACAAATAGGGGTTTATTTTTGTATTACTGCTCCTTACATACGATTGCCGCCCCCACGAAGGTAAGACTAATTACAGCCCGCACGCCGTACAAGAATCAAAAGAGTACAAATCCTGTATTTAGTGCCATAGAAGATACAGTCCACTCATGTAGTTTCCACAGTGTTATGAAGAGAGTGGATGTTGATAATGTGATTTTCCCCCCTTGCACATTATACTTACGAAATTGAAGTAATTATACCCTGGCAACGATATTGGTTTGAAAAGGAAAACAGATTTTATTGTAGTATTACTCAAATGTAAAGTACGGTTACGCTTGCGGAAACAAACACCTATTGCAAGTATATGTTTACCTCATGATTGGCGCGTTTACAGTTGTAAACATCAACAACGTTGCGAACAATTGCAACATATAACAATACGAAGGATGTAAAATCCTATAATATCGAAGATGAAAGGATTTGGTGGTTATTTACGCGCAATTACATAAATCTTCAACATTACACGACTTTCTGGCAAAAGAAGCAAGTCTAACATACTAAGATTTCGAGGTGTAATCCAAACAAAAGCAACGTTTTGACAGCTTTTTTGGTTTACATTGAAAATATTAATTTTATTCTTTAAGAAGGCACAAGAAAGATTAAGGAATCCAACGTATTCCGCCAGGAGTATGAATATTACTTGTAGCTCACTACCGGAAAAAAATAGTGATCTTTATTGTTAATTATACATTTACCTTCAAGCAGTTACAATATACATAAAAAATGCTTAATACCCGACGATCATCAGGTCTTACAGTATCTGACACATGGAGGTGAGGTTATTTTCATCTTTCTGGGCGATTTCAATAATCGTGTCTGCGTGTGCTCAGTTGTAAACATTACAAAGATAATGCTTTGGAATGTGCGTGATTTGTAAACATTACAGAGATAGTGTATGTTCTATGTTGTGAAGTTTGTGGCGGTTATTAAATTTAGTATGTGTGACAAATATGGTTTTATTGAAACTGTGAAGAGCAAGGGGACTCTGAGGACTATTAAACATGTCATCTCAAAGCGAAAGTTTGAGGATGAAGATGTTATTGTAGTAAGAACACCATTATTTAAGTTGTTTATATTTATATATGAGCTGTCTGTTAGTTTTATTTGATTGTTCGTTCCACGGATCATATGAACGATAAATCATAATGCTGTGGAACGCGTCATTTTATATACACATCACAAATTAATATGTAAATGTGGCTACATTCTGAACATTTAAATTATTTTAAGAAAAAGTATGTAGAAGTGTGTCATTAGTTCCTGTTTACCGCCTTCTGCCAATTACAATAATAGAAATTCTTGCACGGAATAGAAGGATTTATCAAGGAGAACCTTTTTTAGCTTGTTTTCAAATTTTACTTTATTTGTCCGAAATTTTATATCCCTGCACAAGTTTTCAAAAATTTTAGTTGCAGCATTGTGCACCCATTTTTTTGTGCTAAGATCTTAACGTGGAGTAACGAACGTAGTTTTTTTTTCTTTTGGTGTTGGAATTACGTACATCATTGTTTCTTTTGAACTGCAGTTGTTGTTGTTGTTGTTGTCTTGAGCCCAGAGACTGGTTTGATGCAGCTCTCCATGCTACTCTATCCTGTGCAAGCTCTTTCATCCCCAAGTAACTACTGCAGCCTACATCATTCTGAATCTGCGTAGTGTACTCATCTCTTGGTCTCCCTCTACGATCTTTACAGTCCACGCTTCCTTCCAATACTAAATTGGTTATCTCTTGATGCCTCAGAATGTGTCCTACCAACTGATCCCTTCTTCTAGTCAGGTTGTGCCACAAATTCCTCTCCTCCCCAATTCTATTCAGTACCTCCTCATTAGTTAATGATCTACCCATCTAATCTACAGCATTCTTCTGTAGCACTGCATTTTGAAAGTTTCTATTCTCTTCTTGTCTAACCTATTTATCGTTCATGTTTCACTTCCATACTCCATACAAATACTTTCAGAAATGACTTCCTGACAAATCTATAATCAATGTTAACGAATTTCTCGTCATCAGAAATGCTTTCCTTGCCCTTGCCATTGCCATTGACAGTCTACGTTTTGTATCCTCTCTCCACACAAGTGGAGGAACTAAAATTCCTACCACAGCAATGGCTCTTGACCTTGTGTTTGCAGGAAATGCATTGTAAACTATGTGATGCCCCTGTACTACAGGGCATGTCAACCATTGCAAGGATGACCTGACTGGGGAAAGGGTGAAGGAAGGAATTACTGTGTTTGTTTGTAATTCTCACCAAGCCATTTGGGATCTGCATGAAGTATGTGCTGGATTCCTTTTGTGTGAGACATGTACAGGCTCCAATCTGGGGTTTTAACCAACTGCCATACTGGTTAGTTCCTCCACTTGTGTCGTGAACCCATTAAAGTTCCACTGTAGTATGGGAACCATTTATCATGGAGGTTACACTTTCACCCTGTCTTTCCACTGTGAGGAGAGCCGACGGCAGGTAGAAGTTCAGTCATGGGACGAGATGAGTGCCCCAGGCCAGAATCGAGGTCCATCAGCTCTG
The DNA here is from genome assembly GCF_021461395.2 of Schistocerca americana. Lineage (NCBI taxonomy): Eukaryota > Metazoa > Arthropoda > Insecta > Orthoptera > Acrididae > Schistocerca > Schistocerca americana. The sequence continues at coordinate 1,126,160,907 of NC_060119.1, read as the reverse complement.
AAGATGAATCGTTACAAGATATCAGAAAGAGTGGTGTCAACATTGTCAGACTGCTTACGTCCCGTCTCTGTCAGTGGTTGCTGCCTGGCCTTTGATTTTTTGTTAAGGCGAGCAGTGTGAAACGAATAATAAGATTTCCGATGCAAAGAAACACCATATCAGCTGCGTTAAAAAACAACTTTTAATGCAAGTAGCTTGCTATTTATTTACATTGACAGTCTTCAAAAACAGTTGCTAACGTAGAGGCCCAGAGTAATTTTAGATTTAATGCAATACAGGAGAGGTTGCACTCCTGCTTCTGCTTTTAATGCGATATCTTCGGACATTTTAAATGAGCACTACAACTACATAGCTGTATTCACAGATGGTGTAACTAAACAAGGAGATTCCGTTGGCTGCTCTGTTGTTTTCCCTGATCAACTCCTCCAGTTTCAGTTGCCTCCAGACTTCACTGTCTTAATGACAAATTATCAGCGATCTTGAGGAAACTGTTGCAGATGAGATGTGCCGCGCCTGCTAAATTTCTCGTCTGTTCTGACTCCTTTAGTGCCCTTCAGTCTGTGCAACCCATGTATCCAACCAGTGAAGTCCAAGCTAACCAGGACACCCTTCTCCACTTACAAAGGCCTGGAAAGGAGGTATCTTTGTGCGGGGTGCCAGGGCACATGGGTGTTGTGGATAATGAAGGAGTGGATGTAGTAGCCAAGGAGGCATGTCTTTATCCTCGGTTGGTTCTGTCTGTCATCCCCCTGCATGCTATCACCGTGCTGTTGAGGTACAAAGTCATGCGTCAGTGGGAAGAAGAATGGTTGGAAGTGGCAGACAGTAAGCTGCAGCTAGTAAAACCCACAACACAGCCATGGCATACCTTCTTTCAGCCATGCAGGCAGCATGAGGTCCTCGTTACCTGTCTTCGCATAGGCAGCAGTACTTGCTCCGGCAAGAAGACTCTCCAATTTGTGGTGCTTGTGGCCTATATGTTACTGTGTGCCACTTTTTACTAGGTGGTGTTTTAGTTTCACATCAGAGAGTAGCTGACAGATCTGCCCTTATTTTAAGTGATAGTCCAACAAATGTGGTTCGAGTTTTAATGTTATGTAATATGTCTGACTTGTTTCCCAAGTTAGTTGGGAGGTGTTCTGAATATGTTATCTGAGTGACTGGCTTATCCATATTTTTGTAACTGGCAACATTTTTAGCCCTTTTATCCATATTCATTTATTTTTATATTTGTAAGGGCACTGATAACCTCACCCTTCAGTGTCCAGAACTCTAAACACACACAGTTTGCCCCTTGAATCCCTACTTATCACTATTGACATCCCTTCCCTATTACCAACATCCCTCTTGCCATTATTGAACACTACCTTTCCAAATGTCATTCAGGCTCCAAACTTACTACCTCATTCCTCAACTTTATTGTAATTCACGCCCCCTGCGGGTCCAGGGGTTAGAATAGCCTCAAGGTATCCCTGCCTGTTGTAAGAGGTGACTAAAAGGAGTCTCTCACTTTTCCGCCCTATATCTAAGTTCAGGTCCCACTTTATGGTTTGACCTGCCACTTTTCAAATTCTACAAAAGTGCAGGCCATATGGGGAGGGATGCCTTATGTGATGCATGAGTTATCCATAGTGCCCTTAGATTCGATCTCCTTGAACCTCTTATCATGGTTTTGCATCTGCACCTGCAATTCAACTAGCCTATTTGGATGAGGACACTTTCCAGGGTATGTTATTTTCTTCCATTGTCTCCTGTCCTCTTTCACCCTCATGACAATATTGGATTTCTCTGTGCCCAATATCCAGCACGGTAGCCAGTCTGTAGAGGTGGGGCCGTCATGTACCCATTTGGTGGTAACCTCTTGACAACAGAGGGATGGCACTGCTGATGCCTGAGCTGTAAACTCCTCACATTTGCCAAGGAGTAGATGCCTGTCTTCCTAGGACATCAGGACTCCCGGCGACAGCCATCATGCCAGGTAGCCTTTGCTGTGGCTGGGTGGTGTCTGTGGGGAGAGCCTCTGATCGGAGCGGGTGGCATCAGGGTGCATGATCTGCAATGAAACGGACTAAGTCACCTCTTGCTAGTGACCATACTCTCTAAGAAGGGCAAGATCGAGAACAATGCTGACAAATATGACCCCAAATCATTTCCCTTCCTCGCTATATCATGAGAGGGCTGCAGAAAGAAGAGAGCCATATTTGCCTCGGTATTTAGTCTGTAGCAGAATGAACTGGGACTCCTTTCTACCTACAAAGCCTCAATTTTTTTTTTGAACATCTTGAGGATAAGTTGGGTGAAGTGACAGTACTGTCCAAGATTACAAGCGGTGCAAACTTGATTCAGACAGCATCGCCAGCCCAGTCCTGGGCGTTACTCACTTGTGACCAGTTGGGTGATATTCCTGTTTCCGTCACTCCCCATAAAAGCCTCAACATGGTCCAGGGGATTATTTTCCATTGCGACCTCCTCTTGCAGTCTGATGACAAGCTCTGCGCCTATCTCGAATGGCATTGTGTTCATTTCATCTGGCGCATTTACAGGGGACCCAAAGACGACAGGGTTACTACCGGTGCCTTTGGCCTTTGAGGGTGATTCATTGCCTGAAAAGGCCAAGGTGATGGTTTACCGCTGTGACATTAAACCGTATGACCCTCCCCCTATGTGGTGCATTTTAAGTGCTGGAAATTCGAGCACATGTCTTCCCGCTGCACTTCCAAAACCACATGTTGAGACTGCGGACGTCCACTGCATCCAGATACTCCATGTGCACCTTCTCCCACTTGTATCAACCATGGAGAGCAGCACTCTCCCTGCTCGCCAGATTGCATAGTACTCCAAAAGGAGCAGAAAATCATGGAGTACAAGACACTGGACCGGTTAACTTACCAAGAGGCTAAACATAAATTTGAATGATTACCGTTAGGTTGATGTCCACATATGCTGCAGCTACATTACCGCCGCCGTCACAAGCACCAGTCATACCACACTCTGTGCCACGAACAGAGGGCCCTCCGGGCCTCCAGAATACATCCGCCCCCTTGGTGGTAGGGTGAAAATCTTCTTCTGTTGCTCCCAAAGTACTGACTTCAGGAGCTAGCCCCCCCCCCCCCCCCCAAATGCAGGGGATATTGGTCCCTTCCTCCCCAGCCGAAGAAGCAACAGCCTCGTCCGGCTCCTCTAGTGCAGAAGGGGACCCTCTCTTCCAAGGTCTCCACTAATGCCACAGTGGACACTCGCCAGTGGCTAAAGGAGCCAAAAGCTGCTGGATGAAGAGCTTCACGGTCTTCCTCCATGTCTGAAGCTATTTTGGAGAAGACCTCCCAGGAAGCCCTGGAAGAGAAGCAAGAGGCAAGCAAACAAAGAAGTTTGCTAAGAAAAAGGACCTTCCGTTGGCCACAACACCACCACTCCCTACCAATTCTGTACCTGAGGATGAGGTGGAGATCTTAGTGTCCGCTGAGAACCTGGATCTCATTGATGCCTCATCCACAATAGGAATTAAAAAAATACTCAATTGGTGGCAGCAGGTGACCCTAAGGTGTAACTTGGCTCCATGGGTGCTTCGTGCCTTCCCAGCCTCACAATAACGTCATCCTCCAGTGGAATTGTTGCGGTTTTTTCCACCACCTGGCTGAACTATGGCAACTGTTAAGCTTTACACCTGCTTTCTGCATTGCCCTCCAGGAAACCTGGTTCCTGGCAATGCGGACCCCTTCCCTCTGCAGCTGTAGGGGATATTACAAGAACCATAGCGACTATAATAGTGTGTCAGGTGGAGTTTGTGTCTATGTCCTGAACTCAGTATGCAGTGAACCTGTGCCCCTTCAAACCCCTCTTGAAGCTGTGGCTGTCAGGACAAGGACAACACAGGAAATAACTGTTTGCAATGGATATCTTCCTCCAGATGGTGCAGTACCCCTGAACGCATTGACTGCACTGAGTCATCAACTCCTGGAACCTTTCCTACTTTTGGGAGATTTTAATGCCCATAACCCCTTGTGGGGTGGCACTGTGCTTACTGGCCGAGGTCAAGGTGTCAAAACTTTCCTGTCTCAACTCGAACTCTGCCTCTTAAATACTGGGGCCCCCAAGCATTTCAGCGTGACTCACAGCACTTACTCGGCCATTAATTTATCCCTCTGCAGCCCAGGACTTCTCCCATCTGTCCACTGGAGAGCCCACGATGACTTGTGTGGCAGTGACCACTTTCCCATCTTCCTGTCACTCCCCCAGTGTCATGCCCCTGGATGTCTACCAAGATGGGCTTTAAACAAGGCAGACTGGGAAGCTTTCACCTCTGCTGTCATCCTTGAATCTCCCCCACATGGTACCATTGATGTGGTAGTTGAGCAGATCAATAGAACTATTGTTTTTTCGGCAGAAAACTTGATCCCTTGTTCTTTATGATGTCCCCGGCGAAAGTCAGTACATTGGTGGTCGCTGGAAATCTCTAAGGCCATTAAAGAGCATTGGCGATCTCTACAGCGACATAAGCACCACCTTTCCCTAGAGCACCTAACAGCTTTTAAATGGCTCTGTGCCCGCGTTTGCCAGCTTATAAAAAGTTGGAAACAGGAATGTTGGGAGAGGTACATCTCGACCATTGGGTGTCATACATCACCTTCCCAAGTCTGGATGAAGATCAGACGTGTTCATGGGTGCCAGACCCCGACAGGTGTCACTGGTATTAACATCAGTGGCGTGTTATCTACTGACCCAAACACGATTGCTGAGCACTGTGCTTGTGCCTTCGAGTCAGAGAATTATCCCCCAGCATTTCGCACCCTCAAATTGCGGATGGAAAGGAAAGCCCTCTCATTCACTGAGTGTCACGGTGAACCCTATAATGAGTGGGAGCTCATTGTCCTTGCACATTGTCCCGACACAGCTCCTGGGCCAGATCGGATCCACCATCAGATGATCAAACATCTCTCGTCCGACTACAAGCGACATCTCCTCATCGTCTCCAGCCGGATCTGGTGCAATGTCGTATTTCCATCGCAGTGGCGAGAGAGCACCTTCATTCCAGTGCTCAAACCCGGCAAATACCCGCTTGATGTGGATAGCTATCGGTCCATCAGCCTCATCAACATTCTTTCTAAGCTGTTAGAACATACGGTAAGTCGACAGTTGTGTTGGGTCCTGGAGTCATGTGGCCTACTGGCTCCATGCCAGGGGGGTTCCGCTAGGGTCTGTATACCACTGATAATCTAGTTTCCCTTGAGTCTCCCATCCGAACAGCCTTTTCCAGGCGCAAACACTTGGTTGCTGTCTTTTTTTATTCACGAAAAGCTTATGACACGACCTGGCAACATCATGTCCTTGCCACGTTATATGAGTGGGGTCTCCGGGACCGCTACCAATTTTTATCAGAAATTTCCTATCGCTCCGTACTTTCTGTGTCCAAGTTGGTGCCTCCCATAGTTCTCCCCATATCCAGGAGATAGAGGTCCCACAGGGCTCTGTATTGAGTGTATCTCTATTTTTAATGGCCATTAATGGTGTAGCTGCAGCTGTCGGGCCGTTCGTCTCACCTCCTCTGTATGCAGACGACTTCTGCATTTCATACTGCTCTTCCAGTACTGGTGTTGCTGAGTGGCGCCTACAGGGAGTCATCTACAAGGCGCAGGCACGGGCCCTAGCCCACGGCTTGCAGTTTTCAGCCGCGAAGTCGTGTGTCGTGCACTTCTGTTGGTGTCATACCATTCATCCGGCAGCAGAACTTTACCGTAATGATGATCCGCTCACTGTAGTGGAGACATATAAATTCATAGGACTGATTTTCGACACCCAATTGACGTGGCTTCCTCATCTTCGTCAGCTGAAGTGGAAGTGCTGGCAGAACCTCAATGCCCTCCGCTGACTGAGCAACATCAATTCGGGTGCAGATTGCTTTACACTGCTGCAGCTCTAAGGAGACCTTGTTCAATCCTGCCTTGACTGTGGTTTGACGGTGCCCTCAGTGTTGTGTTTATTCGACCCAGTGCACCACTGTGGTGCTCGACTGGCAGTGAGAGCTTTTAGAATGAGTCCGGTGAACAGTGTCCTGGTGGAGGCCGGAGTTCCTCCACTGCGGATCTTACATGCCCAACTGCTTTCCAGTTATGTTGCACACATTCGTAGATCTCCTGAGCATCCGAATTACCATCTCCTTTTCCCATCCACGGCGGTTCATCTCCCCCACTGGAGGTCCAGGTCAGGGCTTACGATTGCGTTTCGCATCTGATCTCTTCTGTCTGAAGTGGAGTCCTTGCCTTTACCACCTATACGCATGGTCCATTCACGTACACCTCCATGGTGTACACCTAGGCCAAAGCTTTGCCTGGACCTTTCATGTGGTCGTAAGGACTCAGTTATCCCCGTGACTCTCCACTGTAACTTCCTCTCAATTCTTAACATGTACTGGGACCATGAAATGGTTTACACCAACGGCTCGATGGCTGATGGTCATGTTGGCTTTGCATATGTCCATGGAGGACATATTAAACAGCACTCCTTGCCAGATGGCTGCAGTGTTTTCACTGCAGAGCTGATGGTCATTTCTCGTGCTCTTGAGTGCATCCGCTCATGCCCTGGTGAGTCGTTTCTTTTGTGTACTGTCTCTTTGAGCAGCCTACAAGCTATCGACTAGTGTTACCCCCGCCAACCTTTGGTAGAAACCATCCAGGAGTCCATCTATGCCCTGGAATGGTCCACTCATTCTGTAGTGTTTGTGTGGACCCCAGGCCACGTTGGAATCCCAGAAAATGAACTTGCTGTCAGGCTAGCAGAACAGGCTACACATAAACTGATTCTGGAGATCGGTATCCCCGTAACTGACCTGCAGTCATTATTATGCCACAAGGTTTTTCACTTTTTGGAGACGGAATGGCATAATCTCAGTATGCACAACAAACTGTGTGCCATTAAGGAGACTACGAATGTGCGGAAGTCCTCCATGCTGGCCACTTGCATGGACTCTGTGGTTCTCTGCCGGCTCCGCATTGACCATGTATGGCTAACACATGGCTACCTCCTCCGTCACGAAGACCCACCTCACTGTAGCTCACATATTACTGTCATCCCCATCTTGCTGGACTGCCCACTTTTAGCCCCTCTGCGGCGGACTTTTAACCTTCCAGCACCCTACTTTCAGTGTTGGGTGACAATTTCTTTTTTTTCCGCATACAATCTAAGGGTGGGCATTCAACCTTCTCTCTGAGGCCACCACTCTCCCTCCATTTTAACTCTGTTACACTTTCTTTGAATTTGTTTGTCTTGGTAGTCGTCTTTTCCGTACATGTGTTCATCTCGCCTTGCCTTTTTGGGGTGGACATTTTAATGTGTTGCAGAGTGGCTGGCTCATCCTCTTTTATTATTGTGATTAGCCAGCTCAGATGATCTGCTCTTTGGTTTTAATACTTCCTTCTACTTTTCCTTGTGGTGTATGTTTTCCCCGTTTTTTGTTAATTCCATTTGTTTTCTATTTAGGTGTGGTTCCCCATTCCTTTTCCCCCTTTTACTTTCTCGAACATACTTTGGGTGTTTTTTTGTACCTTGAGCCTTGCTTGCATCAGGAAAAAGGGACTGATGACCCTGTAGTTTGATCCTTTTTCACCCCAAAGCAACCAACCTTTATTCTAATCCACAACTATGTCTCCTTTGAAAGAAAGGTATACAAACGGATCCACGACACAGCCATGTCACCCTCCTTTGCCAACTTTTTTTTGGGCCGTGTAGAGGAAACCTGCCTAGCCGCTCGAAACCCCAAACCCCTGGTCTGGTTCAGGTTCAGTGACAATACCTTCATGATGTGGACTCAGGGTCAAAACACCATATCCTCATTCCTTCACAACCTCAACAACTTGTCTCCCATGTGCTACATCTAGTCCTCCTCAACCCAGCATGCCACATTCCTGGATGTTGATCTCCACCACTCTGATGGCTCCATCCACACCTCTTTCCATATTAAACTCAGCAACCACCAACAATACCTGGGTCAATCCAAATGAAGAGGACCAATAAAAATTAAGTTGGTTGCTTGACCATTTTAAATATTTTAATTTTTTGTATGTGATTACCCTATAATTGAGAAGTTCAAAACAGTTTTTTAAAAAAAATTACCTTTCACCTTTACTAAATGGTGGCCATTTTCGTTTGTAAGTGCGCGACGATGTTTCAGTTTAGAGACATTAGCAAAAATATAAATATCTTTGCCTTGGGTTAAGTTACAACATTGGAATTGACATGATTGTTTTTAGAAAAGTGTCCTCTACAACATTGTATATTACACAAAATACCCTAAATTAAAAAATAACCAGTCAAAATGACCTTCAAAGTTTGGTATCCAAATTTTCAAAACTCCGCTTTTTAAAACCAAAAATAACAAACAAGGAGTGATTTATGAGTCTATTTTTTTCCTATAGTAGTCACTTAGACTGCAAATTGAAGAACTGCAAAATTCATCTTTCTCATTTTTAAAGGAGAGAATAAATGGGTGCACTGTTGCCTGGTCATTGACCCAGTGGTACCCTTTTATTGCGTCCTGAATCACAAATGTAAAATCATCATCATCATCACCATCATCACCATTTAAGACTGATTATGCCTTTCAGCGTTCAGTCTGGAGCGTAGCCCCCCTTATACAGTTCCTCCGTGATCCCCTATTCAGTGCTAACATTGGTGCCTCTTCTAATGTTAAACCTATTACTTAAAAATCATTCTTAACCGAATCCAGGTACCTTCTCCTCGGTCTGCCCCGACTCCTCCTACCCTCTACTGCTGAATCCATGAGTCTCTTGGGTAACCTTGCTTCTCCCATGCGTGTAACATGACCCCACCATCTAAGCCTGTTCGCCCTGACTGCTACATCTATACAGTTCATTCCCAGTTTTTCTTTGATTTCCTCATTGTGGACACCCTCCTGCCATTGTTCCCATCTACTAGTACCTGCAATCATCCTAGCTACTTTCATATCCGTAACCTCAACCTTGTTGATAAGGTAACCTGAATCCACCCAGCTTTCGCTCCCATACAACAAAGTTAGTCGAAAGATTGAACGGTGCACAGATAACTTAGTCTTGGTACTGACTTCCTTCTTGCAGAAGAGAGTAGATCGTAGCTGAGCACTCACTGTATTAGCTTTGCTACACCTCGCTTCCAGTTCTTTCACTATGTTGCCATCCTGTGAGAATATGCATCCTAAGTACTTGAAACTGTCCACCTGTTCTAACTTTTTTCCTCCTATTTGGCACTCAATCCGTTTATATTTCTTTCCCACTGACATTACTTTCGTTTAGGAGATGCTAATCTTCATACCATAGTCCTTACATTTCTGATCTAGCTCTGAAATATTACTTTGCAAACTTTCAATCGAATCTGCCATCACAACTAAGTCATCCGCATATGCAAGACTGCGATTTTGTGTTCACATATCTTAATCTCACCCAGCCAGTCTATTGTTTTCAACATATGATCCATAAATAGTATGAACAACAGTGGAGACAGGTTGCAGCCTTGTCTTACCCCTGAAACTACTCTGAACCATGAACTCAATTTACCGTCAAATCTAACTGCTGCCTGACTATCCATGTAAAGACCTTTAATTGCTTGCTTGCAAAAGTTTGCCTCCTATTCCATAATCTTGTAGAACAGACAATAACTTCCTCCTAGGAACCCGGTCATATACCTTTTCTAGATCTATAAAGCATAGATACAATTCCCTGTTCCACTCATAACACTTCTCCATTATTTGCCGTAAGCTAAAGATCTGATCCTGACAACCTCTAAGAGGCCTAAACTCACACTGATTTTCATTCAATTGGTCCTCAACTAATACTCGCACTTTCCTTTCAACAATACCTGAGAAGATTTTACCCACAACACTGATTAAAGAGATACCTCTATAGTTGTTACAATCTTTTCTGTTTCCATGTTTAAAGATTGGTGTGATTACTGCTTTCGTCCAGTCTGATGGAACCTGTCCCGACTCCCAGGCCATTTCAATTATCCTGTGTAGCCATTTAAGACCTGACATTCCACTGTATTTGATGAGTTCCGACTTAATTTCATCCACCCCAGCCGCTTTATTGCATTGCAATCTATTGACCATTGTTTCCACTTCCACAAATGTGATCCTATTTCCATCATCATTCCTATCCCATTCTACCTCGAAATCTGAAACATTACTGATCGCATTTTCACCTACATTGAGCAACTCTTCAAAATATTCCCTCCATCTGCCCAAGGCATCCACAGGATTCACCAGCAGTTTTCCTGACTTGTCCAAAATACTTGTCATTTCCTTCTTACCTCCCTTTCGAAGACTGCTAATGACACTCCAGAATGGTTTTCCAGCAGCTTGACCCATAGTCTCCAACCTGTTTCCAAAGTCTTCCCATGATTTCTTCTTGGATGCTGCAATTATCTGTTTGGCTTTGTTTCTTTCTTCAACGTAACTTTCTCTGTCTACCTGGGTTCTGGTTTGTAGCCATTTTTGATACGCCTTCTTTTTCCTTTTACAGGCTGCCTTTACTTTATCATTCCACCAAGCTGTTTGCTTCATCCTACTTTTACACACTACTGTTCCAAGACATTCTTTAGCCACTTCTAGTACTGTGTCCCTGTACCTTGTCCATTCCTTTTCCAATGACTGTAATTGACTACATTCAACTAACTGGTACCTTGCTGAGATCGCTGTTATGTACTTGTGCCTGATTTCCTTATCCTGAAGTTTCTCCACTCTTATCCTCCTACAAATGGACCTGACCTCCTGCACTTTCGGCCTCACAATCCCAATTTCACTGCAGATTAAATAATGATCAGTGTCATCAAAGAATCCCCTGAATACACGTGTGTCCCTCACAGCCTTCCTGAATTCCTGATCTGTTATTATATAGTCAATGACAGAACTGGTTCCCCTGCCTTCCCAAGTATACCGGTGAATGTTCTTATGTTTAAAAAAGGAGTTTGTGATTACTAAGCCCATACTGGCACAGAAATCCAAGAGTTGTTTCCCGTTCCTGTTGGCCTCCATATCCTCTCCAAATTTACCCATAACCTTTTCATACCCTTCTGTTCGATTTCCAATCCTGGCGTTAAAATCACCCATGAGCAGATCACTGTCCTTGTCCTTTACTCTAACAACTACATCACTGAGTGCCTCATAAAAACTATCCATATTATCTTGATCTGTCCCTTCACAATGCGAATATACTGACACAATCCTAATTTTCTTGCTAGACACTGTCAAATCTATCCACATCAGTCGTTCGTTTACATACCTTATCGCAACTACGCTGGGTTCCATTTCTTTCCTGATGTAAAGCCCTACACCCCATTGTGCTATTCCTGCTTTGACTCCTGACAGGTAGACCTTGTATTCTCCCACTTCCTCTTCTTTCTCACCCCTCACCCGAATGTCACTAACAGCTAAAACGTCCAGCCCCATCTTACTTGCAGCCTCTGCCAGCTCTACCTTCTTCCCAGAGTAGCCCCCATTGATATTAATAGCTCCCCATCTCATTACCATTTGTTTGCCAAGTCGTATCTTTGGAGTCCCTGGTTTGTCAGTTAGAGGTGGGACTCCGTCACCTCCAAAGGTCCGAGGCATTTTGCTCTGATTGTTGCCAGATGTAAAATTTTCTGCAAAATCAGCTAGCACTATGCATTCAGTTTCATGAAATTGTGCTTTCTTGTCCTTCAAAAACGTACTTTGGAGTTTAGAAACGTAGTGGTGACTTTTGATTTTTTGTAAGTTATCAATTAAAGATTCCTAGTATCTCCCTGAGATTTAACCACTGTTATCATTTCCGCCCTGTTGTGACCCACTGTCTGCCATTTCCTCATCATATTCGTGAAACAATTGAATAATGGTTTCCTTTCCAGAGCATTTATTACACAAACTCATCATGCAGTCATAACTGTTGGTGTCACAGACCATTAAATCTAGTAACTCTTTGTAGTTAAGATCACCGAGTTTTGCACCTGCAATCATCAGTTTGGCATTTTGATGATATAAACAAACACATATGGAGTGTGTCCCTGAAGATCCAGCCAAAGTACACCACTTAGGGTGGAGGTCACAAAATTTTGACCTTCCAGTTTTGCATTCAGGATGAGAATTTTTGAAAGATTCATGAAGTACATTTAAATTTGACAGCACTAGTTGTTTCTGCTATGTTACTTTAACTCCATTTATAATAACTCTTTCTCTATCTTTGCTATCTGGGCACGTTCTACTGTTTTCATCATCTTCAAAAAACTAATGCATCTTTTTAATTGTTTCTTCACTTATACCTACTCCTTTTTTCTTTTCTGAAACTGGAAGAATGCCTTCCTCTTTCACTAATTTTCAGGTTTTTTTAACCAAACGATGAGAAACGTTGAATTCATAAACTATTTTTTCTCTTGACCATGAGTCGGGGAGCAAACTAAAAATTTTAACTTTTTCCTCTTTAGATGTCACTGAACATGTAATTTTTAATTACTCTCTAAGCTCAAATATTCAGTGTCAGATGATGCTAGTTGTAGGTTTTCCTCTTCTTTAGAAAAAGTCTTTTCTAATTTTGTCTGAAATTATTTGTACCTTATTTTCAATAGCTGCTTTTCTTTTCCTGCTACTTGTTGTTGTGGTCTTCAGTCCTGAGAGTGGTTTGATGCAGCTCTCCATGATACTCTATCCTGTGCAAGCTGCTTCATCTCCCAGTACCTACTACAACCTACATCCTTCCGAATCTGCTTAGTGTATTCATCTCTTGGTCTCCCTCTATGATTTTTACCCTCCACGCTGCCCTCCAATACTAAATTGGTAAACCCTTGATGTCTCAGAACATGTCCTACCAACCAATCCCTTTGAGCATTCTTCTGTAGCACCATATTTCGAAAGCTTCTTTCTCTTCTTGTCCAACTATTTATCGTCCATGTTTCACTTCCATACATGGCTACACTCCATACAAATACTTTCAGAAACGACTTCCTGACACTTAAATCAATACTCGATGTTAACAAATCTCTCTTCTTCAGAAACGCTTTCCTTGCCATTGCCAGTCTACATTTTGTATCCTCACTACTTCGACCATCATCAGTTATTTTGCTCCCTAAATAGCAAAATTCATTTACTACATTAAGTGTCTCATTTGCTAATCTAATTCCCGCAGCATCACCTGATTTAATTAGACTACATTCCATTATTCTCGTTTTGGTTTTGTTGATGTTCATCTTATATCCTCCTTTCAAGACACTGTCCATTTCTTTCAACTGCTCTTCCAAGTCCTTTGCTGTCTCTGACATAATTACAATGTCATCGGCGAACCTCGAAGTTTTTATTTCTTCTCCATGGATTTTAATACCTACTCCGAATTTTTCTTTTGTTTCCTTTACTGCTTGCTCAATATACAGATTGAATAACATCCTTGAGAGGCTACAACCCTGTCTCACTCCCTTCCCAACCTCTGCTTCCCTTTCATGTCCCTTGACTCTTATAACTGCCATCTGGTTTCTGTACAAATTGTAAATAGCCTTTTGCTCCCTGTATTTTACCCCTGCCACCTTCAGAATTTGAAAGAGAATAATCCAATCAACATTGTCAAAAACTTTCTCTAAGTCTACAAATGCTAGAAACGTAGATTTCCCTATCCTTAATCTATTTTATAAGATAAGTCGTAGGGTCAGTATTGCCTCACGTGTTCCAACATTTCTATGGAATCCAGTCTGATCTTCCCCGAGGTCGGCTTCTACCAGTTTTTCCATTCGTCTGTAAAGAATTCACATTAGTATTTTGCAGCTGTGACTTGTTAAACTGATAATTTGGTAATTTTCACATCTGTCAACACCTGCTTTCTTTGGGATTGGAATTATTATATTCTTCTTGAAGTCTGAGGGTATTTCACCTGTCTCATACATCTTGCTCACCAGATGGAAGAGTTTTGTTAGGAGTGGCTCTCCCAAGGCTGTCAGTAGTTCTAATGGAATGTTGTCTACTCCTGGGGCCTTGTTTCGACTCAGGTCTTTCAGTGCTCTGTCAAACTCTTCACACAGTATAATATCTCCCATTTCATCTTCATCTACATCCTCTTCCATTTCCATAATATTGTCCTCAAGTACATCACCCTTGTATAGACCCTCTATATACTCCTTCCACCTTTCTGCTTTCCCTTCTTTGCTTAGAACTGGGTTTCCATCTGAGCTCTTGATATTCATACAAGTGGTTCTCTTTTCTCCAAAGGTCTCTTTTAATTTTCCTGTAGGCAATATCTATCTTACCACTAGTGATATGCCCCTCTACATCCTTACATTTGTCCTCTAGCCATCCCTGCTTAGCCATTTTGCATTTCCTGTCGATCTCATTTTTGAGACGTTTGTATTCCTTTTTGCCTGCTTCATTTACTGCATTTTTATATTTTCTCCTTTCATCAATTAAATTCAATATTTCTTCTGTTACCCAAGGATTTCTACTAGCCCTCGTCTTTTTACCAACTTGATCCTCTGCTGCCCTCACTACTTCATCCCTCAAAGCTACCCATTCTTCTTATATTGTATTTCTTTCCCCCATTCCTGCCAGTTGTTCCCTTATGCTCTCCCTGAAACTCTGTACAACCTGTGGTTCTTTCAGTTTATCCAGGTCCCATCTCCTTTAATTCCCACCTTTTTGCAGTTTCTTCAGTTTTAGTCTACAGTTCATAACCAATAGATTGTGGTCAGAGTCCACATCTGCCCCTGGGAATGTCTTACAGTTTAAAACCTGGTTCCTAAATCTCTGTCTTATCATTATATAATCTATCTGATACCTTTTAGTATCTCCAGGGCGTCTTCCATGTATACAACCTTCTTTCATGATTCTTGAACCAAGTGTTAGCTATGATTAAGTTATGCTCTGCGCAAAATTCTACCATGCGGCTTCCTCTTTCATTTCTTAGCCCCAATTCATATTCACCTACTACGTTTCCTTCTCTCACTTTTCCTACTGCTGAATTCCAGTCACCCATGACTATTAAATTTTCGTCTCCCTTCACTATCTGAATAATTTCTTTTATTTCATCATACTTTTCTTCAATTTCTTCGTCATCTGAAGAGCTTGTTGGCATATAAACTGGTACTACTGTGGTAGGCGTGGGCTTCGTATCTATCTTGGCCATAATAATGCGTTCACTATGCTGTTTGTAGTAGCTTACCTGTACTCCTATTTTTGTATTCATTATTAAACCTCCTGCATTACCCCTATTTGATTTTGTGTTTATAACCCTGTAGTCACCTGACCAGAAGTCTTGTTCCTCCTGCCTGCAAACTTCACTAATTCCCACTGTATCTAACTTTACCTATCCATTTCCCTTTTTAAATTTTCTAGCCTACCTGCCCGATTAAGGGATCTGACATTCCACTCCGGTCCATAGAATGCCAGTTTTCTTTCTCCTGATAACGACGTCCTCTTGAGTAGTCCCCGACCGGAGATCCGAATGGGGGACTATTTTACCTTCGGAATATTTTACCCAAGAGGACGCCATCATCATTTAACCATACAGTAAAGCTGCATGTCCTCGGGAAAAATTACGGCTGTAGTTTCCCCTTGCTTTCAGCCGTTTGCAGTACCAGCACAGCAAGGCCATTTTGGTTAGTGTTACAAGGCCAGATCAGTCAATCATCCAGACTGTTGCCCCTGCAACTACTGAAACGGCTGCTGCCCCTCTACAGGAATCACACGTTTGCCTGGCCTCTCAACAGATACCCCTCCATTGTGGTTGCACCGACAGTATGGCTAACTGTATTGCTGAGGCACACAAGCCCCCCCCCCCCCCCCCTCCCTCCTAACGGCAAGGTCCATGGTACATGGTACTTAATTTTATTATTTTCAAAGCAGGAGATATGTCTAACTTAGAACAAGCAAATTCCAATATGGTAACAGTTTCCGCATTACGAATATAAATGTCATGAACAAGGTTACATGATTCTGATTCTGGATTCACAACAAATATTTTTGAGTAACAATTTGGGCACAGGAAATTTCCAGGAATCACATTATGTTTCACTTGGGAAGCTGTTTCACTCTCACATAACAGGGACAAATTTTCAAGTTTCATTTCCCTCAAACCTGTAGTAAAATGCTTTTTATGAACTTTAAGTGGATCGCTGCACTTTCTTCCAAAAATGTGGTTGTACTTCAGAATATATTTCTCCTCATGATAGTCACACACTGATGTTACAGAAGAACTTACTTGAAATTTAAACAAAGTTTGCCTTGACATTTTTCAAGTTTTTTGAAACTGAAACGTAAACTGTTTTGTGACACACTTCTCTTGCTCGCTGTCCAACAGAGCACTGTTCATCCATGTTATCGCATTCCAATTAATCTCTCAAAATTAATTACAAATTACACACAGAACAAAGCACATAACACATTCTACACTCTCGATGAAGTATGTACATCCACTCTAACAGAGGTTTCAGAACAGACTGACTACAACAATGCCAAACCCAGCAATAATGTACTTCTGCAATGTCACATCCAGCATTAATGTACTTCTTTATTGACAATAAACCTAAACGGACATTTTTATTACAATAGAACAAATGCAAAAGCTCCTATTGTTTAATATTGCATTATTAAAAATAAATAAACTGAATGAATATTGGGTGATAGTGTTAACTAAATATACACTCCTGGAAATTGAAATAAGAACACCGTGAATTCATTGTCCCAGGAAGGGGAAACTTTATTGACACTTTCCTGGGGTCAGATACATCACATGATCACACTGACAGAACCACAGGCACATTGACACAGGCAACAGAGCATGCACAATGTCGGCACTAGTACAGAGTATATCCACCTTTCGCAGCAATGCAAGCTGCTATTCTTCCATGGAGACGATCGTATAGATGCTGGATGTAGTCCTGTGGAACGGCTTGCCATGCCATTTCCACCTGGCGCCTCAGTTGGACCAGCGTTCGTGCTGGACGTGCAGACCGCGTGAGACGACGCTTCATCCAGTCCCAAACATGCTTAATGGGGGACAGATCTAGAGATCTTGCTGGCCAGGGTAGTTGACTTACACCTTCTAGAGCACGTTGGGTGGCACGGGATACATGCGGACGTGCATTGTCCTGTTGGAACAGCAAGTTCCCTTGCCGGTCTAGGAATGGTAGAACGATGGGTTCGATGACGGTTTGGATGTACCGTGCACTATTCAGTGTCCCCTCGACGGTCACCAGTGGTGTACGGCCAGTGTCGGAGATCGCTCCCCACACCATGATGCCGGGTGTTGGCCCTGTGTGCCTCGGTCGTATGCAGTCCTGATTGTGGCGCTCACCTGCATGGCGCCAAACACGCATACGACCATCATTGGCACCAAGGCAGAAGCGACTCTCATCGCTGAAGACGACACGTCTCCATTCGCCCCTCCATTCACGCCTGTCGCGACACCACTGGAGGCGGGCTGCACGATGTTGGGGCGTGAGCGGAAGACGGCCTAACGGTGTGCGGGACCGTAGCCCAGCTTCATGGAGACGGTTGCGAATGGTCCTCGCCGATACCCCAGGAGCAACAGTGTCCCTAATTTGCTGGGAAGTGGCGGTGCGGTCCCCTACGGCACTGCGTAGGATCCTACGGTCTTGGCGTGCATCCGTGCGTCGCTGCGGTCCGGTCCCAGGTCGACGGGCATGTGCACCTTCCGCCGACCACTGGCGACAACATCGATGTACTGTGGAGACCTCACGCCCCACGTGTTGAGCAATTCGGCGGTACGTCCATCCGGCCTCCCGCATGCCCACTATACGCCCTCGCTCAAAGTCCGTCAACTGCACATACGGTTCACGTCCACGCTGTCGCGGCATGCTACCAGTGTTAAAGACTGCGATGGAGCTCCGTATGCCACGGCAAACTGGCTGACACTGACGGTGGCGGTGCACAAATGCTGCGCAGCTAGCGCCATTCGACGGCCAACACCGCGGTTCCTGGTGTGTCCGCTGTGCCGTGCGTGTGATCATTGCTTGTACAGCCCTCTCGCAGTGTCCGGAGCAAGTATGGTGGGTCTGACACACCGGTGTCAATGTGTTCTTTTTTCCATTTCCAGGAGTGTATGTCACAATTAAATTTTATCACAATGAAACAATAAACCATTTAAATAGGTAACAGCCATAAGATCAGTTTTAGAGTAATGTGAATTATTTCCTAATTTTCAAAAATTCGTATCTATGTTCGCAGTCAGATATCAATGTTGAAATTTTTACATTACATTGCTATCATATAGATGTACAAACTGTGCAAAAATCATATTTTTATATTCAGTCTCACCTGAGAAACTAACCCCAAACTTTACACACACACACACACACACACACACACACACACACACAAATGAACATTTTCAAATTTCAAAAATTTATAAAAAATTAAGGAAATATTTGTAAGTGTTCTTACTCTATATGAGGCTAGTAGAGTATGATATCTAACTATAGGAAAAAAATAGACACTCATAAATCATTCCTTGTTTGTTATTTTTGGTCCTAAAAAGTGGATTTTTGAAAATTTGGATACCAAACTTGGGAGGTTATTTTGACTGGTTATTTTTGAATTTAGGGTATTTTGTGTAATAGGCAATGTTGTAGAGGACACTTTTCTAAAAACAATCATGTCAATTCGAATGTTGTAACTTAACCCAGTGCAGATATATTAATATTTTTGCTAACATCTCTAAGCTGAAACACCGCCACGAGGTTACAAACGAAAACGGCTGCCATTAAGTAAAGGTGAAAGGTAAAATTTTTTTAAAAACTGTTTTGAACTTATCAAATATAGGGCAATCACATATAAAAAAATTAAAGTATTTAAAAATGGTCAAGCTACCATCACTGGACCACTTCATATGTATTGCCCCAACTGCATTTCGGTGATTGACATCGCTTTCACCCCAAAAATTCCCTTCCATACAGCCTGGTCACCTGTGGGTGGTGTATCTGCAATGATGAGAACTCCCTTGCTCTGTATGCCGAGGGTCCCACCAAAGTCTTCAAAAATAGGCACTGTCCTCCAGATCTAGTACACAAACAGATCTCCTGTGCCATTTCCCCACACACCCCAAATCTTCCCACCATCTCCAAGAACCAGCTACAAAGGTGTGCCACCTTTGTTACCCAGTATCACCCTGGACAGGAACAATGAACCACATCCTTCGTCATTTATTCTCATGTCCTCAAATGAGAGAAATTCTACCCAAGATCCTTCCCACCTCTCCTAAAGTGATGTTCCATCATCCACCCAACCTCCACAACATTCTAGTCCTATGCCATTCCCAATCCTAGCCCTTTGCTATAGGGATCATATCCCTGTGGAAGGCCCAATTGCATGACCTGCCCAGTGCACCAACCCAGCACTTCCTATTCCAGTCTTGTCACAGGCTTATCCCACCCCTTCAGAGGCCAGGCCACATATATGAAAGACCCATGTTATACTCCAGTTCGGCTGCAGTCATTGCACTGTTTTTTTGTTTTGGTAGGACTACCAATCAGCTGTCCACCAGAATAAATGGCCACTGCCAAGCTGTGGCCAAGAGCAAAATGAACCACCCTGTGGCACACCATGCAGCTGAACATAATGTGCTTGACTTCAATGGCTGCTACACATCCCAGGGCATCTGGATCCTTCTCACCACCACCAGCTTCTCTGAACTGTACAGATGGGAGTTACCTTACAACAGTTTTCCACTTCCGAAATCATTCCACCCTGAACCTAAGGTAACCTACCGTACTCGCACCCTCCACCCAACTGTTTCCACCCCTTCTAGCCTGTCACCTCTCCTCAGTTCACGTCTCTCACCCTCATTGTGCTCCGCTCACTGCCAATGCTACCTGCCTTTTACCCTTTCTGCTGCTCTCCTTTTCTACTACCTATTCACCCCCTCCCCCCACCTCCCCCTAAGGGGCTCACAACTCTTTTGCGGGTTAAGTGTTTGGCTACCAAGGAGCCTCAGCCTTTGCAGCATTACTTCCTTTCCATGCAGCATGCTTACACTTCTATTATCCATTTCTCTCTCTGCCTTTCCACGGATGGTTTTTTTGGTGCCAACCCTGCTTGGACCAGGCTTATGATTGGGCTTCGAGTTTCCACATCTGGCATATTCTACAACTTTTTGTTAAATAAACACATGGTCCACATTCTTGGGTTTGATCTACCACCAATTTTCAAAATTCTCCAGAAGTGCAGATTGTGCAGGGAAGGTCACCCAATGTGCTTTTGCTTTTCCATATATGCACCTTCCCTTTCATACAGTAATACACCCAAAATGCAGCACAGTGGCCATCCTGTTCAGGGGGTTGGGGGGGGGGGGTTGTTGTTAAGTACCTGCACTGTGGTAGCTCCCTGACCACGTAGGGATTGCACTGTTGGTGACTCAGCTGAAAATTTTCGATGCTTGCCTAGGAGTACATGCTCATTGTGACTGGGGCACGGGGCCTCTAAGCAACAGATTACTGGCCAGATAGCCTTTGCTGAGGCTGGTTGGCACCCATGGGAAGAGCCCCTGTTCAAAGTGGATGGCACCACGGCGGATCAGCCACAAATTAAGCAGATGAAGTTCCCACTGGTGCCCATATGATGCCAGCAGTTTCTGTGAAAGGACATTCATCCTTCAGTGCAGATAGATACGCGGTGGGAGAAACATAGGGCTACGTGGCAAGCAGAGCAATACTCCTCACAATACTTGGTTTGTACAAGGACTGATGATGATTCCTTCTTGGCCACAAAGCCCTTGTTCTTTGAGGAGGACTTAGAAGGCAAATTTGGAGAAGTAGCAGCCATCTGTAAAATGGAAAGTGGGTCAGTTCTGATGAAAATGGCATCCCCTGCCCAGTCATGGGCAGTGCTCGCTTGTACCAAGCTGGGTGACATACCAGTGACTGTCACTCCCCTTAACAGTCTAAATTTAATTCAGGGCATCATTTTCCACAGTGGCCTGCTCTTTCAATCTGATGATGAGCTATGTGCTATCTTGGAACGACGGAGTATACACTTTGTCTGTCGTTCACGTAGGGGACCAAAGGACAATAGGTTTGCTACTGGTGCCTTCAGTTTGGCCTTTGAGGGTGATTCATTGCCTGATGAAAACGTCAGCGTGATGTTATACTAATGCAGTGTCAAACAGTATGTCTCCCTCCCTCATGCGGTGCTCCAAGTGCTTCAGATTTGGCAAATGTCTTCGCGCTGCAGCACTAGCCCAATCTGTAGATATTGTGGATGAGCACTGCATGCGAACGCTCCCAGTGAACTGCAGAAAACACCATTCTCCTTGCTCACCAGATTCCACTGTTTATCAAAGAGAAAAGAAAATTCAAGAATACAAGATGCTGGACAAATGTGGTTACCAAGAGGTCAAGAAGAAGTACGAGCAGCTGCACCCAGCCTGCAAATAATGTCATATGCTACAGCTACAACAACGTCGCCCCTTTGGTGATGGTGCTCCCACCTCTAACACCTCCTAAAGTGAGTCCTTATAGCCACTCAACCATGCCTGCACCTGTGGTACTTGGGGGCTCCCCTCTTGCTGCTCCCCCACACCTACTTTCAGATCAATGACTTGCCACCCACCTCCCAGCCATAGACAAATCACCTTCCTGCTGTTCGCAGGGCCTCTCAATCATCCTCTTTACCTAAAACTGGTTCAGAGAAGCCCTTGCAGTCATCAAAGTCCTCTAAGAAGAGGAAAGATAAGAAAAAGCCCTCAAAGAAGAATGGCATCCTTGTGGGCCCCATGCCAGCAGATTCCACCTATTCCATTCCAGTGGCTGTGGTGGAATGTCTGGCGGCTCCTGAGACCCCAGTTCACACCACGCAGTGGAACCTGGAACCTATGTATATTGATGCCATAACCCCTTAACCTGTGGCAGAATGTGACCCTAAGGCATAACCGGCTTCCCTGTTCCCTTCATGGCCTCACTGTACATCGATAACATTATTCTCCATGGAATTGTAGCTGTTTTTTCCACCACCTGACTGAGCTAAAACATTTTTTGACCACATCCCCTGCCTTCTTCATTGCCCTTCAGGAGACTTGGTTTCCAGCAACATTGATATTATAAGGATTGTGCTGCCTTTGACAGGGTGTCAGGTGGAGTTTGCACATATATTCTAGATGCAATATATAGTGACCTTGTGCCTCTTAATACCCCTTTGGAGACTGCGGCTGTTAAGGTAAGGGCATTTAAGGGTATAACCGTCTGCAGTGTTTACCTCCATCCTGATGGTGAAATGTCGGAGAACATATTTTTTGCATTGGTTTCTCAGCTCCTCCAACCTTTTCTAATCTTGAGTAACTTCAACACCCATAACCCTTTGTGGGGTGGAACCACAATCAGTGGCCGCAGTAAAGACCTTGAAAATTTATTGGCACAGTGCTCCCTGCCGCCAGTGGACAAGCAGCAGCCAGCAGCAAGTTGCACTCTTAGGTCACTTATTTGTTTTATAGTTTAATTATTAATTTCTTTGCATGTTTTTGGGTACTTGCATAGTGTAATTCACGAATTTCGGGTGTATTATAATATTGTAGAGTTGTTGCATCGTGTTTTAGTACCCGTATAGTGTAAATTCGCGTAGTTGCCAGCCATCTGTTTGTTTTGTAAAGCTTGTGAGATAAAAGAGAGGGGGAAAAATTGTTAGGGATGGATAGGGATTGCGCCTGTTGTGTACGGATTCAGGGGGAATTGGCCACCGTCCCTAAACAGCTGGAAGCTGTGTTGGCCTTGGTCGACAGGTACCAGGCTGTTGCCCTGTGCCGCAGTGACACTGGGACACCCGAGGCGAGCACTTTGGTGCCTCTGGAATCTGAAGCATTGTCTGGGATCCCTGATGCCACTGTGCCCTCGGATTCGGTCATCCCTGCCGGTTGACACTTGCATGAAGGTGATTGGCGAACCGTGGCAGGGTCGCGAATCCCAGGGCGGAAGGCGAAAGTTGGTGCTGGTCGCAAGGCTGTACCCTTACACCTCTGTAACAGGTTTGAGCTACTGCCCACTGCTGAAAGTACCTTAGAGCCAGCAAGGGTGGCCTCGCTTGTTGCGGCAGTGGCTGGTCTTCCTGAGAGGTCCGGACAAGCGCAGGGGGTGGGATTTCATGTCACCGGGAGCTCCAATGTTAATTGGGTGATGGAGCCCCTTAGGGATATGGCAGCTAAGGACGGGAAGAAAGCCAATGTGCACTCTGTGTGCATGCTGGGGGGAGTCATCCAAGATGTGAAAAGGGTACTTCCGGATGCCATGAAGGGTACAGGGTGCAGCCAACTGCAGGTGGTGGCTCATGTTCGCACTAATGACGTGTGTCGCCATGGATCGGAAGAGATTCTCTCTGGTTTCTGGTGGCTATCTGAGTTGGTGAAGACTGCCAGTGAATTGAAGGCAGAGCTCACCATCTGGAGCATTGTCGACAGGACTGATTGCAGACCTTTGGTACAGAGCCAAGCGGAGGGTCTGAATCAGAGGCGCAGACAGTTATGCGAACGTGTAGGCTGCAGATTACTCAATGTGCGCCATAGGGTGGTGGGGTTTCGGGTTCCGCTGGATAGGTCAGGTGTCCACTACACACAGGAGGTGGCTACACGGGTAGCAGGGGCTGTGTGGGATGGACTAGGTGGTTTTTTTTGGTTAGACAGTCTCAGGAAAGATCAAAAAGGACCCCAGTCTCAAAGGGTGCAGGGCAAAGAAACGACAAGAATCGACCAAGCAACAGTCGGTATTGTAGTTGTAAATTGTTGTAGCTATGTTGGAAAAGTACCAGAACTTCAAGCACTGATAGAAAGCACTGAAGCTGAAATTGTTATAGGAACAGATAGCTGGCTAAAACCGGAGATAAATTCTGCTGAAATTTTTACATAGGCGCAAACCATGTTCAGAAAGGATAGATAAATAAAGTAGGTGGTGGTATGTTTGTGTCTGTTGGTAGTAGTTTATCTTGTAGTGAAGTTGATATAGATAGTTCCTGCGAATTACTGTGGGTAGAGGTTATACTCAACAGTCCTACCAAAATAATAATTGGCTCCTTCTACTGACCCCCTGACTCAGATGATATAATAGTGAAAGATTCAGAGGAAACTTGAATCTCATTACAAATAAGTACCCCATTCATACAGTTATAATTGGTGGAGACTTCAATCTACCCTCGATTTGTTGGTGAAAATTTACGTCCAAAGCCGGAGGTAGACAGAAAACATCTTCCGAAATTGTACAAAATGCTTTCTCTGAGAATTACTTTGAACAATTAGTTCATGAGCCCACACAAATTGTAAATGGCTGCGAAAACACACTTGACCTCTTAGCCCCAAATAACCCTGATCTAATAGAGAGTGTCATGACGGATACAGGGATTAGTGAACACAAGGTCATTGTAGCGAGGCTCAAAACCATATCAACCAAAACTACTAAAAATATACGCAAAATATATCTATTTCAAACAGCAGATAAAAATTCGCTTGATGCCTTCCTAAGAGAGTCTCCATTCCTTCCAAGCTGATTATGTAAGTGTAGACCAGATATGGCTCAAATTCAAAGATACAGTATCGACAGCAATAGATAGATTCATACCGCATAAGTTAATAAGAGACAGGATTGATCCACCATGGTACACAAAACATGTCAGAACACTGTTGCAGAAGCCACGAAAAAAGCACACAAAATTCATAAGAATGCAAAATCCCCAATACTGGCTAAGTTTCACGGAAGCTCGAAGTTTGGTGCGGACGTCAATGCGAGATGCTATTAATGTTTTCTGCAATGAAACGTTGTCTCAAAATATACTAGAAAATCCAAAGAGATTCTGGTCGTATGTAAAGTACACCAGTGGCAAAAAACAGTCAATACCGTCACTGCGCGATAGCAATGGAAATGTTACCGATGATTGTGCCACTAAAGCGGAGTTACTAAACACAGTTTTCTGTAATTCCTTCATGAAAGAAGATGAAGTAAATATTCCAGAATTCAAAACCAGAACAGCTGTTAGTGTGAGTGACATAAAAGTAGATATCTCAGGTGTTGCAAAACAACTCAAATCACTTAAGAAAGGCAAGTCTTCTGGTCCAATTGGTATACCAATCAGGTTCCTTTCAGAGTATGCATACACAATAGTGCCCTACTTAGCAATCATATACAACTGCTCACTTGAGGAAAGGTCTGTTCCTAAAGACTGGAAAGTAGTGCAAGTCACACAAATATTCACGAAAGGAAATAGGAGTAACCCATTGAATTACAGACCCATTTCACTGACCTCAATTTGCAGTAGGATTTTGGAGCATATACTGTACTCGAACATTACGAATCACCTTGAAGAAAATGACTTATTGATACATAACCAACACGGATTCAGAAAATACTGGTCTTGTGCAACACAGCTAGCTCTTTATTCCCATGAAGTAATGAGTGCTGTCGACAAGGGATCTCAGATCGATTCCATATTCCTAGATTTCCAGAAGGCTTTTGATACCGTTCCTCACAAGTGACTATTAATCAAATTGCGTGCATATGGAGTATCGTCTCAGTTGTGTGACTGAATTCGTGATTTCCTCTCAGAGAGGTCACAGTTTGTAGTGCTAGACAGTAAACATTGAGTAGAACAGAAGTGATATCTGGCGTTCCGCAAGGTAGTGTCATAGGCCCTCTGCTGTTCCTGATTTACATAAATGATCTAGGTGATAATCTGAGCTGCCCCCTTAGATTGTTTGCAGATGATGCTGTAATTTAGCATCTAGTAAAATCATCAGACGATCAATTCCAATTACAAAATGGTCTAGAGAGAATTTCTGTATGGTACGAAAAGTGGCAATTAGCACTAAACAAAGAAAAGTGCGAAGTCATCCACATGGGTACTAAAAGAAATCTGATAAATTTTGGATATACGATAAGTCGCACAAATCTAAGGGCTGTCAATTCGACTAAATACCTAGGAATTATAATTACGTGTGACGTGTTACATTTATTTACATTGAAGGTCTACTACCAGTCCCTGAACTAAGATCCTATGCAGGTTTTCATGCACTTAACAGCATTAGCTGTCAATAGCCTTATGGAGCTTCGTATATTATCCGCCAGACCATTTGCGTGTCATTAATTATGAAATAAATTGTTTGCCAATATGTATTGCAGGAAGTAGAAGCAAAGTGTGCAGACTGCAGACAGACGCACATAAAATATGCCATCGCCAATTCTTCAAGGCAAGTACTGGCCAGCAATTCTGAGTCAAAAGTTACTAGTGTGCTCGATTGAATTTACCTTTGATGATGTTAAGTTCATTTACGTATATAGTCAATGGTAACAGTCATATTGGTGTATGTACAAAGTTACTTGTGATTTTACCCCATTAAGAACCTTGTGTTGAGTTTTATGTGCTAGGAAATCCTCAATCCAGTCACAGAACTGGTCTGATAAACCATGTGGTCATACTTTGCTCATAACTGAATTCACTGCTTTCTGGAACTCAAATAAAATGACATCAACCTGGGAGCTTTAATCTTTGGCTTTCCAGATCTCTCATATTAGCAAAGCAAACTGAGTTGCATAAGATCTCTACGAAATCCATGTCGATTCCTGTAGAGAAGATTATCATTATCTGAGTTCATAGTACATGAACATAAAATGTGTTTACAAATTCTGCAACAGCCTGACACTGGTGATACAGACGTGTTGCCATATATCTGTTATAGAGGTGTAGAGGGACAGCTGCACAGCCGCTACACAAATTCTGTGTCCAGATATCCACATCTTCTTCACTGCACAGTCCTCGCTTTCAAGCAGATCAACTTCTGAGGTTGAGCATAAGGGACAGCAGTGACAGGGTTCCAGGCTACAACAAAAGCGGCTGAGGTGCCACAGTTAATTCGACAGGTTCCTGAGGCTCTCTCCAGTACAGAGCAGCAACCTACATCCTGTGTTTCAGCCATTGGGACTTTTAGCTTTCTGGGAACTTGTAACGCCGGAAATGCATATCCTCCTATTTCCATCTATTGTACTATTATTTTTTTTCCTTGTTTTGTTACCTCAAGATATGACATTTCTGTCTCTTTATATATTGTAATTGTTTTACTGTTTGTATATATATATTTATGCACTCATGTCGATGTATAATTGGTTTGTTTCGTAAATATTATTTGTATTTTTACGCTGGGTCTTGCCTAGGGAAAACTGCTATCGAACGATTACATCGATGGGTCGTGTGAAGAATCAAAGTGTGTAGGATCTTTGGTAGTGTTAACTCTGCCGCGTGGAGTGCGGGCTGGGCAGTGAGAGTCTGGCGGGAGTAGCGAGTGGAGCAGGTGTTGTGTGACGCTCCCGCGAGTTGCCGCGCTTTCGGGGTTTGGCAGCATGTAATTGCGCTCGACTCGCGATGATAGTTTCTGACATGGTGTCGCGGACGGGAAGCATTAGCTGGCGCACATCAAGAGCCCGTTTCGCCTGGTGACCGTGTCGAGAAGAAGGCGCGCCAACATCCAGCTTCTGCAACAGCGACGGCCGACAATGAGTGACTGTCGCCACCTCCTCGATCGACGGCTTCAAACCTTCAATCAACCGACAAGGAAGACTGGACGCACGTAAAGTTTTAGAGCTGTATGGCAGACCTCAGCTTTTAATCTTGTTCCATTTTCGTAACTATAATTACAGCAACTTAGCATGAACGTTTGTTGCTCATTGTCCCAATTGCATCACCAAGCAGAGTCCCTTCCTTTTCCGAAATGAACCCGAGTGTCGTTGAAATTCAAACGCCAGCATTAAAGTAATATAGCTAACTCGTTTTCACTGCTTTAATTTCAAAGTTCAATTATGGCATTAATAGCTGGCTACAATATTCAGATTACACAAGCACGAATTAAGAGTGCGAGCTTTGTTACCGTATTTTAGCTTACCTGTGACTGCAGCTCAGCTTGGTACGTACTAAATTTTACTATTGTTAATTGTTCAGAATCATTTAATTCAAGTTCAAAGTTAAATCTCTTCTTTCTAAATTGCGTAGATTCAAGTAGCTTTTGAAATGATTGTTGAGGTAGTCCAAGACTAACCGTATTTTACTGGATTTCGATGTGCTTCAGAAAGAAAGCTCACTATTAACTTCAGTCACTAAATTAACTTTCGATTTTCCGGTGTTATTAATTCTTTTGCTAAATTAAGTCAGAGTGTAGCGAAATTTATTACTTCTGACAGACTTTCAGTTTTCACACTACACGTGTCATCCTTCAGTTGCCACGCTTCTAGTGTTAATTATATGTGTAATAACCTTTCTTTTTCAGTTACTATAGTAATTGTCCTTAGGACTGGCGACCGTGATTTCCCCCAAATCTCAAATATCTAATTACCGCTAGTTAATTGTTAACGTAACGGCCGCACATTTACTTTCTTTATTAACTTTACCCCTTTCAAAATTAATTTCCACCAGTTTCATTTGCATTTTTCCTTTCATTTAGATGTAACTCTTTCCTCCCTCTTTACCGACAGGTTAACTTCGGTGACGATTGCTTTTCCAAAACTCCCATTAGGTACACGCGGTTTCATTTTTCACTGTCATTAAGGTCGGTAAGTGAGGGGGAGGTTACAAACTGCTGACAACTTTTGCATCTGTACTCAACTACCCAAGTCCACATCAAATGTTTTGCTGACGGTAGGACTAACTAGACATGTGAACGAATCTAAGAATGGACACCAGGTAAGAATGTAAGTAAAGTAAAAATTTTTCTGAAACTGAGAACTGTGGCTGCTGTAATTGAAATCCCGTATATAAAAAGTATGATATTCTCATGTCCTACAGGAAAATGAAAGAGCATGTGGAATTAGAGCAGACTTGTTGTATGAGACCACCACATGTGGAAATCATTGAAAATGAACAGATCCATCATGATGGATACAAGCTAGTATCATACAATTATAAAACCAATAACAAAAACAGGGAGTGGCTCTATATGTGGAAGATGGAATTAAGTATGAGGCTCTCAAGTTTAATGAAAGTTGTGATGGACAGCTTTTTGAATGCTGTACTGTAGTAGTAGATAAAGAAACATGCCGTCGTGCAATACTGACAGGTTACAGGACCCAGCAGGAACTGTCGTAGCCTTCGCAATGTGGCTAAAAACAATTTTAATGAGATTATGCAGACTTTGCTGGGGAATCATTATTATTTGTGGAGGATTTAATGTACATATCCTGTCAGATAACACTTACTGCGGGAACCTAGAGTTGCTGTGTCCAGCTGTGGATTGTTATTGCAACAGCTATTGGTAATTAATTGTAGATCCAGTGACTTGCAGTTATTTAGCTGTAAAACTGATAGTCACCGAGCTACGTGACCGGGACGGCAGCAGCTTCCCGTAGCAGCTTCCTTTTTGATTTACTTGATTCAATTTAGGTGGCAAAAATGTTAATACTGTTAAGCAATATGGTAATAGTTTATTGTTAATACAATATGCAGATTAAGGTTTTGTCATTTACTTGTCCTTTGTTGATGAATATTGTGACTTGGTTCACATCCCTCAGTATGCACCTCCTGTATGGAGTCTATGAAATGTAGTGAATGCTGAATGAATGAGTGGTGCTAGTTTCCCATACTGCAGAAGTTTTTTATGATTATTAATAAATCTTTTTGATGGAGTGGTTGCAAGTAATATAACAATTATCCAGACATTGTTGAGCTAGACTTTTTTAAGTCTAGTGAGCCAGTCACCTGTGACATTTATCATGGTGTGAACCTCGTGTGAACTCAGAAATGAGTAAATTAAAAATAAAATACTGAAGCTCACACATGAAAGCTAATAGGCCTATATGTTTACTTCCACTCAGAAATGCATAGTAAAATGAACAAGCGCTTAGTGCAAACTGAGTCCTATTGCTGCAGCTATAACAAAATCTGGATGACTTGTTTACCCTATTTTGGGATATTTATGTCAAAAATGTGGCTCTGTGAATGCTTGAACTATTCTTTCCTTTGACTTTTACTAGGTGTAGAAGTTGAAACTGGAATTTGGTTGCAATAATTACATGTCTGTTGTTTGAAACTCATAGATGATATTTTATTCAAAATAATCTCCATTGCTATTTATACATTTCTCCCACCTCTACAGCAGGCTATGAATGCCATGCCAAAAACAAAACAGGTCTTCTTTTGAAGCGAACCAGTCAGTGAGCCATTTTTGTACATTTTCATAGGAATCGAAACGTTGTTCAGTGAGAGTGTCTCCCAGTGAAGCAAACAGATGATAATAGGATGGAGCCAAGTCTGGTGAGTAAGCTGCATGCCCTAGTATTTTCCAACTCGTTTTCCTGACCCATTTTTCTGTTTGTGATTGGGCTTTACCATGGAACAATATGGCTTTGTGTTGCGATTTTATATATTCTACTTGTTTTTCACATAATGCTCAATTTAAATTGATCATTTGCTGTGCTAGCGATCAGTGTTAACAGTTTCACCAGGTTTTTGCAGCTCATAATAGCTGACACCCCTCTGATCACACCAAACACAGAGAATTGTCTTCTTTCCAAAGTGATTTGTATTGTAGTGGATGTCGATGGTTTGCCTGGATTCACCCATGATTTATGACGCTAAGGATCCATTTTTCATCACCTGTCACTATTTGAAGGAGAAACAACTTTCTTTTCTATCCGGTGAGCACCATTTCATTTCATAAGTGCTCTTTCGAGTTGCTTACAGTCTTTCGTTCAGTTCATGTGGAACCCGTTTTCCCATTTTCTGCACCTTTATTGTAGATTTCAGCCAAAGAGAAATGGGTTTCTACATCATATTCAGTTGTTGCATGAGTTCCTATTGAGTTTATCATCTTCATCCAATACGGCCTGCAATTCGCTGTCTTCAAACTTTTTTGGTGGTTTTCCGTGCTCGTCATTTCTCATGTCAAAATCACCACTTTGGAATTTTTTGAAATACACTGTTTTCCCAAGAGCATGCTTGCTGAAAGCTTTGACAAGCATTCAAAGTGACTCGGCAACAGCTTTCTTCCAATGAAAAACAGTGCTGTCCGCAAATCGTTTATAGGCACAAAACTCGACATGTTTACAGGTTTGTAACCGATACCAATGTGTGGAACTTGGGTTACTGTGTGTTGACATTAGTCTTCAGCCATTATGGAAAGCAGATGGTGCTGCAGATGCAGTCTCACGGGCCCTACATTGACGGCTAGCTCCATCCATAGGGAAATTCCGGTTTCATACATTTCACAATAGGTGGCAGTTGCAGCAAGTTACGGTGCAGGTGGTAGGTCTCAGTGTCATACAATACGCTTAGACATTTGTAAACATAATGCCATCAAAATGTTAGTCGATTTGTGATTGCATCATAGTTATTCTCGATTGAAGATGTCAGCTTATGACACAAATTCTCATCATTTGTGGGAAGTTTTTCGTTTTCTGCTTTAGCATGAAGAAATCTGTGGCTGAGACTCTTCAAAAGCTGGGTAAGAGCTATGATGAGGCACCCGTTAGTGACAGAATGGTTTCAGCACTTCAAGAACACTGACTTTGACTTTGAAGACCTGCACAGTGCTGGAAGAGAGAAGGTTTTCAAAGCTACTGAAACCAACAGAAACGATTATAGGAGATTATCATCAAAAGCAATTTTTGTGTGTGAGCCAAGCACTGAAAGACAAACAGCCTAAATGGAGCTATAGACCAGAAAAGGTGATTTTGCAACATATCAATGCTTGATCCTCATGTCACAAAACCCGTCAAAATGTACTTAGAAACATTGAAATGGGAAGTCCTATCCCACTCACCCTGTTCTCCAGGTATTGCTCTCTCTGACTACCACTTATTTGATCAATGGCTCACGACCTGGCCGACCAGCATCTCCGATCGTACAAATGAGTGCAAAATTTGATCAATTTGTGGGTTTCCTCAAAAGACACCTATTTCTTCTGCCACAGGATTTGTATGCTGCCTGAAAGATGGGCAAAAGCAGTGGCCAGTGATGGCCACTACTTTGAATAGTAAATTTCTTGCAAGTTTTTCACAATAAAGTATCGAACTTTGAGAAAGAGTTGTGTAAGCAAAGCAAAATTGTAGACTTAATACTTTGTTAACTGTTAATCTCGTCTTGTGTTTTATCTCTGGAAGTTCATTAATGATGGAAATTAAATAATTCCATTAATGATAGTGTAATTTAATTTTCCAGGTTCGAGTTCTGCATGCTGACACACAGGACCAGGAGGATATTGCTCATCTGGTTGTAGTAGATGGTATGTAAAATTATTTCAATAAATTGAGATTATCAGAAATAATTTCAATTCTAGTGGGAGCAAGATTGTAGGCTGCTCACTTGTGTGAGAAGAAAAGCACGCGTTGGCAGAGTGTGTGGAAGACAGTTGACAATCAGATCAGACTGAAAACATCAACAGAAAACTTCTCAGAATTCAGCAAACCAAGAATCAATACCAGGGAGCTGCACTCTAGTGTTGGACTGACAGCCTATACAATAAAGTGTTACATGGTTAGTTTAAGGACATGATTGAAGGCAAAGTAGATGAGAAAAGACCTGGTCTTTGCTGACCAATGGTACCCTGAAGAAGGAAACTGAAGGACAGATTTTTATTGCGCAGGAACAACCCATCAGTACTAATGCCATCAGCACAGGATGGTGAAATTGACAGAAGTAAGAAGCTGAGGAAATGACTGTTGCATAAATATTGGTCACATTGAGTACAAGAAGAGTATAATGCTGTTGCGTGAAACACCCACTGGAACTTACACCAAAATTATCATCTGCTGCTGCCAAGGAATAGGTGGGACCGATCCGTAAAAATTATTCAAAAACAAACGTACCAAATTTCTGTGGGAATTCAGACTTCTGACAGATCAAATTTTGGAACACACTGCAGTACACCAGAAATCACAATTTTGGAGAAAAAGGAAATGTGGATCATTGACATTGCTGCACCAGAGAATTGGATTTTTTCTGGGGATCTAAGGCACAAAACAGGGATACAGTTTTCAAACTGCAGAAAAGGACCATAAGAATAATAATTAGAAGTAATAGTTGGACTTATTTGCAAAGAACTATTTAAAGAAGGGGTATCCATACTGCACAAAGTGAGTACATCTGTCAATCTGTGGTTCATATTAGGGAAAACATGATTAAATATTTCAGTAGTAGTTCTGTACATAATTGTGGAATAAAAGCCAGTTTGGACTTACATTTACTATGGAAAAATAAACAAAAAATTGAAAGCAGCATTTTCTGTCAGGGAATAAAATTACCTAATAAATTGCCCAAGTATCTGGAAAGATTACTATAATACACCTACACCCATCAAAAAAAGTTTTGCATCACCCCAGTTCCCAGAACTCCTGAAGATATACATTGGCTGTGGATATTGTATCACAGACACAGTCCCTTTGAGTGTTCAGAGTTGACACTAAACCCTACCAAAGATGTAAAAAACCACGCATGAGCAGCATTTATTAGACAGAGGGGATCCGACAGTTGATCAGTTCCAGTCATTCCACCAGAAAGGAGGTACACGGCTCATGTTGTCTGTAGTTCAACCATGCCTAGACGGTCAGTACTGCAGTTCAATCATGTCCGAATTGTTACTTTGTGCCAGGAAGGGCACACAACAAGAGAAACGTCCGGGTGTCTCAGAGCGAGCCAAAGCGATGTTTTTCAGACATGGAGGAGATACAGAGGTAGGAACTGTCGACGACATGCCTTGCTCAGGCCACCCAAGGGCTACTCATGCAGAGGATGACTGCTATCTACAGATTATGGCTCGGAATAACCCTGACAGCAACGCCACCATGTTGAATAATGCTTTTCGTGCAGCCGCAGGACTTCGTGTTACGACTCACACTGTGTTCAATAGGCTGCATCATGTGCAACTTCATTCCCAACGTCCATGGCTAGGTCCATCTTTACAACCACAACACTATGTAGCATGGTACAGATGGGCCCAACAACATGCCTAATGGACCACTCAGGATTAGCATCACATTCTCTTCACTGATGAGTGTCACATATGCCTCCAACCAGACAATCGTCAGAGACATGTTTGGAGGCAAACCGGTCAGGCTGAATGCCTTAGACACACTGTCCAATGAGTGGAGCAAGGTGGAGGCTCCCTGCTGTTTTGGGGTGACATTATGTGGAGCCTATGGACGCTGCTGGTGGTCATGAAAGGCACCGTAACAGCTGTATGATATGCGAATGCCATCCTCCGACAGAGAGTGCAACCATATCAGCAGCACAATGGCGAGGCATTCGTCTTCATGGGTGACAATTCGTGCCTCCGTCGTGCACATCTTGTGAATGACTTCCTTCAGGATAAAGTCATTGCTGAACTAGAGTGGCCAGCATGTTCTCCAGACATGAAACCCATTGAACATACCTGGTATAGATTGAAAAGGGCTTTTTATGGACGACTTGACCCACCAACCATTCTGAGGAATCTATACCGAATTGCTGTTCAATCTGGACCAACAGTGCCTTTATGAACTTGTGGATAGTATGCCACGATGAATACAGGCATGCATCAATGCAAGAGGATGTGCTATTGGCCATTAGGGGTACTGGTGTGCACAGCAATTTGTACCACCACCTCTGAAGGTCTCACTGTGTTGTGATACAATATGCAATGTGTGGTTTTCATGAGAAATAAAAAGGGCGGAAATGATGTTAATGTTGATCTCTATTCCAATTTTCTGTACAGGTTCCGGAAGTCTCGGAACCGAGGTGATGCAAAACTTTTCTTGATGTGTATGTATAAAAATGCAGTTGAAACACACATATAAGTAATGCATTCTGCAGAATTAAAGATTATGTGGAGAACTCAGAGTAGTGTTTAATAATGGAGGGGACAACTACAACACCCTGTCACATTAAAATACACTCCTGTTTGTGAAAAGTGAAACACTCAGATGCAGTGGCCTGCAACACGCCACAATAAGAGGACATCATTTAAATGGCAGAGTGGTGGCGTGCTTTTAGGCTCAACAGCACCCACTTCTGTGCGACAAAATAGGTCAGTGTTACACAATGCTCAGTCAGTGTGGAGCCGCCGTATGAAATGGAAACATTTAATTGAGTGCCACTATGCCTCACCGAAATCACAGGGTGGAATATCATTATGTTAGTGCATTCAAAAGGAGCAGGAGAATTCATTTCTGTCAGGCGGATGTGTCATTCTCTGACATTGCGGCTATACAGGGCATACTACTGTAACAGTGAGGTGTACATGGAACCAGTGAAGAGAAGAGGGCTGTACACAGCACTGACAGGGTACTGGACGACACTATGTGACCACAGTGCAAAATGACCGCAATCTTGTCTGCTTGGCCGTAATGGACAGGACAGCTTCGTTCAGAGTTGACGTGATGTTGGAGCACTGCAACAGGTGTGCATGTCTTCATCGACAGTTCGACGCCATCTACTGTGCGCTGGACTGGTGGCATACAAGCCATTCCATCGGCTTGCATTGACAGAACCCAGCAAAGCATTAGGAACGTGAACGACAACACCAGCATGCTGAGTGGCTAAATGTAGTGTTTTTGGACAAGTCCCATTTCAACTTGTCCTGCAGCATACATGTTTGATGCAGTCAGGCAGACTGTATTGTCGAGCGGCGTAGTGGACAAATGCCAGGTGTGATGGTTTGAAGTGCCATTGCCTATAACAGGTGATCTCACTTCCTACTTCTTGAGGGCAATCTGAACAGCTACTTCAACATCATGGAAGTAACCAACCTTTTGCACTCCAAGCATCCTTTATTAATGCATGATCACACGAAACATAGCAGAGCATTCACAAACAACAACAAGAGTCCACACCGGTTCCAAACCTCACTGACTAAAGATAGAGTACTCCTTGTTCCAGAGTCATGGGTAGTTGATGATCTCCACAAAGTGTTTAATGCCATTCAGCATTTGAAGAAAGAAAAGGCACCAGGAGAGGACTTTTTTTTCCCTCGATGTGAATGATGGAGGAAAAGTAATACAAATGGGACTTTCGAATTTGTTCATTGAATGTGTGCAATGGATGACAGTTCCCCAAAACTGCTACATAGCTGTAACTACTGTGCTATGCAAGAAAGGAGACAGACAAGGCATGAAACTGTAGAGACCTGCCAGCCTCCTCTCTGTAATGTACCTACGTTTATCAAAATCATCATCAACAGCTAGCTTTAGGGGTGGATTTAAAGTGTGGACCTGTAGAACTGTTGTAAGTCTTGAACAAAATTATAAGATGGAGAGATGACTTAGTTACCAATTTAAGATTTCAGATTTTGAGATAGCTTTTGGCTTGTTTCAGCAGAATCTGTACTAACTTTCTCAGAGAAACAGAGCATTTATTCAGCCAATATGAAGTGTGAATTGTAATTTATTAGTGCCAGAACATAAATAATGTAAATCAAGTCAAACATTTTAGTAAAGTTTCAGCTGAAACGGAGAACTGTTACTAGTAACAGTATCCTAATAATAATGCAGTTTTGTCATAGAAAAAAAAATTGTTACTGAGTTACAGCTAGCTCACATTGTCTATTTACCCTCCATGAATTCTTGTACCAGATAGTAAAACGTTCTTTACAAAATCTTGTGGAGCCTTATTTTTAGATGACCTAGCTTCATGTTATGTTTTTTTCCTATTAGCTGATTGTATATTTTCGTCCTCATATGCCATGGTGACAGTGCATACAATTTCTATTGGTGTGTGGAAACTATAAAATTCTCTTTATTTCTTATGTTTAAGTGTGCCTAAAATGATTCTTCTCGTATAGTTTTTGTCTCCTGTATAATGATATTATAATTTTGCTAATGTATAGGGAGGGAATGGTTTGGATTTGTATTTTTCAAAATAATGAGTGACAAGTTTATTTTCATTGTGCTGTACACATGTAGCTGACAGTTTTCTTGTGCTCCTTCAGAACACCATACCTAATTAATGATGATTCAAAATAACTATCATATTTGCAAACTGAAAACTGTTTAATTTATTTGATAGAATGTAAAAGTATATAGTCCAGATTAACTTCTTGTTCAGATTTAATTCAAGGAATCTGATCATATCAATTTTTCCCATAAGCTGATTGTTATGCTATATTTTAAGCTCTACACATTTTGAATGTGTGGTTTTCAAATGTACTGTGTTGGTTTCTGCAATACTCAACTTCAACACATTTAACTGGAACCAGTTTTCTAGTGTTTTGAGTGTGCTCACAGTAGAGCTTAGAATATTTTCTGCATTATCAGCTTCTATTAAAAGAAAAGTATTGTCTTCAAAGAGAACTAATTGGCAATTTATATGTATCAGTAAGTAATTTACATAGAACGGAAAAAAACATTGGCTGTAGAATGGAACCTTGTGGCACACCTTTTGACACTGTATTCCATGAAGAATAATAGCCTAATTTATTGAATTTGAAGTGACAGTTACCCTTTAATTTTTGTGCTGCAGGTGTAATATAAGCCATAGAGTTGTCCTTAATCCTATATTTATCTGATTTATAGAACATGGTAAAGATGACACATTGAGTTGCAGACAGCCACAGTGAAAAGACTGTTACACATTTAGCTTTCTTCCAAAGCCTCCCCCAGTACAGAAAAACCAGACTGCTGGTCCGAGTTGCCAGAGATGGCGGTCTTATATGTGTGGTGTTTGCGTGAGGTGTGTGTGTGTGTGTGTGTGTGTGTGTGTGTGTGTGTGTGTGTGTGTGTGTGTTCTCTGAAGAAGACTTTGGCCAAATGCTAAATGTGTAACAGTCTTTTCATTGTGGCTGTCTGCAGCTCAGTGCATCATCTATATGTTGAATAGCAATCTATCCTTTCCAATCATTGTTGATATTCCAACCTGGAGCTTCCACTGTTTAATTTATAGGTAAGCAAGAGTCAGTGGCTTTTGTAAGATCTCATCTAATCCTTTGCTTATCTTCAAACAATGGAGTGTAATGTACTGTGTGTATTATTCTGCACATTCAAAATTCTATTCTTCCAATCAGTCAAAAGTGCTGGAGTAAGTAGCTACAACCCCGATTCAAAATTTTGCTTATCCTTTCAGTTAAACTGTTCACTGCACCCAGTGTGGTTTTTTTTCTTGTTAGGACCTAAATTGGTTACTTGACTGCTTTTTACAATAAAATTTTGAATCTGGGTTGTAGCTACTTTCTCCATCACTTTTGACAGGATTGGAAGAATAGAATTTTGAATGTACAGAATAATACATACAGTACATAATTATTCAGCTTCCATTAGACTTCATCTGGATAGTGAGAAATTCCAAATTGGAAAAGCAGTCAGGCAAAGAGATTTTGTATCGCCAATACTATTCGCAGAAATCTTTGTGGAAGTTTTCAGATCCTTGGACTGGAGGGACAAAGAAGCAATGTTTATTATTGGGAACTCCCCTTCATTTGGCTGGTGACACTGTACTGTTTGTCTCTAGTGCAGATTAACTTCAACAGTGAACAGATGGACTTGTTCATACTTTCTGTAACACATCATACTCTAAAAGAAAGCCTTCAGAGATGTCAAATAAGTCAAGTTGTATGGTAATAGGCAGAAGCAGCCACTGCAGGCATTTGTGAAAATCCCGGCGGGGTCAGGGATTTTCTCTGCCTCGTGATGGCTGGGTGTTGTGTGCTGTCCTTAGGTTAGTTAGGTTTAAGTAGTTCTAAGTTCTAGGGGACTGATGACCATAGATGTTAAGTCCCATAGTGCTCAGAGCCATTTGTGAAAAATACACTAACTACAGATAGTGACTATTGAGCATCTACACAAACTGAGAAATGTGGAAATTCTCCTTAATTACTTTATACAAGTCGATGTATCTCGGTTGCGATCCTCGTCAGTCGCAGGATTTATATCTGTAAATTATTGCTTCTTTCATCTGCAGCAATGACTGTTAATGTGCAAAATGTCGAGTTGCACTGTAGTCTGCCCATAATTGGCTGATTGAAGAAGTTACAGGGCTGGAGGAAAGCAATGGAGTACCAACTCCAGTAGGACCACAGTTAGTAAAGCACTCTGTTTGTTTAGACAAGCTCTTAGTGTGATCACAGCTTTAGCTTTTGCTTTAGGTATTAGAATGAAACAGCTACTTTTTTGGGGGGTGGTGGGGGGTGGTGGTGGAGGGGGCGGAGGGGGGGGGGGGGAAGAGAGTCCAACACTGCTCCCCTTATGCTACTCAGCTACTGTTATTGTGTAATACTTCAAACAAAGGTAAATGTAACATTTCGTAGACCGCTATCAGTTGTCTATATATTGAAAAACTCATGCTATGTTTATATGTATATAAAATTTGCATCTTGGGGTGTAGTTATTTTGATAACAACTGAATCAACAGGAAAAAAATAAATAAGAGTAAAATTGACCTGTAGCTGTGTTGTAAACAAAGTAGAGTTCTCAAAACCAAGTTTCTTATATTTCTGAAAGAGAAGGTCTACAACCAGTGTGTACTGACACTTTTGGCTTATTGTGATGAGGCTTGGATTTTGAAACTGAGGGAAAACAGTATGAAAAGGATAATTGCTCTGAATCTGGCCTCAGCATCCAGAGACCGTAGTCATGTTTGTGTGCGTGTGTTTTTTGTCTATTTCCGATGAAGGTCCTGTTGGTCAAAAGCTTACTTTCTGACGACAGTCTTTTTGTTGTGCCTATCTGTGACTCAGCATCTCCGCTACTATCCTTTTCATAATGTTGCCGTATTCCATCCTGGATTTTCCACTATTTGAAACTGAGGGAGACATATTTTGGGAATGACTGGGAGAGCCAGTAAAGCAAACGAATGGGTCAGGGAGGAAACTTAATCTGATGGCAATGAAAATGACGTGTAGGTAAGTGGGATATTTAGACAGGAGAGGCTAGGTCACAGGGGAAGACTGAGATGACAGCTTAATGGAAGGCGCAACAGGAGCAACTGAAATCACTCAACAGAGGAAAGTCCACTGGACCTGACGGGATACCAATTCGATTCTACACAGAGTACACGAAAGAACTTGCCCCCCTTCTAACAGCCGTGTACCGCAAGTCTCTAGAGGAATGGAAGGTTCCAAATGATTGGAAAAGAGCACAGGTAGTTCCAGTTTTCAAGAAGGGTCATCAAGCAGATGCTCAAAACTATAGATCTGTATCTCTGACATCGATCTGTTGTAGAATTTTAGAACATGTTTATTGCTCACGTATCATGTAATTTCTGGAAACCCAGAATCTACTCTGTAGGAATCAACATGGATTCCGGAAATAGCGATCGTGTGAGACCCAACTCTATTTGTTCATGAGACCCAGAAAATATTAGATACAGACTTCCAGGTAGATGCCATTTTCCTTGACTTCTGCAAGGCGTTCGATACAGTTCCACCCTGTCGCCTGATAAACAGAGTAAGAGCCTACGGAATATCAGACCAGCTGTGTTACTGGATTGAAGAGTTTTTGGCAAACAGAACACAGCATGTTGTTCTCAATGGAGAGACGTCTACAGACGTTAAAGTAACCTCTGGTCTGCCACAGGGGAGTGTTATGGGACCATTGATTTTCACAATATATATAAATGACCTAGTAGATAGTGTCGGAAGTTCCATGCGGCTTTTCGCAGATGATGCTGTAGTGTACAGAGAAGTTGCAGCATTAGAAAATTGCAGCGAAATGCAGGAAGATCTGCAGTGTCTAGGCACTTGGTGCAAGAAGTGGCAACTGACCCTTAACATAGACAAATGTAATGTATTGCGAATACATAGAATGAAGGATCCTTTATTGTATGATTATATGATAGCGGAACAAACACTGGTAGCAATTATTTCTGTAAAATATCTGGGAGTATCCGTACGGAACGATTTGAAGTGGAATGATCGTATAAAATTAATTGTTGGTAAGGTGGATGCCAGGTTGAGATTCATTGGGAGTGTCCTTAGAAAATGTAATCGATCAACAAAGGAGGTGGCTTACAAAACACTCGTTCGACCTATACTTGAGTATTGCTCATCAGTGTGGGATCCGTACCAGGTCGGGTTGACAGAGGAGATAGAGAAGATCCAAAGAAGAGTGGCGCGTTTCGTCACAGGGTTATTTGGTAAGCGTGATAGCGTTACGGAGATGTTTAACAAACTCAAGTGGCAGACTCTGCAAGAGAGGCGCTCTACATCACAGTGTAGCTTGCTGTACAGGTTTTGAGAGGGTGTGTTTCTGGATGAGATATTGAATATATTGCTTCCCCCTACTTATACCTCCCGAGGAGGTCACGAATGTAAAATTAGAGAGATTCGAGCACGCATGGAGGCTTTCCGACAGTCGTTCTTCCCGTGAACCATACGCGACTGGAACAGGAAAGGGAGGCAATGACAGTGGCACGTAAAGTGCCCTCCGCCACACACCGTTGGGTGGCTTGCGGAGTATAAATGTAGATGTAGATGTAGAAGGCGTACAGCTGGGGGCTGTGACAAATGGGACAGTCTGGAGAAAGCCTTCACCCAGACCGTGTATCGGTTGGTGGGGACTGCTCCAAGTGACAATAGTAGAACCAGCAGGAGACGGTGGCAGGCATGCACAGGTTCGTAATTCAGTTAAAGTGGTGCAATTGTGCCAGTGTTTGAAGCTCAGAAGCTAGGGGTTTGTGCAGGAAAATAAACAACAAAAAGCAGTAGATTATTAATGGTAATTGATGCACACATTAGTAAAAATACTGTGCTATATTTCTCCAGCAACTTCAATGCTTTGTTCAAGTTCTGAGTGATATCGCTGTGTGCGATGTAATGATAAAATTACAATAAGCCATCATTTTTATCACCAGAGACCATTCATACATACATAAAGAGAATTTGTGTCACAATACTTTTTTAACTTGTCCACTGTGTTGCAATCGTGAAGCCTCAAGACAGAGGATGGCATATGCCTGCACTTTTATAGGTGAGAACGTTCACAACTTTTTCATGTGGCCTTCTGAATAATGAGTCTCCTCTGCTCTTTACCCTTATGTCTGTTACGTTTTGCTGGTTCTCCAATCCATATTTTGATCCTAGACTATTACCACAGATTCTCTACTATATTTGAGGAATTTTTACTACACTTGTCCTCTAACACATGCTGTTCTGCTCCAGTTAACACTAATATTCATATTAAACAGCCTTTACCTTTACAACTATATAGAAAGATGGTAGTATTCTGCATATAGTTGCATAAATGCATAATTTGAAGAGTTAGGAAAAAAATAGCAGGTGAGTGTTCGGTTGAGTGATGAAAGGATGAGAAGTAATTCCTGTAGTTATCAGTAGTAAGCCTGCAGTTATTTATTCATCTTGAGATCACTTTAATATATGGAGAAACGTAAGTAGTATTTACAGACCCTGAAACTAGTCACAGACAATGAAATATTAACAAATAAAATAAAAACAATAAAATGTAGCTGTAGAGCTGTTGTGTAAAGGGAAAGTGTATACAGACAGGTAAATTTATACAGATGTATTTGATGAGGATGCGACAGACAGATGATCGTAGCCTCGTAGCGAGAACCTCGTACTTGAAATGGTTTAGGCAACCCTAAATCAGGATATTCATCCCCCATCTTGAATCTAGGACCAGTATCTTAACAAATACATCTCTTCTTTTGGTTTATACGTAGTGTACAATACTCCATTGTTTGTTTATAGAGAGTGATTAATTGTTAACGCAACTGCTTTCGCAGCATACAGCCGGCTAGGGCCGTGCCAGCTTCTGTGCCCGAAGTGTGGGTGACAGTGAATATAGCATGGTTTGTTACATATGTTATTTCCAACAGACGTAACATAAAAATCAAAAAAGGGAAGGAAATTACTCACATATATTAAGCAAGGAGATGGGAACTGCTTCCCTTCATTGTTCAAGTATTTCTGACACCTGCTTAGGAAGTTGTTTATTATACTCTGCATTCCCTCTGGAAAATGGCAGCAATTTTTTAATGAACATTACTTTTAAGTTCGTCTAAAGTGTGTGGATTTGATTTGTACGCTTTTTCCTGTAATGCCCCCATAGATAAAAATGACAAGGTATTAAATTGGGAGAGCGAGGAGGCCATATGTTTTTGTGATAACTCTATCTTAAAACATGTCATGGATCTCCTGTAGTAAGAAGTTGGCAGTGTACTCCATCACAGAGTCCTAATGAAAGCTCGCAAAAGCACATTTTCTGGTAGTCAATTGAAAAAAAGAAAGAAAAGAAAAGAAAAAAAATGCTCCACAATGTTTTACACATTTTGCTCACTGTTAATTGATCCCTGAAAAAAAAAAAAAATAGGGTCCACTACTCTTTCACTGCTAATAGTGCGCCACACTCCTATTTTTTGATCATCCAGGGGTTCATTGTGTATTACGTTAGGCTTTTCAGAACTCCAGTAACAGTTATTTTGTGAATTAATGTATCCACTTTGATGGAGCCATAATATTTCAGAAAAGAAAGTTAGGTGAGGGTCGATTTCTTCATCATGCAACCTATTCAAAGTCCATTCAAAAAACTGCAACCTTTTTTCAGGGTCATGTAGTTTAAGTTAGTGCACTGCAGTTACATTATAGTGTTGTAACTTTAGTAACTTTTTAGCCATTTGAACAGAGCCATACCAAATTCCTATTTCGTGAGAAAGATGTCAAACTGATTTTCTAGGAGACCTTTCCAGAGCATGCTTAATGTTATCCAGAATTTATTATGTAAGTGTAGTAGGGGACTGTGTATATTTCCTGTCAAGAACACTCCCTGTTTCATGAAATTTATAAATCAGTCAATGAACTGCACTCCTATTAGGACCTTCAACAGTAGGAAATTCCTCTCGAAATAATCTCCTTACTGCACGTACTG
The DNA here is from genome assembly GCF_021461395.2 of Schistocerca americana. Classification (NCBI taxonomy): domain Eukaryota; kingdom Metazoa; phylum Arthropoda; class Insecta; order Orthoptera; family Acrididae; genus Schistocerca; species Schistocerca americana. The sequence goes on along the minus strand of NC_060119.1, from coordinate 1,126,117,167 downwards.
ATTCTGTATGCATGTACGAATTGTACATAAATACCCTCTTAGTGAATAGAATACTTGTATTTCACTTGAAACACTTTCATTCAGTACTCTGTTTTGTTACCTAACAAATATGTGCAAGATTTCTACATAAATGAAAGCCTTGCAGTGAAGGGGAAATGTACTCTCCACCAGTGCCGCCACTGGCTGGCTGCTGACAGGGTAACAAATTCCCCGCCGGGTGGTTGCATTAAGGATTGACCACCCCATACTTGGAGAGACTCGGTGGTTGTCGATGTACTAAACATAAGCAGTCAGCAGTCTATCTGTGCCAGCTGATGTGTAATTCGAGACATTCCACATTCCGGATGACTCTCCTTCATTTTGGGGTGGATGGAACACAGTGTGTGGATGAATGTATAAGAGATGAGCGGGCACAGTAACCTCTAAAGTTTGATAAAGTAAAAACTCGAAGTAAATCCAAAATTTTTACGAAATTCTGAATTTTAGCACAGTGAGCACTAGACAGATGTTTGTTAGTTCTACTGTAAGTGTTTAACCTTATGTATTTGTTGTGTGAAATATTTCAGAGCATCCAGATGCGCAAGGCAAGGAAGGTCATCCACTGAATGTTTTTATTCTGGGAGACTTTCCGCAAAAGGATGTCCCGTTCCACGAAGAAGAAGTTGTTGCTCTCAGAGGAGGTTGCATCTCTGAAAACGACAAAGGGACACTTGAACTTGTGTTTACAAGTGATAAACGGAACACCATTTTACGGGAAGATGTAAGTGTTTCATTGTGTATATCACTATAATTACAAAATATTTTAATAATTCTGGACAGTAGTGACCAAAGACAAGTAAAGAGTTGACTGCTTTACTGATCGATAATATTGCTGTCAATTATTAACATTTTACTTCCCTCCTATCTGGACCTCCAAAAACAGTTAAAACAAATTTTAAAAGTGCTTATTCATTGCGTAGGAAGCTACAAACGTAGTCCCCAATCTCCAGTTACAAACCCTCAGTTCATTACCAAATGTTAATAAAAATGTGAATACCTATTAGACAGATAATGAACTGTGTAAACAGTCCAGCATCAAAGCATCAAACTTAAGAAGAAGCTTCTCAAAGGTGTATACACACTCGATAGTAGTAGGACATTAAGGAAAAAATATTTTTTCATATTTTCACATGGAATAGTTCTGGTGGAAAAAAAAAAAAAAAAAGCCCGTAAAGGTTGTCTGGAAACAAATACTTGTTGATATATGCATCAGTGTACTTTTGTTGAAAATGGTGTGTACTTGGTAGTGTTGGCTGTCTTCGTATTGATATTGATGTCGATTGCTCATTTCCATTTGGTTGTGTTTGCTTTTGTACTTACTCTTCTGACTGTGATGCTGTTGTCAGATATACACCGATAAGCCAAAACATAATGACCACTGTCCGCCGCGACATTTTATGAAGCCTGGTAGCGTTGTGGGCACGTGATGTGGCAGCAGAAGTGTGTAAGTGGAGCAGACAGGATGGGGGATCGCCCTAACGAAGGTACGAGCTGCAAATGGGGAAATCCATTGAGATTAAGTGACCTTGACAAAGGGCAGATTATTATTATGCAGAGCCTGTGAACAAATCTCTCGAAAACGGCAAAGCTGGTCAAATGTTCACGGACTACTGTTGTGAGCATCTAAGGAAAGAGGTGGAAGGACAGTGAAACTACCATTAGATAGATACGTCATGTTAGGCAGTGTCTTAACACTCCCATTGAAATTGTATGAAGTTGTCGGCTGTGAACTTAGAGGACTCACCTTGCTTAAGTAGGATTTGACATTCTTGCTGATTTGTTTCACTGTGGTAATGCCGACCTGTTAAGTGATATAAAGGAAACCAAATCATATCTTTTATTCTGATTCACTGTATAACTTAAGCCACTTGATGGTTGTGAATATTCTTAGTGTTCACTATGCATGCTAATTTCTCTTAATATGTCAACTTCCGTTGGATTTTGCATAGAGTTATTTTTGATGCTGTGACAACTACTTGTCTTACCATTTGTGATATTGCCTAGGCTGTATATATGCATAGCATTATATTTCATAGCTTAGTGTGTGACATTTCACATGAAATGAAGATTGGTACTCATGTATGCTAGGCAGTTCTTCATCTAAAAATTTCAATGGAGCTCTTGATGGTACACCATCTAGTACTGATCTTTTTAATGAATTTACATGTTCATTTGTAAATCTATGATGTTAAATTATTTTTATGACATAACAAATATGCACACATGTTTAGTCTGTTGTGCTGGATGTACACAAAGATTTCATTTAATTCCAATACTTTCATTTTTAAGCTTAAGTGGTATTATGATTACCTATCACTTCCTGTAAGATTGATATGTACATCCTTATATTACTACATTTATACCCTTTTATTATGCAGGAGCCTGAGGGTGGCAAAATGAATTGCTGAAACTGGTCGCTTTTAGAATAAAATAAAATATCCTAAAGCGTACGGTTGATGGTAAAGTTTATTGACATTGAAAAGTACGTACCAGCCATGTCCCCTGGCTGTGATGGACCAACAGAGATTCTATACACATTGATTTGAGGTTCTTCTGGCATCTAAACAAAATTCTTGATTCCATGGACTGTGAACGAAGTGAAATGGAGGTCTGTTATTCTATCTGGGTGATGGCAGACATGATATTCTGCTATAGTTTGGCCAATGACATTAATCAACAGGAATGTCTCACATATGCTGAATTACTTTCTGAATGTAGCTTTCCACTTGGGGAAAAAATTGAGCATATTATTCCAGCAACTTGTGGGCATGGAGTCATGTGAAGCAAGTGCAAGGAATCGCAGTACACATCACTCAGCTGACACACTGAGTGTGAAGTAGCACGTGTCGCACGAGTAATATATAATCCTGAAACAAATGTGCAATGTATTGGAGCTCTTGTATTGTCAATTATGAACAATGAGTTAAATTATCTGTGTGACTTAAACGGCAAGCAATTTCTTACCAAATGACTATGTCAGATTACAGATTACAGTTCTGCCAATGGATTTTAAGACAAAACTCTGGACCCAGAGTTGTATGGGTTTCCTCAGGATCAGATGGGTGATCACCTAGTCAGGGAGTTGATCTCACAGTCAACTCTGGAAATGGGGTACCGAGCCCTGACCTATGAATGCACTTTTGACACAGGCAGTCTATTGAAGTTGGAATAGGAAATAATAGGCTACCACTACCTCCAACAAGCCATGTGTCATCAAGGAGTTCACAGCTGTGTGGCAGTTCTTCAATCCGTCTCAAAGGGAGTCCATGATGTTGTAGCTGATCTGTTTTTGACACACTCACCTGTCCTGTGGCTTCATCCTGGGTATCAAGTCCCCTCACTCCTCCCACCCTCCTTCCTCCCTGCTACATCAGTGTAGTAATACTGTGGTGCTCTGTTGACAGCTGCTCATATCCAAGTGGAGTGCTGTCTTCTAACAGCACTCTGACGAATGCAGGCTTTAGGTCTACTTATCGTTGATACTGACCAACAATGAGTGAGCAGTTGTATGCTTTCACTGAGAGAGTGGCTTTTATTCCTGACTTTAATATTCTGATTTCCCGGATTCGGGTGGGGACAGTTGTTCGAGTAGTGTCGCCTGCTGCACACGGACCCCCACGGAGACCTGTGACCATGGTCTACTCTGCCTGTGAGACCAATCTTCCTCCTATCTTGTTTTATCATCATCATCATCTGTGTCTTTCTGATCATGTCTACACTCTTAGTGCCTTCCCCTGTTACTTATCTCAGCATCTCCGGTTTTGAGAGTGGTGTTTATTACATCACTGTTTCATCCTTGCATCATTGAATTGGGTGATCAGACAGGAGGGAGAAAGGAGGGGGGACTGCCTGCTTCCTGACCTTACGAGCCGGACCAACTGACAGTTACTTTATATGAGATGCATTAAAAAAGTGTCGAACCTTTCTTCTGCAGAAATACATTGATTGATTTGGACGTACAGAACCCTAATCGCCTTCAAAGTATTCTCCACGTTAATGCACACACTTTACCCAGCCCTCCTGCTATTGTTAAAACACTTCTGAAACTTATCTTTTGGAATGAAAATCAGTTAGGCTGTCGCATTCCACATGATGTCTTCTCTTGACTCATAATGTGTTCCTTTAAGTAGTATTTTCAGCTTGAGAAATAGCCAAAAGTCACGCAGAACCAGAGCAGAGGAGTAAGGAGCCTGACTACCTGTAGGAATATTGTGTATGGTAACAAGACTCTGTCAGAAGCACAGAATGGGTGAGTGCATCATCACAGTAGAGTTGCAAAGTTTTCGGCGCCCATGGATCTGGTCGTTTATGCCACACCAGATTACAAAGGCAATGAAGGATCTCCGTATAGAATTCCTTTTGTGATGATTTCACATAGTGGTGTGCCCATGAGAATAGAAGAAAACCGTCAATGTGGGCTTTGCAGTGGAACTGACAGCTGGATTACGTATCTTCTCCTCGATAGCGCTAGTGTCGATCACTGCAAAGCTGAAAATCTGAGTGGTTGTGGGACAGCGTTTGTTCATTGGTGTACATGATACTATTTTAGATGGCAGTAACACACACATTTTATTCCTTGCAAAGTTCACTTTTTGAGTACGGTGACCAGTTTTTACATTATGAACAATTATTAATGCAATTATCCAGGCCAGCATTCACAATCACAGTGGGAAGTTTTCTATTGTGGCGCAAACTACTAGTTTACTTTTATCTAAAAATGACACAGTCACATTTAGCACAATCTTGTGGCACTTTGTTAACTGTGATTATACTTCAGTGCCTCATTTAAGACAGTTAATCAGACAAATCACTGAGTATAACAGTAGTTAACGGTATTTACTAATCGCATCACAGTTCAATTAAGAAAGCCCCTTACTTTAGATTACAGGTATTGCAATTACATATTAAAATTCTTAATAATAGATCACAGTGTTTGCTAATTGCATCACACTTCAGTTGAAAAAGTTATCACTTGAAAGTAATTGCATATTAAAATTCTTGAGTTTAACAGTTGTTGGTGTGCATATTTTCTCATATAGAGTGTTCACATTTGTAGTGTGAGTCAGCAACACATGCACGTCTAACATAGATGATACTCGGCTACTGTCAAACTGCAGAATGACTACTTTGGGTGACATCTGACTGCTTATAGTTGGGCGTAAGACTATACTGTTATTTTGAAAAGTAATGCTTTGACATATTGCTGGGTTAAAATTACTGTTTTTGATGAAGTACAAGAACTAAAGTGGCTTTGACTCACACCAATTTTTGCTGGTTACAAAATTGTGAAAATACATGGACGCTCTTGTTTCTTCTGCGTTGTGAATCCCCTTCTTTAAATGAAAAAGCTAGTGCCATATTGCAATCAAAGTACATTACATGAAGTTCTTAATTAGTGAGTTCATCAATTAATGCCGTATGTTATATTGTACGGAAAAATTAATGCTCTGAAAGTATATAGTTGAAGCTCAGTATCTAACAGTAGTTTCGATGAAATCTGCTATGGAACTTGGCCTTGGCTCTGAACTTCAGTTTTCGCTAATTTAAAATACTTTACAGGAATCGTGGAATACTTACCTTTCTAATGGTCTAGCCACTTTTCACAAATTTACTGATTTGGCTCTCAAAGTTGTATATGTCTCTAACTATAGTGTTAACTTCAGTTAACTGTAATTTTTAATTAATAATGCCCTAATGAAAACTAATTACACTAATTGAATCAGAACACTTGAAACAATAATCTGAGTAATAAAACAATGGAAAATCCAGGATAGAATGTAACAGTACAATGAAAAGGAAAGTTGCCACTCACTGTATAGTGGAGATGCTGAGTTACGGATAGGCACAACAAAAAGACTGTCACTAATAAAGCTTTTGACCAGTAAGACCTTAGTCAACAATAGAACACACACACACACACACACACACACTCATGCACCCGCACCTCACACTCACGCAAATGCAACTCACCCACACATGACTGCAGTCTCAGTTGCCTGATACTGCAGTCATGTATGTGTGAATTGACATTTGTGTGTGTGTGTGTGTGTGTGTGTGTGTGTGTGTGTGTGTTTGTGTGTTTGTGTGTGTGTGTGTGTGTGTGTGTGTGTGTGTGTGGTTTGTTGTCTGTTGTTGATGAAGGCCTTACTGGCCGTAAGCTTTACTTGTGACTACCCAGCATCTCTCCACTATATGGTGAGTGACAACTTTCCTTTTCATTACATTGTAACCTGAATAATAGATTTGAACAAAGTTTGGTCTTAAAAAGTATTTAAAATTTCAAGTAAATGCTACTTGTCAATACGTAAATGTATCAAAAATATGAAATCAGGCTAAACAGTTTGGTTATTTATGGGAGTAAAAAAATGTAACAGATGGGAAGGATCCACCTGCTTTTCCACTGTCTGGTGTTGTTGCATTGCTGTAGGTTCCCCCTCCCCCCCTCCCCTCTTACATCTCAGTTTCTGGATCATACACAGAAACCCTCATCTCAACACTTGTGAGCATGGTATTAAGAAATATGAGGTTACTATTTTCATTGTCCAGCATGTCCTGTGTGATTTCCAGATGGCACTGCTTGAGCTCCGTTGTCAGCAGTTCCGGTACGAATTTTGTGGGCCTCTCCTTGTTCACAAAATGTCCTCAAGGTCGAATGTACCGATCCAATGCTTACCCCTATATTCTTCACAAGTTCTCATACTGTGATATGACTTTCTTCCAAAACATTTGGCATAATTTTATGCAATATTGCTGCTCAGTATTTTGCATCATTATACAGCTTACTGGTATCTGAGTAGTGTTTACGACATCCTTACGTATATGTCGACTGCCAGCAACTAATGCTGGTAGGAAAACAATTTGTGACTGTCCACATCAGTCCCCCACCACATCACTGCAGAAAGTCTCCCACATAACTGGTTTATGTGGGAAAGAAGAAGGTTGGATACTTTTCGATCACTCATTGTATCTCATTCAGTACTCTAACCCCGAGAAGTGTTATTGCCCAAAATACCTTGATTCTACTATTACTGTACACTATAGCGAAATCACCAAATGACAGATACCATTAGCTGACAACACTATGTGTTAGAGCTGGTTTTGTGAATGAGAGTTGCGGTTCATCACATGCCTATGGTGCACAAGAAGCACCAGGAATGATGAAGCTTAAGACAGTCTGAAGCATGGGTATTTACAGCTCATAGAAATTCAATAATGAATCACAATTCCTTAATAAAGCAAATCTGAATACATCTGCAATCCCAGAAAAATGAAGTGCATCCAATGAAACAATAATGTTTTCAATAGCTTAAAAAATACGAAACTTAATATTTTGCAGCGACTGAATGTTTTCGCCACCTTTCTAACACTAATATTTTACTAGCACAATGAGTTTCATCAGCATGCTTCCATCTTCACGTGCGTTTACAGTTACTTTCGCAGTGTCATTATATGAAGTGAGGTTAGTTTCTTTTGCTGTTTGTGCCAGTGAGGTGGTTGTTGTTATTGTTGCTGGTCTTTGGTCCGAAGACTGGTTTGATCCATCTCCATGCTACTCTATCCTGTGCAAGCCGCATCATCTCTAAGTAACTACTGCAACCTACATCCTTCTGAATTTGCTTACTGTATTCATCTCTTGGTCTCTCTCTATGATTTTTACCCCTCATGCTTCCCTGATGTACCAAATTGGTGATCCCTTGATGTCTCATAATGTGTCCTATAAACTGATCCCTTCTTCTAATAAGATTGTGCCACAAATCCCCCCCCCCCCCCCCCCCCCCCCATTTCTATTCAGTACCTCCTCATCAATTACGTGATGTACCCATCTAATGTTCAGCTTTCTCCTGTAGCACCAACTTTCAAAAGCTTCTATTTTCTTCTTGTATCAACTGTTTATCTTCCATGTTACAGTTCCATACATGGCTACATTCCATTCCAATATTTTCAGAAAAGACTTCTCAAATCTATATGCAATGCTAACAAATTTCTCTTCCTTACCATTGTCAGTCTACATTTTACATCCTCTCTACTTTGACCATCATCAGTTATTTTGCTGTCCAAATAGCAAAACTCATCTACTACCTTAAGTGTCTCTTTTCCTAGCCTAATTCCCTCAGCATTACCTGATTCAATTAGATGTCATTCCAGTATCCTTATATGGCTTTTGTTGCTGTTCGTATTATATCCTCCATCAAGACACTGTCCATTCCGCTCAACTGCTCTTCTGAGTGCTTTGCTGTCTCTGACAGAATTACATTGTCTTTGGCAAACCTCAGAGTTTTTATTTCTTCCCCGTGGACTTCAATTCCTATTCCAAATTTTTCTTTGATTTCCTTTACTGCTTGCTCAATGTACAGCTTGAATAATATGGAGGACAGGCTACAACCCTGTCTCACTCTCTTCTCCACTGCTGCTTCTGTTTCATATCCCTCATTCTTATAGCTGCTTACTCTAGCTCTACAAATGCTATAAATGTAGGTTTGCCCTTCCTTAACCTTTCTTCTAAGAAAAGTCATAAGGTCAGTATTGTTTTGCATGCTCCTACATATCTCCGGAATCCAAACTGATCTTCGCCGAGGTTGGCTTCTACCATCTTTTCCATTCTTCTGTAAAGAATTTGTGTTAATAATTTGCAGCCATGACGTATTAAAATGATAGTTCAGTAATTTTCACATCTGTAATCATCTGCTTTCTTTGAAATTGGAATTATTACATTATTCTTGAGGTCTGAGGATATTTCATCTGTCTCATACATCTAGCACATCTGATGGAAGTGTTTTGTCCTGGCTTGGCTCTCCCAAGGCTATCAGTAGTTCTGACACAATGTCATCTACTCCTGGGGCATTGTTTCAACTTAGGTCTTCCAGTGCTCTGCCAAATTCTTCTCGCAGTATCTTATCTCCCATCTCCTCTTCATCTACGTCCTCTCCCATTTTTATAACATAACCTTCAAGTTAATCTCCCTTGTATATACCCTATATATACTGCTTCCATCTTTCAGCTTCCCCATCTTTGCTTTGGACTGGTTTTCCATTTGAGCTTGTGATATTCATACTGCTCCTTGTCTTTTCTCCTAAGGCCTCCGTAATTTTTCTGTAGGCGATATCTATCTTTCCCGTACTGACATATGATTCTAGCTCCATATATTTGACTTCTAGCCATTCCTGCTTAGCTATTTTGCACTTCCTGCAATGTCATTTTTTAGACGTTTGTATTCCCTTTCACCTGTGCTAAAGCAAGAACAAACATGATTTATGGAATAGAGTACTTTATAGAGCAACACACATAAGATCCAATGAAGTACAGGTTGTGCGTAGCACTGAACATATTGACTGGACATCAGTAATACGAGTTACAGGATAGGCCAAGCACTTGCTTCTGATCGCTTAAATAATACTGTTTGTTTTGTGGCTCACTAGAGCATGCCAGGGGCCGACCCAGTTGGCCTCTATAAGCTGGCCTATGCACTGTACGGATGTGCGATCTCTGAAATCGCGCACATTGTGAGTGAAGGTACACGACTCATCCTTTCTAGAGTTGAGAAAACCGCACACACACATAAAAGCACTAGGCACAGAAAAATGCATGGTACATACTGAAAAAAAAAACCACTGGTACCAAAAAAGCACTGGTACTGTGAAAGAAAGCATTGATCTCACAAGGCGCTGAGATTACGAGTCGCGGGAAACACCAGTGACAGTGCTGAAGTCCATTTCATCCTCTGACTACAGTGGCTGCTGCAGCGTGTGGTGGGCAATTACTGGCGATTAGGGACAGAAATGATGAGTTGGCAGGTTGGCATGCCGTCCTTCTTCTCATGACAAGCCACAGGGTAGGACTGGCGACGACGACTCATTAATGACACCCTCATCGAGGTCAGCGGTCAGTGCTGGAGGTGTCGGTGATAATGGCTGCACACATTCCGGCAATGAAGATGGCGGTGGCTGTGGCATCAGGTGCAGTGGAGGCTGCTCCGGCAACAGTAGTCGGCAAGAAGTAGGGGTGGAGGCAGCAACCCCAGACTGCGATCTGACGGGCAGCAACCCCTGCTGCAGCACAGACCAGACCGCCTGTGACAAGGTAACAGACATAAGCCACAGTGAAGACGGGTAGGTGGTGGGCCCTCCACAACAGACCCCGCCACGTGTGACCACAGTTGGTTGAAGTGACGGGGCGTCCACCTGTCAGGAGTACAGTTGGCGCACAGGTGCCGGCCCAGGCAACACCGATGACGGCAGGAACCCAGTTCAGCTGGCAGCTGAAACCACGAGCTCAGACATGCACAGCTGGCCGGAATCGTCACAGAACAGACCCGGTGTCGGACACAGCTGGTGGAGATCCCGTTGTTGCCGTCACACAGTCTCTCTGCCAGGCTCTTGTCCCCCACTAGAGCGAAACGGTATGAGCTCAAACAATGGTCTAAAGCAGCTTCAGGGGACATGCCAGACAAGTACTTCCACATCTGAGTTTTAAACATTCAAACCGTACGTTCAGCCTCACCATTATATTGAGGGTGAGAGGGAAGCTGGGAGACGGTGAACACCAGTAGCCTAACAAAAAAATGCAACTTCTCGAAGAACAAAATGTGGGCTGTTATTGGTAACCACGGCATATGGAAGCCCTCAATTGCAAATATCTTAGACAGAATGGCAATTGTGGTTGCTGCAGACATGGATGGACAATGCGCCACATATGGAAACTTGAAATAGATGTTTACTACAACGAGCCAATACTGATTTAGGAAGGGCCCAGCAAAATTGACACGTAGATGCTCCCACAGGGCCGCCTGTTGCTGAACACAGCGAGTACAACCAGCGATAAGATGCGTAATGTTCCCATCTGTGCCCTGCAAATACACATATAGATGGGCCGAAGCTTTAGTGCGAGAGGACCCCCAATGACCGACATGCAGAAGCCAGGGAGCAGGTCCTCTGCAGCTAATGTAAGAACCCTGTGAAACTCAGAAAGGCAGTGCTGGAGGGACATGTAATTATGTAAGGGATTCAAGGCACAGCCTGGAGGTTTTTCCAGCCAACTGTGTTGCACAAAAGAGAAGACCTGACAAAGTACAGGATCTGCGGTGGAAGCTGATGCTCTTATGGCACCAATGATGGGAAAACCATTGACCTTATTCTGATTCTCAGTTTCTAAATAGAAACAAAGCAACTCGTCCTCCCGAACGTCGTGTCTGGGACGATTGGAAGGCAAGATAAGGCATTGGCGTTTGGGTATTGAGCTGTCAGCCAGTAATGTATCTGATATTGATAACAGGAGGAAAGAGTCCACTGCTGTAAACAATATGCTGCCTTGTCCAGCAAGGAAGCTGAAGGGTGAAAAAGAGCAACCGAAGGCTTGTGATCCACGATTACTTGGAACTTAGAACCATACAAGGAGATGTGAAATTTCTCAGACTCGTCTTTGTGTTTGTGCACCAACACCGTGCCAAAACCCTGCTGAGAGACATCTGCAGCCAACACGAGATGCTGACATGGCTGAAAAGTGGCCGGACATGGGGCAGATTGAAACTTAGATTTGAACGAACACCCAGTCACAAGCTGGGGACCAGAAAAAAGGCACATTTTTACACATAAGCACTCGCAGAGACTGAGCAACAGTGGATGCGTCCGGCAAAAACTTACAGTTGCACACAACTTTACCTAGAAATGCCTGTAGCTCCTTAACGGAGGTCAGCCATGGCACAGCTGCAATTGCATCAACATGATGATGCAACAGCCTGACCTCTGTGTGAGAAGCCTTGAAACCCAAGTAGTCAATTGATAGCTGAAAAAATTGAGTTTTGGCAAGATTGCACCAGAGACTCACAGACTGTAGGAAAGAAAACAGTGATCAAAGGGTTCTAAGTTGGTCATCGGTGGAAGAACCAGAATCAACAGTATCACTGAGGTAAATATTGCATCCGGGCTTAGAGGCTGGTCAACTGTTCTAAAAAACACTGAAAAATTGTGAGCATGCTAGCAATGCCAGAAGGTGAGCTTTCATATTGGTATAGGTTGAATGGTGTATTGACAGTGAGAAGGCATTTAGTGACCTCATCCAAAGGAAGCTGGGGGTATGCTTCTGATAAATCAATCTCGGAAGAGTAGTAGCCACCTGATAATTTTGCGAGCAGCACATCAGTGCAGGACAAAGGGTATGTGTCTGTCACATACTGTGCATCAGTTGTGACACTGAAGTCGCTGCAGAGGCAATAAAAAAATGAGGGCAGGCGGACTCTCATGGTAACGTGGGCATGAAAACCAGTAGCACAACTGATCCCAGGGGAAAACAGAGATAAAAACTCAGAGCAGAGGGACTCCAGCTGCCGATACAGAACTTGATGTGACACTAAATTTACCTCATTGGCAATGGAAAATCTGAAAGTGTTTAACACGTCTAGTCCAGGTCTGCAGTATGAGAATGGTTCACAACAAGGAAGGTGAACAACAGATTTGTGAGAGATAGGATTGGAGAACTGACCTAGGATTGGAGTGTACTGTTTATTATAACTAATGAACTTCTGTGAAACCTGTGTGAGGGAAGGGGAGGCCACGTCCACATACGTTTGTGCATTTACTAAAGTCACTAAAGTCCATTTGAATTTTTGGTAGTTTATTAAACACACGCAAGTCAATAAACAATCTGTTTGGGGAGACAGTTGCTGTAGAGATACTGCTGTGTCCACCATGTTTGAAGAGGAGTTACGCACTGATGCAATGTGGCCTTTCTTTCACCACACACAGCCTAACACCTAAGGCATGCAACAAGCTCTTGCATTGCTGAGTCGAAGTTTGTGTTGCTGCAATGGCTTCCCTGTCATCCTGAACACTTGAAGCATGCCTGACACGGGTTGACCGAGCAACTTCTGATACCTCCCCCCAAGCCTCCCCACAAACAGCAATCTGATCGCCTGCGACCCGTGACACTTCGAAGGACTGTGCTGTATTGAGCAAGTCTGTAAGCATCGGATTCTCACATTGAAGTACTTTTTCATGGACTTCCCTATCTTGGGTCAGACGAATAATATAATTCACCATGTGGCCAGTGGAGGATTTGTGATGAGTACTAGTGACAAATTTACAATGATGGCTCAACCCAAGTAATTCTGCAGCTCAGGATTCGTAAGATTGGTTTGGGCATTTCTGACAATGGTAAAATTTTACACACGTCACAATGACGTAAGTTCTGTCAGAAAAATTTGTTGAGAGGAGCTTGCATATTTTATCAATTGATAATCTGGACAGTTCTTGCAAAGGCGCAAGTTGGCACAACAACTGATAAATGCACAGTAAAAGCCAGGAAGTGGATTGCATTCCCCTCACAAGAAACCTGGAAATAGTGTAACCGTGGCTTGTGGGAGTCCCAGTCTTCAGCTGATTCATCTAATGTTGGGAAGAGCGACAGTTGCACTGACGGGAGAGTAAGTGCGAACATGCAAATGGCACTTGATTGAGAGTGCTGTTGAGAGCCTGCTCTTGTTCTCTGAAAGCTTACTGCTTGGAAATCACACGTTAGAGTATTTCTTCCATCGATATGTTTGCCGAGTTCTTTGACAGCTCACCAGAATATGCCAGGAGGCCATCCCAGGTGGTCTCTATAAGTGGACCTGCGAACTGTGTGGATGCGCAATCTCTGAAATCAATTGGTTCATGAGTTAAGTTACATCCACATGCTTCATTAGATGCTTTTTATATTTTCTTTTTTTATCAATTAAATTCAATATCTCCTTTGCTATCCAACAATTTCCACCTATTTGATCCTCTGCTACTTTCACTATGTCATCTCTTAAAGCTGCCCATTCGGCTTATAATGTATTCCTTTCCCCTGTTGTAGTCAACTGTTGCCTAAATGCTCCCTCTGATACACTCAGCAACCATTGGTTCTTTCAACTTACCCATGTTGCACCTCCTTAATTTACCACCTTTTTGGAATTTTTTCAGTTTTAGTCTGCAGTTCATAATCAATAAATTGTGGTCGAGTCCACATCTGCCCCTGCAAATGTCCTGCAATTTAAAATCTTGTTCTGAAATCTCTGTCTTACCATTACATAATCAGTCTGAAACCCTCTGGTGTCTCCAGGTCTCTTCCATGTATACAACCTTCTTTCATGATTCTCATACCGTATTAGCTATGATTAAATTATGCTCTGTGCAAAATTCTACCAGACAGTTTCCTCTTTCATTCCATTTCCCCCAGTCCATATTCATGTACTATTTTTCCTACTCTTCCTTTTCCTATTATCTAACTCCAGTCCCCCATAACTATTAAATGTTTGTCTCCCTTAATTAACTAAATAATTTCTTTTATTTCATCATACATTTCTTCAGTCTCTTCATCGTCTGTGGAGCTAGTTGTTCCACTATGGTGGGTGTTGGATTCATGTGTATTTGGCTATGATGATGCATTCACTATGCTGTTCATGCTAGCTTACCCTCAAGTGGTACATGCCATTTAGGCGAATAGTCTTTCACACTCCTTGTTTAGTACAAGAAAAGATGATCATGACAGAGTAATATTAAGTATGGAGTAAGTCACGGAACAAATACTGCATGGGAGTGTTTGTTTTTGTATGTGCAGACATTAAATGAGGGGTGTGGAGCATGAGAAAACAGCAATGTGTGACAACAAATAAACCACTTCACCTGCTGTGGGCAGGGTCTTTTATGTTTTGGCATCATAGCTTGGTGGTGGCTTGATCGCCAAGGTGCAACCACACTCTCCAACAATGAAAACGAAAGAGAAGATGGTTTTGTGACAAGTAAAATATATTGTAATCTTGAATGTCATATTGAGCCTTTGAGATATGTGTAATATGAAAATTTGTGTTCTACTATAATTCACAAGTCACTCTAATGATCTGTACACTCATCCAAGGAAATACATGTTCGTAAAAGGAAAGTAGTGGGTGTGCTTTTTTGTAATGTTAGTAGTTATCTTCTTTTGGACCAATAACAGCTGCAGAACATGAAGTAGTCAAGCCTTTCCTTGGCTATATATGGAATCTCAGAGGTACTGATTAGCAGGACCTCTACTTCAAGAGAATTGACTATGGTGACCAGATTAAAAGAAAAAGGTAAATACGCTAGATACTACGTCAATTGACAGATCTCGTGAAGTGTTTTGACTCATCTTCAGTTACAAGGAGGGAGTCAGCAGCTACATAAAACCCTAAACCATTAAGAAGAACACTTCATTTGGCTTCCAGTGTACAGGACATGGAGCATTACAGCAAAAGGGAGCAAATAAAGAACTATAAATGTACAAAATCTTGAAATTCAATGAGTGATAAATTATAGTGTTGCTAAGAGCAACAGGGTTTCAACAAAAGGAAAAACTATAGGTGAATGGATGTAAGTATATTGTCAAAACTCAGCAATGATCTGTTAAGAAGAGAGCGAAAGGAAATATCTGAACAAATCACGAAACCTGAAGACAAACCAAACTTATTCAATTGTGGTACAGGTATTGCAGCAACTTCAATTAAATTTACGTGTCAAGTAAACAACATCGACAGATGAATAAAAGAATGTTTTAAAAATGACATAGTAATTTCTCAGTAGGTGCGGAAGAGAAGAATTTTTCGGCAGGTTCAGATAAGAAGATTTTGAATCCTGACATCGGTGGGTAGCTGAGAAATGTTGCAGGTATGCTGCTATACAACACAGTGCAGTCCACCTATCACTGTGTTTCATACATTGGTTGCGCCAGGCGGGGCAAATCATTGCAGTATATCACCATGTACATGCGGTTGCACAGGCTACACGACGAGAGAGTGCAGTTCATCGGAAAGAGTAAACTGTTGAGAAAATACAGAAATCCACTTTGAAAACTTATCTTCTAGACAGTGACAGCATGTTTCAGTTTTACCACATTTAAGAAAACTGTGCAGTAACAATTTATCAGAGTAATGTAGGATGCAGTCCACTGCTTGTGGTCTCGTGGTAGTGTTCTTGCTTCCCTAGTGCGGGGTCCCGGGTTCGTGTCCTGGTGGGGTCAGGGTTTTATACCTGCCCTGAAATGAGTGGGTGTTGTTGTGTCATCTTCATCATCATCATTTATCCCCATTGCGGTCAGAGGAAGGCAATGGCAAACCACCTCCATTAGGAACTTGCCTAGTACAGCGGTGTGGGTCTCCTACCCCAGTCCCCTGTGCTCTGTCAAGAAACATGGTACTTGATTTCCAATAGAGGGTGCTTGCTAGAGAATATTTGCCAGTCATTACTAGAAAAATTACTGCAGTGGCTCCAGAATGGTTTAAGGTTTATTACAGCAAATGTCTGATGAAATGAATTCTAGTTTTAAGAAAATATCTGTCAAAATAGATTCAACAAATAATAAACCGTCTGACACTAGAAATGAGTTATCTGGCACTAGAAAGGAACTAGCTAACGAAGTAGAGTCTAAAGGTAATGAATTGTCTGTCAAGGTAGAAAATACAAAAGAAGAACTAAACTTAGAGATAACAGAACACATCAGACACGAAATAGAAGTTAAATTAACTAACATTGCAACTATTTTGACCCATTTGCCTTAGCAGTTGAAGGACGAAATCAGTAACCAATGTAATTCAGTTTGTGAGGAAGTAAAAGAGCAAATCTCAGAGGCAATTAGTTTGTAACTGTTTTAGAACAATGCAAAGAATTTGAAGACATAGTTAGCACACCTGAAACGCTGTCTAATTTGGAGGAATGATTACCTGAATTTGTAAATTCTACCATACAAGAAAAATTAGAATCACTTAATACTAACACTCTTTCTAAGAAAGATGCTGAAGAACACAAAAAAGAATTGTTGCGCCTGCAGTAGGCTATTGGGAGTAGTAAGCAGGAAATCCATAAGAAGGCAGGTGTAAATAACAGTGTATAATCGAGTTGTTTATTAGAGGAGTTACAATTGGTAAGTAATATGAATTTATCAAAGTAACTTCCAAAATTCATACTTGATTTTCACCATAGCTCAAATTTAAAGAAGGAAGCGAGCAAATATTTCAACATTACAGTGGACCTTTTAAAGTTCAGAATATACTGCATCCAAAAGCATTATGGTATATCTAACAGACCCTTATATAGGGAAAGATAAAGGATTATACAGTATAGATATGAGTAAAAAGATTTAATGGCCCAGGAGATTTTGCGCCCTTTACAAATTCAGTGAATTGATGACTACCGGCCGTCCGAGTTAAATTGTTTCCATATTTCTATCGTAGTTTTCTTGGGGACAATTTCTATCTTCTTTGACTATTCTATTATCTTTTATTAATATTGTACCTCCTACAACCACTTCTTCCAGAAATAGAAGTAAAAATACAAACCCAACACCTGCACATGTGCCACCTAGTGTTTATTCGCGATAATTGCATCGGTATTTTATGAAGATAGCCATGAGCTTAGTTAATAAACTTAACTATAAATTAACATTTTAAAGAAAATTTTGAAGATGTAGGATGTATGTGTAGTACTTGGAAAGCCAGGAATAAGAACGATTTTAGCTGTATTATCATATGGCAATAATGGACAGTGGAGGAAGTTGTAGCACTATGGCACACGCAAGCGAATGATTTAACTCATTAGGTCTTTGTATAAGCTGTGAGTATAGTAAGCTAAATGTACTGGAATTTAGAGTAACAAGTTATTGGTTTTGTAATTTTTTAAACATAAAGGAAGAAGAATAGAATGGTTGGGTTTGTGTTTGAAATTTTTAATGGGAGTTAATCATGGGTAGTGATACCACTCTGTCGAGTGTTGACTGATGCATAGACTGGACACTGATATCATACTGACCGTTGATGATGACTTTCATGAATATACTTGCCTATTCCATTGCATTTCATAGGGGTTTGTTAGGTTCAGTTTTCAGGGTGTCTGTGATGGTGAAGCTGTGACAAGTGCATTCTGTAGGGAATGCCAAACAACTTATCCCTCGAGTGCCACAGTGAAGTACATTAGCGGTTGGAGTCCCTGGGGTGGGAGGTGGTGGAGCTGCTCAACGATGACTGAGTCTACAAATCGAAAGGTCTCTTGTCTTCTAATGCAGCCTCATTTATAATCCAATTCTCTGCATTTGTGTCTCTAAAACCTGGTGTCTAGTCAAGTTGGCCTTAACAAAGAGTGTCACTCGAGTGTGGTGCAACGACCCGCTTACTACATCATTCTTGGCTGTGCTGGCCTGTTCAATGCTGCTCTCAGCTGTCATCGCTTCGCAACTCACTTGTGCATCTGTTATTGTGCTCTACATGTCAACATAGTACGGCTGACTGCCAGCACTATTATCACAATACTCTGTGGCAGCGTCCATGCTACTTTCAGTCATTTACACAAAAGATTTAGTACTTTTACATAAAATACTGGATAGTACCACTTCATATTCAACATTATAGATTTAGATCTATTACAGGGGTAAGAGCCATGAGGTAAGGGGTTGGGAATAGGGGTTGTGTAGGGAAGGACTAATATATTGTGTAGGTTCGGTGGATGGAGGAAGTCCACTGTCGGAGGGGTGGGAAGGATAGTGGGCAGGACATTTCTCATTTCAGGGCATGATGAGTGGTAATTGAAACCCTGGCAGGGAATGTAATTCAGTTGCTCCAGTCCTCAGTGGTACTGAGTTAAGAGGGAAATGCTCCTCTGTGATCGGATGGTGGGACTTTGGGAGGTTGTCGGAGACTGGAAAGATAAGTCTCGCAAGATTTTTTTTTAACAAGGTTGGAATGATAATTATGGTCTATGAAGGCTTCAGTGAAACCCTCAGTATATTTTGAGAGGGAACACTCGTCACTGCAGATGCGATGACCATGGATGGTTAGGCTCTATGGAAGGAACTTCTTGGTATGGAATGGGTGGCAGCTGTCAAAAGGAGGTATTGCTGATGGTTAGTAGGTTTGATTTGGACAGATGTGCTGATGTAGCCATCTTTGAGGTTATGGTCAACACCTAGGAAGGTGGCTCCTTGGGTGAAGTAGGACGAGGTGAAGTAAATGGGGGAGAAGTTGTTGAGGTTCTGGAGGAATGTGGATAGGGTGTCCTCACCCTCGATCCACATCGCAAAGATGTTAACAGTGAATCTGAACCAGGTGAGGAGTTTAGGATTCTGGGTGTTTAGGAAGGATTCCTCCAGATGGCCCATGAATAGGTTGGCATAGGATGGTGCCATGTGGGTGCCACAGCTGTACCTCAGATTTTTTTTGTAGTTAATGCCTTCAAAGGAGAAGTACTTATGGGGGAGGATATAGTTGGACACAGCGACTAGGAAGGAGGTTGTTGGTTTGGAATCTGCCGGGCCATGGGAAATCCCTCAACACGCAAACTAACCTTACATCTGTGGAAAGAACCACAGTCCAATGTCTAAAAAGGGATCCCAACCTTATAATCCTACTTGCTTACAAAGGCTCTACCACTGTTGTTTTGAAGCACAAGGATTACCTGGCAGAAGGACTCCGTCAGCTGTCAGATAATTCCACCTACAAACCTTGCTACAGTGACCCCATTTCAGAAATCCAGCAGCATCTCCAGTCACTCCTCAATTCCTTAGGCCCATCCCAGAACCTCTCGCCAGAATCCATCTCTGTGCTCACCCCTACAACTCCCTGCACTGCTACCTTCTACATGCTTCCTAAAGTCCATAAACCTAACCACCCAGGACGCCCCATTGTGGCTGGTTACTGTGCCCCCACTGAGAGAATATGTGCTCTCATAGACCAACATCTTCAACCTATTCTGCGGAACCTACCCTCCTACATAAAATACACCAACCATTTCCTCCACTGGCTCTCCACGGTTCCTGTCCCTTTACCACACTGTGCCCTGCTCATGATTATTGATGCCACCTCACTTTACACTAACATCCCTAATGCCCATGGCCTTCCTGCTATTGAACACTACCTTTCCCAATGCCCAATGGATTCCAAATGAACAACCTCCTTCCTAGTCGCCATGGCCAACTATAACCTCACCCACAATTACTTCTCCTTTGAAGGCATTACAATCAAATCCAGGGTACAGCTCACATAGCACCATCCTTCCAACATATTCATGGGCCATCTAGAGGAATCCTTCCTAAACACCCAGAATCCTAAATCCCTGGTTCAGATTTGCAATCTGGATCAAGGGTGAGGACACCTTATCCACATTCCTCCAGAACCTCAACAACTTTTCCCCCATTTGCTTCACCTCATCCTACTCAAACCAACAAGCCACCTTCCTAGATATTGACCTCCACCTCAAAGATGGCTACATCAGTACCTCCGTCCTTATCAAACCTATTAACCACCAGCAGTACCTCCACTTCGACAGCTGACAACCATTCCGTACCAAGAAGTCCCTTCCATAGAGCCTAACCATCCGTTGTCATCGCATCTGCAGTAACAAGCAGTCCCTCTCAAAATATACTGAGTG
This sequence comes from Schistocerca americana, assembly GCF_021461395.2. NCBI lineage: Eukaryota > Metazoa > Arthropoda > Insecta > Orthoptera > Acrididae > Schistocerca > Schistocerca americana. The sequence goes on along the minus strand of NC_060119.1, from coordinate 1,126,096,744 downwards.
TCTCACTGAAGCCTTCATAGACCGTAATTATCCTCCCAAACTTGTACAGAAACAAATCTCCTATACCTTATCTTTCCAGTCTCCCACCACCTCCCAAAGTCCCACCATCCAGCCACAGAGGAGCATTCTCATCTTAACTCAGTACCACTGGGGACCGGAGCAACTGAATTACATTCTCTGCCAGGGTTTCGATTACCTCTCGTCGTGCCCTAAAATGAGAAATGTCCTGCCCACTATCCTTCCCACCCATCTGACAGTGGAATTTCACCGTCGACCAAAACTACACAATATATTCGTCACAACCCCTACTCCCAAACCCTTACCTCATGGCTCTTACCCCTGTAATAGATCTAGATGCAATACCTATCACATACATCCTCCCACCACCACCACCACCACCACCGACTCCAGTCCAGTCATAAACATCAACTATCCCAGGGCTACCTGTGAAACCAGTCATGTCATCTACAAGTTAAACTGTAACTACAGTGTTGCATTCTATGTGGGCATGACAACCAACAAGCTGTCTGTCCACATGAATGGCCACCAACGAACTGTGGCCAAGAAACAAGTGGACCACCATGTTGCTGAGCCCACTGCCACACATGACATCCTCCATTTCAATGCCTGGTGAAACATTGTTGTGATGCCTCGTATAAGGAGGAGAAATGCGTACCATCACGTTTCCGACGGTCTTCAGCTGACGATATACACTACTGGCCATTAAAATTGCTACACCACGAAAATGACGTGCTACAGACACGAAATTTAACCGACAGGAAGAAGATGCTGTGATATGCAAATGATTAGCTTTTCAGAGCATTCACACAAGGTTGGCGCCGGTGGCGACACCTAAAACGTGCTGACATGAGGACAGTTTCCAACTGATTTCTCATACCAAACAGCAGCTGACTGGTGCTGCCTGGTGAAACGTTGTTGTGATGATGCCTCGTGTACGGAGGAGAAATGCGTACCATCACGTTTCCGACTTTGATAAAGGTCGGATTGTAGCCTATAGCGATTGCAGTTTATTGTATCGCGACATTGCTGCTCGCGTTGGTTGAGATCCAATGACTGTTAGCAGAATATGGAATCGGTGGGTTCAGGAGGGTAATACGGAATGCCGTGGTGGATCCCAATGGCCTAGTATCACTAGCAGTCGAGATGACAGGCATCTTATTCGCATGGCTGTAACAGATCGTGCAGCCACGTCTCGATCCCTGAGTCAACAGATGGGAATGTTTGCAAAACAACCATCTGCACGAACAGTTTGACGACATTTGCAGCAGCATGGACCATCAGCTCGGAGACCATGGCTGTGGTTACCCTTGACGCTGCATCACAGACAGGAGCGCCTGCTATGGTGTACTCAACGACGAAATTGGGTGCACGAATTGCAAAACGTCATTTTTTCAGATGAATCCAGGTTCTGTTTACAGCATCATGATCGTTGCATCCGTGTTTGGCGACATCGCGGTGAATGCACATTGGAAGCGTGTATTCGTCATTGCCATACTGGCGTATCACCCGGTGTGATGGTACGGGGGGCCATTGGTTACATGTTTCGGTCACCTCTTGTTCGCATTGATGGCACTTTGAACAGTGGACGTTACATTTCAGATGTGTTACGACCCGTGTTTCTACCCTTCATTCGATCCCTGCGAAACCCTACATTTCAGCAGGATAATGCACGACTGCATGTTGCAGGTCCTGTACGGGCCTTTCTGGATACAGAAAATGTTCGACTGCTGCCCTGGCCAGCACATTCTCCAGATCTCTCACCAATTGAAAACGTCTGGTCAGTGGTGGCCGAGCAACTGGCTCGTCACAATATGCCAGTCACTACTCTTGATGAACTGTGGTATCGTGTTGAAGCTGCATGGGCAGCTGTACCTGTACACGCCATCCAAGCTCTGTTTGACTCAATGCATAGGCGTATCAAGGCCGTTATTACGGTGAGATGTAGTTGTTCTGGGTACTGATTTCTCAGGATCTATGCACCCAAATTGCGTGAAAATGTAATCACATGTCAGTTCTAGTATTTGTCCAATGAATACCCGTTTATCATCTGCAATTCTTTTTGGTGTAGCAATTTTAATGGCCAGTAGTGTATATGAGAGGAAGTACCACTAAAGCTGTAACTCGAGAATGTCTTTTTTGTCTCACACAACTAGTTTGGCAGCACATTACTGCCATCTTGAGGTCCCACTGCTACCAAAAGTTTGTTAGATTTCCTTGGTGCATTTATTGTAGAGTCCTTGTTACTAGCACATGTGCGCTAGCTTCCATTAGGGAGTCTCCAGTTGACTCCATGTTGTCGCCAATGCAGTTTTGGCATTGAAAACAACACAGTGTCGAGTAGAGACTCGGTGTCGACTGATGATCTGATTGATAAGATCTGTGAGACAACCTACTGCATTCCACTACTGAGAGCACCGTAACTCTGCTGGAAGATCATTTGTTTTCTTTCTCTTTGTCTCCTTCAGAACAGCCTCAACTTTGGCTGTATTAATTTCCTTGACTGGTCCTTTAAGAGCTGATATTCTTCTTGAAATGCTACCATTTGATTCTTGATGCTCTGTTTCTGGCAGAGTACCCAGATCTTGGTGGGTTTATTCGAAGCTTACAGATGACGGTCAGTGTCATATTTGACAGTTTCATGTGGAACAATTTTTGTGGAACAATCTAGGGGTAACAATATTTTATTTCCATATAACAATTCATGTGAACACAATTATTATGCCGCTGTGCAATAAATACAGTTGGCAACACACAATGACAGCAGCTGTATAGGGCTAGCTGAAGCTGGTTTCAGAGACAGCTTTAAAAGTAAAAGCAGTTGAAACACTTATGTGACAAGCACTAGAACCTACAATACAGCAATCAATGCTCTTTTACATGTTGGTTTTTAAGATTAAAAAAAAACTGATATGGGGGGGGGGGGGGGGGGGAGGAAGCTATGCATTCCTGCCTGTTCAGCCCCTACTAAACTATTAGGTGTTTTTAATGATACACGTGTAACATTTTCCACATTGTTGCCAGATGTTTTGTTCTAAAGTATGTATGTATGTCCTGGAATCTTACAGTACCATTTGATAATATTGTTTCAGTTTGGGCGATGTAATAAAGAAGACATATTTTCAAAAACTGCTAAATTCCCTACAAAAGGAAGAAGATTGCCTAATGGTGAGTACTGTGAGTAGCAGTATTGACATTCAATGAATCGGCCTCCAATATCAGAAACATTCTCTCCAGTTATTTGGCAGTACTGGATCATGGCCATTTCCAGAGGACTTGACTGGTATCAATTTTGTGATAATAACAAATGGAAAATGATACAGTTGGAAAAAAGAGAATGATTGGCCAGTACTTTATTTCAGGAGATGACTTTCATTGTGCTGCCACTTAGTGAAGTAAATAATAACTCTAGGTTTGTAAATGTGCATTTTGTTCTTATGGGAGGAAAGATCAATTGGTTGGAGGAGGTTACAAAGGGTGAGAATGGCACTCAGATGCTATATTGCCAGGACCCACCTGTGATGAGAATAAAGGGAGACAAAGTTGGAGGAAAAGGTGTCAAGGCAGTACATTGATAAGCACTGTGCTAACCTCAGCTTAGAGGTGATAAATGGAACAGACTAGGAACAAGAAAGTAAAGAGGGATTAAAGATGACAACTGAAAAGTGGTAAGAATAGTGCAGTTAAGAAATAGGATGAGAGAGGAAATTAGAGAGAGAGAGATAGTTGGATAAAAAGTAGAGAGAGAGAGAGAGAGAGAGAGAGAGAGAGAGAGAGCAGCTTACAGTGTTCTGTGGTATCATTTCTATCCTCCCTTACAATTATCACTCACAGCATCTCCTCCCCACCCCCCACTCAAAAAACAAAAACAAAAACAAGCAAAAAAGAAGAAGAAATCATAGCCAACAAACCATCCCATCCTGGCATCCCCACTTTATCTCCCAGTGCTGGTACATCTCCGTCCCAAGCCCATCTATAGCCATTTTCATGCTAGACTATCTCACAGTCCTACCCCCTTTCAGGCCTAAATCTCTACCATCCAGAGACATCCATTGTATCAAAAGACCTGATCTTCTGTCACGACAAAATTAAATTACTCTGTTCTAATTAAATATTCCGTAACATTCACCCAAAGTGTCTATTACCAATATCACTGTACCACCTAGTCCCAAATCACAACCAGGAGTGTCAGCTTCAAACCCTGCATAGGAGACTTCTAATGATCATTGTCCTGTTCCCCAAAACAATAATCTCCAGGAGTCCTGTTCCTCAAAACAATAATCTCGAGGAACTCCTCACTTCCAGTACCATCTCCCTATCTTTATCACTGAAACCTAGAACATTATTCCATCTGAGCCCTGAGCTATCTGTAACCTAAAGAAGGACCACTGTATCATCGTCATCCCTCATTCCAAAGGCTCCACTACATTGGTATGAGACAGTGGGGTATATGTGGCATATTGGCATCTCTGGCTTTTGGACATCTCAATGTACAAAACTGTTCTCTTCCTAATGACCCCAGTCCTTCCATCCAGACTGAGTTATGGAAAATCCTGTAAACCACAGCCACCTCGCAAGGTCTTGCAACTGCCTGCTTGGGATTCCTTAGTCCTTCTCACCTATGCACCCCTACCGTCTACATACCACATAAAATACACAGAAATAACCATCCTGGTTATGCCATTGTAGCTTCATTGTTTCAACTGAATGCATGACAGTACTGGTGGACCACTATCTTCAAACCATGTTTCTTATCCTCTTATAGAAAATCACAACCTGGAACATTTCAAATTCCTCCCTGCACTTCTACACGGCCAACTACATTTTCGCTATTGGTGCAGCTTCACTCTTCACTAACAACCTACATGTATTCCCTTGGCCTCTCCTGAAATTTACCTGAATGTCTCCCAAAAACTTCATTTTTTGTCATAATATCCAATTTACTTGTAACTTGATTTTTACTCATTATCATTTCACCTTTGAGGTTGAGAGCTACAAACAAATCAGTGAAACAGCTATGGAAACCAGGATGACAGCATCCTTTGCCTGCCTTTCCATGGGCCACAATGCCCAGAAGCTGTATTCTCTGGTTTGTTACAAATTTGCTAATGATATCTTAGTGGTGTGAATTCGGTGGTGAACAACAACTCCTGTACTTCCTGTTGGAACCATTCCCAGCTCAAATTCACCTGGTCCTTTTGCAAATTTAAATCTGCCAACCTCATTGTTTTCATCTGTCCAGTTCATTCACACCCAGATCTCAGACCACCAACCAATAAGAAACATCCACTTTGACAGCTGCTGCCCCCTCCCATGTCAAATGTTTCTTTTCGTACAGCCTAGATACTCACTGCTACTGTGTACTTCTCCGAAACAGTGGCATATCTTCCTGTACCATAAATGATGTTACGTATATCCACAAATTCTTCGTGGCTGAAATTAGGATATGCTGGAAAGTTGATAAAGAAATTATATCAATGGCTCTTCCCAGCTGGATCAAACCAATACTCACAGCACAGTTCTTGGCAGCAGGGTGAACAGCTTTGTATAAGGTGCAGAGCCGTTAATTGAAGTGCCAGTCTCCTATGTATAGGAACACAGTGGTCTTAGGTACATTATTTGATTGCCCAAGAGTGGAGGAATGACACAACCTGGAATTTAAATGAAACATTGTATGCTAATCAGATGACAAATTGAGGCTGGTCTTGTGGCTAACTTGGTACACATTCAAGGTTTACCAATTTTGTATCAACCAATGCATGCAGGGTGAAAAACACCCATACTGCTGCAGAACTAATAACTTAGACAACAGTACAATAAACAGTTGCATCAGTGATGCTTACCATATTTACTCGAATCTAAGCCGCACTTGAATCTAAGCTGCACCTGAAAAATGAGACTCGAAATCAAGTAAAAAAAGAATTTCCCGAATCTAAGCCGCACCTGAAATTTGAGACTTGAAATTCAAGGGGAGAGAAACGTTTCGTGCCGCACCTCCAAATCGAAACAAAGTTGGTCCATTGTAATATTAGACACAATTTAGGTCAAATGAATGACGATACAGCTACAGTAGTTTGGTTCGAGTCATAAGCTTAGCAGTTAAGCTTTACCAGGTAGCCATTGCTATGCGTCAGGCGCTCCGTCCGTATTTATACGGGTACCCTTCCTTTTTCACGTGCTTCGTCTGGTTTGAATTGATTGCTTATTTTTCTTTGATGTGATAAGTGCCGTTCTCTTTGTTATAGGTGTTTACGTCACTCTAAGCTGAAAATGCATTATTGTACTCTGTCATGCATTGTTTGTCGCATTCTGATAATGAGTGTGTACAGCCTGTCACCGCTCGCAGCATGGCTTGCTTTTGTGCGCGCTACCGCCACTTACAATAAAAAAAAGAGAGGAATTGTCTCATTAGTGAAACAATGACAAGACAAAATTTTGAAAAACACAACCCTCAGTCGTGAACACAATTAGTAAATAATAATAATAATAATAATAATAATTTAAAAAAGTTGTGTTTGCGACTGAGGGCTGTGTTTTTCAAAATTTTGTTTTATACAACAGTCGCTGATTGACAGCCATATTAAAAACCTTAACAATGACAAGTCTCTGCTATTTGTTGTTATTTACACTACTGCTTTCTTTGATAATGATCAACAAGAACCAAATAATAGACTGCATATGATAGAAGATGTTCTGAACGAGAGTTTAGTGAAAATTTTTCTCCGTTTGAAAATCTTTGCAGACGCCTCTTTAGTACATTACAGTCTGCACAGAAATTAATAGTCATCTTAGATTTAAAAATCTAGTCAATTGCCATGCTTCATTTCTGACTGTATCACTATTAGGCATAAGAATAATACGAATATAAACATGACATGATATGTATATTCTTCCACATTTGCTGTTGTCTCACTCTAGTTTCGTAGTTTATTAGCAGGCAGGATTTAAATGAGATAGTAGCAAACACGAAAGAATACATGGCAAAATGTTTATATTCATATTATTCTTATGGTGAAGAGAATACTGCATGTGATTCACAGTTCATAAAAGTTCCTATTAACAACCATCTCTTCTCACAGATAGGAAAAAATTCAGAATGTAGAGTTGGCCATATTGACAAAAATCCCAAACAGTCTTGCCAGTCGGATTTTCACAGTACATTGAAATGCTGCTACATTCGAAGATGAACAATACGGAATTTGTATTTACTTCGTTGGATAATGTATGAAAATGCACTGGTCAAAACTCGGGGCGGAGAAAAATCTCGCCTTCCACCTTTTTTTTAATTTATTTACTGATGCAGAGGTTTTGGCACCAGTATTTATCTTTGTGTCTGCAAAGCATGCCTGTGTAGCGCTACATATATTTGATGGCGGAAGTTAGTTGTGGCGGTACCTACCAACATTTTTCAGAACTTCCGCTTACTTTGCACTCGATTCTAAGCCGCAGGTGGTTTTTTGGATTACAAAAACTGGAAAAAAAGTGCGCCTTAGATACGAGTAAATACGGTATCCTCACCTCTACAAACTGTTCATCAGTATTCAATAAGCACATGGTTGTTGTAGTCGAAACAAGGCCCCGGGAGTAGACAACATTCCATTAGAACTACTGATGGCCTTGGGAGAGCCAGTCATGACAAAACTCTACCATCTGGTGAGCAAGATGTATGAGACAGGTGAAATACCCACAGACTTCAAGAAGAATATAATAATTCCAATCCCAAAGAAAGCAGTTGTTGACAGATGTGAAAGTTACCGAACTATCAGTTTAATAAGTCACAGCTGCAAAGTACTAACGCGAATTCTTTACAGACGAATGGAAAAACTGGTAGAAGCGGACCTCGGGGAAAATCAGTTTGGATTCCGTAGAAATGTTGGAACACGTGAGGCAATACTAACCTTACGACTTACCTTAGAAGAAAGATTAAGAAAAGGCAAACCTACGTTTCTAGCATTTGTAGACTTAGAGAAAGCTTTTGACAACGTTAACTGGAATACTCTCTTTCAAATTCTGAAGGTGGCAGGGGTAAAATACAGGGAGCGAAAGGCTATTTACAATTTGTACAGAAACCAGATGGCAGTTATAAGAGTCGAGGGGCATGAAAGGGAAGCAGTGGTTGGGAAGGGAGTGAGACAGGGTTGTAGCCTCTCCCCGATGTTATTCAATGTGTATATTGAGCAAGCAGTAAAGGAAACAAAAGAAAAATTCGGAGTAGGTATTAAAATTCATGGAGAAGAAGTAAAAACTTTGAGGTTCGCCGATGACATTGTAATTCTGTCAGAGACAGCAAAGGACTTGGAAGAGCAGTTGAACGGAATGGACAGTGTCTTGAAAGGAGGATATAAGATGAACATCAACAAAAGCAAAACGAGGATAATGGAATGTAGTCAAATTAAATCGGGTGATGCTGAGGGTATTAGATTAGGAAATGAGACACTTAAAGTAGTAAAGGAGTTTTGCTATTTAGGGAGTAAAATAACTGATGATGGTCGAAGTAGAGAGGATATAAAATGTAGACTGGCAATGGCAAGGAAATCGTTTCTGAAGAAGAGAAATTTGTTAACATCGAGTATAGATTTAAGTGTCAGGAAGTCGTTTTTGAAAGTATTTGTATGGAGTGTAGCCATGTATGGAAGTGAAACATGGACGATAACCAGTTTGGACAAGAAGAGAATAGAAGCTTTCAAAATGTGGTGCTACAGAAGAATGCTGAAGATAAGGTGGGTAGATCACGTAACTAATGAGGAGGTTCTGAATAGGATTGGGGAGAAGAGAAGTTTGTGGCACAACTTGACTAGAAGAAGGGATCGGTTGGTAGGACATGTTTTGAGGCATCAAGGGATCACAAATTTAGCATTGGAGGGCAGCGTGGAGGGTAAAAATCGTAGAGGGAGACCAAGAGATCAATACACTAAGCAGATTCAGAAGGATGTAGGTTGCAGTAGGTACTGGGAGATGAAGAAGCTTGCACAGGATAGAGTAGCATGGAGAGCTGCATCAAACCAGTCTCAGGACTGAAGACCACAACAACAACATGGTTGTTGTATATGATATCAGGTCAAGAACGTGCTTCAGATTCCATTGTTGCATATCAGATGTATCTGCTTCAACACCAAATCCTTCGACAACTGTAGCAATAACCACACCATTGTTTTCACTTAATGAAAGTGCTCCACAGATATTGTCCACAAACATATCTCCATGGCAGTCTCCTCTTGACTCCTCGAGCAGTGTATCACCTACTTCTGGGGAGGGGGGGGGGGGGGGGGGGGAGATTACCAGTAGCACCCCAACATCACTCATTACCGTGTAAACCTCAAACACCTCTATTGTATGACTCTCGCAAAGTTACGCCTTTCTCATGTCAAACCCTGAGATGGGGTCATCCGTCACTGATATCTTTCATGCACCATTCACACTCACCTTCTGTCGCCCCCACAACAGCCTTTACAAACTATGTGGCATTTCCAGCAATTATCACTACCCCAACAATTATTCCTTATGCAAAACCTGTGGCATGTTGCCACCCCCTATCACTTATCCATTTGCTGAGCATGTTCCACACTATGACTTGAGAGACCCAAGTGCCAGCTACTTTGTATTGGCTATCTGAGTCCTCACACCCAGTAGTAATTTCTCTGGACTCTGGAGAGGAGAAATTCCTCTATGACACATCGTCTCATCCTGCCACCCTCTTGGCTTAACATTTGTTAACAATCCCCCATTTTTCCAGTGGCAGAATTTCATTATTTATTCAATTACTTTTATATTTCCATCTCCCCTCCCCCCCGTTTCCTCTCACTCTCTCTAATGACTACTTCCTCTATTTTCTCCATTTCATCATATTTTTAAATGCATTATTAATTAAACTTTATATTTCACTTCCAGTTTAACTCATCTTTATTTCTCTAACCCTTATGTCATGTCAGAATGGAATCTGACACAGTGCTTACCACTGTATTCTTTATTTACCAGTAGACACAAGACTCCTTAAAAAATCAAACTACCATGTGTAAAACAGCTTCAAATGAGGTAACGTGTGTGTTAAATATTTGATGTTAAGCATGAAAGTGAGAAAAAATTTTTAAAGGTTTGAATTTTGCTTAAAATTTAATGTAAGTTGCTATGTGCTCTCATTATGAAACACTGGATGAATATAGTATGGGTAATTTGTGCTTTTTTCAAGCAAAAGCTAGTTTTTAATGTGCCTCAGAGTTTGTGATGTCATATTTCCTGAGCTATGTGACATGTTGTTGTTGTTGTTGTTGTTGTCGTCATGGTCCTCAGTCTGAAGACTGGTATGATGCAGCTCTCTGTGCTTATATATGCTGTGTAAGCCTCTTCAGCTCCAAATAACCACTGCAACCTACATTCTTCTCAGTCTACTTGCTGTATTCATCTCTTGGTCTCCCTTTTTGATTTTTACCCCTCACACTTCCCTCCAGTACTAAATTGATGATCCCTGGATGCCTCAGAATGTGTCCTACCAACTGATCCCTCCTTCTACTCAGGTTGCGCCACAAATTTCTTTTCTCCCCAATTCTGTTTAGTAACTTCTCAATAGTTACATGATCAACCTGTCTAATCTTCAGTGTCCTCCTGCAGCACCACATTTCAAAAGCGTCTATTCTTTTCTTATCTAAACTGTTTATTGTCCATGTTTTACTTCCATACATGGCTACACTTCATACAAATACTTTCAGAAAAGACATTTTAAATCTATATCCAATGCTAACAAATTTCTCTTCTTCAGAAACGCATTTCGTGCCCTTGCCAGTCTACATTTTATATCCTCTCTACTTCGACCATCATCAGTTATTTTGCTGCCCTCATCCACTACCTTAAGCGTCTGATTCCCTCAGCATCATATGAATTAATTTGACTTCATTCCAATATCCTTGTGTAGCTTTTGTTGCTGTTCATGTTATATCCTCCTCTCAAGACACTGTCCATTCCATTCAACTGCTCTTCCAAGTCATTTGCTGTCTGTGACAGAATTAGTGTCATCGGCAAACCTCAGACTTTTTATTTCTTCTCCCTGGACTTTAATTCCTATTCCAAATTCTTCTTTGCATTCCTTTATTGCTTGCTCTGTGTACGGATTGAATAACATGGGCGATAGTCTACAACCTTGTCTCAATCCCCTCTGCACCACTGCTTCCCTTTCATACCCCTCGACTGTTATAACTGCCGTCTATTTTCTGTACAGATTGTAAATAGCCTTTTGCTCCCTGTATTTTACCCTTGCTACCGTTAGAATTTGAAAGAGGGCATACCAGTCAACAGTGTCAAATACTTTCTGTAAGTCTACAAGTACAATAAACTTAGGTTTGTTTTTCCTTAATCGGTCTACAAGAAGTCGTAGGGTCAGTATTGCTTCATGTGTTCCTACATTTCTCTGGAATCCAAACTGATCTTCCCCAAGGTCAGCTTCTACCAGCTTTCTTCTTTAAAGAATTCATGGTAATATTTTGGAACCATGACTTATTAATTAAACTGTTTTGGTAATAACCACATTTGTCAGCACCTGCTTTCTTTGGAATTATTATATTATATTTGGAATTATTATATTCGTCTTGACATCTAAAGGTATATCACCTGTCTCATACATCTTGCTCACCAGACAAAAGAGTTTTGCATAGCTGACTTTCTAGTTCTGACAGAATGTTGTCTACTTCTCGGGCCTTATTTCGACAGGCCATCAAATCATCAAAAAGTCATTTGGACTTGACAAGTCCATACTGAACTAGGAAAATGAACCCCAAGTGAATGCCTCTGAAAGTAAACCCCTTCATCATTCTTACAAAAGCTGACACGTTTTAAAATTCAGATCACATTTAATAGCTAGTTTCATATTTAAGTGGGCTTATAACTCAGTTGAAATGTGTAATAGAACTAATTGCAGGTGAGATCAACTGGCTAATCATTAGCAAGAATATACTCAACTTAACACACTGAAAAACAATAGGCACAAATTATTATAAATCACTGAGCACTGTGACACAACATTGAATGGCAGCACGATGTGTTCACACAGTGCAGTTAACCCTTTAAATGACGAAATATCTTATCCAGCGTAACAGTTAAATAAATGTCAGTATATAATCTTTGGAAATAATAATCAATAAAAATGCCCAAGTTGTTATGTATTTCTAAATCCACCGTGAGTTATGGGATGGTAACTATTCGCACCAATGAATGAGGAGCACAAAATCTGAAAAAATTCGAAAAATCCTCAGAAAATAAGCAATGTGAACTTCTGTAAGTAAACGTATTCCCTCTGGAGAAAGACATTTTCCAAAGGACTGGGATTCAGAACCAACTTTATACCATGCATAAAAATTCCCATTTGCAGCCACTTCAGTATCACACTCAGTTTTACGACTTTCATGAATTACTTCTTCAAGCACAGGCAAACAGTCCACACTATTTGCTGTATCTGTACTAGACGTTTCACTCACTGGTCCACTTCAGACTGCATTATGCAGGCTACCTCCATCTGCATCAGAGTCGCCTTCAAATTCTGAATCTTCTTCATGGCCTTCTGTAACTTCTTGCCAGTGTCTTATTACACATTAGGTTAGAACTTCATGTGCAATGGAACTTTGCCACCTCCAGGAAGTCATTCTTGTAGATTTAAAAGAATATTCACAAATGTCAGTATGATCTCTCTAACCATAAAAACAAACCAAAGATGAGTAAGTAATATGCTTATCATATTCAACAGTGTGCAAAAATTATTTTAGTTGTGTTTCATACTTTTAGCAATCATCCTAAATGTGCACTATCATCATCATCATCATCATCATCATCATTATCTGCACAACAGCCCTATGTGATCCTTGGCATTCTATAGAAGATTATCCCATTCTTTCCTGTTCAGTGCCAGACTCCTCCAATTCTGAATTCCAATTTTCCCCATGTCCTCTCTGACACATTCCTCCCATCTTCTATGTTCATCCAGCTCTCCTGGTTCCTTCAAGCAATGCGATGAATATATTTGTAATCATTCTATTGTTTGTTCTCAGTATTTGTCCTGCCCATTTCAGTGTTTTAATATAGCTGACAATGTCTGGTTCATTATATAAATTACATAATTCATAGTTGAATCTTCTCCTCCAGACACCATTTTCTTTCTCTGACCCAAGAACTAGTCCCAAGATATTTCTTTCAAATACGCCCAGTTGTTTTTCATCAAATTTTGTTAATGTCCATGTTTCAGCACCATATGTTAGTGCTGGCCTTAGTAAAACTTTATCCATCATAGCTTTAGTTTTCCTGAACAGCAACTTAGAATTCAGGTGTTTTCTGAGGCCATGGTGGCAGTTGTTGGTGGACAATATTCATTTTTGGATTCAGAGCTAGCATTGTTCTTACAGTTTACTTCTGATCCAAAGTGAGTGAAACTACTCATGGTATGAAATTTATGTGTACCATTTTCTACAAATGGGGCCTCATTTGGATAATCTCCCTTAGTTACGGGTATATACTTAGTTTCCCCTTCATTTACCCCTAGATTCACCTTTCTAGCAGCTCTTTCAAGACACATAAGGGCTTATTTCATTTATTAGAGCCATTCCTGGAGCCTTATTATTCTTCAGCTTCTTGATGACTGCCTCCACTTTCACTTCCTCAGCAGACAGTACTGGTTCCTCTATTTCTGAGTTCCTTGTATTTACAGAGGGTAAGATTCCTTGGTTCTCTGCTGTACCATCATTCGACAGTTCCCTCAAGGTGTTGAGCCCATCTTCTACATATTGGTCCATCACTACTCAAAAATGAGCCATCTGTATTTCTACACAAATTCATCCTTGGCTGGAAATCATTTCGTCTATTATTTAGCTTCTGGTAAAAAGCTCTTACTTCATTCATCCCTTTCAGATGTTCCATTTCTTCCTGATCTTTCCTTTCATGCTCCCTTTTTTTGGGCAGCCTCTTTTCTCCTCAACTTGCAATTCTATATTACCTTCTGTGGTTTACCTGATGCATTCGCTTGTAATTTTTTTTTTTTTTTTTTTTTAATGTTGTTACTTGTGTACACTCTTTAATGAAACCACCGATTGTGTATGGCATGATTTAGTCTTGTCTTTTAAGCTCTACCATATTTCTTCGACACTCTCACTCTTTGGAATGTGTGCAAGATCTTCCTGGAGAAGGTCAGAGAACTTTTGAGCAGTCTCAGACTCCTTGAGCTTATCAGTAGGGATTTTTTTCCCATGAGACCCATGCATCTGCCTTGTATCAGATGTTTGACTTCTGATTGTTGTTATTACAACAAACTTCTCAGTGCAATGTAGTCTCAAATAGTGTTTAAATAACTTGTCATCTATGTAAGTACCATGCAATATGTTAGCACACAGCACTGAGGAGCTGATTTTAATGAGTATGAGTCAAATAATAAGACTGAGTTTCAAGTGAGCATCATCAGTATTGAGTTACAAGTGGTTCTATTTTAAAAACACTCAAAGGCATGCTTGAATCTGCTGAAGACAATGCCGATATCATGAAATTGCACCTGTGGCATCTCCGGTCCTGTGATTACAAGGAAGCATTTGCTCATTTAAACTCCCTAGATGTATTGAACATCCTGGAGAACAGGTCTCATATGCCAATTGCCATCCTTTGCCCAGAAAAGTGCACATAACTCTCTCTTTGACGATTACTTGGAGCTGTGTCATTCTTGTCCTTCCTTGGTCAAGCTTCTCCTTATCTTGAATGGCACATGTGTTTTCTGTTTGAAATTTCATCCTACTTTTTCTGAAGCCACCACCTGTTTCTAAACATCTTTTATTAACAGACCTGTTAATGCTGTTACCCCAATGAATGGCAGATGGCACTACAGGCTAGTTGTGGCAGGTAGGAAAGTTATCACCTTTAAAAACCCACAGTGTCCTGCAGCCTGATGCCTGGTTTGGCAACCGTCGGGCTGAGAGCTGTTGTTGCACACATAAGTTGTGTCTGCAACACAAATTTTGGTAATGGGATGTTATACACTGCCAGAGTGCTTTAGAGGACTTGTCACATTTTCAGTAGGTTGCACAACAATCAATAAGGCTGTCTTCTTAACATAATTAATGACTTCGTATATTTATCTGTTTGCACACCATTTTGTTTCCAGCTTGTTGACACCGGTATTTATGTCACTCAACTTGTTTCCAGTGGACTAGGTGTTTCAGTTTGGAAGTTACCATGTTTATAAAATTGTGGCATGTGTAAAAATGTCTTCCCCATGCTCATGATAATCATTCAATTTGACAACCAGCTGTATCTGTGTTTTTGTTGTTGTGGTCTGCAGTCCTAAGAAGGGTTTGATGCAGCTTTCCATGCTTGTCTATCCTGACTTTGCCTCTTCATCTCAGCGTAACTACTGTGCCCAACATCCATTTAAAGCTGCATGCTGTAGTTTAGTCTTGCTCTCCCTCTACAATTTTTTTATCCTCCACCTCCACACTTCCCCACATCCTCTAATTGATTATTCCTTGATGTCTCAGGATGTTGTTGTTGTTGTGGTCTTCAGTCCTGAGACTGGTTTGATGCAGCTCTACATGCTATTCTATCCTGTGCAAGCTTTTTCATCTCCCAGTACCTACTGCAGCCTACATCCTTCTGAATCTGCTTAGTGTATTCATCTCTTGGTCTCCCTCTACGATTTTTACCCTCCACGCTGCCCTCCAATACTAAATTGGTGATTCCTCAATATCTCAGAACATGTCCTACCAACCGATCCCTTCTTCTAGTCAAGTTGTGCCACAAGCTCTTCTTCTCCCCAATTCTATTCAATACCTCCTCATTAGTTATGTGATCTACCCATCTAATCTTCAGCATTCTTCTATAGCACCACATTTCGAAAGCTTCAATTCTCTTCTTGTCCAAACTATTTATCGTCCACGTTTCACTTCCATACATGGCTACACTCCATACAAATACTTTCAGAAACGACTTCCTGACATTTAAATCAATACTCGATGTTAACAAATTTTTCTTCTTCAGAAACTCTTTCCTTGCCATTGCCAGTCTACATTTTATATCCTCTCTACTTCGACCATCGTCGGTTATTTTGCTCTCCAAATAGCAAAACTCCTTTACTACTTTAAGTGTCTCATTTCCTAATCTAATACCCTCAGCATCTCCGGACTTAATTCGACTACATTCCATTATCCTCGTTTTGCTTTTGTTGATGTTCATCTTATACCCTCCTTTCAAGACACTGTCCATTCCGTTCAGCTGCTCTTCCAAGTCCTTTGCTGTCTCTGACAGAATTACAGTGTCATCGGCGAACCTCAAAGTTTTTATTTCTTCTCCATAGATTTTAATACCTACTCCGAACTTTTCTTTTGTTTCCTTTATTGCTTGCTTAATATACAGATTGAATAACATCGAGGATAGGCTACAACCCTGTCTCACTCCCTTCCCAACCACTGCTTCCCTTTCATACCCCTCGACTCTTATAACTGCCATCTGGTTTCTGTACAAATTGTAAATAGCCTTTCGCTCCCTGTATTTTACCCCTGCCACCTTCAGAATTTGAAAGAGAGTATTCCAATCAACATTGTCAAAAGCTTTCTCTAAGTCTACAAATGCTAGAAATGTAGGTTTGGCTTTCCTTAATGGTTCTTCTAATATAAGTCGTAGGGTCAGTATTGCCTCACGTGTTCCAACATTTCTACGGGATCCAAACTGATCTTCCCCGAGGTTGGCTTCTATCAGTTTTTCCATTCGTCTGTAAAGAATTCGCGTTAGTATTTTGTAGCTGTGACTTATTAAACTGATAGTTCGGTAGTTTTCACATCTGTCAACACCTGCTTTCTTTGGGATTGGAGTTATTATATTCTTCTTGAAGTCTGAGGGTATTTCGCCTGTCTGATACATCTTGCTCACCAGATGGTAAAGTTTTGTCAGGACTGGCTCTCCCAAGGCTGTCAGTAGTTCTAATGGAATGTTGTCTACTCCTGGGGCCTTGTTTCGACTCAGGTCTTTAAGTGCTCTGTCAAACTCATTACGCAGTATCGTATCTCCCATTTCATCTTCATCTACATCCTCTTCCATTTGCATAATATTGTCCTCAAGTACATCGCCCCTGTATAGACCCTCTATATACTCCTTCCGCCTTTCTGCTTTCCCTTCTTTGCTTAGAACTGGGTTTCCATCTGGGCTCTTGATATTCATGCAAGTGGTTCTCCTTTCTCTAAAGGTCTCTTTAATTTTCCTGTAAGCAGTATCTATCTTACCCCTAGTGAGATAAGCCTCTACGTCCTTACATTTGTCCTCTAGCCATCCCTGCTTAGCCATTTTCCACTTCCTGTCGATCTCATTTTTGAGACGTTTGTATTCCTTTTTGTCTGCTTCATTTACTGCATTTTTATATTTTCTCCTTTCATCAATTAAATTCAATATTTCTTCTGTTATCCAAGGGTTTCTACTAGCCCTCGTCTTTTTACCAACTTGATCCTCTGCTGCCTTCACTACTTCATCCCTCAAAGCTACCCATTCTTCTTCTACTGTATTTCTTTCCCCCGTTACTGTCAATTGTTCCCTTATGCTCGCCCTGAAACTCTGTACAACCTCTAGTTCTTTCAGTTTATCCAGGTCCCATCTCCTTAAATTCCCACCTTTTTGCAGTTTCTTCAGTTTTAATCTACAGTTCGTAACCAATAGATTGTGGTCAGAGTCCACATCTGCCCCTGGAAATGTCTTACAATTTAAAACCTGGTTCCTAAATCTCTGTCTTACTATTATAAAATCTATCTGATACCTTTTAGTATCTCCAGGGTTCTTCCATGTATACAACCTTCTTTCATGATTCTTGAACAAGTGTTAGATATGATTAAGTTATGCTCTGTGCAAAATTCTACCAGGCGGCTTCCCCTTTCATTTCTTAGCCCCAATCCATATTCACCTACTATGTTTCCTTCTCTCCCTTTTCCTACTGACGAATTCCAGTCACCCATGACTATTAAATTTTCGTCTCCCTTCACTACCTGAATAATTTCTGTTATCCCATCATACATACATCAATTTCTTCGTCATCTGCAGAGCTAGTTGGAATACAAACTTGTACTACTGTAGTAGGCATGGGCTTCATATCTATCTTGGCCACAATAATGCGTTCACTGTGCTGTTTCTAGTAGCTTACCCATACTCCTATTTTTTTATTCGTTATTAAAGCTACACCTGCATTACCCTTATTTGATTTTGTATTTATAACCCTGTATTCACCTGACCAAAAGTCTTGTTCCTCCTTCCACCAGAACTTCACTAATTCCCACTATATCTAACTTTAACCTATCCATTTCCCTTTTTAAATTTTCTAACCTACCTGCCCGATTAAGGGATCTGACACTCCACACTCCGATCCGTAGAACGCCAGTTTTCTGTCTCGAAATATAAAACTGATTACGACATCCTCTTGAGTATTGCCCGCCCGGAGATCCGAATGGGGGACTATTTTACCTCCGGAATATTTTACCCAAGAGGATGCCATCATCATTTAATCATACAGTAGAGCTGCATGCCCTCGGGAAAAATTACGGCTGTAGTTTCCCCTTGCTTTCAGCCGTTCGTGGTACCAGAACAGCAAGGCCATTTTGGTTAGTGTTACAAGGCCAGATCAGTCAATCATCCAGACTGTTGCCCCTGCAACTACTGAAAAGGCTGCTGCCCCTCTTCAGGAACCACATGTTTGTCTGGCTTCTCAACAGATACCCCTCCGTTGTGGTTGCACCTACGGTACGGCTATCTGTATTGTTGAGGCACGCAAGCCTCCCCACCAACGGCAATGCCCATGGTTCATTGGGTGGGGGGGGGGGATATGCCTTATCAAATGATCCCTTCTTTCTGTCAAGCTGTACCACAAATTTCTTTTCTCCCCAATTTGATTCAGCACTCCCTCGTGAGTGATCTACCCATGTAATCTTCAGCATAATGATGTTCTTGTCTGGCTGGTTATTGCCCATCTTTCACTTCCATACAAGCCTACTCTCCAGACAAGTATCTTCAAAAAAGACTTCCCAATACTTAAATTTAAATTAGATATTAACAAATTTCTCTTTTTCAGAAATGCTTTATTTGTGTGTACATCTGTTCATTAGACAATACAGTAACCAACTGATTCCACAGACAGTTTTGCATTGCTCAAACACAATTTTTAATTTCATTACATTGCATAGTATGTAAATATTTATTCAAATTTTATTTTCTTAAAACATAAGGTAATTTGTTTCAATTCCAGAAAGCCTCAAGATGATTGAAAAAATTAAAAAATGGATTGGATGTGGCCTGGTTGCAGCAGTATCCAAAGAACTAACTCTGAATGAAGCTAGTTTGAAAAGTATTTGTCGTTGCAATTTGGTGTGCAAGGTATATCTCAGCAATAATGTGCATTAGGAATATTGAAGCAAACAGTGGGATAAATAAAGATCTACATGAACATAGTTACCCTGCAATTTACACTAAGTGTTTGGTAATGGGTGCAAGACAACATTTTTCATAATATATGCTTTTTTCCATTTTAGAATAGTATGTGGGAAAAATGAAAGAAGTTTGTCATTTTGATGAGAAAGTTGCCTGAAATTTTATGGAAAGACTTCACTGGAATAAAACATATATTTGTTTTAATGATTGGCATTTCCAAAATGCTTATTATATCGATGAATCTCTCTCCTCTAGTTCATGGTAACAAAGCAAATTGCCTGTCTTTTAATTTTTTCCATATCCCATGTGATGAGGATCCCATACTGTACAGCTATACTCTATAAGAGGACAAGCAAACATAGTGTAAGCAGCAGGTATAAGAAACTATAAACAGTTATCTGATGCAGTGAAAGCTAACATCTCTCATGTACCAGTGAGGCACTGATTACAAGTTATCACATCTGCTCGTGAATACATTGCAAACCATCTAGTAGGTATGAACCAAAGTAAACTGATATAATTCTTGCAATGTCTCCCAAGAATTCATATAGCCCAGCCTCTGATGAAGTGGGATAAGCTTGTGACAGGAATGGAATAGGAAGTGTTGGGTGGGTGGGTGGGTGGATTCAGGAGGTCTTGCACCTGGGTCTTCCTCAGGAATATGGGCTCTCTGTGGCAAGGGCTTGGGATTTGGAGCAGATTGGGTGTAGCATCTGGATGGACTAGGATGTCGTGGAGGTAGAGTGGACGACGGAACACTACTTTAGACGAGAAGATTCTCAGGTACAATCTCCCTCATTTCAGGGCATGAAGTGCTGGCGAAGGATGTGGTTGAGTTGTTCCAGTCCATGTTGTTATTGGGTGATGATGGGGCACTAGCTGATTCTTGGGAGTGGTGGGAGGATTGAGGATGTGCAGAGAAAACCAGGGTGTAAAGGAGTGGGGTGTTGGAGAGTCAGTGAAGGAGAGTTTCGAATACGTAACTTATTTTGAACCAAATCAGCATTTGTGATTCACTGCTCTACCAAATAATACATCACCCCTATATGTCATTGTATACCAGCACAAATAAACGTGCGTTTTTGAGTATTTATGGAAGCTACCATTGTCCTTTGCATAATCGAGACGTAATTTTAAGTTAATCAGCATTTGTGATCTAAGTGCTGCAGCAGATATTCTAACAAACATATTGTGTTACATCTAGTTTACCCTTAAAGAGGAGTAGCCTCATATATTATCTGCATTGATAATAAATTAACTATGATTTTGTGTTTGTTAACAACTGTAATTAATCTCAAAACGTTTTAGGAAACTAGTAATTTTTATCACAGAGTTTCTGTGTTCCATTAATAGAAATTTTGTTTTGTGTTTTTACTTCAATTCTTTTGGGAATTAGCGACTTTCTAGCTCAACAGATTAAAAGATAATCAGCGGGCTTAATTTAAAGTTATTTGTTAATTGTCTTGTAACACACAGGTGCTGCAAATCAGTTTGTTGGAAGAGCTCGCAAGTGTTGTTTATCAGTCATACTGGTACCAGAGGTACCTCAGCTACTATCCTCTCCTGTGGATCCTGTATCATCTGCAGAAAGTACAGGATCTGTCATTAATTGTCCACTTGACTATGAGTGGTGTGTCAATGGTAGATCTGGGCACCCTGTACAGGGTAGACGTGGGGCAAGGGAGGGCACAGGGTGTTGACCTGATCCCCCTAGCCAACAAGTTTAAGGCGTTGTCTTTCACTGAAACTGAGCCAGTGGGACTCGCTTCGTCTGTTTTGGCAAAACCTGTTTTGTCTGGCGTCAAGAGGGGCAAACACAAAAGGGTAGGTGTCTAATAATCTTCGACAGTTCAAACTTATGGTGAATGATGGTACCCTCTAGGGAAACGGCAGCAAAGGACACAAAGGGACGCCAGGTGCACTCAATGTGTATGCGTGGGGGCCTCATTCAGCATGTTTAAGAGGATGTTCTGGCAGCCATTGAGAGAACCAGATGCAACCAACTACAAATTGTGGTGCACATTGGAACAAATGATGCCCTATGTCTATCGTCTGGGCTCTGAGGCCATTCTTGGGTCATACCAGTGACTGGAAGAGAAGATTGTGCTTGGAGTCTCAGCAAAGTGCACAATTTGCAAACTGGATGCTTCGAAGGTTCTGTGACTACCTAGGCTGTGACTTCCTGGACTTGTGCCTTAGGGTTGAGAACTGTAGGGTCCCCCGAAATGGGTCAGCTGTGCACTACATCTCAGAGGCTGCTACTCAGGTAGCTGACTGTGTGTGGGGTGCACACAGGGCCTTTTTTTCAGATTAGATGACTTTCCATCCAATACAGATAACGACAGCTGTAGGAAACCCAGAAGTATCATCAGTGTAAGACTGAAAGAAATGTCTCCCACAAGCGATGGTATTAAAATCCTAATGGTTAAATGCCAAAGTATGTGTAACAGAATCCAGAATTTGAAGCACTTGTGCAAAGCAGTGAAGCTCACATAATACTAGTTACAAAAACCTGGTTGAAACATGAAATAGATAGCATTGAGATATTTGGAGAAAATTTAAGTATATATTGAAAGGATAGGCAAATGGCAAATGGAGGTCATACATTTGTTGCAGCAGACAAGAAACTCAAATCCACTGAGACAGAAATTGAAGCTGCATATGAGATTGTTTGGTTGAGACTCAGTATCAAGGGTGGGCATAAAATGATAATTGGATCTCTGTCATCCACCACACTCATTACATGATGTAACTGAAAACTTTAGAGAAAACGTCAGTTCACTTGTATATAAGTTCTCCAGTCATGCTGTAATCATTGGAGGAGACTTTAATCATCCAACAATTAATTGGGAAAATTAGTTTTGTTAGTTGTGGGCTTGTAAGATATTCTGTGAAACATTACTAAATGCCTTCTCTGTAAACTAACTAGAACAGATACTTAGGAAACCCACTCATGATGGAAATGTGTTGGCTCTAATGGCAACAGATACACATGACCTCTTTGAGGATGTCCACACCGAAACTGGTATCAGTGACCGTGATGTGGTTGTGGCAACAGTGATTGCCAATGTACAAAGGTCAACTAAAACAAGTAGAAAAATATATATGTTCAGTAAACTAGACAAAAAATCAGTAGTGTCATATTTCAATGAATAAATTCAAACATTCAGCTCAGGGCAGGAGCATGTAGAGGAACTGTGGCTCAAGTTTAAAAGAACAGGTCATCATTCACTGGATAAATGTGTACCCAGTAGAACAGTTCATAATGGGAGGGAACCTCTATGGTGTACTGTAAAGAAACAGGGACTACTGCATACTAGATTTAAAACAACGCACAGGGCTCTAGATAGAGAGATGCTCAATGAGAAACGTTTGGTTGTCAAGGGAGCAATGGGTTATGCCTTCAATGACTAACATAGCAGAATATTGTCAAACGATATTTCACAAAATCTAAAGAAATTCTGGATATTTGTAAAGGCTTTTAGTGGCACCAAAGTTAGTGTCCAGTCCCTTGCGAATGACAAGAACTGATATTGAGTGTAGCAAAGCAAAAGCTGAAATGCTTAAACTCATTTTCAAATGTTCCTTTACAAAAGGAAAGCAGGGAGAATTTCCCCAATTTAGTCCTTGTATCACAGAAAAGATGAATGAATGAAGTATTAGTGTCAGTGGTATTGAGAAACTGCTGAAATTGTTAAAACTGAATAAACCTCCAGGGCCCACGGAATCCCTTTCAGATTCAATATTGCCCTTTCAGATTCAATATTGAATTTTTGGCTGAATTAGTCCCACTTCTGACTATAATCTGTCATAGATCCCTCGAATAAATAACCTTTCCAGTTCTTGGAAAAAAGCACAGGTTACACCCACCAACAAGAAGCGTAGTAGAAGTGCTCCACAAAACTACCGTCCAACATCTTTGACAGCAGTTTGTTGTCGAATCTTACATAATATTCTGAGCTCAAACATAATGAGGTTTCTTTAAAAAGAGTGACCTCCTCAATGCCGGCCAGCAGGGATTCTGAAAACATCTATCGTGTGAAACCCAACTTGCTTTTCTCACATGACATATTGAAAACTGTGGATCAAGGCGGTCAGACAGATGCAGTTTTTCTTGATTTCCAAAAAGTGTTTGACTCAGTACCATACATATGCTAATTGTCAAAAGTACGATCATGTGGGATATCAAGTGAATTTCTGACTGGATTGAGGACATTTTGATAGGGAGAACACAGGATGTTATCTTGGATAGAGACTCATCGTCAGTTGTGGAAGTGACTTCAGGTGTGCCCCAGAGAAGTGTGTTGGGACCCTTGTTGTTCATGTTATACATTAATGACCTTACAGACAGTATTAATAATAACCTCAGACTTTTTGCAGTTATCTATAGTGAAATACTATCTGAAACAAGCTGCATAAATATTCAGTCAGATCTTGATAAGATTTCAGAGTGGAGCAAAGAGTGGCAGCTTGCTTTAAATGTTCAGAAATGTAAAATTGTGCACGTCACAGAACGAAAAAATACAATATTCTGTAACTATAATATCAATGAGCCACTGTTGGAATCAGCCAACTCATACAAATAATACTTTGTAGGAATGATCACATAGGCCCAGTTGTGGGTGAAGCAGATAGTAGGCTTTGTTTTAGTGGTAGAATACTGGGGAAATGCAGTCAATCAACAAAGGAGATTGCTTACAAATCACTCGTGCGACCAGCTCTAGACTATTTCTCAAGTGCGTGGAACCCGTACCAAATAGAACTAACAGGGAATATTGAACTTTTACAGAGAAGATCAGTGCGAATGGTCACACGTTTGTTTGATTTTGTGGAAGAGGATTCCAAAGATACTGAAGGAATTGAGCTAGAAGACTGTTGAAGATAAACGTAGATTATCCTGAGAAAGTCTGTTAAAAAATTTCAAAAACCGTCTTTAAATGATGACTAGGAATGTACTACAGTCCCCTATGTACCGCTCACATAGGATTTGTGAGGATAAGATTAGAATAATTACTGCATGCACAGAGGCATTTAGACAGTCATTCTTCCCATGCACCATACGTGAATGGAACGATAAGAAACCATAAGAACTGGGACAATCAAACATTGGAAAATCCTGTATGGGATAATGACAATATTATGAAAAGGATAGATTACCACTTACCATATGGCAGAGATGCTGAGTGACTGATGGGCACAACTGTCTTTTTGTTGTACAATCCCCTACGTATCGCTCACATAGGATTTGTGAGGATAAGATTAGAATAATTACTGCATGCATAGAGGTGTTTAGACAGTCATTCTTCCCATGCTCCATACGTGAATGGAACAAGGAGGAGGTGACGGTGAGTGAGGACCAAAAGTTTTTCAGTTAGGGTACAATAACCAGCTACAGTTGGGTGTCCACAATTGTTGGATTTGTGGATTTTGGGGAGCAAGTAGAAGGTGAGTGTGCGAGGTGTCATAGAGCAAGCAGGGGAATGGGTAAACAGGAGAGGTTATGGGAAGGGCCTAAGGCTTTAAACAGGAACTGGATCACTCTGGCAGAATTTATATGTGGAGGAGTCAGATAATTGGCAGAGGGCTTCTGCCACATAATCATTACGATTCATAATGACAATGGTGTAACCTTTGTCTAAAGGTTGGATGTCTGGTCAGGATTAGTTTTGAGGCTGTGCATGAATGTCCCATCTTCTCCTCATAGTTTGGTGTTCTTAGGAAGGGACCCTGGGAAGGATGGTGAGGCCAAGTTGGAGGTAAGCAGTACCTTGTAGGTGGCCAGCGGGTAATTTGGTGGGAGGGAGAAGGATCACGGTTGGATGGTGGTATGAACTGGGAGAGGCAGGGTTTAGTCTTGGGATTAGGATGGCTTCAGTTGGAGGGATTGATGGCAAATAAGTGCTTCAACTGCATGAATCGGGTGAGAAGAATAGGTCTTTGACAAGTTCAACATTGTTAAATTTGGGTGTAGGGCTAAAGGGGAGAACTTAGATAGGACTGAAATTTCTATAGTGCTGAGGGCTTTGGGGAAAAGATTAACAACAGTGTTCTGGGAATGATTCAGCTGTGGATTTGGTGGGGTGTTGGTAGGGAGCTTTGGGGGATGTGGGAAGTTGAAAAAGTCAGCTAGGCAGGATCAGGATGTTATGAGGGGCTGATGGAGAAGAACATTGTGGACAGGATGGGGAATGGATTTTGGAGCCACGAGGCAGCAGCAGTAGGCTGTCAGCAGGTTATATAACTTATGCAGGTGATGTCTGCAATGGTCTTCCATGTGCTGGAGAGGAGAGCAAGGGATTCAGTTTCAGAGATGTGATGTATGTGATAGATATTGCATGGTAGCAGAAGGCTGGTTCTGGGATTTCTGTGCTACGGAGATGTGTACCAGGTTTATGGGGGCCAGGGACTGATGGAGTCAGAAAAGTTGAAGGTCATTGCGAAAGGAGGAGCGAGATCCAAAGAGAGGATTTTTTTATGGTTGAACCATTGGGAAGGATTCCATGGATTAGGCAGCATTTAAGGAATTTCAGCAGAAGAAATGACATCTATAGACAACCTCAGAACTAATCCTGACTTAATCATTCTACCTGCAGATCAAGATTCCACCACTGTAGTGGTGACTCGCACTGACTATCTGGTGGAAGCCTACTGCCACTATTATGTGACTCCTCCACCTATACACTCTGCCAGAGCTATCACGTCCGAGAAGTCCAACATAACCTTCAGTCCCTACTTAAAGCCTGAGGCCCTGCCCAGAACCTCACCCCTGAATTCACTTACATCTTTACCCTTTGACACCCCACACACTGACCTTCTACATGCTTCACAAACACCCAGCAATGCTGGCCACCCCATTGTAGCTGCTTCTTGTGTCCCCACTGAAAGGGTTTCGGCCCTCAATGACCAACACCTCCAACCTATTTCCCCTTATGTAGTCTCCCACGTTAAAGACACCAACCACTTTCTTCGCTGACTCTCCACTATCTCCACCCCTTTTCCTCCTAAATCCCTGCTCATTACTGTTGACACCACTTTCCTATACACCAACAGCCCTAATACCCATTGTCTTGCTGCTATAGAACACTACCTTTCCTAATGTCCTTCAGACTCCAAAGGCATTACCTCATTCCTCATACACTTACTAACTTTATCCTATCTCACAGCAACTTCTCCTTTGAAGGAAAGGTATACAAACAAATCTGTGGCACAGCCATGGTCATCTGCATGGCACCCTCCTATGCCAACCTGTTTATGGGCCATATAGAGGAGACCTAACCTCCCAAAACACCAAACCCATACTCTGGCTTAGTTTCATTAATAACATCTTCATGATCTGGACAGAGATCCTATCCTCATTCCTTCACAATCTCAACACCTCTCCTACCTGCTTCACCTGGTCCTCCTCAACCCAGTAGGCTACCTTCCTGGATGTCGACATCCTCCTCTCTGATGCCTCCATCTACAGGCTCGGCTCACATTAAACCTGCCAACTACCAACACTACCTACATTTTGACAGCTGTCACCCCTTCCACACCAAAAACTCCCTCCCATACAGCCTGGACACCCAGGGATGGTGTACCTGCCCAGATTGTTGAAGGTCTCACCAAGGCTTTCACAAACAGGCACTATCCCCCAGACCTAGTTTGGAAACAGATGTACTGTGCCATTTCCTCACACATCCCCAATTCTCCCACCACCTCCAAGAACCAGCTACAATAGAGTGCCCCCTTGTCACTCAATATCACCCCTAACTGGAATGAAGAAACCACATCCTTCGTCAGGGCTTTGACTACATATCATCATACCCTGAAATGGAACATCCTGCCCAAGATCCTTCCCACCCCTGATATAGTGGTGCTCTCACCTACACATCCTGCACAACATCCTAGTCCATCCCTATGCCACTTCCAAGCCAAACCATTGCCTCAGGGATCATATGCTTGTGGAAGACTCAAGTGCAAGACCTGCCCATTCCTCCCACTCAGCTTTTCTTATTCCAGTCCTGTCACAGGCTTATCCTACCCTATCAGAGGCTGGGCCACCTGTGAAAGTAGCTATTCCATCTCTGCTGCTATCATTGCACAGCTTTTTATAGTGGTATGACTAACAACCAGCTGTCCACCAGAATGAATGGTCACCGTCAAACTGTGGCCAAGAGCAAAGTAGGCTACTGTATCGCACAACATGCAGCTGAACATAAGATGCTTGATTCCAGTGACTGCTTAACTGCTCAAGCCATCTGATCCTCCTCTCCATCATCAGCTTTCCTGAGCTGCACAGATGGAAGTTATCCTTACATCACATTTTCCACTACCAAAATTATTCCTGCCTCAACCTTCAGTAATCTATTGTACCCATAACCTTCCATGCAAGTTTCCACCCCTTCTGCCCTTGCACCTCCTCCATATTTACATCCTCCCTCTCTTTCATTATATGCCTCCCTCTACCAATGCACCCGCCCATCTTTACCCTTCTCTGCTCCACTCGTTTTCCACTCCATCTAGTCCCTGCACACTCTGCCAGACAGTGCTCTTCTCTCACCCCACCTGTGCCCTGCTGTCCCTTTTCCTCCCCTGCCCCCTCCAGGTTGTTGCTTTCGTTCATGTGGCAGTTGTATTGTGGTCCGAGCTGCTGGAGGTGGTGGTCATGTGTGCATGAGGTGTGCTTACACATGTGAATGAATGTGTGTATTTCCTTTTTCTGAACAAGGCTTTGGCCAAAAGCTGGGTGTGTAACAGTCTTTTCAGTGTGCTTGTCTGCAACTCAGTGTGTCATCTTTAAGGTGAGCAGCAATTTATTCTTTTCCTTGCAGTAACCAAGTACACTCCTGGAAATTGAAATAAAAACACCGTGAATTCATTGTCCCAGGAAGGGGAAACTTTATTGACACATTCCTGGGGTCAGATACATCACATGATCACACTGACAGAACCACAGGCACATAGACACAGGCAACAGAGCATGCACAATGTCGGCACTAGTACAGTGTATATCCACCTTTCGCAGCAATGCAGGCTGCTATTCTCCCATGGAGACGATTGTAGAGATGCTGGATGTAGTCCTGTGGAACGGCTTGCCATGCCATTTCCACCTGGCGCCTCAGTTGGACCAGCGTTCGTGCTGGATGTGCAGACCGCGTGAGACGACGCTTCATCCAGTCCCAAACATGCTCAATGGGGGACAGATCCGGAGATCTTGCTGGCCAGGGTTGTTGACTTACTTCTAGAGCACGTTGGGTGGCACGGGATACATGCGGACGTGCATTGTCCTGTTGGAACAGCAAGTTCCCTTGCCGGTCTAGGAATGGTAGAACGATGGGTTCGATGACGGTTTGGATGTACGGTGCACTATTCAGTGTCCCCTCGACGATCACCAGTGGTGTACGGCCAGTGTAGATCGCTCCCCACACCATGATGCCGGGTGTTGGCCCTGTGTGCCTCGGTCGTATGCAGTCCTGATTGTGGCGCTCACCTGCACGGCGCCAAACACGCATACGACCATCATTGGCACCAAGGCAGAAGCGACTCTCATCGCTGAAGACGACACGTCTCCATTCGTCCCTCCATTCATGCCTGTCGCGACACCACTGGAGGCGGGCTGCACGATGTTGGGGCGTGAGCGGAAGATGGCCTAACGGTGTGCGGGACCGTATCCCAGCTTCATGGAGACGGTTGCGAATGGTCCTCGCCGATACCCCAGGAGCAACAGTGTCCCTAATTTGCTTGGAAGTGGCGGTGCGGTCCCCTACGGCACTGCTTAGGATCCTACGGTCTTGGCGTGCATCCGTGCATCGCTGCGGTCCGGTCCCAGGTCGGCGGGCACGTGCACCTTCCGCCGACCACTGGCGACAACATCGATGTACTGTGGAGACCTCACACCCCACGTGTTGAGCAATTCGGCGGTACGTCCACCCGGCTTCCCGCATGCCCACTATACGCCCTCGCTCAAAGTCCGTCAACTGCACATACGGTTCACGTCCACGCTGTCGCGGCATGCTACCAGTGTTAAAGACTGCGATGGAGCTCCGTATGCCACGGCAAACTGGCTGACACTGACGGCGGCGGTGCACAAATGCTGCGCAGCTAGCGCCATTCGACGGCCAACACCGCGGTTCCTGGTGTGTCCTCTGTGCCGTGCATGTGATCATTGCTTGTACAGCCCTCTCACAGTGTCCGGAGCAAGTATGGTGGGTCTGACACACCGGTGTCAATGTGTTCTTTTTTCCATTTCCAGGAGTGTATTACACTAAACCAATCCACATAACACAAATAGACTTTATATTCGTAAAGCTCCAAAAAATAACAGATATAGCCTCTCATGAATCCACACATCGTGAGACACAGAACAACTGGTGTGAATGGTACAACTGGATGAACATACAGGAAGTCAGTGAGTGCAGCTCTGTGCATATAAGGGTGGAGAAAAATTGTGTCATGAATTTTTAACCCTGGACATCTGATGCCAGTAGTAACCAAAATTACGAATGTTACGTAGGTTGACAACACACCATTTTTAAACTACGGAAACTTTGCGCCATGCACTCCGATGGATCGTAGATTCCCCTGTTGCTGTTCGTCAGTTGATGGGCAGCACTATGTTTGTCAGTTCACACAGACAAACATCCCTCACACCGTCACTGCCCCAGTGTGATACGCACACGTGTTGAATAGGTCTTGTCTGTTACCACCTCACGTCAGAGGCATTCACACGTTAGCTTCACTTCGCTTCGGAGCACACACGTCACCTGCGATTATGTCATACAGTAAGCATGGTGGCACAGTATTCGTTTGAAGAACAGAGAGATATTGTTTTTGTTTGTGGACTAGCCAACTGTAGTGTGCTTGAAGGTCAACAGTTGTATGAGGAACGGTACCCAGCAACACATCACCTACACTCGCAAACATTTACAGCAATTCACTGGCGACTTGGAGAAACAGGCTTGTTAGCAGGATAAGACCTCGAACATGACAGGATGCTGCATTTGAAGAGACTTTTCTCAAGTGCTTTGAGGAAGCACCTATGACAAGTACGCGAGCGGTGGGGCACGACATGGGGGTCACTCATTGGTTGGTCTGGGAGGTTTTGAGGGATGACGGTCAGCATCCATTTAGTTTCCACACTGTCCAAGACCTAAATCCTGTGGCAGACCATGAACACAGGCTAGGGTTTTGCCGGTGGTTTCTGCGATGTGCTGCATGAGATCCCGACTTCCCCGCCATTGTGTTGTTTACCGACGAGTGCACCTTCCATTGGGAAGGCCTTTACAACACTCAAAACATTTATTACTGGGCAAGAAGAAATCATCACGTCACATATGTCCACGGACACCAGGACCGATTTCTGCTCAACATTTGGGCAGGCATTGTAGATGACTATCTGATTGGGCCGGTCTACCTCCTTGACTTACCAGGACAAATTACCTTTGCTTTTTGCAAGAAACTCTGCACAGCTGGCTGGAAGATGTTCCCCTGGACATACGGCAATGCATGTGGTTGCAACACGATGGGGTGCCCGCTTATAACAATCGTGCCGTGCGCAAATATTTAAATGAACTCTTCGATGGCCGGGTAATTGGCAGAGGTGCTCTTAGCACATGGCCCCTGCAATCACCAGACATCATGCCACCAGACTTTTTTCTGTGGAGATTATTCAGGGTTCTAGTTCACCCACTTGGGCGCGAACCACCTAGAAATGAAGAGGAATTAATTTATCCCATTCAACATGTTGCCAATCACATCAGGGCAACGCCAGGAATCTTTGAAAGAGTTTGGCAAAACACCGTTTGATGTTACCAAGCTTGATCTCTGTTGGTCCATTACAGCCAGGGGACATCGGATGGTATGTACTTTTTAATTCAATAAACTTTACCAACAGCCATGCAGTCTAATATATGTTATTTTGCTTTAAAGCAACCAGTTTCGGCAATTCATTTTACCATTTTCAGGCTCCATACACTTTTTTCAAAGCAGCGAACTTATTTTATAGCACCATAAAACTGGGTATTGTGAATTCCAATCATTTTATGGTGCAATACAATAAGTTTGTTGGTTGGAAAAAAGCATATGGGGCCAGAAGATAGTAAAATGAATTGCAGAAATGGGTTGCTTTCAAAATAAAATAAAATATCTTAAAGTGTAAGGCTGTTGGTAAAGTTTATTGAACTGAAAATTACAAAGCTTGTGTGGCATCAGAGGGTCACCAGTTTGAGCACCTGCTTTAAGTAAACAATTCCCTAGTTACAAAAAAGGCCCTTTTCAGGGCCGACATAATTGGTAAAAGATTTCTGTATGTGAACTAACAGCTGTTGACAGGTTTTTTCCTGGTACGTCTTATCATGAAACTACATTGGATGTGTTGGGACCCTGGCAGATTTGCCCCCAGAGTGTAATGCTGGCATGCTACCACCAAGCATGCGGGCCGCCTTGAATACATGGCGATCTCCGGCAGGCAAAGCATTTGTGGTCATGCATTGTCAAGAGCATCTGGCAACAGGGCAATCCTGCAGCCAGTAGGAGCGCGTGGTGCCAGCTTTCCATAGTTTAAAAATTGTGCGTTGTTGACCTAAACAACATTAGTAATTTTAGTTCCTACTGGCATCAGCTATCCAGGGTTAACATTTCATAACACAATTTTTCTCCCCCCTGTATATGCACAAGTTGCAGGCAGATGGTGTGGCAGACACCTCGCCATGCACATGCCTCCCACAGGCAGCCTCTAGTAGCTGACCCGAGCTAATACAGTTGCTGGCCAATTCAAATGTATGTATGCATGGATACCACACTAGGCATACTCACACTCGCGTGGACACACACACACACACACACTAGTAGCAGGATATAGCACAAGTCACCGTCATGTGAAGTGAACATCCAGGCGACGAAGGAGACACCAGTGGCCTGATTAGAAACACATCCATCGGCTCCAGAGTGGCAGCAGCCGGTGCCACTGGAGGGAGCGCGATGATGTGCCAGGCAGACAATGGAGCATAGGACCAGAAAGCGGGAGGATGCGGGCATGCACAAGGACGATGGGCCCACACGTTGCCTGATGACAGCGCTGGAGAGCGGGGTGCGATCACCATCAGCAGGCAGGTCTCAGTGTAGAGGAGATGGGACTCGATCCACAGGTGATGATCGCTAAGGCAATGATGGCGAGGGGTCTGGTGCAGGTGGCCTGACTGTACAGCAGGCTGTGACAGTGGACTGAGCCAGAGGCAGACCAGAGCCCATTGCTGAGAAGCTAGAACCCCAGAGCACTACACATGGAAGAGGCAACCAATGGAATGGGCCTGCCTACACAGCAGGTGACGACAGGCAGGGGGTGGACTGTGGGGACGGGGGCCACACCCATGAACTGGTAGCTACCGGTGGCAATTGGGGCCGCAAATGATCAAAGTGGTGAGCCACCAGTCCATCAGCAGTATGGATGGCACAAAGGTGACTTCCCCAGTGGCAAACAACAGTGGCTGTTATCCACTTGGCCAGTGACCTAACACTCATGCCCACAACAGCGATCCCAGCAAGAAGCGGCCGACCTAACTTGCCTGCTGCAGGTGCAGCACAGGCCACAGAAGTTGGAGGAGTATTCATACCTGCCGACTGTGAAGGAACTTGGCTGGGCTCTGCTCCATCATAGCTGGGCTCTGCTCCATCATAGCCAAGAAGCGATAGGTGCTCAGAAAATGGAGAAGGGCATCGTCCAGTGAAGAATCCACAACAAACTTTTGCATTTGGGATTTGAACATATGCACTAGTCATTCTGCCTTGCCATTTTATTGAGGGTTGAATGGTAGAGCCATAATATGACAAATGCCGTGACGGGAACGAAACAGTTGAAAGGTGTGAGAAACGAATTGGGGGCCAGTATCGGAAAAACTAAGTACAAGGCAACCCCACAATTTAAAAAACTCTCAAAAGCATACAAATTGTGACCTCAGCCATTGTCGATGCACACCTGTGAATGTAAGTAAACGCAGAAAATGCATTCGCAACCAGGAGCCAATAGGAATTGAAGAAGGAGCCTCCAAAGTCTGCATGAATACATTCCCATGGCTGGCGGGAAGGGGACGAGAGGGACAGGGAGGCCCTGGGAGCTGCCTGTTATTGGGCACACTGCTCACAGGCCACGACAAAACAGACAATTTCACCATCAATCCCTGGCCACAAAACATGTCACCTAGCTAACAGTTTAGAGTGTGAAGCTCCCCAGTGTCCCTGGTGGAGAGTGTGTAGAACCTTACGCCATAATGACTACTCTCGGAGAGAGGTCTTCCATGAACAACTGCAAAACACAATCAGGAACGGAGAGGTGATACCATAAGGAAAAATAATTGTGCAGGGGGTCCAAAGCCCAACCCAGTGGTTTATCTACCCAGCTCTGATGAATAGTGTGCAGGGGGTCCAAAGCCCAACCCGGTGGTTTATCTGCCCAGCTCTGATGAATAGACTGCGTTACCTGACTGAGAACTGGGTCGGCGCCAATGGCAGCTGTTGTGCGTGAGCTCGTAATTGGGAAACCCGCCACTGTATCTTGCATTTCAACATGAAGATGGAAGCAAAACAATTCTTCTTGATCAAAGTTGGAATCAGGACCCACAGGAAGGTGGGCAAGGCATCTGCATTGCCCTGTTTAGATGTAGGTCAAAAATGGATGTCATAATCATAGTGAGACAAGAAGAGTGCCCAGCATTCCAGGCAGTCACAGCTCCTTGTGCAGGCCTTGGCCTATACAGCGCTTCCTTGTGCAAGCTATCTGTTGTCCTAGTGGGTACATCTTATGGCACTAATGCCACATTGCCCCTCGGTCCAATTTGGTAACTCACTGCTTGAGAAACTTCAAAAGATTGTGCTATTTACAAAACTACTCCCATTGGAGGGTTTTCACAGGGTAAAGCCTTCTGACACACTTCATTGTCCGGAGCTAAACAGATAATTGTGTTGTGCCCAATGTGGTTGACATAAGAGTCATTATGGGCGTCAGTAACAGATTGACACTTAAGGCTAAGGCCATGAAGTTCAGCTGCCCAGCTCCTGGATGTCTGATTTGGTTTCTTGTTGCATCCGTAGAATTCAACTCGTGTTGCTACGACATGCGTTCATTTGCAGTGGTAAGTGGACAATAAACTGAATGTGTGATCAAAAGTAAGAGCTGCTGGTTCTTGTAAAGGGGCAAGCTGACACAACAATTAACACATTTTAGGTGGAATTCACAAGAGCAAGAAGGCTGTGCACAAATTCAAGACTGTCACATCGAAAGCCAAAGAACGCTGTCTTAGTCTTTTTCCATAAGCTTACCAATCCTCAGCCAAATCAACATATGGAGGAAAAGGGGGTGTATGGTCTGGTGAAATAGTACCCTGTCTGTTCATGGAAGCGGACGA
This sequence comes from Schistocerca americana, assembly GCF_021461395.2. Classification (NCBI taxonomy): domain Eukaryota; kingdom Metazoa; phylum Arthropoda; class Insecta; order Orthoptera; family Acrididae; genus Schistocerca; species Schistocerca americana. The sequence goes on along the minus strand of NC_060119.1, from coordinate 1,126,061,936 downwards.
AAGTGGTCACTGCCAAAGTAAGCCGTTCAGGTAGGGCCAATAGCATATCCGACAAAACTGCATTTAAAGACTGCACATGCAGATACCATCCCACCCTCGTCGCCAGTTGTGTAGTAACCAAGTAATAAAAGAAACCAATCCACGTAACACAAATATGGCTTTATTCATAAACTTCTGAATTATAACAGAAATAGCCTCTCGTGAATCCACACATAGTGAGACTCACAACAAATAGTGTGAACGGTACAACTAGATGAACATAGAGGAGCTCAGTCAACACTGCTCCACATATGTATATGTACGAGTCGCTGGCAGGTGGTGCGGCATATACTGCGCCTCGCGCACACCTACCACAATTGGCCTCCAGAGGCCGACCAGCACTGATACAGTTGGTGGCTGCAGCCCGCTCTGATACAGTTGCTGGCTGATTCAAACGTACATGTGTGGCAACACCACACTTGGCATACTCATATGCACTAGTAGCAGGATTAAACATCCTTATATTGTTGATGTTCCAACCTGGAGTTTCTGATATTTGATAAATTTCCTTGAGATGGAAAAACTCCTGTCCACAATTCAGCACAGGTTTAAAAAGCATCCTTGTACGAAACTCAGTTGCCCTTTTCTGGTATGATATCTTGCAAACCATGGATGAAGGACATCAGGCAGAGTCCATATTCCTAGATTTTCAGATAGTGTTTGACATCGTGCCCCAAAACAGACTATTAACAAAGATCCTAGCATATGGAATAGGTTCCCAATATGTGAATTTCTAAAGGACTAGTTAAATAATAGAACCCAATAAATTGTCCTTGATGGTGAGTGTTCGTCAGAGATGAAGGTATTGTCAGGAGTGCCCCAGGGAAGCGTGATTGGGCCAGGCCACTCTTATTCTCTACATGCATAAGTTGTGTGACAGATAGGGTGAGCAGCAGTCTATGGATGTTTGCTGATGACTGTGGTGCACGGGATAATGTCATTGTTGACTGAATGTATGAGGATAGAAGATGACTTAGACACAATTTCTAGGTGGTGTGGTGATTGGCAGCTTGCTCTAAATGTAGAAAACTGTAAGTTAATGCACTTGAGTAGGAAAAACAACCCTGTAATGTTTGAATACAGTGTTAGTAGTGTGCTGCTTGACAGTCATGTTGATTAAATGTCTGGGTGTAACATTCCTAAGCTGTATCAAATAGAACAAGCACGTAATGATAGTAGCTGGGAAGGCAAATGTTGACTTCGGTTTTTTGGGAAACTATAGGGAGGTGTGGTTCAAGTGTAAAGGAGACCGCATAGAGGAGACTAGTGCATCCCTTCCTTGAGTAGTATTCGAACTAGAATGGGAGGGTTGTTTCAAACCACTGTTCGTACATTTAATTTGGGTTCTAGGTATCCATTTGAACTATGGTACAAACCACCCCCTTCCAAGTACTGTGGTGTGCGAAATAGGTGGGCAGTGGAGCAGAACCTGGGTCAGTAGTGTAAGGGGCTCCTCATCAACAGGATTGTGGAGGTGGCCAGGGGCCAGTGCATCTCTCAGACATGCATTCCTAGGGGTGCAGCAAATAGGTGGGGCAGTTACATTCTGAACCAGTATGATGTACGAATGTCACATGATTCTCTCATTTCTATGGAGGGTAATTTGGGGACTGTGCAGTGCCTTGACAGGACCCTCGAACCTGTTGTCTTTTTTCACACTCGGTGTTCCGCTTGCAGATTTTGGTTTCAGAGATATGTAAAGATGTACACTTTTGAACACACTACATGTAGTTTTATCTTATTGATTTCCTTCTGTTTCACAGTGATGGTACTACTTTTTCCCTTCTTCTTCATCATTTTCTTTTCTTTTTTTCTTTCTTTCTTTCTTTTTTTCAATGAAATCCACGGATATAGACCTCAATATTTGACCAAGATTGTGACCAGTAAAATATAAAATAATAAGAATAGTTTTGATTGTGTTTCTGATTATTTGGCATCTGGTTATAATGACTGTTAACTGTCTGCATGAGGCGGAAGTGTTAACCATTTCTGGATGCCCTAGCAGATGTCCCACTAACCTGTTTCTTCTTCTCATTAGGACTTCCCTCCTGATACATTCTAGCACTGATTCATTGTCTATTTTATCTGTCCATTGTATTAACATTTTTCAATTACACATCCTTTCAAGTTTCTTCTAATCGTCCTCATTTCCCTTCTATACAGTGCTGTGCTCCAGAGGTATACTTTTAGGAACTACTTCATTTCCATAACAGTATCTTATATCAGTAGAACTGTTTTGTTGAAGAAGGCTTGCTTTGCGTTTACTAGTCAGTTTCTTATATCTCCTTCAGTTTGTCCATCATATATAACCTTACTGCTTAGCTAAGAGAAAACCAAGCCACCAAGCAAGTCATTACTCTCCTTTTTAATACTCTTTGTCACATTCATTTTAGCTTTGTTTCTCCTTAAACCATATTCTTGGATAGTATGGTGTACATTCCTTGAATAGTCTCCCCAGTCTTCTTTACATCCAGCCAGAAGGGTCATGTGGCCATGACTTGCATACTTTAGAATTGGTTCATCTAGCCAGTTACAGGGTAAGCTACAGTTTGAAATGGAATTAGGACTGTGGCATAGGAAGTAAAACAAAAAGTACCTAAATGATGTATCCATGCCTCTGCTTCATACTAATCGGTTTTCTCCTTTCAAAATTTCAACAATAGGTATGTTTATGTTTTACACATCCATGTGTGTGTAGAGTGCATGTACATTTTTCCACAGGTTCTGGATGTCAGAGAGATAGTTCCTTGCCTGGGCATTGTGAGTGTGGCCGACGGCTCTGTCTGCAGCTGCCCTTTTCTCACAATAAACAATGACAAGGAAGTGGAATTTGTGTCTGTGGATGAATCTGATTTGTCTGTAGATATAATTGTAACACTGAAGACAGAGGCTCTGAAAAATCTCAAGGTTGGTATTTTTTTTTATGCTAATGAAAGAGAGAGGAGTGTGGTTAGTAAGATGTGGTGTGCAATAGTAGTACTAATTAAGGGGTGCTCTATGTGGAGTATTATAGTTCATACTCAGTTAAAATGTATCGTGCTTGAATCACATTTGCTCTTTGTGAAATGTCTCCCAGGTTTCATAGTCAATACCGGGACTCTCAAATAGAAAAATACAAACTTCTAGAGTAAACATGAGACTGCCGGCCGGTGTGGCCGAGCGGTTCTAGGGGACTGATGACCTCCGATGTTAAGTCCCATAGTGCTCAGAGCCAGTAAACATGAGACTGGATTTGGATCGAGCCCCAAAGGCTGAATTTGGATTGAGTCCCAAATCTTTTGATCAGCGGTCTGGCATATAACCACTTAAATACCAACACATAATGTTGTTAAATAACTGGCCGATAGAGATAACTTTCCTGACTGACCAGTTTAAGCACATTTGAGCATTTGGTAGTCAAATTATCGTCCTCTTATGATTACTGACTTATCTAGAACTTTATACCAGTTGTATAGTTATCGCTGTTTGGGTCTGTAGAGAGTTTTTGTGCCAGATGTTTAACATTATTGGCAACTGTAGAACTCCTTTTACTTACTGTTCATTGCAAATAATACTAATTTCACTTTCTTACCCTGTTACAATGAATTGCCTTTCAAATTTTTCAAATGAATTACAAGTTATCTCCAAGGATTTTTATGTAAGCAGTTATTATCTGCACTCATTACATCACCAACATTCTCCTTAACTTAATGTTTCGTGTAGCGGGGAAAAAAAGAAATTTATAATTCAACAATGTGTAAGTGTTTACAAAAGCTCCTTTAGTATTTATTTCTCACTTAAACTTGTATTTGTCCAAAACTAAATCCATGCTTATGTAGTTTCACTGGATTCTTAACTGAAGGTTGCAATTTAACTTGACTTCATCTGCAAAACTTTGCTAGTCAAAGTTGATCCTAGTTCATGCTAAACAGTTTGAAATTAAAATTTTATACAATGCAGATTTAAAAGTTCAGCTTTACTTGTGTTCAGTACTTGTACTGAACCAAGATCAATTACTTTATACAAAGGCCATCCAGAAGGCAACAGATGTTTTGAAATAAAAAATAACAATATGGGAAAACCAAATTTTATTATATACACTTTAAAGATACATTCTTAAACTATTTTTCTATTTAATTGCCATTCAAATTGAGGCACGTGTCATACTTTGGCACAAGTTTTTCAATACCATCTCTGTAGAAAGATGCCTCTGCAATTGCAGCCTGGTTTATACCAGCATGCAGTTTGGCATCAGTATCAAACCATTGTGTAGTGAACCATGTCTTTTTTGCTAGGAAGGGATGGTAGTCACTTGGCGCCAAATCTGGGTGCCACCCATCCAGAATGACACAGGAGCTCTTAGTTGCTACTGGAAGTGTGTGGACATGCGTTGCCATGAAAAAACAAATATTTTGTGCTAATTTTTCCCAGACGCTTGTTTTGTATTGCCTGCCTTAACTTTGTCAGTGTTTGACGATATGTCTCTGAGTTAATTTGTTATGCCATGTTCACAGAAGTCAATGAGAATCATTCCCTTAGAGTCTCTAAACACAGTAGCATGATCTTTCATGCTGACAGTGTTTACAAACACTTCCTTGGTTTTGTGGGAGAATTTCTCTGTACTCACTCCATTGACTGCATTTTTGTTTCACAATTGACATGCTTCACCCATGTCTCATCCTCAGTTATGATATGCTTGATAAATTTCTTTTCTTGTAATCTTAGAGGAAGGTCAGTGCTGCAGCTGCTCTCTGTTTTTTGTGGTCTTCTCTTTGGATGTAGGGAACCCACCGAGCACAAAATTTGTGGTAACCAAGCTTCTCCACCACAATCTAATGCTCCAGGCTCTGAAAAATTTGGGGAAAATTTTGCGAAAGGTCCTGTAATGAAATTTTGGTTAGGCATGGTGGGGAGAGACTGGAATTGTGGCAAATATACAACATTGAAAGATTATTTGATTAAACAGAGAATTGGAAAAGTTTGTTGTTGTTTTTGTGTTCCAGTGACATCAAGAATGTGGATCACTGTGGCCTCCGCCACTCAAAGATAACTTTGAGACAAATACATATGTTTACTGCTAGAACCATTTCCAAACATTACAGACATATAAAGCTTAGTTCATTGCTTATACATGTCTTGGCTCGGTGTAACTCAGAGTAATCTGTTTCCTGCTGCTGCTGCTGAAGTCATCGTCCCAACCCATTTCCTCTACTAACTGGATCTAGTTATGTGAATTCCATGAAATAATCCAGGTACCAAGTCGTTTTATAGTGGTTTATTAATGACAAGCAGTACTACTTCTTCTTGGTGGGAGCCCAGTCCACGTAACAGGCTACTTAGTCACAAAACCGTAGTACAACAATTAGATTATTACGTTGATGTGCGACACAGTGGTCACGTCTGTTAACTGTCTTCAACTGCCTTTTCTAAGCCTTCTGCTCCCCTGTTTATATGTTCTTAACAAAGGAGTTAACACAACTATAGTGCAAATTTATAAAATTAACAATTAAAAGTTCAAAGTTATCATGAATAACTATACACAAAACTTTTCGCATTTTATGCCCAAACTAACATTTACAATATAAAAGATTTTTACATAAGATATACATTACATTGTACAAAATAGTAAAAAACAACAATGCCAACCTAGTTTTGTTAATTATGGCTTAATTAGTGAATGCAAAATAATGCTAGCATATATTGGATGAACATGACATACAAGTAAACAAATGAAATAATAAATTTTATGAAATTTAATGTACTACATGAAATCACTTATAGATACCATTGGAATTACAAAACTTTGAATGAATTACCTCTTCGGAGAGTATTTCATTAGGGCATTGAAAAAGAAATGAAAACAATAACCCCAGAAGAGGTGTGGGTATCTGCAAGAGCCAAAGCTCTTCTTTAGAAAGAAAAAGATATGCTCTCAAATGGAGAGTAATCATAAGTGCTACAAAAAGAATAAACCTTACAACTAATATAATTCTTTAAAGACAGTGAATACAGTGACATATTTTTAATTCTTGTCTACAGCCTTCATAGAATTGGTTTCCAGGTGTTCTTTCACGTCACCCATTTTATGGTTCTTGCATTTCATTGTCTCTTTGTTCCAAAAAAAGAGTCCTTCAATCACGTTCCAGGCATCGCTTTACAAGTCACCTGAAAGTTCCAATCTGCATCAGCTCACAAAATATTGATACATAAATTCAAGTACATAAGAAGTAAGGTAGCCAGAAAGGTGGGACTGAGGATCGCCTATAACAAGACAAAGACATTAAATACCACTGCAGACTGGTAAACACCGGAAGGCACTGTGCAAATGGTGGACAAATTTAAATATCTGGGAGAATTTATAACAGGAAGGAACAGGAGCAAGGAGGGAATAACAGAGAGGATAAAGAAGATGAGGTCAGCCTTCTGCATGACGAGAGACATATATAGTAAAAAGAATATATCCACAGAGGCAAAGTTACGCCACTACAAGGCAACGGTGAGGAATGCAGTATTGTATGCTGCTGAGACGATGACACTGGGAAGAAATGGGGCAGAACAACTAGAGAAAGAAGAGAGAAAAATACTGAGAAAAATACTAGGTCCCAAAAGAGGTGGATGCGAAGACCGAGGGAAGAATTGTACCGGAACATGAGAACAATATCCGGGGAAATCAGACTCAAAAGTGCAAGGTTTGCTGGATATGTAGTTAGGATGAGTATGGACAGAATGACGAAGAGAGTGTGGGAAACAACAGGGAGGACAAGGGGAAAGACAGGAACCAAGTGGGTTGTTGAACTTCGGAAGGACTGGTTGGAATTGGGGATCAAGGTCGAAGGAAAGGAAAATTGGAGGAACAAATATACACCGACCAATATGCCGTAGGTCAACTACAGAGAAGAATACGGGAAAAGTTTAGAGTGTCACCAGTGGAGCCGACAGGAGAAATGGAAACTGAAGATCTCGGAAGAGGAGCGGGAGAGAAGAAGAGAGAGAATGAAGAGGTCCTGGGGGAAGAAGAGGAAAATGCAGTCCACGAAGGGAGAAGAAGAAGAAGAAGAAGTACATAATAAAAGATATATACATAAGAAAAGATCATATGTTGTAAAAATATGAGAACCTACAGAATTGGATTAATGTTTCAAGAAATTATTGTACAATATTCGTAAGAATATTTTCTTTATCATATATTGCTCATCTCCTGAGTCTCAGTCATATTCATTGGGATATAGTGTAATATTTGTCTTGGACAAAATGGTGACAAAATATTTGTTTACAAATTCAAGTAAGTGTCAGTAGTATTTCACCTTGTACAGTCTCAGTTAATTCTCAATACACATTTTATCAGTACAACAACTTTCACTGTAAGTCATGTGCCAGACCCTCTTTTAATGTAACACACAACAATCAAGACCCTTCCTCTTTGACAACACTAAGATAAAACCTGACAACATCTGACAGAGTTAGCGCATTGACAAACTGGACAGCTGTATAAAAACTGACACCACATAGGCAAATTTAAGTCCATCTTTAGGTAAATTTTTCATGATTATTCTTGTAGAAAAACTTTGAAGCAAATGCTGGCAGTTTCATGTTGGTGAAACAAAATTATGTCAGTATATTCTAATATTTCATAACTTATTTCCTTTCTCTTCCATAAATAAATCTTCGTGAACTCTGTATTACTGTTTTCTCTTTGCATGTGGCTACATTTAAACAACCTCTCATCATCAAGTGTCATAATCTTATGTATCTAATGGAAAAATTTGTGTAAAAGTCATATATGCTTAAACAACAGTATACAAATAAAACCATTCTAAAATGCTAATATTTTTAAGCGTTTCATTCAGTTTCTTCCAAATCAATTTCACCTCACTATTTCAGTCCACAAAGCAACTGCTAACCTTCGTGTATAAGTCTAGAAAGAAATACGTACATAGCTCCCAAGTCTAGAAACAGATATGTACATAGCTCCCTCATAAATGCATTCTGTATGTGTTGTCTCTCTAACTTTTCTGTTTTATCTTAAATTGTGTGTGACACAAATGTACCTTTAAAAATTCTTACTCTGAGTATATCAAAATCATTAAGTGTTTGGTCATGAAATTAAACATAGCAGGATCACAATTGTTTCATCTTGATTCTAGAGCACAGCATCTCTTGACAGAAATCTTCAGCTTTCATGTGAAATATTGTTAATGTGGCAACTGTATTTTGCTTATCCTTCAAAATTTTCAATCTTCATATCCACTTTGCTCTTGTTTGACACAGATAGATTGTATTTTTCTCACTATTAATTTCCTCAAATTCTCATCATCGCGGTATAGTAAGGTGCATTCAAAAAGCATATTCTGTAAAATCCATCACCTCACAATCAGTGTTATCCTCTACTTGTTTGAAAATTAAACTACAAAAGTTTAGAACAGAAAATTAAGTGTAGTATTCAATAATCTAGCAAAATTTTAAAATAAGCTTGTGTGCTCACATAATTACTTAGGTATGTCTTAAAATAACGAGAAAAAATATCTGCTCTCATTCATATAATGTAACATAGAATTCAGAATGTGATACTCATGTTAAAAAAAAAATTGATAGTTATTTTCAATTATTGATAGATGTGTAATTAAGCTGTGTATGTAGAATGCAACACTGGTGTGTTTCTGTTGAGCAAATGTCACATTAGCTGGGGCACCTTGCGTATGCCACACACATGGTACATGAAGTGTATGTTTGTGTACCCCCCCTGAGGGTTTGCAGTTATTGAAAATATGGTTTCAGCTGAGTAGTACAGGGTGTGCATAAAGTCCAGGAACACTTTCAATTATTTATTGCACAAGAACCAAACATTGTACAGATATCATACATATGTCATATTGAAGAGAAACCCTGAAAGTTATTTTTCAAGTGTACCGCCACAGCGTAGTTGGGTAATTTGCCGATAGTCAGTGCTAGTTGCAAACATGGCGAATTCAGCTGTGGAGCGAGCTCTCTCTGTGTTGGAGTTCGACAAAAATGTGTGCTACTGCTGTGAACAGGCATAATTGTCTAATATGGGGTACAAAGCATCCACATGAATGCATTGAATTTGAGCGTGATTCTGCAAAGGTTGATGTTTTTTGTGCCTTGCCACGTCGAAAGCTGTACGGGCCATTCTTATTTGCTGAAAGCACTGTCACTGGATATTCCTATACATGTTGCAGCAATGGCTAATGCCTCAAATGCAGTCAGACTCTCCATTCATCTTTCAGGAGGATAGGGCACCACCCCATTTTCATCGAGAAGTTTGTTGGTACCTGAACACGGAGCTGCCGCATTGATGGATTGGCTGTGCTACGGAAGGGGACAGCTGTTTCATGAAACGGCCACCCTGATCACCAGATCTCACTCCGTGTGACTTTTTTCTGTGGGGACACATTAAAGTTCTGGTGTATGTACTGCCTCTACTACGTGACGTAGCAGAGCTCCAGGAGAATATACTGGAACCGACTGCTACAGTCGATGATGCCATGCTGAGAAAGGTATGGCAAAAATTCGATTACCATATTGATGTCTGCCGGGTCACTCATGGTTCGCAAAAAAAAATATTTTCAGAGTTTCTCTTCAAAGTGAACTACGTATGACATCTGTAAAATGTTTAGATCTTGTGCAATAAATAATTGAAAGTGTTCCAAAACTTTATGTACATCATGTATTTCTTAATCCAAACAACTTCTTTGACCTAGGATATATCAAACGGTAAGCATTAGGATGAAGTATCTCTGGGATTTCAAGTGGTCCAATGTAAATACCAAAAAATTTCTTTACCTCGTTATTGATGGCCATACATTTTTCATAACTTTTGGTTAATACCAGATCCCCCTACCTTACATTGAATGACTTTAAGTTTCTTATCATGTTTTTGGTTTCCTTGTCTTGTGTCATTTTGTTTCTGTCATTTGCAATGATTTCAGTATGAGCTGGATAGTCAACTAATTTATTCAAAATATGTTCTGGTTTTTGTCATACTGTATTTCATATGGTGTGAAACCTGTGATAGTGTGTTGTGAACTATTCAGTACATCTTCAAATTGATTGAGGTACCAAGATCAGGTTTTGTGATCTTTTGCACAGTATGTCCTGCAAAGCCTACCTATTTTGCACATGTACCTCTATGTTGGATTGCACAGTAGTGAATAAATGGATATTAAAATATGTTTTATTTTTTCATAGCTAGTAAATCCTTTCCATATGACTGAAGTGAACTGACTGCCATTACCTTTCAAGAAATTATCTTTAGTAAAACACTGAATAATTTCCCTGCTGGTTGCTTTCCTCAATGGAACCAATTTTATAAATTTTGAAAACAGAGCTACTGCAACTAAAATATAACAATAACTATCTTTGGAGCAAGGTAGTTTTCCAAATAAATCAATGACAAATAGTTCAGACTTACCTTTTGGGCACATACTTTCCATAACACACTGATCTTTTGATTGGAGCCTTTAACTCTCAGGCATTGGTCACAAGTTTCCTTAAGTTTTTGTATACATTTCATTATGCCACAGTGTTCATAACTCTGGTGTATGTATTTAATTAATGTATCTACATGTTGTTTGGGCCATCATACTTTCCAACTGTCCGAGTCGGGACTACTTCTTCAAAATAGAATCCCTTTAAAAACCTGATAATATAATTTCACTTTTCATCCCCTTTTCATCCATATAACTCTTTACTAATTTCCAATCTTCATCTTGATTTTGGTTACACATTAATTGGTTACAGATATTAGCAATTTCCTGCTTCTCGTTTATTCTCTGAATGTACATGATCTGAAAATTATTGTTGTTCTGTAAGTTTTCATTTTTTTGTCCCCCCCCCCCCCCCACACACACACACACACACACTGGGAATCTAGACAGAGCATCTGCTATCACATTTTGGTCTCCTTTTATGTAATGTATTGTATAGTTAAATTGTTATAGGAAAATAGCCCAGTTAGTAATTCTGTCATGAAAAGGAAAATAGACCAGTTAGTAATTCTGTCATGAAAAGGTTTTCATTCCTGTATGTAGCTCAAAGCTTTGTGGTCAGAGAAAACTATTGTTTTATGACCAGCTAGGTAGCTCTTAAGCTTTTTAAATCCCCAGACATAACTAAGAGTTCTTTTTCTGTGACAGTATAATTTCTCTCGTGTTTCTGCAATCCTCTCCTAGCAAAACTGATTGAAAAGTGTTCTATAGCCCCATTGATTTCTTTCTGCTGAAAAAGTTGTACCCCAAACCCATAATCACTTCCATCAGTCATAAGACAGAATGGTAATGCCCAATCAGGCCTATGAAGGATTTTACTGTTGCAAAATTGCTTCTTAATTTCATTGAATGCCTCTTGACATTTAGTCGTCCATTCCCAAATTGAATTTTTCTTAAGAAGTTCTCTGAGACATGGTGCATTAAGTGCCTGCGTACATTCATATTTATGGTAAAAGTTTGCCAAGCCATAAAATGACGTAAGTTGCTTTTTATTTTTGGGTAATGGAAATTCCTGTATGGCCATGAGTTTATCTTTGTCAGGCAGAATTCCCTTTTCACTAATAGTGTGGCATAAAAATTTTAATTCTGTCACTCCAAATTTACATTTCTCTTATTTCAAAGTCATACCCCCCTGTATAAACTTTTTTTCCAATTTGCCTTAAAGTTTCAATATGTTCTTCCCATGTGTTACTAGTTACTAAAATATCGTCCACATAGATTACCAATTTGGACAATAATTTCCTACCTAAGACACATACAAATTCAGCAACTGAAATGTTAAGTCCAAATGGCACTATACAATATTGATAGCTTTTTCCATTGTATAAAAATGTAGCATACTGTCTTGAATTTGGCTCTTAAACAATTTGGTGAAACCTTGATGTTAAATCTAGACTGGAAAAATATTTTGTGTCACTGAATTTATTCAATAATTCCTCCAGGGATTCAGGATAGTCAGTTTTCCGTCTAAGGAATTTGTTCAGATAGCGAGAATCCGAAACAAGCCTAACATCTCCATCTTTCTTAGAAACAACACCGATTGGATTATTGTACTGGCTGCTGCTCCTTTCATTATTCCCCATGTTTGCATCTTCTGGAATTCTCTCTCCACTAATTTTCTTTTGCAAATGGAGACCCCATATGGTTTGATAAAAAATGGATCATGCTGTTTCATTTTTAATCTGCAGACATAATTTTTAACCCTTCCTGGCTGATTACAAAAAAGTCACAATATTCCCACAGAAACTGATCTAAATCTTTTCTCTCATAATTGGATAGGCTATCTGCAGTACTTACTTTATCACTGACTAACCGTGAAAAACTGTTACTATCAAAATTGTCCTCCTGTTCCTTCTCTAAACCTTCAATGCACTTGTCATCAGAAAATTCAATCTCTCTTATTTGATTACTGCAATTGTATGTATACTTTAAATGTAATTTGGCCTTACCAGAACTACCAGATTTTGGTTCTGTGAAACATATTTTTAAGTTTTCCCAATAAAAAATTGCATTTGTTTTTATTATTCAATTCATGCCCAACAGAATATCTTCATTTAGGTCTACCACCTCAAAACATCCTTGTTCAAAAAATAAATCCCGAATTAAAAATGAAATCAAAGCCTGTTTGGAAAGTGATTTGCTGCACATACCTGTAGTTCCCTTAATCTTATCACCTATTACAGAAAATTCTATGTATGAAGCACTGTTTTTCAACCTTTCTCTTACTTTATCAGATATGCAACAAATAGAACTACCCATGTCCATTAGACACATACCTTTCATATTCTCAACTGTTATTTCAAAATATGGACTACCAGATAACTCTTGTTTATCAATTTTCACTTCTTCCATTAATAAATCACCTTCTATTTCTTTGAAATCTAAATAATGCATGACAATTGCTTATTCACTGAAACTGTTTGTAAATTACACAAAGACATATCACCATTAGACTTAATTTATTCTGGATCTGACAAACTACTGCTTTCCGTGTAAGAGGGCAAACCTTGCTCCCTGCCTGAATTATTACTTATCTCATTGTTTCTTTGTGTGTGTTCCATGATTTAATTATTCTCAAATTCCAAATAATATCATCACTGCTACATTTCACTTCACTGACTTCTTGCTTATTTAAAACCTCTAAAACATTGTAACCTATCTGCTTAGTTTGTTCAGTCTTATCATTACTCTTAGCCAAAATCTCCCTGACATCAATAGAAGACCACTGATTTCCATGTACCGTATCATCACTCATCAAATCTTCTATACCTACTAATTGACTATTATTAACTTCATCTTCCAATACTTATGCAAAATCATCCCATCAAGCTCCTCGTTAAACAAAATATCATTAACATCGGCGGCGGCGGTGGCATCATCATCATCATCATCATCATCATCATCATCATCTGAGTCACATGCATCAGCATGGACCTCAGCTACAACACAAGAACTCCCCTACTGCTACATCATCATCTGAATCAGCTACTAAAGCATCAATATTTTTGGGTACAAGGTTATCATTTTGGCTTACTACTACATCAGACAAAACTGGTTGATCATCATTAACAAACAAACTAGCAATACTATAATCATCATTATAACAATCCTTGGATGCACACTTGTTGTCAAATGAATTTGTCAGGTCCTCTTCACTAAGCTTATAACTATTTTGTGTCTTTGTGTCATCATTACTCATTTCTTTTAACATATAGTTCAAAAATTCATAGTGCTTATTTACATTATTAACATGGTAGTTCCTATTGTTATCCCTGTTGTCTTCTTGGTACCTCAGCATGCGGATATTGTTTTAGAAATTGTCCTGAGATGTGCCCCCGCTCCGTCCATCGACCAACATTGGGGACCTTATTGCGGTCGATTCTCGTTTGACGGTCATGAAATGTTATTGCTTCCTTCATCTGTCATTTCAATGATCCCCACACTGCTATTACTACCCGTACAAGGCTGTGGTATCACATTTGTGTTTGGCATTGTATTCTGGTTGTCATCTTGATAATTACTACTGCTTACTGTAGGTGGTTGCTGCATTGAACTGTGCATCGACTGCACTGCATAGTTGTGATTATTCGGACTGTTATTTTTGATTCTGATTCCCGTTGTTGTTGTTATATCCTGGATGGTATCGTTCTTCGCATCTACATTTTTTTGCTATACGGCATCTGACCATTCCTTTTCTCCTATTATGTTCATTATGTAGTTCTCCATTACTGTTGTTGTTCCTGAAGTCGGATTTGAATTCCGGTTTTCATGATTCCTCGACGAAAAGTTCCCGTTTTCTCGGTCTCGACTCGTTCGGCATTCGTCTTGTGATGGGTCTATCTAGTTTAACACCGATAAATATCTCTCCTGATCGTCTTCTGCAACGTTGATTAATTTATCAGGGATGTGACCTGGTAAGTGAAGATTTAAAATACGTATTACATCTCGTGCAGATATGGGCTCATCCCAGTATCTCACCTTATTAATGTTCTTTTCAAAATTTTTCTGCAGGGTACCTTGTTTTGAATTAAACACCTGACGGCTACAGACTACCGTCCTAAGGTGTTCTTGTACTGCCTTTGACCAATATCAGTCTAAGAATGCCTTTTCAAATTGTGCAACGCTCTGACAGTTATCAACAATTTAATTCGCCCACAGGGCAGCTTCACCCTGGATATGCGCTATTATAAACTGAATCTTCTGTCGATTGTTCCACACACTGGGTAAAATATTCTGAAATCCCTTTATAAATATCACAGCGTGCACCAATTTCTTTTCTGCGTTGTAAACTTGAAAGTGACAGTGTTTTATTAGTCTCTCATCAATAGTAGTAGTTACAGTAGAAGAATTTGCCCCCATTTGATTATGCATTGGCATACTCCTCTGTAAATTTATGTCTAATCTATCAGAATTCAGTACGGGCTGATATGACCCATATATGCTGTTTGTGTTGCCATAAGTATTTTGGCTTAGTGTATCTCCGTCGTCATATTTCTGCGCCTGTGAACGCGCACGTTCTAGTTCGGATATACGATGTGTGATCTCTTGTTGCCACTGTGGCACTGGAGATTTGTAGCTCGATTCATTTTTTTGTCTGCGAGTTGATGCCCTTCAGTTGCGTTCTGTTTACAAACAGCTACGCCGTTGGTTACTTGCTGCATAGCAGTCTTTACTTTATTTTCTGTTTGTTCCGAGATCTGAGTGCCCTTCTCAGTTAGCCAATCTTGGAACTCCTGTTCTACTTTCTTAGCATGTTTGGCTAAATGTTGGTCTGTAGTTTCCTTTTGCTCTATGTCAACAGTTTCCGTACAGTTTGTAAGTTGTTCGACCCCGTCTTTTATAATGGTATGTGTCATATGCAACGTTTGCACATCTTGTGCCATGTTGCTGACTATGTTCAGCAATTCGGTGTATGTCCTCTTCATTTAATTTATCTCCGACTGTACTTTTTTGAACTGTTCATTCATGTGCTCTATTAATGCTTTGTCTCTTTCTTCAGCTTGTTCCATTGTTTGTTTAACTAGCTGGTTATTTCATTCCTCCATGATCCTATGCCTTTCTTTCGTTTTTTCTTCCCGTAACCTGTTCCTTTCTTCTAACTTCCTGAGGAATTCCGTGAATGTGTCAGGTATTGGTGAAGATACGGGCATCATCGTTAATCTATTCATTGTGATACTTCTACTTGCCCTAGTAGCGGCTACCTGTTCTGGTACTTCTATTTAATGACTAGATCTTGGTGATTCACCCAAAAATAGCTTATCACCCTTATCATTCCTATGGTTACTAGTAACGTCTACCATCTCCGTATCACGATCAATATTGCTTAATAACAGAACATAATACTGCATATTTGTACCCTGATTCTGTTGTGGCTTCATATCTCGGCCAACTTTACCCATATTAACAAGAAATTCACACAAATTGCTTCACACGCTTTAACAGTATACACTTGCGCTGGCTACAGCCTTACAGTATACCTACTTACTACAAATACTGGTTCTGATCTACAGTAGCATACTATGCTTTCTAAAAAAGAATGGTTCGTATTTCTAAACTCACATTGCTATCACTTGCTTAACAATTGTTTTCACAAATACAAACTATTTACTACTCCATTACGCACCATTTACCATCTGCTCTCCTCTGTTTTGATGATACCAAGCCTATGCAGCAAAACTTGATACCTAGTGGTCCTTACCTTTTCACTTTTCTGTTTGTATATGTTTCTCCATCCTCTCAGGGTCTGTCAAGGTTCTTCTCCGGTACACACGTTCATAATGTTTATACACGAAATAAAAATTTGTCGTGCATTTATAACGATTCCTTACTTTAAACTACGTACGATGAGAATTTAACATTAATTATTTTCATTGGGTATGTAAGACTGTTATACGCTGAATACTTTTTAGGAGGCCAAATAAATGCTTGATTTCATTTTAGATGAGCGCCATGCTCCCTACAAGTTTACAATTTCACTAAATAAAGTCCAGGCCAGAATACACATATATGCCCCAAATGGTATTGCTGAAAATATCTGACCTCTTGCAAATTTGAATTACTGAAACACTCAAACTCAAATTAAATAAGGATTTGAAATGATTTTGTAGCCTCTGCTATGAATGAAAATTGCAAAATAACTTAATATTTAAATCTACCGCGTAATTGCGACCAATTGTTTCCGGTCAGCGATTGCGGCTTGTGGGCGTCGTAGCAGCTGAAAAATACTAGTTAATCTCTCTCTTCAAGTGAAACATTAAGATTAGGTGCTTGCGTTATCTTGAAATAATAACATGAGCTATTTTTATACATGTATTTTAAGCAATAATTCACATACACACCTTACCATCGTCTAGAAGGGAAAACAATAACATCTGCATGCATTAAGTGCTACACATAATCTCCATATAACAAAGAAAGCAGAAAAAAAATCGATTTGTTTTGTTCATCTTATATATAGTTACACAAAGATATAAATATTTTATTTCAATCATATTTTTTACTGCGAGATTAATTATCAGCGATAAGGTCTTTTTCTCATCAGAGTATTTACATTACAGTTTTTTGTAAATATTAATTGTACAGTTCTTCACAAATGCCTTTTAAGTCTTGTTTGTTTTAATTTATTCGCATTTTATACGCATTGAACATGCACTGTCCATAAAAATCACCTAAGGGACACTACACCATGTGTCAGCATGGACCTCAGCTACAACATCAAATCTCTCTATTGCTACATCATCATCTGAATCAGCTACTAAAGCATCAATATTTTTGGGTACAAGGTTATCATTTTGTCTCACTACTACATCAGACAAACCTGGTTGATCATCATTAACAAACAAACTAGCTATACTATAATCATCATTATAACCATCCTTGGATACACACTTGTTGTCAAATAAATTTGTCAGGTCCTCTTCACTAAGCTTATAACTATTTTGTGTCTTTGTGTCATCATTACTGATTTCTTTTAACATATAGTTCCAAAATTCATAGTGCTTGTTTACATTATTAATGTGGTAGTTCCTATTGTTATCTGTGTGATGTTGGTGGTGTGACCTGTCTGTTTCTCCTGCTCTTAGCCTGGTTATGAGTTTTTCTCCTCACCTTAAACGGACAAACCCCCAGTGAGGTGCTTATTCGTTTTCCTGTCTATACGGTCTGTTCTGATTTGAGTTGGTGTTTTGTCTGTAATTGTCGCTATTTTGACCTCTGTTTCTGTTACCATAGTTAGTTTGTCTGCTACTGTTGTGATAATTTTGATTTTGATAGAACCCACCACTCTGGTGTTGGTACTCTCCCCTATTTTGATTGCTTGATCTGTTATGACTTTGCCATGCATAGTCTAACCTATCCACATACTTCAAAAGTTCTTCAATCAAGTCATTCTGGCCCTTAAAGTAGACCAAACTGAACCCAGTTTGGTAGATGTTGTTTCAGTATGTCATTCTGAATTAACTTGTCTAAAGGATTGTCTAGGAGCGTCAATTTTCTTAGCTGCATTTTACAAAGCTCATGCTTGCATAATTTCCCATGTCTGTACTTGCTGCTGTTCAAAAATTCAGACTTTATCGTAGCTTCTCCGCTTTCTGACCAGAGTTTATTCAAAAACAATGTTTCAAACTGATCAAAAGTCATTTCAGAGCTTACATTCTGATTTGCCCAGGATAAAGCTTCACCATCCAGAAAACGCTTAGCTACTTTTGCTTTTAATAGTTCTGGCACACCAGATGTGAAACTGTCTTTGCATTGATATAATAAATCTACAGGATGCTACTTGACACCAGGGAAAGTTTTTAACAGTACATTGTCACATGAGTTGGCAAACAGATTGTTGTTATGTAACAATTGGCAACGACATTATTTTCTAAATTATTTACTCTTAAGTTGACTGTTTGAAGGTCTTGGGTTACTGACTCAACTTTTTCATTTACGAATTTAACCTCTTCTGCAACTAATATGGAGTTTTTCAGTTTATCGTCTACATATTGACTTTCAAAAGTAACATATTCTTGCATAGTTTTAATTTCAGCTGTTCTGCTCTTGATCAACTCATCAGTAACATTTGTTTCTGAGAATCTGACCCATTCCTCAACGACATCAATTCTACCATTTATTACCTTTACTTCTGAGTTGGTAACTTGACCTAAACATTCGACTTTTGTTTCAGTATGGTCGACATGAATGTTAGTGTTGGCCAGTTTTGTATTGGTTGTATCTAAATTCAGTTTGAAAGAGTTTAAACTTGAATAGACTTTCTAAAAGTTACTGTTTATGTTTTGATTAAAACTCTTTATGTTATGATTAACTTTCTTGCTATGGTTAACAATTTTGTATCCAACAATTGGGATAACTGTTCAATTAAATTTATAGGTTGGCCTGATTGTTGAAAGCCGTGTACGGGGGAGCACGAACTGCATGATGAATTTTCTTGATTATGAGTTTCAGAATTTAATTTCAGGGTCAAAGCCTAAATGTGCCTACCTGACCTAATGGCCATAGGGTCATGAAGAATATTATTCTCACTCATAATGAGAGTATTAGACTTGCAACAATGCTCAAAATCAGTAAATAATGTTCTCTACCCACTAATGATCACACGTATAAAACCTTGTACTGCAACTATTAAAGATTTATCTTAGCACTTTGGAACCATCGAACAACTGAAATTAATGCTGAATTTGTTCCAAACCAATATAATTGAAAAACAGAGTACTCATCTTTCGTCCATCGGCAATGTTGCAGGTCCTTACAGTTGAGCACCACTTTTCGCCACTTTTCTTGCATCCACATATATAAACAAGTTCATCTTTCATTTATTCGTGGCACCTGGTATTTCACTCTTTGGAAAGTATTTCATTAGGGTATCGAAAAAGGAATGAACACAAGGGATTGTTTTATTTCAGTCCATAATTGTGAAATGGCGATTTTCATTAATTTTTTCATTGATTTTCAGTAATAGGGTTATGCCTACCACTGCATTCCTTAATGTGAATGTTGGTACGGACATTTTTAAAGTCAGTGGACTATTGTCTCACTTGGATTTCACTCATTATTCCTTTTTCTCACACATCTCAAAGGTTGTGACATTTTATTTATTTATTTTATTTTATTTTTATTTTTGTCCCCCCTTCCCCCCAATAAAAACCTAATCACAGGGTGCACCTGGCAAGTAGCAGGATTTTCTATTAAAGCACACATTTTAACACATCACAGACAGCAAAGTAGCATAGACCATGTGCTACCACCACTAGATTCGTACTGGATGTAGGAATGTTATGACACCAATATGGTGCCTATAGCCCTGCCCACCACTGCAGCAGACCAAAACAACTGTTACTTTGTGGATAGCCATTGTACAATTGGCCCTTAATAACACATAGACATAACTAGCATTTCAGCAGATAGTCTTTTTCCAATTTGCGTATGGATTACCACCCCCCCCCCCCTGCCCCCCCCCCCCCCCCCCCCCCCCCCCACACACACACACACACACACACACAGAGCCATCATCGTTAAGTCTCAGCTGCTTTCTGTATATATCAACAATCAACTTTGTGTGAATGGTTGCATTTCCAAAGATGATGAGACTTACCAAACAAAAGCGCTGGCAGGTCGATAGACACACAAACCACCTTCCCTACCCTCTGGCTCCTACCCTTGTAACCGCCCCCGGTGTAAAACCTGTCCCATGCACCCTCCCACCACCACCTACTCCAGTCCTGTAACCCGGAAGGTGTACACGATCAAAGGCCAATCCCGGGAGCGGAAAGACTTACCTTAGGGCCTTTTAATATGTCTGCTTGTGTCTGTATATGTGTGGATGGATATGTGTGTGTGCGCGAGTGTATACTCATCCTTTTTTCCCCCTAAGGTAAGTCTTTCCGCTCCCGGGATTGGAATGACTCCTTACCCTCTCCTTTAAAACCCACATCCTTTCGTCTTTCCTTCTCCTTCCCTCTTTCCTGACGAAGCAACCGTTGGTTGCGAAAGCTAGAATTTTGTGTGTATATTTGTGTTTGTTTGTGTGTCTATCGACGTGCCAGTGCTTTCGTTTGGTAAGTCATATCATCTTTGTTTTTAGATATATTTTTCCCACGTGGAATGTTTCCCTCTATTATATATAGAGACACACACACACACACACACACACACACACACACACACACACACACACACACACACACACACACACACAAAGAAGATGTGACTTACCAAACGAAAGCGCTGGCAGGTTGATAGACACACAAACAAACACAAACATACACACAAAATTCAAGCTTTCGCAACCAACTGTTGCTTCATCAGGAAAGAGGGAAGGATAGGGAAAGATGAAAGGATGTGGGTTTTAAGGCAGAGGGTAAAGGGTAAGGAGTCATTCCAATCCTGGGAGCGGAAAGACTTACCTTAGGGGGAAAAAAAGGACAGGTATACACTCGCATACACACACATATCCATCCGCACATACACAGACACAAGCAGACATTTGTAAAGGCAAAGAGTTTGGGCTAAAGGCAAAAAAGTGTTGGTAAAAGCTGAGCTATGTTGATCCTGTGGTGAACTTGGGTTGGTAAACAACGATGTGCACAAAGGTTAGGTGGTTGTGTTGCCGCCAAATCACGTTAAAGGTGGAGAAATTCGGGAAAATTTCGAAAAAACTGCGTTCCCAAACTCTTTAGAGAAAAGTAGCTTAAAATCAAATTTAGAAAGCATGTTTTATAATCACATCATTCAATAGTAGGCACAAAATGTAAAGAATAATATTTAGGAGTATATTACCATCCACCCCCCCTCCCCAAAGTTCAACATGTTAAAAATGCTGCATAAAGCCTTTGGATATTCCCATCTTATATTAGCTTTTGTGTACTAGCACGCTTGAGTACACAGTGGTGAAGTCACTTTTAAATGAGACAACCATGGCTCAAAATCCTGTAATTTCCCAGAATCGCTGCCCATTTTATATTTTTAAGTTAATTTTAATAATTTCACCCTGGACTATCTTAAGACGTGTGCACTGGTTTTATTTGGGCCAAGCTCTTGTTTTTCATACATTCATTCATATCTGTCAGCTCTGAGTTCCCATACTTCTTGAAGTAAAACTTAGTGAAGGGCAAGGAGAAGAATGTGCAAGACCTAACCAGATAGTGTGTATGCCATTATGGCATAATGGTTCCCTTGAAAAGCACATAGTTGATTTCCTTCCCCATCTTTTCTTATCGAAGTTTGTGTTCCAACTCGAAATGATCTTGTGGGAAACTGCTATAAAATTGTTTGTTTTCCTATTGTTGTGTTCTAGCAGCCAACAACACTCAGATCAAGAACCAGTGCCTCATTTCACTTTCTTAGCTAAAAAAAAAATTATTGTTGTGAATTTCTTTGTTGTCTTGAGTTAATTCTATGAATAATCGAGGAATTAATCCTGCAACTAACAGAAAAAATATAATTTTCGGCAAATGGACCATCAGTTAGGATTTTATATCTAGGAAGAAACTTTTGTCCTAGAGGTTCATTGAAAGCACTAAAATCATTATGCTATACTTAATTTCACAATGTGTGGTTGTGTCTTGAGAATTCTCCTCGTATTTTTCTCCTTGCCTGTGATTATGTTCTACTCCAAGTAGCAGGTGAACTCAGAATTGACAGACTTGAATGTAAATCAAGAAAGAACTTTTTGCCAAAGGAAACCAATGCATGCATATGTTGAAACAGTCAAGGACAAAATTGTTCAAATTAATGTAAAAATATAAATACTCAGAATTGACAGACTTGAATGTAAATCAAGAAAGAACTTTTTGCCAAAGGAAACCAATGCATTCATGTGTTGAAACAGTCCAGGACAAAATTGTTCAAATTAATGTAAAAATATATGGATGATTCTTGAAAGTAGAACCAATACTGAAAATGAAAACTTTAGTGATACTAGACTGTGGAAAAAGGAAAGAAAATGATAGAAAAATTCATCATTCTACTACAGCAGATCTTGGTTTCAGCTATTACGTAGTCATCTTCATTACATATAACAACAGGTGACATTAGTCCAAAGTGTCTCATAGTAAACAACATGAGGTGATGTAGAGCATACAGGAGTCTAATGTAATGTTAACTTTGCTCAGTTCATGTTAGACTCCTGTATGTCATACATCAACCAATATTGTTTACTATGGACACTTTGAACGTTAGTTCAAGACTACGTAATTGCTGAAATCTGGATCTGCTGATTTCATGATCGATTGCTCTTCTTTTTGCCATTGTCTATATTCAACTATCACTGTGCACAACAGGATCATATGGATTCCAGTCTAATTAGAAATATGTTATGCACTGATAGAAGCACATGATATGCTGTTTAACATACTGAAGAAATGACAGTTGAGGATAAACTGCTAGACATTATCAGAGCTAGACTAACAAAATTTCCAAACTAAAATTTCAAGGATGTTTCTCTATCCTTTGAAATCAAAACAGGTGTTTGACAAGGTGATGGACTCCAAAAAGTCTTGTTCATTTGTGTATTGAAAAAAGCTGCCTTATTGGCCTGGATATAAGGCAAACTTTTGCCTCAAAATTGAGGCATTAGGAATTAGAGTGCAGCTAGTTGGTTTGACCTTACAAATACCAACTTATTTTTGCGTCATAGAAAATTTAACAGTAGTGCTCATTCATTAGTTTCAAATGGAACAATAGTATCATTAAGTGTCTGGAAATGAATCATCGTGTACAATGTAACAATGCAGTTGCCTTTAATTGTTGACATTTCCTTTAGGTAATGACCATTACTGTGCTGTTAGTTCCATTATTTTACTCAACAGGAGAGGCACCGTTTCTCCCTCACTGAAGCATAAAATTTAGTCTTGACTTGCAAGTGGTAACATCGAAGAAGAATCATCAACAAGCATTGGAATATGGACCTGTTACGATGAAAATTTCAAAATTGCCATTATCTGGTACCCAAAGAGTAGATCTAGCAGAGAAACTGGCAGAAAGTATGGTTTGGACAAATCCAGTGCGTCAGTTTGGATCAAATCAGAGTATAACCTGTGAACTCCCCATGTTTTAAGGAAATCCTGCAGAGAGCCAAAAGCTGAGAAATACCCTGAACTTCTACAAGATAAAAGCAGAGCTGGGCTACTGTCTCTCAACTAATAATCCAGTTTAAGGCCTTGGAAATTGTGGAAGCCGTAAACATGCCACAGACAATTCCATGGGCGTATTTGTGATGACTCAGGCTTATACATAGAAGTGGCCTCTCTTTCCAGAAAAAGTACTTCACTGGCACAAACTGCCGGAAGAGTTTACCAAGAATCTAATCAACTTCCAGAGGCATCTAATCCAAATGTGGTGACGACATACTTAACTTCTATACCATGTTGGCATTGCTAGCGAGATGGACATCCTTTGAAATGTACCCGATTCTACGAGAGTGAATGGTAAAGAGACATTAAGTATCTCATTAAGAACAGCTGGAACTGAAAAACAAAGACATACCATTATGATAACAATTACTTCAGAGGAAGAAAAAATATCTTTTTATTTTATTCTGAAATGTAAAACTTTGCCGGGGGGAAAATTTCCCTACGTGATTAGTGATTTGTTGCTAAGAAAAAGGCTGGATGGTGATAGAATTACCTACAAACTAGCCAGCTGCTGTCTGGAGTTGCAGAACAGATGTGCTACTCAATAAGAGAGCTGTGCTGGTGTCGGGTGCCTTCAGAGGTCATCTTACCCCTCAGCTAAAGACTAGAGTTGCTGAGTTGAAGACAGATCTAGTCATTGCATCTGTAGATATGACTTCAGAACAACAGGTGCTTGATTCATTGTGCACTAGATATTTAAAAACCATCTCTAGAAACACTATTCCAATTGGCTTTTAGTAGTGGATCTTCCACTCATTCCATCTGGGAAGATTAAAAAGCCATCAGTCAGTATTATGTGTAAGTAAATCCCTCATTCTTTGTGCACAATATCACCATATCCTGTGATCAAAGGGTTTAAGAAGTGCCGTGTGTCCAGTGCCCTGGATAATAGTGAGAATAATGTACTTTAGGAGTAAAGCGACGAAAGTAGTGACTGTGATGAGGCAAATACCAGTAGCCAAGTGAACAGTGAAATCATCATTGAAGACTATCATTAGAAGTCTGGCATTTCTGTGTAATATATTTACATGGTGACACAAAAAATGTGTTTACGAATGAGCACATCGTGAATAGGTTTTGTAAATGGGTAGTGTGATGAATTTTTCTCCACTAACTCTCTCTCAGTTAAGGATTGGCTTACATTTGGGTTGACATAGTAATACAAGAATGGTGTGAGGAAGTAAAACTTGGACTTAACATAAATGTTTAAGGTCTGAGATGAACAAAAATGGTATGGAAACAGATTGTTTTACTTTTTAATGTGATATATCTATAATAACAGTATATCTAAAAACAAAGATGATGTAACTTACCAAACGAAGGCGTTGGTATGTTGATAGACGCACAAACAAACACAAACACACACACAAAATTCAAGCTTTCGCAACCCACGGTTGCTTCATCAGGAAAGAGGGAAGGAGAGGGGAAGACGAAAGAATGTGGGTTTTAAGGGAGAGCGTAAGGAGTCATTCCAATCCCGGGAGCGGAAAGACTTACCTTAGGGGGAAGAAAGGACGGGTGTACACACACACACACACACACACACACACACACACACACACAAACACACACACACACACACACACACACACACACACATATATATATATATATATCCATCCACACATATACAGACACAAGCAGACATTTGTAAAGGCAAAGAGTTTGGGCAGAGATGTCACTCGAAGCGGAAGTACAGAGGCAAAAATGTTGTTGAATGACAGGTGAGGTATGAGCGGCGGCAACTTGAAATTAGCGGAGGTTGAGGCCAGGCGGGTAACGGGAGGAGAGGATATACTGAAGGGCAAGTTCCCATCTCCAGAGTTCTGACAGGTTGGTGTTAGTGGGAAGTATCCAGATAACCCGGACGGTGTAACACTGTGCCAAGACGTGCTGGCCGTGCACCAAGGCATGTTTAGCCACAGGGTGATCCTCATTACCAACAAACACTGTCTGCCTGTGTCCATTCATGCGAATGGACAGTTTGTTGATGGTCATTCCCACATAGAAAGCTTCACAGTGTAGGCAGGTCAGTTGGTAAATCACGTGGGTGCTTTCACACGTGGCTCTGCCTTTGATCGTGTACACCTTCCGGGTTACAGGACTAGAGTAGGTGGTGGTGGGAGGGTGCATGGGACAGGTTTTACACTGGGGGTGGTTACAAGGGTAGGAGCCAGAGGGTAGGGAAGGCGGTCTGGGGATTTCATAGGGATGAACCAAGAGGTTACGAAGGTTAGGTGGACGGCGGAAAGACACTCTTGGTGGGATGGGGAGGATTTCATGAAGGATGGATCTCATTTCAGGGCAGGATTTGAGGAAGTCGTATCCCTGCTGGAGAGCCACATTCAGAGTCTGATCCAGTTCCGGAAAGTATCCTGTCACAAGTGGGGCACTTTTGGGGTTCTTCTGTGGGAGGTTCTGGGTTTGAGGGGATGAGGAAGTGGCTCTGGTTATTTCCTTCTGTACCAGGTCGGGAGGGTAGTTGCGGGATGCGAAAGCTGTTTTCAGGTTGTTGGTGTAATGGTTCAGGGATTCCGGACTGGAGCAGATTCGTTTGCCACGAAGACCTAGGCTGTAGGGAAGGGACCGTTTGATAAGGAATGGGTGGCAGCTGTCATAATGGAGGTACTGTTGCTTGTTGGTGGGTTTGATGTGGACAGATGTGTGAAGCTGGCCATTGGACAGATGGAGATCAACATCAAGGAAAGTGGCATAGGATTTGGAATAGGACCAGGTGAATCTGATGGAACCAAAGAAGTTGAGCTTGGAGAGGAAATTCTGGAGTTCTTCTTCACTGTGAGTCCAGATCATGAAGATGTCATCAATAAATCTGTACCAAACTTTGGGTTGGCAGACCTGGGTAACCAAGAAGGCTTCCTCTAAGCAACCCATAAATAGATTGGCGTACGAGCGAGCCATCCTGGTACCCATGGCTGTTCCCTTTAATTGTTGGTATGTTTGGCCTTCGAAAGTGAAGAAGTTGTGAGTCAGGATGAAGCTGGCTAAGGTAATGAGGAAAGAGGTTTTAGGTAGGGTGGCAGGTGATCGGCGTGAAAGGAAGTTCTCCATCGCAGCGAGGCCCTGGACGTGCAGAATATTTGTGTATAAGGAAGTGGCATCAATGGTTACAAGGATGGTTTCCGGGGGTAACAGATTGGGTAAGGATTCCAGGCGTTCGAGAAAGTGGTTGGTGTCTTTGATGAAGGATGGGAGACTGCATGTAATGGGTTGAAGGTGTTGATCTACGTAGGCAGAGATACATTCTGTGGGGGCTTGGTAACCAGCTACAATGGGGCAGCCAGGATGTTTGGGTTTGTGAACTTTAGGAAGCAGGTAGAAGGTAGGGGTGCGGGGTGTCGGTGGGATCAGGAGGTTGATGGAGTCAGGTGAAAGATTTTGTAGGGGGCCTAAGGTTCTGAGGATTCCTTGAAGCTCCGCCTGGACATCAGGAATGGGACTACCTTTGCAAACTTTGTATGTGGTGTTGTCTGAAAGCTGATGCAGTCCCTCAGCCACATACTCCCAATGATCAAGTATCACGGTCGTGGAACCCTTGTCCGCCAGAAGAATGACAATGGATCGGTCAGCCTTCAGATCACGGATAGCCTGGGCTTCAGCAGTGGTGATGTTGGGAGTAGGATTAAGGTTTTTCAAGAAGGATTGAGAGGCAAGGCTGGAAGTGAGAAATTCCTGGAAGGTTTGGAGAGGGTGATTTTGAGGAAGAGGAGGTGGATCCTGCTGTGATGGAGGACGGAACTGTTCCAGGCAGGGTTCAATTTGGTTAGTGTCTTGGGGAGTTGGATCATTAGGAGTATTATTGAAACAGCAACACAACACATTAATGTACTGAAAAATTTAATGAAACAAACGGGTGTGGAAATACCCTTTGGTAAAGAAAGTAATGTCAAATATAAAGAACAAGACAACCTATTTAAACACCAGATATGAAACAGTAACGCCTGTGAACAGCTTTAAATACCTGGACAAAAGGTGTACAGCCAATGAGATAGATAAAGAAACTTTGAAAGCATGAATTTGAAAAATGGAAATGGCTCTTCAAATCACAAGAAATCAAATCACAAGAAATACTGAGTATACTATCATGACTGAAATATGTGTACTATAAAAATGCAATTAAAAGAGAAACTTGTTACATAATCAACTGGGTCCAGATTTATTAATTTCCTTTGCTCCTAGGATTCCTTCATCCTTCGTGAGTGTTGTCCCATTTCTTCCTAAGTCCATTTTCTTCTTTTTGCGGACCTCTTTCTCTCCAGAAATCACACCTTTTGTGTTGTTTCTTTAAAAATTATTCTGTTAATCTTTATGTTCATTCTAATTCCTGTGTTTTCCACATCTGTCAATTGCGGTGAAGCATGTAGGTTCAGATTTGTAGCTGTTTAGTAAGTTGAAGAGCTGTGTGGTAGGTTCATTATTATTCATTTGGTATATATGTCCATAAAACTGTAGTCTTCTTTAATAGAGCTCTCTGTTTGATCATAGATTGTATTCAACATTGCTACTACTTCTAGGTCCCATTATTTTTCTTACAATCCTTCTTTCCCCAAATCTTGTTAGTTTAAGTCATTCTGCTGCATACAGTGTTTCAGCCATACCATTGTTTCATAGTGTTGTAGTTTTGTGTTCCAGGACAAAGAAAGTTTTTTTTACCAAGTGGGGTAGAGCAGTGGTTAGCACACTGGACTCGCATTCTGGAGGACGACTGTTCAAGCCAGTGTCTGGCCATCCTAATGTACATTTTCCGTTATTTCCCTAAATCACTTAAGGCAAGTGCGTTAGACATGTAATAATGTTGTCACTAGAGTATCTGCACAATTCAGCATCTTTATTGTCTTCTCCTGATGCTTTGTTATTTTTAAGTTGTGTTATGATTTCTCTGCTTTCCTCTATTGTTTGTGGCTTTGAGTCTAGTTGTATTTGGGTTTCATTATCAAAATGAAATTCTTCTTTTGTTGAATTGCAGTTGTGTAGTCTGCAAGTATTCTGCAGTTTTCAGTTTTATTACATGCAGTCTTCTGTTGTTTTGAAACTGTAAACTGTAAATTTGGTAGTACTTCTTTAAACTATTTTGAATGTTTTGTAAAAGATTCTTGTGTTCTGCTTAAAGTGTGACTCACTTGAAATTAGTTGATCTCTTATTGTTCTCTCTTTATAATTATCTCATCACAATCAACATTCCACCAAGCATGTTACCATTTCTTTTTAAGAGGTATAGTTTCTCCTGCAGTCTCAATAATGTCTTTTTGAAGTTGTTGTCAACATTTAGGTATTCTTTTTTCCAAATGCATTTTGTAATTTATTTCTTAATATAACTTCTGTATAATGAACATTCTGGATTGGTACTGATTCTTTCTTCTAAATATTGGTCTAACCTTGAATTTAATGGTATAAGCTAGTGGTCTGAATCTAAACTAGTGGTCTTGGCAACTTTTACATTGAGCACTTCCACTACAGACTGTCTACTTATAGCAACATGATTCAATTGTTTTTCCACCACAAATCATTGTTTTTCAACAGAAATTTTATTTAGGGATACCCATATGGTTTGTTTTTTAGGAAGTTTTTTGAAGAATGTAGGTCTTAGTACTATGTTATGCTACCTGCATAGGTTTAAGAGTCTCTCTCCATTTGCATTGGTTCTCTGAAGTGCAGGGAATTTTCCTACTATTGATCTGTGCTGACGTTCTTTGCCAATTCTGTGTTTGATTTGTTGTTTAAGACATATTTCAGAATGCTCAGATTCATTCTTTGCACAATGTTGTAGGCCCCCAGAATCTGAATGTCTACTTTTCGTTTCCTTGGAAATGGGAGATTGAGTGCTTCTTGAGGTAAAATCTCTTACAAAGTAAATCTCCATTGTCGATTATTTGTTAATTTATGGGAACAAGTCCCCTAAACATGCTACTCAGGGTAAACATGCTACCCAAGGTTTCTTAGCTCTGAGGAATCTGTTTCCAGGTGTACTTCCGGTGTACAGATGGCAACCATTTCGCTAATTGTTGCAAGTCAGATGCATTGTGGACTTTTTCCTGTGTTGCTTTTTCCACTAGTTCCACTGTTCCGAGCTCCATTTTTTCCACCTTCCCTACTATTGGAAGTCTTCACTGTAACTGGGTCACGTGAGCCCTGTTCTTCTTCTTCTTCTTCTTCTTCTTCTTCTTCTCTCTCTTTTTTTAAATGAGGTTGTCCCTCCTACCCTTCCTCCTTCCTCATCACTTTCCTAATGAGGTGGCAGGCTTGGCACTGACGTAGCAGAGTTTGGGTCCAGATTATAAATTGGAAACTACATAAACAAATCAAACAAGAAAAATATTCTAAAACACAAAAAAATCAATAGAATCCACAAACACAGAATTTTGTTTTATGACCACACCCAAAAAATCAGTGACTCCAAATGGATGAAATGCACCTTCAACACCTTGGGCCTGAAGCTGAATACAAAAATACTCTGGTAGGTGATAACAAAAAACTAATCCAGAGGAAACAGGCATCCAAGCAGAAGACACAAAACCAAAACATCCAAAAAATATGGTTTAAATAGAAGAAAAAATTAATGAGTACAGGTGTCATAATGGTTGTAGGTTAACTTTGGTCCTCAGACTAAAGCAAGAAATAAATTAAAATGAATCAAGCTCTGAAAGCGTAAATCAAGTTGAGGCATGATCCTATAATTTTTATGTAGACCTACTTCAGCTGTAAAGTTCTGATTTGTTTTTGAGAAGTTCCTCTCCACTGTTGCTTTCATCTTCCATCTCCTGTACTGTTGTCTTCCATTATTCC
Organism: Schistocerca americana; assembly: GCF_021461395.2. Classification (NCBI taxonomy): domain Eukaryota; kingdom Metazoa; phylum Arthropoda; class Insecta; order Orthoptera; family Acrididae; genus Schistocerca; species Schistocerca americana. Next base: position 1,126,031,479 of record NC_060119.1, on the reverse strand, counting down.
ATTTTCTTTCTTCAGCCTTCAATTGTGATTTAGCAAAATGTCTTCTCCACTCATCAGTCAGAGTTATTATGTTAACATTGCTGTTATTATGCAACTTTATAAATATTTGTTGACTATGCTTTAGACTTTTAGTAACCTTGTGTTTTAAGATAGTGGCTCAATATTGTACATTCTGTACTGAATAGCTCAATAGTAATTATTATTATTTCTTTTAAGATTCTTTCTTTGCAGACAGTTATTAAAAATCCTTGTGAACACTTGACAGTTTTTTGTTTGTGTGATATAGGGATAGAATTGATATTGTTACAGATGATCTTGTTGAGGCAAACCTACTGCTTAAATAACACCATCTGAAGATAACGGAGACTTTAATATAAACTTTTCTTCCTCACACAGAACATCGTTTTAAGCAAAGACCATTTAAAATCATTGTCATATTAATATAAAATTATGAGAACTTACATGAGTTTCTTGATTTCATCCTGCAAGGAAGTTGAAACCCCATATTCATCAGTCTAGCACACTTACAGAATAAGGGACAGCTGTCGATACAATGTTGAGGTGAAGTGTAAACAAGAACAAAAATACTTGGTGTCATGTGAACAGTTCACAAATTTTAAAAATAACCGATTGCATTTTGCATGTAATTTAGGTACTCTCACCATTATCATAGTGACTGTCAAAAATGCACTTATGTCCAAAACATGTACAGTGTAAGAAATGAAAGTTTATAGCAAATTCACAGTTGTTTGACAGTGGTCTCACTTAAACAATTTCTATTTGTTACAAGGCCTGTATTGTACACAACTGTTCATAAATTTTAACTCTTTTATTACTAATTTCTTTCAGAAAGGATCATATGTAAGGCTGTTTGGTATACAAGCAAAAAAATTTTCACTTCCGTTATCAGAATATAAGGACTGTGTAATCCTCAAAATTGATGGAAGAATCTTCAGTTTCGAATCAGTAGTTGGCAGTGAAAAGGCAAAGATCTCTGGGTAAGTAAGGAAAAAAATCATTTCCATAAACCATGTTTGCATAATATTAAAATAGATTGTAATCTTTGCATATTTACTGCACCATACGTCTATACTCTGGTGTGATGGAGTATGCCTCTGGTACCACTGTCTGATCCCCCTTCTTTGTTCCAGTCACAAATTGCGTACGGGAACAGGGGTTGTCAGTATTAGCTCGAAGATTTTCGCAATGTAGTAATCCCACAAGATGTATGTACAGGGAAGTAATATGTTGCCTGACTCTTCCCAGAATTTCAGTAGTAAATGCACAATAGCTCTCAGCATTGGAGAGACTCGAACATTTCTGTAATGCTTTAGCACCAACTAAACAACCCTGAGACGAAGCAAGCTGCTCTTCATTGGATCTTCTCTATCTCTTCTGTCAACCCAGTCTAATAAGCAAGGGTCCCAGACCGATGAGCAAGTGTTTTGTAAGCCACTTCTTTAGTGGCTGAATTACATTTCATTAAGATCCATGGAGAAGGAATAAAAACTTTGAGGTTTGCCGATGACATTGTAATTCCGTCAGAGACAGTAAAGGACCTGGAAGAGGAGTTGAACAGAATGGACAGTGTCTTGAAAGGAAGATATAGGATGAATATCAGTGAAAGCAAAACCAGGATAATGGAATGTAGTCGAATTAAATCAGGGGATGCTGAGGGAATTAGATTAGGAAATGAGACATTTGAAGTAGTTGATGAGTTTTTGCATTTGGGGAGCGAAATAACTGATGATCGTTGAAGTAGAGAGGGTATAAAATGTAAACTGACAATGGTAAGAAAAGCATTTCTGTAGAAGAGAAATTAGTTAACATTGAGTATACATTTAATAGTCAGGAAGTCTTTTCTGAAATTACTTATATGGCGTGTAGCCATATATGGAAGTGAAACATGGAGGATAAATATTTTAGACAAGAGAGGCTTTCAAAATGTGGTGCTGCAGAAGAATGCTGAAGATTTGGTGGATAGAACAAGTAACTGATGAGGAGGTACTTAATACAATGGGGGAGAAGAGTAATTTGTGGCACAACTTGATTAGAAGAAGGGATTGGTTGGTAGGACATGTTCTGAGGCTTCAAGGGATCACTAGTTTAGTATTGGAGGGCAGGGTGGAGGATAAAAATCCTAGAGACCAAGAGATGAATACACTTAAGCAGATTCAGAAGAATGTAAGTTGCAGTAGGTACTGGGAGATAAAGAGTAGCATGGAGAGCTGCATCAAACCAGTCTCTGGACTGAAGACCACAACAACAATAACAGCAACAAAAACAACAACAAGATTCTTCCAATGAATCCCAGCCTGACATCTGCTTTTCCTACAAGTTCTTTTTATGTGGTCTTTCCATTTTAGAATGCTCCAGGTAGTTTCCCATAAGTATTGTATGGCAATTACTGTTTCTAGTGATTGCCAATAGCACAATAGTAGAATAGTGGATTTCTTCACTTGCTCGTATTCAATACATTACATTTAGTTACGTTCACAGTCCAATGATCAGTATTCTATGGGTCTTCTGGCATTGTTACCTGCTTGTAGAGAATGACATCATTTGTGAATAACATTATCCAGTAGATGATTTATATATATGCATATATACATTATGAAAGTAACAGTCCTATCACATTTTCTTTGAGTACTCCTGAAATTGCCTTCTGTCAATTTTGTTCCATTAGAACGAAGAGTTGACTCCTCTCTGCTAGGGAGTCCTGAATTGATTCACAAATTAGGTCTGATACTTTGGGGTTAGCGTACATTTTGTTCACAAAATGACAGTGCAGAACTGTATGAAGCACCTTCCTGAAGTTGAAGAACGTAGCATCAGCCTGGATGCTGATATCTGTGGTGCTCTGGATCTTGTACATGGAAAGAGTGAGGTGAGTTTCACAAAATATCTGTTTGCAGAATCAGAGATTTTCATTCTCCAAAAATATTCTACAACAGGTTTATGTCCACAGTGTCGGCCTATAATTGTGTGTAATTTTCTTGAAACCGGGAATTATCTCCACTTTGTTCCAGTTGTTAGGTACCCTTCATTGGCAACAGTGCTGCAACAGGTGACAAGTTCTTCAGCATGGTATTTGTGGAATCTTACAGGAATCTCATCTGTTCCAAATGCCTTTCAATTATTAAGTGAGTGTAGTTGATTTTCTGTTCTGTGATCACTTACCATACCATCTGTCAGCATTTGTATGATGGTTGTAAGGAGGCACTGTATTACAATCTTCCACAGTGAAACACTTTTGGAAGAGCAATTTCAGTATTTCAGCTTTCGCTCTGTCATCTCTGTTTCAATGCCCTTATGGTCACTGAGTGATTGAACAATAATAAACTGACTGACTTTATATAAGACTAAATTTACTTAGGATTTTTGATCAGATTGGATGGCAAAATTTTACTTTCAGAGTTATTCAATGCTTCTTTCGTTGCTCTCCTTACACTCATTTTCATTTCATTCAGTTTTTCTTTGTCCCATAGCCTATAACTGTTGAAATGTGTGTTGAACCTCTCTCTGCTTTCGTAGCAGCTTTACAATGCAGTTACTAAACCACAGTTTCTCTTCCCCATCCTTTAAAATCTTGCTCAGCATGTACTTAACCTAAGGCACATTAAACAACACTTTTGAATTTCACCCCTTTGTATTGCACATCTTCATCCTCAGTAGTGAAAATTCGATGTTGACCACTCAGATTCTCTGCAGTTTGTGTCCTGTTACTCTTATTAAGCATAATTTTTTTCTACATTTCTTGACATTCGTTGTGAGAACTCTGGTGCCTGATACTAACACAGCCCTGTGATCACTGATACCCTCTGCTGTATTAGCTGATTCAAAAAGTTCTGGTCCAATTGCCACCAGGAGCTGTAGGGTATTACCCTCAGAAGTTGGTTCTCTGTATTTCTGCCCAACGTAATTTTTGGATGATACATTCAGAATAACATCACACAAATCCATGTCTGTGCCACTTGTTTTGATCACATGAGGCTCTATTTTTCCCCTTATTAAAGTACTGTGATCAGGAAATTTATTTACAATACTCTGCAAGCTCTCTGTGAAGCATTCTGCCACCACAACTCCCATTGCAGGTGGCATTTAGGCAGGTGCTGATACAAATCTACAACTGGCCATCTAGCTTTGGGTTTTATGTGGTTTAATTAATTTTATTAAGGCAAGTACGAGGATGGTTTATTTGAAAATGGCATGTCAATTTCTTCCCCAGGTTCAAGTTTGTGCTATGCCTTTAATGGCCTCTTTGTTGATGGGACATTAAATCCCGATTTTGTTTCATGTTTTCAACCCAGGCGCCTAACTATGCTTGTCATCTGTTCACTGTTTCCTTCATAAGTATTGTTCTGACTGTGTAACCATCAACTTTATTCATTCTAATTTTTGGACTGAGATTGTGCAATGGCAGCCTTGTGTGGTAAGTACTGTGCTGTGTTCCATCTGAACTTGCCAATTATGTCTGGTGATGGACAAAAATGTGTCAGATTTCAAACTGCATCAGTTTAACTATGGCAGCAGCCTACTAACTACCAGTGTTAGTACGCTGTCATACTTTTACAGTCAGAGTACGAGAGACTCTAAAAACTTGTCTGTGTGTGCTGGAAAGTTAGTCGAGATGACCGGAGGGTAGTTCCTAGCAAAAAGAACACAGCGTGTCACACTTAATGGAGAGATATCTTTAGATGCAAAAGTAACTCAGGCATACCATGAGGGTGTGTTGCAGAACCATTACTTTTCACATTATTTATATATGTGACCTCATGGATAACATAAGAAGTTTATCAGGCTCTTTGTGGATGGCTGTGTTATGTTCAGAAAAGTTGCAACAGTAGAAAATTGTATAGCGAATTTCAGGAAGTTCTGCAGATGCTTAGTGCAGGGACTGACAGTTGGCCCTCATCATAAACAAACGAATTATGCAGAAATGGACATAAAGAGCTGTTATTACACCATTGCACAACAGTCACTGGAAGTAGCCACATCCATTAAATATGTTGGACTACACATACAGAGCAGTTGAAAATGGAATAGCGACATAAACTAATTGCAGGTAATGCAGGCAACAGACGGAGACATTTTTTTTAGAGAATTCCCAGCATGTGCACTCCAGCCGTGAAGGGGTTGACTTACAAAACCCTCATTTGACCACTACTTGTCTGTGATCCACACCAGGTAGGATTGATAGGGGAAATAGAAAAGATCAAAAGAAAAGCAGCACATTTCAGAATAAGTTCATTTAGTAAGTGCAAAAGCATCACAGGAATGCTCGTCGGACTCCAGTGCCAGGCTCTAAGAGTGAGAGACACTGTGGGTCAATGTTAAAATTCTGAGAGTGTACATTCCTGGCAGAGTCAATGAAATTATAGCTTCCTCTTACATATATCTTGTGAAAAGGCTATGATGGTAAGAGCAGAAATTTACATTCATACAGAGACTTATCGACAATCGTCAATCATTCTTTCACTGAACTGACTGGAACACAAAATACTCTGTGCTATACACCATATATAGGCTCATGGTGTATAGATGTAGGTGTAGGTTGAGAGACCCAATAAAATCACAGAACAATGAGACTATTGGCAGCCCATTCATTTGTTCACTCTATCTCATTGTACTCTATAAATCTAGTCACAAAGGAGAACTGTTGGGTATATAGGACAACTTCATCTACACGTTAAAATGCAGAAGCAAGCACTACAAGCTGCTTCTGTAAACTGTACTAGCAAAAAAATTATGACTGTTGCTAGTTTACATACAATGATAATTGTTAGAATTACTTGTAGATTATTTTATTTGGAGAAGAGCACCTACCGTATTTACTCGAATCCAAGCCGCACTTTTTTTCCGATTTTTGTAATCCAAAAAACTGCCTGTGGCTTAGAATCGAGTGCAAAGGAAATGGAAGTTCTGAAAAATGTTGGTAGGTGCCGCCAGAACTAACTTCTGCTGTCGAATATATGTAGCGCTACACTGGCATACTTCGCAGGCACAAAGATAAATACTGGCGCCAAAACCTCTGCGTCAGTAAATAAATTTTTTTTAAAAAAAGGTGTAAGACGAGCTTTTTTCTCCGCCCCGAGTTTCGACCACTGCATTTTCATACATTATCCAACGAAGTAAATACAAATTCCGTGTTGTTCATGTTCGAATGTAGCAGCATTTCAATGTAGTACGAAAATCCGACTGGCAAGACTATTTGGGATGTTTGTCAATATGGCCAACTCTACGTTCTGAATTTTTTCCTACCTGTGAGAAGAGATGGTTGCTAATAGGAACTTTTATGAATTGCGAATCACATGCAGTATTTTCTTCAACATAAGAATAATACGGGTATAAACATTTTGCCATGTATTCTAGTTTGCTGCTATCTCATTTAAATCCTGTCTACGTAATAACCTACGAAACTAGTGTGAGACAGCAGCAAATGCGGAAGAATATACATATCATGTCATGTTTATATTCGTATTATTCTGATGCCTAATAGTGATACAATCAGAAATGAAGCACGGCAATTGACTAGATTTTTAAATCTAAGATGACTAATTTCTGTGCAGAATGTAATGTACAAAAGAGGCATCTGCAAAGATTTTCAAACTGAGAAAAATTTTAGCTAAACTGTCGTTCAGAACATCTGCCATACGCAGTCTATTATTTGGTTCTTGTTGATCATTATCAAAGAAAGCAGCAGTATAATTAACAACAAATAGCAGTCTCTTGCCATTGTTTCGCTAATGAGACAATTCCTTAAAGCTTAACTGCTAAGCTTACGACTCGAACCAAACTACTGTAGCTGTATCGTCATTTATTCTACCTAAATTGTGTCGCATATTACAATAGACCAACTTTGTTTCGATTTGTAGGTGCGGCCTAAAACTTTTCTCTCCCCTTGAATTTTGAGTCTCAAATTTCAGGTGTGGCTTAGATTCGGGAAATTTTTTTTTCCTTGATTTCGAGTCTCATTTTTCAGGTGCAGCTTAGATTCGAGTAAATACGGTACTCTAAAAGGCTACTGCTCATTCTCGTACTCTGCTCAGCTGCTGTCCTTACGCTGAAGAGCCAAAGAAACTGGTTGCACCTGCCTGATATCATGTAGGGCCCCTGCGAGCATGCAGAAGTGCCGCAACATGACATGGCATGGACTCGACTACTGTCTGAAGTAGTGCTGGAGGGAACTAACACCATGAATCCTGCAGGGCTGTCCAAAAATGTATAAGAGTATGAGGGGGTGAAGAGCTCTTCTGGACAGCACATGGCAAGGCATCCCAGATACACTTAATAATGTTAATGTCTGGGGAGTTTGGTGGCCAGCAGAAGTGTTTAAACTCAGAAAAGTGTTTGTGGAGCCACTCTGTACCAATTCTGGATGTGTGGGGTGTTGCATTGTCCTGCTGGAATTGCCCAAGTCGCTCAAATGCGCAATGGACATGAATGGTTGCAGGTATGTGTCACCTGTTGGAGTCATATCTAGACATATCAGGGGTCCCACACCAATCCAACTGCACAGTCCCTACACCATTACAGAGCATCCACCAGCTTGAACGGTCCCCTGCTGAGATGCAGTGTCCACGGATTCATGAGGTTGTCTCCACACCCGTACACATCCATCCGCTCGATGCAATTTGAAATGAGACTCGTCCAACCAGGCAACATGTTTCCAGTCATCAACAGTCCAATGTCAGTATTGACGGGCCCAGGCGAGGCATAGAGTTTTGTGATGTGCAGTCATCAAGGTTACACAACTGGGCCTTCGGCTCCAAAGGCCCATATCGATGATGTTTCATGAAAAGGTTTGCTTGCTGGCACTTGTTGATGCCCCAGCATTGAAATCTGCACCAATTTGCGGAATGGTTGCACTTTTGTCACACTGAACAATTCTCTTCAGTCGTCGTTGCTTCCGTTCTTGCAAGATCTTTTTCCGCCCGAAGTGAAGTCGGAGATTTCATGTTTTACCGGATTCCTGATATTCACGGTACACTCATGAAATTGTCATACAGGAAAATCCCCACTTTATCACTACCTCGGAGATGCTGTGTCCGATTGCTACTGCGCCGACTATAACACCAGGTTCAAACTCACTTAAATCTTGATAACCTGCCGTTTTAGCAGCGGTAAACAATATAACAACTGCACCAGACACTTGTAGTCTTATATAGGCGGTGCCGACCACAGCACTGTATTCTGCCTGTTTACATATATCTGTATTTGAATACGCATGTCTATATCAGTTTCTTTTGCACTTTAGTGTATTTCATATTGTATGTCCTGCACTTGGGCAGGATGGGAAATGAGTGGAACGTGGGGCAGCTGGTCGTGTTGGGGGGACTTCAAAACAAAAGAGTGATTCCAGTCTCTAGTGTAGGTTTTTATTTATCCAAAAGCCTATGCCTAAGGGGTACACTAAACCCAGACTCGCTACGACAACAGGATGCTGGCACAGTTAAATTAAGAGGCATTGCGTTCCCAAAGGGAGGAACCGGAGGACACATCCTGTCACGGAGCGAGCTAGCAGGCAAGAGAGAATTCTGAATACTCATGCAGTCTCACTGACCCATCAGGTACGCACCACCTGACCGCCCCCCCAATCCTCCTATTGGTGCGCAGTAGCTATCTCTCCACCAGCAGTACTCAAACATAGCATCCTTGGTTAGCTGTGCTACTGTGGGATGATGATCATGTGGACTGGGCAGGGGTGTTTTGTAAAATATTGTACTATGCCATCCCAGGCTCAGCCACTGTCTTATAAAAGAGGCAGTACCATATATCAAATGAAAGACGATTAAAATGGATCCTAATAATGAGTTACAAGTCAAGTGTAGACCTTGTTACAAAATTAAGAAAAATTGTAGAGAAATGGTCTTGATGCAGGCATGCTGATGAGATGCCATCGGAGTGAGTGTGGTGTCAGGAAGACAACTGCAGTCAGAGCTGGTGGATGGCTCGAGGGCGCAGTTGAGGCAGCAGCTGAATGGCACGCGGCAGGGCTCGGGCACCATGGTTTAGGTCTGCGGTTGAAACCAACAGCGCTGGTACTGCTGTACAGTGATCAGCAGGCTCGGTCAATAGACCTCACAGATTGCAGGTAACTGTAATACACAAGTGCAAGTTTCACATCAATGGGGTGCCTAGGGAAGAATTCAGTGTATGGGCCTTACAAGTAACTGTAGCACAGTTACTACTAATGTGAATGTCACATGATGGGATTTGTAAAGCAAATAAAGATTGTTAGACAATCTCTGTGACTGTGGTGTGAAAAAAATCTGTAATTGTCTATGTTTTTTAATAAAAGTTGCAAAATAATCCTTGTGTCTGATATGCAGGACTTTCAATGTACAAATACAAATAATCCTTGATACACTATTATTCACTACAGTGACCTGTATGACCCCACACCATGATACAAAATTTGAGCATTTAAAGGGAACATGAATGCAATAACACAGATCACTAATCTCTACATCTTAAAGTAAGTGAGAGCCATGTCTGAAGTGTGCCCAGGTATTAACCATGATATTCACCCAATGGCTGTTGCTCAGGTATTGGCAGAGGTCATGCCTTAAAACATGTACAGTAGCCATGGGGATACAAGATCCATACAATAAGATAAACCAGCATTGGAGTTGGTGGGACAGACGTAGCACTAGGAATAAATATTTGGTGCTTGCAATCTCTGGCATTCCATTCAATGATATGCACAGTTCCACAATCAAGAGTGATTCATCCATGTTCTTTAACTAATAGTTTGTTAACAGACTCTAAAAGTCAAGTCCTAGAATTATTGGGTAATACCAGCAAGCTGTTTAGGTGTGGTAACACATTAGGTACTTCAAGCAGATATAAAATAAAGGGTTCAGAGTAGCATTGTGGGAATAGATTAAATGAGCAGAAAGCTTAACAGTGGGCAGAGTCCACTGTTAGCTATATGACCCGATAAGTCTGAGACACTTCCACTCGCTTGACGAAAGATCTGTACCTAAAGACTGGAAAGTTGCACAGGTCAGACCAATATTCAAGAAAGGCTGTAGGAGTAATCCACTAAATTACAGGCCCAATATCATTAACATTGATATTCAGCAGAATTTTGGAATGTATAATGTGTTTGACCATTATGAATTACCTTGAAGAAAAAAGTCTGTTGACACACAGTCAACACGGATTTAGAAAACATCATTCTTGTGAAACACAAATAGCTCTATACTCACACGATGTGTTGAGTGCTGTTGACAAGGGATTTCAAATTTATTCTGTATTTCTAGATTTCCATAAGGTTTTTGACACTGTATGTCACAAGGGGCTTGTAAGCAGATTGCGTGCTCAAGGAATATTGTCTCAGTTATGCAACTGGATTGTGATTTCCTGTTAGAGAGGTCGCACTTCAAGGTAACTGACAGAAAGTCATCGAAGAAAACAAATGATTTCTGGTGTTCCTCAAGGTAGTGTCATAGGCCCTCTGCTGTTCCTTGTCTCTATAAATGATTTAAGAGAAAATCTGAGCAGCCATCTTGCGTTGTTTCCAGATGATGTTGTCATTTATCGTCTAGTGAAGTCATCAGAAGTTCAAAACCAATTTCAAAAAGATTTAGAAAAGATATCTGCAGGGTGCAAAAATTTGCAAATAATGAAAAATGTGAGGTAGTATACATGACCGCGGAAAAGAATCCGCCATACTTCATTTTTACGATAAATCAATCAAATCTAAAGGCTGTAAATTCATCTAAATACAGTAACTAGGAAGTACAATTACAAAAAACTTAAATTGGAAAGAACACACAGAAAATGTTGTGGGGGAAGCTGAACCAAAGACTGTATTCTATTGGCAGAACAATTTGAAGAAGCAACAGATCCACTAAAGAGACTGTCTACACTATGCTTGTTAGTTCTCTTTTGGAGTACTGGTGCATGGTGTGGGATTCTTACCAGACAGGATTGACACAGTACATTGAGAAAATTCAAAGAAGAGCAGCACATTTTGTATTTTGAGAAATATGGGAGAGAGTGTCACAGATGTGATAGAGTATTTGAGGTGGAAACTGATGTGTCGACAGAAGTGCCGACACAGTGTTATTTTGAGGGGGCCGATAGGCACGCTATCTAACGCAGACGGGCGTGAATTCTGGAACAGGATAACTATTGAATGGTAGCAAGAAAAGTACGTAGCTGCTTTATACTTAACTTTAATGACTCCTTGTGATACATCTCTCTTGACTATACAAATGCGACTCGTAAGATACATGCACTGTTACATCTGGCGCCTTGCTAGGTCGTAGCCATGGACTTAGCAGAAGGCTATTCTAACTGTCTCTCGGCAAATGAGAGGAAGACTTCATCCGTATTGTCGCTAGCAATGTCGTCCGTACAACTGGGGCGAGTGCTCTATCGTATATCGAGACCTGCCTTGTGGTGGCGCTAGGTCTGCGATCACACGGTGGCGACACGCGGGTCCGACATGTACTAAATGGACCACGGCCGATTTAAGCTACCACCTAGCAAGTGTGGTGCCTGGCGGTGACACCACAGAAACCATTAAAATGAACGTGTTTTTTGGTGTGGTGGGAACTTCAATCGCCAACTTTCTTCTCCCAGTGGAAAAATATTTTGTTGGCACAGACCTACATAGGGAGAAATGGTCATCATTATAAAATAAGGGAAATAGAGCTCGCACAGAAAGATATGTGTTTTTTTTTACTATGTGCTTTTTGAGAGTAGAATAATAGGGAATTATTGTGAAGTGGTTTAATGGACCCTCTGACAGGCACTTAAGTGTGATTTGCAGAGCATCCATACAGATGTGGATGTACGTGTAGATGTGAGACTACTGACTTTGGTCGTGCCACAGGGTACAACAAACTATTTCTGACAGGGACAACCAAGCTTCTTGTATTGTAACAACAGTATGAGGGCAAGGGGGTTTTAGTATCTTTTTAGGAATAGTACAATTTTATAGTTCTGACTGATCTGGCCTTGTAACACTAACCAAAACGGCCTTGCTGTGCTGGCACTGTGAACGGCTGAAAGCAAGGGGAAACTACAGCCGTAATTTTGCCCTAGGGCATGCAGCTTTACTGTATGGCGTCCTCTTGGGTAAAATATTCCGGAGGTAGGGCAGTGTGGAGGGTTAAAATTGTAAAGGGAGACCAAAAGATGAATACACTAAACAGATTCAGAAGGATATAGGTTGCAGTAGGTACTGGGAGATTAAGAAGCTTGCACAGGATAGAGTAGCATGGAGAGCTGCATCAAACCAGTCTGTGGACTGAAGACCACAACAACAATACTCCAGTATTAAGTGATAGCGTAGAACTCGTTATAATTGGCGTGGGTACATGGACACTTGAGTAAGGGTCATATAGAATGTAGATGTTTTTGTGAAATTAATTATTGGTAGGCGTATGAAAATCACTCTGTAATGCACTGACAGAAAAAAAAATTGCAACAAAAAATAAGTAGTGTAGAGTAATGAAGTTTCGGAATACATTTGTCTAGGCAACGGATTTGAGTGATTAACATTACAAGATCACAGGTTAATGTAAGGATGAGATAAGCTATTGCAAATGCGAAAATCTGGTAAATTAATAAATCGTGTAATAGTAAGAACGTGGAATGTATGCATGCAAATGTCCATGTATTGTGTTGTAGAGGTGCCAAATGTCAGTTTGTGGGATGGAATGCCATGCCTGTTGCACTTGATAGGCCATTACAGGGTTGGTTAATGCTGGTTGTGGATGACACTGGAGTTGTTGTCCAATGGTGTCCAAAATATGCTCAATTGAAGTCAGATCAGGTGGTGAAGCAAGCCAAGGCAACATATTGACACTCTGTAGAGCATGTTGGGTTACAACAGCAGTATGTGGGTGAGCATTATCCAGTGGAAAAGCTCCCCCTGGAATGATGTTCATGAATGGTAGCACAACAGGTCGAATCACCAGATAGACATACAAATTTGCATTCAGGGTGCATGGGAAACCATGAGAGTGCTCCCGTTGTCATACAAAATTGTACCACAGGCAGTTTGGTTGCAAGCGTTCAACTGACCTCCTCCTAACCAACACATGGCCATCACTGGCACTGAGGCAGAACCAGCTCTCCAGTGAGCTCTCGCTCGACACCACTGAAGTCGCAAATAGTGATGGTTTGGGATCGGTGCAGTGCACGCCACAAGGCGTCTGGCTCGGAGCTTTTCTGGAAGTTACAGTTTTGTAACAGTTTGTTGTGTCACTGTCATGCCAAATGCTGCTTAAATTTCTGCTGCAGATGCAGTGTGATGCCATACACTGAATACAGTGGTCTTCCCTCTCATTTGCGCCACATGACTGATCGGAGCCTGTTCTTCTTGTGCCTGTACATTCTCTAGACCACTACTGCCAGCAATCATGTAGAGTGGCTACATTCCTACCAAGTCTTTCTACAGCGTTGCACAAGTAAATTTCAGTTTTTCGTAGCTCTATTACATTACCCCATTCAAACTCGGTGAGATGTCGACAATGGTGTCTTTGTCACCTTAAAGGAATTCTTGAAAAAGTTCAACTCATCACATGTAGTCTCAAAGATAACAAATGCTCATGACCGTTAGCGTGTGTTTTTAAAGCAAATCTGATTTGTATCCTCATAGTGGTACTACTAGTGCTGGCCGTGTGCGAATAGCTTGAAAATTTAAATCGACATCATCTTTCAGATGTAGAAACATGCCTACCAACTTTCATTTATGTTGCACATGCCCTCCTTGATGTTGCATCAGGTGGTACAGCTGGTGGTGGCGCAGCTGGGTCATGGTATGGCTTAAGTGATCAAAATGTACTATCACAGAACAATCAGACAACTAAATCTCTCATAAAACAGGGTAAGGCCCCTCATCCTGAGGAGTGAAGTTTTTAGTTCGTTCCTTTCTTACTACTGGTTTTGGAGCAGCACAAAGTCACCAGGCTTATACTGTGGAAGTGTAGCCCTTTTCTTACTATACTGCTACTGTGTGTGAGTAATTTTGTAATTGTTCTGCTTAACCTGTTACCAAATTGATTTAAGACTGTGGGCCAGTCCTTTTACTCTGTTCATATCTACTCCAATTGGGACTTTATCGAGTTCAAATGGGGGTTCATGGGCCCTCCATAGACAGCCTCGTAGGCATATACCCGATTAATTCGTGCATAGAGCTAGTATATGCTGGAATTACATATTCATTCCAATCTATGTGAGGCTTCCCCGTGTAGTAAGACAGTACTCAAATAATTTTCTTAGCCTTCAGATGAAAGGGTGTTGTGAACCATTTCTTGATTCTTAACAGTTTACTTGTACAAATAGGGCAGACATGAAATTGGGAACTTGGTCAGTTAATATAGTGTTGGAACCTCTGAATGGGAGAACCTAGTGACTGAGAAAGGTGCAAGCGACCATTTGAATGTCAATGAGTTGTACTAGAACTGAGTAGTGAGAAATGTGATCAAGAATAAACAAGATGTACTTACTACTTTAGGTACTTTGTGGAAAGGAGCCAATGATGTCTAAGGTGGTGGTTTGATATGGTTTCATAGCTTTAGTATTGGAGGGCAGCGTGGAGGGTAAAAATCGTAGAGGGAGACCAAGAGATGAATACACTAAGCAGATTCAGAAGGATGTAGGTTGCAGTAGGTACTGGGAGATGAAAAAGCTTGCACAGGATAGAGTAGCATGGAGAGCTGCATCAAACCAGTCTCAGGATTGAAGACCACAACAACAACAACAGCTTTTGGGAGGGTCTGCAAAGGGTTTTATTCTTGGGTGTGGGAGTATTGCACTCTCTGCACAAGGCAAACAGCAAACGGTTTTGAATAGATATCCATACATCTGTTTGTCTGCCCATCCACCAAAAGGGAGAGACTATCTTAGCAGTTGTGGCATGTCACCCCTTGTGGCAGGCTTGTCAAATGTCACGACTTTGTGCCATAAAACATTGTTGTAATTCTAGAGGTATTATCACTCTGCTACCCAAGAGAATCTTGCTTTATAGAAAACGATCTTCAGTGACAAACTTTGGTTGAGATGCGTACTGGTGACATTCTGCCGTTCTCTCTTGTGCTTCCTTCAGTTCTTCTATTGAAAAATCATCTGTTTGAACGATTTTGACTTTGCAACATGCTGTCCGTGTAATCGTACTCTGCTAGCTTCAGTGCCCATCTAGTTCAGTGACTACTGGGGCTTTTTAAAATTCACATCCATTCAAGAGTGGCATAGTCAGTGACCAGAATGATTTTGTGTCCATATAGTAGCATTTAAAATAATTAACGCCAAATATAAGGCCAAAAGTCTCTTTTTAAGTAGTGCTATAATTTATCTCAGCTGAATTCATCTCCTTAGAGGCATAACCTATAGGCCTTTCCTAACCATTGTATTCTTGAGAAAGAATCATACCACAGTGTAATCAGACGCAGTGCAGCAACACTATCATTAACATTCCAAGTCGACAGAGGCAACAGCGATGGCAGCGGTGCCGATGTACCCGCAGTAGGGCACCACTGGGCATCGAGATGATGAGTGTAGCAGTGGCATCTGTGTGTGGCAGCAAGGCAGTATGGACCCGTGGCAGCACGGCACAATCGGCACCATTTGCCAGACTGGGTGGGGGGGGGTGGGGGGGGGGGGGGGGGGGGGGAGGGGCACCAAAGCGAAGACTGAGGCAGGTGCATGGTATGGTCCAGTAGAGTGCGATCACTCATCAAAGGGGTCATATACAGCCTAATGCATTGACTTTGCACTCCACATGTGTTGACACATGGTGAGCACACAATATGCACATCCAGGCACAAACAGTGTGTTGTAGTTTCCTACCGTTGGCCAGGTTATTTGATAACTACCAAGCAAACAGACTCATATCCATCAAATTAAAGCAGCAACAATCCACAAAGGAAGTGTGTCAGCCAGATCTAACAGTGAGCTTGCCCCACTTTGGCTGACGACGTTCACGTGAACTGAACGTGGGTGTTATACAAAACACCTGGTACACTTCTGGCTCAGGCTCAGCCATTGTCTTACCAAAGAGGCAGTACCGTACATCGTATGAAAGACAATTAAAATGGAAAATTTGAAAAAAAAAATGATAACTAATTTTCCTCTCATTAAAACTAATTACCAACACAATATTTCAAATTTAAATTTGTAACTACATTTCTTGGATGAAATTAAAACTTTTTGAATCTTCCTCATAGTAGTTATACATAATCAATCGCAACTTAATTTATAATCAAGCTGAACGTTATTCATGTGAAGCATTCACCTGGAAGATAACTAGCACCATATTGTCACAGACTCAAAACAACTGAGAGATGATGTGAGAATATAATTTGGTTCAAAACAGGCAGATTACAGTCATATAAATGAAGTGGATGATGTTGGTTGAGAGAAAGACCAGTTTGCCAGGATGTAATATTACACCAATTAGGATTGACATTAACCTCTGGTAATGTTTGATGCTTAAGTCGATGTTCATCTCAGAGCCTCCTTTTGGAGGTTGCATATTTTCTTTACTACCTGAACTGTCAAAGTCCTGTACTGCATTCCCCAGTTCATCACACTCAGTAGTGTATTTTGACCTCATTGTGTGGTAAAGTGGACTTATACTCAGATTAAAATTACCTTGTGATTGACAGATTGCAGTTGCAGGGGCAGTGTTGTCAGTGCGCAGCCAACCACACATCACAAGTGCTGCACTTACGTACAGAATAGCTGACAGCGAGTACGTGCACTCGAGAAAGAACTACAACAGGATAGCAGCTGACCGTACTGCTCGACTCGCTGAAATGTCAGTTGCAAAACAATTTTAATCAAAGAATTCCTGTGATACATTCACCTGTCCATTGCCTTGGCCCTGTGTTGAAAACCGCCAGTTCAATTTCCACAAATCAACTCAATTCTTCAGTTTCTCAATACCATTATCTCAACACAAAATTCTCTTTTCTTATTAATTTGTTTGCAATAATGATGAAATAAAAAACCCACTTCTGTTAGATTATCCATATGGGCAAAAATAATCTTCCTAATCAGAACTCAGCTCTGGACTGACAGCAATACTCTGGAACTGATTTTTGCGCAGCCTACCCAAAAACAGTAATTTTGACAAATGGTTGAAGTCTCTATAGAATATAGTGAAACGAGATAGTACAATAGGCTTTAAAACAGAATTACATCACTATTGATTTAAATGAAATGGGTATAAATGATCAGCCATATTAGAAAAAAATAGGGACAGCAGTTCAAGAGAGAAGTCAAACCATTATGTTGATAAAGCAACTCACATAGTATTGAATCACATGGATGTTTCACCCACTTGTCTTCCTTAAATCAGAAAAATTACATATTCTTCCAAAAAATAGAAACTCAATTGGATTTCATGGTGTTTCCAATAGAGTACTAAAGAATTGTTCCCATATTTAGGTTGGGTTTGGTTGATTTGGGGGAAGAGACCAGACAGTGAGGTCATTGGTCTCATCTGATTAGGGAAGGATGGGGAAGGAAGTCAGCGTGCTCTTTCAAAGGAACCATCCCGGCATTTGCCTGGAGCAATTTATGGAAATCTTGGAAGACCTAAATCAGGATGGCCGTACGTGGGATTGAACTGTAGTCCTCCCGAATGTGAGTCCAATGTGCTAACCGCTGTGCCGCCTCACTCAGTGATATTTAAGTGATGTATTTTCTGAAATTATATAATGTATCACCAAGTCAGAAAATTTTTCGGGGAGATTGAAATATGCCAGTGTAAAACCCCTTGTATAAGAAACGTGATAGGAGGGATGTTAGTAACTACTGAACCATTTCATTATTGGTATTATTTTGCGATATTTTGAGAAGGTGATGTACTCCAGAATAGTGTCCTATCTAAACACAGACAATATCATTAGTAAATCATGTTTCTGCTGGGAAGTGATTGCTACAGACTGTGCCCATTGTTTAATTCGGTTGCTCCCACAGGCTAGTTTCACTCAAAAGAATGCATGAATAATTCAATTGGTACATAAAACCAACAACCAGATGAGTTGATTGTTTTCTTTCGGCTGTTCCTATACTATCAATAATCTGAGCCTCTGAGTCTTTTTTAATTTTACTGTTCATTTCTGAATGACTGTCAAAAGTTTTGCTCTCTGAATTAAATGAGATGTGAACCCAGAATAAAACATGTCATCACCTGCATCCACATCAATTAAATACTGACCGGCACAGTGTAGGGTGTATGGATCCACATTTCATCTAAATGAACCATTGTGATGGTATGTTTTTCTGGGAACATCCACTGCAATATACACTGGTGACATATGATAAGGGGAATATCTGTAACTTGACCACAGACTTTAGTGTGTTCTTAGCTTCCAATCAGAACAGACACATACCTTTTACAGTATAAATATTTGCACAATAAAGCATTATCATCATTTTGTACTGTGTCATACCTCAATACCTCATCATACGCTCTCCACGTTTTTATAAATTTATTATTATTATTATTATTGCTTTTGTAAAAATTTAATGTAGGAAACCTTCTTTACAGCTGTTGTTGTGGTCTTCAGTCCGAAGATTGGTTTCATATACAGCCCTCCACACTAGTCTATTCTGTGCAAATCTCTTTATCTCTACGTAACTGCTGCAACCTACATCCATTTCAGGCTACTTACTGTACTCAAACCATGGCCCCCCCTCTACCATTTTTGACCCCCCCACCCCATACACACACCTCATTCCAATGCAATATTGGCTTTTCTTAGATGCCACAGGACATGTCCAATCAACTGACCCCTTCTTTTAGTCAAATTCTGCCATAAAATTCTTTTTCACCAGTTCAGTTAAGTATCTCCACAGTAATTCTTGAGCTATGCAAAAATCTTCAGCATTTCTTCTATAGCAACACATTTCAAAACCTAATTTCTTCTTCTCTGAATTGCTTGTTCTCCTTGTTTCACTTCCATACAAAGCTTCTATGTCCTGTCATTTACACATGATGACTAATTTATTTGGGCACTTTTTATTTTTGCCAAGTAAATGTTTCCTTGTATCGTTCATAATATCGCAGCATTTCTTCTATAGCAACACATTTCAAAACCTAATTTCTTCTTCTCTGAATTGCTTGTTCTCCTTGTTTCACTTCCATACAAAGCTTCTATGTCCTGTCATTTACACATGATGACTAATTTATTTGGGCACTTTTTATTTTTGCCAAGTAAATGTTTCCTTGTATCGTTCATAATATCGCAGCAAGTGCTGCCTAACAATACATTTATCCATATTGCCAATGGAATATTTATTGTATGCACTTCACTTCTACTTCAGGGCAGACACTAGAATCTCACTTTGCTTGGCATCATGTCCTTTCTTCCATAATTTGCTCACCATCAACAACTCATTCAGTGTGAACTCATTGTTGCACATTTCGACAACTTCTACATTTGCGCTGTCACTTCTTTCACATACAGTCTGCTGGCAATGAATTATTCTGTGTATCAAAGTACTCTTATCAAGTTTCTCAGTTGGAGTTAACTGTAAAACAGCAGGAAAAATAAATGATGTTATTTAACACCACTTGCCTTAATATCTCCATATTCAAACATATACTGTATCAACATAAGGTAACACTTTTTGAAAGAAATTAAGTGTGCAACAACAAATTTGTTTCAGCCTGTGATTGAAGAAACTGTCACAACATGTGTAGTTATTTTCATCTCCTCTTCTCTGCAATGTAGAAACTGTTTAAAGTATTTCTTCTATTTTAAAATATCTCCTCCTCCCACTCTATCTCCCCCCCCCCTCTCTCTCTCTCTCTCTCTCTCTCTCTCTCTCTCTCTCTCCTTCCCTCCCTATCTATTTATCTACCCCTTCCCCCCCCCCCCCCCTTCCTCACTCAGCATCCTCAATTACTAATTATGTGACAAGTTTTCTTCTAGTACAAACAAGAACTTGTATGTGCATCAGTACAAAACATTTATATCGCATTTATTTTCTTCCAGCCTTCTCCGTAAGAGAAACCAACACAATAATACTGCAGATGTTTCTCATAACATTGCAGATGAATCCGGATCACAGTTGTCAGTACCCTCCTCCTCAAATGAATCATTCACAATCCTGACATCAGGCCCTCAGCAGAATGCAAATTCCAGTGGTGGCAAAATGGATGATGATTCACAAAGTATTCTGAGGCTCAGAGCACCTCCTGCCAAACTCAGATGCTCAGGCACTCACTCTAAGTTTTTTGGGGAAACTCAGCAGTCTTTCCATGTCAAACATAAACAGCATCAAGTTTCTGGAAGAAAGAAGAGAGGAACAAGTAGAGAAGAGCAGGCAGATGTAGACTCCAATGATGGTGACTCAGAAAGTGAAAACCAAAGAGACAGCAGTACATTAGATAGAGCACCTCCATCAAAGAAGCACAAACCTGGGCATCTCAGTGTGGGAGAAACCTGCTGTGACATTTCTCCACCAGTAAGCCAACATGCGGATGAAGGCTGTGCAGTGCTGCTGAGAGGCCATTGTGCTAGGAATTGCAGCATAACAGAGAGAACACAGTGTGAAAGCTCTGCAATAACACAAAGTAAAGAACAAGTTAGGCCAGAAATTAACAATGGGAGTGCTGTACAAGACCCAGACACAGATGCAAAAAGTGCTGGTGAGTGATTGTTGGTAAGATTTTTTCAGCTCTTTAAGGCTCTCTTTACATATTTGTTGGTAGCTTGTGAAATTGTTAAACATATCTATTCATTTTCAGATGATGAACCACTAGTGGTAGAGACACAGATTGGTTTGAGGAGGCTAAAATACCTCCCTGGTATTTATCATGTAAATGTATGGATTAAGGATGTTTTGCCAACCCTCTCAGGTACAGTACTTTAAAATTCCTAAAATTCTAGCTTATTGTTTAGTAGTAGTAGTAGTAGTAGTAGTAGTAGCAGCAGCAGCAGCAGGAGTAGTAATTGCTGCAGTTGTTGTTGTTGGTTGATATTAGCTTTATTATTTTGTTCTTTACCCAGTGTAAGTCTCTTCACTGCAGTGTTTGCTTATGCATTTTTCCGTGTTTTTCATCGCTAAAGTAAGCAAGGCAGCATGAGAATATACCCTTGCATGCTTCACACAGCATTCAGTTCCCATACCGTAGAGTTATCTGCTCTAGAGGTTCCAAGTGTCCTACCTTTATTCATCTGATCATAATTCTGTGGGAGTGTGCAAAACTGAATTTAATAAGCTGATGAGAAAACTGTACACCTACAATCTTCCTAGAAGCATCCCTCAGTGGTTTGTTCAGAAGAAAAGTTGCTGGCTTATTTTGTGAACTACTTATTTTTCAAAAGTAAGATATAATAATATTGTTTGAAGTTTGTGATGACGTGTAATTTAGACCACCTCAAGGATATTGACAGTTTTACAGTCACATGTATGCTCATTCAGTTTTATACAAGCTGGGTATTACAATTACAAATGAACATAACTTAATAAGCTAGAGTAAGGCTAAGATGCATGCAATGAAACGAGAAGTTTAATATAAATCCAGTGTATGGTATTGTTTATTATTACTCCAAATATTTTCCTGTGTCTTTATTCTCTCCCGATGCAGTTATTTCAATGTTTCATGTTTTGAATTCATGTTGTCCCACTGTGATGCCTATGTTACCAATGGCTTTATGAAATACATGTTTACTTCTAGCATGTTGCATCCATTTTTCAGTTTAAGTGAATAACAACATGATTATCTACATTTACACTCTGCAGACCAGTCAGAAATGCATGACAGAGGGTACATCTCACTGTGCCAGTAATTTGGGCTTTCTCCTGTCCCATCCACATACGGATCATGGCAAGAATGAGAGCTACAATTCCTCTGTGGCTGCTGTAATTAGTCTAAATTTGACTTTGTGATTCCTATCAGAGCAGTACATAGGGGGTGGTTGTATATTCATAAATTCATCACTGTTGTTGGCTCTAGAAACTTTACGAGTGGATTTTCAAAATCTATCTTCAAGAGTCTGCCACTTCCAGCATCTTTGTGTCACTGCCCATTGGTCAAACAAGCCTGTGACCATTTATGCTGCTCTTCTCTGTATACATTCCTATCTGGCACAGGTTCCACACTTGAGCAATATTCTAGGATGTGTTTTGTATGCAGTCTCTTTTGCATTTCTCTATTATTCTACCAATAAACCAAAGTCTTCTACCTGCTTTACCAATGACTGAGTATGTGATCATTCATTTCATATCCCTACAAAGTGATACAACCAGGGCTTTGTATCGGTTGGCCAATTTCAACTGTGGCTCCTTCATATTATAGTCATAGGATGCTACGTTTCTTCATTTTGTGAAGTGCACAATGTTACACTTCTGAACATTTGAAGTGAGTTGCCAGTCTTTGCACCAGTCTGAAATCTTACCAAGATATGACTGAATATTTATGCATCTTTTCTCAGACAATACTTTATTAAGGATAACTGCATCATCGGCTAAAGGTCCGAGGGTAATATTAATATTGCGTGCAGGATCATTAATATACAGCATGAACAGCCAGGGTTGCCACAAGTTCTGGAAATCAGTGAATTTCAAGGAATATCAGGGACTTTCAAGGGATATCAGGGAATTTGAAAAAAAAAAAAAAAATCACTGGGAAAACTTTGTTTTTGTCTCAGTAGATGAAATGGTTTGTTTACTGAGATGTCATGTGCCGTCACTGGCTGTGCACAGCTGAGTATGTGTACCCCTTCCCACTCCCTCATTCCTACTGCTTCTCCCCTTCCTACCACTCTCCTCAGCTTACAGTCAGTGCTGCCACCACTTCTTGCCACTAGCCTAGCAGCTACCAACAAGAGGTAGGGAGGCGGGAGGAGCGGATTGTTTGGATCTGATTCTCAGAGATTATTGACGCAGTGGCCAGAGATGGATGTCATGTTTGCATGAGTTGTGTCTGAGGGACTGTGTAAATGTGTATGCTCTTATTTTCTGACAAAGGCTGTGGCCAAAAAGTTAGTTGTGAAAGTGAAATTGTCTTTTCTATGTGCCTGTCTGTGACTCGGCGATCGTCTCTACAGTGAGTTGCTATCTGTCCTCATTAGTATTGATTCTCAGATTATTTGCACAAGTTATCTGTTGCATTGATTGATCAACGCAATCTCATTTAATCAATATGATGTCTGTGACACATAAACAGCACACGAGTGGACTTCCACAACAGGCCAAAACTGCAGGCCATTTCTGTGGGTATCTCTAGTGGATCACGCCTGCTGATCTGAAGCCCATCATTTCCCATTAATATGTAGGCCCTGCCCATAAGATCTAGTCTCACCAGTCTGCTCGCACTCCATGTGTGTTCTAACCTTCTGATGACTTAAAGTGTGAGTGTGGGTGTGGGTGTGGGTTATACTGATTTATTTCCCCAAACCACATTCCACTTCTTTACGAGGTGACTTATTTGGAATTTTGCAGCCCCTCTTGTTTACGGGATAGTCGGCTGCTGGAAAATCTCTTGACTTCTGCTCCATCAAATAACGCTAGGTACAGGAACTTTTAAGCCTCTTTCTACTTATGAATTGAGTAGACATACAAACTTTCCTTTTCATCAGTTAATGATATATTTTACTTTCATGCACAAGTTAATTCACACTTTCAACATACATATATAATTTTCTGTAAGTACCTCGTACTGTCAAACATTAGAAACAAAATGAGTTACAGTTAAAAGAAAGTTGGCTTAACTACCATGACCTTCTTAAAATGAATCAGAAAACACGTCTTGCCTGTACCAAGGCAGAGTCAAGAGTCTACAAGAGTACTTTTTCAACTGTTCTTGTTTCACATAACAATAGACAATGACACAGTAAGCACAGAGTGGCATAAAAACTCCATGGTTCTTCCTTACAGACACACTAAAACCTCTATGGATTGCACGACGGGTACTTGTCGGTGCCGTTCGACTGCTGCGTCTGCTTTCTCCCCGCGACTGATTTTAAACCTGCACACACAAACATGTGACACGCAGTAGGTAGGATTTTATCATCCCACACTCGTAACTAGAATATTGTGTGTTTGAGACGGTAGAAGACTGCGTGGTTCTAGAATTTACACAGAATTTCTCAAATCGCTACAGTGTTTGTGTGTGGCATAATGCGGTGGATTTTCATCGTTTATCCAAGGACCCAGGACTGCAGTGCTCCTCGACAGGCCAGAGACCACTGTCGATGAATTTCAGGAATTGAGATTGTCTCACCGCAAGTACATTGTACAGTTCAGCGTTTTATACATTTTATTTAGTGTAGTACATTTTGGCACTTCGAAAATAATTTACATATTAGAAAGAGTGGACGATAAGAAGAAGAAAACTGTGGTAGTCGCTGGCGGTTTGTACACTGTGTACTCATATATTTCTTGGAAGAAAAGTCACACAGTACCTGTAAAATAATAGACATAACACAGTGACTAATAAACTGACAATAAGAACACAGTAGAACTAACATTTTATTGGTGGTTACCTGTAGTGTTGGTTTACACAGCTCTTACGTGCCTTATACACTTCTTTCAAGAAGCCTACTTTTTTCTGAGGTTATTTCTGAAATCAGTGAAGGTATTTTAAATTGTTCTTCCAACTCCAAGGAAAAGCATATTTTTGTCACAAATGTATTTTGTTTTACTGAAATAAAATAACAACAATGGTCTTAATGAAGCACATATACTATTTGGCTCACTTTCTCCATCTAAAAACAGTTCATTACAAAAGATACTGATGCGAGGGAGCAATCTAACGTGGACCCCAGCCTTTGGAGCATCTTTTCCCTTCAGTGCTGCATTCTGTCCTCTTGCTACTCTTTTTCCCCTCCCTTGGGGAACATTTCTATGGTGTTTAGGGGAATGTTCCACCTGGTCTGTAGCTGACATAAGAACAGTCTCACAACTGTTTTTCATTTTATTTTGCTTTCTTCATTCACCTTCTCCTATCCTCCTCCTTCTTCTTTGGTGTTTGAGGCTTCTCTTTTTTCTTTTTCCTCCCCGTGCACTCCTGAAGGCTGGCCCACGCATCTGATGCATAACTGGCCCCGTGTTTACAGGTAGGGTTTGCATGTACCCCCTGGTACAGGCCAGGCCCAGGGATGGGTGATTGCCTGAGCTGTTACCTCCTGAAAGTGCCAATTGGTCCCTCTGTCAAGTGTGTCGGAAGTGTGAGCAATCAACTAAGGCAGGTGTGCCTCCTTGTGAAGTGGGCCTCCAGTTGGAAGTTGGAAGGAGCATGCCGTCGGAGACACTGACAATCATTGGGGGAGGGGGGGGATTTTCTTACAATGAGGCCAATCATCTGCACAATCAGCATGTACAAAATGTAAACGGAATGAGGCTAACTATTCAAAGACCCTCCCAGCTGCACCACAATTCCTCAGGGGTTCACATACTGAAGACGGCCAGTCCTTCACAATGGTAAATCCGTTTATTATTCAGAAAGGTGTTGATGCAGTTGCCGGCCCTGTGAAATCCTGCTTACGTTTATGGAATGGCACTTTGCTTTTGGAGACTACTTCTGATTCTCAAGCCAACAACTTGTTCGTGTCGAGGCCCCTAAAACTCTAAATTCTTCCTGTGGTGTTATTTACACTAGGCAGCTCAACAGTCTGATCGAGGCCGAAATCCAAACACACCTCTCTGATCAGGATGTCATTGCTGTCCATTTGGTGACGAAAAAGGTAGATGCCTTCTTAGTGCCCACATGCACTCTTGTTCTCACCTTTGATACAAAGGTGATTTCGTCCAAAATCAAAGCAAACCATGAGGTTCTCACAGTCCGACCATACATTCCGAACCCAAGTACTGCTACCAATGGCCTTCTTTCAACCATGCTCAAATGTCTTGTCGGCACCCAGCCAAATGTGTAACCTTTGGTAGGGATACGCACGAGGGCAATTGTCTGCCTCCTTCTCCCTGCTGTATCAACTGCAATGGTGACGATGCCAATGAGCAGGCTGTCCAGGAGATCCGGGTAAAGGAAAAAGTTCCCTCCTTGTCCTTTGCAAGTTATTGGCTAGTTGCAAACCCTGTTTTCTTCTGTCTGGCACTTAAAGTACTGTTCTGGCTACATCTCACTCCATGAAGGACATGACTATGCAGACAAGTGACCTTAGTTTCAACTCTGAGGTTGTGAAATCGTCTATTGTCATGGTAGCATTGCATTCCCCTCATCCAGCTGTGCAAAAAGCCATCAAACTCTCACAGGGTGAAATCAACAGCTACACAACTGGCATGCCGGAAATGACAGAAGGAATACTCCTGTGTAGACTTCCTACTTCCTCCAGCCAACCAACACTTGAGTCTTCTGCTGCTAATCAGAAAGGCTTGAAGAAGTCCATCAAAGGAAAATGGTCATCTCCTTTACTGACTTGAAGATCCTCCTCGATGGTGTTACCATGTAATACCTTCACCCAGCCTACCTCCTTGTCACCGGTGTGCACCACCAACCATTTTTCTGCATTGGACTCCACAGTCCGACAACAGAAGAAAGCCAACACTTCTGTTTACCTCATGGAGCAGGATCCTCCTGCCTCTGCGCCCTGTAGCAGCGAGTCTTCGCAGGCTGGCACTCGGCATCTGCCGAGGTGACACCCCTTCATTTTTTCCTCATCTTCACTCTCCTCCAGTGGAACATTTGCCACTTTCGGTCCAGCAAAGAAGATTTATGGCTGGCTTTAGAATCACAGCATCCACTTGTACTCCGCCTTCAGGAAACAAAATTGCGACTGCTTTGACTTTTCTCATTTCTTCCTTGTCCATTGTAACCTTCCACCCGAGATCGACATTCCATCTCATGGGGGAATCACGCTGCTTGTACTGGATGACATTCATAGTCAGCCCATTTCCCTCTTCCTGTCTCCAAGCTGTTGCAGGTCGCCTATTCCTGCCTCACTTGACCTTTTTCCTTTGTACTATTTACTTCCCTCCATTATTCAGTGTCACCAGGGCTTACTTCCTCCAGCTTATTGGGCAGCTACCTCACTCATTTCTGCTGCTCGATGACTTTAATGCAGACCATCCCATTTGGGGTTCTCCCAGAATCTGTCAGAGAGGTGTCCTCTTAACTGACCACCTTAATCAACTTAACCTCTTCTGCCTTAAAACAGGTGCACCCATGACCCCTGTTCTTTTCAGACTCCTCGCACACCTATTTCCATTTGGACCTATCTTTCTGCACTGCCTGTCTTGCCCATTGTCTCGAGTGGTCCGCTCTTTCTGACACCTACTCCAGCAACTACATCCCATGTGCTGTTCGTTTACTGACCCCTACCCCACATGCGTGTACACCCAAATGAAAGTTTACTAAGGCCGACTGGAGGTTTTACCCCTCTCTGACGATCTTCGATGAACACGATTTCCCCAGTCGTGATGACCAGGTGGAATATCGTACAAACGTTATCCTTAGCACTGCAGAATGTTCCATCCTCGCACTTCCTCTTTACTACACTGTGTCCCGTGCCCTTGGTGGACTGATGCGTCACGCAACGCAATTTGCACATGTAAACGTGCTTTCTGTATTTTTAACTGTCGTCCTACATGGCATTCACTGTAAACAGATGCGTGCACAGTGTTGTCGTGTTCTTGGGATAAAGAAGGTAGCTGGATTTCATTCACTAGTTCTTTTAATATTTTAACAGTTCCATCCCCTCTTCGGTCATGCGCGCCAACCTCTGACAGCTCTCTGGGACCAAGATCCACTCACCAATTTCCGGTCTGACAGTAGCAGACGATGTCATCGTGGACGCTATTGCTATCGCCAACATCTTGGGCTGCCATTTTGTGGAAATTTCGAGCTCCTCCCACTATCACCCTGCCTTCCCCCACAGGAAACAAGCAGAGGAGGCTCGGGCGATACCCTTCCCTTCCAGAATTGTGAGCATTACAATGCCACCTTTATTATGATGGAGCTAAGTCATGCTCTCACTTCATCCCAATCGTCTGCCCCAGGGCCAGGCGCTGTTCACATTCATACCCATACCTAAGCTTGGTAAGGACAAACACCTTCCTTTTAGCTAATGCCCCATCTCTCTCACAAGCTGTTTTTGCAAGGTGATGGAATGTATGATTCATGTCCGGCTGGTGCAGTGGCCCAAGTCTCGCAATTTACTAAGCACTGCACAGTGTGGATTTTGAGTCTGCTGTTCTGCAGTTGACCATCTCATTACTTTGTTGACCCACGTCATGAATGGTTTTCTGTGGAAATCCCAGACTATGGCCTTGTTTCTCAATTTGGAGAAAGCCTACAACACCTACTGGATGACTGGTATCCTCCATGTTCTCTACACATGGGGCTTCTGTGGCCCCCTGCTCCATTTCTTTGAGGAATTTTTAAAAGACCAAGTTTTTAAGGTATGTATGGGTTCTGCCTTGTTGGACTCTTTTATCCAGGGAAATGGTGTGCCTCACAGTTCCGCCTGAGTATCATTCTCTTTGCTATTGCCATTAACCCTATAATGGCTCATCTCCCACCAGGCATCTCTGGCTCCCTATTTGTGGACGAATTTGCCATCTATTGCAGTTCTTCATGGACCTGTCTCATTGAGCGACATCTTCAGCGACAACTCAGTTGTCTTTACTCATGGGGCATCGATGATGGCTTTCGTATTTCCACTGTCAAAACTGCTTTTATGAATTTCTAGCAGCGCAGTTGGTTTCTCCCACCATCTTTACGTCTTGGGCCTGTTGCTCTTCTGTTCATTGAAACTATGAAATTCGTTGGGCTCTTGCTAGATAGCAAACTCTCTTGGTCTTCCCACATGACGTATCTGGCAGCCCACTTTTCGCAGTCCCTCAATGTGCTACGTGTCCTCAATGGTGCTTCCTGGGGTGCAGATTGAACCACTCTCTTTCATTTGTACTGGTCTCTTGTCTGCTTGAAACTAGACTATGGGTGTTTTGTTCATGCATGTGCATGTCCGTCCCTCATATGCCGTCTCAATACTTCCACCATTGTCACATCTGTTCAGCCACTGGCGCCTTTTACACTAGCCCGGTTGAGAGTCTGTATGCAGAAGCTGCTGAACTGTTGCTGTCATACTGCTGTGACTTTCTCCTCAGCAGACACATACGCTGTTTGTCTGCCATGTGTGGCCACTATCCTATGGCTCCTTCTTCAATAATTACTTTGATCGCCAGTATGAGGTGCGTCCCTCTTCTCTATTACCTCCTGGAGTTCGCTTTCGGCCCTTGCTCCAGCAGATTAACTTCATGCTCCCTGCAGTTTTCCTGGTGCGTTTGAACCCTTCACCACCTTGGCTTCATGTGGTGGACCATGTTCACCTTGGCCTTCATTCGCTTCCTAAGGACCCTACACCAGCCTTGCTGTATCACCTTCAGTTTCACCTTGACATGTAATTTCGCAATAGTACCTTTGTGTACACTGATGGCTCTCAGACTGACCATGGTGGTGTTGTGCCTTTGTTGTTGGCACCAAAATTTTTCAGTATCGGCTTCCAGCACACTGCTCAGTATTTACAGCAGAGCTCTTCGCCCTGTATCAGGCCATGGGTTACATCCGGGGACACAGTATTTTCAATTGTGTCATCTGCTCAGACTCTCTCAGTACCCTTCAAAGCCTTTGTGCACTGCACACCATCCATCCTTTAGTGCAACGGGTCCAAGAAAGCTTGGCGTAATAGTTAATTTTCCCCCCTGGAAGACTGTAGCTCCTTCAGATTTCTAGAGGTAGGAAGGTGAAGTATGGCATCAATATGCTTGCCTGTAGGTTTCAATCCATTTCTGCTTGGAATACTGTGGGTAGGAAGAAAAAGTGCATTTGTGCAGCTAGCAGTGCAGACCACTTAATTTCAGTCTCTCTAATGGGGCTCACAGGTTTGCTAGATGTTCCCTCCTCATTGGTCCTGCTACGATAATTTGTTCAGCTAGTTTCCACAGTAAGGTATGCTCAAGATGAGATGCTCTAAGTATCAATGAAATATAACGAAGGTGCTAGCTACACCAAATGAAAACCTGTTATAGTCTAAATGATGGAACCATTTCAACCTCCATAGGCTGACAGTTTTATTCCTTTAATGCACCACGCATGGTGCTGAGTCAGTTTTAGTGAGGAATTGACTTCCTGCTAATGTAGCCAATAGTTCTTCTGGTTTCAAAATGGTTTAGATGTATATATTAGATTGGGCATTAATAGTTACCTTAAAATTGCCAAAAATACTTTAAAAAAAACCATTTGGTTTCTTAATGAAAATCATTGGAATCGCTCATCAGCTAGCGAAAATGGGCAAGATGACTGTGATGACTACAAAACAGTCAAGCTGCTGTTTAACTGTGCTGCACATTGCATCTCTGGTATTTGACTGGCACAACTAAAATAGTGTTACATTCCTAATTTAAGAGATAGTGCAATACAGAAGCCTTAGCTCATCTCAATGAGGAACCAGAAAATTTCTCACATAACTTATCCAGGTCTTAAATTGTATGGAGGTTGACTTTAGATTGACCCACTTGTCCATGTAAAATCCAAACAAAGAAAACGCATCCAATCCTAATATGTTAGTAGCCAGTAATGAAGTAACTATTAAAAATTTTATATGTCAAACAATATTTTCATTCTTAGGTGACAGTGACAGCTAGCCTTTTAACGGTATATTTTGATGGCTATAGTTCATTACTTGCAGCTGTTGCTTGTGTAGGGGTGGTGAACCTGAGTTGTGGTAAGTCTCCAGTTGATATGCACCAGCACCAGTGTCAACCTGAAACTGCGGTGTTGTTGACTGAGGTGATCATCGAAAGGCTGCAGTTTTGTCACTTTATGTGGATATCAGTGTTGTACTAGGACCAGGCTGCAGCCGAGTTACTCGATAGTGTGCACTGACACTGCCTATATGCCCTTATTTCTGGCAGTTGCGGCATACCACATCACAATAGGTGCACTGACATCTAGCATGCCTGCGATGGTGATCTGGACATGATTTCTGGGACTCTAAACTACTGGCTTTAGTGGACAGCAACAATGTGGAGGGTGGCTTCTATCTGCTGCCACATAAGTTGAATGAGACTGACGTTGTCCTCTAAGTTTACTTTCCTTAGAGTCTATCAATGATGGGGGCCAGTTTTTCTCATTACTGATCTGTTTTATTGCTCGTCATTGCTGTGCTGGCAAGCAGTGATGAGTCATGAAATCAAGACAGCAAAGTATCGTCAGACACACACGGGTTACAACCCTGACTTACTGCCATTTATGCTACTCCTAGCTCATCGTCAAACACACGCTATGCTGAGAACGTTATTTCAAATTCCTGAATAACTTTAAGAATATAGTTAACGATTGGGTCTACCAATCCCAATGCCCTAGCCCTACACTCTTTTTTGGGAACTAGTCTGACAAGTACATCTCTAATTAGTGACTTGCCATATGATGTTTTGCAAGATCTGTAAAAAGTTAATGTCCTGAGAATGGTTGCAAATCTGATGTCCACTCCGTGGGAGACTGACCACACATTTTTGCATGTTGATTAAATTTGAGTCTTGCAACCCCCCATTGAGGGTTTAATGAGAGAAATAGTCGGTCAGATGAACACACCATTCTTCAAACAGAAGACCACTAGGTTCGACAAATGGTCACTCTGTGCGAACTACACAATGTAAGTGTTTGCTTGAAGACAGTAAGGAGGCACTTTGACATTTGGGTTCCGTTTTAAGGTTAACTGTGCCTTCGCAAGTCCATAAAATGTTGATCTAGTGTTTCAGCATATCTCTTACATGGTGAGTAAGTTACTCATCGCCATTTTAAGAGCCCACTAGAATGCACACTGAAAATTTGGTATTTCTGAGTGTGAGCGGTGGAAGGATAGGCACTGACCTCTCCAGGCAAACTGCATCAGGGCCAGAACAGAGTTCCAACAGTAAACAACAAGGAAAACCAAAAATAACAGGCAAAATGATTCAACATGTCGGATGTGGAATGTAACAATTAACATCATACAGAGCTTACAGACTGTTGGTGTGGCGTGCAGTCGGCTTTATACCCCACTTCTAGGAGGGGGCATAGCTGATGCACTCACTTCTTGTGTCTCCTCGGAGTATCAGGCATGGACCCTAGATTGCTGTAGCTCACAGACATTATCAGTATTGATTGTTTCATGCTGTGGGGATACAGTATATTCCACAAATAAGATCATTTTCATTATTCCTAAATCGAGTGTTAGCAATGGTTAAAGTGTACTCAATGCAAAATTCTACCAGGTTGCTTCCCCTTTCATTCATTTCCCCCAGGCCTTGTTCTGCTACTGTTTTTCTGCCTCTTTTAATCAAATTCCAGTCCCGCATGCAACTTGTCTCTGCCTAATGAAAACCTAAATTCAAAATCTTATGCTATAAAATGGCGTAATGCCAAAATTTCAATCATAAAAAAATTCTAACAGCTGAAAGCAAGGTGACATTAGTTTAGTGTGTAGAATTTGTGCATCCTTTCCTCTTGTTTGATGATCTGGTCTAAAGAAAGTGTGTAACAGCATTTATAGTTCGATGGCTCCACATGTGTATAGGGGGTGGCCATGCTTCTGTCATGCTGTATGAAAACTGTTTTGTTCTTTCAGGAAAATTAAAAAAAAAAATGCAGGCAGGACAGGGCTTGTGGAGAAAAATTGTCTTCAACCTAGTGTGTTTACAATTTAATATCTGTACAAACTGGAAGTGTAATGACAGATAATAGGCTTCCTTGTTATTGACACTTCAGCATTCACAAGTCCATAAATTGTTGATCTAGTGTTTCAGCATATCTCTTACATGTTGAGTAAGTTATTCATCGCTGTTTCTCTTTGAAACATAATTTAAATTCCTGGCCACTTGTATTCTGTGGAATAATCACAGTCAGGCCACATGTAAGCAAGCTTCTGCTGGCTATCACAGATCCTACCTCATTGGGTGCATACAACTGGATGGTACTGCCACATCCATTATACAGTCACCAATCTGTTTCTGGCAAACTCACAATAGTGAAAATGGCTCTGAGCACTATGGGACTTAACATCCATGGTCATCTGTCCCCTCACAATAGTGCAGTCATTATTATTGTTGTTAATGAAATATGCATATAAATACATCACAATACTGGCACGTACATACTGATTCCTCTTTTGTGTTACAATCTGCCAAATTCATTTAGATTGTTTGCAGATTTTTGGGTATGATTTATTGCCCATCTTGCTTGAGCATTTTGATGAATAAAGACTGTATTAACACTTATTGCTACACTTAGTTTGGGATTTAGTTGCATGCTGTTGTGATTAATTGATCAAAAGTAATGCTCTCTTAATTAGCTAGTTAGCCTAAGAAAAAATATATATCTTCTGATGCTACACTGACTTCACTTTTCATTCTGCTGTTATACTTCCTCTCCAAAATGTTTGTTGACTTCAGTCAATTATTAATCTTTGGAATCAACATACCACTTCATTATTCAAATTGTATTTAATAAATAAAAATTCTGGTACTGATTTGGATAGTGTTGAGGATTGTAAGTGTACACTTTCTTTGGTTTGTTCATGTAAGGCATTCAAAAGTTATTAATTTTTGAAGAGCAAAGGTTGATCTATACCTTTCATCACAGCCAATGCATAAACTAAACCATCTACACAGTTGGTCTTTATATGTGACTAGTTGCTTCATATTTCTGTTCTATGCCTTATTTTGGATCTTGGCTCATTCTGCCTTTTGTTCTTTCTTTACGAAGACTGCCAACCTTAGTGTTTTAATCAATGTTGTGTTACAAGTTTTGTTTACCGTAATTCGACAATGATCATCAATTATAAGTCTTATGTTAGAACGTGACTATCTTTTTAATCTGGTTTCACAAAAGACTTGCTTCTGTGTGTTATTTACACCGTTGGACATGATCTGAATGAAGAAGGAAGCGTACACTTGTTTGTGTCAGCTCTCAGTCCCTGTCTTCGTAATGATCATGAAGACAGTGGCTGAATACTGACACAAACGAAAGTGTGTGCAGTTTTCCCTCTGTTCTGATCATGTCCAATGGTGTAAATAACACATAAAAGCAAAAGTCTTTTGTGAAACCACATTAAAAAGATATTTCTATTCTAATGTGAGACTTATTATTGATAATCATTATAAAATTACGGTAAACACAACTTGTAATACAGTACTGGTTAAAACAGAGAACGATAGGCTTGAAATCTACAGCTTGTTGCCAACAACGAGGTCACTTGGTTCAGGGATGTCTTGGGTGAGAAAGAGGACAGAAATACGTCTGACATCAGGTTGTACCAACCTAAGACTGCTGCAGGCCTAGTACAAATTAGCATATTTCACGTGGAAGTAACAGCAGTTTGTGAAGGCCCATTATAGTGAGGACTGTCTTCAAAACTGCTGTTTATTTGTATAAATGCCTGTGCAATTAAATCAACACTGTTATAATGCAATGCAATTAACAATAGGAAAGTTGCTACTAGAGTTGCTATCGTCAGATTGTGATTATTATTAAGGCATATGTACCCACCCTTCCAAACACTGTGAACCTTTAATACAGGTGGCTGTGACCCAACACACCAACACTGGAAACCTTACTTACTGTGCTAATGCTGATTTTTCTGCATTGTTCCAAGGCTGACTTCAAGCAGGAATACGATGCACATTTTGCAGAAATCTGCATGAAAATCAATGTTGAAGGTCGCAATAACATCAAAGAAGACTTAAAACGTGGAAAATGTTGTACTATGGAATTGGAAGAATGGGAAAGCAGTGTATTGAGTGAATAGGACATCTGTTGGGATCAATAAAAATGATTGTAAAATGTAGGACAGTAAGCCCGGGGTTTTACTGTAAATCCTCCATGTCTACAATAATGTGTTCACTACACTGTTCATAGCCACTCATGCACACTTTTATTTTCTTATTCATTATTATTATCCATATATGTTTTTTGTTGATAACCCTGTATTCAATTGATCAGAAGGCACGTTCTTCCTGCCACTGCATTTCACTAATTCCCCCTTTATCTGACTTCAGTCTATGCATTTCTCTGTTTAAGCTTACTAGTCTAGCCCCCATGTGATCTAACATTCCATGTTCCTATCTGTAGCATGCCTGTTTTGTTTTTCCTGATGATGACATTCTTCTGAGTAGTTCTTGCTCAGAGAGCACAAAGTGAAATTATATTACTCTGGAATATTTTACCAAAGATGAAGTCACCATTATTAAGTTGTACAGTAGTGCTACAAGTCTTTGAGAAATATAACAGTTGTAGTTTCCCCTCAGGATCAGCCATTTGCAACAGTGACATAGCAAGGCCACCTTATCTAGTGTCACGAGGCAAGATGAGTGGGTTGTTCTGACTGTTGTCCACGCAACTACTGGAAGTACTACTGCCCCTCATCCAGAATCATGTTTGTCTGGTCTCTCTGCAGATATCCCTCCGATGTGGTCATAGTTATGGGAATGGGTGTTTGTATCATTGAGGCACACAAACCACCCCACTGTGACAAGGTCCAAGGGGTCATGTGAGGTGGTACATGTGGTAGCGAAAAAGTCGTGTAAGTGGTCAACAGATTGCCATATTTTCACTGAGGATGTGTATTATAAGGTTCAATTCCTGGTTGGGCACACAGTTTTAATTTGCCAGGAAGATTGACATCAGTGTATACTCCGCTGAAAGATGAAACTTAATTCTGGAACATGTACTATAATCATCCTATATCAGAGGGAGAGGTTCCAATTGTGGTCTGTGGAATGTGCGGACAACTGAACGTAGTAAATTTATGGAATTCGTATAACTGTCTTCAGTAACATGTGAATGAAAGTTGTCTATTAACATTTTTTAAAATCCAGTTGACTGGTGATAAATAAGCATTATGGGGAAACAATTGCTCTATTGCAAAGTAATGAGACACTAGTACTGTACAGGTAATGTGAACCTTGAAAGAAGCACCTGAGTTCCACTATTTTGTTTCGGGGCATTGTCTTACTGAGTAGTTTGTCTATCTCAGCTCAGTGCAAATGAAGGGCTTATTGCCACATGGGATTAGCCAAGCGGTCTAAGGCGCTGCAGTCATGGACTGTGCGGCTGGTCCCGGTGGAGGTTCAAGTCCTCCTTCAGGCATGGGTGTGTGTGTTTGTCCTTTGGCTAATTTAGGTGTGTAAGCTTAGGGACTGATGACCTTAGCAGTTAATTCCCATAAGATTTCACACACATCATCTGAAGGACTTATTTTAAAAACTGTGTCACATTGAATTCTTATTAATATAATAGAAGGAAACATTCCACGTGGGAAAAATTATATATAAAAACAAAGATGAGGTGACTTACCGAACAAAAGCGCTGGCAGGTCGATAGACACACAAACAAACAAACAAACACAAACATACACACAAAATTCAAGCTTTCGCAACAAACTGTTGCCTCATCAGGAAAGAGGGAAGGAGAGGGGAAGACGAAAGGAAGCGGGTTTTAAGGAAGAGGGTAAGGAGTCATTCCAATCCCGGGAGCGGAAAGACTTACCTTAGGGGGGAAAAAAGGACAGGTATACACTCGCACACACGCACATATCCATCCACACATACAGACACAAGCAGACATATTTAAAGACAAAGAGTTTGGGCAGAGATGTCAGTCGAGGCAGAAGTGTAGAGGCAAAGAAGTTGTTGAAAGACTGGTGAGGTATGAGTGGCGGCAACTTGAAATTAGCGGAGATTGAGGCCTGGCGGATGACGAGAAGAGCCTCAATCTCCGCTAATTTCAAGTTGCCGCCACTCATACCTCACCAGTCTTTCAACAACTTCTTTGCCTCTACACTTCTGCCTCGACTGACATCTCTGCCCAAACTCTTTGTCTTTAAATATGTCTGCTTGTGTCTGTATGTGTGGATGGATATGTGCGTGTGTGCGAGTGTATACCTGTCCTTTTTTCCCCCCTAAGGTAAGCCTTTCCGCTCCCGGGATTGGAATGACTCCTTACCCTCTCCCTTAAAACCCACTTCCTTTCGTCTTCCCCTCTCCTTCCCTCTTTCCTGATGAGGCAACAGTTTGTTGCGAAAGCTTGAATTTTGTGTGTATGTTTGTGTTTGTTTGTTTGTTTGTGTGTCTATCGACCTGCCAGTGAATTCTTATTAAATTATATTGTAAGATTTTCGTTATCCTTTTTAATATACAGATTTCTTGCTCCTAAGATGTGAGTCTGGATTTTAGCCTCATATTATAAATGATAGTAACATTCCCGTTGTCATGTTCTATGACTTTATACTTTTCCATTTTGTTTGTTAAATGCTGAGGTAGCAGTGAGTGGCAGAAAGTTGAACTTCAGTGAGCCAGCCGCGGTGGCTGAGCGGTTCTAGGCACTTCAGTCTAGAACCTCCTGGCTGCTGCGGTTGCAGGTTCGAATCCTGCCTCGGGCAAGGATGTGTGTGGTGTCCTTATGTTAGTTAGGTTTAAGTAGTTCTAAATCTAGGAGACTGATGACCTCAGATGTTAAGTCCCATAGTGCTTAGAGCCATTTGAACCATTTTTTGAACTTCTGTGTTAATTTTGATAATGCATTCTCATATTAGAACTACAAGACTAGTCAGTGTGAAGAGACTCTTTTTTTTATTATTATTATTGTAGTTATTAATACTTTATGTCAGTAGAACCTTCTTTGATTTCTGTGTACTAATGCCTGATGCCGTCAGTTTTGTTTATTGTTTGTAGTTTGAAAAATAGGGTGGATAGTGCTTTCTCCTGTACAAAAACCAAATGGATTGCAAATGTATGTCATGAGTTGAATGAACCACAATTACACAAATAAATGTTTGTTAAATAGGGAATTACACAAAGCTATCTTGCATAATACAGTGGAAGGTTAATGGGAACTGTAAATGAGAAATAATAACAAACTCACACAAGTTGATCCTCAAGAGGTTATCAATACTGCTCACTTAAAATACATTATAAAGGTACAGTGGCATGTTCCACGATATTTTACATGTTATAAACATCTACATGCTTGAAGTAATCCCCCAAGACAATGTTGTAACTCTTAGACTGATTTGTTGCACTAATCCTTTTAGAAGTTTTCATTAAAAATATAAGGACTTAGTATGTGTGTTTTTTTGTGAGAAATTATGTGAAGAGAAATGTCCATCAACAGGTTGTCCACTGGACTTAATAACAGCACGGTGTTACATCTGTAGGAAAGAGCAGAGTTATACAAGAATTAGCAAACAACAACCTCATTCTGAGCAGCAGATATGTCTACCCTGTTCTAGTCAAGGTAAGTAGGCTAAGTAAATGTTCTGAATTAATCATAGTGAACATACTGAATTAGTCATGTTCAAATCAAATCACACCCCTGTTATAAGAGTTCATCCTGTTGTGTCAGATATCAGTGAACTGTGACCAATTAGATACTAATGTGTAAGAAAGAAGTAGATTTTATGGTACTCTACTGTTTCCTGATTACTCCATGTTGCCTCATCCTCTGTTTTCGTAATTTGTTATGTTCAAGCTTGGCATTCGTGTCTTTTGTTTCTCTTTGCAAAAGCTTCCTTGATATTACAGTTGTATACACGCCAGTGCAACATGTC
This sequence comes from Schistocerca americana, assembly GCF_021461395.2. Lineage (NCBI taxonomy): Eukaryota > Metazoa > Arthropoda > Insecta > Orthoptera > Acrididae > Schistocerca > Schistocerca americana. The sequence continues at coordinate 1,125,992,957 of NC_060119.1, read as the reverse complement.
TACTTCCTAGCTAAATCAAGAAAGCTTGTAATGGTTTGCATTAGAAGTGTTGAGTTCTCCGCTATTTGCCTCTGTGAATTTATTATCAGCTCATGATTTTTATTAGGTGCACTTTATGTTTGTGTCTGCATCTAATTTGTATATTTATCGTATAAATACCATCAATGAAACCTTGCAAATATCCTGGTATGGATTCTACAACTGACATAAAAGCTCAACTTATACTCTAGACTGTCGTTTTTTTTCTTTCAACTGTGTGATGCTGTTTAGTTAGTTATTTACTTGTTCCATGGACACAATTGCAATCTCTCCCAATTTTTCCCCCATGATGTGTGCCTACATATGTTCAGTCTCCCTCCCACACACACACACACACACACACACACACGTGCGCGCGCGCGTGCCCACCCCCCTCCCCTCCCACACACATTATATTATTACACACAGAAAAATCTTTCTTTGGAGTAGAAGGAGTTGTCAGGCAAAGATTTCAATGTGTGTTTGAAGCTGATATTACCAAAGAGGGAATTCCCTTGCGAAAAATGTAAAATTACAAGAAAACAGAATGACTGTCAGAATTTCAGCGCAGATGATACACACATTTGAAAGTGCAGGGAACTGGTCCCAGTTTCCAGGAATGTTAGTTACTTCTTCTGGTTGGAAAAAGCACACAGATTTTTTAGAAGGTTGGGTAGGAGGTGCAAGTCACTCAGATGCCAGATTAAGAGGGACCCCCTTGTCGTGAGGAGTACGGATTATGGTTTTCGAGGAATAACAAGCATTATTTTATGTGGTAGATGTAGAAGGCCATAGATCTTTAATGCTGCAGTGGTACCTCCTGATATTCTAATCTCCCTCATTTCTATTACCTTACAGCAGTGAAACACTTTTCTTCAAAAACCCCGTTGATTCCTGACCCATGTCCTATTTTTGTCTAATTGTGAGCAAGTAGTTAGATATAATGTATTTTCTTATGAAGAAAATGGTTGCTACTCACCACATAGAAGAGATACTAGTCACAGATAAGCACAACAGAAAGACTGTCAAACAAAACTTTTGGCCTAACAGGCCTTCATCAGAATAGATAACATACACTAATGCAAATGCAACTCACACACACACCTGCCCACAATCTCTGGCTGCCAAGGCCAGATCATGAGCAGCAGTGCATGATGGGAGAAGCAGCTGGGTGTTGAGGATAAGGAGAAGGCTCAGACAGGGATGGGGTGGGATCGTAAACTGGCATGAGGTGGGGAGAAGGTAGGGCAGCTAGGTGCTCTGAGGAAGTTAGAAAGAGGGTGCTGGGAATGGCGGCCAGTGGAAAAATAAAGAAGTAAAAAGATTGTGGGTGCATTGGTGGAATAGAGGCCGTGTAGTGGTGGAATTTGTAACAGGGAAGGGGATAGTTGGATAAGGACAATAACTAACAAAAGTTGAGGTATGAGGATTATGGGAATGTAGGATACAAGGTTCATCCACAAAGTAAGTTCCATTTGGTTATATAAAACAAAAGAGTACAGATACAGAAAAAATATTTATTGTACAAAAATCTATTACTGTTAAACTACTTTTCTACATAGCTTCATAAATTTTGTAGGCACTTGTCATAGCGTACACAAGTTTTTGTATGCCTTCTTCATAGAAGGTTGCCGCCCATGTATTCAACTATGTGGTAACATGTTCTTTCAGCTCATCATCATCATTGAAGTGTTGACCACCAAGGACAGATTTTAGGTGTAAGAAGGAGCGAGGTCCAGGCCGTACGGAAGATGATCAAACGTGTCCCAGTGAAATTCCCGTAAGAGTGGTTTGGTCACATTCGCCGTGTGAGGTTGGGCATTATCATGGAAAAAACAACACCTTTTGACAGTAATCCTCGGTGCTTGTTCTGTATTGCGCGGCACAATTTCTTAATGGTCTCGCAGTAACCATGTATGTTGATTGTTTGGCCTCATGGTAAGAAATCAATCAGCAAATTGCCTTTTCTGTCCCAAAAACTGGTGCACATGACTTTTTGAGGTGTCAGGATTTGCTTAGGCTTAACCTTCATTGGGAATGAAGTGTGCCTCCATTCCATTGATTGTCGTTTTGTTTCAGGGGTGTTACGATACCCAAGTTTCATCCCCTGTGACTATCCAAGAAAGAAAACCATCGTCTTCTTCATTTTAGTGTCAAAAACTGAAAGGCACTGCCCATCCGTTGTTTTTTTTTGTATTGTTCAGTACGAATTTTGGGTACACAATGTGAGCAAAGTTTTCAAAATTTCAGTTTTTCAGTAACAATTTCATGAATTAGTGATTGTGAGATTTTCAGAACTTCATAGCAAGGGTACTAAGTGTAAACTTATGGTTGTGCTTAATCTTCTCTTCAATTGTGTGAACCAGTTCATCAGTAACCATAAACAGGCGTCCACTTTGTTCTTCATCATGCACATGATCATGTCCTTCATTGAGCAGTCTGATCCATCTTCTAACCATTGAATCACTCATAGCATTTGTCCGTAAACCTCATAGATTTGACGATGAATTTCTTTTGGTTTAACTTTCTTTGCATTTAGAAAACGAATCACAGATCTGATTTCACATGTGGCGGCATTTTCAATTATGGCTGACATTTTAAGGAAGCACTACAAAGCACATGTTGGCAGCAGTCATCTGAAAATGGTGTACGTGTCTTCTCCTTGAGTCAAAGTAACTGTCGCGCATGCTCAGAACTCCGACCATAGCGCTGTCACGGATAGAAATAAAAGCGGAACTTACTTTGTGGATGACCCTCGTACAATGAGGGACAGTTCCCATCTGCGCATTTCAGAATAGCTGGTATCGGTGGGAAGGATCTAGATGGCACAGGCTGTGAAGCAATCATTGAAATGAAGGATGTCGTGTTGGGCAGTGTGCTCAGCAGCTGGTTGGTTCAGCAGTTTCTTGGCCACATTTTGTCAGTGGCCATTTATGCGGACAGACAGCTTGTTCAGAATGAGATTTTCACTCTGCAGCGGAGTGTGCGCTGATATGAAACTTCCTGGCAGATTAAAACTTTGTGCCGGACCGAGACTCGAACACTGGACCTTTGCCTTTCATGGGTAAGTGCTCTACCAATTGAGCTACCCAAGCACGACTCACATCTGGCCCTCACAGCTTCAATTCTGCCAGTACCTCATCTCTTACCTTCCAAACTTCACAGAAGCTCTTTTACGAACCTTGCAGAACTAGCACTCCTGGAAGAAAGGATATTGTGGGAACATGGCTTAACCACAGCCTGGGGGAGGTTTCCAGGATGAGATTTTCACTCTGCATTGGAGTGTGCGCTGATATGAAACTTACTGGCAGATTAAAACTGTGTACCGGACCAAGACTCGAACTTGGGACCTTCTCCTATCAGCATATCAGTGCACACTCCGCTGCAGAGTGAACATCTCATTCTGGAAACCTCCCCCAGGCTGTGGCTTAGCCATGTTTCCACAATATTCTTTCTTCCAGGAGTGCTAGTTCTGCAACGTTCGCAGAAGAGCTTCTGTGAAGCTTGGAAGGTAGGAGACTAGGAACTGGCAGAATTGAAGTTGTGAGGGCCGGACGTGAGTCATGCTTGGGTAGCTAAGTTGGTAGAGCACTTGCCCACGAAAGGCAAAGGTCCCATGTTCGGGTCTCATTCCGGCACACAGTTTTAATCTGCCAGGAAGTTTCAGGCAGCTTGTTGGGTGTCGTGCCCACGTAGAACGCAGAACAGTGGTTGCAGCTTAACTTGTAGATCACATGACTAGTTTCACAGGTATCCCTGCCTCTGATGGGGTAGGTGATGCTTGTGACCAGACTGGAGTAGGTAATGGTGGGAGGATGTATGGGACAGGTCTTGCATCTAGATCTGTTACAGGGATGTGAGGCAAAGGCTTGGGAACAAGGGTTGTGTAGGGTTGCACAAGGATATAGTGGGTGTGGGAATACCACTGTGGAAGGGGTGAGAAGTAGAGTGAGTAGGACATTCCTCATTTCAGGGCACAGCGAGAGATAGTCACAACCCTGGTCCAGAATGTGATTCAGTTACTCCAATCCTGGGTGGTGCTGAGTCATGATGGGAATGGTCCTCTGTGGCCGGAAAGTAGGATTTTGGGGGTTGACTGGTGACTTGAGAGATATGGCACACGAGATCTGTCTCTGTATAAGATTGGCGGGGTAATTATGGTCTGTGAAAGCCTCAGTGAGACATTAGGTTTATTCTGAGAGGAACTGCTAGTCACTACAGATGCATGGCCATGGTGGCTAGGCTGTATGGATGGGACTTCTTGGTACGGAATGAGAGGCAGCTGTCACAGTGCTGGTGGTTGATAAGTTTGATAAGGACAAAGGTACTGATGTAGTTGTCTTTGTGGTAGAGGTCAACAGCAAGGAAGGTGGCTTATTGGGTTAAGATTAGTCAGGTAAAGCAAATGGGTGTGAAGGTGTTGAGGTTCTGGTGGAATGTGGATAGGACGTCCTCAGCCTCGATCCAGATCATGATAATATCAGTGAATCTGAACCAGGTGAGGGGTTTGGGATTCTGGGTAGTTACAAAGGATTACTTTAGATGGCTCATGAATGGGTTGACATAGTTGATGCCATATGGCTGCAGATAGCCATACACCGCATCTGTTTGTAGGTGTTGCCTTCAAAGGAGAATATGGGTGGGTGAGGATATAGTTGGTCATGGCGACTAGGTTGGAGGTTGTATGTTTGGAATCCATCGGGCATTGGGAAAGGTAGTGTTCAGTAGTGGCAAGGCTATGGGAATTAGGGATGTTAGTGTAAAGGGAGGTGGCATCACTAGTGACAAGCAGGGCACTGTGTGGTAGAAGAACAGGAACTGTGGAGAGGGGGTGGAGGAAATGGTTGGTATCTTTTATATAGGAGGGTAGGTTGCAGATAATAAGCTGAAGGTGTTGGTCTACGAGAGCAGATATCCTCTCTGTGGGGCACAGGAACCAGCGACAATGGGGCGTCCTGAGTGGTTTGGTTTATGGATTTTAGGAAACATGTAGAAGGTAGGAGTGTGGGGAGTGGTAGGAGTTAGGAGAGAGATGGACTCTGGAGAGAGGTTCTGGGATGGGCCTAAGGATTTGAGGAGAGGCTGGAGGTACTGCTGGATTTCTGGATTAACATCACTTTGGCATGGTTTGTTGGTGGGTAAATGTGACAGCTGGCAGAGTATCCTTGCGCTTCAAAACAGAAGTGGTGGAGCCTTTGTCAGCAGATTGGATTATAGGGTCAGGATCAGTTGTTAGATGGAGTATTGCAGTTCTTTGTGCGGATGAACATTACCTTGCATGTTGATGGGTTTGGGGAATGATAGTGAGGCAAGGTTCTAGGTTCTGGTAAGTTAACAGGGCGTACATAAACTGGAGACTGCATTATGCAGGGAAGATAGTCTGCAGTGGTTTTCCGATGCCTTCTGCAGTTCTGGAGGCCGCCCCTAACATGGGATACAAACGCCTTTCACAGCCGCCCAATCTGGGTCAGACACTGCATGAGAAGTATAGTTTGGAAAATGAAAGACCCCTAGCCCTCGAAACCTAATAGCGTCAGGGTCAGGAAAGAACAAGAGTTGGCAGAGGGTGGCCAGATAGAAAAGATAAAAGTGAGAAGCCTAGCATAAGTAAGTGGAAACAATACCAGGACTCAGCTCGGGGCCCCCTGGTCGCCAGCCACATACTCACTAGGTGTGAGTCCCTGAGGATTCCCTGGCTTCCTCTCATTTTAAATCAGTATCTGGAGGATCTCCAGGGGGGACAACTTCAAAAGGAGGCAAAATATCAAAACAAAAATTGGTACCTGGAATGTTAGAACTCTTCTGCTAGCAGGAAAACTAGAAAACCTTAAAAGAGAGATGTAAAAGAATCATACGGATCTCGTAGGAGTTGCTGAGGTAAGATGGTATGGAGTGGAGAGTTACAGTCAGATGAATATTTATTATACTCCTCAGAAGGAGAAATAAAAGGAATGAATGGAGTAGGAATGGCTAAATGTGTGGAAGATGTGGACTATGCAAATGACCAGGTTATTGATGTAAGGCTGAAAGGAGCACAAAAAGATATACTGATTGTCCAGGTGTATATACCAACTTCAGAACATGATGACCAAATTGTAGAGGAAACGTACTATCTAATAGAGAGAATAATGGACAAAAATAAAAAAATGCTGCAAAATAGTCATGGGAGACGGGAATGCCATTGTGGGAAAAGGGAAAGAGGGAAACATAGTAGGCAGTCGTGGTCTTGGAAAGAGAAATGATAGATTGTTTCCAGGGCTCTCAGGTGTCCAGCTGGATGCTATTGTTGAAGTTCCACGATATTTCGGTGAATAACCTTTCCGCCATCATCAGGTGGTTCTGATGGAATGGTCTGTCTGCTCATTGTCGGTGTTATTTACGTCCGTCAGTTGGGCTTCGGTTCCCTGCACTGATGGTCCAATTGCGGCTGCTGACATTCCAATTCCGAGTGCCGATGCTCCTATTGCGGCCGCCGACAATCTGTTTGCAGGCACCAAGCCAGGTCCACACCATCCCGGCGTCGCGCCGGTTGATTGAAGATGCAAAATCCCGTGGAGTGTCCCTGGTGGCCATCGTGGAAAGATCTTGTGTTCACTTGAGGCGTGACTCCTTGATGGATCTAAGTAAGGGTTTCCATGCCTTGCTCAGTTGAAAACCTGTGTCTCGGTTTATGAGATTGTCCGTTATGCAAATTTCAATGGCCACCTTGAAGATGCTGTCCTAGTAGAAGCTGGTAGGGGCCAGAATCTTGGTCTCTGCGTATTTCACATTGTGTCCAGTTTCCAAGCAGTGTTCTGCCTAGGTGTGTGTGCCATTGGTGTTCTTTGCAGCGGTCTTCAACTGTTCGGATTGTTTGACCGATGTAGGATTTGCCGCAACCACATGGAACATTATACACGCCCTCTTTCTGGAGGCCAAATCCGTCTTTCACCGTTCTCAGTAAGGTGCGTATCTTGGATGGTGGTCGGTAGACCGTGTCAATTTTGTGTTGTTTTAGCAGTCTCCCAATTTTTGACGTCAGGTTCCTGCATACGGTAAAAGGCAAGGCCTGGTTCATCATCTTTAGACTGTTCTTTATCTCGGTTTCTGCTGCATTTCCATCTTTCGAAGGCTGTCTGGATCTGTCGGCTACTGTAACCATTCTTGGGGAACACATTTGCTAGATGTTTAAGTTCTTTGTGTAGATTGTGTTCATCCGATATCGGGTATGCCCTGTGAACCAGTATGTTGAGTATCCCGTTGAGTCGTGCAGGATGGTGGGAACTCAAGGCATGTAAATATAAGTCCATATGTGTAGGCTTGCAGTACGCGATATGACCCAGTGTGCCATTAGATCTCCGCTCTACAAGTACATCAAGAAAGGGTAATTTCCCTTCCTTCTCAATTTCAGTGGTGAACCGTATGTTCTCGTGGACTGAATTTAGATGTTCTAAAAATGTCTGCAGCTGATCAGGCTTATGGGGCCAGATGACAAACGTGTCATCCACGTATTGGAAAAAACACAGGTTTCTGATCGGCCGCTTGTAGTGTGCGGGACCTGTGTAAAGAGTGACACGACATCAAAGCTAACCATGATGTCTGTTTCTTGTAGGATCAGCTCCTTAAGACGACGAACGAAGTCCGCTGAGTTCCGAATATGGTGCTCGCACTCTCCCACATACGGTTGCTTGATGATGGCGGAAAGGTTATTCGCCGAAATATTGTGGGACTTCAACGATTGGATCCAGCTGAACACCCGAGAGCCCTGGAAACAACACATACATTGGGAAAACCTCTGATCATATATAAATGATAGAGGTGATTGGCTAATTGACTTCTGCAGGGAAAGGCAGCTGATATTGGCAAATACTTGGTTCAAGAATCACAAGAGGAGGCTCTGCACTTGGAAATCACCAGGGGATAAATACAGAAACCAAATTGGTTTTATACTGGTAGAAGAAAGATACAGGAATGGAATCAAGAAGGTGCACACATTACCAGGTGCAGATATTAATAGTGACCACAACTTATTTATGGCAGAAATAGAAATGAGAATGAGAGAACTGAAGAAGGCGACAATGGTGAAGAAGTGGGATCTAGAGAAGATAAGATCCAACAAAGAACAAATTAAAGAAATGCTGTCATGTGAGTTTCTAAACACATTACGAGACAAAGAACCACCTGACAATGTCAACGAGTACTGGAATATGCTGAAAGAAGGAATCATTAAAGCAGGACAGCAAAATACAGGATATGTAAAAGGGAAAAGAGCAAAAGAAAAAAACATGGGTCACACAAGAAATGATTTCCAAGATGGAGGAGAAAAGAACATTTAAAAACAAGAACACTGAAGACGCAAGGAAGATGTACTGAAGGTTAAATACTGAACTGCAAAGAGAAACAGAGCAGGCTAGAAAAAAATGGCTAAAAGAGATATGTGATGCAATGGAAGAACTGGACAGGAAGGGAAGATACGACTTACTATACAACAGAGTAAAGACTATGACATGGGATCAAAACAGAGCAGGAAGTGCTACTATGGAAATTTTGAGTAAAGGCAAAGAGGTAGGATACAAAGATCTTGACGATGTCCTCCAGAGATGGGAAGAATATCTAAAAGAGCTATATGACACGGATTGCAAACCAGAAACTCTGGAACTTGAATCGCTCAACAGTGTAAGCGATGACGATAAAGGACCAACCATCATAATGGAAGAAGTAAAGTCTGCCATAGCTGCAATGAAAAATGGCAAAGTGGTAGGTACAGATATGATACCAGAATAAATATTAAAATGCTTGAACCAGGGTGGAATAAGAAAAATATTGAGGTTATGTGATAAAATATATGACAGTGGTGAATGACCTGAGGACTTTCTGACAACAGTAATGATTCCATTACCAAAAAAACAAGGAACCGAGAAATTTAGTGAGCACAGGACAATCAGTCTCATTTCACATGCAGCCAAAGTGATGTTAAGAATAATTAATAAGAGACGTGAAAAAGTAATGGAGGAGAATCTTCGCGAGGAGCAGTTTGGCTTTAGACGGAATACGGTCACCAGAGATGCAATAGGGCTCCTACGAATCTTGGGAGAAAGGTTTATTGAAAAATGAAGAGACCTATGCATGTGCTTCATCAATCTAGAAAAAGCATTTGACAATGTGGCTTGGGACAAGCTGGCGACTATAATGAGGGAAAAGAGAGTGGACTGGAAAACCAGAAGACTTGTAAACCCTTTATATCTTAATCAAAAAGCCTCGGTTAAAGTGAGAGGATAAAGTACAAACTGGATCGGACTAAGACAGGGATGCTGTCTATCACCTACCCTTTTCAACCTCTACTTGGAAAATATGATTGACCAATGCTTATTAGATGACAAAGGAGTAGAAATTGGAGGAATTAGAGTAGAGGTTTGCTGATGACATGGTCCTTCTTGCCACAGGGGAAAAAGAATTACAGGATTTAGTGGACACCATTGAAGCTAACTGGAAAAATTATGGAATAGAAATTAACACAAAGAAAAACAAAAGTATTGGCACTAGGAGGAAATAAAGAAATAAAATTTATGCTGAATGGAGAAATATTAGAACAGTTGCAAAATTTTAAGTATCTTGGAAGCAGGGTAGACACTGATTGGAAGAGCAGCACAGAAATTAAAACAAGGATAGCAATGACAAAAGAGGCATTTTATAAGAAAAGGAGAATTTTCTGCAGCAGTCTGGGCAGAGAACTCAGGAAAAGACTCATAAAATGTCTTGTATGGGGTGTTCTCCTGTATGTCGCTGAAACATGGACTTTGAGGAAGAAAGACAGAGAAAGGCTGGAGGCTTTTGAGATGTGGACACCGTGGAGGATGGAAAGAATAAGTTGGATGGACAAAGTAAAAAATGAAGGGGTACTGAGAAGAGTGGGAGAGAAAAGACAGCTACTAGATGTAATAAAAAGAAGAAAAAGAAGCTGGATTGGGCATATGTTAAGAAAGAATGACGGACTGATAAAAAAAGTTTTAGGAGGTTATGTAGAAGGGAAAAGGAAGCAAGGAAGGAAGAGGTTTCAGATACTGGATGACGTGATGGATGCTAAAACATACAGCAGCCTTAAGAAGAAAGCAATGGATTTCAGAAAATGGAGAGGCAAAGGACCTGCTAATATAGCAGAAAACTGATGGTGATGATAACAGGGAGTGATTTTGGGGGCAGTGGGTGTGGATTGTGGCTGGGCGAAGGAGTGAACTTGAGTCAGGCAGGATTGTACATTGGTCTTTGATTGAGTCTGACTGGTAGGGGTGGTGACAAAAAAGTGTTTCCATTGTAGGGACCGCGAGAATGAGAGGTCTTTAAGAAGTCCAGCATGATTGAATTTTGGAGTGGGGTAAAAGGTAAGGTGTTTGGAAAGACTAATACTCCCACTTACAAATTAGTAATTGACAGAAAGTTATCGAGTAAAACAGAATGATATCTGGGGTTCCCCAAGGTAGTGTCATAAGCCCTCTGCTGTTCCTTATGTATGTAAACAATTTAGGAGGCAATCTTAGCAACCGTCTTAAGTCATTTGCAAATGATGCTGTCATTTATCATCTAGTAAATTCATCAGAAAATCAAAACAAATTGCAAAACAATTTAGGAAAGATACCTAAATGGTGCAAAAATTGGCAATTGACCCTAAATAATGAAAAGTTTGTGGTCATTCACGTGACTGCTAAAAGGAATCCGTTAAACTTCAGTTAAACAATAACTCAGTCTAATCTAAAGGCCGTAAATTTAACTAAATACTCTTGACAGTTGCCATCCTTCCCATATCATACATTCCCTCCCATATGGCCTAGGCATTTGAGGCAAAGCTATTTGTTCAGATGCAGACTCTTTATACCAATACACCACCATTCTCACCTCAGCCTTCACTGGACATAATTACCCCACCTGCCTAGTTCGAAAGCAGATTTCCCAGGCCGTCACATCCAATCCTTGTAGTGCTGACCCCTCCAAAAACAACTTCGGAGCACACCACTGGTCACTCAGTATTATCCTGGTCTGTAGTGTATTAATCATTACTTCGACAAGGCCATGACTTCCTACAGTCATGCTCTGAAATGACATACATTCTGTCTGAGATTTTTCCCACCACACCTAGAATAGCTTTCCGTTGCCCTCCTCCCAATCTCCGGGTTATTTTTGTCAGATCCTATACTCCTTCTACACCCATCTCCCTTCCCTATGGCTCCTCCCCCTGTGACCATCCCCATTGCAAGATTTGCCCTATGCATCCCCTCCTACCACCAGCTATACCAGCCCCTGTAAGTGGCAAAACATATACTATCGAAGGTAGAGCCACCTGTGAAACGACACGTTATATCCCAGCTGTTACGTAAATACTGTTCGGCCTTATACGTCAGCATGAATATCAACAATTTATCAATGGGCTGATTGCGCATAGGTGGACTGTGTACTCTGGCAACATGAAATATGTTGCAGAGCATACTCTACATGACAGTCGTGACCTCAGTGCCTATTTCATCACACACACCATCTGGTTTCTTTTCCCAGACACCAGTTTCTTAGAACTCAGTAGGTGGGAACTATCGCTACAACTTGTCCTTGGTTTTCGCCACCCACCTGGTTTTAATTTACGTTAGTGTGTTCCATCTGAGCATTTCTTCACAGTAACTACTCCTTCCTTCACTCTGTTTTAGTTTCCTATGGTTTTAATTTTCTTACCTGTGTATTTTTTGCTGCCCCCCTCCCATCTCTGTTATGTACAATGCACTTAGCTTTTTACTCTTATTAACTCGTGCACAATGTTAAGCTATAATCTATGTCTTACATATTACCCTATCTTCCACATTAAAGCTCTTAGGTTTTCAAATCTTGTCAGGTGCAGTCCCCAACAATCAGTCTTTCCTTCTCATCCTGTCTGGAAAGTCTCCCCAGACCTGTGGTTCTATCCCTTTTCTTAGACCTGTCCAGTCCTTTTCCTTCACCCCTCTTCCTTCCCCATCAAACCTTCTGCCTGAAGAAGGAGCAAATGGCTCCAAAAGCTTGCCTAATCATAACCTTCTCTCATGTGTGTGTTCTGCCGCTGCTTGGTGAGTAGATTTTTTTATCTATGCAATTGTCAGAAATTGATTGTTTTTGTTGTTACAACTAAATACCTCGAATTACATTATGAACAATTTAAATTGGAAGGAACACACAGAAAATGTTGTGGGGAAGACAAACCAAAGACTGCACTTTATTGGCAGAACACTCATAAAATGTAACAGATCTACTAAAGAGTTTGCCTACACTGTGCTTGTCCATTCTCTTTTGGAGTACTGCTGCATGGTGTAGAATCATTTGCAGATAGGATTAACACTGTACATTGAGAAAGTTGAGAGTTGTGCAGCAAATTTTGTATTATGATGAAATAGGGGAGAGAGTGTCAGGGACATGACACAGAATGTAGGATAGACACCATTAAAACAAAGGCATTTTTCTGTGCTGTGGGATCTTCCCAAGAAATTTCAATCACACATTTTTTCTTCCAAGTGCAAAAATATTTTGTTGGCACCAAGCTACGCAGAGAGAAATGATCATCACAATAAAATAAGGACAATCAGAGCTCGCACAGAAAGATACAGGTGTTCGTTTTGTCCATGCACTGTTTGAGAGTGGCAGGCACTTAAAGTGTGATTTGCAAAAAGAAAGAAAAAAAAAAGAAATAGAAAAAAAACACCTACCACAGTGAAGCCAATCCAACAGGATCTCCAGCCTGCTCTTCTAGACCAACACCTTCAGCCTATTACCCGCAACCTACCCTCCCCCTATATAAAAGATATCAACCATTTCATCACCCAACTCTCCATAGTTCCTGTTCCTTTACCACATGGTGCCCTGCGTATCACTATTGATACCACTTTCTTTACACTAACATATCTAATTCCCATAGCCTTGCCACTACTGAACTCTACTTTTCCCAGTGCCCGATGGATTCCAAAGCTATAACCTCAAACCTAATCCCCATGACCAATTGCAACCTCACCCACACTTACTTCTCCTTTGAAGGCAATACCTACAAACAAATATGGACTATGGCTGTGCGCACCCACATTGCACCATCCTATGCCGACCTAGTCATGGGCCATCTAGAGGAAGCCTTTATAACCACTCAGAATCCAAACCTCTCACCTGGTTCAGATTCAGTGATATTATCTTCGGGATCTGGATTGAGGGTGAGGATATCCTATCCACATTCCACCAGAACCTCAACACCTTCTCATCCATTACCTTGACCTGGTCCTTCTCAGCCCAACAACCCACCTGTCCCTTAATGTTGACCTCCACTACAAAGATGGCTACATCAGTACCTCCATCCATATCATATGTACCACCGACCAGCAATACCTCCACTTTGACATCTGCCTCCCATTCCGTAACAGGGAGTCCCTTCCACACAGCCTAGTCACACATCTGCAGTGATGAGCAGCCCTCTCAAAATACACTTAGGGTCTCACTGAGGCTGCTTCCCAATTTGTAGAGAGACAGATCTCCTGTGCCATATCTCTCCAGTCCCCTGCCAACTCAAAAAATCCCACTGTCTGGCCACAGAGGAGCGCTCTCCTCATGACTCAGTACCACATAGGACTGGAGCAACTGAATCACATTCTGAGCCATAGTTGCGACTGCCCCTTGCCATGCCCTGAGATGAGGAATGTCCTACCCACTATCCTTCCCACCCCTCCCTCACTAGTAATCCCACGCACACGGAACCTACAGAGTATCCTTGTCCATCCCCACATAACTCCGGCCCCCCCAAAGCCCTTGCCTCGTGGCTCATATCCCTGTAATATACCTAGATGCAAGGCCTGTCCCATACATCCACCCACCTCCACCTACTCCAGTCTGGTCAGAAGCATCACCTATCGCATCAGAGGAAGGGATACTTGTGAAACAAGTCATGTGATCTACAAGCTAAGCTAAACCAGTGTACTGCATTCTAACAAGGTGTCTTGTCTGCATGAATGACCACCATCAAACTGACCAAGAAACAGCTGGACCACACAGTTGCTGAGCACACTGCATACACGACATTCTTACTTTCAGTGACTGCTTCACAGCCTGTGCCATGTGGATCCTTCCCAACCAACACCAGCTCTTCTGAACTCCGCAGATTGGAATTCTCCCTAAAATATATCCTACATTCCTGTAACCATCCTGCCTCAACCTTCATTAGTTATTGTCATTATCCACCTAATTCCCATTCCACCACTACACAGCCTCTATTCCACCAATACAACCACAATCTTTTTTTACTTCTTTATTTTTTCCCCTGCCCCCCCCCCCCCTCCGCCCCCCCCCCCCTCCAACTTCCTGAGTGCACCTAGCTGCCCTACCTTCTCCCTACCGTGTGCCTTTATGCTCCCACAAACAGCAGTTTACCATCCCACCCCCTTCCCGCCCCAAGCCGTCCCCTTATCCCCAACATCCAGTTCCTTCTCCCATCATGCACTGCTGCTCACAGGCTGGCCTTGGCAGCCAGATACTGTGGTCATGTGTATGTGAGTTGTGTTTGTGCGAGTGTCTGTTGTCTATTCTGATGAAGGCCTGTTTGGCTGAAAGCTTTGTTTGACAGTCTTTTTGTTGTGCCTATCTGCGACTGCATCTCCACTGTATGGTGAATAGCAACTGTTCTTTTCATAATATTTTTATTATTTCATCCCGGGTTTTCCTCTCATAAACACCCAAACTACAGCACTGTTCAGCTGATTCAGTTATATCAGTGACATTTGTATGATACAAGCAGAAAATGTCACATCACGTTTCTTATTACTGAATATCATATTATTTAAATATGAAACTGTGTTTTAGCACAGCCTTATTGTGGAGTAATGAATGTCATTTTTCCTTCTGGTATTATAATTATGTATGTAACTGTTCTTTTGGAACTGTAGTGGATTATTTACAACAAACTTCATGAGGGAAGAAATATATTGTGAAGCAGTACTCAGAATGTCCAGTTCCTTAAACAGATGTCTACAAGATGGTCATGGATGAGCACCTCATATTATTCTTAAAGCAAGTTTTGAGCAATGAAAACTTTCTTTTTTAAAAATGAGTTACCCCAGAATGTTATTTCATATGACATTATGAAATTAAAATATGCAGAATATGTCAACTTTCTGATTTCTCCTTCCCCTGATTTGAAATGATTCTTAGTGCAAAAGTGGCAGTCTTAAGTCATTTCATCTACATCTACATCTACATTTATACTCCGCAAGCCACCCAACGGTGTGTGGCGGAGGGCACTTTACGTGCCACTGTCATTACCTCCCTTTCCTGTTCCAGTCGCGTATGGTTCGCGGGAAGAACGACTGTCTGAAAGCCTTCGTGCGCGCTATAATCTCTCTAATTTTACATTCGTGATCTCCTCGGGAGGTATAAGTAGGGGGAAGCAATATATTCGATACCTCATCCAGAAACGCACCCTCTCGAAACCTGGCGAGCAAGCTACACCGCGATGCAGAGCGCCTCTCTTGCAGAGTCTGCCACTTGAGTTTGTTAAACATCTCCGTAACACTATCACGGTTACCAAATAACCCTGTGTTGAAACACGCCGCTCTTCTTTGGATCTTCTCTATCTCCTCCGTCAATCCGATCTGGTACGGATCCCACACTGATGAGCAATACTCAAGTATAGGTCGAACGAGTGTTTTGTAAGCCACCTCCTTTGTTGATGGACTACATTTTCTAAGGACTCTCCCAATGAATCTCAACCTGGTACCCGCCTTACCAACAATTAATTTTATATGATCATTCCACTTCAAATCGTTCAGCACGCATACTTCCAGATATTTTACAGAAGTAACTGCTACCAGTGTTTGTTCCACTATCATATAATCATACAATAAAGGATCCTTCTTTCTATGTGTTTGCAATACATTACATTTGTCTATGTTAAGGGTCAGTTGCCACTCCCTGCACCAAGTGCCTATCCGCTGCAGATCTTCCTGCATTTCGCTACAATTTTCTAATGCTGCAACTTCTCTGTATGCTACAGCATCATCCGCGATAAGCCGCATGGGACTTCCGACACTATCTACTAGGTCATTTATATATATTGTGAAAAGCAATGGTCCCATAACACTCCCCTGTGGCACGCCAGAGGTTACTTTAACGTCTGTAGACGTCTCTCCATTGATAACAACATGCTGTGTTCTGTTTGCTAAAAACTCTTCAATCCAGCCACACAGCTGGTCTGATATTCCGTAGGCTCTTACTTTGTTTATCAGGCGACAGTGCGGAACTGTATCGAACGCCTTCCAGAAGTCAAGAAAAATAGCATCTACCTGGGAGCCTGTATCTAATATTTTCTGGGTCTCATGAACAAATAAAGCGAGTTGGGTCTCACACGATCGCTGTTTCCGGAATCCATGTTGATTCCTACATAGTAGATTCTGGGTTTCCAAAAATGACATGATACTCAAGCAAAAAACATGTTCTAAAATTCTACAACAGATCGACGTCAGAGATATAGGTCTATAGTTTTGCGCATCTGCTCGACGACCCTTCTTGAAGACTGGGACTACCTGTGCTCTTTTCCAATCATTTGGAACCTTCCATTCCTCTAGAGACTTGCGGTACACGGCTGTTAGAAGGGGGGCAAGTTCTTTCGCGTACTCTGTGTAGAATCGAATTGGTATCCCGTCAGGTCCAGTGGACTTTCCTCTGTTGAGTGATTCCAGCTGCTTTTCTATTCCTTGGACACTTATTTCGATGTCCGCCATTTTTACGTTTGTGCGAGGATTTAGAGAAGGAACTGCAGTGCGGTCTTCCTCTGTGAAACAGCTTTGGAAAAAGGTGTTTAGTATTTCAGCTTTACGTGTGTCATCCTATTTCAATGCCATCATCATCCCGGAGTGTCTGGATATGCTGTTTCGAGCCACTTACTGATTTAACGTAAGACCAGAACTTCCTAGGATTTTCTGTCAAGTCAGTACATTGAATTTTACTTTCGAATTCACTGAACGCTTCACGCATAGCCCTCCTTACGCTAACTTTGACATTGTTTAGCTTCTGTTTGTCTGAGAGGTTTTGGCTGCGTTTAAACTTAGAGTGAAGCTCTCTTTGCTTTCACAGTAGTTTCCTAACTTTGTTGTTGTACCACAGTGGGTTTTTCCCATCCCTCACAGTTTTACTCGGCACCTACCTGTCTAAAACGCATTTTACGATTGCCTTGAACTTTTTCCATAAACACTCAACATTGTCAGTGTCGGAACAGAAATTTTCATTTTGATCTGTTAGGTAGTCTGAAATCTGCCTTCTATTACACTTGCTAAACAGATAAACCTTCCTCCCTTTTTTTATATTCCTACTAACTTCCATATTCAGGGATGCTGCAACGGCCTTATGATCACTGATTCCCTGTTCTGTACATACAGAGTCGAAAAGTTCGGGTCTGTTTGTTATCAGCAGGTCCAAGATGTTATCTCCACAAGTCAGTTCAGGAGTTCCAAAATGTGTTTTTTCCAATTAAGATTATCATCAATGTAGACCCCTAAGAATTTTGAAGTATCCACTTTGCTTATTCTTTCCTAACCGTGCGTTAAACTTATCATTGGTGTAAACCCCTAGATGTACAGGCCTGACTATGTTGTGTCTTTTTAAAATTTAGGGTGAGATCATTTGCAAAAAACCAATTATTGATGGTTTTAAGAACACTGTTTACCATTTCTTCAGTTTTTGTATTTATGCTTGGATTGATCACAATACTAATGTCATCTACAAAAAGAACTAATTCTGCTTATTGTATATTAGGCAGAAGATTGTTTACTTTTATGAAGAACGGTAGTGGACATAAGATTTATGATGCCATTTTATGTTTTTCCCAGGTATGCCAAAATTCTTGGAGCTGAAGTTTAAGTTTACCCTTGTCCTATGGGATGCCTGTGAACGGGAAATTTCAGCTTCAGTCACAGGCGAAGAAGCTGAGAAATTTCTGAGTGAGTATTTTGTTTATTTTTATGTAATTAATGCTGATTATTAAAATCAGTGTTCTCTGTCATGTAGTTCCACATCGTGCTTGTGCGAAATGAATCTGTATTTCCATCTGGTGTAAAGTAATAAATAATAAGACCGCTATACTTGTACAGTTGCTTTGCAACTAAGCTTGCAAGGAAATCCACACGACATGAACCAAATGAGCTGATGCACTGGTTAAGACACTGGATTTCCATTTTGACTGGTGGAGTCAAAATACCTGTATGATCTTCTGATTAGGATTTGAAAGTGCTTCCCAAAAGCAAGTGCTTCCCAAAAGCAATTGAACAGACAATTCATTCAGTGAGGTCACAACCATTTCAGTTCACTTTCCGCATCCAACAGTCACATTAATGTGACGCATCTGTCCAAAGTCTCAGTAACCACATTTTGAAATGCCGACATGCTGGAAGAGTGTCATTGAGGTTCTGCAAGGTACAGGGAGGGATGTGGAGCCATGACAACTCCAGTGCTATGGCCAGCTGCTCTCTGTTTCAAATCATCAAATTGATGAACTCTGATCATTCTTTGTTCCTCTCATGTCATACTTGAACATTACAACTCTGATGAATTTCAATAAAAAAATAGAAATTATTTTTGGAGATAAAAGAAGCAGATGCTGTATCTCAGACATCCTCTTAGGGGGTATAAATAAGGGAGAGTTGGAAAGTTATATCTAAGTTACAATGTGGGAACAAAGTGCAGCACACGTCTGGAGCACAGCGTCAGCCACACGTGTGCCTTACTTTTTTATCAGTATCATCTTCTTCCTCAAAAGGACACTGTTTATTCCAGGAAACTTGAGAAGATGGTTTTCATTATGGCTGTTACCAATCCATGAGGAGTCCCACTTGTAATATATAATAAAGAATAGGAAAAAGAATATTAAAAATACAATAGTGGTACAGTTGGCACCCTCCAGAAGGGAACTAACCTGCTTGTGACTGAACAGTGAAGGAGAGTACAATGACTGTTTACATACACTACATGATCAGAAGTATCTGGACACCCCCCAAAACATATGTTTTTCATATTAGGTGCATTGTGCTGTCACCTACTCCCAGGTATTCCATATCAGCGACCTCAGTAGTCATTAGACATCGTGACAGAGCAGAATGGGGCGCTCCGCGGAACTCGTGGACTTCGAACGTGGTCAGGTGATTGGGTGTCACTTGTGTTATACATCTGTACATGAGATTTCTACACTCATAAACATCCCTAGGTCCACTTTTTCTGAGGTGATAGTGAAGTGAAAACGTGAAGGGACATGTACAGCACAAAGGCATGCAGGCCGACCTCGTCTGTTGACTGACAGAGACCACGGAAGGTTGAAGAGGGTCGTAATGTGTAACAGGCAGACATCTGTCCAGACCATCACACGGGAATTCCAAACTGCATCAGGATCCACTGCAAGTACTATGACAGTTAGGCGGGAGGTGCGAAAACTTGGATTTCATGGTTGAGCGGCTGCTCATAAACCACACATCACGCCGATAAATGCCAAATGATGCCTCCCTTGGTGTAAGGAGCATAAAAGTTGGATGACAGAACAGTGAAAAAATTTTTTGTGGAGTGGCGAATCACAGTACACAGTGTGGCGATCCGATGTCAGAGTGTGGGTATGGCAAATGCTCGGTGAACGTCATCTGCCAGTGTGTGTAGTGCCAACAGTAAAATTCGGAGACAGTGATGTTATATTGTGGTTGTGTTTTTCATTTAGGAGGCTTACATACCTTGTTGTTTCACATGGCACTATCAGAGCATAGGCCTGTATTGATGTTTTAAGCACCTTCTTGCTTCCCACTATTGAAGGGTGATTCGGGGATGGCAATTGCCTCTTTCAGCACGATCGAGCACCTGTTCATAATGCATGGCCTGTGCCAGAGTGGTTACATGACAATAACATCCCTGTAATGGATTGGCCTGCACAGAGTGCTGACCTGAATCATATAGAACACCTTTGACGTGTTTTGGAACGCCGACTTCGTGCCAGGCCTCACCGACCGACATCAGTACCTCTTGTCAGTGCATCACTCCATGAAGAATGGGCTGCCATTGCCTAAGAAACTTTCCAGCACCTGATTGAACGTATGCCTGTGAGAGTGGAAACTGCCATCAAGGCTAAGGGTGGGCAAACACCGTATTGAATTCCAGCATTATGAATGAAAGTTGCCATGAGCTTGCAAGTCATTTTCAGCCAGATGTCGGGATACTTTTGATCACATAGTGTATGCAAACTCTCTCCTTGACCTGTAGATCTGCCTTGAAGATCAGTTGATTGTTGTGTCATTTTACCTGTCTGTTAGATTAATTGTCAGTGCATAGATGTCCTCAAGCCCTTGTAACTTAAGATGCACGTTCCAGTCATATTAATGTGATCATCTGTTAAAAAACTAGGTAATGACCTCATGAAATGCAGATGTGTGGTAAGAGAGTCATTGAGATTCTGGAAGGTACTGACAGGTATGTGAAGCCATGCCAACTGCAGGGCCGTGGTCAGCCATGCCAATTATGGTGCCATGGCCAGATGGTTGCACCAGGTTTCACAGTTGAGGCTGTGTGGTGCAAACAGCCCGTTTGAGGTAGTCTGACAGATTCTTGATTGGTTTTAGATCCGGGATTGGGGGGAGGGGGTTTAAGTATCCAAGGGAGCATGGCAAACTCATCCTGGTGCTCATCGAACCACACGCATACAGTGTGAGCTGTGTGACATGTTGCATTGTCCTGCTGGTGGATGCCATCGTGCTGACTAAAAACTTATGTTGATCGATTGTGCCTTCCAGAATGACGAGATCACCCGTGGAATGCCACTAAAATATTCCCCAGACTACAGTGCTCACTCCTCTGTCCTGGACCCTTCCGACAGTTCCTGCAGGGCTGTACACAGCAAAGGCCATCAGTCCAGCAGAGGATAATATACGATTCCTATGGAAGTGTCACCTATCGCCACTTGGTTGACATCCAGTTACATCACTGGCATGCAAATTCTAGCCCTCGTCGCCAGTGAACAGCTGTCAGCATGGGTGCATAAACCAGATTCCTGCTGCAGAGGCCCATACACAGCAACATCCCCTGAATGATCATTGAGGAGAGATTGTTTGTAGCCCCTTAGTTCATGTGGGTGGTTAGTTGCTCAACAGTTGCACATTTATTCACCCACACACAACTGTGCAGCTGTCATTCACCCTATCATCAACGACCCGTGGTCGACTACAGTTGCTCAGCACCGGTTTTGGATAGCAACATTTTGTAGTGTGTGGTATACTTTAATGAAGGTGGCAAGTGAACATTTTGGAAACTCAGCCAATTCAGAAATGCTTCCACCCCTGGCCCAGAAGCTGATGATCATGCCGTTTTGCATATCAGATAAATTACTCTGTTTCTGTAGTCCAACGATGACTGCACTGTTTCCCACATTTCCAGACACTTTATGTACCCTCTACTACTAGTGCTGTCACCTGCCATCGGTGAGTGGTTATTGCACGTTGACATATAACATAGGCAGTGATCACGTTAATGTGACTGGACGGATAGAACTGTATAGAACAGGAAAGGGATCATGATGTTTTCCTGTAAAAACACTTGGACACCATTTGCAAGAACATTTGCAGTGTCTGAACTGGAGTCTTCCTATGCCATCCATGCAATATGACCTTAGAGAGAATGGCGAACATCACCTCTGGTGAGCCAGCGTTTGAAAAGCTACAGCTTCTGGTGAGCTGTTTTAAACATAATGGGAGAACTGTTGTTTTTTATGGAACATGCTTTAAAATGTAGTTTAACGTACACACTATTTCCTTGCCTACCCTTGCACTGTCTATTTTGATATCCTGTTCTTCAAAGAGAAATTCTCTCACATTTTCGGCATAGTTTTTTCATCTCGGCAGAAGTATTCCTCGGAAAGAGCATTTCAGAAGCTGCCACGTCATGGTTCTATGTCTTCATACACGATTTCGCTTTGAGCCTGGTGCTACAAAAAGTTGTATCATATAGCATCAGAACATAAAAATGAATAAACAAGTTGTAAATTAACAATTATGATAACACGTCTTCAACACTATTAAATTTATGAATATGGACCGGTCTTAACTTATATAATTTTCAGCAGTTGACAATCACCAGCAGAATGAAATATTGAAAATCACCAACTTCGCAAATAATTGCTCATGAAGGTATTCTTTGGAAATGTGGGTGTTCCGTATACAGTTGCATTACAAACTGCATACACTTTATTCTAAATCAACAAGCTGTGAACAGGCAATACATTTAATTAATTGTTTACTTGGTGCAAGAACAATATGGACACACTCATCGAACTCCAGTGGCAGATGCTACGAGAGACACATTATGCATCTTGGAGACACATACTGTAGAAATTTCGAGAACTGGTGGTCTGAGAAGTCGGGAAACATTACTTCCTCCCCCATACATTCCGCAAAATGATCATGGCAAGAAAATCGGAGGAATTAGAGCTCGTACGAAGCTTTGCTGTCAGTTGTTCCTCCCATGCACCATCCCTAAATGAAACATGAAAGGGTTGTCAGGTAGTGGTACCAGAAGTACCCTCCACCACACTCTGCAAGGTGGCTTGTAGAGTGTAGGTGTAGATGTAATAGGCAAGTTTGTTAATGAAACTGAATGAGGGTACTAGAGCTCTGATAAGAGATGTTACCACTACTTATTTATTTATTATTTATATATATGATATGCATACATTATGATGGTTTGAGTCACAAGAATAGCTATACGTATATAAATATAACCAACATGTCAACATTTCAGCACAGCTCTCCATCATAAAATATAACACAAATGACAGTAGCTATAGACAAATATCATTTATTACACCACTTGTTGCTGTCAGGAAATTGTTGAAAGGACCCTTGTAAACGCAGGAGGGACGTGTTGATAAAACATCACCATGGCACGTTGGGATGCGGTAGTCCAAACAGCTTGAGGCTGATGTAATCCAGAGGTTTCTTCTGGACACAGGGCAGTTTCAGGCATTGTGGAGGACAGTTTTATTGTCAGCAGCATTTCCATTCATCAGTGGCACTGAATTCAATTTCTTGTATGTCTACCTTTTTTATATACGCACTGCTGTGCCAGACAGGCACACAGTACTCTGCTGTTGAATGTAGCAGTCTAAGTGCTGACACCCGGAGAGTGTCTGCTGACGATCCCCAATGAGAGCTACAGAGTTTATGGAGGATGTTGTTTCTGCTTTTGAGATTAGTAGATGATTTTGAAAGAAAATGACCTATCTAATGCGATCTCAAGGTATTTTGGTTGCATGTTATGATGAAGTTCATCTCCATCAGAACAGACATCAAGGGGTCTGTGTGGCAATATATTGGGCAGATGAAAACGGGCAACTTCTGTTATATTTTGAGTTTGGTTGTAGCCTCCATTTATGGAAGTGTTGGCTTAAGATGTCTAGATCAGAATTTAGGATTTCTTGAGTTGTTTCAGAAGTTTTGTGTTGAGTAACTATTACCCAGTTGTCCGCATAGCCAAACATCCTCCACTGTGTTGTAGGAATATCAGACATACAGGGTGACACAGAATAACGGGAATGTTTTAAATGAGTAGCAGCCGCCATGGGCAGGTGGCAGCACTGTGGGTTCATGTCAGTTAGCCGTTTGAGTAATCATGGGTCAGTGGAATGGACAACAGCGTGCATTAGCCATAAAAATGTTTTATAAAAACAATGATAGTTTGGTAGCAACGCAGAGGGAGTTTCGACGTTTTTACAATTTATGATATCATGATGCCGTACCGCCAAAACATGCCATAAAATGTTGGATTAATAACTTTGAAGAGACTGGATCTGCCCTCAAGAAGAAACCAACAGGACGACCAAGAAATATGCGTTCTCCAGTGAACGTTGATATTGTATGCCAGTCTGTCTTATGGAGCCCATGGCGTTCAATTCGTAAGCGAGCAGCAGTGGTTGGAATGTGCCGGGAGAGTGTTCACAGAGTTCTTCACCTTGATTTAAAATTTCATCTGTACAAACTACAGATGGTGCAACAATTGAAGGACAAAGATTACCGGTTACAATTAGGACTCTGTCAACATATGATAACAAAAATCAACAATAACGATGAATTTCTAAACAAGTTGTGGATGTCAGATGACGCTTATTTTCATCTCATAGGTTATGTAAATAAACAGAACTACCATTACAGGGCAAACACAAATCCTAATGATGTTGATGAATGCCCTTTACATGCTAGTAAAGTGACAGTATGGTGTGGTGTTTCATCACATGGGATTATCGGACTGTATTTTTTCGCAAATGAACAGGGAAAAACAATAACTGTCAATACTGATCTACATCTATGTATATACTCCGGTAGCCACCAAGCGGTGTGTGGCAGAGGGCACAATTCGCGTCAAAGTCATATCCCCACCCCCTATTCCACTCGCGGATCGTGTGAGGGAAAAACAACTATCTGAATGCCTCAGTACGAGCTCTAATTTCCCTTATCTTTGAATGGTGATCATTGCACAATTTGAAAGTTGGTGGTAATAATATATGCTCTATATCATCGGTGAAGATTGCATTTTGAAATTTAGTGAGCAGCACCTTCCGTTTAGTGCACCGTCTATCTGCAAGTGTGTCCCAATTCAAACTTTCTATGAGATGCTCTCGAGATGGCTAAATGTACCAGTCACGAATCTTGCTGCTCTTACTTGGACCTTCTCAATCTCTTGAATCAGACCCAACTGGTAAGGGTCCCATACAGATGAACAGTACTCTAAGACTGGATGAACTAACGTATTGTATGCTATTTCCCTTGTTGGAGGACTGCGTCGCTTCAAGATTCTACCAACAAACCGCAATCTAGAGTCTGCCTTACCTGTTACTTGTGTAATCTGATCATTCCATCTGAGATCATTTCGAGTAGTCACACCCAGATGCTTGACGGATGATACCGCTTCCAAAGACTGGGCATTTATTTTGTACTCATACATTAATGGGGATTTTCACCTTTTTATGCGCAGTAAGTTACACTTACTAATATTATGAGATAACTGCCAGTCATTAAACCATGCATTTATTTTTTGCAAATCCTCATTGATTTGTTCACAACTTTCCTGTGGTACTACTTTCCTGTACACTACAGCATCATCAACAAACAGTCTAATGCCGCTGTCAATACCATCAACCAGATTGTTTATGAAAAGCGTAAAAAGCAGCGGACTTATTACGCTGACCTGGTGCACACCTGAAGTTACGCTTGTGTCTGTTGAAGTCACCCAGTTCAGGACGACATACTGCTCCCTGTTTGTTAGAAAACTTTCTATCCAGCCACATATGTCATTGCATAGACCGTAAGCGCGCACTTTTTGGAGCAAGCGACAGTGCGGAAGTGAGTCTAATGCCCTTCGAAAGTCGAGAAATATGGCATCAACCTGGGAGCCGGTATCTAGAGTCTGTTGTATATCATGCACAAAGAGTGCCAGCTGTGTCTCGCATGACCGCTGTTTCCTAAAACCATGCTGGTTTCTGCAGATGAGCTTCTCAGAGTCTAGAAAGGTCATTATGTCTGAACACAAAATATGTTCCATGATTCTACAACAAAGCGATGTCAGTGAGATTGGCTGGTAATTATGTGAATCCAATTTTCTACCCTTTTTATAGATTGCTATGACCTGGGCCTTCTTCCAGTCCCATGAAACTTTCCACTGTTCTAATGATCTCTGATAGATGATGGATAAGGATGGTGCTATATTTGCAGCATAGTCAACATAAAATCTTACAGGGATACCGTCTGGACCAGATGCCTTCTTGGCATCTAAGGATCCTAACCATTTTACAATCCCAGGTACATTAAACACTATGTCAGCCATCCTTGCATTTGTTCAATAATTGAAAGATGGATTGGTGCTGCAGTCCTCTACTATCAACTAATTTTTGAAAGCTAGGTTTAGAATTTCAGCCTTCTGTTTATCATCATCAGTTACATTACCCATACTGTCAGGAAGAGAAGGTATTTAATTATTGGTAGCATTCATAGATTTTACGTATGACCAAAATTTTTTGGGGTTATTTTTACAATCTGCAGATAAAATATTGCTTTCAAATTTGTTAAAAGAGTCTCTCATTGTCCTTTTCTGACAGCTGCTTTCATTTCTCATAATTTCTGTTTGTCAGCGGGGCAGTGACTACATTTAAAACGACTGTGCAAAATTCTCTGCTTTCTCAGCAACTTCCTAACATGTTTGTTGTAGCAAAGTGGATCCTTTCCCTCCACTTTATTTTTGCTGGGCACATACTTCTCTAAACATGGTTGACAATACCTTTAAATTCAAACCAAAGATGCTCAATATCTTCCTGTCCCGCGGTGAATGCTTTTTTTTTTTTTTTTTTTTTTTTTTTTTTTCAGTTCCACTGACATAGAAGCCACAACATTATGGTCGCTAATACCTTCTTCTAGATTAACTTCCTCAAAAAGATCAGGTCTGTTTGTTGCCAAGATATCTAATATGTTCCCATCTCAAGTTGGTTTTCTAACCAATTGTTCAAGGTTGTATGTTGAGAGCGCTGCTAGAATAACTTCACACGAATCTTTGCTTCTGCTCCCTGTGATAAACATGTAATTTTCCCAGTCAGTGGATGCCAGATTAAAGTCTCCACCTATAACTAATGGATAATTTGGATATTTACTTTCTATGTACTCAAGACTTTCCCTGAAACGTTCTGCAACATTTGCTGCGGATGCTGGTAGTCTATAAAAACATCATAATACAATGGTAATCCTTGTCTGATTGACAGCTTTATCCAGACTATTCCATAGTACAACGCAGTATCGATCCAACTAGGTTTAAACAGCTTTTAACTGCAATGAACACACCAGTCCTATCCTTCGTAAACATTGTCCAACACAAGTTCAAAATTTCACTGCTTTTTATGTCTGGTTTCAACCAGCTTTCGGTACCTAATACAAAATTGGCATTGCTACTGTTTATTTCAGAGAGTAACTTGGGAATCTTGCTACAGACACTTCGACAATTTACTAACATGAGATTAAGCATATTTAAACCCTTTGGAATGACCTGTTTAGGTGAACTAACAATTTTTACAGTTGGCACATGGAGATGGTACGAACTTTTGTTACACCTGCAATGAACAACTTTCCAAACGTTCAAGAAGCTTGGTTTCACCAGGATGGAGCGACATCACGCACTGCATGAATGGCATATGAGCAAGAATTGTGTGGCAACTATGTAATCTCATGATTCGGTAACATTCCGTGGTGCCAGATTTATCCATTTATGATTTTTTCTTGTGGGGCTACCTCAAGAGCAAAGTCTACTCGACTCGACCAAGAGCCCTGGATGAGTTAAAACAGAGAATTTGGGATGCAGTTCACAGTATCCCAGCTGAGATGTTGCAGCGGTCAATGAGGAATCTCAACAGCAGATTTCAGGAATGTATTCTTACAGGAGGGCCAATTGCCTTGCCGCAGTGGTAACACCAGTTCCCGTCAGATCACTGAAGTGAAGTGCTGTCAGGCTGGACTAGCATTTGGATGGGTGACCATCTGGTCTGCCAAGCGCTGTTGGTGAGCGGGATGCACTCAGCCCTTGTGAGGCAAACCAAGGAGCTACTTGATTGAGAAGTAGCAGCTCCAGTCTCGGAACCTGACATACAGCCGGGAGAGTGGTGTGCTGAGCACACGCCCCTCCATATCCGCATTCAGTCTCGCCCATGGACTGAGGATGACACAGCGGCTGGTGGGTACCATTGGGCCTTCATGGCCTGTTCAGGAGGAGTTTAATTTTAGTTTTTGTTCGTACAGGAAGACGCTGTCTAAAGGACATAATTTTTAAAAATTGAGAAATGCCATCAGTGTTTCGTAAATGGCAAAGTTGTAAGGTTTCAATTACTAAGAATTCAATTTCTTTCCTTCATCACTTCTATTTTTATTGGAGTGTGGAAATGTTCCCTTTTTTCTGTGTCACCTTGTATATAAATAAAACAAGAGGAAAGTGAGGATGGTAAGTCATTATTCAATGCTTTTGGACAGCTAGTATATTTTTCTTTAGTTATAGTAAATACCCTTCTATCTATCACGTTGTCAATCAGTTTTGCTGCCTGATTGCGTGGAATAAGTTGTAATAATTTATAAAGCACCCCATTCCTCCAGACCATGTCATATGCTCCACTTAGATCAACGAAATCAAATGATGATTTCTGCTTCATTTGGTATACTGCTTCAATAAACATTGTTTATCATGAGACTCGATCAGTGCAGCTTCATCCTGGTCGGAATCCAGCTTGCTCAGTAGGGAGGTTCTGAAAAATCACTGGACTAAACTGATTGTGTAGGTTTCTTTCAAGTAACTTGCAAATAGTACTCAATTGTGTGATTGTACTTTGTGTGGTCTGATGCCATGCTGTGTTTGCGTGTTGCTATGATCTTTGATTGCTTTATTTTATATAGGACTGAACCAGATAACATTATGTCAGAGAAGAAATCTGCCAGCCATCTTTTTGCATAATTCCCATTATTGGGGTGGATTCTATTACTTCTCATTGCCC
Source organism: Schistocerca americana (assembly GCF_021461395.2). NCBI lineage: Eukaryota > Metazoa > Arthropoda > Insecta > Orthoptera > Acrididae > Schistocerca > Schistocerca americana. The sequence goes on along the minus strand of NC_060119.1, from coordinate 1,125,964,393 downwards.
TTCCAGGTTGCAGACTTTTAAGAGCAGCAGAAATTTCAGATACAGAGAGAGTTCTTGGGAACTCAGATTGTTCTTTTTGAGCAATGTAGGTTTATTTTCACGCATCTTGTCTGAGCTTTATCACTTGATGCTCTGGATGTGAACAGTAAATGTGACACAATCCTATAATGCTGATGTATGATTGTTGCCCCTTACTTTTATGTTGTTTTGACCCAACTTCCCTAGTAATGACCATGCTTCTGTACTTGAAGTTTGAAAATTGAGCAACTCAGCAGTCTCTATCCACCTAGTAAGTCTGGCTGTATCGAGATTATGAAATGTAGAAATTCATCAATTTTTCTCTCGATAGTTTAATTCCAACCTGGAATATAGTGCTTGCTGTAGCCCCTAGGGACTGCCTTGTTTGCTGCACTTATCATAGCTCCAACAGCCTCTCATAGTTTTTTGCTTTTGTGGGTGTCGAACAAAGTCACTTGTTCAGATTTTTAGCAAGTATGTCCCAATTCATTTTTATAAATTTCTGTATAGGTCATGCAAAGGATGATACCAGTGGGATACTTGTTCCAATTTCAATAAAGATTGGATGGTGTTGGCCTTGTGGGAATTCTTGTAATACCACCTGGCAACACTGAGAGGTAATTTAATCTCACTAGTTGGTACAAAGCATAGATCGGGATTATACTTCTGTCTCCATGGTGCTGATACAAATGTTCCTTTATCGTTTCCATCAAACAACACAAAATATAAGTTACTCTCTTGTGCCCAATTTATGATAACTTCACCATTTTCATCATTTTCCTTTTACTTCCATTGAGTCTGGTGACTTGAAATCTCTGAGATACATGACGACAATATTATGGAAAAGGATAGACTGCTGCTCACTATATACTAGGGCTGATGAGTCGCAGACAGGCACTACAAAAAAAGACTGTAAAACAATAAACTTCTGGCCAAAAAGGCCTTTATCGGAATTAGATAAAAAACACACAAATACGTGACCATGGTCTGCAGAGGCCAGACTGCATGATGGGAGAAGCAGTCTGGATAGTGGGGGTGGGAGTGAGGAGGAGACTGGGGCAGAGGGGGGGGGGGATAGCTACCCTCCTACCCCTCCTCCTCCCTGTCCCAGCCTCTTCCTCACTCCCACCATCCAGACTGCTTCTTCCATCATGCACTTCTGCTCGTAGTCTGCCATCGGCAGTCAGAGACCGTGGTCGTGTGTGTGTGTGTTTTGCATTTGCATGGGTGTGTGGATGTGTATGTGTATGTGTAAAATTCTGATGAAGGTCTTTATGGCCAAAAGCCTACCTATTTGTTTGACAGTCTTTTTTGTAGTGTCTATCTTTGACTCAGCATCTCCGCTGTATGGTGAGTAGTGATCTGTCCTTTGCATAATATTGTCATTATTTCATCCTGGATTTTCCTTTGTTCGAGATATGTGATGAGGTGTTGTAATGTCACGATGACCTGTGGAGGCCAAGAAATAGCTGGAAGTTTTTGTATATTAATTACTGTTAGTTCTCCAATTTTTACTGTAACTTCAGTGAATGTCATTGAGATCAGCTATGGAGTGTAGATGTGCATTCTCGGTTGACAGTCGTACGTATGTTGCTACTCAGAAGCACAATGGTACACTGCTAGTAGTAAGTCAGAGCCAGGAATTTTTCAATGATCATTTTCAGTACAGGTTTCCTGAACAGTGACAACTTTGATGTTGTATTTTGATAAAATCTTTTGTAACGCTTGGCACTTTGGTTTACTTATGCTTTTGATACTGATTTGACAGATCTTGATAACGGGTCCAAAGTTTGTAGCTGGAGGGTTCTGAGAAGAACTGTGTGAGTCCATGTCTTGTGACAAACTCATTTTATCCAGGATATCATTGATTTATGTGACTGCCTCTGCTTCTCAGTTTTAGTCATTTGCCTGGAAGACGTGTGGTTTGAGGAATGTCGGGGATGTGAACAGTTGTTGTCCCCACATGATCACTACAGGCAGTGTAAGAAGATCCCAGAGAGCTAGCAGCACTGTTGCCAGCTATTAGCTGCATAGTGCCAACAGCTACAGGGCAAAACAGTAGTCATTTATGTAGCTGCAATGACAGTGAGGCATTGCCATAGAGGCATTTATAAAATCACGGTATGCGAACAGTTGAGTTACGTGCACGATCATACCATGCTCAGCCCACTGCAACTATCAGAGAGTTTGTTACGCCAACTTGACTATAGTGTTGGTAACAACTGAATGAAAACAACTAGTTCAGTTGGTTACTGAAAAACAGTCAACGAATTCGGTTGTAGTTTTATGTACCAGTTGAATTATTCATTCAGTCTTTTGAGCAAAAACCAGTCTGTGGGTGCAACCAGATGTATTGTTTGGATTACTATTCATTTCTTTCTTTTGAGTGTGGGAGTAACCGAATGAAAATTGTCAACGCAGTCCTTTGTAGTTTAGCATATTGAGTGAGTTATTCATTCTTTCTTTTCAAATGAAAGCAGTCTGTCAGTTAAACCATGTATTTCTTTCAACTGAAACCACTCTTTGATGTCATAGTTGACTGAGCTATCCGTTCAGTCTTCTGAATGAAACCAGTCTGTTGTGTTTTCATTAGTTGAACTAAAGCAGTAGTATACAACTGGGATACGCATACCCCCTCAGAGGGTAGCCCCCCCCCCCCCCCCCCCCAATAGCGCCCCCCCCCCCTCACCACCACCACCACCACCACCACCACCACCACCACTCGTGTGCATGTGATGACATCTCGGTGAAAGATTATACACATTCATTTAACTATGTACCGAATAGACTAATTCTTCATTTCATAATTTAAAATTTGTTTACACATTGCTGTGGATTAAGTTGTTCCAGGCCCAACTAACCCATAACTAATAATGCTGATACATCATTGGGGTGCAAATTTGACTAAAAAAGTGCCCTCGGGGGACATGAAGAAGAAAGGAGCATTGCAAAATTTTAGTGAATGTTTGCATTCCATTTTACTGAAAAGGTGTGACGATGTTCATTAATTAAAAACCATTCAAATCTACCTCTCTCAGAAAGAGGATGGCAGCCCACCTCCTCCACGTCCGTCTCCTGTGCCACCAAGGCCACAGCAGTGGCAAAGAGGTGTCCCACCACCACGGGGCCCCACACTGCTTCATCAGCTGGCACGCAGGCCACCTCCTCAGTACTGCTGTGGCCCTGGTGGCACAGGAGGCTGCCTGCAGCAGTGGTGTGTGCCCTACCCCATGGACATTGCCCATTCCCGGATGGAAAAAGACTGAAAAATATATATATAAGTGAAATCATGTCACTCAAACCCAAAGACTGAAAGAGAATACTCATATACCAGATGTAACTATCTGAGACTTATGTCAATCGGTCGTCTCACATTAAGGGAAAAAAATTCATATAGCTAACACATGGCCACAGAGACTAGTTTCATTTGGTTGTTTCATTGACTGAAAAAACTGAATGCAAAAGAAAAAAAAAAATTTTTTTTTTTCATCAATTGGTTGTTAAAACTAGTCTGTTGTTCCATTACTAGTGATCACTATTTGGAGTGCAGTCAGTATATGAAATACCCTGTCCATTAATTTTTGATACTTACAGTTGATCTTCTGTAAATTGTATGTCATAAATTAGCTATTTTTCAGTATGAATGTGGTGTTAAAAACTGTGTGCGAACTGGGAATCTTTGCCTTTTGCAGGCAGTACTCCTACTGACGGAGCTATCTGGGTGGGGTTCGTGATCCGCCCTCATAAATTAACTTCTGCCAGGATGTCTTTCCTACTCCCTAGACTTCACAGAAGCTGTTCTGTCACCCTTGAGGTCCCCAAAGAAAATCTTAGCAACGGCAAATAGTGAAGAATCAGTCACACTTGTTTGCAAGGGTTGTTCGAAAGGTGTTACCTATGATTTATATGTTGGTGTAAATCATGTTTAGATCTTCAATATCCACCCCTTCCAAAAATTATACAAACCCTCCCATTTACATCACATTTTATAAAAAGTATAAAATATTCTATACCAAATAGAAAATTATACTCTACTATAAAATAGTTGTCTAGTTAGTCACTTCATATTATCTTTTATACACACATAAAATCCTCTATTCATTTTATATTGTCTCAACATCACTCTGTTTAAATAGCACCGTCATATTATACTTTTCACTAATATAACATTCTATTCGTTTTATTTCATGTCTCTTCATTCGTGATTCTCTTAAGTTTTCCACTTGACTATCATATTCGGTTTCCTACGTACTAACATTATACAATAGTTTAAAATTATAGAAAAGTTTAAGATTTGAAGAGAATTTAATGCAGGAAAACTATCTTGGAAGAAGCATTGAAAACAACTCGGGATCTGGCGGTCGTCACTCCACCTGTTAACTCAGAATCATAATGTCCCTGGGGGATATAAACTTTATGTCCTTTACGTTTTAATTTCCTTTCTCTGATCCCATTATAGGAGGTTCGATAGCCTTCTCATTATGTCTACTTACTCGTTGTGGTGCCTTTTCAACTAAATTTTTATAAACCATTTCCTTTTTAAGTTCATAATCTTCAGTAGGATGTTCAGGCCAAATGAAACATTTAATAAGAGGTTCTCCTACAAAGGGTTTGCCTATTACTTCTAAAGGTGTTAATCCCGTTGATAAATATAGAAGTTCATTTAAAATAAGTTCAAAGTCTTTGACTTTCATTGCCGATAAAGTATGTTTTTCATGGCAGTAGGTGCGGCATAATTTCCCAGTCTCGTTGATTACCCGTTCACATGGATTTGAGGACAGGTTATAGTTGGATATTAACACTTGACGAATACCTTCCCATGCTAAAAATTCTTTAAAATCGTTGCTAACAGACTGTGGTCCATTATCGGAGAGAAACCGCTTCGGTTTCCCTACCTCCAGAAAATATTGTTGCAAACAGTGTATCACGATTGGTGTATTTGCTTTTTTAATAGGATACAACTTAACATACTTTGACCAACACTCTATGAGGACTAAAATGTACGACACTCCTCCCTTACCTTTCGGAATTGGTCCAAAGAAATCCACTGCTGTGAGAGAGTGTACATATACTTAGGAATGATTGCATACATTTTGTATTTAACATGAGTGTTACTCTCTTTCACCTTCTGGCAGATTTCACAAGTCCTAATTAAAGATGCTACTTTATGTCCTAGCCTTTTAAAGTAATAGAACTCGTTCATATGAGCTATACATTTCTTTATTCCGAAATGTCCATACCCAGTATGAACATACCACACAATTTTGTCTTCCTGTAACTTCGGAATGCATAAATGCCACCATTATGATCTTATATTATCTCTCCAAAATAAATTATGACTCTTAATTTTCTACTTTCCTGCTTGATTAGGAGGCAAGGAATTCCTAATACACATAGCAAATATCTTGGTAAAATAGGGATCTTGATGTATGTTCTCTGTTGCTCTTTGTGCCATCTCTTGTACCCTGGTGTGTGGATACTCTCCTGTCAGAAAATTAATTGCAAAAATTAGGCCAGGTCCTTCTGTCCGTTTTAACTCTTCCATGTGTATAGGTAACCTAGATAAAGCGTCTGGTACAAAATTCTGAGAACCTTTTACATACTGTATTCGAATGTCATATTCTTGTAGGAACAACATCCATTGCAGTAATCTACTATGTAACAAACGACTATTTATCGAAAAAGGTAGAGCTTGATGATCTGTGTAGATATGGATTTCTGATACCCATACTAGTGTTTGGAATTTTTGGATACTACATACTATTGCTAACACTTCTTTTTCAGTAGCTGTGTAGTTTAATTCATGTTTATTAAGACTGTGGCTAGCAAAAGCTATAGATCTGTGATTTACATTATGTATACGTCACTCTCCTTGGAATAGTTCTGCCGCGATCCCATAATCAGATGTGTCGGTTGCAATTTTAAATGGTTCGCCCATACTTGGGTGATGCAATATGGGTGCTTCTACTAGTGCTTTTTTATGTTTTCAAACGCATTATTTGCCTCTTGATCCCAAACTCACAGTATTCCCTTTCTTAACAAACGTAAAATTCTTGTGTCATTTAGTTCTTGTCCCCTAATGTACTGTCTATAGTACGCAGCCATTCCGATAAATCCCTTCAATTGTCTCACGTTTTTAGAGGGTGGACATTCTTTAATAGCTATTATGCACTCAGGATCCGGTCTAATCCCCTGTACCCCTACAAGATGCTCTAAAAACTTAAGCTCTTGCCTTGCAAAGTGCTACATAGACAATTTCATTGTAATACCTTTTTCTTTAATTTTTTTCTGGGTCTTACTCAGTGTTAGGCAATGTTCTTCCCAGGTAGCTGAGATTATGAGAATATCATCTACATATATTATTAAATCCTATAACAAATCTCTCCCTAATGCCTCATCCAGTGCACGTATAAATACTGACACGAGATATTAAGTCCAAATGGTAACACATTGAAATGATATGATTTGCCATCAAACAGAAACGTGGTATATTTCTTTGATTCAGGCTGTAACCTATTTTGCCAATATCCCACAGTCAGGTCCATCATGCTAAAAAACTTTGCTTTCTCAAATTTGGATAACAGTTCTTCGGTGTTAATTGGTCTGTTTCGTTTTGTTTCTATATGCTTCTTCAATGTATGCGGATCTAGCACTAATCACACACCTCCTGTAATCTTTTTTACTATTACTAAAGGGTTATTCATGACACTAGAACTGTGTTCTATTATATTGTTGTCAATCATTTTTTCAGTTTCCTCCTTAATTGCTTCTTTCAAACTTACTGGTATTGGATATGGCCTACAGAAAAATGGAGTGTCATCTTTTGATTTTAATGTTGCATATGTAATCACTGATATTACTGGGACGATCAGAAAATACTTCTTCATATTCCATTAGAATTCTATATAAATCTAGTTTTTGTGCATTGGTTAATATTGGGCATTCTTGTACTTTGTTTTGTGTATCAATTCTGTATGCTAATTCGTCTACATTATTGATCTCTGGTGACAGTTGTGCTGTAGCTGTTAATCGCAGACATTGACTCTCAGTTGTTTGTTTACCAGTGTAGCTGTTTGTCACAAACGGTACCCAATATCTACTGTCCCCTTTCGCAAAACGCAGAAGATTTTCTTCAAAATTTAAAATGACTTTAAATTCTAATAGCCAATCTAACCCAAATAATACATCTGTATTGATATTTTCTACTATTAACAATGTCTGATGACACAAATTATTTCCAATGTGGCAATTCACCTGGGTTTCGTGTTTTACAACTTTGCTCTTTGTTCCTGTTATACCAACCATGTAAACTCCAGTTACTGGTAACAGAGGTAGGTGATGTTTAGCTCGTAATAAGTTAAAGAACACACTAGTAATGAGTGACACCTCACTCCCCCAATCTATAAATATGTTCACTTCAAAAATCTCCACATTTCCTACTATTATTGGTTGTGGATTATTGGTAGTCAAGTTTGGTTCTTCCAGTAACAACCATTCTTTTGTTGGTATTTTGTCCATGAAATTAACATACTTCTTATAAGCCAAGCCTCCTAGTGTATCTCTACGACCTGCACCCCAGCCCTTGATCCAGATCACACTATGTTTTCCTCATTACTAGTAGTCACTGGTTGGTTACCAAACCGGGGTACTACATTACCACTTTTTGCTCTATTATTACTTGACACAAATTCCTGTGAAGTTACTGGACCTAAATTTGAAAGTGGATGCTTCTTCTGATAATTATCATTACTATTATTCTGGTTACACTGGTGTACTCTAGCTAAGTTAGCCTCATGTCTTTTAAAGTTATTATTACTAATCCTTTTGTAATTCTGATTTTCGTTCTGGTGTACTGCTTATTTAAGGCATCCAGTTTGTCCACAAAGGATAATAATTCTTCAACCGTTTTTCGCCCACTACATAATATATCCTTCCTTGCATAAATGGGCAATCTTATTATTAACATTCGAACTAACCTCTCTTCCTCCATTTGCTTATCTAAGTATTTCGCTTGTGTTAAATGCCAGTCGAAAAACTTTCTCATTGTTCCCCAGATGTTACTGTAATACTTCGGGTCCCACAAGTGCGATAACAGTTTTTCCTGGTTATTTGCTGACCAATACTTCTCTTTAAACTTCTTTTGAAAATCTTCCCTAGAGCAAAAGTTTTCATTGTTTACCGTACCCCACTCTGAAGCTTCCCCTAATAGATACCCCACAGTAAACTCAATCTTTTTCGAATCCTCCCACTTCTTGGGCAAGGCTTGGTTGAAGTTTTTCACAAAAAGGTTAAGATGTACTTCCCCATCTGGCTTACACTTAGGGAATTGCTTGGATAATCCAGAATTGGCTCCTCATTGTAAATCAAAAAAATTCAACACTGAGTATAATAACTATACTAAGAGTCAATTATTCAACAGTTTCTTTTTAACTTTACACTCAAATAATTATTGTTTTGTGCTCACCTGGCGTAGAGTTCTAACTGCATTGGTGAGCGGATGCGGAATCAGCGCTGGTGAACAGCACTGGTGCCAACGACATCGAATGTTGGTTTCAGCATCGGCATTGCCGGGCGTATGTTGAATCATCACCAGTGATCAGCGACTAGTGCTGGCATCATCGGACTTAGGCTGGTTTCCACATCTGCGTCCCCACTATGTGTGTGAGAGCTGCTTACTCCGCACACCGGATCTTCTTTTAATGTTATATCTTCCTTACGTCTTCTCTTTTATTGTGATTATTAACTTTCACCATTTGAACTTTTTAGGGAGAATCCAATTCCTTGAAACAGTTCTCTTGTCTTGTTATACCTGGTTGCTGTAGCAACACATCATATCTTCTGCTTCGATTTACTCCCGTTTTTTTCAAGTCCTTTCCACTGGTCGCCACGTTTAACGATGTTGACGATAAGAAGCGATGTGAAGTTGTATTGCCTGCAAAATTCACACCTCTCTCACATCAGCTGAGTTACGTGCTATGCACAGCCGATCTTCTTCTCTGGATAGCCGGCTATGTTGATCTCCTAGAAACTTCTTTTCCGAAGAATACTGCTGGTTAACGGAATTTAACAGACTCACCCCCCCCCCCCCCCTCCCGTGAAATAAGTGGATACTCGCAGAATACTTTTATTTTAGTCTTAGTATATTTCAACTTCCACAAAGAACAAATTCACCACTTCTCACATAAATATTTGAATGTTTGTAAGTCAACCGATTCATCTAGCATGAGACTCGATTAAATACATTTACAATAGCGTAGTTTTTTGCAACCACATAATTTATGAACATGCCTAGCTTCTAGCACGTCCAACACGTGAAGTATAATTAACAATGTTTCAACTGTTCTTCTTTTTTCTCATTAAAATAGTCAACGATATAAAACACCATAAGATACATAAACAATCCTTGTTCTTCCAACACGGCGCGAGCGGTAAACACTTGTGGATGCTGTTCGACCGTCGCATCTACCTTGTGCTTGTTACTCCTTTCTAGCCTGCACATACAAACATGTGTCGCGCAGTATGTACATTCTCTTACACTTATTTTTAAAACATCATGTGTTCAAGATGGTAGAAGGGCGAGTGGTTCTAGCATTTATGCGGAAATTCTCGAAGCACTACAACCTGTTCATTGATGTAATATGATTTGTAATTTCTAGGTAGATTGATAAAAAATTTCCCAACGGTATCGATAGATGGTTGAACTTTCCCTTGTTCATTTCTTTTTACTTCTTCCTTCAATGCATTACTATCTACAAGGTGAAAATTATTTCTCAGGAAAAGAAATCTGTCTTGAGATTCTTTGCTGGATGGTACTGGGACATTTAATCCTTTCTGCCATACATTAAAGTTCTAGGATATCGAATCATGCCCATTAATAAATTTAAACCAATAAACTGCTTAAGATCAAAAAGATTTGTAAATAATAAAACATACTTATTTGTGAATTCTGGTGCAAAAGTAAAAAAAAATCTTCAGGGAAATTCTGAGACCAGTACTGTGAAGGGTTTTTAAATACCACTGGAACCTTAAAAAATATACACTCCTGGAAATTGAAATAAGAACACCGTGAATTCATTGTCCCAGGAAGGGGAAACTTTATTGACACATTCCTGGGGTCAGATACATCACATGATCACACTGACAGAACCACAGGCACATAGACACAGGCAACAGAGCATGCACAATGTCGGCACTAGTACAGTGTATATCCACCTTTCGCAGCAATGCAGGCTGCTATTCTCCCATGGAGACGATCGTAGAGATGCTGGATGTAGTCCTGTGGAACGGCTTGCCATGCCATTTCCACCTGGCGCCTCAGTTGGACCAGCGTTCGTGCTGGACGTGCAGACCGCGTGAGACGACGCTTCATCCAGTCCCAAACATGCTCAATGGGGGACAGATCCGGAGATCTTGCTGGCCAGGGTAGTTGACTTACACCTTCTAGAGCACGTTGGGTGGCACGGGATACATGAGGACGTGCATTGTCCTGTTGGAACAGCAAGTTCCCTTGCCGGTCTAGGAATGGTAGAACGATGGGTTCGATGACGGTTTGGATGTACCGTGCACTATTCAGTGTCCACTCGACGATCACCAGTGGTGTACGGCCAGTGTAGGAGATCGCTCCCGACACCATGATGCTGGGTGTTGGCCCTGTGTGCCTCGGTTGTATGCAGTCCTGATTGTGGCGCTCACCTGCACGGTGCCAAACACGCATACGACCATCATTGGCACCAAGGCAGAAGCGACTCTCATCGCTGAAGACGACACGTCTCCATTCGTCCCTCCATTCACGGCTGTCGCGACACCACTGGAGGCGGGCTGCACGATGTTGGGGCGTGAGCGGAAGACGGCCTAACGGTGTGCGGGACCGTAGCCCAGCTTCATGGAGACGGTTGCGAATGGTCCTCGCCGATACCCGAGGAGCAACAGTGTCCCTAATTTGCTGGGAAGTGGCGGTGCGGTCCCCTACGGCACTGCGTAGGATCCTACGGTCTTGGCGTGCATCCGTGCGTCGCTGCGGTCCGGTCCCAGGTCGACGGGCACGTGCACCTTCCGCCGACCACCGGCGACAACATCGATGTATTGTGGAGACCTCATGCCCCACATGTTGAGCAATTCGGCGGTACGTCCACCCGGCCTCCCGCATGCCCACTATACGCCCTCGCTCAAAGTCCGTCAACTGCACATACGGTTCACGTCCACGCTGTCGCGGCATGCTACCAGTGTTAAAGACAGCGATGGAGCTCCGTATGCCACGGCAAACTGGCTGACACTGACGGCGGCGGTGCACAAATGCTGCGCAGCTAGCGCCATTCGACGGCCAACACCGCGGTTCCTGGTGTGTCCGCTGTGCCGTGCGTGTGATCATTGCTTGTACAGCCCTCTCGCAGTGTCCGGAGCAAGTATGGTGGGTCTGACACACCGGTGTCAATGTGTTCTTTTTTCCATTTCCAGGAGTGTATGTAACCAATATGGGATGTATGCTTAAATATTAAAAATCAAACAATGGAAAATCTAGGAAGGAATGTAACAATACCAGAGAAGGATACTTGCTACTCACCATATACCGGAGATGCTGAGTCGCGATGTTGTTGTTGTGATCTTCAGTCCAGAGACTGGTTTGATGCAGCTCTCCATGTTACTCTATCCTGTGCAAGCTTCTTCATCTCCCAGTACCTACTGCAACCTACATCCTTCTGAATCTGTTTAGTGTATTCATCTCTCGGTCTCCCTCTACAATTTTTACCCTCCACGCTGCCCTCCAATACTAAATTGGTGATACCTTGATGCCTCAGAAAATGCCCTACCAACCTATCCCTTCTTCTAGTCAAGTTGTGCCACAAATTTCTCTTCTCTCCAATTCTATTCAATACCTCCTCATTAGTTATGTGATCTACCCATCTAATCTTCAGCATTCTTCTGTAGCACCACATTTCAAAAGCTGCTATTCTCTTCTTCTCTAAACTATTTATCGTCCATGTTTCACCTCCATACATAGCTACACTCCATACAAATACTTTCAGAAATTACTTCCTGACACTTAAATCTATACTTGATGTTGACAAATTTCTCTTCTTCAGAAACGCTTTCCTTGCCATTGCCAGTCTACATTTTATATCCTCTCTACTTTGACCATCATCAGTTATTTTGCTCCCCAAATAGCAAAACTCATTTACTACTTTAAGCGTCTCATTTCCTAATCTAATTCCCGCAGCATCACCCAATTTAATTCGACTACATTCCATTACCCTCGTTTTGCTTTTGTTGATATTAACCTTTTATGCTCCTTTCAAGACACTGTCCATTCCGTTCAGCTCCTCTTCCAGGTCCTTTGCTGTATCTGACAGAATTACAATGTCATCAGCAAACCTCAAATTTTGTATTTCTTCTCCATGGATTTTAATTCCTACTCTGAATTTTTCTTTTGTTTCCTTTACTGCTTGCTCAGTATACTGATTGAATAACGATAACTGCCATCTGGTTTCTGTACAAATTGTAAATAGCCTTTTGCTCCCTGTATTTTACCCCTTCACCTTCAGAATTTGAAAGAGAGTATTCCAGTCAACATCGTCAAACGCTTTCTCTAAGTCTTCAAATGCTAGAAACATAGGTTTGCCTTTCCTTAATCTATTTTCTAAGATAAGTTGTAGGGTCAGTACTGCCTCACGTGTTCCAACATTTCTGATCTTCCCCGAGGTCAGCTTCTACCAGTTTTTCCATTCATCTGTAAAGAATTCGTGTTACTATTTTGCAGTCATGGCTTATTAAACTGATTGTTCGGTAATTTTCACATCTGTCAACACCTGCTTGCTTTGGGATTGGGATTATTATATTCTTCTTGAAGTCTGAGGATATTTCGCCTGTCTCATAGATCTTGCTCACCATCTTCGTCTACATTCTCTTCCATTTCTATAATATTGTCCTCAAGAAGATCGCCCTTGTATAGATCCTCTATATACTCCGTCCATCTTTCTGCTTTCCCTTCTTTGCTTAGAACTGGGCTTCCATCTGAGCTCTTGATATTCATGCAAGTGGTTCTCTTTTCTCCAAAGGTCTCTTTAATTTTCCTGTAGGCAGTATCTATCTTATCCCTAGTGATATGCGCCTCTGCATCCTTACATTTGTCCTCTAGTCATTCCTGCTTAGCCATTTTGCACTTCCTGTCGATCTCATTTTCGAGACATTTGTATTCCTTTTTGCCTGCGCGATAGGCACAACAAAAAGATTCACACCACAGAGTGTGGTTTCAGCTCTCTGAGACTGCAGACGTGTGTGCAAGTTGCGTTTGCATGAGTGTGTGTGTGTGTGTGTGTGTGTGTGTGTGTGTGTGTGTGTGTCTACTGCTGACAAAGGCCTTAATGGATGAAAGCTTTAATTGTGTGAATCTTTTTGTTGTGCCTATCGCAACTCAGCATCTCCGCTATATGGTGAGTAGCAACTTTCCTTCTCTGGTATTGTTAAATATTAAAAATGCATTAAATAAATTAACATGTTCTTCACCTCTGTATTGGAAGCATGTGGAGAAAGAAAATCCTTCTCAACAAAATCCATCTACATCTACATTTATACTCTGCAAGCCACCCAACGGTGTTTGGCGGAGGGCACTTTACGTGCCACTGTCATTACCTCCCTTTCCTGTTCCAGTTGCATATGGTTCGCGGGAAGAACGACTGTCTGAAAGCCTCCGTGCGCGCTATAATCTCTCTAATTTTACATTCGTGATAGTAGGGGGAAGCAATATATTCTATACCTCATACAGAAATGCACCCTCTTGAAACCTGGCGAGCAAGCTACACCGCGATGCAGAGCGCCTCTGCTTGCAGAATCTGCCACTTGAGTTTGTTAAACATCTCCATAACGCTATCACGGTTACCAAATAACCCTGTGACGAAACGCGCCGCTCTTCTTTGGATCTTCTCTATCTCCTCCGTCAACCCGATCTGGTATGGATCCCACACTGATGAGCAATACTCAAGTATAGGTCGAACGAGTGTCTTGTAAGCCACCTCCTTTGTTGATGGACTACATTTTCTAAGGACTTTCCCAATGAATCTCAACCTGGTACCCGCCTTACCAAAAATTAATTTTATATGATCATTCCACTTCAAATCGTTCCGCATGCATACTTCCAGATATTTTACAGAAGTAACTGCTACCAGTGTTTGTTCCGCTATCATATAATCATACAATAAAGGATCCTTCTTTCTATGTATTTGCAATACATTACATTTGTCTATGTTAAGGGTCAGTTGCCACTCCCTGCACCAAGTGCCTATCTGCTGCAGATCTTCCTGCATTTCGCTACAATTTTCTAATGCTGCAACTTCTCTGTATACTACAGCATCATCCGCAATAAGTCGCATGGAACTTCCGACACTATCTACTATTGTGAAAAGCAATGGTCCCATAATACTCCCCTGTGGCACGCCAGAGGTTACTTTAACGTCTGTAGACGTCTCTCCATTGATAACAATATGCTGTGTTCTGTTTGCTAAAAACTCTTCAATCCAGCCACACAGCTGGTCTGATATTCCGTAGGCTCTTACTTTGTTTATCAGGCGACAGTGCGGAACTGTATCGAACGCCTTCCGGAAGTCAAGAAAAATAGCATCTACCTGGGAGCCTGTATCTAATATTTTCTGGGTCTCATGAACAAAAGTGAGTTGGGTTTCACACGATTGCTGTTTCCGGAATCCATGTTGATTCCTACATAGTAGATTCTGGGTTTCCAAAAACGACATGATACTCGAGCAAAAAACATGTTCTAAAACTCTACAACAGATCGACGTCAGAGATATAGTTCTATAGTTTTGCGCATCTGCTCGACGACCCTTCTTGAAGACTGGGACTACCTGTGCTCTTTTCCAATCATTTGGAACCTTCCATTCCTCTAGAGACTTGCGGAGTGATTCCAGTTGCTTTTCTATTCCTTGGACACTTATTTCGATGTCTCTCTCCATATCCACATTTGGTGCATCATCCTTGATTTAGAAGACTGAGGATTCACTTCATGGGACTCATTTGACATCACACGGTGTTGTGAACATGCAGTGAGATTACTGCTTTCTTTTGAAGATTTATGTCCCTCACTGACATTCTTTAACCTCCCTTTCCTAATCGGCCTACTGGATTGTGATGTAACTGACTCTGATCGCATATGCCTAATGAAATTTTACAGTTGGTAATGCTATCGTTACTGAGCGAAAATAATGCTAGTTAGTTGGAGGAAAGTGTACAACAGACCCCAGACCCTTCTGAATGAAGAATCTATTCGAAACCTAATCTAAATACTGGTGACAATTTCGAAATGGATGGAATATAGTGCAGTCGCTCACAAACGACACGCGGAGGGGGGCAGTCAGGGAGGGTACCACATAATATTTTCTACAGAATTTACTGATAATACAAAGAAAACAGTGATTAGCTAAAATGCAGACAATTAAACTATTGTCAGCCCACTAGGGCAATGAACCTCCAGAATCTTAAGAAAGGTAATGGCAAAAAAATTTAAGCAAATAATCACTGGCGTGGCAACAGAATGTGGTCACACCTTTTTTTTCATGAACTGTTGTTTTGTAAAAAGGTGTGACAACCTTCTGTTGCCACGCCAGTGATTATTTGCTTAAATGAATCAGAAAGCACTGAGTTTGCAGTTATTTATTCAGAAATACTAAATTTTGAAATTAATGCTAAATGAAATTACTGGTTAAATAAATGACTGGCTTAACTTGCTCTTTGTTGTGTAAAATAATAATAATAACTTTTAGTAACCTCAGTGTAACATAATGCAAAATTTAGAAAAAAATCAAGAAATTTCCTTTTGGTTTTTGACAGATTGAACTGAATTCCCTTTAAGCAAATGACCAACTGATTTTACTTTAAATATAACAACAATAAAATACATAAGAAGCCAGCAGAAGTCACTCGCTAAGCTAAATGCAGAGTAAATGAAATTGTGCACTCTTAATTTGTGCTTTATCTTTAGTTATTAGTTTTGCCAGTGAAATTTTTAGTTACTTTAAGTGAATGAAGTTAATACTCAAAAATACAAATCAGTTAAGCATCTGTTATGCAATACAAGAATGAACAGTTACTGAGACAGGAAATATAGACTAAAACTGGTTATTAGCAAACACACCAATCTGTCAATAAATAGTTAGTCAATTTTCATAATTTTACAACAATCTGTAATTGCCTGGAAAGGAAAGAGACCCTCCTTGGTAACAATGTCTGAGGACAGTGACAACACAGGTGCCCTGCAAGTTTCAACTATTGCAGGTTATTATTCAAGTTAGTCATACTTTGTGAAAGAACTGGGCCTGGGTAATGCATATATAAATTTATAATTTTTCACTTAACAGTCTTACGGTGTTGTAGATGTGGGGATGACAAAGAATGTAACCGACGACAGTGCTGAACTGCTGCTGCTGGTTGAGAACCTCGAGTTGTCTCTAGAGCCATGGATAATTATGGGACAGGCAATAGTTGGAATTGCAGCTCCCTCCACCTGTCCACTCCTACCATGTTCTCAATACTTGCAGGTTAACTAATCAGGCGCGTCTAAATTGGCTCGAGCACAGAGCACACTGCATCTGTGGGAGCACTCAACAAACACTTCCGCACTCTTTCATGACTCAAGCTGCTCTGCTTCCCCTCTGCTCGCAACGCGACAGAGACTCTCCATACGCAAATATAAACAGTGGCACAGCTACTGCCATTTGATTGTTGCTATTGATACATTTCAATAAAGTTCCCTTGGCTATTATCCAGCAATTTACAGTATTTTCATTATAATTACAACCAAGCAAATAAATACACTATTACATTCGATTACATATTAAATAGAGGTTCTGTAAGAAAGCTTACAGATTCAGAAACAGAAGTACAGTACAAGTTATCAGTGGATATTAAACGGCAAAAATTTTGGATGGTGCAGAAGGTATTTTATCTGCATTTTCAGTGTTACAAGTTGTAATGAGAAATCAGCATGAGCATTGTCAACTTCAAACTTCAGACAAATCTCTTATGTCTGTCATTTTATTCAAAATACTATGTATTCCACTTTTGGGTAAAATGCATTTACCGTTTGATATCAGAGGCAAAAGCAATAATATCCCTCTTACAATAAATATTTTTAACATAAAAGTGAACATAAATTAACATTTCTTTGCTCAGAATTAATACCCATATGAATGTGCAGATGAATGATAAAATCTAAACACAGTACTAACCCATATAATAGTGAGAGTTTTTATGTGTCCCACAATAGAAAGCATAATTTGAAGAGAATCACAAATAACATGTACAGTTGTGGTTATTACATTTCTTTTCATTAGATAAACATTAATACTGTCATTCATTTAAACCATATAATGAAGACTAACAAAGTATCTTACATTGCTGTTGCAACAACACTCGCCAGCGTACTGAATTTTCATTGTAGAGCAGTATGCCGTGAACAGTTGGAACTGGAAATGCATTTGTAACAACAGGGATAGACCCGCAATACTGACTCGAGCCAGTGTGAGCCAGAGAAGTGAAAACAAGCCAAGAAAATAATTATACAAACTGACTTTCATATTCATCCGGGTCACAGCTGAAAGGGATATATTTATTAACTGACAACCAGATCGTCAGTTAACTGAAATTGGTTGTGCCATGCTGCTTTGCAATGTTGTTTACAGAAAATATGATGAAGTTCCTTCTGGGCACCAGTGCAACTTGCTCACTGTTAAACCTGAATGTCTACAAATTGTGGATCAACAGAATATTTCAGTTCACATTCGGCTTTGAAAGCATTCAATGGAGCCCTGAGTTTCCTAAAAGAGAAAGCAATGGCATTTCTTAAATACAATGGAACAACCAAAAAGCTTCAATTGTCAACTCATGAGCAACAAAAATCTCTTTGATATGAACTGACGCAATGCCTCCAACTTCAGTGTCAGTGAAAATATAGTGTCTAATGTCTACAGTGACATCCTCCAAATAACAAAGCATAACTCTCAGTGCTGTGGAGTAGTGTTATTAGTAGCATAAAATGACCGTGGTGCCATTAACACAAACATATTGGTACACATCATGGGGTAACAGACTGTAGTTTGATTAATAGAGGTATAAACCAAGATAGCTTTATCTTTATCAGTTATCCAGTTGAATTTTTATATTCTTGGACTTATATACCACAATAAATTTTCAAAAGCTTTTACCATATACTTCACTGAAATTTCTAAGCCCACTGAAGTTAGGTAACCCAATTAAACTTTCGACTCAAAAATAAAATGCAGTAGAGACAGAGGTAGTGACTATATGTTGCACAAGTATGAACATCCCAATGAGTTCCTCTATAATTATAATTTTGTACAGCTAGCAGTAATCATCTGTTTTGGGCTATGATTATGAAAATGCTGGACTACTTCTCTAATTTTCAGCTCAATACAATTCCCTCCTATGTCAGCTGTATGACCAATCTGTTTGTTCATATTCCTGATGATACTATATCAAACATTATTTACCAAAATCCTTTTTAATTATGTTCATTATTGTCCAACATAATTTTGTATGCTTAAATTTAAATAGCTACATTTTCCTGTAAGGTACTTGTGCAGATGAAGTCGTGGACATTGAACATAATCTGGCAATTTGGCAGGTTAATATTGATTGTTGGCTAAGCATAAAAGTTAACTGAATACAGAGCTGTGTTCTACTTACCTGTTGGTGTCACCAAGTGCCATTAGGTCAGGTCCTCAAAGTTCACAACAATGTTTTCAGCTATGCATGCTGGTTTCTGCATTATAATTCATAACCTTGTGAGGAAAGCTGCTTTTTAACAATGTGCTGTCTCTTCTTCCTCAGAATGTTCTGTCTACACGTACATTCGAGATGAACCGATAAGGCAACAAGTTTGGAATACATTACAAAAGCTGAAAGATCGAGGATGCTTTCGCAAGTACAGACGGGCTCAAGACCTGATAGAAGTGGATATCGGAGTTACAGTTGAGAGAGGATTTAAAAAATATATGTTATTAGGTGGAGTGTTAAATAATCTTGAAGTCTCCCACAAACAGTAAGGGGATTATAACCTTAGGGATCCTCATCTGCTTCAAAATTCAGTTTTAAATATTTCATTGAATCCTCAACTAATAGAAAGGTAAATGTGATGGGAGTTGATGGTCCCTGCCTCATTAAAGTTTTCAAATTTGTGATGCAAGAGATATATTTTTAGGCACTTCATATCTCCAAAATTACATTCATATGTCTTTTAGTGATAGGAGTTCCTAATCATGCAGTTGAAGTTCTTAATATCAAATGTGTTGTCTCCTGATATTTCACTGTGTTATATTCATTTGTTATTTGTAAAATACTCTGAACAGCAAATATTTGTTATATTTGTACCTGATTATAGCTTTTAAAATTGAACTGAGAAAGGTAAATAATTGTACCATACATCTCAGTACAGCTATATTCATAATTTGTACTGTTATTTTTATCTGGAGAGAGAATTGTGAAGGTTTTATATTTTGTATCATCATGACAGTTTTTCTCATTACATTAGTATTTTAGCTTCACTTTTCAATCACAGATATTGTACTGATTTGATTTAATGCTTAATGGCAGTATCCATTCCGTGTCTTTCTTGCATATCTTGTTCTGCCTAGTAGAAGAAAAACTGTGAAAGCTATTAAGGCAGGGAGTTTTAACAGTTGCTCTCCCTTTGTATTTTATGGAAAAATTTTTTAAATTCTATTTTTTGTGTAATTTCTGTGAAATAAACAACTTCACATTATGTATAATTGATATGGTGTCAGCTACAGCTTCCTAACACGAGTTTATAAGCAATAGTATTGCTCTTTAGGCACAATTTCTGATTTTATTTGAAATTTTCCTTCTATGCCCATTTTTGCACTTCATCCAGACTTTCTCAAGACATTAAACATTATAAAATTATTTTTATATAATGTGTGACGGGCGTTCAATAAGTAATGCAATACTTTTTCTTTCTTTTTTTTTTCCTGAAAGCAGGTTGGTTTTATTCAGGATTCCAATACACCATATTATTCCACACTCTTTTGACCACAAAACACTGTTTTTCAACATAATCTCTGTTCACTGTGACGTCCTTATACCACCTTACTGGGAGGGCCTGTATGCCCACGTGGTACCACTCTACTGGTCAATGTCGGAGCCAGCGTCTTGCTGCATCAGTAACCTCCCCATCATCTCTGTACTGCATCCTAGGGAGTGGATCCTTCATTTGAAGTCTGAAGTTGGGAGATCCAGGCTCTAGAGTGGATGAGGAAGAACAGTCCAATGAAGTTTTGTGAACTCCTCTCAGGTATGCAGACTTGTGTGAGGCTTTGCAGTGTCGTGGAGGAGGACGAGTTCTTTTGCATTTTTGCGGCGATGGAGACTCTGAAGTCACTTCTTCAATTTCCTGATGGTAGCACAATACACTTTAGAGTCGATTGTTGTGCCATGAGGGGTGGCATCAAACAGAATAACCCAGAAGACCCTACCTTGACTCTACTGACTGGGTGCGGCTTTGAACTTTTGCTTCGGTGGAGATAGATTGTTGTTTCATTGTGTTTCCAGTTCATAGTGATGAACCCATGTTTTGTCACCTGTGACAATCTTTGACAAAAGATTGTCACAGTCAACCTCTTAACGGATGGTCCTTCGTTCCTCTTATTGTCCCTCTGTTAGGCAGTGAGGGACCGAGCAGGCACACACCTCTGAGTACCCCAACTGGGTCGGTCAGTTCTGTGAAGAGGTGTTTGACTGTGATCTGTCGATCACAGTCAGATGAGTGTGTTCACGTCAGCCGACACTGCAGGAGGTACAGCTGTGTATGGCTGGCCATCACGCAGGAGGTCAGACAGGTTTGCATGACCTTGTTCCTATGATGACAGATGCCTCACCCAACAACTCGAAGCAGGAATATTCCATGATTTCCCACAACAAAGTTTACTCGTTTTAAACCAAAATTGGCTTAGAAAATAAATGTGTTGCATTACTTATTGAGTGCCTCTTACATGTAATCTGGAATAGGCATCATGCCTAAACCCTGAAAGTGAAGATGATGATGGTGTGTGTAACCTGTAATTTCTGTTTAAAATTTGTCTTTTCACTTTTAGGTAGACAATTTGAATTGCTCATTAAGAGTCTTGTAAAACCAAACTTCTTTCTTGGTGTTTCAGACAAGTAGTAGCACTGAAGTTGTAAGTTTACTGAACTGAAAATTGTGTTCCTCTGTAGCCTCCTTATTAAAATTCATTTGTCAGCTGGAGAGACCTTTAAGTGATCCTTAAAATAATTTTACACCACATCACTGGAGTGTATTTTTAAGTTTGTATACATTTACTAACATTGTCAATCACGACCATGATCAAGAGATCACTAAACCGACATATAAGTGGCACTAATATTTTCGCTCCACACAATGACTGTTCTGTGCAGAGGACTGTATCTGCATAATTCGGTCATAGAGTGCTGACAGTGAACTTTACATGATGATTGTTCGCATACTACAGCTCGCAACATTCTGACATTAAACAGTTGATACTGCTGACCGACACAGAACATCACACAGCGAATACCAAGTACCAACTGACTGTGACTTTGTGCCTACTGCCTATTTAAACACGTGTAAAACAGTTAAGACAAAATGTTAAAATACATAGTTATTATTTTTAAGATAACAACCAATACATCCCTGTTTCTTTAAAGAATTGTACTCCCATAAATAAAACACCTTCAAACGGCTGATTACTTTATAAATGAGTTAATGTGTCATATATATGACATTAAGCGTGTTAGCGAGAAAAGGTCTGAAATTATGTTTACAGTTTGTTGGAAGTTGCTAAGTGCGCTCACTCTCAGATACTGGACCAACCAAATCCGGGTATTTGCGTGCCATCAGTTAGGCTGCCCCAAGACATGTACACAGTTTCTAACTGTAACACTTATCTTGTTGTGTTAAACTGTTAATATAACATTGTACCTCTTATTGAGTATGTTTGACAGCATATTAAATTTTTTAATTCAGTCAATAATCATGCAAAATATTGAAAATCAAATTTTTTTTGCTCCTTCAAGCTATTAGATAGGCAACTGGCAACACAGTTGGGGGGATAGTTGCTTGGTAACACACCTATAGGTATAAGTGACAGGAGAAATAAAATATAGAATATAGAGAACGCGTTAAACAAATGTGCTGTTATACAGGGTGTCACAAAAAGGTACAGCCAAACTTTCAGGTAACATTCCTCACACACAAATAAAGAAAAGATGTTAGGTGGACATATGTCCGGAAATGCTTAATTTCCATGTTAGAGCTCATTTTAGTTTCGTCAGTATGTACTGTACTTCCTCGATTCACCGCCATGATTTCATACGGGATACTCTACCTGTGCTGCTAGAACATGTGCCTTTACAAGTACGACACAACATGTGGTTCATGCACGATGGAGCTCCTGCACATTTCAGTCGAAGTGTTCATACGCTTCTCAACAACAGATTCGGTGACCGATGGATTGGTAGAGGCGGACCAATTCCATGGCCTCCACGCTCTCCTGACCTCAAGCCTCGTGACTTTCATTTGTGGGGGCATTTGAAAGCTCTTGTCTACGCAACCCCGGTACCAAAGGTAGAAACTTTTCGTGCCCGTATTGTGGACGGCTGTGATACAATACGCCATTCCCCAGGGCTGCATCAGCGCATCAACGATTCCATGCGACGGAGGGTGGATGCATGTATCCTTGCTAACGGAGGACATTTTGAACATTTCCTGTAACAAAGTGTTTGAAGTCACGCTGGTACGTTCTGTTGCTGTGTGTTTCCGTTCCATGATTAATGTGATTTGAAGAGAAGTAATAAAATGAGCTCTAACATGGAAAGTAAGCGTTTCCGGACACATGTCCACATAACATATTTTCATTCTTTGTGTGTGAGGAATGTTTGCTGAAAGTTTGGCCGTACCTTTTTGTAACACCCTGTATTGATCAACTGACCTTTTAGTGCATATTCCTTCAATTCGTTCTCTCTTCGTTTCCTTTTATTTATTTATTTTTTTTCTTTTCTTAGCTCCATTTGATTAATTTTTTCTGTCTTTCATCCTTTCCATTTTCCTTTTTGCGTGCCCTCCTCACCCCTGATGAAAAAAAGCTCTCTCTGATGTTGGCGGAGGGGGACGAGGGGGATATAACATCCATTGTCTGTAGCTGGACTGAGCTAATCGGTGTATCACTTTCACAAATTATCTGTCACCCTGGTGATACTATGATAGTATTAACTTTAATTATAATCATATTGTCACCTTTCTTGAAGTTTCTTGATATAGTGGACCTGCTATGCAGAGCCATTGATCTGTGACATTTGACTTTTTCACTGTCTCCAGAGGGTTGAGGGCTTTCTTTAAGGGAGCTCCGATCTCTGCAAGCTGTGAAATGACATAACTCTTCTGCATTTTGTTGCTCATATGTAATAATTACAACATTGTGTGAACAGATCTCTTATTAATTAATAGATCAGACGAACATCTCAGAACAGAATCTTAGAATCTTGCCCTTGGGGCAAGTGTGATACAACACAGACCATAGATGAATGGGTGAATGACAGCTGTGGAGATATGTGCGAGTGAATAGACATGCGACTGTTGTACAGATAACTGCCCATATGACCCGAGAGGCTACTAACAGTGTCACCTCAATGCAATTCAGTGAATGTTGCTTCGTTGGACCTCCTCAACTGGGCCTGGTTAATACACCCAAGCTGACTGCTGTTCATTGGCAGCAAAGGCTGGAATTTGCATGTCAGTACTGTAGCTGGATATCCATTAAGCGGTGACATGTGGTCATTCCAGATGAATCACGTTTTATGCTCTATCAAACATGTGCCATAGGCATGTATGGCATGAAACATGTGAAAGCAAACACCCAGCAACGATCATCAGAAGCATCCAGGCTGGAGGAGGGAATGTTATGGTCTGAGAAAAGTTTTTGTGGCATTTCCTACATGATCTCATCATTCTGGAATGCACACTGGAGGAACACAACTATGCATTAATAGTGGAAAGGACAAGAGACTCTATCCTCCGAAGGATTTGGGAGAATTTGTACGCTAAAAGAATTGGACAACAGTCTAACCTCACTTAAAGTACATTGTAACCTCCCCCTTCGTAATCGGTCTCCTGGATTGCAATATGATTGACCGTGATCGTGTATGCCTAATGAACTTTTACAGTAGGGCTATCATTACCGAAGGAAAATAATACCTGTTAACAGGGGGAAAGTGTACAACAGACCCGTCTGAAGAAAGAAACTATTCTTAACCTACTGTAAATACTGACAATAATTTAAAATGTGTGGAATATAGTGCAATCACTCACTAAACACACAGGCTAATAACAATAATAATAACTAGATAATACAAAAAATACTGATTAAGCAAAAAAGGGATAATTAAATGGTCACCAGCCCATCAGGGCAGCAAATATCCAGACTCATAAGAAAGGTAATAGCAAAGAAAATCAAGCAAGTAATCACTGGTGTGGCAACAGAAGGTGGTCACGCTTTTACACAACACAACAGTTTACGAGAAAATAAATGAATCAGAAACCACTGAGTTTACAGTTTCTTATTCTGAATACTACATTTTGAAAGCAAAGTTAAATGAAGTTGCTGGTTAAATAAATGATTTACCGTAACTGAAACTTTGTTACGCAAAAAATTGACTTTCAGTAACCTAAGTGCAACATAATGCAAAATTTGGAAAAGGCAAGCAATTTACTTTTAACATAATAACAAGAAGACACGCACCAGGCCAGCAGAAGCCACTCACTAAGCTGAATACGCAATAAATGAAATTGTGCACTTTTAATTTGTGCTGTATCTTCACTTATTAGTTTTGTCAGTGAACTTTTACATTATTTTAAGTGAGTGAAGTTAATATTCAAAATTGCAAATTTGTTAAGTCTCTGTTATGAAATACAATAATGAACAGTTACTGAGGCAGTGAAACTGATCATTAGCAAACAAACAAAACTGGCAGTAAATAGTTAATCAATTTTCATATTCTTATGATAGTGTGTGATTGCTTGGAAAGGAAAGGGATCATGCTTGATAATAATGTATTGAGGAGAATGACAACACAGGCACCCCACAAGTTATATCTATTGCAGTTTATTATTCAAGAAAGTTAACCTTTGTGAAAGAAATGCCACTGGGTATGTCTGTACAACACTAGTTAACAGTGTGACGATCTTGTAGCTATGTGGACAACGAAGAATGTAGCCGATGACAATGCTGAGCTGCCGCTGTTGCTGCAGGTGGTGGTTGAGAACCACGAGTCGTCTCCAGAGCCACGGATAATTATGGGACAGGCAATAGTTAGAACTGCAGCTTCCTCTGCCTGTCCACTCCTACTGTGCTCTTAATTCTCACCATTGACCATAGCTGCACACCGTATCTGCAGGAGTGCCCAACAAACACTTCCATCCTCTTTATGACTCAAGCTGCTCTGTTCTCTCCCTGCTCGCACCATAACAGAGACTTCCCATAGGCAAAGATAAACAATGGTACAGCTACTGCCATTTCATCGTTGCTATCAATATATTAAAATAAAGTTCCCTTGGCTATTACCAAGCAATTTACAGTATTTACATTATAATTACAATCAATTATATACATTCACAAATAAATACACTAACACATCCATCACGTATTGAGTATAGTTTGTGTAACAAAGCCTACAGATTCAGAATTAGAAGCACAGTACAAGTTATCAACAGATATCAAACGGCAAAAAATTTTGGATTGTGCAGAAGGTATTTTATGTGCATTTTTGGGGTTACAACATTAACAATACAAACACGAGGCAGCGTGTCTTCAGCTGCCAGAGACTGTGGTCGTGTGTGTGTGTGTGTGTGTGTGTGTGTGTGTGTGTGTGTGTGTGTGTGTGTGTCTACTTTCAGCGACAACCTCAGTGGCCGAAAGCTCAATTTCTGACAGTCTTTTTGTGCCTATCTCCAAGTCTGTTTGTGCCTTTCTCCGACTCAATATTTCTGCCATATGGTGAGTAGCAACTATCCTTTTCATTATATTGGTACATGAACAAATGAAAAATTTCTGTGTAATATGTATATAAGAATTGTTCACTTAGTTTTAAGAGAAAATTTTCATTTTATTTGCCTATATGTTTTTAAATGGAAGCAATGTAATTTATAGTAATTTAAGATTATGTTTTATGTCAGAAAGCTTTATGAAGCCTGAAAGTCAAATACAATTGCAGTGGTGCCGATTTGTCCTGCAATATGTATATTTCCCAAATACATTGTGGCAATGCACTTGAGATGTGAACATGTGAAGTAACATTTCAAGAGGGAGAGGATGCACAGAGATTTTAGGAGTTAACGCACAGGTCAGCAACCTCAGTGCATGAACACACATAGTTCAGCTCATCATGCCGCTTCTCACGCATGCAACACAAACTTGGCATCTAGCTGCCAAATAAGCTATATTTTGGAGGTTGTAATATAAGTCAATTACTACTAAAATGAAGGAGTCTACACTATAAGGATAAAACTAATATTGTAAGGAGGTTTAAAATAGAAGAAAATTTACAGAGGAAGAAAGAATAACGAACTACATAAACATATCTACACACTAGACTTCTATTTACAGTATATACAAATTTATCTGGTAGTTATATACACTGTAAGGAAAGTTTCTATATACAACGAGACAAAGAATAATTGTAGGAGTATCGTCACATTTGGAACAAACTACAAAAGACCTCAAAATATTAACTGCCCCCTCTTTACACATTAAGAAGCGATTCTTTTCCTACGCAGCAGAGCTGATATATTAAAGAAAACCCGAAAAACATTTTGAACACTCATACAATGGAAGACATAAAGAAAACTTTGTGCGCACCTCACCTCACATCACTTAAAATTGTATGCTCAGACTCTTCAGTACATAACCATGAAAATTCACAACAGAATAAAAGGATGTGGCATATGAATATGAAGCTAAATATTTTAAAAAGCAAGTTCCACGATTTTCTAATTGAAATATGCCACTACTCAGTGGAAGATTTCAGGAATGATGAAGTGGTACTCTTGAGCTGGATCCCTATAATGGAATAAAAATGTATGCTAGTTTCAATGGATGTAAATTATGAAACATTGTTAGAAAGAACCTTATATAAATTTCTCATTAAGTAATATTGTAAGTTTGACAAATTTTAAGTAAGTAAATACTTCACAAAATAATATTGTAAGTGTGACAAAATTTCAAATAAGAGAATTGTAGCCTTGACTTGTCTCCTGTACATGAGACTTTTCTTCTGAAATTCTGTATGTTATGAGAGGAATAAAACACATTTCACATTCCAATGTGATGAAGTTGTGCCCATGTACACCACCACTTATTAATTGCAGGTATAATCACAGCATGAATGTGGAAGGACTGAAGAAGGTAAGTCGAAAAACGGACATGTTCTGTATGAAAAGTGAAAAATCTGCCAACCAGTTGCAAATAAAGGTTTATTAGCCCTTGACTGTGGTTTTGATGTTTGTAAAAATATCAAAACCATGGTCAAGGGCTAGTAAATCTTTATTTGGAGCTCTTCAGATTTATGCAGCTTATGTTTCACAGCAATGTTTAAGATTTTGAAACATTATATTTGCGCTCTTATAAAAGAAGCATTGGTTTTGAGAATTAAAAAGGAGTTGATGAATTTACACATCCACATACATAAAATAAAAAATCAAATCTCCGACATTGCTGTGGCTGGAAAAATAGCCTGCAAGTACGGTACTAACGACAACTGAAGAGAATTGTTCAACGTAATAGAAGTGCAACCCTTCCGCAGATTGCTGCAGGTTTCAATGCTGGGCCATCAACGACTGCCAGCGTGTGAACCATTCAACAAAATGTCATCGATATAGGCTTTTGGAGCTGAAGGCACACTTGTATACCCTAGATGAATGCACTACACAAAGCTTTACGCCTTGCCTGGGCCTGTCAACACCGACATTGGACTGTTGATGACTGGAAACATCTTGCCTGGTCAGATGAGTCTCATTTCAAATTGTATTGAGCAGATGGATGTGTACGGGTATGGAGACAAGTCATGAATCCATGGATCCTGCAAGTCAGCAGGAAAATGTTCAAGCTGGTAGAGGCTCTGTAATGGTGTGGAGAGTGTGCAGTTAGTGATATAGTACCCCTGATATGTCTCCGACAGGTGAGACATACGTAAGCATCCTATCTGATCACCTGCATCCATTCATGTCCATCGTGCATTCCAACAATTCTAGCAGGACAGTGCAACATCCCACACATCCAGAACTGCTACAGAGTGGCTCAGAGAACACTTGTCGGCCACCAAACTTCCCAGACATGAACATTATTGAGTATATCTGCGATGCCTTGCAACATACTGTTGAGAAGAGATCTCCACCCCCCTCATGCTCTTATGGATTTATGGACAGCCCTGTGGGATTCGTGGTGTCAACAGTTCCCTCCAGCACTACATCCATGCCCTGTCATGTTGCAGCACTGCTGCTTGCTCATGGGAGCCGTACATGGTATTAGGCAGGTTTACCAGTTTCTTTGGCTCTTCTGTGTATGAAGTAGTGCATTGATAATCACTAGACACCAGCTGAAATCTAGGTTTGCTTAATAAAACCTGAAAGAAAAGGACGACTGTTTGCTGTGCTCCATGATTTTGAAAGTCATATCACAGTCATTATCCAAAACGTGTGAAAACAAACTGTACCCTCTAGTTGTGTTGCACCAATGGACTTAACAGTGTGCGCACTCAACAAACATTACTTAATGTGTGTTAGCGTAGCCCTGCAAGAGGCGTGTAGCAGTTACTCCACAATAATGGAGCCATGGACTTTAAGCATCCCCTTTGTGATGGCATGGACTTGGAAATCTAAACTTCCAGAAAATATAAATAAAAACATAAAATGAGAGAGAGCTGGCATGTCTGGGTATACATTAAAATAAGTTTGGGCATCAATAAAGGTATTTTAAAACCTGGTCAGGCCAAACGCACAATATAAGTTATGACTGAAAATATATTATAATTGTATGCAGAAAGGACCCCAGTAATCATGGACCACACCCGTATACAATAGGGAGGGGGGGGGGGGGGGCAGTTGTTTGGGACTTATTTTTACCTGTATGGGTATATGTTTTATTTTACTCTGTTTATTTTTATCCATTAATTCGCTTAAGTTGTTTACGGCAATATTAAAATGTGGTATGCCCACAGCAATCAAGCCTGTGGAGATAGCGGAAAAAATGCAGAACATTAATTTTCTTGTGTTTTGTAAAAACTCCTGTTGAATGCTTCATCAATCTTGTACTGTCTGTGTTTTCCCATCCATAATAGAGAGAGGACATGAAATTTCTCATTAGTTCACTAATAATGTGAAATACATTAATTCTTATAGTAGTAAGTCAATGTCGCGTATTACTTCTTTACTTCACCCGATGCCTGTATTTATCTGTAATACTTCAGAGAAGCAAGAAATTTAAGCAGAGCAAGCTGAATGCCATAACATTGTCTTCAAAGAAGAAGAGGGGGTAAACAACTTCATGGCTAGAAGAAATGTCATCTAATAATCCAACATTATATATTACAGATTTTTTATGTGCATGAAAAATCATAAGCCTGAGTGTCTGGAGCGTGTGTTGCTGTGTGTAAATTGGCTGAGGCACACACTCCCGAGCGAATTCACTATTGTTGCACCTCTTGTGTGGTGCCAGCAAATTTCCATCATAATTATCATTCTTAAAATTATTAATTAATCAGTAGAGATTCCAAAAGTGTAATTAAGCTTTCCCTCATTTAAATTTATTGTTCAGATATTCCTTTTGCTTAGGCTGATTCCAGGAGAAACATTAGTGTGGCTGCAAAACTTCATAATGTGAGATACAGCAAGTTAAGTTAGCACTATGGTTTGATACATGTAAAACTCTGTGAGCTAATTAGCAGAATTCCACATAATGTCACATATCATCTGAAAGGTAAGCATTCTAAGTTTCAGTAACATAGTTTAAATCGCCTAAACCTATTTATCTTACAAAAAAATTAAGCTTGAAGTTCAGAGCCACTACCAATTTCCATCGTTAGATTCAAACTTTGACTGCATAGTTTTGTTTCCTTAATTTTTCTGTACAAAATGATACACAGCACTCTACTGATCTCATTAATAATTTCATGTAATTTGCCATAATCTCTAATATGGTGCTCATACATGTAAAACAAGGTGTTTCACATTGCCCAAGAATAATAGTGTCTATATGAAAGCTTTCACGACCAGATGACATATCTTCTGGTAAACCTTCCGGGATGTAAGGTCGTGGTCCATGAAACTCTTCGGCTCCTAACGTTTCGTCCAGAGCTGCGCTGGACATCTTCAGAGGGGTGTTTCTCGGCAAGACTCACCGGAGGAGAAACACCCCTCTGAAGATGTCCAGCGCAGCTCTGGACGAAACGTTAGGAGCCGAAGAGTTTCATGGACCACGACCTTACATCCCGGAAGGTTTACCAGAAGATAGTGTCTATATGTTTTTCTAAATTCCTGGTTAGTAACATTTTCTGTAAGTCAAAGTCACATTAGTTCTTGTATGTCATACAAAACATTAAAATCCAACTTAGTCAATTTTCAAAAAATAATGAAGTTTATGAAACAGCAATTCATTCTCATGCCCATCAAATGTTTTTAATGTGGAGATGCTCCAACCAGCAGGACACTCACTAATAGTAATGTTTAAAGACTCTCCAATGATTATAGTACCTCAAATTTAGGAACATTCTAACTGAACTGTGTTGGGATTAGCAAGAATGTGGAAGTTATTGTCATTGGAACTAGTAATTGTTGGACACAGTGATGCTCATTATGAACTGAATTATTTGAACTACAGGAGTGTAATTCACTATACTAACTTCCTACATGATTGTAAGTGTGAACTGAGACATTTTTGAGTAAATTAAACTGTTTTGTGCCACAATAGGACAGTTAACTTCACCACTGTAATTGTAGATGCTGATATGGTTTAGTGTGTTAAATAATCTTTTGTAATTGACAAGCTGGTCACCGTTTTTAATAGCCAAACTCAGTGAAGAGTAAATGTGTGTGTTTGTGCAGTCTAAATTAAGGAGTCATCTTCATCTCTGAGCAAACACCATCCTACACTCATTTAGACTTCCAGCTTTGCAGTGATCAAAAGTGGTGCTACTGAGGAGAGGCTATGAAAATCGGATCACTACCATTACAGGTTCAATTAGTCCTCATCAGCCCAACAAGCCTTGTCTGTCCCTCTTCCACCCTTGTTCCCAACTTCTTACCCTGTGATTCACATCCCCATAAGAGTTGTAGATGCTACACCTGTTCAATATGTTCTGCTACTGCCATGCACACTACCAACTTAGCTGCAGCCACTGTGTAACATTCAGAGTGGGCACAACTGCTAAAAAGCTGCCTACCTGCAAGAAAGGCTACTGTCAAACTGTAGGCAGGAGAGAGTAGGGTCACCCAGTTGCTGAGCATACTGTGCAATTACGATTTGCTAGTCTTCAGCAACTGCTTCACGGCATGAGCCACGTAGATTTTGTTAGTCCTCAATGACTGCTTCACGACCCATGCTATCTGGATTTTTCCTATCAACACCCTATCATTAGGGTGGGAACTCTCCTTGTGGCATATCCAGAACCAAACTGGACTCAACGTTTAGTCCTCCCCCCCCCCCCCCCCCCCTTTTCCGTCACCTTTCCTGCTCTCTTTCCAGCCACACACACCCCTCTTCTATCCTCACAGTGCACTTACATTGTTCTTTCCCTTCTCTGCTTTAGGACTCCACTTTTTCTCCACAGCACATACTCCTGATGCATACTTAGCAGTCCACCATCCCACCATCCTCTCCCTGCTACATCCCTGCACAGTCCCTCAGACACCACTACAGCATTGTCCCCCAACCTTCTCTGCTATAGCTATTCCTCCCCATTCCTGCCTCATGTTACCCACTCCAGTAGATCTCACCGCTCACTGCAGTCGGGCCTCTGAGCCCAGATACAATAGAGGCTCTGTGTGTGTGTGTGTGTGTGTGTGTGTGTGTGTGTGTGTGTGTGTGTGTGTTTTCTAATTCTGAAGAAGGTGTTTGTCCAACAACTCAGTCTATTTTGAAGTGTGACTGTCTGCCATTCAACAACTCTTCCCTCCAAATTGTTGTTTCTTTTTATAGCTTTGAACCAATATTCCAGCCTGTAAGTGGCCAGTTAGGGAAGTTATTGAATTGAAAGTCACCTTTAACAAGTCTCATCAATGAATGTGCCTTCACTATTTGAATTTGAAGTTGGCATTTGAGTGAGACAAGCACCAGGAAGTTCTGTCATAACAATTCACATTCTGTTAACTTAATTGAAGTTAAAAAACAGACTCAAATTAAATTATCTCAGACCAGTTTCTCAGAAGTTGCGTGTCACTGGATGGTGCTGGAAATTCAGTAACCCTCCCCCATAAGGAAGTCGCTTGCATGTGGCATTCCAACTTTTGGCACAAAGAAGGTAATTGAAAACAGCATTAATTTCACTTAGAGTGTTTATCAGTGTAAAAATATCCACTATCACATCAGGAGATTTTCCTGCATCTATGCTGTTCTTTTATGTAAATAGACTTTATTCAAAGTGAAGCCATACACAGAAAGAAACTGTAATAATTGACAATTGCATATTCATTTTCTAATCATTCCTGTCTTCTTTATAACCCTAGCATTTCCTCTGATAATGCATCAAATTCATTGTACTGAATTTCAAAGAAATGGTTGAACATATTAACTTGTGAACGATTCCGATTTGTCTCCTTCCTGTAAAAAGAAATATAGATGTTAATGGGGAAGCTTTGTTGTCATGCATTAACATAAAATACAAAAGTAAAGATTACTGAATTTATTTCCATAGAAGCCATAATGGATAAAGTAATACAACTTCCTTATGTGCATCACAGTCTGTGGATCCCACGGTAAACGAAAAGCCTAAAGAGATTTCTAACAAGTCCTGTTTATTCAAGAGATACATGGATCAAATGTTTTCAGAGGAAAGTTTCTGATTTTGTATTTCTAAGATATTAAGACTCCAACATGGGACATCCTAATTATGTTGTAGTTTTTCTGATGAAAACAGGTTATTGAAAATCAACTGTACTGAACAGGATAGCATAATGATTTTTTAGAGCTGTAAACATTTTTACACAGCTGTTGAAACTCCTATTACTTCTAGTTAATGTAAATGCCATACTTGTAAACTGCAGCCACAGGTGTGACCTGCCAGAAAGCTCACCTGTAACAAAGAAACTCATAGAATAAATAAAAAAAGTTAAAAGCATGTTTAAGATGTTCAGTAACGTCAAATTAATAGACATCAGCTCACTTGATGGAGCATATTTAACCAGACTTAAAAGAAAGTTCCAAAGGACAGTCAAAGAACTGGGGTGGTATGAACCAAATGTAGAACCCACTACAGAGCCAACAACAGCAACCACTTCAACAGACTGCAATAGCAGTGGACTGGCCAGAACTGCAGATACAGCTGCTTTAGCAGCCAAGAACAAGGAAAGTACTGCCACTTGTCCATCTACCAGAAGCAGTAAAGATTTTTTTGGACTATCGTGCCCCCAGCTGGTTCCACCGAAATTGTAAATACAGATGCGTTAAGTTCTTTACCTATCCTTACTGATAACAGAATTTTAATTATGCATCTCAATGTACAAACAGTCACAGACAAAGTAAATAAAGTAGATGTATTCCTGAACTCAAAGCCAGGCTATCTTTTTTGTGTTAATGAACGCTGGCTCATGCCTGCCGAGAGTGCTGCATTTACATCCCAGAAGGATATGAATTAGCAAGTTCATACTGTAGAAGCGAAAGGTGGCATGGAGGAGTTGTTATTTTTGTAAACAAAAACTCCAGCACTGAATATGTAACACAAAAATTTGTTCAGTTTTGCAAGGAACAATGTTGCAGCAATATTTCCTAAACCAAAGTTAATGCTTATCTCTATTTATCACACCACAACCTCTAATATGAATCACTTCATTAACCAAATGGAGACTCTAAATAAGCCTTTGACTGTGTGAACCACAGCATTCTCTTAAGTAAATTAGAATATTATGGTGTCACCAGCGATGCTGTGAAATGGTTTGAGTCTTATCTACCTAACAGGAAACAAAGGGTGTCATTGCGAAATACCTGTGCAGTAAGCAGTCAGTCTTCATCTGACTGGGAATTAATTACGTGTGGTGTTCCTCAAGGTTTCATCTTGGGTATATTGCTTTTTCTTGTGTACATTAATGACCTCTCATCTGGTACGTTGCCAGATGCCAAGTTTGTTTTGTTTCCAGATGATACAAACATTGCAATAAATAGCAAGTCAAGTACAGATTTAAAAATAGCTGCTAATCAAATTTTGACTGACATTAATAAGTGGTTTAAAGCTAATTCACTGTCATTAAACTTTGAGATGATCCACTATATACAGTTCAGAACCTGTAAGAGATTTTCTTCCAGCATGAGTATAACACATGAAGACATGCAGGTCAAAGAGGTTGACAGTTTTAAATTTCTCGGATTTCAACTCGATAATAAATTCAGTTGGGAAGGGCATACCACAGAATTGCTTAAGCGCATAAATAAGTCTGTATTTGCCGTGAGAATGATGTCAGATGTAGGAGATATGCATGTAAAAAAAACTTGGATACTTTCATTCTATTATGTCGTTTGGGATCGTATTCAGGGGCAACTCATCAAACCGAGCAAATGTTTTTAGGGTGCAAAAGCATGTGATAAGAATCAAGAACATCTTGTAGAAACCTATTCAAGGAACTTTGTATTGTAACCACTGTATATTTATTCCTTAATGAAATTTGTTGCAAGTAATACATCTCTATTTGCAACCAATAGCTCAGTACATAATATCAATACTAGGAATAAGAACAATCTACATAAACACCTAAAATCACTTACCTTGGTCCAAAAAGGGGTCCATTATTCAGGAACACACACTTTCAATTAATTTCCAGCAACCATTAAAAACTTGGTTTCAAATAAAGCATGGTTTAAACAGAGCTTGAAAGACTTTTTGATAGGAAACTCCTGCTACTCCATAGATGAATATCTTAACAGAGACTGTTAAGTCAGCTTAAGCAAAAATATCTGTTAGATTTCAGTTTTTGACAACACTTGGTCACAACAGTCAAGATTAGGTATTTTGTGTATGATAAATTTATTAATAGTGCATAACAGTGTTTCATTCTGACAGTGTGTTAATTCAGTAAATATTAGCTGTTCCAGTTTACTGCACTGTTTTAACCTATTTCAACTATCTCCTGCAAAATGATCAGGGTAGTAAGTATTATATTCAAACGTTTTTATGTTATACTTTGACATGCTCCACACCCATGAGAATCATCTCATTTTTTGGGCCTATGCAACGAAAACTGAATCTAATCTAATATAATCTATCAGCTGTCAAAATACAGTCACTATAAGATAAGCCAAGCGACTAGCGCGAGGTTTGGTGTTCTCGTAAAGATAAGTTATTTTAGATTATAAAACACATAGATTAGTACTGATTACGTGGTAAATAAGTGTATTAGTGTGCCGTTTAAGTGTACCATTAAAGGTTTCATTTCTCTTTACGTAATATAGCAGAAAACGCGAAAAGACCGTACAGTCGTATTTTCTGTTTACGTTCTGCTGCAGCAAATCTATAGAATTTCGTTTAGTTGTTCCTTGCTCTCTCCAGCAATTTAACTTAGCGTACCTCTTCATTATTTAACTAGCATTTCCGGAAAGTAGCGTAAAGTTTAACTTGTTGTTTCAGAAACTTTGCACTTTTGTTTTTGTTTACACACAGTTGCGTATAGGCCAAATTTGTGTAACCATATTTTCGTGTTTATCTGTAATTTAACTGACTTATTCTTAATAAATTATTACGTTTATCATGAGTGAAAAGTGCTTGACTTGCCGTAGAATTGTTAGGTCGGGGCTTTGGTGTGATGGGTGCTGTAGTTTTTTCCATGTGGGTGACTGTAGTGGCGTGGGAATAGGGGAAGTAAATGAGACTCATCAGTGGTTTTGTAGGATTTGTAGTAGAGATAGGAAGATACTGGAACAGGAGGGGAAAATTGCTGCCCTTCAGGCTGAGTTAGACAAGGCCAGGGGAGATCTTGACAGGTTAAGGAGGGAGAAGGGTAAAGAGAGGTGGGAAGTGGCAACAGGCAACAGGAGGAACAGGCCTAGAACTTTGTCTGACAGCTTTATGGTGAATGTGGAAAATAGATTTGACCTGTTGCTTCAGTTAGAAGCTGGTGAGCCTCAAGCAGTTACAGGTGTAGACAGGGCACAACAAACTTTCAGCAGCAAATTGAAAAGTAAGAATGTAGGGAAATCAGTAAAGAGAAAGAAAGTGTTGTTGTTAGGTAGTTCCCATGGAAGAGGTGTTGGCCAACTCTTGCAGGATGAACTAGGATCAGAATACCAGGTCACCAATTTTTTTAAACCTAGTGCTGGTCTGGAGCAGGTGACAGAGGATTTAGGATCACTTTGCAAAGATTTCACTAAGGAAGACACCGTGGTTATAGTGGGTGGGGCAGGTAACAGTATTGACAGAGATCCTGGGTACAGCGTAGAGTGTGACCTGGCGAAGATTGCATCAGCATCGAGGCATACCAGTGTTGAGTTTGTATCTGTTCTTGGGCGCCATGACCGACCTCATTTGAACTCTTCTGTCAAGAGAGTTAATTTGGAGCTGGAACGGCTGCTCATGTCGGGTGCGGGGTCACACATTGGTGTGGTTCATGTTGATTCTATCAGTAGGTGGGATTATACTAGGCATGGCCTTCACCTCAACAGGAAGGGGAAGGGTAAATTGGCTGGGGAAATAGCAAGAAAGTTAAAGGGGGGAGGCACTGTCATGAGTGGTAAAATACCAGTGGTTATAGGATTCAGAAAAGACCCTTTTTTAGGGTAGGGAGGACAGAAAGAAAACAAATTTTAAGAGAGGTTAGAACTGAGACAAACCTTCAGTTTGAGAAAGAAATCAAAAAACATAATTCCAGCTTATTACATCAACATAAACAGCCATTGGTTAAGAATTTTCAACTGTCAGCAGATATTTTAACTCCACCCAATTTTAAGTCAGTCAATGTGAAATGTCAGCTATCTTTATTGCATCAAAATATTCGAGGACTGAGAAATAAAATTAATGAATTAACTATCTGCATAGATGAATTAGAGTCTTCAAACCCAGCTGACATAATCTGCCTCTCTGAACATCATGTGACCACTGGTATAGAACTTTTAAGTGTTACAGGGTTTAGGTTAGCATCTCATTTTTGTAGATCAGAAATGGAGAAAGGAGGAGTTGCCACATTCATCAGGAACGGTCATAAATTTAAGAACATAGACATTCATAAATTTTGCCTAGAACAGCATATGGAAGCATGTGCAACAGAATTAGATTTTCACAAAAAATCTTTCATAATATTAAGTGTATATCGAGCACCTGCAGGTAACTTTAATCTGTTTGTAAACCACCTTGAAGCTGTACTGGCCCATTTAACAACCAAAAACAAAGAAATAGTGGTTGCTGGTGATTTCAATGTAGATTTCCTTAAAGACTCTCCCAATAAGAACCTATTTGAGTTAGTAACACTATCATTCAACTTAATTCCCACAGTAAAGTTCCCCACTAGGATAACCACTTGCTCACAAACAGCCATTGATAATATCTTTATAGAAAAGTCAAATGAACAAAATTATATTACAAAACCAATAGTCAATGGCCTCTCAGACCATGACATGCAGTTCCTTCTGTTAAATGTTAATACTGAACAGGATATAAAATCTGTTAAATCTGAGCTCAAGAGGGTAATCAGTAAGCCAAAAATTGATTATTTTAGGACACTCCTCAGAGACATTCACTGGACTGATGTTTACAGTGCTCATGGCATGAATGAAAAATATAACATTTTTGCTAATAAAGTGCTTACCTTATTTGAACACTGCTTTCCCCCAAAACTTACCAAGGTTAGAGCAAAGTCTACAAAGAAGCCATGGATTACTCGAGGAATAGGGGTATCTTGTAAAACAAAAAGAAAACTGTATCTGTTAATCCGAAACATTTCCAATGTTGATGCTACAGCACATTATAAGAAATACTGCAAAATATTAAAGACTGTAATACGGATGTCAAAGCAAATATATTACAAGGAAAAGATAGTCATATCAGATAACAAAATAAAGACAATATGGGATATAGTGAAGGAGGAGACCGGTAGAACCAGACATGAAGAGGAACAAATAGCATTAAGAGTAAATGATGCATTGGTGACAGATGTGTATAGTGTTGCAGAACTATTTAACAAACATTTTATAACTGTTACTGAAAAGATGGGGTTGTCAGGTTCGGTAGATGCTGCTATGGATTACCTTAGACCAGACATTTCAAGTAACTTCCATAATATGAATTTGACCCTCACTACCCCAACAGAAATAACGTCCATCATAAAATCTTTAAAATCAAAAACATCTAGTGGGTATGATGAAATATCAACAAAGTTAATTAAAGAATGTGATTCTGAGCTAAGGAACATATTAAGCTATCTGTGTAACCAGTCGTTTATCAGTGGAATATTTCCCGAATGGCTGAAATATGCTGAAGTTAAGCCACTGTTTAAGAAGGGAGATAAAGAAATAGCATCAAATTTCCGTCCAATTTCACTGTTGCCAGCATTCTCAAAAATTTTCGAAAAAGTAATATACAGTCGTCTTTATAACCATTTTATCTCAAATAACATACTGTCAAAGTCACAGTTTGGATTTCTAAAAGGTTCTGATATTGAGAAGGCTATCTACACTTACAGTGAAAATGTACTTAATTCATTAGACAAAAAATTGCAGGCAACTGGTATATTTTGTGATCTGTCAAAGGCATTTGACTGTGTAAATCACAATATCCTTTTAAGTAAACTAGAATATTATAGTGTAACAGGAAATGCTGCAAAATGGTTCAAATCTTATATCTCTGGCAGGAAACAAAGGGTGTTATTAGGAAAGAGACATGTATCAAGCTATCAGGCATCATCCAACTGGGAACTAATTACATGTGGGGTCCCACAAGGTTCC
Organism: Schistocerca americana; assembly: GCF_021461395.2. Classification (NCBI taxonomy): domain Eukaryota; kingdom Metazoa; phylum Arthropoda; class Insecta; order Orthoptera; family Acrididae; genus Schistocerca; species Schistocerca americana. The sequence continues at coordinate 1,125,925,178 of NC_060119.1, read as the reverse complement.
ATTTTGGGGCCCTTACTTTTTCTTGTGTATATCAATGACCTGTCATCAGTAACATTACCAGATGCCAAGTTTGTTCTGTTTGCTGATGATACAAACATTGCAATAAATAGCAAATCAAGTGTAGTCTTAGAAAGATCAGCCAATAAAATATTTGTGGACATTAATCACTGGTTCCTAGCCAATTCTTTGTCACTAAACTTTGAAAAAACACACTACATGCAGTTCAGAACTTGTAAGGGGTGTCCCAAGAGTATATGTCTAACATATGATGACAAGAAGATAGAAGAAGTGGACGGTGTTAAATTCTTGGGATTACAGCTTGATAATAAATTCAACTGGGAGGAGCACACCACAGAACTGCTGAAGCGTCTTAACAAATCTCTGTTTGCAATGCGAATTTTGTCAGACATAGGGGATATAAAAATGAAAAAGCTGGCATACTATGCTTACTTTCATTCCATAATGTCATATGGGATTATTTTCTGGGGTAATTCATCAAGCCAAGCTAAAGTTTTCCGGGCACAAAAACGTGCAGTAAGAATTATATGTGGTGTGAACTCAAGAACATCCTGCAGAAGCCTGTTTAGGGAACTAGGGATACTAACTACAGCTTCCCAATATATTTATTCCTTAATGAAATTTGTCATTAAAAATATATCACTTTTTCAAACCAACAGCTCAATTCATGGAATCAATACTAGAAATAAGAATAATCTTCACAAGGATTTAAAGTCACTTAGTCTTGTACAAAAAGGTGTGCATTATTCAGGAACACACATTTTCAATAACTTGCCAGCAGCCATAAAAAGCTTAACAACCAATGAAATTCAGTTTAAGAGAAGCCTAAAGGATTTATTGGTGGCCAACTCCTTCTACTCCATTGATGAATTTCTTAGGAAAACCAACTGATTTGTATATAAGTACAACATAACTTCTGCACAATTTCAGTGCAGTAATGTGTTCACTGAAAATTTGTGTGTGTGTGTGTGTGTGTGTGTGTGTGTGTGTGTGTGTGTGTGCTTGTGTGTGTGTAAGTGTGTAAGTATAATCTAACTTCTGCACCATTTCAGTGCAGTAATGTGTTCATTGTAAATAAGTATTACAGTAGTTGTATTACATGTTTCTTACCTTATAAATAAATAAAAAACTTTTTTATTTTAAATTCAGTGCAATAGTATTTGTAAAATGACTCTTAGTGTTCATTAAAAAATGACGATCATTCCACTTGGGACCTGTGGAATGGTACATTAGCCTATTTGTTTTAGTTGTAAATATTTGTCATGTATTGTTGTTTTTCTGACATGTTCCACATCCTGGAGGACCTCCTCACTACGGATCAATTGGAATGAAGTAAATCTAATCTAATCTAAAAAACATACATTGGTGATATTAATATTGACCTCACACATAAAACTGTCACACATTTTCAAAAACCTGTTAAGATTCAACAATTTATGTGAATGACAAGCCAACCTGATTAGATGCATGCCTGGACAACAGAATCTCCAATTTCATGAAAGATGAATATCAGTATGGAGCGACAGATCCAATGTTATCTGACCACCATGACTAATAGTCAACTGCGAAAAACACCCTCTTTGGCAATTAAGAGGATCAAACTGTTATATCCAGGTGACATTACACAGCTAAGACAACAATTATGAGAACTTGAGTTGGATAGAGTAGGCCTAAATAATTGTAACAACAATGATAATGCTTTTAGCTTAATAAGCAAACAATTGGTTTACAACTGAACTTCACTGCTAGAGAAACACCGTTACTGCTCTACTTAAAATGCTAAAACTGGTACCCTAGCATTGAAACAGAGGTACAATGAAGCCAGGAAGAAACACAGACAGAAAATCAGAGCACCAATGATGCTTTCATTGTAAATTCCTGCAACAAATATAAGGCTGTCTGGAAGGTAAGAAACACAATAGCAGGGAAATGAATTCTTTGTAAGTTGCACGAGGTGTGAAACTCCGACTAACTACACACCAGATGATGTAACTTATGGAAGTACTCCCCGTAACATACTTGACTCAAATGAATTATCTTTTAAATGGAAGCAGGTTAGCTGCCAAACTGTATACTGAGTTGTCATAAACCTACATAGCTCTTACAGTGCAGATCGGTATGGCGTCTCAAATAGCATTCTGAAACAGACAATTGACATTATTTTGCCTCTCTTACCTTTCTGATCAATAATACTTTTAAGAATAGAAAATTTCCCATGTCCTGAAGGATACTATTGCTATCCCAATTTGTAAGAAAGGGGATTAAAAGCAGAGCTGAAAGTTACTGCCCAATATAGCTCATACCTGTAATATCTGAGGTAATTGCTGTTTTATTAAAGCATAAATTTGCAACTATTCTGAGGATCTCAATCCACTTTCCACTTCACTATTTGGTTTCAGACCAGGTTTGTCTACAGTAAATGCAGTAGGAACTCTTGTTACTGATATTCTTGAAGGTTTTGAGAAAATTTCCTTCAGTTATGCCTTACTACTAGACCTGAGCACAGCATTTGACAGTTTGTCACATGAAATACTCATTTAAGCTAGTGCGCTACAGTATCAGGAATAACAAACTGGCACTAATCAGATCATGCTTGACTAACAGAACTCAGGTGATTATGATAAATAATCATCAATCAAATGCCCCACCAGTCATTAGAGGTTTATCACAAGGCTCGGTGCTTGTACCCTTTCATTTTCTGGTATACATGAATAATTTGCCTACTTTCTTGATCGACAAGCCCATAATATATGCTGATGATGACACTACCCTGATTACCATGGGTGTAAGAAATTGGAGGAGTTGAAAAAAAATCAATACTTTAAAAGTTGCCATATTTGCTCAACAATAACAAGTGTATCCCAGCCAATAGCCAATAGCAAGGCAATAGCAAGTATGTATGTCTTGCTGCACAAGCAAAACACAAAAGTAAATAAGTGTGACTGTGCCAGACTTCTTGGAAACCACCTATATCCCAAACTGACTTGGAAGAGCCACACTGAACAGTTGTGTGTCAGATAACCTAGAGCAGTCTTTTTGCTAAACAAATTAGAAAACATTACTTAATAAATAACAACTATTATCTTTGTACTGTGTTTTCTTGCAGTCTCATCTGCTATATATAGTAAAACTATGGGGCAACTCTCATGTTGCTCACACGGTGCTCCTGTGTCAGAAGAAAGCTATAAAAGCAATCACAGGAATTACAAGCTGAGAATCATGTCAAAAGTATTCTAAAGACTTAAACATGTTGACTGTACCTTTCCTTTATATTAAAACATGTCTTCTATATTAAAAAATTCATTCCCATGAAACTAGAAATAGAAATAAACTAGACAGAGAATTTACAAGAGTATGGAAGGCCCAAAGTATTTTAAACACACAGGAATGAAGCTATATACCAAGCTACCACCATCAATGAGAGATTTGTGGCATGTAATGATACTTTCAAGATGCGTCTTCATAAATTGTTTGTTGGTAAAGTGTATTTACAGTGTTAAGTAATTTGAATGTACACAGTAAATCTCCTCACCCCCATGTATTGCTCAAACCCATCACTTACTGTAATAATTAAGCTAAAAAGGAAGTAAAAATTCTATATTTTGTATTCCTCAGACTGTTAAAGTGTTAAAAAACTCAGATTTGTACAGGATAGTGTGAGTACAGTGTTTCTTACCAGTTCCAGGTGCACCACATTAATTTGACTCTACTAAGCAATAAGATGATAGAATATTAAATGTGATGTAAAACTTAAAATGTAAAACTGCCTATTTCAACATATGGTGGCCAATGACAAATAAACAAAAATTGCTCTAGGGTCATTCTGTTTAGTATTTAGCAATAGCAATTTTAAAGAAACAAATTAACAGCTATTTAGTCGGCTGTGTTAATGATTTAATGCTTGCTGCTCGTATAATGGTGTACTTTCAGGTGTCCACCTGGTAGGATAAATTTATGGCAACAGATATGTGATAACAACATTTTGAAAGGAAGCAGCTGCACAACTACAAAGCATGGTGTTTATGGAAAATAAATAAAAATTTGGAGAAGTTAAGTTTTGTTTAGTTTTTAACATGCCTACGAATACTCGCAATGGTGTAAAACATGTCAGTAGGTTTGCAAATAAAATGTAGCTATATGCTAGTCATTTACATTACAAACGTTTTTTGTTTTAATCTTAATCTATAACAAAATTTGAGGAATGTAAACTCAGCCACATACTTACTATCTACTCAGGAGTTCATCTACTACGAAATAGAAGGTGTTGTCAAGTAGAGACGATTTCAATTTATATTTAATTTTTAATTCACAAAGGAGAAGGTCAAATATTTCTTATGACTGCATATTTTGCTCCTTTCTGTTGAAGAGTAAGTGTAAATTGTGGATAATTCATACTGTTTTTATGTATGAATAGTATACTATTGTTTTCCCATACTGCCCAATTCTCCTCAACAAACTTCATAAGAAAGTAAATATATTGTGTGGGTGTTGTTAGTATGCCCATTTTGTTTTAAACAGCTACCTTCATGAAGTTCCAGGATGGACACAAGAACCTTGCAGCATTTTCTGTGCAATAAATACTTTGTGACTGCATGTGAAACTGCCACAAAAATATACTGCATGTGACATCATGGAATTTGTGCAATTTTTCTAATGTTTTTGTGGCAACACAATTAGTCAGTGATGAAGACTGTTGATGGAAGAGTGAAATATCTGTGTTGTTGAACTCACATTTACTCTGTGTGTTGTTATTTCCCCCCGAATGCGGCTTATGTTTCCGTGTAACTTGTTTCCTTGTTGTGTGTTGCATATGTTCTTCCTGTAAATTAATAAAGTGTGTGTAACTAATACTGCATTCCCTTTATTGTGGATTGACATTTCCACAAGTAGTGTCACCAATAAAGACCATAGCAGATGTCAAACACATCAAACTTGTGGAAACTACCATTCACACCACCTCATCTGGGCAGTTATTTGGTAATTTGGGGGGTGTGACCACCATTCCACCAGCAGCAATAAATATCAGACAAATGCCAAACACTTCATGTGATTTGCTGCTCATGGACAATTCAGAAATAAGCTGCATTGCATTTTCTGTTCTGTGGGGAAAATTTGTCCCTTTGCCGTACATGACACAACAACCAGACTATGGTTCCAGCTTCTGGAACTTTCATTTCATGCCTATTGTATTATTCATGATTAATCTCAAATTAATAAACAATGGAGATCAGTGGCAATGCCATAAATGAATTGAGTGTTTAGTTGAAAACACTTTAAAGGACTCCCATATATTGCAGGAAAAGGAAATTAATACATTAAAAGAATATCTAGCGGCAATACATTCTGAACTTGAAGAACTCTTTAACAAACACAAAATAGTAACAGGATAACTATCTGCTGAGTACTTAACTGTAAAGGCCCATCCACGCACAATATCTGTGCATGCAATAGATCACTGCAAATGTGGTGCGATCACATGACACAAGTTCCAATCTATGGCTCAACCGTCATCTCTCGGTGTAGGAAATAAACTTCAGTGATGTGCGACTTCTCTCTCATATTCTAATAGTTCATTTCATGTATTCAGAAATGGGGGAAATTCTGTCATGGTCTGTGTTCACAGCTCATGTTGGAAAAAAAAGATGCACAACAAGAAACAGAAAGACTGATCAAAATGGTCTACACAGTGAATGGTTAATTGTATAAGATGGCTAAAAGAATGGACCCACAATATTACAGACTAATATCCTTAACATTTAATTTCCTAGGGACCAAAAAGATTACATCTATAAATCAGAACAGTTTTGGAAAGCATCACTGGTGTGAAACTCAGCTTGCTCTTTCTTTCACATGAACTACTGTGAACTATGGATGAAGGAAAACAGAGAGATTCCATGTTTCTAGATTTCTGAAAAGCATGACACCATACTCCACTGCAGACTGTTAACAAAGATATGAACATATGAAATAGATTCCCAGATATGTGAGTGGCTCAAAGACATTTTAAGTAATAGAATCCAGTATGTTGCCCTCAATGGCAAGTGTTCATCAGAGACAAGGGCCTCATCAGCAGTGCCCGAGGAAAGTGCGATAGAACCGCTATTATTTTCTATATACATAAATGATCTGGCAGACAGGGTGGGCAGCAATCTTTGGTTCTTTACTCATGATGCTGTGATGTAGGGAAAGGTGTCATCATTGAGTGACTGAAGGAGGATACAAGATGACTTAGACAAAATTTCTACTTGCTGTGATGAATGGTAGCCAGTTCTAAATGTAGAAAAATGTAAGTTATTACAGATGAGTAGGAAAAACAAACTGGTAATGTTTGGTCACAATATTAGTAGTGTCCTGCCTGCCACAACTATGTCATTTAAATATCTGGGCTTAACATTGCAAAGCGATATGAAATGGAATGAGAACTGTGCTAGGGAACTTAATGGACGATTTCAGTTCTCTGGGAATATTTTAGAAGAGTGTGGTTCATCTGTAACATAGAACATTGGTGCAACCTATTCTTGAGTATTGCTGAAGTGTTTGGGCTCTGCACCAGGCTTGATCAGTGGAAGACACTGAAGCAAATCAGAAGTGGGCTGCTAGATTTGTTACTGGTAGGTTTGAACAACTCACAAGTGCTATGAATATGCTTCGGAAACTCAAATGGGAATCACTGGAGGAAAGATGATATTCTTTTCGAGGAACACTATTGAGGAAAATTATAGAACAAGCATTTGAAGCTGACTGCTGCCAACATACATTTTATGTAAGGACCACAAAGACAAGATACGAAAAATTAGGGCTTATATGGAAGTGCATAGATAGTCATTTTTCTCTCACTCTATATGTGAGTGGAGGAGGAGAGGAAATTACTAGTAGTGGTACAGTGTACCCTCCACCATGCACTATTCGGTGGCTTGTGGAGTATGTATGTAGCTGCAGACATAGACGTAGAATGTGCGTAGCACCAGCAGCTCAACAGGTGATGTGCAACTATGTCTGTCATCAACTAAAACGAATATGTGCCTGAACACTGTGCTAGCACAGCATACAAACTCAAAATTATCAATCGGTAATTTCCAAAACAAAGCAGACGTAAGTATAAAATATCATGGAAAACAAAAACCTTGTGGACAAAAGTTCCAGGCTATCATCAAGGGTTACAGTAAAGGCTGCAATATACACTGACAGAAAAAAAATAGCATCACCAAGAAAGAGTTGTGTGGTATAAACTAAAGTTGGTAGGCATGTTTCTTCATCTGAAAGATTATGTCTATTAAAATTTTGCAATTTTTGCTTAAGAGTGGCAGTAGTATTGCCCTGTGAGGATGCAAATCCAGTTTGCTTTTAATACACTTTGTAATGGTCATCAGTGTTAGTTACCTTTGGATGCAATAAGTTGATGTTAGTCAAGAACACCTTTTTGACAAAGATGCTATTATCAACACCTCACTGAGTTTGAATGAACAGGGCTACTAGAAGTTTGATGTTGCTTCTGTGATATTGCAAAAAGACTTGACAGGAATGTAGCCACTGAGCATGAGTACTGGCAGCAGTGGTCAAGAGAATGTACAGTCACAAGAAGCCCAGGACCCAGACAGTCACATGTCACTACCGAGAGGGAAGACCACTGTGTTTGGCATATGGCTCTGGGGCATTGTACTGCATCTGCAGCAGCAGTCTGGCAGCATTATGCACCGCAGTGACACAACAAACTGTTACAAATCAGTTACATGAGGACAGCTCAAAGTAAGATGCCTTGTAATCAGCATTCAACTGACCCCAAACCACTGCCATTTGTGATTTCAGTGGTGTCAAGCAGGGGCTCACCGGTGATCAGTGTGGTGGTCTGTTGTGTTTTCTGATGAAAGCTGATTTTGCCTTGGTGCCATTGATGGCTGTGTGTTGGTTAGGAGGAGACCAATTGAGGGCCTGCAACCAGCCTGTCTGCAAGTTAGACACACTGGACCTGCACCTGGTGTGTGATATCGTATGACAGCATCTTGTGGTTACCCCATGCACCATGATTTCCAATTTGTACATCAATCTGGCAATTTGATCTGCTGTGCTGCCATTCAAGAACAGCATTCCAGGGTGTGTTTTCCAACAGGATAACACTTGTCCACATACCGCTGTTGTAACTCAACATGATCTATGGAGTGTTGACATGTTGCCTTGGCGAGCTCAATTACTTGATCTGCCTCCAATAGAGCACATCATCGGACAAAAACTCCAGTGGCATCCACAAACAGCATTAACCATCCCTGTATTGACCAACCAAGTACAATAGACATGAAACTCCGTCCCACAATCTGACATCCAGCATCTGTACAACACACGGCACGCACATATGCATGCTTGCATTCAACAGTCTGGCAGTTAACATTGGTTATTTTAGTTGGAGTCAGAAATGATGGCGGTCGAGTTTAGGATTGTTCTGCGCACCTATGTCACAAATTCTCCAACAGTCAATAAGCACTTGGTAGTGTTCCAAGTGCACTGCTGCAAATCCTGTAGCTAATGCGAGCATTAAACATGATTGTAGCGAGTTGTTTAGTGAATTTTGATTCCATTTTTTGCAAATTGTCATCATTGATTGTCGTGGTAAGTGATAAATTCTGCGTAAGCAAGTGAGAGACAGAATCTGCTTTCTTCAAGCGGAAAGTAAGTGCATGTGTGTACCACTACTGTCGCTTGGAATCGTCAACAGTGCTTCGATATGGGCCAACCACCATCATTTGTGGATTGGACTATAATGTACCTGCAGTTCACATTTGCAATGGCTTATCTTGTACATACATTAACCTGTGGTCAGCAATATTAATCAGATATGTTACCTAGGCAAACATATTTCAAAAATTTCATTACTGTACTTTTTTTGTCAGTGTATCTAGATTTCTAAATGAAGGCACTCACATTGAACAGTTTACATAATGTTTACCCCAAGCCAATAAGAAAATTAAGAAAGAAACTACCTTGTGTTGCATAAAAAAAACTGCTTTCAGTGAATGTGCTATTTAGACATGAACTTACAAACTGGTCATGTGCAAACAAAGAAACAAATGTTACAGCAATTAATGCAAGCAAATTCTGCACAGAAAATTACACATGAAATGAGTTTAACTTAACACACTGACTGCCACGTGAGCCAATGTTGGCGTACAGTTATATGGGTTGTCATGCCATGTGTGCCATATTTGGTTCACGTATACATTGTACTGTGGGATGTGTGAGCCATAACTGGCTCACATCCTGAGTTATGTTTAGAGGCCTCATGAGCCTCATACGGCTCATAGAGTATATGTCTAACATATGATGACAAGAAGATAGAAGAAGTGGACGGTGTTAAATTCTTGGGATTACAGCTTGATAATAAATTCAACTGGGAGGAGCACACCACAGAACTGCTGAAGCGTCTTAACAAATCTCTGTTTGCAATGCGAATTTTGTCAGACATAGGGGATATAAAAATGAAAAAGCTGGCATACTATGCTTACTTTCATTCCATAATGTCATATGGGATTATTTTCTGGGGTAATTCATCAAGCCAAGCTAAAGTTTTCCGGGCACAAAAACGTGCAGTAAGAATTATATGTGGTGTGAACTCAAGAACATCCTGCAGAAGCCTGTTTAGGGAACTAGGGATACTAACTACAGCTTCCCAATATATTTATTCCTTAATGAAATTTGTCATTAAAAATATATCACTTTTTCAAACCAACAGCTCAATTCATGGAATCAATACTAGAAATAAGAATAATCTTCACAAGGATTTAAAGTCACTTAGTCTTGTACAAAAAGGTGTGCATTATTCAGGAACACACATTTTCAATAACTTGCCAGCAGCCATAAAAAGCTTAACAACCAATGAAATTCAGTTTAAGAGAAGCCTAAAGGATTTATTGGTGGCCAACTCCTTCTACTCCATTGATGAATTTCTGAGGAAAACCAACTGATTTGTATATAAGTACAACATAACTTCTGCACAATTTCAGTGCAGTAATGTGTTCACTGAAAATTTGTGTGTGTGTGTGTGTGTGTGTGTGTGTGTGTGTGTGTGTGAAGTGTGTAAGTATAATCTAACTTCTGCACCATTTCAGTGCAGTAATGTGTTCATTGTAAATAAGTATTACAGTAGTTGTATTACATGTTTCTTACCTTATAAATAAATAAAAAACTTTTTTATTTTAAATTCAGTGCAATAGTATTTGTAAAATGACTCTTAGTGTTCATTAAAAAATGACGATCATTCCACTTGGGACCTGTGGAATGGTACATTAGCTTATTTGTTTTAGTTTAAATATTTGTCATGTATTGTTGTTTTTCTGACATGTTCCACATCCTGGAGGACCTCCTCACTACGGATCAATTGGAATGAAAGTAAATCTAATCTAATCTAATCTAATCTAATAATGCATTTCAACCTTGGATTTAAAAGTGGTGGCTCCACTGAACACTCTCATGTTTGTGGCACTCAATATTTTTGCAGTTGGTAGACATGGTGATTCCTAACTGCAACCGTCAGAGATACATATAAACATAACGATAATATGGTGTCTGTAAAATTTAAAAACAGCGTGGAAGTTTTGAAACCCAAAGCAGTCATGGACTACAATGCCACCAAGTGATTTATTGATGTATCCGATCAGATGAGCTCATACTCAACGACACTTTGCCATATGGTTAAATGGTACAAAACAATCGTTTTTGAAATCCTTTTTTGAACATCTGTTGTAAATGCTCAAGTGCTGTACAACTTGGCAAACAAAGGATCCAAGTCTTGCATAAAATAATTCCTTTCAGAGAGCTCTTGACTCTGTTGTTGTTGTTGTTGTCTTCAGTCCTGAGACTGGTTTGATGCAGCTCTCCATGCTACTCTATCCTGTGCAAGCTTCTTCATCTCCCAGTACTTACTGCGACCTACATCCTTCTGAATCTGCTTAGTGTATTCATCTCTTGGTCTCCCTCTACGATTTTTACCCTCCACGCTGCCCTCCAATGCTAAATTTGTGATCCCTTGATGCCTCAGAACGTGTCCTACCAACCGGTCCCTTCTTCTTGTCAAGTTGTGCCACAAACTCCTCTTCCCCCCAATTCTATTCAATACCTCCTCATTAGTTATGTGATCTACCCATCTAATCTTCAGCATTCTTCTGTAGCACCACATTTCAAAAGCTTCAATTCTCTTCTTGTCCAAACTATTTATCGTCCATGTTTCACTTCCATACATGGCTTCACTCCATACAAATACTTTCAGAAACGACTTCCTGACACTTAAATCTATACTCGATGTTAACAAATTTCTCTTCTTCAGAAACGCTTTCCTTGCCACCACATTTCAAAAGCTTCAATTCTCTTCTTGTCCAAACTATTTATCGTCCATGTTTCACTTCCATACATGGCTTCACTCCATACAAATACTTTCAGAAACGACTTCCTGACACTTAAATCTATACTCGATGTTAACAAATTTCTCTTCTTCAGAAACGCTTTCCTTGCCATTGCCAGTCTACATTTTATATCCTCTCTACTTCGACCATCATCATTTATTTTGCTTCCCAAATAGCAAAACTCCTTTACTACTTTAAGCGTCTCATTTCCTAATCTAATTCCCTCAGCATCACCCGACTTAATTAGACTACATTCCATTATCCTCGTTTTGCTTTTGTTGATGTTCATCTTATATCCTCCTTTCAAGACACTGTCCATTCTGTTCAACTGCTCTTCCAAGTCCTTTGCTGTCTCTGACAGAATTAGAATGTCATCGGCGAACCTCAAAGTTTTTTTTTTCTTCTCCCTGGACTTTAATACCCACTCCGAATTTTTCTTTTGTTTCCTTTACTGCTTGCTCAATATACAGATTGAATAACATCGGGGACAGGCTACAACCTCTTGACTCTACTACTATTGAATGCCAAAGATCCACAACCATGAACAACACTACAACCATTCCACAAAGATAATTGTGACAGCAGAGGGACCAAAGAAGAGCAGTCAAAGATGATGTTTGGGCTGTTATAAGTGCCTGCAAAGAACAAAAGAAAGAAAGGATGCTGCTGAGAAAGTGAAGAGGGTGTGCTATAAATGTGACAGTTTTATGTGCAACGAGTGTTTTAGTGACATTCACAATGCTGTGTAGAAGAAGTAGAATATTCTAAGATCTTTATTTATGAACATTATTGCCATAACAAGTAAAAAAAATTGTAAATAATGCAGTATTATATGTAGCTAATATAATCAAATAAACTAAGTGTTTGAATCATTTCTTGAAAACCCATTTTTATACCTGTTGTGGTTTTAAATCATGTGAGCAACATGTGGCTCATGTGGCCACAGATTATAATTGTGTTAAAATGTTGTTGTTGGGCCACTTGAGCCATATGTACCTGCACACTGTAACAGCTCACGCCTGTTACCAGTCCAGATCAGTCATAAATTGACATTTTATCAAGTAACTTAATTCTACATATTCAAAAGAAGACATCTGAAGCAAAAAATCAATCACTTCAGAAGTGATATTCAGGATATCAAAGTGGCATAGCAACGCATGATCCAAATTTCTTCATGGCAGTCAATGTGTTAAACAGCCTAGACAGAAGAGAAATTGCTAACTTCATGTTTGAAACTGTGAAGAAAGAAAAAGTACTAAGCGGTCACATAATAACATTTAGTTTTAAAAAACAGAATATCAATATGGAAAACCTTGCATCCGAATAAAAAATTGGAGTAAAACATAGGGATAATGAAAATGAGTGTAGCATATTTAAATTAGAAAACGTTTTATGGCCAAGCCTCTCATCCCAGGAGAGGTAAAAGTAAAGAGCCATCAATATCAATGTGTCTACAGACACACATCAGAAGAAAGAAACATGGTGGAGCCAGAACAGGCGACCAATACCCAAGGTACCATAGGCAATAATGTAGTATGCCACCTCTTCCACAACAGTGAGAGAAACAACTTTTCTGTGTACCATGAAGACATGCAGTCAGTAACAAACAAGCTTGCAGACATTGAACTCTTACTCACAAGAAACCTAAAATATGTAGATATATGTTCAAACAATGGAAAATCCAGGACGGAATGTAACAATATTATGAAAAGGATAGTTGGTACTCACCATATGGCAGAGATGCTAAGTCTCAGATAGCACAACAAAAAGACTGTCACAAAATAAGCTTTCGACCAACACAGCCTTCGCCAAAAATTGCCCCCCCCCCCCCCCCCCCCCCACCCCACACACACACACGCAAATGCAACTCATACACACATGACCACAGTCTCTGGCATGAATCCAGAATGAGACTGGCTTCAGTTGCCAGAGACTGTAGTCATGTGCGTGTGAATTGTGTTTGCATGAGTGTGTGTGTGTAAATGTATATTCATTACACAACACTGGCTAAAATCAGTTTGTAGTTGCAAGAGTTATTGGAGATGGCTATGTTAAGTAACCACACAGTCCTGATACTCCACAGAACTGCTTTTATTAACGAAACAACATTCACAATACATCATCCAAACACAATGGAGTCAGACCATATCATTGACCATTTACCATCGTGGACAATTTATCTCAAAGAGAGTCTTGCACCAGAGCCAAGTCAGCCCCACATGATGTTCCTTTGCGAAGCAGTGTTTCCACAGAGCCCTTTCCCCCCACCCCACCCTTCTCTCCTCCTCAAGTGCAGAGCAAGGCGAGGCAGCCTGCAGAGGTGCCGAGGCAGTGACAAGATGAAGAGGTGGGTAGGCCTCCCAGGTGCATTGTCATCTGAGGCGTCAAGACCATCATGTGCTGAGATACACCATTTTGAGTGACATCATCAGTGGCAACACCAAATTTGTCATGTCATTAATCCACTTTGTAGAACACATGGACACAATAAATAATATCATCCTCACCCCTTCAGCAGGCAAAAAATATCTGACATCCAAAGCTGCTCTTTTCCACCACTTTATCCACTCCCAGAGGAGCAAATTCATTACATCATTTACAAGGAAGTTTTAAGTGATAATAACGCATCGCCACTGTGGCATGTAGACTGAGATTTGTCTGGTGCCTGACCACACACTATGAACTTTCTCAGTTGTGAAGCTCCCCACACAAATGCAATTAGCAATAGTGGCCTACAAACAAGAACCCTTGGAACCACACCTTAAACTTGCTGATCAAATACATTAGATCATATAATACAAACATTGCATTAATCAAACAATGGAAAATCCAGGATGGAATGTAACAATATGAGAGAAGGAAAATTGCCACTCACCATATAGCGGAGATGCTGAGTCACGATAGACACAATAAAAAGATTCACACAATCACAGCTTTTCGCCATTAAGGCCATTAACTCAGTACCATCCGGGACTGGAGCAACTGAATTACATTCTCCGCCAGGGTTTTGATTACCTCTCGTCGTGCCCTGAAATGAGAAATGTCCTACCCACTATCCTTCCCACCCCTCCTACCATGGTATTCCGCTGTCCACTGAACCTACACAATATACTTGTCCATCCTTACACAACCCCTGCTCCCAATCCTTTACCTCATGGCTCATTTCCCTGTAATAGACCTAGATGCAAGACCTGTCCCATACATCCTCCTACCATCACCTACTCCAGTCCGGTCACTAACATTTCCTATCACATCAAAGGCAGGGCTACCTGTGAAACCAGTCATGTGATCTACAAGCTAAGCTGCAATCACTGTGCTGCATTCTATGTAGGCATGACAACCAACAAGCTGTCTGTCCACATGAATGGCCACCGACAAACTGTGGCCAAAAAACAAGTGGACCACCCTGTAGCTGAACACGCTGCCAAACGTGATACCTGTCATCTCAATGACTGTTTCACAGCCTGTGCCATATGGATCCTTCCCACCAACACCAGCTTTTCTGAATTGCGCAGGTGGGAACTGTCCCGCAACCCTCCTGGCCTCAACCTTCGTTAGTCACTGTCCTCACCCATCCAGCCCCCTCCCTGTTCCCATTCCAGCACTACACAGCCATCATTTCACCGCCACACCCAGTCTTTTAATTTCTTTTATTTTTATTTCTCTCGTTTTCACTACTTACCCCCTCCCCCCTCTGCACCTTCTCTCCTACCCTCCGTCTTAACTGCAACACTTCACTGTCCGCCACTCCCACCATACTATCCCTCCACCTCCCCGCCCAGCCCCCTCCTTACCCCCACCCAGTTGCCACTCGCATCATGCACTGGTGCTGGTGCTTGCAGTGTAGTTTCAGCTCTCTGAGACTGCAGATGTGTGTGCAAGTTGCGCTTGCGTGAGTGTGTGTGTGCTTGTGTGTATGTATGTCTACTGCTGACAAAGGCCTTAATGGTCGAAAGCTATGATTGTGTGAATTTTTTTATTGTGTCTATCGTGACTAAACATTGCATTAATAATCTTCACAATAATGGCAGTGGGCACAAAAAGCAGTTTCAATGGCATCTCATGCAACGACTTGCCAACCATGAGCTGAGCCAATTCCATTTGACTCCCACCAACTCTGATGTCACTGTGCCTGGCCAGAAACCAACAAACTATTCACTGCCTGCCGTTCACACTGTGCCCAGAACTGCACAGAACACAACGAACTGCCTCATGTCTGCACAGCTGCTGCATGCCACTGACCTAACCTGCTCAGAACACCACCAGCTATGTTGAGTCCACACAGCTGAAACACGTGGTTGACAATGCTGCACACAAGAACTGCTTCTCCTGGTACTGTGCAACATATGCTGCCACCACCTACAACAGTAGACTGCCAAGCTGTTTCCCTCATGGTTCTTGTGAGCAATTATACTACCTGTCGACTATACCTCATTGATGCAAGTTTGGAAGTCAGCACTATGCTGCTGTCTCCACCATGGGCATCACCTGTCCACACACCTGTTCATCTCTGCTCAGTGAACAATTCGACAGTCTATGTTTATGGCTCATGGTTTCAAATGATTGACCTCAGTCACATCAAACAATTCATCTGCATATTTCTTGTCACACATGTAGCAGAACCTGTTATCGGCACCAATTTTCTTTGACAATTTAACTTGATTTCAGCCCCCTTCAGTAACAGACTCATTCACACAACCAGTGGTCACTCCATCTACAGTGTTCTCAGCCATTTGGCAATTCAACATAATGGCAAAATCCTCTCCACATACTGACCTCCTCTATCCGAGGACATTCCTCACAATGACCAGGCACTTCACACATGCATCAGTAGGATCATGCAGCTACGACACACCCACCAACTTTATTCAGCCATGCATGAGGTGAATCGTCAAATATGTCACAGCTGCAACACCATTAGGGACAAGATTAAAGACTTTAAACATTAATTACTTGTGGCACGGCAACACCTCAACCATCTATGCCAACTTCCTCCAGCCATTGCCTGTTCCTCATTGCCTCACACAAAACACGCTGATGTGGTACCCCTATCGCCACCCATGGAGATGCTCACAGCATTGCTTCAACTGACCACTTCATAGGTTCATGCAGCACAGCTCACTCACTCATGTCACAGACCATACCAATTGCCATCTGATCTACTAAAGGTTGCCAAAGCATCAGCTCTTACAAAGAGTTATAGTCCTCCCTTCTGTCAGTTCCTGGGCTTCACCCATAAAATTGGTCACAAAGAAAGATGGTTCTGTCAGGTTATGCAGTGACTATAGGATTCTTAATTCCCGCATCATCATAGACACCAACTGTGTTCCACACATGCATGAATTCACCCACTATTTGGCGAATGCCTCCTTTTTAGTTGTTATCAATTGTAAAATGATATATGTAAAATACCTATGCACTCTGGTGACATTCCAAATGCATCCATAATCGAATTCATGTCCATGCCATGCCAAGTCAAATTTGGCAAAGCTTCACTGACAGATTCCTCTTCAACCTCTAATTTTCTTTTCTGATGAGGAATCACATGACAACCACCTCAAACAAGTTTTTGACATCCTCACTCACAATGGTCTCATAATAAATGAAGACAGACATCAACTTAATTGCAAAGAAGTTGTCTTTCTTGGACTCACTGTAAATACAGTGGGAACTAGGCCCACACCCACAACACAACATATTGAAATCATCCATGAATTACCTCCACCACAAGACTATCAGGAAGTACGCAGATTCATAGGCATGATAAACTTTTACAGGAGACACCTTCTACATGCAACAGGTTTGCAAGCACCCTTAACACAAGCCCTGGCCGACAAACATACCACTGGCAAACATAAATCCACATAGACATACCAGATGCAGACAGATTTTGAGTGCATCAAAGACTGTCACAAACACAATCACCCAGTTGCGCAGCTTGTCATAGGAGCAGATGAGAGTGACTCTGCTCCCGGTGCAGTGTTGAAACAAGAGATAAGAGGCACACCAGAGCCATGCCAGTTCTTCTCTCGTAAACTCACACCATCCAAAGCAAATGGCTAGCTTATGACAGGAAGCTCATGGCAGTCTACGAGGCTGCATGATATTTCAGGCAGGATGTTTAAGGATGCCCCGTGATTATTTTCACTGATCGCAACCTTCTCATGGACTCTATCCAGAATCCACCCAAAGATCCTTGTCCCTGATGGTATCAATACTTGGCCTACATAGCTCCACTTACAGTGGAAATATGCCACTCATAGATGCAGGGAACATCATAGCAGATTGTTTTCCACATGTCAGCACCTCGTCTTCCACCATCAATTATGAACAGTTTGTTGAGGCACAGCAAAAGATCCACCAGTTACAAGCTCTCACCGACATAAATTTTAGAACTGAACTTCATTGTACCCCAGATGTGACCCTCCGCATATTGTGTGATACTTCTCAAAACAGGATACACATTCTTGTACCTGAACACTTAGTGCTAGCCATCTCTGAACAGTTCTTAATATGGCACATCCAAAGGTTTGTCCTATGATCTGTGTTGTCGTGGACAGATTTTTTGGCCTAGTCTTAAAAAAAGACTGCAAACTCTGAGCTCGTGCATGCATACTATATCAACGAAGTAAAGTTTCGCATCTCACACACACACAAATTAGGCCAGTTTGCATTTCTAAAGGACTCTTCAAACACATTCACATCAACCTCATCAGCCCACTGCCAGCTTTCAACAACTACCGCTGCACACTCTTGCCTATCGAACGATGGGTCAAGACAATACCACTTAAAGAAATTACTGCTGAAGTCACCACCAAAGAATTAATTGAAACATGATCCCAACTAACGAGGGCAAACATTTGAGTCGGCACTCTTCTCTGATCTATGCCATTTGGTAGGCACCAAACAATTCAGAATCACTGCATGCCATCCACAAAGTTGTGGACCAGTAAAATGATGGCACTGCACATTAAAAGTGGTCCTCTTGTGCCATGGTAGACTTTTATTGGAGGCACTTCCTTGGATTCTTCTCAGAATCTGTTCAGCACTCAAACATTGGCTTGGAACATCACTTGGTGAACTCGTATCCAGTGAACTTTATACTTCAGGCCCCAACAGTCACGCCTACCGATCTGCCAGACTTAGTCATTCTTTTTATAAAACACATATCACATTTCAGGATACTGCCACCTCTCTCACACATGGTAGCAAAAGATTTTGTCCACAAAGCTTTCACAGTTGCAACTTTGTCATTTTGAGAGACAACACAAACATCCTGCACTACAGTTCCCAACACAGAACCACACAAAGAGCTTTCATGAGATGATCAAATCTTTCTCATCTTACTGAATGGTAAACCAACAACCACGTCTGTTACCAGATTTAAACCTGCATGGACACTAAATGATGCTACACTCGATGACTATGCAGGCCAAGCACCCTCCTTCCTGATCAAAATTATAATGACCTCATTATCGAAGGATCACCACAACACAGACGGTTCCATCACACGGTATTTCTGTAAAACCATTGCACTGCCACATGACATCCATGCAACTGCCCTCACTTCCCACTTCTCCACTGATGGCATCCTCTCGGTCATAGCACCACACTTACTCCCGATGGACCCTGCCCCATGGCAGGTACCCTGTACATTGGATGCTGCATCACCTGTGTCTTCTACTCGCTGTGCCCTCACACACTCGCACTACAGTCGGCCCGACCTCCACAATTTTCAGATGTACACCATCTGGCGTACCTCATCAACTGATGGCCTTGATGCTTGCAGATGACAATGCACCTGGGAGGCCTACCCTTTGCATCATGTCAGTGCCTCGGCACTTGTGCAAGCTGCCTTGCCTTGCTCCACTCTTGGGGAGGAGAGATGGGGTGGCGGAGTAGGGGGGGGGGGGGGGGGGGGGGCTCTGTGGGAACACTGCTTCGCGAAGGAACATCATTCCTCTGGTTCAAGACACTCTTTGAGATAAATTGTCCATGATGGTAAACGACAAAGTAGGTTGGTTGCATCAAAAAGTGTTAGTTTGAGGTGTGTCCTCTGGCTGAAGAACTGCCTGGGTGATGTTCATACTGGAAGAACTGCCAAGCATTATCTGTAAGTGCCACAATGTGATGTGTGGGAGACTACACTGCATGAGGTTTGGAACAATCGGGTTCAATTGTGGTGTGCCTGATGTCTCTTCAAAAATGATTAGATAATTGGTTGAATTGTTGTGGCTTGGGTGTAGCATGCATTACAAATGGAGCTGAGTCCTGTGTCTGATCACACAGTACATTGCTTGTTACGTTCCACTGTCTGGCAGTGTTATACAATAGCATAAAACTCTCCAGAAGAGTGTCGTTGTCACTTTTTTCACACAAAGTGCATTCATGATGTTATCCATTGCGTATGATGTCATAGCACAAAAAACTTTGTCAACAAGAGAAAATTGCACAGCACTATGTTGGCAAGCCATTAGCTCTGTCGCACAATAGTCTGAAATGTTGAGTTTGCACATGATTGTGATCATCAGGAGTCACCACCGTAGTTGCATGGATTATAGGAGGTGGTTACATTGACTAAACACACAACTGTAATTCTCTGCAGTACTATTTTTATTAATGAAATGAACATTCACAATACAGTATCCAAACATAGTGGAGTCCTCAGAACAACTAATCTCAAAGAGTCTCTTGCACTGGAGCCAATTTGACCACTAGTGATGTTCCTTCATGAAGCAGTGTTTCCATAAGACCAAATTTGCTCAATTAGCATACATAAAATATAAAGTTTTGACCAGTTTGGTTATTTCAATAAAGGTAAGGATTTTGAGCTAGTTGCTATCAAAATTTTGGAAACAAATATAATTATTGCATGTTTTTACCATTCCCCAACAGGCAATGTATGAGTATATATCTTGCTCAAAAATCTTGAAATACTGCTAACAAACTTCACAAAAACAGAAAGGTACTAATTTTCTGTGGTGACTTCAATGTTTATTTTCATTCTCCAGGGGACATGGGAGAACTTCCATTGAATCTCTCAAGCTCTTTCAGTCTGAGAGCTACACTAATGTTCCGTACAAGATGCAAAAATGATACCAAAACCACCCTCGGCCAGATATTTATAAACTGTCCCTACCAGGTAGTAGAACCTTTGCATAAAGGCTGCAGTGGTCACTGTGTCCAAGCTCTCTATATCACAAATGTCCTCCCTTGAGGCTGTAACAAAAAATGCACAACTAAAGTAAGAAATTACAGTAGTGTAAATATGAAAACTTTCAATGATTCCTTAGCAGCAGAAATACGGAATGGAGAATATGAAGTGGATGATGTGGACAAATAATGGACACCTCCTTCAGTACATTCATATATTACTTCAGTATTGCTTTTCCTCTCAAATTGAAACCCATTAAATCAAAGGAACCCAAAAGGATGTCATAGATAATGACTGGCATAAAGATTTGATGCAAAAGGAAGAGAAATACGTTGAAAAATAACAATCTTACCCCCTCTCAAGAGAGAGATATTAAGCAATATGTCAAAATTCTTAAGAAAGTTATAGCACAAGTCAAGCGAACAGCAAATGACAGCATCCTCGAACATAGAAAAGGCAGCATGGAGCATCATAAGAAATGAAACAAATCAACTGCATTATGAAAACACTACTCTGCTCCACAGCAACTTTAGTCATTAATCCACAAAGAGATGCAAATATATTCAACAATTAGTATGGAAGTATTGTAAAGAAACTATTACAAAGCTTCAACAAACCCACATGAAACAGATAAAACAAAATAAAAACTGCTGTAGACAATACATTTATTTGGGAAACTACTGCTGATGAAATTATATTAGGTGCAAAGAGCCCAAAAAAAACTCTCATCTGGAATTGATGCCAGTCCACATTTTATCATTAAGAACTGCCCCACTCTCTAATGTGTACCATTCATCACTGATAATAGGTACAAATCCTAACCGTCTGAAAAGTGGCAAAAGTTACACCAATGTTTAAGAAACATAAAAAAAATAATTTGGAAAATTCTAGGCCCATATCATTGTTACCTGTGTTTGGTAAACTTCAGGTGAGATTAATTTAGCAAAGACTAGTTAATATTCTGGAAAGGAACCAAATTCTCTTTGATGCTCAGCATGGTTTCAGGAAAAACAAACCCCCAACAACTGCTATATGTAAGTACGTACACTCCACTCTAGGTGCTCTATGAGGGAAAAAAAATAAAATAAAAAATAAAAGGCTGTTGGGATCTTTCTAGATTTGTCAAAGGCATTTGATGTCATTGACCACAAAATTCTACTAGACAAACTGCAGTAGTTGTATGGCTTCAGAGGTACCTCTCTCAGCTGGTTCAGCTCATGTCTGACTAGTAGGGAACAAAAATAACAATAAAACACAATGATCAAGGACATATCCAAACATACTACTCAGACTAGGGTGATACTGCCCCCAACGATCAATACTTGGACCAATTCTGTTCCTTCTCTGCATAAATGGCTTACCATTGAAATGCCATTACCACTACACTGTTTGCAAATTGTATTATTATCCTCATTACAGCAGAAATGACCATGAAAATACTGAAGAACTTGCTGACTGATTTAACAGAAGTAACAAAGAAAATGACTTTCCTGAATTTCCACCTGATAATCAAGAAATTTATGTCTGATATGAAATTACATGGCCCTGAAATATCTGCCACATCAGAAACAAGATTTTTGGGCTGGAGGATCTAGGACAGGTCAAGAAGACAAACTCACGTCATCAAAAATAATAATAAGCTAAACAAAGTGTGTTACACCTTAAGCTTCATCACATACTGCACAAACCCAGAGAATGTTCACACTGCTTACTATGCACAATTTCATAGTGTAATGCAGTACAGTATGATCTACTGGGGAGACTCCACACATAGCTCAGACATTTTTTCTCGCACAGAAGAGAGCTGTGAGAGTAATGAACAGGGCAAAGCCAACTGACAGCTACAGACCTCTCTTCCAAAAGTCACTCAGTCTACTTCTTGGTGATCTCCACATATTGGAAATGTGTAAGTTTGTAAAAAGTAATATTGCAAAATTCAGCAAAAATCTAAATGTCCATGATCATGATACAAGACAGAAAATGAAACTCCATGTTCCGAAAGTGCATACCTCTGCTATTAAAAACTCACCATTTAACAAACACATTCAACTGTACAACAGGCTACCATCAGAAATAAAAAAGACAATAAGTTTCTGACCTTGTTCAATAAGAATCCAAAAACCTTCTTGCTTGACCATTGCTTTTACACAGTATCTAAATTTTGGGTCCATAGTCTCAGGTGTGTGTGTGTGTGTGTGTGTGTGTGTGTGTGTGTGTGTGTGTGTGTGTGTGTGTGTGAGAGAGAGAGAGAGAGAGAGAGAGAGAGAGAGAGAGAGAGAGATATCCTTGTAAATGTGCTTCAGGGATTATTTTTTCATCATATTACTTCATCCCATCAACCCGTCACACCATATTGTCCAACATGGAATGTTATGCAGTTTTAGGCGAGCAATTTGGCTGCTTGCATTTGGTATGACGGGAGATGAATATGCTTATGTGAATGAGGACTAGCTGTGCAGCCCCAGGGCCAACGGCGTGTCGCGGCTGGTCTGGCTACGAGAGCTGGGTACAAAGATGAGCAGCATGACTGGATGCAGATATATCCCAGTATGGGGAATTCTGACAGCTGTTGCTCACATGCTCACATAGCCTTTGTGCAGGAGATGCACCATAAATGGTGGAGTGCCACACAGGCTCAAAGATGGCTAAGTTACAACTCTTAGAGCATCTATAATAATTCACAGTCCAGTATTAATGCTGTGGGACAGGGATCAGCAATTGGGATATAGAAAACTTAATTCCCATATATGTCGTAGCTCGTATATATTTACACTTGAAGATAAGGAGGTTGAAGAGGCTGCAAAAACGTTTGTTGAAAATACATGCACATCCGGCTAATGAAATCTGGCGAAGGGGGAAGATCCTCGCTAACCTGGGGAAGAAAAAGTTCCCCCGGTAGGACCAAATTCGGATATAGTCCCCTGTAGGTCAGGTTTATAGGTCAAGCGTAGACCAAGTAGCACCCACGGGACAGCTTCCGACCAGAGACAATCATGGCATCAAAGGATCGTCTTGAGGGTGTGGTGCCATCTCTCCACCAACCCATTGCTTTGTGGGTGATTGGCGGTAGTGTTTTTTTTTAATACCACAGATATTGCAGAGGATGGTGAAAAGGGAGGATTTGAACTGTTGATCCTGATTGGTGGTAATAGTGGCCAGGCACCCGAAACGAGTGATCCACGAGCCAATGAAAGCCTTGGCTACCATCTCAACAGTAATGTTAGGGAGAGGGACAGCCTCGACCCAGCGAGACAAATGGTCAATAGTTGATAAGATATATCTATGGCCCTCTGAAGGAGGAAGAAGCCCGATCACATCAATGTGTATGGGACGGAATCGTCCTGTGGGAATGTCGAACTTGCCCAGAGTTGGGGAGGTGTGGCGGCTGATCTTGTTGCGCTGGCAAGTGACACAGCTGCGTGCCCAGGTTTGACAGTCCCGTTTGATATTCTTCCAAACAAAATGTTCTGACACAAGACATTGGGTGGCTCGAACGCCCAGGTGGGCTAGGTTATGCAGGGCGTCGAAAACCTGTTGGTGCAGGCGGGTTGGGAGCAAAGGGCGTAGGGTGCCGGTCAAAGAATCACACCACACCTCGTTGGAAATGTCATGAAATTTATCCTTTGTGAAAACAAGTGATATTTGTGGGTCTCGTAGGACAGCCTGAGAATCTTTGTCAGAAGCTTGGAGGGAGGCCAGATCGGAAAGATCAATGATGCGGGAAACAGCACTGATCCACGAGAAGAAATCCGAATCGACATTATCTGCACCCTTGATGTAACGGATGTCCACTGTGAATTGAGAGACCAGGTCAAAGTGGCGGTAACGTTGAGGGGGTGGGTCCTCAGGTGGGTTGCAGAATGCTTCTGCCAGTGGTTTGTGATCGGTGAGGGCGAAAAATAAATGTCCCTCGACGTCAGGGTCGAAATGTTTGATTGCCTCGTAAACAGCAAGGAGATCTCTGTCGAATGCAGAATATTTTCTCTGAGCCACAGATAGTTTGTTGGAGAAAAAATGAAGGGGAGAAAGTGTGTCGCTCTTGCGTTGTTGCAACACTGCCCTCACCACGATGTCGCTGGTGTCCATAGTGATGAATAATTCGGCCGAGGGGTTGGGATGAGCGAGTGTCATAGTGTGAGCTAAAGAAGTCTTCAGAACCTCGAAGGCCTGTAGCATCAGAGCAGTCCAAGAGACAGGTTTGTTACCGGAAGTTTGTTTGCTTGATAGCGCGTCCATCAGGGGTGCCTGAACAGCAGTGGCGGAAGGCAGATGGCAACGATAGTAATTGATGGTGCCGAGGAAATGGCGTAGCTCTTTGTAAGTAGCTGGAGGCGGCAAAGATGTGATATCCTGCACACGAAATTTGGGAGGCTGTATTCCATCAGTGGAGACGGTGTAACCTAGGAAGGAAACTGACGTCTGGCGCAACTGAGACTTGTCTTTGTTGACCTCGACACCATTGGAGTTCAAGGTGTGCACGACCGTAGACAGATGCTTTTCATATTCCTCCACTGAGCTGCTGAAAACGAGAATGTCGTCCAGATAAGCAAAGCAAAACTCGAACTGTCGCAAGATAGAGTCAATGAAACGTTGCCACATTTGTGCCGCGTTCTTTAGGCGAAACAGCATGAAGTGGTATTGGAATAAACCGAGCAGTGTGATAATAGCTGTCTTAGGAATGTCTTCCGGTACCACAGGAATCTGGTGGAGGGTGCATTTACTGTCAATATTACTGAAAATTGTGGCGCCCGATAACATATGAGTGAAGACATTGATGTTCAGCACTGGGTAATTGTCCATGACAGTACGATGTTTAAGTGTCTGTAATCGCCACACATTCAAAAAGATCCATCGTGTTTGGGGATGAGGTGGATTGGTGAAGACCAATTGCTGTCTGAAGGTTGTAGAACACCTGCCGCCAAAAGTTCATTTATCTGCTGCTGGGCTGCGGCAACTTGATAGGCTTGAGGTGTCAGACCTTATGCCTTATGACTACCTTGTGTATCGTTCCATCAGTGACAGAAGAAACTGAGAACTGCACAGCGCCGAGTCTTTGGACAAGTAGGGCGCGACGAGGCATAGCTGTTAGCGTGAGTGGGAAAAGGTAGCATGAAAGTCACATGTCTCTTATGGGAGTGTGGAGTGAACTTGTGTGGAGGGGGTGGGTGCGAGCGTAACACCGATTGAAGGGGAAATGGGCGGCGACTGTCTGCAGTTAACCCTGCACTGGACAACCAGCGCAGGTGAGAGAAGTGCTGGCATCACACGTGGGGTCACAATGGCCGCTGGGTCATGTGGCCGGTGAGTGAGAGAGGGGGAATGTTTATCAACATGCGCAGTAGCTGTCTGAGAGGTGGGTGTGGTCGCAATGCATGTGCGACTGTCATTGGCAGCACTGTTTGAAACACATGGCACTGGATGAGGCAAGTGCGACGGGGGGTTGGAACGTCACACATAAGTTAAGTTAGTGGACTAACCTGCTGAGAATTCGAGCTAGGCTTGGCCGAGTAATCTTGTTTAGGTGGCAGCACTGTGGACTGCAGTTGGGGAAGCGAGGATTGAACTGCGACGAGCTTGCTGTAATGCGATGCATTGTTTCAGCTTCTCGTTGTCCTGGCTGAGTTGCGTAGCCAAGTTGTATTCTGACAGTAGGTCAGTAACACAGGTCACAATGTTGCCCACAAGGGTGGAGCCCTTGCGCATTGTATCGTATGTTGCGGTGGAAACAGAGCGTTGGACATAGGTGCGGGTGCATGGTATGTGAGTGTTTGTAGGATGGTGGAGCACTGAACCCTATATGATGTTTGGAGATAGTTCGTAATGAGACAAAAAATCCATACCGAGGATTGGTTCATCGATGTTGGCAGTGTAGAACGTCCACGGAAATGTAGAGAAGGAGATCGGGTCACCGTAACCTTTACTGAGCCTGAGGTAAGTAACGTCAATGCGTTGACAGCTCGTAGAAGTGACTTTGTCTGTGAAGAAGCAGGTGGAGCCATCAAAGTAGGTATGATCGACACGTCAGCACCAGTGTTGACCAGAAAAGCTAGACCTGATGCAATGTCAGTCACATAGAGATGACCACTCTGCCAGGCGGATGAGTGAATGGAGTGTAATGTAAGAGGACACCTGTTAGGTTCCCCGCAGGACTCAGCATCTCTTAGTTCCTGTGGTCGGTGTTTGGGTGTTGGCATGGCAACCTGCACTTCTTGGCGTTGTGGTACCAGCAGAAAGGGTGAGCAGGACGAGGAGAAGGTGGAGACTGTGACAGTGGGGGCAGCTTGTCCTCGTTGATTTGTTCCAGTAAATAGACCGGTACGTAAGGTGCGTGGGTGATCCTGGAGTGCTCGGACAGTGGAGAAAGTGAGCTGACGCTGCGAGGAGAAGTAGACGAGGTGATGGCATAGCGAGCCCTGCCTCTGCTGGCCAAAGGTCGGTATGCGGGGGTGGCTGTGCCAATGAACAGTTGGAATGTACTGGCTGATGTTGCTGCAGCAGCGAATACAACTGGTCAGCGATGCATAGGTGGGAGCCGATAGACGCGAATGAGTGTGGTAGCAGATGGATCTGTAGATCGGTAGGTTTTTTGGCAGACAACACAGCCCATAGCATGGCACCAGGCATGGTATGCTCGTTCACAAGCAATCAAAGGCAGCGCCAGAGTTGTGAGGGGGTGCGTTCCTCCAGGTGCTCCTCGTAAAGAATTCTGATTATTAACTCTTGTGGCGAGCAGACAAGTCGTTCCTTTATAGTCTTCTTTGCAAACTTGTATTTTGGTGCAGGCAGCGGCGAAAGGATCAGGTCACAAATCAAATCTGAATGGTCGTGGAGGTGTGTGATGAGGCAGACAAACTTTGAGTTGTCATCAGACACATGATGTAACGCAAACAGATGCTCGACAAGCCCGATGATGGCGGCTTTGGTGTCTCCCGGGGTAGCAGCTAAACTGAGGTTAAGGCCTGGATTTAAACCAGGCGAGTGAATCCGTAGTAGCGGCAGCTGGCGTAGTCGACTGTGTCACGAAAACACGGCGTGGCAGGCACGGACGGTACCGTGGAAACGGGCGGATGGACAGCACATGAGGGGGGCCCGGTAACTGGACCGTGAGTGACGAGTGCTGGATGGAAATGACCCGCTTCTGGAACAGGGCAAGAGACTAGCATGGCAGACACAGGCAGAGCTGTTGGAGCGGTAGGCGGTTGAGTGACCGGAAACGGTGACCCACCCAAGTGAGGCGGGGAGGGGGGGGGGGGGGGGAGGAGGGGCACCAACCATGTGGAAACTATCTGATCCATAACATGCCTGTAGTTCATGTGGTGGGCCACTGAGGCGAGGTAAAGGATCCATGTTACGTGAAACACTGAATTGTGCATGTAAATTAGACACAACTGGAACACCATGAGCGTGGAACGGATCCGGTGTGGTTTGTAGTAATGTCCGCATTACACACATTCCAACAGTAACTGATGTAGCATGCTGGTGGGTGGCTAATCACGTGTTCGAATGAGATCACTTTGTTGTTGAAACACTCAATTTGAAGAGACACAATTTAAAATATTGTTCAGTTCACACTTCACTGTCAGATGGGCATAATCCGGTGATGCGAAGCCTGAGTCCATTGTTTGCTCTAATGGCGTAGTTGTTGACCATTCAAAATTAATGAGGTTAGCACACGGCGTTGGTTGAGAATGCAAATCTGTGTGTAAGTAATGAATATGCCGTTGGCAAAGAAACGACAAATCTCGGTGAGTGGAGTTGTGCTGTCACATCTTCGAACAAGTCATTGTTTGGCGTGGTCATTGCGTAGTGCATTTAACCTGTGGCATAAACACCAGCACAGAAGAGCGAAACACGAACAAACTGCGGAGTCACTGCTATTGGAACAGGATCGGTAATCAGGATATAGAAAACTTAATTCCCACATATGTTTATTTTATTTATTTATTGTTTCGTGGGACCACATTAAGGAGAAGTTGTGTTTATGTCATAGCTCGCATATATTTACACTTGACACTGCGTCCATACAAAATGAAGTATAACAAAGAACTAACTAAAGTAAAGATGGAGGTTCAACAGAGCACTTAGAGTTCACAGATATTAAGTTTCGTGGTCGATATGAACTATTGATGTCACAAAGAAAATCTGAATACATTGGCAATCTCAGAAAAATTAGGTGCATCGAATAACACAACAATATTTCAATATCTTTAAAACTACAGAAGTTAATATTTCACAGGGAATAAGCATTTGCACAATGAACCTCTTAATTAACAACTGAGGCGTCCATTTCCGAAAGGTTCCTTGTCCAAAATGTGAAAATTTTGGGGAAACACAAAAACATTCTGCTCACAAACCATTTGTTGTGTGCAAATAATATTTTGTACCCCCTCATGGACTCCAAAGTCTATGTGTAAAATAAACAAAATAACTTGGACAATGTGCCGTTGGGAACTGCATTGTGGACAAGGGGCATTTTGGAACACAATGAATTGGTCAAGGGAGGCTTTGGTTCTGTAAGGCACAAAGGAAATTTTAAGGCCTAATAAAACCACTGTTTTGATGTCATATCAATTGATTTATTCTTAGAAAACTGAATAACGTTTTACATTAATGTTTAGGAACAAATATATCTGCCGTTACACACCTGAATCATCATCATCTCACATTGGACCACCCTCGTTTTTGTCCCCTGATGCACCTTCATTATCTTTTTCACAATCTGCAAAAATGATATTTTTGTAGAACAGCAAGGCAGGTAAGGTACGCCAATCTTCACCATAATTAAGTCGCAGTAATTTCTTGATGTCATCTCTTTTTGTCTTTTTCATGGGAATACCAACTGCCACCTGCTCTGGATTAATCTCTGCTACCTTCCTCTTTGGTTTGAGAACCTTTCTTGTAATGCCCACATCTGTGTTGTATCCTGGCTCTCCACGAGCAAGAATGTCTGCACTCGGTGTTTTTCCTTGTGTGATAATAAATCTCTTGCGTATGGGGACTTGAATGTGCCAGTTGTTAGGTTTCCTCAGAATTTCTCCCATTGCTGCTTTCCAATTACACACATGGAAGTGCCCACCTATTGTTAGCACAGTCCCCTACTTCTCAAAAATTTTGTAGTACTGTTCTGGGCTGGATATCGTACTCATTTTCTTAAGTTCCTTTTTGATGCACCCAAAGACTCAGTCCAGTGGAATGAACAAATGTCCAGGAACAGGGAAAATGAGTTGTATCTCACAAATGTTGGTGGGGGCGTCGTGCAACAGTTTCATCAGTATAAAAATCATAATTGTGTTTTTATTTTTCCTGCCGCAACCATCAGCAGACATGCATATTACTTCAATGCCTCCTAATTCTGTGTAAGTTAGCTGGTGATAAACAGCTGAGGCTACTTCACATGAACCTTTATGGCTATCTGATTCTGTCCAGATATAGATAAACATGTGTTTTGCAAAGTCTGAGGTGCATTTGATGTGTCCTCGCAAACTGTAAAATTGTACAAGGACAATAGTCATGAATAATAAGTAGCTTGATCTGGTATTTTAGGAAGTACCAAGTTTTTCTGGCAAGGAAAACGTTATGGTATTCTCTTCCTCTCCTTCCAACAACTCAAAAAATGCATTAGCACACCTTTTATGACACTCAAACTCAATTTCAAGTTCTATGGTCTTTCATCAGATTTGCACCTTTCCTCATATTGCAGACACTTCGAACAGGCATCTACAGCAGGTGACTGAAAACTTATTTTATACTGCTTTACGAAAATATTCCTGAAATATTAATATTTAACTTTCAAGCCTTCTTCATAATATGAACTGTTGTACAATTTATGCAGTTCTGCTATTGTTAAGGTGCTATCCAAATACTGCTAATTTGTCTGGGTATTACAGCAGTAATGGGATTCTATAGGTACGAGGGCCTCAATAAAACTTTTGACTTATTTCCTTTGCTCAGCATGGGCTTGTGAGCGATGATCATCACTGCGAGTTTCTTTCAGACTTGCACCAGTTTCAAAATGCATCCAGCACACTCTTTGAACTCTCTTCTTTGACATGTTCAAAATGCTCAGAAAAATGCCTTCTGACAGATTTGGTATTGTTTTGTTTCACCATGTTTTGTTACAGGAATATAATATTTATGCCAGGTTCTTGTTACTTGCTTATATTCTCCTCTAACTTCTTGATGCTTAGGAGACTTGGTTAAGATATATGTCAAAATGATATTATCCTGCTCTATTTTTATTGAACTATAATGCATTTTTCTCAGATAAAACGTGTTGTGGAACTTATGAACACCATGAAGAGTGACCTTCGAACAGTGGAGATCCTTCCGATCCTGGTTCTGGCAGTCTGGTAGTTTTGGGAGGCACTTGGAGGTAAAAAGAGTTTTTTTCTGCACATTTTTCTTCCAGAACGCTGAATTTCATTGTTTCTTTCTGCCCTTTCTTTTAACACTTGGTGTCATGGTTCATTCTCGCCTAACCTCAATTTCACTGCATGTTGCTTCTTGCATGATGGCCTGTAAGTATTAATGTATATTCTAAATCACAAAAATTAAATGTTAAAGTATACTAAATCACCATGCAAAACTCCTACGATTAGTAACCTGCCTTGAGCCCCAGCCCTGCCTGAGCCAATAATTCACGTAAGTATTATGAGCTTCGTGAGTGTTGGAATTCCAATGTTTTGGTTGTAAATGTTTGTGAAAGCAATGCTACCAACAGGACAATATGTATTACTCCCTTGCAATAAAGGAAAGTGTAAAGAATTCACCTGTGAGATGAAAGATATCACCCTTGATGGACAAGGGTCACTTTGAAACTCAATATTGTATCATGGTTATCCTTGCAATGGGACAAGGAACCATTTGTTTCTGTACCTTATTACATTCACCATATTGGATTCGTGACATTTGACAAGGGACACTTTGGAACAGCATGCAGTATTTCAATGCAATTTAGATGGTTTTGGAGCATTTTGCAAGCGTAAGACATAAAACATTTCGTAGAGAGCGCACAGACGAAGCCATTGCAACCAAGACATAAAATTGTCAAATTAGTGGACAAGGAACCCTTTGGAAATGGTCGCCTCAACTTTTAACTGCTTCATGCGATTTCAACAAACAGAATCTCAGATAATAGCATTGCACAATAGCTGTTGTTGTTGTTGTTATCTTCAGTCCTGAGACTGGTTTGATGCAGCGCTCCATGCTACTCTATCCTGTGCAAGCTTCTTCATCTCCCAGTACTTAGTGCAACCTACATCCTTCTGAATCTGCTTAGTGTATTCATGTCTTGGTGTCCCTCTACGATTTTTACCCTCCACGCTGCCCTCCAATTCTAAATTTGTGATCCCTTGATGCCTCAGAACATGTCCTACCAACGGGTCCCTTCTTCTTGTCAAGTTGTGCCACAAACTCCTCTTCTCCCCAATTCTATTCAATACCTCCTCATTAGTTATGTGATCTACCCATCTAATCTTCAGCATTCTTCTGTAGCACCACATTTCAAAAGCTTCTATTCTCTTCTTGTCCAAACTATTTATCGTCCATGTTTCACTTCCATACATGGCTTCACTCCATACAAATACTTTCAGAAACGACTTCCTGACACTTAAATCTATACTCAATGTTAACAAATTTCTCTTCTTCAGAAACGCTTTCCTTGCCGTTGCCAATCTACATTTTATATCCTCTCTACTTCGACCATCATCAGTTATTTTGTTCCCCAAATAGCAAAACTCCTTTACTACTTTAAGTGTCTCATTTCCTAATCTAATTCCCTCAGCATCACCTGACTTAATTTGACTACATTCCATTATCCTCGTTTTGCTTTTGTTGATGTTCATCTTATATCCTCCTTTCAAGACACTGTCCATTCCGTTCAACTGCTCTTCCAAGTCCTTTGCTGTCTCTGACAGAATTACAATGTCATCGGCGAACCTCAAAGCTTTTATTTCTTCTCCATGGACTTTAATACCTACTCCGAATTTCTCTTTTGTTTCCTTTACTGCTTGCTCAATATACAGATTGAATAACATCGGGGACAGGCTACACCCCTGTCTCACTCCCTTCCCAACCGCTGCTTCCCTTTCATGCCCCTTGACTCTTATAACTGCCATCTGCTTTCTGTACAAATTGTAAATGGCCTTTCGCTCCCTGTATTTTACCCCTGCCACCTTTAGAATTTGAAAGAGAGTATTCCAGTCAACATTGTCAAAAGCTTTCTCTAAGTGTACAAAAGCTAGAAATGTAGGTTTGCCTTTCCTTAATCTATTTTTTAAGATAAGTCGTAGGGTCAGTATAGCCTCACGTGTTCCAAAATTTCTGCGGAATCCAAACTGATCTTGCTGAGGTCAGCTTCTACCAGTTTTTCCAATTGTCTGTAAAGAATTCGCGTTAGTATTTTGCAGCTGTGACTTATTAAACTGATAGTTTGGTAATTTTCACATCTGTCAGCACCTGCTTTCTTTGGGATTGGAATTATTATATTCTTCTTGAAGTCTGAGGGTATTTCGCCTGTCTCATACATATTGCTCACCAGATGGTAGAGTTTTGTCAGGACTGGCTCTCCCAAGGCCGTCAGTAGTTCCAATGGAATGTTGTCTACTCCCGGGGCCTTGTTTCGACTCAGGTCTTTCAGTGCTCTGTCAAACTCTTCACGCAGTATCATATCTCCCATTTCATCTTCATCTACATCCTCTTCCATTTCCATAATATTGCCCTCAAGTTCATTGCCCTTGTATAGACCCTCTATATACTCCTTCCACCTTTCTGCTTTCCCTTCTTTGCTTAGAACTGGGTTTCCATCTAAGCTCTTGATATTCATACAAGTGGTTCTCTTTTCTCCAAAGGTTTCTTTAATTTTCCTGTAGGCAGTATCTATCTTACCCCTCGTGAGATAAGCCTCTACATCCTTACAGTTGTCCTCTAGCCATCCCTGCGTAGCCATTTTGCACTTCCTGTCGATCTCATTTTTGATACGTTTTTATTCCCTTTTGCCTGCTTCATTTACTGCGTTTTTATATTTTCTCCTTTCATCAATAAAATTCAATATTTCTGCTGTTACCCAAGGATTTCTACTAGCCCTCGTCTTTTTACCGACTTGATCCTCTGCTGCCTTCACTACTTATCCCTCAGAGCTACCCATTCTTCTTCTACTGTATTTCTTTCCCCCATTCCTGTCAGTTGTTCCCTTATGCTCTCCCTGAAACTCTGTACAACCTCTGGTTTAGTCAGTTTATCCAGGTGCCATCTCCTTAAATTCCCACCTTTTTGCAGTTTCTTCAGTTTTAATCTACAGTTGATAACCAATAGATTGTGGTCAGAGTCCACATCTGCCCATGGAAATGTCTTACAATTTAAACCCTGGTTCCTAAATCTCTGTCTTACCATTATATAATCTATCTGATACCTTCTAGTATCTGCAGGATTCTTCCATGTATACAACCTTCTTTTATGATTCTTGAACCAAGTGTTAGCAATGATTAAGTTATGCTCTGTGCAAAATTCTACCAGACGGCTTCCTCTTTCATTTCTCTCCGGCAATCCATATTCACCCACTATGTTTCCTTCTCTCCCTTTTCCTACTCTCAAATTCCAGTTACCCATGACTATTAAATTTTCGTCTCCCTTCACTACCTGAATAATTTCTTTTATCTCATCATACATTTCATCAATTTCTTCATCATCTGCAGAGCTAGTTGGCATATAAACTTGTACTACTGTAGTAGGCATGGGTTTCATGTCTATCTTGGCCACAATAATGCGTTCACTATGCTGTTGGTAGTAGCTTACCCACACTCCTATTTTTTATTCATTATTAAACCTACTCCTGCATTACCCCTATTTGATTTTGTATTTATAACCCTATATTTACCTGACCAAAAGTCTTGTTCCTCCTGCCACCGAACTTCACTAATTCCCACTATATCTAACTTTAACCTATCCATTTCCCTTTTTAAATTTTCTAACCTACCTGCCCGATTAAGGGATCTGACATTCCACGCTCCGATCCATAGAACGCCAGTTTTCTTTCTCCTGATAACCATGTCCTCTTGAGTAGTACCCACCCGGAGATCCAAATGGGGGACTATTTTACCTCCAGAATATTTTACCCAAGAGGACGACATCATCATTTAACCATACAGTAAAGCTGCATCCCCTCGGGAAAAATTACAGCTGTAGTTTCCCCTTGCTTTCAGCTGTTCACAGTACCAGCACAGCAGGGCCATTTTGGTTAGTGTTGCAAGGCCAGATCAGTCAATCATCCAGACTGTTGCCCCTCTTCAGGATCCACATGTTTGTCTGGCCTCTCAACAGATACCCCTCCGTTGTGGTTGCACCTATGGTATGGCCATCTGTATCGCTGAGGCACGCAAGCCTCCCCACCAACAGCAAGGTCCATGGTTCATGGGGGTACAATAGCTATCAGCCCTGAAAGCAACATATCTGTATCTGTTTTATTTATTGATTTATGACATATTTTTTATCTTTCCTTATTATGGAAATGTTGGTCAGAACATTGTATTCTTCCCAACATCACAGCAAATGAATGCAATGAGAATACCTCACATTTTGTGATACTTGTGTATTTATTTATGGTCAGTCGTTTGTGTTAGCTGACACCACTATTATAAGAGTGCCATAAGACGCTTCTGTCAAGCAGGCATAAATAATTGTTTAATCAATATTTAGCAAAAACCTGTTGTCAGTTAATGTAAGTGTATTTGCATAATAATACTGGCTAATATACTTATGAACAAATCTTTATTTATATTTATTGTGCATGGTCTGAGTGTAACCAAATGCTTATAACATTTCTTTTTTTACATGTTCTTGTAATACACTATTTTAATCTTGGAAGGTCAAGTTGAGACAAATCATGTCTGTAGAATGAAGGAACAATATATTTTGGTGGGGACAGCCTTCAGCCAATAGAAAATTGAAGAATAGCATAACACTATGGGAGACAAGTGGAGAATGGGACTCGTCAAGTGAAGAGCTTAAGGGATTGATTGTGGACACTTAGATGTCCATTGTGGAAGGAGGCAGACCTGCTCTTGGCATTGTGAGGTTTTTTGGTCATATAGGTGATTTATTCTTTGTGGTGTATGGCCGCTACAAGATTTTAACTTTCAAGACACTTTATGTTGGGACCTGACAGAAGGCAGATCTCCCTGAGGTAACATGCAATATTTGGTCGTTCAGTGACAGACTCTGGGCGGTGAACAGCCACTACCTTATTCTAACTTTTTCCACATGTGTTACACAATTAAGCACAGACAGAGTATGAGTTTCCACTCATTGCCTCATGTGTGTTAATTTGTAAATGATCATGTTGAACTCTGAACTGTTTTGAGCTGGTAAATATTTTCTAAACTGTGCTCATGAAATGGACTTAGCTTTTGCCCATCTTGGATGACTATTTAGCTTGGGGATTCTGCTACCATTTTTGTAATGCTTGAAATGCAACTTTCGTGCATTTGAGAAGGTTATTTTCTGCCTGTATTTTATCTTGTTATCATAGGACCACTTTCCATTTATCTGAGCTTCACTTTCTTGAATAAATGTTGTTCAAAGTCATTCTCTGTCATCTACCACAATTACAGATGTTAGAATAGAATACTTTTTATTAAATTATTTTTTATATTCCTGTGTATTTTATTAATTCGCAGTTATAGCCAATGCATAGACAATTTCACTGCAGGATCACTGCTACAGGTTATTATTTGCAGCGAGTTGACTACAGGGCTTGAAAGCAGACATGTTTAGCTCGAACCTAAGACTACATCAAACTATTCTTTTTATCATAGCCACGCACAGCCCAACCACCTACATCATGAGAATGTTATATAAAGACACTACTGATTTGCTTGTATGGGACTACTGGTTAGAAAGTGACTACTCAGCAGAAAATCGACAGGTAGAATCCCAAATTTCAAATGTATGTTTTGTGCATCACCATGTGTGTGTCTTGTACAAGACTGTTTCAGAGGACAAACAAATAAATAAATCTACTGTGATTTAGACACTGTAATATCCTCTTTGCCTCAAAAAGTGATATAAATGAACTATGTATAGTAGCAGCAAAAGAGAATAATTAATAAGCCACAAGTGAACAGAAACAAACTGTCTTTTATAACTGCCCAATTTAAACTGTTTTCAATCCTCATCTAATTTTGTCCTCTCAGCAGTGCACGGTGAGTTCATGTAATCTCTCTCTCACCTGTTTTAACCATGATAGAGTACAGACACGTCTACATGGTCCTTTTTGGTTACATGTGTTAATCTTTCTATTAGATGGCACTGTAAAAATGGCCATGATTAGCAGCTTGTGTATAAAGATTTTATTTTCATTAAGGGAGAGCAAAAAATGAAAAGGTAATATTTAATACCCAAGTATTGTTGTTATAATATCTATTAAACATCCTTTACTTGATACAATGTCCTTACCAATTTCTGTGCACATGGCAAAATACTTAACATCATAAAAGCAACTATCACTTGTAGTAAGTAAGAAAAATGACATACAGCAATGGCGACCGAACCATAGACATCATTTTTCTAGTTGTAGGAACTCATTCTTATATATTTACAGATATTGCGTTTGTGTATTTTTATGTAAAATTAATGCTTTATTGTTTTTCTGTTATCTTTAACAGTAAAAAATAGAAATGTTTTTTCATTCAAAATCTCATCTTTCAGCTTATGCAATTCAATTTCCAAATTATTAAAATTACTGGGTTCATTATCACATTCTTTGCTGATACTTTGTATGGCCTAAGTAGATGCAAGTTTGTTGTGCACAAGCTCTGCTTTCATTATTTTAGACTGCTTCCTGATCTGAAACCTGTTAACTTACTTTTATATAAATTTGTGTGTTGCTATGTGATATCTTTATGAGTATGTGGAGAAATCTGTTATCATCTCAAAAATATCTGTTAGTACTTGATGTCATGCAGAAAGAAATGCTAGGGATGTGGACACAGAGCTCACTGAAGTTGAAAATGACATCAATGCAAATAATGATCAGCATTCTGATAGCGAAACTGAACAGTACAAAATATTGGTAGGGCAGCCTGCTTCAGGTTCTTTTGAAAATGTTGCATCTGCTAATCTGTTAAGAATCAAATGCTCATCATAAAGGAGGTCAAAAAATCTCATAATGAAACTAAAACAATTAGACAACAAATTGCTGAATCTAATGTCATTGTTGCTACAAATCAAGAAAACCTTTCTAACTGTCAGACTAAACTGCATTCTGCTGTAAGAGAAGCCTTCTGCCAGTTACAGCAAACTGCATCCCACAATTAAGTGTATTCAGCAGCACAGTCTGGAACACAGGATCCAGTCAAAAGTTTAAGAGAGGAAACCAAAATTGCTTTAGATCAAATATCAAAAGCACAGATAGCTTCTCTTAAGGAGCTATATAAAAGAATTAATTAAACTTTTAGCAGATGATTAGCCACAATTCATCACACAAGAAATATGTTCATACAGCTTTTTACAAAAACTGTGCAGCAGTGTGCTATTGAAAAAGAATCTAAAATCCTAGAGGACACAGGGGGCAAATTCACCTCTTACAAGAAGACTTTGTTGGATGTATTGGTGAGATAGTGAACAATAGGATCCAATATTTATAGCAAAAGGATGATACGACTTTATGCAATGGTTGCCAAATTGATAATAACCTAATCCTGTTCACAGGTGCTCAATTAAGTGCCATGTTGGTGGGTATCTTTAGAATGATTTGTGGGCATACAAAGGTACCAAAATGCCTATAAATGGATGCTGGATCTGGGAGTGGTTAGTCTCAGGTCCAAACCAATGAAGTGGCAGGCCCTGTTATGAACTGAAGTAGAGGAAATGAAGTTAGAGTACTCATTTTTTGTAGTCAATAGTTTGATAATCAAACATTTGGTAGGGATGAACCTAATAGATCAGGGGGATTCTAGGACCAACTCCATTTGAGAAAATGCTGTGATGACATCATTGCCAATTTCATTCGTAGTGATGAGTGTCATTGGCACTTGTGCCAAACAGTAAAAACACAATATCACAATATGTTGGTGAGCTCAGTGATAAACCACTGAACACATTGGAACTGTTTTCAGTGTGCTGAGAAATTGTACACAAAGATAATGAATTTGAGTATCTCAATGACACTCAGAGAAGTGAGTGATATATATTTTCCAAGAATTTGCAGTGGTATTTGAAGAAAAACCTGGGGTCATACATGAATATGAATGTAAAGTGAATGTCTATTCACACAAAATATGTTGTCATGCTCCCTATAATGTCCCATGGGCCAAGTGGCCAGGGATCAGGAAGATGCTATCTTCAGAAATTTTGGAACCATAATTGATCCCATATTGCAGTTTGTTATTCACAGTTTCTAAACCTGACAGAAGTATGAGACTTGTTCTAGATGCCATAGCAATAAATAAAATTCTTATTTTCAAACAAACTCAGCCAGAAAACATTGAATAAAAGATTTAGAATTTCTATGCTGTTAGATTCTTAACCAGTCACAACACTGGAAGATTTCCTTGGGAAAGAGATCATGCAAATACACTGCTGTCATATTTGCCAGTCAGATTAGCAGTTCAAGATGCTATCGTTTGGTTTAAATGTTAGTTCTGGTCTTTTTATAGTCACTTTGGACACCCATGAAGCATCAAACAGCCTGCACTTCTACAGTTGCCATCTTTCTACACCAAAAAATCCCTCCCATACAGCCTGGCTACCCAGGGATGGCTTATCTGCATTGGCAATAACTCCCTTGCCCAGTATTCCAAAGGTCTCACAAAGGCCTTCACAGGCAGGTACTAGCCTCCAGACCTAAGCTGCAAACAGATATCCCATGCCTTTTCCCTACACAACCCCAGTCCTTCTACCATCCCCAAGAACCAGCTACAAACGAATGTCCCCTTTGTATCCCTATCCTACCCCAGACTGGAACAACAGAACCACATCCTTTGTCAGGGCTTTAATTCCTATCATCATGCCCTGAAATCAATATCCTTTCCACCCCTCATAAAGTGGTGTTCCACTGCCCATTCAACTTCCACAACATCCTAATCCATCCCTATGCCACGGCCAACCCCAGCTCCTTGCCACAGGGATCATATCCCTGTAGAAGACCCAGGTCCAAAACCTGCCCAATCCAGTGACCCATCACTGCCTATTCCAGGCCTGCCACAGGTTTACACTGTTGCATCAGAGGTCAGGCCACCCATGAAAGGACCCATGCCGTATACAGCCCTGCTGCAATCATTGCATAGGTTTTTATGTTGGTATGACTACCAAAAAACAGTCCACCAGAATGAACAGCCACCACCTAACTCTGACCAAGAGGTGGTTGACCACCCTATAGCACTACATGCAGCTGAGCATAACGTGCTTGATTCCAATTGCTGCTTCACAACCCAGCAACCCAGGCCATTTGTAACCTCCCCTCCTCCAGAAGCTTTTCCAAACTGTGCAGATGGGAGTTATCATTACAACAAATTCTCTGCTCTTGAAATTATCCCGGCTTAAGCCTGTGGTAACCTACTGTCCCCGCAGCTTCTACCCAACAGTTTCAACTACCTCTGTACTATCACCTCCTCCAAATTCACATCCCCTCACCCACATAGTGCGCTGCTCTCTGTGCACACAGCTACTGGTCTTTTCTCTTCATCTGTGCCTCCCCTTTTCCACTCCCCATCTCCCTCCACCCTGCACAGCCTCTGAATACTGTAGTTGGCAGCCTTTTCTGCCATTTATCCACTGCATTCTGGCCAGGGCAGACAGAATTGTGTGTGTGTGTGTGTGTGTGTGTGTGTGTGTGTGTGTGTGTGTGTGTGTGTGAACAAGAAGATGAGAAGAGGGTGGCAACTCTGCTAAGATCAGCAGAATTCTCAAGAAACATGATATCAAGAGAGTATTTTGCCCACCCACTAAGATTGGGACAATGTTGGAGAATGTAAAGGATGACTTGGGGTTACAGAAGTCAGGCATTTACAACATACCATGTGAGTGTAGGATGTCATACATCAGCCAGACCACCAGGAGTGTGGACATCAGGTGTAAAGAACAGCAGAGGCACACCAGATTCAGACAGGCAACCAAATCAGCCATAGCAGAACACTGTCTAGAGCTCAGACACTCTATGAAATACAGTGACACCAAGATTGTCACACAGAACCCTAGATATTGGGACAATGTCGTAAAAGAGTCCGTTGAGATAAATATCACAGAGAATCTCATCAACCGTGACACTGGATACCAGCTCAGCATGGCCTGGGATCTGGCTATTGAACTTCTGAAAACTAAGTGTAAAACACATCAAGATTTCATAAGAAACAGGGATGTGGACCAAGAAAACAGCCACAAGACAGAGCACCAGACACTACAGATTCATGCTAAAACTCCTGAGATGACAACCATGACTCTAGAGGGCATCCAAGTCAGCTGCGGACATTGGTTGGAACACCAGTGATCAGGAGGCACCATGGGAGCTACATCTGGTGGGTGTGGACCACGAACGAAACACTCGATGCGGTGCAGACAGTTATAAAGCGCCCAGCAAGAAACAGAAGTGGACATCGAGGAAACAGCTGTGACTTAAACTCGTCATGTTTCCCTAGGTCCCTTCCTTGGAATGCCAACTTTTCAGCAGAAGACAGGACAGCCATACACAACCTCAAAACAAATCCTGACCTAATTATCCTACCTGCAGACAAAGATTTCACCATCATTGTTATGAATCACAGTGAATACCTAGCAGAAGCCCTCTGACAATTATATGACTCCTCACAGAACCTCTCCCCTGAATCCATTTCCCCCCTAACCCCTATGACACCTGGCACAACCACTTTCTACATGCTTCCCAGAAACCACAAACCCAACAATCCTTGATGCCCCAGTGTAGTTGATTATTGTGTTTCCACTGAAAGAATTTCAGCCCTCATTGATCAACACCTCCATCAAGTTGCCTGTAATCTAGCCTTCCATCTCAAAGACACCAACCACCTCCTTCACTACCTCTCCACCATCCTCATCTCTTTACCTCCTGGATCCTTACTTGTCACTGTTGGCACCACTTCCCTATACACCAAAATGTCTCATGCCAATGGTCTTGGCAATGTTGGACATGACCTTTCACAATGTCCTTCAGACTCCAAACTCACTACCTCATTCCTCATACACCTTACTGATTTTATCCTAACTCACAACTACTTCTCCATTGAAGGAAAGGTACACAAACAAATCTGTGGCAAAGCCATGGGCACCTACATGGCACCCTCCTGAGCCAAACTGTTTATGAGTCATCTAGAGGAAACTTTCCTAGCCTCCCAAAACCCCAAACCTGTGGTATGGCTCAGGATCACTGATGATATCTTCACAATCTGGACTGAGAGCCGAGACACACTATCCTCATTCCTTCACAAACTTAACACCTTATCTCCCGTCTGCTTTACCTGGTCCTCCTCAACCTAGCACGCCACCTCCCTGCATGTTGACCTCCACCTACCTGATGGCTTCATCCATACCTCAGTTCACATTAAACTCACCAACCACCAATGAAGTACCTGCATTTTGATAGCTGTCATCCCTCCCACACCAAAAAATTTCTCCAATACAGCCTGGTCCCTGGTCTGTAGCAAGAGGATCTCCCTTGCCCAGAATGCTGAAGGTCTCACCACAGCCTTCACAGACAGGCAGTATCCTTCAGACCTAGCCCACAAACAGATCTCCCATGCCATTTGTCCTCACAACCCCAATCTTTCCACCTCACACAAGATGCACTACAAAGTAGCACCTCCTTTATTACTCATTACCACCCTGGACTGGGACAACAGAACCGCATTCTTCATCAGGGCATTGATTATCTATCATCATACCCTGAAATAAGAGAAATCCTACCTAACATCCTGTCCATGCCTCCTAAAGTGGTGTTCCATCGCCAGCCAACCTCCACCTCATCCTAGTCCATCCCTATGCCACTTCCAATCCCAAGCACTTGCCGCAGGGATCATATCCTTGTGGAAGACCCAGGTCCAAGACCTGCCAAATCAACCCACACAGCACTTAGTATTCCAGTCCTGTCACAAGCTTATCCTACTGCGTCAGAGGCCAGGCCACAAGTGGAAACAGCTAAGTCATATACCAGCTCTGGTGAAATCATTGCAGAGATTTTTATATTGGTATGACTACCAACCAGCAGTCCACCGGGATGAACAGCCACCACAAAACTATGGCCAAGAGCAAAGTAGACCACACTGTAGCACAACATGCATGCTTGATTTCAATGCCTGTTTCTCTACTCGAGCCATCTGGATTCTCCCCTCCTCCACCACCTTTCCTGAACTGCACAGGTCGGAGTTATCCTTGAAACCATTCTGCAGTCCTGAAATTATCCAGGCGTTAACCTTAGGTAACATACTGTTCCCACATCCTACACCCAAGCGTTTCCAGCCCCTCTGTCCTATCACTGCCTCCCTAATCTCATTTTACACCCTTTCTGTGTGCCCCCCTCCCCCCCCCCCCCCCTGCCAATGCACCTATCATCTTTCCCCTTTCCTGCTCCTATACTTTTCCATTTCCCGTTCTCGCTACCTGTACCCCCCAGCCCCCTCCTCACAACGCAGTCCCACAGCTTCCTGAAACTGCTACTCCCGACTGTCGTGTGCGTGAGATAATCTTGCTAGTGTGAAGGAATGTGTGTGTGTTTCCTTTCCTGATGAAGGCTGTGGCCAAAAGCTAATGTGTAAGTATCTTTTATTTGTGCCTATGTCAGTGTGTGATTTGCATGGGGGGATGGGGTGGATTCCCCCCCCCCCCCCCCCCCCCCCTCTGCATCAGACCATCCCCTCCTCTGGTTTTAGTTTATGCATCCCAACCTGGGATAATTGTTTCCCACGCACTGGAGTAAAACTTTACATATAACGTAAATTTGTGGAGCCGAACACTGAAAGTTTTTAATAAGTCTTACTATTAACACTATTAATATGTTTCAGTTTTCTATCATCAGAATAAGTACAACTTTTCACAAATTTGCCTCTACGTTTTGAATTCCCCTCGTATATCTGTACCCGTATGTAGATGATTTTGTAAATAAGCTTTACCTATAATGTACTTTTAAAGATATAACAAGGGATGGCTTTTCTGATAATGCATTCACGTCAATAGTGAGTTTTGGCATTAACATCTATCTATAAATAGCTGTTTAACCATGCATAACGCCACGGTCCAAGCTAGTAACATATATAATTCTACTAACCCCCTAAGACATCCCCCCCACTGGTAGAAGCACAAATCACACCCTGGCCTATCTGTAACTTGAAGTCTCACTTTTACAGTAAGTAGCAATCTATATTTTCCTTATATTGTTGATATTCCAACCTGGAGTTTCCATTGTTTGATTATAATGCAATTCTTTAGAGAGTCTGTTGTGCATAGCTATATGACAACAGTTTTAGTTCTCTGATTATGTGAAATTATTCACAAATAAAATTATTTGTAATATGTACTTCCCTGTGTATATCTGCACATGTATCGCTGGCCCATTTCTTTGCTTTCTTGACGAGTACATCTTCACGGCCATTAATTATTTGTGTGTGATAATCGTGTGAGCCACCTGTTGCTTTGTTCAGTGCCTCTTTGTCAGTCATTATCTGCATAATTGGACAGAGAGGCTTGTCATATACAATTTTTTAAATACTTTATTGTGAAAAATTAAAATAATAGAATAATTAATTTACTAAAACTACATGTACAAAATTTACAATGGAATTTCTCATAAATGAAATATGTTGTGTATTCCAAACTCCAAAATCTCAAAACACAGCCATAGGCATATTTTGTAGTTCATTTCGCACAGGAAATATCAGGACCTTTTTGTAGTCAATTTCATAAAATTAAACTTTAGTTCAACCTCATGACAATTTACTGTCTGCTTGCAAAAACGGGGCATTATACTTTGGTTTGGCAAAATGCAGTGGATTGCTTGGCATAGGTGGTTCTTTCCCATAGTTTATTTTCTATCTACAATATCTTTCACACTAACTTTGTTTTCTTTTGACTGTAATATTTCTGGATGTGTTCTGGTAACAAGCAAGCATTCATAACATATAGATTTTCAAGTACAGTAGACTCTCGACTATATGACTCATGGCTATCCAGCCTACTTAATTAATAATATAATAATACTACTCTATGATAAAACGGTGATTAAAGAACAGAGCTCAATTGTATTACACACAATCTATAAAAAATACACTCCTGGAAATGGAAAAAAGAACACATTGACACCGGTGTGTCAGACCCACCATACTTGCTCCGGACACTGCGAGA
Organism: Schistocerca americana; assembly: GCF_021461395.2. Taxonomy (NCBI): domain Eukaryota; kingdom Metazoa; phylum Arthropoda; class Insecta; order Orthoptera; family Acrididae; genus Schistocerca; species Schistocerca americana. The sequence continues at coordinate 1,125,880,283 of NC_060119.1, read as the reverse complement.
GGGCTGTACAAGCAATGATCACACGCACGGCACAGCGGACACACCAGGAACCGCGGTGTTGGCCGTCGAATGGTGCTAGCTGTGCAGCATTTGTGCACCGCCGCCGTCAGTGTCAGCCAGTTTGCCGTGGCATACGGAGCCCCATCGCAGTCTTTAACACTGGTAGCATGCCGCGACAGCGTGGACGTGAACCGTATGTGCAGTTGACGGACTTTGAGCGAGGGCGTATAGTGGGCATGCGGGAGGCCGGGTGGACGTACCGCCGAATTGCTCAACACGTGGGGCGTGAGGTCTCCACAGTACATCGATGTTGTCGCCAGTGGTCGGCGGAAGGTGCACGTGCCCGTCAACCTGGGACCAGACCGCAGCGACGCACGGATGCACGCCAAGACCGTAGGATCCTACGAGTGCCGTAGGGGACCGCACCGCCACTTCCCAGCAAATTAGGGACACTGTTGCTCCTGGGGTATCGGCGAGGACCATTCGCAACCGTCTCCATGAAGCTGGGCTACGGTCCCGCACATCGTTAGGCCGTCTTCCGCTCACGCCCCAACATCGTGCAGCCCGCCTCCAGTGGTGTCGCGACAGGCGTGAATGGAGGGACGAATGGAGACGTGTCGTCTTCAGCGATGAGAGTCGCTTCTGCCTTGGTGCCAATGATGGTCGTATGCGTGTTTGGCGCCGTGCAGGTGAGCGCCACAATCAGGACTGCATACGACCGAGGCACACAGGGCCAACACCCGGCATCATGGTGTGGGGAGCGATCTCCTACACTGGCCGTACACCACTGGTGATCGTCGAGGGGACACTGAATAGTGCACGGTACATCCAAACCGTCATCGAACCCATCGTTCTACCATTCCTAGACCGGCAAGGGAACTTGCTGTTCCAACAGGACAATGCACGTCCGCATGTATTCTGTGCCACCCAACGTGCTCTAGAAGGTGTAAGTCAACTACCCTGGCCAGCAAGATCTCCGGATCTGTCCCCCATTGAGCATGTTTGGGACTGGATGAAGCGTCGTCTCACGCGGTCTGCACGTCCAGCACGAACGCTGGTCCAACTGAGGCGCCAGGTGGAAATGGCATGGCAAGCCATTCCACAGGACTACATCGAGCATCTCTACGATCGTCTCCATGGGAGAATAGCAGCCTGCATTGCTGCGAAAGGTGGATATACACTGTACTAGTGCCGACATTGTGCATGCTCTGTTGCCTGTGTCTATGTGCCTGTGGTTCTGTCAGTGTGATCATGTGATGTATCTGACCCCAGGAATGTGTCAATAAAGTTTCCCCTTCCTGGGACAATGAATTCACGGTGTTCTTATTTCAATTTCCAGGAGTGTAGAAACACATTGCACATGTCACTGGATAGACAAAGGTTCAAAGCTTTGACATAGTTGTGCCATTGTATGTTTGGAGCAATATGGCAACTACAACACAAGAGAAATCATTTTATGTGTTGGAATGTATGTGAAGTCAATCCAATGTTATTCGCTTTTGGCCTTCCAGGTCACCAGACTTCACCTTGCAATTTTTTTCTATGGGGGTACATAAAAGACAAAGCCTTTGTCCCATCAATGGCAGCTAATCTTCAAGAGCTGAGAAATAGAATTGTTGTTCAATATACAGGGACCAGTTGATTTATGCATGGAATGAAATCAACTACTGTTTTAATGGTTCTTGAGCAACGCACAGTGCTTATGTCGAGTGTATGGTATAGTATCTGTACAAACATAAAACTCTGGACCTTCCTCTATCCATTGACATACACAATGTATTTCAGTTTTTATAGTTTATCTGTAAGAAACAACTGAAATTTGTTCTTGCCTTTTGAATCACCCTGTACTGTTAATGTTGAATAAATTATCAGACCCATTCTTCAACAAACAATACTTAGAAGCCCTTTTCCAGTGCTCACAAACAACGATGAATGCATGTAGTGAGCAGGGGACTTCAGATTGATTGCATATTTTTTAGATTTCCAAAAGGCTTTTGACAGTGTTCCTTTAGAAGCAAGTCCTAATTAATCTTTGTGCCTAGGTAGTATCATCGCAGTTGTGTTACTCGACTTGTGATTTCTGTCAGAAAGATCACATTTCATAATAACTGATGGAAAATCATTGAGTAAAACAGAAGTAATATCTGGCATTCCCCAAGGAAGTGTTATAGGCCCTGTGTTGTTCCTGATTCACATAAACGATTTAGGAGACAATCTGAGCAGTCTTCTTAGATTGTTTGCAGATGATGCTGTCATTTACTGTCATGTTAAGCCATCAGATGATCAAAACACATTGCAAAATGGCTTAGAGAAGATATCTATATGGTGCAAAATGTGGCAGTTGATTCTATCATGAAAAGTGTGAAGTCATCCACATGAGCACCAAAAAGAATCCACTAAAATGCTGTGATCTCAACTAGATAATTCAGGATTACAATTACAAATAACTTAAATTTGGAGCAACCACATACATAACGTTGTGGGGAAAGCAAACCAAGAGTGTAATTTATTGTCAGAATACTTAGAAAATGTAACGGATCTATTTATTAATTTATTTATTGCACTATATATTCCATAGATCAATTTTTGCTTGGTAATGGATGGATGTGAAATGAGGCAAAACATTTAATTCATTATTACATTTTTTCCATCACGACAATAAACAAAGATTAAGAATATAAATGGAAAATAATAATAAAGGAACACAATCAGTAAGTTTACGCTCAAAAACAGAGCCTAAGATTCAATTTTCAGATCTTATCCAAACAATTTTTTACAAAGTAAAAGTGACCATCTTCTTGACTTACAGATCACCAATTGATCTAATTAAAGCAGCAAAATATACTGAATCCAGAATACACAATAATACATGGTAAATAATGTTAGTTATCTCTGCTATAAAATTCTTCCAGAGAATAGAAAGTTTTCTCAAGCAAGAAATCCTTTAGCTTACTTTTAAATAGTACTTGCTACCATGTAGACACTTAATATTGCTTTGAAGTGCACTGAAGATTTTTGTGCTTGTGTATTTTACACCTTTTTGCACCAGAGACAAATTTTTTAGGTCACAGTGTATGTCACATTTCCTTCTTGCATTATGATGATGGTGTGTTTCACTCATTTTATATTGAGAAGGATTGTGAAGCATGAATGTCATGATCAAAAAGAGATATTGTGAAGAAGTGGTTAGTATTCCTATCTGTTAAAAAAGGTTGTGACATGAGGTTCTTGTAGGCACTCCACACAAAATTTGGACAGCCTTTTTCTGATTTGTCAAGACTTTTTTCAACAGTGGTGAATTGCCCCAGAAGATTATTCCATAGCACATAAGTGAATGGAAGTAGCCAATGTAGGCAGATTTTGTGACATTAGTGTCTCCAATTTTGGTAATATCCGAATGACAGATGTTGCTGAACCAAACTTTTTCAGGGGGTGTGCCCAGTTAAGCCTGTTATCTGTATGTAAACCCAAGAATTTCAAACAATCTACCCTCTGTATCTGATGGCTCTCATGTGCAATGTTTATTTCCTGTGGAGTTTTGTGACCAGAATAGAAATGAATGCTTAGGTTTATTGCTAGAGAATTTACTGTGAAGCAATTCAGAACACGCTCTTATAACTAGCTGGCATTTAATTCTAGGTCAGGAGATGTCTTATTGTGTATCACAATGCTTGGGTCATCAGCAAATATTGTACATTTGCTTGCTTTGTTTGAGGACAAAGGAAGTCATTGATATATGTGAGAAATAGCAATTGACCAAGGACACAAATTTACTGTTCTCCAATTGGACTCTACCCCACCTCCCTGTGTGTTGTTACCATCTACACTATTTTCTGTTGTCTGCTCTGTAGTCAGGATTTGAGCCAGTTGCCCAATAGTCCTCAGAGTCCATAGTGACATGCTTTCTGTATAAGTATCCTATGACTGATGCACTCGAAAGCCTTAGACAAATCACATAATATGACTGACCACAGGCAATGTCTTTTTGTCAAGGCATTCCAAAGCATTATCAGTAAATGAAAATATAGCTTCGGTTGTGGAGATCCTTCTCTGGATCCAAACTGGTTTTATTATTGCAATGTTTCCTAGGTGACTGAGAATCTTGGCATGTATTAATTTTTCAAGGAAAAGAGAGATAGGATGATAGTTTATAACATCTGAGGCATCACCTTTTTTGTAGAATAGCATACTTCATCCTGTCAGGGAAGATACCTTGTTTCAGAGAGGCACTGAATATATGAGCAATGACTCCACTGAACTGATAGCAGCAGGTTTTTAGCAGTTTTCTGGAGATGTAAATACCAGCTGAATTTTTGCTATTTAAAGAAATAATGGTTTTTCTTACTTCCTGTACTGTTATAGTGGCTATACCTATCTGCTCTATGGAATTTGTGTAATGACCTTTCAGTATTTTTAAGGCCTCTTCTAAGGAGCTATTGTGTCCTGTTTTCTCAGCAACACTTAAAAAGTGCTAATTAAAAGTTTTTGCCACAGTCTTGATTTTGTACTTGTTTATCTTCATTACTGAGAACAATGTTTTGGGACCTACTAGAGCAGTTTGCACCAGTCTCACTCCTTATCGCTTCCCATATTGTTTTCATTTTGCTACTAGATTTTTTAGTTTTGGGGCACAGATACAAACTTTTTGACTTCTGAATAACATTACTTAGTATTTTACAGTATTTTTATACTGATTTTAGCTGGTTGCAGCTGTCAGAATTTTTTGTGACGATGTACAGCTCTCTTTTTCTTTTGCTTCAAATTTTAATACCAATGGTTATCCTGGGCATTTTGGTATATTTTGTGGTTTGGGTCTTATATAGTTTTTTGGGAAGGTGCTTTCAAATATCAGTGCCACTTCATTACTGAAAAGATTGTGCTTGTAAATGGCATTTTCGAAATTATACACAGGTCTCCAGTCTGTGGACTGGAGATGTGATTTAAAAGTCTGGAGGGTTTCATCATTAATTGTCCTAGCTAGTTTCCAGTTGGAGCCACTATCATTCTTACAGATACTTGCACTATTTATAGTGAGTCTTTGTCCAATATTGTCAGAGAGACCATTCAGGACTTACCTGGTAGCTCTAGCGCCTATTTTGGTCTGGTGCGTAAATATACTATCAGTCAGTGTGCTTGTACATGAAGTTATTCTAGTAGCGAAGCTAACAACAGAAGAAAAATCATATGTCGACATCAAATCACTTTTATGTATGAATAAGCATATTATGAGAGCAGGCAGACAAGCACAAAAGCAGGCAGACAAAATCCAAAAGAGACAAAACTCCCCCGAAGGTCCTCTGTACATTGTAACTTCTATACATCGAAGGTATTCAAAAAGAATTATATGGGGCACATACTGCCAAATGTTGTTCTAAACAATAATTCTGCACATCAGTTGCTCTACAAGTGACATTGTTTTTAACATAAATGCAAAAACCACCTCTTTCTTTACACTTTCTACAAAATGATGTTGCTAATTAATAATTATTTATCACGTTTTTCTATACCAGAATTAATATGGTGCTCACTAAAGCACAGAACCTGGGCATAATCTAAACCCCATGGTCCACAGATATTGATTATAAGTTCACTGATGTTACTGCAGAGACCTCTAATGTTTCGGCGATGAACTGCCAGCTTTTGCTTAGCAGAAGGAGTTACATTGTTTTCTCTAAAAAAAGAAGTTTCAGTTGAAGGTCTGGGCAAGGTATTTTTCACTACCCATTTTTCCAAGCCAGTTGTCCAGTGTAGTCTGCCTATGCCCAGTAGTACAATTAGCTTGTGTAATGGAACACTTTTCATTCATATCTGACTGTCCTGGGTTCATTTTCTTCCTTGAATTTGCAGTTGTATCACAATTTATAGTCACTAAATGAATTTTCCCAAGTCAGTGAGTCTCTACTAAAGAAACTGCTTACACTATGCTTGTCAGCCCCCTTCTGGAGTACTGCTGTGTTGTGTGTGATCCACATCAAATAGAATTGACAGAGGACATGAAAAAAAGTTTAATGAGGAGCAGCTTGTTTTGTGTTACTGTGATAGATTGCCATGGATATGATACACGAATTGGGGTGGCATCATTAATACAAAGACGCTTTTCACTGTGACAAAACCTTCTTGCGAAATTTCAATCACTAACTTTCTCTTCAGATTATGAAAATATTTTGTTGGTGCCCACCTACATATGCAGAAATGATCATCATAATAATGTGAGAGAAATCAGAGCTTGCACAGGAGTATTTAATTTTTTCCCGTGTGCTGTTCGAGAGCAGAACAGTAAAGACATAGCTTAAAGGTGATTTGGTGAAACCTCCTCCAGACACTCATTTTGATTTGCAGAGTTATCAGGTGGATGTACATTTGCAACCCTGTGTTCTTTGTTTTTTCAGTTGCAGATCAAACATCCACAGTGCATGCATTTCTAATTTTTTTTTTTTTTTTTTTTTTTTTTTTTTTTTTTTTTTTTGTGCAGTGTTTTAATGAAAGAGTCCAAAACGGATGATGAACAAAAAAACTTGTAGTGACTATGGATCAGAAATTACATGCTGTAATAAGACTGGATTCTGGGGTACCAGTCAAAAGTGTTGCTTTGGGGTAAGAGGTAGAAAAAAAGTACTGTTGGAGACTGGAAGAAAAATCAAGCAGAAATTGCAAAGTATTGTGCTTCCCAAGCTAGTGGAAGTTGAATAAAAGTAAGAAAGACTATGATGAAAGTTAAGTGTAAAGAAGTTTAGGAAGCTTTGTTTTTGTGACATGAACATTTCAGAGGAAAAGGTTTGCCCATTACTTGACCAGTATTGCAAGAAAAAGTATTGCAATTTCAGCAGTAAATAGAAGGAGAAGATTCAGACTTTACTGCCCGTGATGAATGGCTGGATCAGTGGTATTCACCAGATTACCATTAGTGGAGAGGCTTTATCCACTGACAGAGAGGGTAGACCATTCTTTAAAGACTATCTTTCACAGTTAATTGACGAGGATGGAATTTTTGATGAAGCTTTCATATGTGATGAGAGCAATTTAAATAACAAGATACTCCCTATAAATGTTTGTTTCAAAAAGGGAAGCTGCAGCACTTGGATGCAAGTAAAGGAGGGAATGAGTTATCATAGGGGCTTGCAGTAATGCAACTGGAAACCACAAGCTTAGGGTTACATCAATAGGGAAAGCACGGAAACTTAAGAGATTTCAACAACCTGAAAAATCAGGAATCACTGACCCTACATTACACTTATCAAAAGAAATCCTGGATGAATTCAGAAATATTTAAACCCTGGTTCCAAAATGAATTCAGACAAGCTGTAGAGAAACATTTGAAAGACAACAACGTACCAAGAAAAGCCACTATTTCTTGATAACATGCCTTTGCATCCTGGCTGTTGCAAACTCACAGAAGGAAATATGAAATCATTATTTCACCACCAAATGTGACTGCTCTTTGACAGCCAATGGACCAGGGCAGCCTTGAAATGCTAAAGAAGAAGTATTGCTCCTGTCTTCACGTTTTGTTGATATCAGAGGTTGATAACAGTGGAGACTGTGTAACCATTCTGAAAAGAACGGACTTGCTAGAAGTCATAAGGAGATTGGCCAAAGTGTGGGAGGAGCCAAACATCTCACTTGTAAGGTCTTTGTGGTGTCACTGCCAGACACCACACTTGCTAGGTGGTAGCCTTTAAATCGGCCGCGGTCTGTTAGAATACGTCGGACCCGCGTGTCACCACTATCAGTGATTGCAGACCAAGCGCTGCCACACGGCAGGTCTAGTCTAGAGCTAGAGAGACTCCCTAGCACTCGCCCCAGTTGTACAGCCGACTTTGCTAGCGATGGCTCACTGTCTACATATACTCTCATTTGCAGAGACGACAGTTTAGCATAGCCTTCATATACGTCATTTGCTATGACCTAGCAGGGTGCCATATTCAGTTACTATGAATGTATTCTAAACAGATAATATTGTGAATCATGTACCGTCAAGATAGACGTTCATCATTAATGGATTAAAGTTAAGTATAAAACTAATTACGCCCACTTTCTGAATTCTAATTCCTTGTCATGTTCCAGACCTCACGTCAGTATAGTTCTCCCCTCCTCATGCCAGCCTGCGTGAGCTAAAACGCGTGCATTTTGGCCCCCACTAGTAACACGGTGTTGGCTCTTCTGCCAACACAACAGTCTTGAAAAATTCTTTTAGACCATAGGCAAATGATGAAGTTGGTGAACTAAGTAACAATGATATTGAGGAAATGGTGATGCAAGGGGCTGTAACATAAGAGGAACAGGCAAAAACTCAGACGACAGGAGAAATCTCGTTTCACATTCGGGATGGTTCAGGATGATTGAGGCAGTTGCTGTAGTTCTTTAGTGAGTGGGAGCAAGCAATGTCAGTTGATAACATCTGTCTGCATATGTGGAGGGATACGGCAGTGCGGAAGAGGGCTAAGAGAGGGCAACAGTTGTTTGTCAAAGACTTGTACATAACAACCACTATAACTAGCACATATTACACAATAGGTGAATATGGATTGGGGCTAAGAAATGAAAGAGGAAGCCACCTGGTGGAATTTTGCACAGAGCATAACTTAATCATAGCTAACACTTGGTTCAAAAATCATAAAAGGAGGTTGTACACATGGAAGAAGCCTGGAGATACTGACAGGTTTCAGATAGATTATATAATGGTAAGACAGAGATTTAGGAACCAGGTTTTAAATTGTAGGACATTTCCAGGGGCAGATGTGGACTCTGACCACAATCTATTGGTTATGAACTGTAGATTAAAACTGAAGAAACTGCGAAAAGGTGGGAATTTAAGGAGATGGGACCTGGATAAACTGACTAAACCAGAGGTAGTACAGAGTTTCAGGGAGAGAATAAGGCAACAATTGACAGGAATGGGGGAAAGAAATACAGTAGAAGAAGAATGGGTAGCTTCTGAGCTAAGTAACATATTAAGCTATCTGTGTAACCAGTCGTTTATCAGTGGAATATTTCCTGAATGGCTGAAATATGCTGAAGTTAAGCCACTGTTTAAGAAGGGAGATAAAGAAATAGCATCAAATTTCCGTCCAATTTCACTGTTACCAGCATTCTCAAAAATTTTCGAAAAAGTAATGTACTGTCGTCTTTATAACCATCTTATCTCAAATAACATACTGTCAAAGTCACAGTTTGGATTTCTAAAAGGTTCTGATATTGAGAAGGCTATCTTCACTTACAGTGAAAATGTGCTTAATTCATTAGACAAAAAATTGTAGGCAACTGGTATATTTTGTGATCTATCAAAGGCATTTGACTGTGTAAATCACAATATCCTTTTAAGTAAACTAGAATATTATAGTGTAACAGGAAATGCTGCAAAATGGTTCAAATCTTATATCTCTGGCAGGAAACAAAGGGTGTTATTAGGAAAGAGCTTGATACATGTCTATCAGGCATCATCCAACTGGGAACTAGTTACATGTGGGGTCCCACAAGGTTCCATTTTGGGGCCCTTACTTTTTCTTGTGTATATCAATGACCTTTCATCAGTAACATTACCAGATGCCAAGTTTGTTTTGTTTGCCGATGATACAAACATTGCAATAAATAGCAAATCAAGTGTAGTCTTAGAAAGATCAGCCAATAAAATATTTGTGGACATTAATCACTGGTTCCTAGCCAATTCTTTGTCACTAAACTTTGAAAAAACACACTACATGCAGTTCAGAACTTGTAAGGGGTGTCCCAAGAGTATATGTCTAACATATGATGACAAGAAGATAGAAGAAGTGGACAGTGTTAAATTCTTGGGATTACAGCTTGATAATAAATTCAATTGGGAGGAGCACACCACAGAACTGCTGAAGCGTCTTAACAAATCTCTGTTTGCAATGCGAATTTTGTCAGACGTAGGGGATATAAAAATGAAAAAGCTGGCATACTATGCTTACTTTCATTCCATAATGTCATATGGGATTATTTTTTGGGGTAATTCATCAAGCCAAGCTAAAGTTTTCCGGGCACAAAAACGTGCAGTAAGAATTATATGTGGTGTGAACTCAAGAACATCCTGCAGAAGCCTGTTTAGGGAACTAGGGATACTAACTACAGCTTCCCAGTATATTTATTCCTTAATGAAATTTGTCATTAAAAATATATCACTTTTTCAAACCAACAGCTCAATTCATGGAATCAATACTAGAAATAAGAATAATCTTCACAAGAATTTAAAGTCACTTAGTCTTGTACAAAGAGGTGTGCATTATTCAGGAACACACATTTTCAATAACTTGCCAGCAGCCATAAAAAGCTTAACAACCAATGAAATTCAGTTTAAGAGAAGCCTAAAGGATTTATTGGTGGCCAACTCCTTCTACTCCATTGATGAATTTCTTAGTAAAACCAACTGATTTGTATATAAGTACAACATAACTTCTGCACAATTTCAGTGCAGTAATGTGTTCACTGAAAATTTGTGTGTGTGTGTGTGTGTGTGTAAGTATAATCTAACTTCTGCACCATTTCAGTGCAGTAATGTGTTCATTGTAAATAAGTATTACAGTAGTTGTATTACATGTTTATTACCTTATAAATAAATAAAAAACGTTTTTTATTTTAAATTCAGTGCATTAGTATTTGTAAAATGACTCTTAGTGTTCATTAAAAATGACGATCATTCCACTTGGGACCTGTGGAATGGTACATTAGTTTATTTGTTTTAGTTGTAAATATTTGTCATGTATTGTTGTTTTTCTGACATGTTCCACATCCAGGAGGACCTCCTCACTACGGATCAATTGGAATGAAAGTAAATCTAATCTAATCTAATCTAATGAAGTAGTGAAGGCAGCAGAGGATCAAGTAGGTAAAAAGACGAGGGCTAGTAGAAATCCTTGGGTAACAGAAGAAATGTTGAATGTAACTGATGAAAGGAGAAAATATAAAAATGCAGTAAATGAAGCAGGCAAAAAGGAATACAAACGTCTCAAAAACGAGTTGACAGGAAGTGCAAAATGGCTAAGCAGGGATGGCTAGAGGGCAAATGTAAGGATGTAGAGGCTTATCTCACTAGGGGTAGGACAGATACTGCCTACAGGAAAATTAAAGAGACCTTTGGAGAAAAGAGAACCACTTGTATGAATATCAAGAGCTCAGATGGAAACCCAGTTCTAAGCAAAGAAGGGAAAGCAGAAAGGTGGAAGGTGTATATAGAGGGTCTATACAAGGGAGATGTACTTGAGGACAATATTATGGAAATGGAAGAGGATGTAGATGAAGATGAAATGGGAGATACGATACTGCGTGAAGTGTTTGACAGAGCACTGAAAGACCTGGGTCGAAACAAGGCCCCTGGAGTAGACAACATTCCATTAGAACTACTGATGGCCTTGGGAGAGCCAGTCCTGACAAAACTCTACCATCTGGTGAGCAAGATGTGTGAGACAGGCGAAATACCCTCAGACTTCAAGAAGAATATAATAATTCCAATCCCAAAGAAAGCAGGTGTTGACAGATGTGAAAATTACCGAACAATCAGTTTAATAAGTCACGGATGCAAAATACTAACGCGAATTCTTTACAGACGAATGGAAAAACTGGTAGAAGCCAACCTCGGGGAAGATCAGTTTGGATTCCGTAGAAATATTGGAACATGTGAGGCAATACTGACCTTACGACTTATCTTAGAAGCTAGATTAAGGAAAGGCAAACCTACGTTTCTAGCATTTGTAGACGTAGAGAAAGCTTTTGACAATGTTGACTGGAATACTCTCTTTCAAATTCTGAAGGTGGCAGGGGTAAAATGCAGGGAGCGAAAGGCTATTTACAATTTGTACAGAAACCAGATGGCAGTTATAAGAGTCGGGGGGGCATGAAAGGGAAGCAGTGGTTGGGAAGGGAGTGAGACAGGGTTGTAGCCTCTCCCCAATGTTATTCAATCTGTATATTGAGCAAGCAGTAAAGGAAACAAAAGAAAAATTTGGAGTAGGTATTAAAATCCATGGAGAAGAAATAAAAACTTTGAGGTTCGCCGATGACATCGTAATTGTGTCAGAGACAGCAAAGGACTTGGAAGAGCAGTTGAAAGGAATGGACATTGTCTTGAAAGGAAGATATAAGATGAACATCAACAAAGCAAAACAAGGATAATGGAATGTAGTCGTATTAAGTCAGGTGATGCTGCAGGAATTAGATTAGGAAATGAGACGCTTAAAGTAGTAAATGAGTTTTGCTATTTGTGGAGCAAAATAACTGATGATGGTCAAAGTAGAGAGGATATAAAATGTAGACTGGCAATGGAAAGGAAAGCGTTTCTGAAGAAGAGAAATTTGTTAACATCGAGTGTAGATGTAAGTGTCAGGAAGTCGTTTCTGAAAGTATTTGTATGGATCATAGCCATGTATGGAAGTGAAACATGGACGATAACTAGTCTGGACAAGAAGAGAATAGAAGCTTTCGAAATGTGGTGCTACAGAAGAATGCTGAAGATTAGATGGGTAGATCATGTAACTAATGAGGAGGTATTGAATAGGATTGGGGAGAAGAGAAGTTTGTGGCACAACTTGACTAGAAGAAGGGACTGGTTGGTAGGACATTTTCTGAGGCATCAGGGGATCACCAATGTAGTATTGGAGGGAAGCGTAGAGGGTAAAAATCGTAGAGGGAGACCGAGGGATGTAGGTTGCAGTAGGCACTGGGAGATGAAGAAGCTTGCAAAGGATAGAGTAGCATGGATAGCTGCATCAAACCAGTCTCAGGACTGAAGACCACAACAACAACAACATTACACAATAAGTCAGGAAACGTTAATAAAACAGGGTTTTGATATAAAAAAAAAGTATTTTGAATAGTATGGCTGGGATCACAAGAAATAATTTTAGAACTCGCTTTCTTGTTATATGGGTTGACCTTCTGCCACATTAGGCCAGATAAGTTCCAATCTTCATTACTCACTATGACTACTATATAGTATAGCTGGACTTGAAACAACAAGCAACTAAAACCTGTGCTTCATGCATCTGAAGAAGACAACTAGAACAACTGTCGAAATACCCTGTGAAGTGACAATATTAATTCGACTGCAGAATATGAAATATCTGAAAATTATCATTTTCACTGAGAAAGCTTGAAACATCACTTCACATTTTTTTTTTTTTTTTTTTTTTTTAAAAAGCAGCACAATGGAATATGCTACTAAGTGCAAATAAAAATAATTTGGGTTTATCAACCTATTAAATGGTGTGTCTATACTGTTTTAGCTTTTTATCTATATGACTTACCTGTTGTAGTTCACGGGGTATACGAAGCTTTGGGTCATCCGCCTTTGTGATAACATTGCTGAGGTAGCGATTTGCACAGTCTGACAACTGTTCATTGAATATTTGCTGTGAATTACGACATTCAACAAATATAGCTTGAGCATCCTTAATAAATGTGGAGACAAGTTCAATTAAGTTTCTCTCAAAAGCGGCATTTGTTTTCTGTGAGCAAAAATAATTTCAGTATTATAAGAAATTTATTCATGTGATAAAACCGATATTGGTACAAAGGTATCATAGGTAAAAGACATTGTGAAAACTATTATACTGTCTCTAATCTAAAGAAATTCTACTTGTCCAAACTTGAAATTTGTGGCTAGGGCTTGCTTTTGACTTTTTATCTTTATTGATTTTTTAGATAGTTCAACTAAGTAATCGAAAAAAAATGAATGAAATAAATACATGGCTTTAATAATCTGTATAAAAGTGAAGAATATTTTAGGATTAAAGGGGACCACTCAACAAACAGAAGAAGCTTTGTCTTGTCGATAGGCACACGTAAAAGGAAGAAAAATTTCTGGCTTTTGGATTTATTCTTTGATGAGCTACAGTAAATTACACACACAGATTAAGGGAGAGGGTAAGGAGTCATTCCAATTCTGGGAGCGGAAAGACTTACCTCAGGGGGAAGAAAGGACGGGTATGCACTCGCACACACACACATATCCATCCACACATATACATTTGTGTGTCTTTCGACCTGCCAGCCCTTTCGTTTGGTAAGTCACATTATATATATATATATATATATATATATATATATATATATATATATATATATATATATATATATATATATATATATATATATATATATAAAAAAAAAACAAAGATGATGTGACTTACCATACGAAAGTGCTGGCAGGTCAATAGAAACACAAACAGACACATACATACACACAAAATTCAAGCTTTCGCAGCAAACTGTTGCCTCATCAGGAAAGAGAGAAGGAGAGGGAAAGACGAAAGGAAGTGGGTTTTAAGGGAGAGGGTAAGGAGTCATTCCAATTCTGGGAGCGGAAAGACTTACCTTAGGGGGAAAAAAGGACGGGTATGCACTCGCACACACACACATATCCATCCACACATATACATTTGTGTGTCTTTCGACCTGCCAGCCCTTTCGTTTGGTAAGTCACATCATCTTTGTTTTAGATATATTTTTCCCACGTGGAATGTTTCCCTCTATTTATATATAAATGATATGGTTATAATAGAGGGAAACATTCCATGTAGGAAAAATATATCTAAAAACAAAGATGATGTGACTTACCAAATGAAAGTGCTGGCAGGTCAACAGACACACAAACAAACACAAACATACACACAAAATTCAAGCTTTAGCAACAAACTGTTGCCTCATCAGGAAAGAGGGAAGGAGAGGGAAAGACGAAAGGATGTGGGTTTTAAGGGAGAGGGTAAGGAGTCATTCCAACCCCGGGAGCGGAAAGACTTACCTTAGGGGGAAAAAAGGACGGGTATACACTCGCACACACACATATCCAACCACACATATACAGACACAAGTATATGACAGATCACATTAAGTTCTTGAGGAATCCATTTGTATTCCTGGTGACAAGATCTCACAGTGACTCGGAATTGGTATCTGGCAAATCTAACATGACAGCCTATTGTGAAGGAAATAAAGTTTATTAAATCACAAACACAAGAACCTGGACGCACAGGCGGCGGCTAAGATCAGATCACATTCATGTTGACAGCTGAAACCAGCTATGCAGGAGCATGTGGAAGGCCAGTTTCACACTATGCTCCACAGATGGTGTTTGTCTCTGGACTTCCACCAGCTGCTAAGATGACCGCATGCCTGGGAAAACCCAACCGTTGAGCAGCATGGTGGTTGCTCATTACTTATGGCCACTTTTTGATTCCAATTCAAAATAAAAGTTTAACCCAAAATTAATAAATATTGAACCAAATTTGTCACTGAAGAACCACTAAGCTCATTTGAGCTGGAAAAATACACATGACTATGCGCACGGAGACGCACCTTCGATATCCACATTACTTTATAATTTATTAAAAATTAAATGTTATAAATAATTCCTGAACTGTAAAGGTGAATATCTCAGCTATGCATTATCCGATTGCAACAAACAAGTTGTCTACAGATACATCTCATAGAATTGTATTGGCTTTGATAGTAGATTTACTGAAATTATTTACATATTTAAATGAGAGGCTGAAAAGTGGGTTTTGTGCAACTAAAAACATATTTTCTTACTAAATAAATAGAGAAACATTAAAAATAGACGCATGCTGTAAACTTAGGTATATAGAAAATTATTTAATGTATAATTTAAATTGTTTGTTAATATTTAAACTTATAAATCTGAAAATGGAGGAAAACCATAAAATTATTGTTAGAAATGTAGCTATATCAGATAAAACAAAACTGATAAAAGCTTAATATTTCATGGAAAATTTCTTGTGATTTAATGTATTGCATATGTATAAGAGGTTAAAGTTAAGAATCTCAGCAGTTTTCATGTTCAGTAGTTTAACTGACTTGAATGGTGCTTCACCAAGGTTTCCAGGGCGAACAGCGGCACTTTGGTGGGGGGTCTATGTTTGGATGCTGTTGGAGGTGGTCAGACTTTTTTAGTCTGTGTTTTGAGAAAGTTTTATCTGATCAGCTGTGAAACAGCCAACTGTTCATGTGTGTGAATTATTCAGAGTTCCTGCTTTCAGACATAAAAATTTTTCGGCATCTGATGGATTTGTTATTGTGTGGGCAAATCTTTTTGTATAGTAGCATTAGTGGGCTCTGAGCTCATATAGAAATTGTGAATGGTTTAGAGCTCTGATTTTTGGCGAGTTAATGAGAAAGATTGTATTTTATTTCATCATCCATGTCATTTGCATATTTCCATACAACCCATATGGTTGCACAAAGCATACAGGAAACAACATTGGCCCCCAGAGATGTCGATAGGGTAATGCCTTCTCTAGGACTGTTGTACACATGTTCCAGAATGCAAATATTTGTGTGGATTTGTTATGATCAGTTGTTTTTTTAAAACATTCTGAGCTTCAGAATTGACAGTCTTTTGTATAAATGGGTTCCACAGCCACTGAATTTCTCAAAGACAGTCGTTTTCCTGCACAGACTGTTTTATTTTGAATTAATCACTTTCTTCCATGATTTACCAATTAGATAATTTTGCTCTCTTGGACATTTCCAAGCTACCTCTGTTACTTGCAAATCAGCAAAAAATTGTAATCTCCGGATTTTTCCCAGATTTCCCAGTTAAAAATACAGTTTTTCCTGGGTGACAGTATATTTTCCCTTAGCAATCCTTTGAATGATTATGGTTTTATACACAGGCGTACAATTTCCTGGCACTTTAGAAAATGAAACTCACGGAAAAAGACACTTTTTGGAAATATCTTTGATATGCAGCAACATGTACGCTGCATATTTTCGTATTACGAAAGCATACATTGGAATTCCACCAAACACTGCATGTTACTTTCTGAATCATTGAAATTGAGATTTCAATTGCTTTTGTAAGCCGTTCGTAGCTCATGTCACGTGATCTCGCCAACTGATGACAGCGGATATTCAGAGCATAGGACATGTGATGTAGTCAGCCAACAGCAACATCGCTGTTAAGTAGCACAAACACACAAAGAGGGAAAGTTAATAGTTTAAATTAATATGCATAGTGTTGCTACAAGAAAAGAAAAGCTTTCACATATAATATTGGTGTCAAGCTGCAAGAGAAGCTAAGCTTTCACATATACTGTTGATCTTTTTTGCACGTGTTACACTTTAAGATATATCACACCAATGAGCCAGTAAAATTTTTAATAATGACATAAATGTCTGATCTTCAGGGTTTGAAATTCTTCTAAATGGCTCATCATCAAAGAGTTGATTTTTAAATGAGAGTCAAACACTCTGTGATTTAATAAACTCATGATACATTCTTGCACATAGCTCAACTTAGGTAAAAGGATATTTACTTTGAAAGTAATGTTTTTCAAACCACTATTCGCAATATTTTCCTGCGACCTGTTAGAAATAGGTTCGTTTCAGCAGTTGCCAGAGAGTGCAGATAACAGGCGACACCGTGCTTGGGTAGCTATCATGATGTAAAAAGCTCATATGTACGAACATTGAAAGATCATAAATGATGTCATAAAAGAAAGAAGATATCAGAGGATACTGAAAGAGCATCGGAATTTCGTGAACCATGCTAAAATGTGCACATTTAAAGTGCATACTTAAAGGGCACATTCGTATGTCCGGATTCCAAATGAAGTAGACCCCGACGTGATATTAAGCTTTCGGGATGTAAATTTTCTTGGAGCACCAGTACTGTATTATATCATGTTTGGTTCTTTATTATGGTATAATGCCATACATGCTAGAAAATGAAAACGTGAACTTGAAATGCAGCAAACCATTGAAACTAGCCAGTACTGTAGAATTAAACATTTCATTTCAAATACATTGACTGCCTCTGTGGAAAAGGTTAACAAAAGTCAAAAATAACTTCATTATTCCGCAAGGTAATTAATGCTTGACTGTCAGAAAGGTGGAAATAAAATAAAATCTGAAACTAATGATATACTTCAGCCTTCCGTAATTATGTGAATGTGTTTTAATTCACTTGATAGCTCCCGGCCACAGATATCCTTTTTTTTTTTTTTTTTTTTTAAATTTGATGTGAGAGTAAATGAAGGGGAAACAGCAAAATCACTAAATGTAAACATAGGTCCTGTGGAGACTACCTACTATAGCTCAGACTGCTCTGCGCATCAGCCCCGGATCTACGACATTTGCGAACTGGGTCAATACTAAAAAAAATCGAATTTTCAAAATATGTTCATCTTGTAGTGCACATCTTTCTGTAAAGTCTGAAACATAAAACACATGTATTCGAGGAAATGTAAGCCATATTATTTAGTCTTAAGTATGCCAAAGTGCAGTGACATGCCTCTTCATAAAGCATTTTCCTATCACACGTCCAAACTATATTCAGGAGAGTGGAAATTGAAATGTCCTGTCATGCCTCTCCTGCTCCCAGTCGGCCGGTTTGACAGCCTGCCCCTCTTTAAAAAAATCTCGCAATTAATAGCGGATGGGATTATTTGTAATCGAGAGAACAAGGACTCTTCAGAAAATGTGAACTCTTTATTGCCTATTAGTTAATACCTTGCTGTTTTGTGTGACATGAAATTAAATATGGGATATATAAAACCAATACTGACAAGAGATAAGCAAGAAATTACACATTTCTTCAAACCTTAGCTCCTAGCATTTTTTTCTCTCTAATCTTGCTACAGCTTTACATGGCATGCTTTCCTTTCTGCGAAAGACTCTGTGGGTTTTTATGGCTATAGTGAGGGACCACGCACCGAAAACTCCAACTTATTATGATAAGAAACTTTTATTACAGTTCTTATATTTACAGAAACACAAGAAAAACAATGCACAGTTTCACGACACGTGTATCACTAGTCAAGTCGCAGATGGGACTACCAAAGAAGCTCGAGTCTCCAAAGACCGTTTACTCTGCGCTTCGCCGGTGAAGTTACTGGCAGTCGACTGTCGCCACCACAGAGGCCCCCCCCCCCGGAATGCAGAGCACTGGGGGAAGGACGTGGGTGTCTTCCTGTGTAGTGGCATTGTGGGATGCTCGCTGGTTGATAGCAGTGTGTGCTAAGTGTCCATATTGTCTGTGTAGGGTGGACTAGCGCTCGTATAGTCCGCCATCCAGTGGGGTGGGGGGGGGGGGGGGGCGGACTGGTCGACCAGTGCGCGTGAACTGGACGAGCACAGGAGATGTCGTTGCAGTACCGGCGGAGAAGGGGATGCGAATCTTGAGCATCCCGTCGGTGCTGAACGTTGCAGTTATGGCAGCCGTATCCACCCCATTTGGGATAAGGGACTGTGCGCAGGATGGTGATGTGTGACGTGGGTGTGGACCCACGTGAAGTGTCCCCTATGCGGAGGACGAAGATGGATCCCTCGTGGAGCTGCAAGGAAAGCTCATCGCGTTGGCACGCAGAGGTGTTGATTGCGATGCATATTTCGTCGATAGTGGATGTAGGGTGCACTAGGTGGGGTGGGGGCGAAAAGTAACGTAGTTCAGGAGAAATATTGGAACACTCTGTGGAGGTATTGGGTACCAACACTTGGGATGGTGTAATGTCACACGTAACATGAGGTTGAGCCTGAGGTTGTGGATTGTCACCCGCAGTGCCTGTTTGGAACGAGGGTAGAATATCATCGTACGCAACCGCTGAGTTGCCCTCAGGTGTAGGCTCGGTGCACATACGATCATGGTGGGGTGCAGGAGGGTGGGTGGTCTGTGTGGGATCGGGGTTGTCTCCATCTGATGGAAGAACACTCGACTCGGGGGTGTGTGTTACAGATTCTTCGATCGTCCAGGCTGGTTTCACGCGTTGGAGGGAAACTGTCTGCCGGCAACCACTGATGAGAATGTCCATAGTATTGTCTGTGCGAGCCATTACTCGATGTGGGCCAGAGTAGGGTGGCTGTAAAGCCGGTTTGACTGTGTCATCCCGTAACATGATGAACTCACAAGAGTCCAGCGCCGCATGGCTGAACACGCGAGGGCGGGTATGTGGCCATGGAGGGGGCGTGCGGATCGCGGCTATGTGTGTCCGGACCCGTTCAACTAGCATGGGGAGGTCGGACAGGTCGGCGATTGCTTCGTCGTTGACGAACTCTGCGGGGAGGACTAGGGTCTCGCCATACAGGAGCTCTGCGAGTGAAGCCTGGAGGTCTGTCTTGTAAGCCGTGCGTATTCCTAGCATAACCCAGGGAAGGGCATCGCACCACTCACCACCGTGGCACATGAGTGCCATTTTCAGTGTTCTGTGCCACTGCTTGACCAGTCCATTGCTCTGGGGGTGGTAAGCCGTAGTGCGGAATCTGTCCACCCCACAGAGGACGCAGAGTTTGTTAAACAGTAGGGATTCAAACTGTCTTCCCTGGTTGGTGGTGTTGGATGTAGGACAGCCAAATCGAGCTATCCAGGAGGATACAAATGTGCGTGCTACGGAATCTGCTGTGATGTCCTGCAGGGGGATTGCCTCCACCCAACGTGTAACGCGATCAATGCTGGACAGGATATACCTGAAACCATCCGACACGGGTAATGGTCCTACGAGATCCACATGTACATGACGGAAGCGGCCTTTCGGGATGTCGAATTTACCTAGACTGGGTTGTGTGTGCCTTTGCTGCACTGGCACTGTAAACAAGCATGAGCCCAAGTACGACAATCCCTCTTCACACACAAAGCGTTCTGTAACCAGGCGCGTAGTAGCCTTAGCACCAGGATGTGCCAGGTTATGTAAAGTAGTGAACACTTGGCGACGCAGCACAGGGGGGACAATAGGCCTAGCGGTGCCCATGGATGTATCACACCACAGTGGCTGGGCTGAGCCCGGTAGGTTGCATGAAACGATCTGAAGGGAAGTATCTGGGTCCTGTCGGAGGTTGTGCAATTCGGTGTCACTGTCCTGTAAGTGGGCCAATTTGTCAAAATTAATGGGGGATGAAATTGCAGTGATACATGATAGGTAGTCAGCCACCACATTTTCTGACCCTCAAATGTAACTGATGTCTGTTGTGTATTGGCAAATTAAGTCCATTTGCCAGAACCTATGTGGGGGAAGGTCAGTAGCGGGGTTACGGATAGCCTCCGCGAGGGGGCGGTGGTCCGTGAAAATTGTTATATTCCTTCCTTCAATGTCTGTGCAGAAATATTTTACAGCTTCATAAACTGCAAGCAATTCTCTGTTGAATGCTGACCATTTACGTTGAGCTGTAGATAATTTTTTGGAAAAAAACCGGAGTGGTTGAGTCGTGTCATTGACATGCTGTTGTAGGACTGCACCGATTGCGAAATCACTTGCATCTGAGGTAATTGAGATGCAGGCATCTGGCAAAGGATGGGCGAGAGTGACACCATGTGCTACTGGGGTAATTCGCGAAACGACACTGGGAGCACTCATGAATGCAGTCACCCGCTCCTGCGGGGGCATATACCATCCGAGGAGACTGTGTACCCCAGAAAAGTGACAGCGGTGCAGCAGAGTTGTGACTTGTCATTATTGATCTCGACTCCATTACGTATCAATAAGTCCTGTATCGTGGCCAGGTGGAGTTCATATTCCCTTTCAGAGGGGGAGAAAATTAGTATGTCATCGGGGTATGCTTAGCAATATGTGCAGTTAAAAAGAAGTGAGTCTATAAAATGCTGCCAAGTTTGGGCCGCGTTTTTGAGCCCATAAGGCATGTAACAAAATTTGTACAGGCCAAAAGGTGTGATTACTGCTGTCTTTGGGATGTCACTCTGTTCCATTGGTATCTGTAAATATGCCTTGCGGCAGTCCAAGACACTGAAGATGCACGCTCCGCTAAGTACTTGCGCAAAGTCTGGTATGTGAGGTATCGGGTAATTGTCTAATACCGTCTGCGCGTTGAGGCGACGATAGTCGCCGCAGAAGCGCACAGTGCCGTCCTTTTTGGGAACTAAATGTATGGGGGAGGACCAGTTACTGTCTGATGGGTGAACAATGCCTGTCCTTAGAAGTTCCTCCACTGCGGCTTTAGCAAGGCGTAGTTTATGTGGTGGCAGTCAGCGCGCTTTATGGTGCACTGGAGGCCCATCTGTCATGACAATTTTGTGTGTCGTGCCATTTGTGATAGCGTTCAGCTTGGCTGGCGAACTCATTTGGGGGCCGTCGTGAACGGGAATCGGTAGCGTACAAGAGTCACTAACCTGATCTGCCAGGGAAGCTGTCTGCTTCGGTGGCGACAAAGTTCCATGAGGTGCATCTCCGGTGTCAGGTGGTGGCGGCGTTGGCAGGTGTTGTAGGAGGCGTCGTGCCTCGGTGAGGGCTTGCGTAGCCGATGATCTGGCACGGTTCCGTTTGGTGTTGTGAGCACGGAGATCGTCGACTGCAGGGCGTTCGGGCTGGAGACGGGCGGTGGAAATTGTGAGGCTGTCTGCCAATGAAGAGCACTTGATGGGAGCTGTGTCCAGATTCGTCGGGCAGCTGAGGGGGAGGGGGGGCCGAAGAGGCGACTGAACATGCAATGTGCGTGGACGAGGCGTGGTGCAATAATGCAGCTGATTGTAGATCTGGAGACAGTCTGAAGTGGAAAAGGCAGTCGATGCCTAATACTGGGTCTTCGACATCAGCCACGTAGAAGGACCAAGTGAACTGTTTACCAGGTATGAGTTCAGTAGGTAACTTGGCCAAATCCTCAACATGAAGTGTCGACTTATTTGCTGCTCGTAGGGACAGTTTGGTTGGTGTCGTGTCCTCTACAGAAAATGTGGGAGGTATGACACTAACGTCTGCTCTGGTATTGACGAGAAAATACCGGTGCGAACCTACATCCAAAGCGTACAGACGTCCTCATGGGGTGGGAGATCTGACAGAATGCAATGTCTGCAGGCGCCCCTGCCTGTATCCACAGGCCGTGGCGCCTACTGCGGCCCACATGCGGTGTTTGGGAATGCGCAGAGCGGACGCCAGTTGCAAGCGGCATCCCTGAAAGTGGTGTGAAACCAGCATATGCATGAGTCGGCTGTACTCGTCCCGCCAGCTAAGGCGTCAGGTGGGGGGAAGGCGGGGCGGGCAGGCGCTAGCCCGGTTGGGGTGGGGAGCGGCTGTTGCTGACCTGCTGGCAGTTCCCGGTCTCGGCCGCTAGGTGGCTGCTGTTCTGTGTGCTGTCTGCGATACGCAAAGGCCCGGCCTCTACAGCCCAACGGTGGAAGTATACCCACAGGGTTACCAACCTCGGCAATATTAGACACTGTGCTGCGCGGGGGAAGGTGGCTGTGTCAAATAATGGCGTATGCCTGGTCCGCCAGCCGTAGTTTATCCTCGAGTGACGCTGCGGTATGTGGAAGCAAATGTAACTGTAGTTCTTGCGGCAGCTTCACCAAGCACAATGTCTAGAACGCTAAGTTCGGCAGGATCTCGGTAGCGATCTGTGCACGCAAGTGTCGCCACAGCTGTGAGGGTGTTCTGTCGCCTAAAGTCTCATCATAAATTATGTTGTGAATAGTATCGGCCGGCGGACGAGAGAGGCGTTCGATAAGTAATGCACGAGCCGAGGCATATTTGTTGCTCTTAGGTGAGTTCAGCAATAAGTCACTGATGAGATCAGGGTGGTCGTGCAGGTGGTTCACTAAACACAGGAAACGGGTGCTGTCGTCTGCAATACCATGTATATCCAACATGTTGTCCACCAAGGTAAACCACATCACTGGGTTGTCCGGTTGTAATGGCGGCAGCTTTGAAAAACGGCCCGGGGCCAGTGTTGGCGGGGCTGTAGGAGAGGCATGAAACGCACGGGGATTCTGCACGGTGCTCACTGGTGCGAAATGTGCCTCAGTGGCAGGCAATGTGTTGTGTTGAATGTCCGTTAGCTGTGTAGGCAAGACGTGGTATCCAGTCCTTGTAGGCACGGAATCTGTACGGCCACACGACAAGCATGGCGCGGCGTGGCAGGCGCGGGCAGGTCAACTGCCGGTGCAGCCGAAATCTCGAGCAGAGGCGTGAGATCGCGATTGAGGGCTGAGTGATGGGGAGGAACCACGGCAGGTGCGTCACCCGAGGTGTGCGCGGGGCGGCAGGACGGATAGGCGTATAAATGGTCTGGCGCGGTTGGCGCGAGTGTCCCTTCGACCGGCACGAAGGGGGGCACGTTAAATGGCTGCCGTGCATGTGGACCCAGAAACTGGCCAACCGCGTGGTCCATGTTGTGCGGTAGAAACTCAGGGTTTCCGGGCTCCTGTGCTCAAGGGGCATTCTGTCAAGTGTAGAATGCTGTAGAAGGTGCCCGCGATGATGTGTACAGTGCCCGGTGTGGTATGCCGGCAGAGGTTAGAGTTGTCCGGCCAGGCGAGGCAAATACGGGAGATACGAACATTCCCGGTGTATTAGTGGCACACGGGGTGAAGCGTTGCGCTTCACAGTCGAATGTCCATTCTGCGGTCGCGGCGTCGTGCACTGCCGTAAAAACTGGAGGCTGCGACATTGTCTATTGGCGCGAAACCAGTGATACACAGCGTGCGACTGCAATGTATTTTCGCGACTCGGGGTCACCAATGTGGGTTTTTATGGCTATAGAGAGGGACCACGCACCGAAAACTCCAACTTATTACGATAAGACACTTTTATTACGGTTCATATATTTACAGAAACACAAGAAATACAATGCACAATTTCACGACACGTGTATCACTAGTCAAGTCGCAGACGGGACTACCAAAGAAGCTCGAGTCTCCAAAGACCGTTTACTCTGCGCTTCGCCGGTGAAGTTACTGGCAGTCGACTGTCACCACAACTCTATTACCTCATCAAAGTTCGTCAAACGTTTTGCTACATGAAAAATCGAAATGTTGTTATCTAATACTGAAAAAGCTGTTAATACAAATAATACCCAAGACTGGTGTGGTTTTTTGATCTAATTACATCTATTTTGTCACTGTCCACTAGATAAAACAAAATAGGCCTTTCTAATATGGCAGCAATTTTGTAACACACCAAATAAATGAGACTGTTTCGGCACAAATGGCCATTTTTATAAAACGGCAGCATATAATCCAATAAGTACCAATATCAAATGCCTATTAGGCCTACTACAAGCAAAAAGCTTTATGTTAGGAAATAGTTTAACATTTCATTCATACGCACCAGCTTCTCAAGCATGAGATTGAAAAGTAGTATTATGGAATTTTTATGTAAATTTGGAATAGTCTTATTTTTCCATAATTTGTGTGATGTCCCTGTTACTTCTCCTCCCTCATTCTAGAAAACAATTGTGTCATCACCAATTCTGCAGCAATTCCTGCCATTGTCAAAATTTGTTTGCCAATTAACTTCACTAACCCTGCCAGAATCACAGGTTTAGTAATTTTAGGTATTTTCCAGTTAGGTGTTATTACGTGTTCGAACAACACGTTTTCCGTGTTACTTCCAGAATAGAACTTACGTGGCTGCTAGCTGGGGACTGTACTACTGGTCCTTACTAGTGTGTGATCTGGCCAAAAATTTTCTGACAAAATTTTGTTTTCTTGGATAGTTCATGGTGTGGGTACCTGGTCCTTACTAGTGTGTGATCTGGCCAAAAATTTTCTGACAAAATTTTGTTTTCTTGGATAGTTCATGGTGTGGGTACCTGGTATCATGTACTAGTTCATGAACCACGGGCAACATATGAGTGGCCAAGTAAGTGGTCCTGACAGTTACTTTGGAATAAGGCTGGGCACCTTGGACATATTCCGAGTCATGGCCACCTTTGTGCTCAGATGGCAAAGACTACCAAAGCCACCGGTTAGTCCCTCAACCGTTAGGGGTAAAACTCAATGGGACCCAGGGCAAGTAAGGCTAGCAACCTGCTTCCCTTATAAATATGATGCTGGCAACAATCAGAGCAAATTGCCTCGGACCTTTGGAGGTGACGGAGTCCCACCTCTAATTGACAAACCAGGGACTTTTAACCTCCCCCTCACTTATCGACCTTAATGACAGTGAAAAATCAAATCACGTGTACCTAATGGAAATTTGGGAAAAGCAATCGTCACCGAAGTTAATCTGTCGGTAAAGAGAGAGAAAAGGGTTACATCTAAATGAAAGGAAAAATGCAAATGAAACTGGTGGAAATTAAGGGGTAAAGAAAGTAAATGTGCGGCCTTTATGTTAACAATTAACTAGCGGTAATTAGATATTTGAGATTTGGGGGAAATTACAGTTGCCAGTCCTATGGACAATTACTATAGTAACTGAAAAAGAAAGGTTATTACACATATAATTAGCACTAGAAGCGTGGCAACTGAAGGTTGACACGTGTAGTGTGAAAACTGAAAGTTTGTCGGAAGTAATAAATTTTGCTACACTCTGACTTAATTTAACAAAAGAATTAATAAAACCGGAAAATTTAAAGTTAATTTAGTGACTGAAATTAATAGTGAGCTTTGTTTTTTAAGCACATCGAAATTCAGTAAAATATGGTTAGTCTTGGGGTACAACAATCATTTCAAAAGCTACTTGAATCTACGCAATTTAGAAATAAGAGATTTCACTTTGAACTTGAATTAAATGATTCTGAACAATTAACAATAGTAAAATTTAGTACGTACCAAGCTGAGCTGCAGTCACAGGTAAGCTAAAATACGGTAACAAAACTCGCACTCTTAATTTGTGCTTGTGTAATCTAAATATTGTAGCCAGCTATGAATACCTTAACTGAACTTTGAAATTAAAGCAGTGAAATGGAATGATATTACTTTAATGCTGACGTTTGAATTTCAATGACACTCGGGATCATTTCGGAAAAGGAAGGGACCCTGCTTGGTAATGCAATTGGGACAATGAACAACAAAGGTTCATGCTATGTTTTCTGTAATTTAGTGAGAAAAATTTAACAGTTTGAAAAGCTGAGATCTGCCATACAGTTCTAAAACTTTACGTGCTACCAGTCTTCCTTGTTGGTTGACTGAAGGTTTGAAGTCGCCGATCACGGAGGTGGCGACAGTCACTCATTGTCGGCCATCGCTGTTGCAGAAGTTGGATGTTGGCGCGCCTTCTTATCGACACAGTCTCCAGCCGAAACGGGCTCTTGATGTGTGCCAGCTAACACCTTCCATCCACGACACCATGTCAGAAACTAACATAGCAAGTCGAGCGCAATTATATGCTGCCAAACCCCGAAAGCGCGGCAACTCGCGGGAGCGTCACACAACACACCTGCTCCACTGCACTACTCCTGCCAGACTCTGCTCTGCCCGCGCTTCACACAGCAAAGTTAACACTACCAAAGATCCTGAACACTTTGGTTCTCCACACGACCTATCGATGTAATCGTTCAATAGCATAGTTTTCCCTAGGCTAGACCCAGCGTAAAAATACAAATAGTATTTACAAAACAAACCAATTATACATCGACATAAATGCATAAATAAATATATATACAAATAGTAGAACAATTATATATATTATATATATATATTATATATAAAGACACAGAAATGTCATATCTTCAGGTAACAAAAATAAGGAAAAAATTTTATAGTACAATAGATGGAAATAGGAGGATATGCATTTCCGGCGTTACAGACTCCTAAGATACGACTCGGCGAACGAATGGTAACGAGATGGGGAGCTATTAGTATCAATGGGGACTACTCTGGGAAGAAGGTAGAGCTGGCAGAGGCTGCAAGTAAGATGGGGTTGGATGTTTTAGCTGTTAGTGACATTCGGGTAAGGGGTGAGAAAGAAGAGGAAGTGGGAGTATACAAGGTCTACCTGTAAGCAGTCAAAGCGGGAATAGCACAATGGGGTGTAGGGCTTTTCATCAGGAAAGAAATGGAACCCAGCATATTTGCAATTGGGTATGAAAACGAACGACTGATGTGGATAGATTTGACAGTGTCTAGCAAGAAAATTAGGATTGGGTCAGTATATTCACATTGTGAAGGGACAGATCAAGATAAGATGGATAGTTTTTATGACGCACTCAGTGATGTAGTTGTTAAAATAAAGGACGAGGAAAGTGTTCTGCTCATGGGTGATTTTAATGCCAGGACTGGAAATCGAACAGAAGGGTATGAAAAGGTTATGGGTAAATTTGGAGAGGATATGGAGGCCAACAGGGACGGGAAACAACTCTTGGATTTCTGTGCCAGTATGGGCTTAGTAATCACAAACTCCTTTTTAAAACATAAGAACATTCACCGGTATACTTGGGAAGGCAGGGGAACCAGATCTGTCATTGACTATATAATAACAGATCAGGAATTCAGGAAGGCTGTGAGGAACACATGTGTATTCAGGGGATTCTTTGATGACACTGATCACTATTTAATTTGCAGTGAAATTGGTATTGTGAGGCCGAAAGTGCAGGAGGTCAGGTCCATGTGTAGGAGGATAAGAGTGGAGAAACTTCAGGATAAGGAAATCAGACACAAGTACATAACAGTGATCTCAGAGAGGTACCAGTTAGTTGAATGTAGTCAATTGCAGTCACTGGAAAAGGAATGGACAAGGTACAGGGACACAGTACTAGAAGTGGCCAAAGAATGTCTTGGAACA
Organism: Schistocerca americana; assembly: GCF_021461395.2. Taxonomy (NCBI): domain Eukaryota; kingdom Metazoa; phylum Arthropoda; class Insecta; order Orthoptera; family Acrididae; genus Schistocerca; species Schistocerca americana. Next base: position 1,125,851,868 of record NC_060119.1, on the reverse strand, counting down.
GTAGTGTGTAAAGGTAGGATGAAGCAAACAGCTTGGTGGAATGACACAGTCAAGGCAGCCTGTAAAAGGAAAAAGAAGGCATATCAAAAATGGCTACATACTAGAACTCAGGTAGACAGAGAAAGTTATGTTGAAGAAAGAAACAAAGCCAAACAGATAATTACAGTATCCAAGAAGAAATCTTGGGAAGACTTTGGTAACAGGTTGGAGACCTTGGGTCAAGCTGCTGGTAAACCATTCTGGAGTGTAATTAGCAGTCTTCGAAAGGGAGGTAAGAAGGAAATGACAAGTATTTTGGACAGGTCAGGAAAACTGCTGGTGAATCCTGTTGATGTCTTGGGCAGATGGAGGGAATATTTTGAAGAGTTGCTCAATGTAGGTGACAATACAATCAGTAATGTTTCAGATTTCGATGTACAATGGGACAGGAATGATGATGGAAATAGGATCACATTTGAGGAAGTGGAGAAAATGGTCGATAGATTGCAGTGCAATAAAGTGGCTGGGGTGGATGAAATTAAGTCGGAACTCATCAAATACAGTGGAATGTCAAGTCTTAAATGGCTACACAGGATGATTGAAATGGCGTGGGAGTCAGGACAGGTTCCATCAGACTGGACGAAAGCAGTAATCACACCAATCTTTAAACATGGAAACAGAAAAGATTGTAACAACTACAGAGGTATCTCCTTGATCAGCGTTGTGGGTAAAATCTTCTCAGGTATTGTTGAAAGGAAAGTGCGAGTATTAGTTGAGGACGAATTGGATGAAAATCAGTGTGGGTTTAGGCCTCTTAGAGGTTGTCAGGACCAGATCTTTAGCTTACGGCAAATAATGGAGAAGTGTAACAAGTGGAACAGGGAATTGTATCTATGTTTTATAGATCTAGAAAAGGCATATGACCGGGTTCCTAGGAGGAAGTTATTGTCTGTTCTACGTGATTATGGAATAGGAGGCAAACTTTTGCAAGCAATTAAAGGTCTTTACATAGATAGTCAGGCAGCAGTTAGAGTTGACGGTAAACTGAGTTTATGGTTCAGAGTAGTTTTAGGGGTAAGACAAGGCTGCAACCTGTCTCCACTGTTGTTCATATTATTTATGGATCATATGTCGAAAACAATAGACTGGCTGGGTGAGATTAAGATAGGTGAACACAAAATAAGCAGTCTCGCATATGCGGATGACTTAGTTGTGATGGCAGATTCTATTGAAAGTTTGCAAAGTAATATTTCAGAGCTAGATCAGAAATGTAAGAACTATGGTATGATGATTAGCATCTCCAAAACCAAAGTAATGTCAGTGGGAAAGAGATATAGACGGATTGAGTGCCAAATAGGAGGAACAAAGTTAGAACAGGTGGACGGTTTCAAGTACTTAGGATGCATATTCTCGCAGGATGGCAACATAGTGAAAGAACTGGAAGCGAGGTGTAGCAAGGCTAATGCAGTGAGTGCTCAGCTACGATCTACTCTCTTCTGCAAGAAGGAAGTCAGTACCAAGACTAAGTTATCTGTGCACCATTCAATCTTTCGACCAACTTTGTTGTATGGGAGCGAAAGCTGGGTGGATTCAGGTTACCTTATCAATAAGGTTGAGGTTACGGATATGAAAGTAGCTAGGATGATTACAGGTACTAGTAGATGGGAACAATGGCAGGAGGGTGTCCACAATGAGGAAATCAAAGAAAAACTGGGAATGAACTCTATAGATGTAGCAGTCAGGGCGAACAGGCTTAGATGGTGGGGTCATGTTACACGCATGGGAGAAGCAAGGTTACCCAAGAGACTCATGGGTTCAGCAGTAGAGGGTAGGAGGAGTCGGGGCAGACCAAGGAGAAGGTACCTGGATTCGGTTAAGAATGATTTGGAAGTAATAGGCTTAACATCAGTAGAGGCACCAATGTTAGCATTGAATAGGGGCTCATGGAGGAATTTTATAAGGGGGACTATGCTCCAGACTGAACGCTGAAAGGCATAATCAGTCTTAAATGATGATGATGGATACACCAAGAAGATAATACATAATCGTTCTCACCTGTTATTTCTGTCAGTCGTTTATTTCCATTCTGGTAGTCTGAATGTATGGATTTTGCTAGTAATTATAACAATTCTGATCATTCGCAAACCCAATCAATGACATATCAGGCAGTGATTGGCATTCATCCATATGGCTTTACTCCCTCAGCTCGTATAGCCCTGTCCCCTTTTGTCTGCAGAAAGTTTATTTCTAGATGTGACGAGGATTCTCCTGACAGAGACACCACATACGATAAGCATGCACTCAAAAGTCAACTTATGATTCATTCAGAAATCAGCTTAAAATGTGTTCAAAAACCACCAGGGAAGCATTCCAAAATCATATGAATAATCAATAGGCAAATGTGCACTGGATGCTAGGTGCTTTGTGAAACAAGTTTTTTTCCTCAAGAATATGAATTTGGTGCCCCCTTTTCCCAGTAGCATCCAGCTGCTTGCTGCAACTGATTGCACAGCCAACAGCCACATTTCTGTTGCCAGAAGTGGGAGAATCTACTACTCAAATGTGATTCAACTGCGCATGCATATGAGCCTGCGCGTAACTGCAAAAACAAATCAAATGTAAACAGTTGCGACTTCATGCTCACTGGAGGCAATTTGTTGTTATGAAGGACTGTATAGTCTTCCTAAGGCCTTTGACACATTTTCAATTGGCAGACGCTTGCATGAGCACTGTGCGTCGTTGTTGTATATGGCACATTTCCTTTGCAATTTAAGTTATTTTCTTTTTTTTGTCTTGTTTATGTTTTATTGTTGAAGTATTATTCTGCAGTAGCAGGATACAGTAATATCCTTTGATAGAGTATCGGTTCTTACCAGTCAAAATTACAAAAATTTAACTGAAAACTAAAACAATGAAAAATTCCCAGAATTCTAAAAATATCCTGGGTTTTTCCCGGTTTTCTCCCAGATGAAAAAGTTCCCGGGTTTTTCCCGGATCTCCCAGTTGTCCCAGGTCGTATACACTCTGAATCTATAGCCTCTAGCTGTTACGAACCAGATGATTATATGAAACTGAAAAATTATGACTCAGTGTTATACTTCTTTGTATAGCCATTTACAAAACCCGTAATTCTTGTATTTAACGTGGTAGCTGTGATCATTACAATATTTATTTGTAGTGCTTATCTTTAATTTTCTTCTGTCATTGACAGTTTTTCTTACTGTAAAACTAAGAAATGATTTTAGGACAAACTGATGAAAAGATAACACTGAACTTCACTTTTCGCTTTCATTTTTAATGACACTTTTGCAAAACTTTCTGAATACAACATGTAGAGTAACATTCAACAATATGTTCAGTAATATTCAAACTAACACTGCTCTTGAGTATTGCCTACTGAACTGCATGAGCTCCAGCTCCTAGGCATTTGCACATTCTAAGAAGTGGAGATAGAGAGAGAGAGAGAGAGAGAGAGAGAGAAAGAAAGAGAGAGTGCGTGTGCGTGTGTGTGTGTGTGTGTGTGTGTGTGTGTGTGTGTTTCTCTCTCCTCATCTGCTACATTACACATGTGACATGCTATTCCCTAATCTTTTTTAACTTTACATTAAAATGATTGGCATTTAATCTTAGCACCACTGATTGCTGAACAAAGGCAAATTAATAACTGAATGCAATACATGTTTGGTCAGTGCACTTACACGAAAAACAAGAGAAATTTTTTTCTACTTTGTTCTGTTTCAGTGACAGGTTATTTCTGTATTGCTGGTCATCAATAAATTACCACTACAGTGTCGCAGAGTTCAATTGCCATCACATTATACTGAATAGCTTGACATTGCATTTTATTCATTATTCAAAAGGAAACACCTCATACCCCGCAAAGTCTTTAAGCTATTGGAAGGAATATACTTCAAGGCTTCAAGCAAAAAAGCTGTAGGAGGTACTTCATCAGTCTGAATATTTTTTTAGAATGTCATTTGGAGACTAAATATCTAAGTACCAAATGCATGACTTACGCTCAAAACACATAGTTGCTTTCCTTTTTAAAAAAAGAAAAAATCCAGGTAGAAAAATCAAATATGTAAACTGCAGCAAGTGGTTACTGAGGATAAGGAGATTCCTCTCTTTGCTGATTATCTCAACATACCTTTAAAACAGGTATTTACTGACTGAATTAAGTTGCATTTCAAGGTGAATTATTATTAATGTTAAGGTATTTTTCATTAACATTAGTGATTTTTCCTGATATGAGATTAGTAATTTAGACTACAGTTCCTTGTTACAAGGATTGAGTACTTTTAAGAAATTTCTTGATTGAATTAATGACAATTTTAAATCTTGATTTTATATAATATTAAGCAGACTTGATGCCTTCAGATGAGCTGGCAACAGTAAATGAATTTAGAAAAATTTGACTGAGTATAATGCAAAGTAGAGTCGATGTTTTCTGATATCTGGTTGGCAGTAGATGAATTTAGAATTTTTTTACAGAATACAATGAAAGTAGATATGTTTACTTCAGATGAACAGATGATGGTAGATGAATTTAGAAAGTTTTTAGTGAATACAAATCAAAGTAGACCCACTGATTTCGGATGCATAGGCAACGGTATACGAATTTAGAAAGTTTTTACTGAATACAAAGCAAAGTAGACTCATTGTCTCAAGTACTCAATGGCATCAGGATCAGCTTTGGGAAGCAGGCTGGGCTCCACCGTACCAAGTGTTGGTGTCAGGTAGGCACCAGCTTATGATCAGCTCAGCTGCAGCAGGCTTCTGGAGACAGCTGTTGATCATAGACAGACAGTTGGACTGGTGGTGGTGCTGCCAACCTGCCTCAGCAGTGTGTGACAGTTATTATGAAACAAGGTGAGAAGGGAGTAGCAATGCATGATAGAGGCTGGAAGGCACAAAGTTGCCACTGTCTAGACACCTGAACAAATCACCTATTGTCATTAAAGAAAACTTGGTGTTACTTGAGATCATGATCCACAACTATAGGGTCTTGCGTTATTCACTGATTTCATGTTGGTGCTAGTATTTGTATTTGCTGGCTTTACAAACTATTTATACTAAAAGTAAATGGATTTATTTTGCTCCTACTGGAATCCACAGTTTAGTGTTTGTTTATGTACTTCAAATACTTCACAACATGCATGACAGGAGAATCCTTTCATGGTAGATGGGTATAACCCGTTGTACAGCGAGTAGTTTAAACTTGTATGCACATTCGACACAATACGGCAACAATTAGGTATGTAGCAGAGCCCAGCATTGTCGGCTGCCATTTTGCACATGCAACTCTTTATGGGAATTCTACACAGAGCCATGGTGGTGTTTTTTGAAGTGTCTGTGTTACAAGTGAACTACAAATTCATAGGATTTCGTTTTTTCACTGAATGCATCACCCGTCTTCACCCAATTGCAGCTGGGAAGAAGTGAGCGCTTTTCACTGTGCACTTTCATATTCTTCATTGGCACTCTCTTTTCCCATCAGTGAGAAAGATTCTTGCACAGTGTTATAGTATGCCCATTTCATTCCCCAGAAGCGTCATTTTGAAGTACAGCGTTCATGCATCTGTGCTCATTGTTTTCTGTGCCTAAACTAGCATTGCTTTCATTCTAATACTCCTTGGGACATGATAACCACTACATACAAAGTACTTTCATTATACATGCTCTTCTTTTATGAGGTACAATGATAGAGAACACAGATCTTTTTAAGTGTGGGTATTGTTACTCATTGGTTCTTTTCCCAGTTGTGGGATATATTCACCAGACACTTACATCTTGGCTCAGGACTCAGGTTTTCTAGACCCGCACATGATGTGACTTAAGGTATCTAACCTACAGAATGAAACATAAAGTAGCAAAACACAAAGAATACAAGTGACACAAATGGTCATGGTATAAGAGAAATTTCCTAATTACTTCAAACTCTCAAATGTCTATGAAAACAACCCACGACTTACTTTTCCTTTTGATACCATACGAGCACGAGTACAAAAAAATAACTGAAGCAACATTACAAGAAGAAGACAAGTCGTTACTTAAATCTAGAGTGGATTAGAAAAAATATGATGTAATAATCTACAATTTAAGTAATCATTTCCTTTGGCTTTTCACTTAAACCAAAGAATGTCACTGTGCACAATTTTTCAGACAGTTATTTCAGTGGACACACAATACTCTGCTATTGGCAGAAGATTTTCAATTCCAGGTAGTCCGTAGCACCAGATCTATGTATAACCAATAGATTACGATACCAGCATACAGTTTTAAATTTTCTCCTATGTTCAGGCTTTGGCTGTTTCACCACACTGATTGACTATTCTGTCACTTCTTGGTAGAATAATTTATACATAAAATATTTTCACTGTTAAGTAATAAAATAAATCTAAATTCTAAATCAATATTTACAACATAGAGAAATTTACAGAAGCAGCACTAAATGGCCTACTACTAGCTTAGTGTATTTTTCATTACACAGCTAAATTAAGTTGTGCCTTGGAATCTACTTTCATAGTTATGATCACTCAACCACTCAGAGTAATCACCAAATGTTCAAATTAGAATACAATATTCTAAAACATGAGAATACATTATGGTTTCATTTTACAAACAGTTCATGTGACACATTGGTCAAGATTGCATTTTCATGAAATTCATGGGCTTTCACAGAGTTCGTTACAAAACAAGACAGCACATTGTATCATATAAACATAATTTCTAACATCCACACTATGGGTTTGCTAGTGAAAACCTGAACAAATGAAAGTAAAAACTTTGCCAGTTCAGCCCTCTGATGTTCATAAAGGAACCCAGATTCTTATATATTGGTTTAAATACTATTGGTACTAGGCATATTGTTGCAGAAGAAGCTCAGTAGCACCGTGGTGTAGTGGTTATGATACTAAACTGTTGCGTGGAGGGTTGTGAGTTCAAAACTCATATGGACTGTACAATTTTAATTTCTGTATTCGGTTCGAGTACATTCTAGAAGTATCCACAAATGTCAAGGATCATTGTACTGGAATGTTCGGTATCTGTATATATACCGTATGTGCTCTGGCCAGAGGCAGCTCGCTCCATGCTCTTGTATGTGCAAGTGCTGAATAAACCTTTGTTAGATGAAGTTAATGTACATCATTCATCTACTTACACCTTCCTCTACGTGACATTATTATGGTGGAGGTGCTGGGTATTGGAACTTGTGATAGCGCACATTATCGATGACACAGTGGCTCCCATCACGTCACGACAGAGCTGCCGTTTACGAGGCGAGAAACATGAGTTTGAGCCATATTCAACAGATCAAAATCTATCAGAGAAAGAAGAAGAGGATGTTACGATGACAGCAACTGTGTGCCACCACATGAGACATCCTTCTCAGTTCTCTGGTGACGACGGCCTAGATCCAAAGAAGTGGCTGAAGGTATATGAGCATATTGCCAAATTTAACAAATGGGATGACACCGTATATTTGGCTAATGTATTTTTCTACTTGGAGGGTACTGCCAAGCAATGGTATGAGAACAATGAGGAGAAGTTCACAAGCTGAGATGTATTCCAGGCAGAACTGCGCAAGTATTTTGGCAACACACAATGACAGAAGTGCGAGGCTGAAGATAAATTAAAGGGCAGGGTACAGAGTACAAGAGAAACTACAGCACCCTACATTCAAGACATCTTGGAGCTGTGTAAAATAGTGGATCCTAGAAAGGAGGAGGAAGATAAGATTGCACATCTCATGAAGGGTGTTGCTGAGGACATGTATCAAGCCCTAATACTGAAGGAGGTTTCGACAGCAGACGACTTCATAAAATGGTGCCAGTATATCGCGACAATGCCTCGACAAATAATTACACACAAGAAGTTTGAATGGCTTCCAAACATCGTATCGATGTCTGTGATGGAGGAAGCAACTGATTTCACAAGTGTTCTTCGTCAGATAGTGAGAGAGGAGTTTGAGACGGCACTTGGATTGCACGGTGAGCAAAAACCCAAGACGCTTCAAGAGGTCATAAGGGAGGAAGTGGAACAGACATTGAACCCAATCTTTCATCCTTCATTTCCCTTTAAAATGATGAAACAGTCGAGACCCAGGCAGAGTTACGTTCCTACAATGCCTCATGAGGAACCTGCTTGGGCACCAAGGAAGACTAATGTCTGGAGGACCAAGGATAACTGTGGATGACCGGGACGTATGGTGCGCTATTGTTGAGAAAGGTGGCAGATATTTGATGATGCCTGCACCAGAAGACAGCAGACCAATCTTAGCCGATGCCAACTCCAGGACGACAGAGACGAACAAGAAGATGTGGGTGCAGGACAACATAGGTTACCATCACCCAAGCTAGCCGCTGGAGAGGATGCTCCCCAACATGCAGATCAAGGTCGCCATCACCGTTTAGAAGCTCCAGCCGATCACCTAGCCGCCGTAACCTGGAAAACTAAAGAGTGCAACCTTCCTTGGGGGTGAGGCCGCCGAAGAGAAAAATCCTCCGCTGTCAATTACTACAAAAATGATAGGAAACTACATCAATATCCTCGTGGATGGCCGACCAGCCCAAGCTCCTGTGGACTCTGGGGCATCATACTCAGTCATTTCAGAGAAGTACCATTGCCAGTTGCAGAAAACTGTATTCGTCGACAACAAAACATCTTTGCTGAAGGTGGCTAATGGGAAATATGTAAAACCTACAGGAAGATGTGTCATTCTGGTGGGTGTAAGAGTCCATACACAGCCCTTGGAATTCATCACCTTACAAGAGTGTAGTCATGACATCATTCTCGGATGGGACTCTTTCAAAGCTTCTAGGCAATTATAGATTGTGGTCGCTCGAAGATTATGCTAGATGAGATGAGATACTGTGGACAGGAAGATGCACATCTGAGTGTGTGGAGACTATGTGTGCTGGATGAAGGGATCATTCCTGCAGTCAGCACTAGAAAGGCAACTGTCACATGCCATGCCATGTATCAACCAATGGATCTTATAGTGGAATGTAAGAGAAGCATACCACTGAAGAATAACTTGGTCATCCCAGCCTCTGTCGTCTTGTTTAAGAACAATTTTGGTGAATTGTGGATAGTTAACTGTTGCCAAGAGCCGCAGATCCTTCCAAGATGTGTGTGCAGAGCAAACACTGAGCTGTTAATTGAAGAACAGCTGAGCATCATAGAAACCTCTCATGCCAAGTCTGTGGGCGAAATTAGGGCTACGACTATGAGACAAGATCTTCTAGCTCAACTATTACCAGATCTCACTAAGGAACAACAGAAGAAGCTACTTGCCCTTCTTCAAGAGTTCTCTGAATGATTCAATCCACAGGTGAAGAGCAAATTTGACAAATCGAATGTGAAGCACTGGATTAGCACTGGAGACCATCAACCAATAAGCCAGAGAGCATACCGTGTGTCAGCAACAGAATGTCGAATAATTCACGATAAGGTAGAGAAAATGATGAAGAATGACATCATTCAGCCTTCGCAGAGCCCATCGTCGTCACCAGTGATTCTCATCAGGAAGAATGATGGCAGTTGGTGCTTTTGTGTTGATTACAGGAAGATTAATAAGATAACTAAAAAGGACATTTACACTTTTCCATGAACTGACAATACACTAGATTGACCTAAGGAGCCTAAGTTTTTCTCAACCATGGACATGCACTCGAGATACTGACTATTCGAAGTAGATGAGGCTGATCATGAGAAAACTGCCTTCATCACCCCTGAGGACCTGAATGAGTTTAAGGTAATGCTGTTTGGTTTGTGTAATGCACCAGCAACTTTTGAACGGATGATGGATAATCTTCTAAGGCACCTGAAGTGGACAATGTGTCTTTGTTATTTAGATGACATTATAGTGTTCTCAGACACATTTGATGAAAATATAAAAAGATATAAAAAGACTGAGGGCCATTCTTAAATGTCTCCAACAAGGTGGACTGAAACTTAATCCAAGAAAGTGTCTCTTTGGAGCAAAAGAAATCAAAATACTTGGACACCTTGTGTCACATGAAGATGTGCGGCCAGACCCAGTAAAGGTGAGATCTATAATGGAATTTCCTATTCCTAAAAGTATTAGAGATGTGAGGAGCTTCCTTGGATTATGTTCTTACTACTGTCGTTTTGTCGAAGACTTTTGTATCAAAGCCAGGCCACTCCAAGAGTTGTTAAAAGCTGATGCTAAATTTATCTGGGATGGTGCTCAACAAGATTCTTTCGATGTGCTGTGAAAAGCTCTGATGACTGACCCTGTACTTGGTCTGTATGATGAGAGAGCACCTACAGAAATACAGACCGATGCCAGTAGGTATGGGATCAGTGCTGTTCTGGTGCAAATTTCAGATGGAAAAGAGAAGGTTATAGGCTATGCTTCTAGGACACTTACAAAAGCTGAGAGAAATGACTCAGCTACAGAATGAGAATGTCTTGTTGTGATCTGGACCATGTGCAAATTTCGACCGTATCTCTATTCACAGTTGTTACAGACCATCATTCACTTTGTTGGTTGACAAGTCTTAAGGATCCAACAGGATGACTCACCAGGTGGGCACTATGTATTCAAGAATATGACATTGCCATAGTGTCCAAAAGTGGAAGAAAACACCAAGATGCCGACTGTCTCTCAAGAAACCCTGTGCAAGACCATCAAGACTTTGATGAAGATAGTGATTGTCTTGCTGCACTCCAGGATCTCTCTGCTGAGCAGGAGGAGGATGCCAAGATATCTCAAATTATGCTTGCCTTAAATTGGTCAGAGGATGTGAAAGGACAATTCAAGGTAGTTAATGGATTACTTTGCAAGAAGATGGCTACCAGTGATTCCTAAACACATGTGTTTAGATACTCTGCAGAAATTCCATGACACACCTGAGGCCAGACATTTAGGATTTATTAAGACATATGATAGAATCCGCAAAAGATTTTTCTGGCCAGGTTTATTTTGGAGTGTCCATCACTATGTGTCACATTGTCGACAGTGCCAGAGGAGAAAGGCAGTTTTTCAGAAACCACCTGGCCAACTCATACCGATTCCACCAGCTGAAACACCTTTCCAGCATGTTGGGATTGACCTCCTCAGACGATTTCCAACGTCTGCTAGTGGCAATAGATGGATTATTGTTTGCACTGATTATTTGACACGCTATGCTACTACAAAAGCTGTGAAAACAGCCAAAGCATCTGAGGTAGCAAAATTCTTCATGGCAGAAATTGTATTAAAACACGGTGCCCAAGGTCATTTATTATGGATTGAGGGAAAGTTTTTCAGTCGAATCTTGTGACAGGGATAAACTGTCGGTGCAACATTACTCATCACATGATGACTACCTACCTTCCGCAAACTAACGGGCTTACTGAACGCCTTAATGAGACCTTGGCTGACATGCTATCAATGTTCATCAATGTTGAGCAGAGCAATTGGGATGAGGTGCTACCTTTCATGGCATTTGCCTACAGCATTACCAAACAAGACATCACAGGATTTACGCCATTTTTCCTGGTGCATGGGCGTAAGGCGACTATGACGATGGACACTGTGTTTCTGTTACATCCTGATGACGTGGACGACAACAGCATCAGCCAGGTGTTCGCCCAAGCTGAGGAAGCTCTTCAGTTAGCTCGACTCTGCATGCTGCAGGCTCAAGAAAATGATCGCCGAAGGTATGACGCGAGCCACCGCCCTGTTGTCTAACAGCCTGGTGACCTCGTCTGGATCTTCACTAGTGTTCGGAAGGCTGGTCTCTCTGAGAAGCTCCTCAGGCGCTACTTTGGACCTTATAAGGTTGTAAGACAATTGTCTGATGTTACTTATGAAGTAGAAGATTTTGACCCCGACACAAGATGACGAAAGATCAGAGATGCAGTTCACATCCTTCGAATGAAGCCCTATAAGGATCATGCAACCCAGGGTAAATTTGAAACTCCAGTGACAAGCAACAAGGAGCAAGGTGACGAAGAGCGTAGTGGCAAAAGAAGTTCTAAGAAGATCACCACCAGGGCGAGAATCAGTCTTCAGGAGTCAGAGTATGCAGGACCGATGACTCGTTCCCGGACTAGGAGGACGTAACATCGAGATGCTGTTCTCTTAAGGAGGGAGCAATGTCTCAGAAGAAGCTGAGAAGCACTGTGGTGTAGTGGTTATGATACTAAACTGTTGCATGGAGGGTTGTGAGTTCAAAACTCACCTGGACTGTACAATTTTAATTTCTGTATTCGGTTTCTAGTACATTCTAAAAGTATCCACAAATGTCAAGAATCATTGTGCTGGAATGTTCTGTAGCTGTCTATATACTGTATGTGTTCTGGCCGAAGGCAGTTTGCTCCGTGCTCTTGTATGTGCAAGTGCTGAATAAAGCTTTGTTAAGTGAAGTTAGTGTTTGTCATTCATCTAATTACACCTTCTTCTATGTGACAATATCGCTTTCCACATTTGCTGACACAGGCTCATCACAGTTGTAGCCAACAAGGCCACTGTCTGGCAATGGCACCTTACTCATGACTATTTTTAACTTAAGGTTTTAGCAGAATTTATCATGATGTGCTTGATTACAAATTAAATTCGATGCTCTATCTTTCTTCCCAATATTTAGTAGGCAAGTTTCACTTCAGAGGTCGACTCTAGCATTTCCCTGTTGTAGGAATTTTATGCCCAATAAGCATGGTATGGATAACACCTTCACAATGAAAAATGTGCACTCAATGGCTCCATTTTCAAATTTTAACTCCACTTGTGCCTGCTTTTCTAACCTCTGCCTAAGGGCACCAATAGCACATAAAATTTTGCAGCAGCAATGTCAGACTCATAGCAGTCTCTCAGAAGCTCTCCTGAGAACCAGGAGAGCTTCTGTAAAGTTTGGAAGGTAGGAGACGAGGTACTGGCAGAAGTAAAGCTGTGAAGAAGGGGCGTGAGTCGTGCTTGGCCAGCTCAGTTGGTAGAGCACTTGCCCACAAAAGGCAAAGGTCCCGAGTTCGAGTCTTGCTCTGGCACACAGTTTTAATCTGCCAGGAAGTTTAAAAAGGATACTTGATACTCACCATAGAGTAGAGATGCTGAGTCACAGACAGGTACAACAAAAAGGCACAAGTCACACACACAAGACCACAGTCTCTAGCTGGCCTCAGCAGCCAGAGACTGCAGTCATGTGTATGTGAGTTGCATTTGTTCATTTGCTGTGCCTATTTGTGACTCAGGTATCTCTGCTACATGATGAGTAGCAACTGTTGTTGTTGTTGTTGTAGTCTTCAATTCAGGGAATGGTTTGATACAGCTCTCCATGCTACTCTATCCTGTGCAAGCCTCTTCATCTCTGAGTAACTACTGCAACTTATATCCTTCTGAATCTGGTTAGTGTATTCATCTCTTGGTCTCCCTCTACGATTTTTTCCCTTGATGCTTCCCTCCAAGACTAAATTGGAGATCAAGGGATCACAAATTTAGCATTGGAGAGCAGCGTGGAGGGTAAAAATCGTAGAGGGAGACCAAGAGATGAATACACTAAGCAGATTCAGAAGGATGTTGTTGTTGTTGTTGTTGTTGTGGTCTTCAGTCCTGAGACTAGTTTGATGCAGCTCTCCATGCTACCCTATCCTGTGCGAGCTTCTTCATCTCCCAGCACTTACTGCAACCCACATCCTTCTGAATCTGCTTAGGTATTCATCTCTTGGTCTCCCTCTACGATTTTTACCCTCCACATTGCCCTCCAATGCTAAATTTGTGATCCCTTGATGCCTCAGAACATGTCCTACCAACCGATCCCTTCTTCTAGTCAAGTTGTGCCACAAACTTCTCTTCTCCCTAATTCTATTCAATACCTCCTCATTATTTATGTGAGCCACCCATCTAATCTTCAGCATTCTTCTGTAGCACCACATTTCGAAAGCTTCTATTCTCTTCTTGTCCAGACTAGTTATCGTCCATGTTTCACTTCCATAAATGGCTACACTCCATGCAAATACTTTCAGAAACGACTTCCTGACACTTAAATCTAAACTCGATGTTAACAAATTTCTCTTCTTCAGAAACGCTTTCCTTGCCATTGCCAGTCTACATTTTATATCCTTTCTACTTCGACCATCATCAGTTATTTTGCTCCCCAAATAGCAAAACTCCTTTACTACTTTAAGTGTCTCATTTCCTAATCTAATTCCCTCAGCATCACCCGACTTAATTCGACTACATTCCATTATCCTCATTTTGCTTTTGTTGATGTTCATCTTATACCCTCCTTTCAAGACACTGTCCATTCCTTTCAACTGCTCTTCCAAGTCCTTTGCTGTCTCTGACACAATTACGATGTCATCGGTGAACCTCAAAGTTTTTATTTCTTCTCCATGGATTTTAATACCTTCTCTGAATTTTTCTTTTGTTTCCTTTACTGCTTGCTCAATATACAGATTGAATAACATTGGGGAGAGGCTACAACCCTGTCTCACTCCCTTCCCAACCACTGCTTCCCTTTCATGCCCCTCGACTCTTATAACTGCCATCTGGTTTCTGTACAAATTGTAAATAGCCTTTCGCTCACTGTATTTTACCCCTGCCACCTTTAGAATTTGAAAGAGAGTATTCCAGTCAACATTGTCAAAAGCTTTCTCTAAGTCTACAAATGCTAGAAACATAGGTTCACCTTTCCTTAATCTTTCTTCTAAGATAAGTCGTAAGGCCAGTATTGCCTCACGTGTTCCAATATTTCTACAGAATCCAAACTGATCTTCCCCGAGGTCAGCTTCTACCGGTTTTTCCATTCATCTGTAAAGAATTCACGTTAGTATTTTGCAGCTGTGACTTATTGAACTGATAGTTCGATAATTTTCACATCTGTCAACACCTGCTTTCTTTGGGATTGGAATTATTATATTCTTCTTGAAGTCTGATGGTATTTCGCCTGTCTCATACATCTTGCTCACCAGATGGTAGAGTTTTGTCAGGACTGGTTCTCCCAAGGCCATCAGTAGTTCTAATGGAATGTTGTCTACTCCCAGGGCCTTGTTTCGACTCAGGTCTTTCAGTGCTGTGTCAAACTCTTCACGCAGTATCGTATCTCCCATTTCATCTTCATCTACATCCTCTTCCATTTCCATAATATTGTCCTCAAGTACATCCCCCTTGTATAGACCCTCTATATACTCCTTCCACCTCTCTGCTTTCCCTTCGTTGCTTAGAACTGGGTTCCCATCTGAGCTCTTGATATTCATACAAGATATTCTCCAAAGGCCTCTTCAATTTTCCTGTAGGTAGTATCTATCGTACCCCTAGTGATATATGCCTCTACATCCTTACATGTGTCCTCTAGCCATCCCTGCTTAGCCATTTGGCACTTCCTGTTGATCTCATTTTTGAGACGTTTGTATTTGTTTTTGCCTACTTCATGCCTCTCGACTCTTACACCTGCCACCTGGTTTCTGTACAAGTTGTGAATAGCCTTTCATTCCCTGTATTTGACCCCTGCCACCTTCACTATTTGAAAGAGAGTATTCCAGTCAACATTGTCAAAAACTTTCTCTAAGTCTACAAATGCTAAAAACGTAGGTTTGCCTTTCCTTAATCTACACTCCTGGAAATGGAAAAAAGAACACATTGACACCGGTGTGTCAGACCCACCATACTTGCTCCGGACACTGCGAGAGGGCTGTACAAGCAATGATCACACGCACGGCACAGCGGACACACCAGGAACCGCGGTGTTGGCCGTCGAATGGCGCTAGCTGCGCAGCATTTGTGCACCGCCGCCGTCAGTGTCAGCCAGTTTGCCGTGGAATACGGAGCTCCATCGCAGTCTTTAACACTGGTAGCATGCCGCGACAGCATGGACGTGAACCGTATGTGCAGCTGATGGACTTTGAGCGAGGGCGTATAGTGGGCATGCGGGAGGCTGGGTGGACGTACCGCCGAATTGCTCAACACGTGGGGCGTGAGGTCTCCACAGTACATCGATGTTGTCGCCAGTGGTCGGCGGAAGGTGCACGTGCCCGTCGACCTGGGACCGGACCGCAGCGACGCACGGATGCACGCCAAGACCGTAGGATCCTACGCAGTGCCGTAGGGGACCGCACCGCCACTTCCCAGCAAATTAGGGACACTGTTGCTCCTGGGGTATCGGCGAGGACCATTCGCAACCGTCTCCATGATGCTGGGCTACGGTCCCGCACACCGTTAGGCCGTCTTCTGCTCACGCCCCAACATCGTGCAGCCCGCCTCCAGTGGTGTCGCGACAGGCGTGAATGGAGGGACGAATGGAGACGTGTCGTCTTCAGCGATGAGAGTCGCTTCTGCCTTGGTGCCAATGATGGTCGTATGCGTGTTTGGCGCCGTGCAGGTGAGCGCCACAATCAGGACTGCATACGACCAAGGCACACAGGGCCAACACCCAGCATCATGTTGTGGGGAGCGATCTCCTACACTGGCCGTACACCACTGGTGATCGTCGAGGGGACACTGAATAGTGCACGGTACATCCAAACCGTCATCGAACCCATCGTTCTACCATTCCTAGACCAGCAAGGGAACTTCCTGTTCCAACAGGACAATGCACGTCCGCATGTATCCCGTGCCACCCAACGTGCTCTAGAAGGTGTAAGTCAACTACCCTGGCCAGCAAGATCTCCGGATCTGTCCCCCATTGAGCATGTTTGGGACTGGATGAAGCGTCGTCTCACGCGGTCTGCACGTCCAGCACGAACGCTGGTCCAACTGAGGCGCCAGGTGGAAATGGCATGGCAAGCCGTTCCACAGGACTACATCCAGCATCTCTACGATCGTCTCCATGGGAGAATAGCAGCCTGCATTGCTGCGAAAGGTGAATATACACTGTACTAGTGCCGACATTGTGCATGCTCTGTTGCCCGTGTCTATGTGCCTGTGGTTCTGTCAGTGTGATCATGTGATGTATCTGACCCCAGGAACGTGTCAATAAAGTTTCCCCTTCCTGGGACAATGAATTCACGGTGTTCTTATTTCAATTTCCAGGAGTGTATTTTCTAAGATTTCCAACATTTCTATGGAATCCGAAATGATCTTCCCCAAGGTTGGCTGCTACCAGTTTTTCCATTTGTCTGTAAAGAATTCATGTCAGTATTTTGCACCTGTGACTTGTTAAGCTAATAGTTCAGTAATTTTCACACCAGTGAACTCCTGCTTTCTTTGGAATTGGGATTATTATATTCTTCTCGAAGCTGGAGGGTATTTTGCCTGTCTCATTCATATTGCTCACCAGATGGTAGAGTTTTGTCACGGCTGGCTATCACAAGGCTATCAGTAGTTCTAATGGCATGTTGTCTACTCCCAGGGCCTTGTTTCAACTTAGGTCTTTCAGTGCTCTGCCAAATTCTTTACGCAATATCATATCTCCCATTTCATCTTCACCTATGCCCCCTTCCATTTCCATAATACTTCCATCAAGTACATTGCCACTGTATAGACTTTTGTATTCCTTTTTCCCTACTGCATTTTTGTATTTTCTCCTTTCATCAGTTTAATTCAGTATCTCTTCTGTTACCCAAGGATTTCTACTAGCCCTCATCTTTTTGCCTACTTGATCCTCTGCTGCCTTCACTATTTCATCTCTCAAAGCTACCCATTCTTCTTCTACTATAATTTCTTTTTCCTGTTCCTGTCAATCATTCCCTAATGCTCTCTCTGAAACTCTCTACAGCCTCTGGTCCTTTCAGTTTATCCAGGTCCCATCTCCTTAAATTCCCACCTATTTGCAGTTTCTTCAGTTTTGATGTACAGTTCAGAACCAATAGATTGTGGTCAGAGTCCAAATCTGCCCCTGGAAATCTCTTACAATTTAAAACCTGGTTCCCTGATCTCTGTCTTACCATTATGTAATCTATCTGAAACCTTCCAGTGTCTCCAGGCCCCTTCCATGTATACAACCTTCTTTCGTGATTCTTAAACCTAGTATTAGCTATGATTAAGTTATGCTCAGTGCAAAATTCTACCAGGTGGCTCCCTCTTTCATTCCTTACCCCAATTCTATATTCACCTACTACTTCTCCTCCTCTTCCTTTTCCTACTATGGAATTCCAGTCCCCCATGAGTATTAAATTTTCATCTCCCTTCAGTGTCTGAATAATTTATTTTATCCGATCATACATTTCTTCAATCTCTTCATCATCTGTGAAGCTAGTTGGCATATAAACTTGTACTACTGTGGTAGGTGTGGGCTTTGTGTCTATCTTGGTTACAATAATGCATTCACTATGCTGTTTGTAGTAGCTGACCCACACTCCTATTTATTTATTCATTATTAAACCTACTCCTGCATTACCCCTATTTGATTTTGTATTTATAAACCTGTATTCACCTGACCAGAAGTCTTGTTCCTCCTGCCACTGAACTTCACTAATTCTCACCATATCTAACTTTAATCTACCCAATTCCCTTTTTAAATTTTCTCACCTACCTGTCCAATTAAGAGATCTGACATTCCACGCTCCGATCTGTAGAGTGCCAGTTTTCTTTATCGTGATAATGACATCCTCCTGAGTAGTCCCTGCCTGGAGATCCGAATGGGAGACTATTTTACTTCCAGAATATTTTTCCCAAGAGGACACCATCATCATTTAACCATACAGTAAAGCTGCATGCCCTCGGGAGAAATTATGGCTGTAGTTTCCCCTTGCTTTCAGCCATTCACAGTACAGAAACTTACAATTTCATAAACACTTGTGTTACTGCATGTTCTACTTTTCAAATTTGTAAATACCATGTGCACCTGTGAGACTTTCTCTCACAGCAGAATGCGAGCAAAACTGTCAGGGGGAGGGTGTGTGTAATGTGCAATAAGCAGTTTGGAACATATATATTCACAAATTTATGATCTTATCCTTTTTTTGATCTTATCTGAAATGTTTTAAAATGTGACTGTATAGTAGTATGTGTCATGCTAACACACTTAACCCCTGTGATTAAAAAACAAATTTCATAAAATTACTGTATTGCAAAAAGGTATATTTCTTTATGTGAATATATGTTATCATAATTTGTTCTATTGTTTTGCTGAGTAAATGTCATTTTTTTGTAAATTATTTTCGATTTAGTGTTCCATGTCTCAATCTTAGTATAACTGTATCTTTACTGATGTGCTTTGGAACGATGTTCACTGTGCACCTGTGTATTGTATGTTATGTGTGTGGTGGGAAGGAAGGAAGTAATGAAGGAGTTGCATACAAATGGAATGAACATTGTAAATTTATGGCAGCACGGCATCTAGGACTGTTAAATATGAAAATTACATATGAATCAGTTTTGTCATCTACATTATTCTACAAACACATCAACCTATATGGCATCCAGACCTACAAGAGAACCTGGCTTTCAGACAGAAGAAATTCAAGCAACAGATTTAAGGAGATCCTCAAGGAACGAGATGAGTATTTTTTCTTTAAAACTACCACTGGACTTGGCCAATATTTAATTACTCCATGAAAAATTATTACAATTAACAGTCATCCAATGTGCATAGCAAAGGAGGTCATTAAACACTGTTTTTAGCCTTGTTTAAAATATATTATTATTGTTATTGCACAATCTAGGTTTTGGGTATAAGCCCATTTTCAGGTACAATACTGATTCCCAAGATGATAATACATCAATAAACATGATGACGAAGCAAAGATAACCTCAACTTCTTAGGTATCGATTCATAGCTGAATGTACACTTACATCAATGACCATCCACAGCTGTATGGTTTATTGAAGTTCCACAAACCAGAAGTGCCAGTGCATCCAGTGGCTTGTACAATACATGCTCCAGTACTCAAGACTGCCAGGAGAATCAGCACCATCTTGAAGAAGAAGCTGAACTTCAAAGGGAAATATAGCATTAAGAACAGTTTAGGTTTAGTTAACAAGTTAACAGATGTTAAGGTTCCAATACATGCAAAATTAGTCTCTTTTGATGTTCATTGCTTTTTCATATGTATTCCAGTGCAAGACTGTACAGATATTGTGTCATAATCATTGTATTCACACAACATAAATCAAGAAGGGCAGCTGAGCATTTGTAGTACAGTGGAATGTTGTTTAAATCAAAATTATTTCTGCTTTCAAGGGAAGCTATTATCAGCAAACAGATGTTCTGGCAATGGGCTCACCTATATCCCCCTTACTAGCAGAAATGTTCATCGACAAGTGGGAGACTGATTTTCTGAGACTGGTTTGATGCAGCTCTCCATGCTACTCTATCCTGTGCAAGCTTCTTCATCTACCAGTACCTACTGCAACCTACATCCTTCTGAATCTGTTTAGTGTATTCATCTCTTGGCCTCCCTCTATGATTTTTACCCTCCAGCTGCCCTCCAATACTAAATCGGTGATCCTTTGATGCCTCAGAATATGCCCTACCAACCAACCCTCTCTTCTAGTCAAGTTGTGCCACAAATTTCTCTTCTCCCCAATTCTATTCAATGCCTCCTCATTAGTTATGTGATCTACCCATCTAATCTTCAGCATTCTTCTGTAGTACCACATTTCGAAAGCTTCTATTCTCTTCTTGTCTAAACTATTTATGGTCCATGTTTCACTTCCATACATGGCTACACTCCATACAAATACTTTCAGAAACGACTTCCTGACACTTAAATCTATACTCGATGTTAACAATTTCTCTTCTTCAGAAACGCTTTCCTTGCCACTGCCAGTCTACATTTTATATCCTCTCTACTTTGACCATCATCAGTTATTTTGCTCCCCAAATAGCAAAACTCATTTACTACTTTAAGACTCATTTCCTAATCTAATTCCTGCAGCATCACCCGACTTAATACGACTACATTCCATTATACTTGTTTTGCTTTGTTGATGTTCATCTTATATCCTCCTTTCAAGACAATGTCCATTCCGTTCAGCTGCTCTTCCAGGTCCTTTGCTGTCTCTGACAGAATTACAATGTCATCGGCGAACCTCAAAGTTTTTATTCCTTCTCCATGGATTTTAATTCCTACTCCGAATTTTTCTTTTGTTTCCATTACTGCTTGCTGAATATACAGACTGAATAACATCGGGGACAGGCTACAACCTTGTCTCACTCCTTTCCCAACCACTGCTTCCCTTTCATGCCCCTCGACTCTTATAACTGCCATCTGGTAAATAGCCTTTTGCTCCCCGTATTTTACCCGTGCCACCTTCAGAATTTGAAAAAGAGTACTCCAGTCAATGTTGTCCAAAGCTTTTTCTAAGTCTACAAATGCTAGAAATGTAAGTTTGCTTTTCCTTAATCTATTTTCTAAGATAAGTCATAGGGTCAGCATTGTCTCACGTGTTCCAACATTTCTATGGAATCCAAACTGATCTTCCCTGAGGTCGGCTTCTACCAGTTTTTCCATTCATCTGTAAAGAATTAGTGTTAGTATTTTGCAGCCATGGCTTATTGAACTGAGAGTTCGGTAATTTTTGCATCTGTTGTAACCTCCCCCCTCACTTATCGACCTTAATGACAGTGAAAAATTAAACCGCGTGTACCTAATGGAAATTTGGGAAAAGCAATCGTCACCGAAGTTAATCTATCGGTAAAGAGGGAGGAAAGGGTTACATCTAAATGAAAGGAAAAATGCAAATGATACTGGTGGAAATTAATTTTGAAAAGGGGTAAAGTTAATAAAGAAAGTAAATGTGCGGCCGTTACGTTAACAATTAACTAGCGGTAATTAGATATTTGAGATTTGGGGGAAATCACGGTCGCCAGTCCTAAGGACAATTACTAAAGTAACTGAAAAAGAAAGGTTATTACACATATAATTAACACTAGAAGCGTGGCAACTGAAGGTTGACACGTGTAGTGTGAAAACTGAAAGTTTGTCAGAAGTAATAAATTTCGCTACACTCTGACTTAATTTAGCAAAAGAATTAATAAAACCGGAAAATCAAAAGTTAATTTAGTGACTGAAGTTAATAGTGAGCTTTCTTTCTGAAGCACATCGAAATCCAGTAAAATACGGTTAGTCTTGGACTACCTCAACAATCATTGCAAAAGCAACTTGACTCTACGCAATTTAGAAACAAGAGATTTAACTTTGAACTTGAATTAAATGATTCTGAACTATTAACAATAGTAAAATTTAGTACGTACCAAGCTGAGCTGCAGTCACAGGTAAGCTAAAATATGCTAACAAAACTCGCACTCTAAATTTGTGCTCGTGTAACCTAAATATTGTAGCCAGCTACTGAACTTTGAAATTAAAGCAGTGAAATCTAATTATATTATTTTAATGCTGGCGTTTGAATTTCAACGACACTCGGGTTCATTTCGGAAAAGGAAGGGACCCTGCTTGGCAATGCAATTGGGACAATGAGCAACAAAGGTTCATGCTAAGTTGCTGTAATTTTGTGAGGCAAATGGAACAATTTGAAAAGCTTAGGTCTGCCATACAGTTCTGAAACTTTACGTGCTTTTAGTCTTCCTTGTTGGTTGATTGAAGGTTTGAAGCCGTCGATCGAGGAGGTGGCGACAGTCACTCATTGTCGGCCGTCGCTGTTGCAGAAGCTGGATATTGGCGCGCCTTCTTCTCGACACGGTCACCAGACGAAACGGGCTCTTGATGTGCGCCAGCTAATGCTTCCCGTCCGCAACACCATGTCAGAAACTATCATCGCGAGTCGAGCGCAATTACATGCTGCCAAACCCCGAAAGCGCGGCAACTCGCGGGAACGTCACACAACACCTGCTCCACTCGCTACTCCCGCCAGACTCTCACTGCTCTGCCCGCGCTCCACGCGGCAGAGTTAACACTACCAAAGATCCTACACACTTTGATTCTTCACACGACCCATCGACGTAATCGTTCGATAGCAGTTTTCCCTAGGCAAGACCCAGCGTAAAAATACAAATAATATTTACGAAACAAACCAATTATACATCGACATAAGTGCATAAATATATATATATCCAAACAGTAAAGCAATTACAATATATAAAGAGACAGAAATGTCATATCTTGAGGTAACAAAACAAGGAAAAAAATAATAGTACAATAGATGGATATAGGAGGATATGCATTTCCGGCGTTACACTGTCAACACCTGCTTTCTTTGGGACTGGAATTATTATATTCTTCTTTAAGTCTGATGGTACTGCGCCTGTCTGATACATCTTGCTCACTAGATGGTAGAGTTTTGTTAAGCCTGGCTCTCCCTAGGCTGTCAGTATTTCTAATGGAATGTTGTCTACTCCCGGGGCCTTGTTTCAACTACGGTCTCTCAGTGCTCTGTCAAACTCTTCACGCAGTATCATATCTCCTATTTCATCTTCATCTACATTCTCTTCTATTTCTATAATATTGTCCTCAAGTACTTTGCCCTTCTATAGACCCTCTATATACTCCTTCCACCTTTCTGCTTTCCCTTCTTTGCTTAGAACTGGGTTTCCATCTCAGGTCTTGATATTCATGTAAGTGGTTCTCTTTTCTCCAAAGGACTCTTTAATTTTCCTGTAGGCAGTATCTATCTTACCCCTAGTGATATGCGCCTCTACATCCTTACATTTGTCCTCTAGCCATCCCTGCTTAGCCATTTTTCACTTCTTGTTGATCTAATTTTTGAGATCTTTGTATTCCTTTTTGCCTGCTTCATTTAAGGCATTTTTATATTTTCTCCTTTCCTCAATGAAATTCAATATCTCTTCTGTTACCCAAGGATTTCTACTAGCCCTCGTCTTTTTGCCTACTTGATCCTCTACTACCTTCACTATTTCGTCTCTCAAAGCTACCCATTCTTCTTCTACTGTATTTATTTCCCCCATTCTTGTCAATCGTTCCCTAATGCTCCCCCTGAAGCTCTCCACAACTTCTGGTTCTTCCAATTTTTCCAGGTTCCATCTCCACAAATTCCTACCTTTTTGCAGTTTCTTCAGTTTTAATCTACAGTTGATAACCAATAGATTGTGGTCAGAGTCCACATCTGCCTCTGGAAGTGTCTTACAATTTAAAACGTGGTTCTTGAATCTCTGTCTTACCATTATTTAATCTGTCTGAGACCTTCCAGTATCTCTGGGCTTCTTCCATGTATACAACCTTCATTTATGATTCTTGAACCAAGTGTTAGTTATGATTAAGTTATGCTCTGTGCAAAATTCTAACAGGCGGCTTCCTCTTTCATTCCTTAACCCAATTCCATATTCACTTACTACATTTCCTTCTCTTCCTTTCCCTATTAGCGAGTTCCAGTCACCCATGACTATTAAATTTTCGTCTCCCTTCACTATCTGAATAATTTCTTTTATCTCATCATACATTTCATCAATCTCTTCGTCATCTGCGGAGCTAGTTGGCATATAAACTTGTACTACTGTGGTAGACGTGGGCTTCGTATCTATCTTGACCACAATAATGCGTTCACTATGCTGTTTGTAGTAGCTTACCCACATTCCTATTTTCCTATTCATTATTAAACCTACTCCTGCATTACCCCTGTTTGATTTTGTAGTTATAAACCTGTATTCACCTGACCAGAAGTCTTGTTCCTCCTGCCACTGAGCTTCACTAATTCCCACTATATCTAACTGTAACCTATCCATTTCTCTTTTCAAATTTTCTAACCTACCTGCCCGATTAAGGGATCTGACATGCCACACTCCGATCCTTAGGATGCCAGTTTTCTTTCTCCTGATAACAACGTCCTCCTGAGTAGTCTCCGCCCAGAGATCCGAATGGGGGACTATTCTACCTATTGGTACAGATTTGCAGATGATATTCTTTGTATATGGGAAGTTTCCAATAGACAATTCCATAAATTTGTGGAAAATATGAACCAGTGGCACACTAACATGACGGTCAGCATGGATTTGGAGAGGGCAACATAAACTGCCTGGACATTAGCTTAAAGATAGTAGACAGTAACCATAAATCAAAAATTTACCAAAAAGATTCCTTCACTGATACTTTCATCCCAGCTTCCTCCCAACATCCTACAATCTACAGACTTGCAGCATTCCATCACATGATCCACTGTCTCCTTTCTATTCCTAAGACCCAAGAAGATTTTAACCAGGAACTTAACACAATAAAAACAATAGCCATGAATGATGAATTTGACCCCAACACCACTGATAAAATTTTAGGTAAAAAAACGAAGAAGCAAGCCAGGTCCCTACTGTCCCCAATGAAAAACACAGACAAACAGGAAAAGAAATGTTGCACATGACCTTTTATAGGGAAAACATCAAATAGCATAATTAACATCTTGAAGACAAAGGGTTTCTCTG
This sequence comes from Schistocerca americana, assembly GCF_021461395.2. Classification (NCBI taxonomy): domain Eukaryota; kingdom Metazoa; phylum Arthropoda; class Insecta; order Orthoptera; family Acrididae; genus Schistocerca; species Schistocerca americana. Next base: position 1,125,826,678 of record NC_060119.1, on the reverse strand, counting down.
TGTTTTTCTATGTCCCTCAGCCAATAGGTGGTTTCTTGTCCAATGCAAAAGAAAAATAACCAGCTATCACAAGAAGTAGCGTTTATAAAATCACATGCTGGGAGTGCTGCATTGAACAGATGGGGGGAGGGGGTCAATCTGTACCAGGCTTAAGGAACACCACAGAAGCTGGAGATTGAGGAAGCCAGATTCAGCCTTTCGAATAGTGATGGGGGGACGAAGAATGTGATATTTATTGGAAACTAAATAAAAATTTGTTGCTTAAATAATTAACAGGGAAATTTTGAAAGAATGATTGAAAAAAATTTGAATGTACACGTATCCGCAGTGAACTTTAACTGGCTCTAATATGAACAGACCTTCCATATTCAATAAATATAGTCACCATTTAACATTTGTAAATTTACGTACATCTTTTTCTTGTTACCGCTATTGTGCATGGAGATTGGTATGATAATACTGGTTCCAGATTGCCCCTCCTCTGCTCACTCGAACTATACTTGTTAGTTTCGATGCTCTTGATGCAGGATTCGCGGCTTGGCTTGGAGAGATGAACAGGTGGGTATCATCACCGTTAAAGTACGAATAAACTCTGCTATCTTGATAACACTTTTTAATGTACAATTGGAATACACATTTTTTAACAATATTAACCTGGTGGGACTCACAATATGTCTACTTATTGATACAAACAGAGTTTTAATCAATATCAGCTTGGTGGAGCTCATAATACACCTGCCTGCTATCACATACAGACACAGATGAATCTAAAGCAATTAAAAAATCAAGTAGCATCTTTCTACCTCTTTTATTTGTATGTCAATGTTATCTATGGTACAAAATTATATAGATGTATAAAATGAAAAGAATGAGGGAGGAAAGAAAAGAAAGAAATAATAATAAAAATAATAATAACAAAAGAAAACAGGAGAAAAAATTGAAAAATACATCCAACTGGCTGAGGAAGTCAAAGACATGTGGCATCAGGATAAAGTTGACATCATACCAATTATACTATCAACTACAGGAGTCATACCACACAATATCCACCAGTACATCAATGCAATACAGCTACATCCAAACATATATATACAACTACAGAAATCCGTAATTATTGATACATGTTCAATTACCCGAAAGTTCCTAAATGCAATATAACACATACCGTACAGTTAAAAGGAAGTGACGCTTGATCAAGGTCTGTGTCACTCCATTTTTAACCGGACTTAACGTCCGAGAAAGTGAAGATAATAATAATAATCCCCGTGGAGGCCCGGGAAAAGAATAGGCCTCCGGTATGTTCTGCCAGTCGTAAAAGGCGACGAAAAGAACAAACCACTAATAGGGCTAACCACCCTTTTAGTGTGATTAGTTGGTTCAGGACAGAACTAAAGAAGCCTCGGGCAAGCGCCGTCATGGTCGGGGACGACACTTGAACCCTATGCCCGCCCACAATGGTAACGACACTGCTAGCCAACTGGAAAATGATTTAAATCCAAATAGAGGTGTTTTGCAGGATATGCTTCCTGCAACCACCCTAGAAGGAAAACAAAGACAGAGGATGAGATGGTCAGATGAAGTTAATCGACACCTCATGTTCTGTTATTACCAAGCAACAAACCTAGGAACCAACACAACTGGATACAGATCACAAGTATACAGAACATTTATTACCAGATACCCAGAATTAAAATTTTTAACAGAACAACGACTAGCTGATCAGATCCGTGTAATAATAAAAAATAACAGGATACCCCAGTCAGAATTAGAAAACATCAAACAACAAGTACAACAAATACTGGAACAAAATAATGTGCAATCAAAAGAAGAAGAAAATACAGTAATGGACTCAAACATCCCAGAGCAAACAAACAAAGAACAACACGCACCAATTAAACAATCAGAGGAAAACGAAATCTTAAGACAGCCACCAGAACAAGCACAAATAGAACACGAAGTGACACAGATGTTAGATATAGAAGAAAAATTTCAGCTAACATATATAGAATACAAAGACACAAATACAGACATTAGACCATTCTTGCATAGACCACCAAATAACCCACAAGTCGAAACAACAATAAAAACTATCAACACAATCATACACAACAAAATAAATGAAAACACAACTATGGAAGAGTTACAACTACTGGTTTATATAGGAGCACTCACTACACTAAATATACACACTAGGCAGAGATCAGAACCAACCAACACACAGAAGAAACCCACAAAACCAGCATGGCAACACAGGCTACAGATCAAAATAGAAAAACTGAGAAAAGACATCGGACAGCTAACACAATTTATAAGAAATGAAATCTCGGAAAAAAAACGAAAAAGGTTAGGTAAAATCTCACAACAAGAAGCGACAGAGCAATTAGACGAAAAGAAGCAGAAATTACAAGCATTAGCCAAACGACTCAGAAGATACAAAAAAAGTGAAAATAGAAGGAAACAAAACCAAACATTCAACACAAACCAAAAGAAATTTTACCAGACAATAGATAACACACACATTAAAATAGACAATCCACCAAACATAACAGACATGGAACACTTCTGGAGCAACATATGGTCAAACCCGGTACAACATAACAGGCATGCACGATGGATACAAGCAGAAATAGACACATACAAGATGATACCACAAATGCCTGAAGTGATAATTTTGCAACATGAAGTCACCCAAGCAATTAATTCTACTCACAATTGGAAAGCCCCTGGAAATGATAAAATAGCAAATTTCTGGTTAAAGAAGTTCACCTCAACACATTCACATCTAACTAAATTATTTAACAGTTACATTGCAGACCCATACACATTCCCTGATACACTTACACACGGAATAACATATCTGAAACCTAAAGATCAAGCAGACACAGCGAACCCAGCTAAATATCGCCCCATAACATGCCTACCAACAATATACAAAATATTAACTTCAGTCATTAAACAGAAATTAATGACACATACAACACAGAACAAAATTATAAATGAAGAACAAAAAGGCTGTTGCAAAGGAGCACGAGGATGTAAAGAGCAACTGATAATAGATGCAGAGGTGACATATCAAGCTAAAACTAAACAAAGGTCGCTACACTACGCATACATTGATTACCAAAAAGCTTTTGATAGTGTACCCCACTCATGGTTACTACAAATATTGGAAATATACAAAGTAGATCCTAAATTGATACAGTTCCTAAACATAGTAATGAAAAATTGGAAAACCACACTTAATATCCAAACAAATTCAAATAATATCACATCACAGCCAATACAGATTAAGCGTGGAATATACCAAAGAGACTCATTAAGTCCTTTCTGGTTCTGCCTTGCTCTGAACCCACTATCCAACATGCTAAATAATACAAATTATGGATACAATATTACTGGAACATACCCACACAAAGTCACACATTTGCTATACATGGATGATCCAAAACTACTGGCAGCAACAAATCAACAACTCAACCAATTACTAAAGATAACAGAAGGATTCAGCAATGATATAAGTATGGCTTTTGGAACAGACAAATGTAAGAAAAATAGCATAGTCAAGGGAAAACACACTAAACAAGAAGATTACATATTGGATAACCACAGTGACTGCATAGAAGCGATGGAAAAAACGGATGCCTATAAATATCTAGGATACAGACAAAAAATAGGAATAGATAATACAAATATTAAAGAGGAACTAAAAGAAAAATATAGACAAAGACTAACAAAAATACTGAAAACAGAATTGACAGCAAGAAACAAGACAAAAGCTATAAATACTTATGCCATACCAATATTGACCTACTCATTTGGAGTAGTGAAATGGAGTAACACAGACCTAGAAGCACTCAATACACTTACACGATCACAATGCCACAAATATAGAATACATCACATACATTCAGCAACTGAAAGATTCACATTAAGCAGAAAGGAAGGAGGAAGGGGATTTATCGACATAAAAAACCTACATTATGGACAAATTATATATAAAAACAAAGATGAGGTGACTTACCGAACGAAAGCGCTGGCAGGTCGATAGACACACAAACAAACACAAACATACACACAAAATTCAAGCTTTCGCAACAAACTGTTGCCTCATCAGGAAAGAGGGAAGGAGAGGGGAAGACGAAAGGAAGTGGGTTTTAAGGGAGAGGGTAAGGAGTCATTCCAATCCCAGGAGCGGAAAGACTTACCTTAGGGGGAAAAAAGGACAGGTATACAATCGCACACACGCACATATCCATCCACACTTACAGACACAAGCAGACATATTTAAAGACCAAAATATGCTTTTGGAGAGGGGAAGACGAAAGGAAGTGGGTTTTAAGGGAGAGGGTAAGGAGTCATTCCAATCCCGGGAGCGGAAAGACTTACCTTAGGGGGAAAAAAGGACAGATATACACTCGCACACACGCACATATCCATCCACACATACAGACACAAGCAGACATATTTAAAGACCAAAATATGCTTTTGGTCTTTAAATATGTCTGCTTGTGTCTGTATGTGTGGATGGATATGTGCGTGTGTGTGAGTGTATACCTGTCCATTTTTCCCCCTAAGGTAAGTCTTTCCGCTCCCGGGATTGGAATGACTCCTTACCCTCTCCCTTAAAACCCACTTCCTTTCGTCTTCCCCTCTCCTTCCCTCTTTCCTGATGAGGCAACAGTTTGTTGCGAAAGCTTGAATTTTGTGTGTATGTTAGTGTTTGTTTGTGTGTCTATCGACCTGCCAGCGCTTTCGTTCGGTAAGTCACCTCATCTTTGTTTTTATATATAATTTTTCCCACGTGGAATGTTTCCGTCTATTATATTGACTACATTATGGACAGGTAGACAATTTAAGAAAATTCTTTCTAGAACGAGCAGAAACTAGCAAAATACACAAGGCAATCACTCATATAAATACATCAGCTACGCCACTGCAATTTCATAACCACTTCTACAACCCTTTAGATCACATAACATCAACAGATACGAAGAAAGTAAATTGGAAAAAGAAAACACTTCATGGCAAGCACCCGTATCATCTAACACAGCCACACATCGATCAAGACGCATCCAACACATGGCTAAGAAAAGGCAATATATACAGTGAGACAGAAGGATTCATGATTGCAATACAGGATCAAACAATAAACACCAGGTATTACAGCAAGCATATTATTAAAGATCCCAATACCACAACGGATAAATGCAGACTTTGTAAACAACAAATAGAGACAGTAGATCACATCACAAGCGGATGTACAATACTAGCAAATACAGAATACCCCAGAAGACATGACAATGTCGCAAAAATAATACATCAACAGCTTGCCTTACAACATAATCTTTTAAAACAACACGTTCCTACATACAAGTATACACCACAAAATGTACTGGAGAATGATGAATACAAATTATACTGGAACAGAACCATTATAACAGATAAAACAACGCCACATAACAGACCTGACATCATACTCACCAATAAAAAGAAGAAATTAACACAACTAATCGAAATATCCATACCCAATACAACAAATATACAAAAGAAAACAGGAGAAAAAATTGAAAAATACATCCAACTGGCTGAGGAAGTCAAAGACATGTGGCATCAGGATAAAGTTGACATCATACCAATTATACTATCAACTACAGGAGTCATACCACACAATATCCACCAGTACATCAATGCAATACAGCTACATCCAAACATACACTCCTGGAAATTGAAATAAGAACACCGTGAATTCATTGTCCCAGGAAGGGGAAACTTTATTGACACATTCCTGGGGTCAGATCCATCACATGATCACACTGACAGAACCACAGGCACATAGACACAGGCAACAGAGCATGCACAATGTTGGCACTAGTACAGTGTATATCCACCTTTCGCAGCAATGCAGGCTGCTATTCTCCCATAGAGACGATCGTAGAGATGCTGGATGTAGTCCTGTGGAACGGCTTGCCATGCCATTTCCACCTGGCGCCTCAGTTGGACCAGCGTTCGTGCTGGACGTGCAGACCGCTTGAGACGACGCTTCATCCAGTCCCAAACATGCTCAATGGGGGACAGATCTGGAGATCTTGCTGGCCAGGGTAGTTGACTTACACCTTCTAGAGCACGTTGGGTGGCACGGGATACATGCGGACGTGCATTGTCCTGTTGGAACAGGAAGTTCCCTTGCTGGTCTAGGAATGGTAGAACGATGGGTTCGATGACGGTTTGGATGTACCGTGCACTATTCAGTGTCCCCTCGACGATCACCAGTGGTGTACGGCCAGTGTAGGAGATCGCTCCCCACAACATGATGCTGGGTGTTGGCCCTGTGTGCCTCGGTCGTATGCAGTCCTGATTGTGGCGCTCACCTGCACGGCGCCAAACACGCATACGACCATCATTGGCACCAAGGCAGAAGCGACTCTCATCGCTGAAGACGACACGTCTCCATTCGTCCCTCCATTCACGCCTGTCGGGACACCACTGGAGGCGGGCTGCACGATGTTGGGGCGTGAGCAGAAGACGGCCTAACGGTGTGCGGGACCGTAGCCCAGCATCATGGAGACGGTTGCGAATGGTCCTCGCCGATACCCCAGGAGCAACAGTGTCCCTAATTTGCTGGGAAGTGGCGGTGCGGTCCCCTACGGCACTGCGTAGGATCCTACGGTCTTGGCGTGCATCCGTGCGTCGCTGCGGTCCGGTCCCAGGTCGACGGGCACGTGCACCTTCCGCCGACCACTGGCGACAACATCGATGTACTGTGGAGACCTCACGCCCCACGTGTTGAGCAATTCGGCGGTACGTCCACCCAGCCTCCCGCATGCCCACTATACGCCCTCGCTCAAAGTCCGTCAACTGCACATACGGTTCACGTCCATGCTGTCGCGGCATGCTACCAGTGTTAAAGACTGCGATGGAGCTCCGTATTCCACGGCAAACTGGCTGACACTGACGGCGGCGGTGCACAAATGCTGCGCAGCTAGCGCCATTCGACGGCCAACACCGTGGTTCCTGGTGTGTCCGCTGTGCCGTGCGTGTGATCATTGCTTGTACAGCCCTCTCGCAGTGTCCGGAGCAAGTATGGTGGGTCTGACACACCGGTGTCAATGTGTTCTTTTTTCCATTTCCAGGAGTGTATATATACAACTACAGAAATCCGTAATTATTGATACATGTTCAATTACCCGAAAGTTCCTAAATGCAATATAACACATACCTTACAGTTAAAAGGAAGCGACGCTTGATCAAGGTCCACGTCACTCCATTTTTAACCGGACTTAACGTCCGAGAAAGTGAAGATAATAATAATAATAATAATAATATGTTACATTATAATTGCCCCCCACTGTGCACTGATGTCATGCGGAGGTGCACAGTGTCTGAGCTTATTTCTCTTTTCATGGGTTGATAACTCTGGCTGGTATGGGCACAGCATTTATTTTTCAGCCATTGGAGTTATCCTCCACAATTACTAATTTATATAGGCATGTCAGCTCCCTTAACACATACATACTTAAGTTTTCCTTCATAACAAAGTGCTTGCTGTAAGTGCATAGTCCCATTATTGTCGGTCAGTATCTGCCCAGTGTTTAGCTTGCGAAACAAGCGCGTGCAGCTCGACATCCGTTACCGACTCTGCTGGCTTTTACGTGTTTAATACAAAGTCAGAATGCCCATGTTGTGCATCCACATAGTTTTTACTACACAAATTCGTGAAGCTTGTGTTCAGTGGCATGATCCTTTGTGAAGTCTTGGATGCGGTGATAACTGGTTTCCGTATAAGCAGCCCGAGGAAGGTATTTCTCCTCTTCACTCACTCTTATTCAGTGGGGATACCAGCTGTACATCTGACATCCGCCAACAAGGTAAGTTTCCTGCCACTTCTACGATGTCATCGAGCACAGATAATTCATGTTTTTATGAAGTATTGGCATTTCTTTTAGTTTATCACGTGCACACCCACATATTTCACATGCACACTTAACACTTTGCAGGCAGGTTTTGTATGTTTTTGCACTACGTTTTTGAGTGTCTTTCATTACACAAAATTTTTGTAGTGTCCTTTCCACATACTACAAACATAACAAAAAAAAAACAAAAATACAACTACAAAAATAAACATATCCTATTCATTTGCTAACATGCGATTTTTGCTACTTGTATACATTGTGGTCTGATTATCATTTTGTTTAGTACATTTTGTTAAATTATAATTTTCTTATGTTGTTCAGTTCCAATAATATGAGTACACTTTTTGCTCTCATTTGATTTTTCATTCTTTACATAACATTCATACAATAATAGATTTGTTTTTCCTTTATGGCATAAATTGACATACATTCCACTTCAATTTACTGTGATTTCCTGTCGGAGCATATTTATCAAGTTCAAAGAATTAAAGAAGTAAACAATAGTTGCTACAACAGATTCTACATGCTGCTTAAATAACTACACATGGCCTCACCTCTCTAGCATTCTCCAGGAAGGATGTACACACTATGGGGTTGAGGAAATTTCACGGAAAGGCATTTATGTGCTCAGTTACACCTTGTTGCTGGTCTTAACTGTGATCCCAAGAAGAAAATAGTTTATTGTTCATAAACACAATGCAAACCTGACAATACCATTTGTATTGAACACTTATTCAGTGTTTAAAGTGTGCCTCAATATTTACTTGTTATGTTCATCATATAAAGGATAAGCATTTTATATGCTGTGGTATACAGAGTTGTACCATCAATACTATGTATATGTCAAGGACAATGAGCATAAAACAGTGTTTATATAAGTAGCAAATGTGTATAAAAAAATTCAGTGTAAATCAGGTGTTGGACGCTTTCATGAGTAGTCAATGCTCACGGTAGTTAGGTTTCAGCCCCTTGATTATTTGGTAGTGCCACACCTTAGTTCAGCATCGTGATATGCAATGTACTGCAACTTTATTCCTCTACACATATTTTCATACTATCACATTCATACATATCATAAACTTAGAACTATATTTACTTGTGGTGCTGTCCTTTCTTATGTTTATATGGTACCTAACACTTGACAAGCGTTTATCTTTCTTCACTTTAGGATGTGTTGATGCATCGTTCCCTGGAAGAAAAAACTTAACACTAAATCTTCATAGATAAGTGTACAGTGGCTCGATGGTCACTAATACCTGTTTCTTATATTCAACCATATACTCACTTACTTTAGTGTGCAGTCGTGCTATCACAAACTCATTTAATGTCATGTGAGCATCTCTACTTACCTAATAAATCTGAAAGATAAAGTGTATTATCGGCATGATGCGACCTCTTATTCCATTTGCCACTCATATTGCACTCGCTTGTTTACCTTCAGCAAGGGTTTTCTGGCTCCTTGATTATAATTAGTGCATGTACTTTCAATACTTAAATTTGTAAATATATAGATATAATGTACATAGTAACATAACTTAGCTTATCTTTGTTTGTGTGCACTGTGTGAATAGTTGTAGCATAGACTTTCCCTTAATTTTATATGTCCCAGTTTATGCAATAGGCTTTAAGAATGCTAGTGCAGGCTGTAACTCATAGGGTTTATTTATTTTGGGTTCTCCAACACCTTCAGCTGTGTCTGGCATGCACATGCCTACCATTTGTTGACTAGCATTCTCCCCAATGCGCATGCGCTGCGTCGCTCTGTTACCACTAATGTCTTGGCGAGTTGTGTATCGCATTGCGCACTACCGTGTGTTTCACAAGTTCATTTATTCATTTAAACTGGGCCATGCACAAGGTGAAGTGTTGTGTTTCTTGTATCAACATCTCTAGACACATAAAAGTAAAATTCTTCTGGGGGGGGGGGGGGGGTATTACATACACTTAACTTATCATTTATACATTTGACATATAAGAAAAAGCATAAACAAAAATGTTCCTTACCGACTAACAACATAAATTCTGGGATGTGATTTTCCAGGATCCTAAATTTAATATTATTAAACATATATACAACTTAGAGGTGCAAAAATGGCTGCATACCCTCTTCTTTGAGATTTTAATAAAACTCCCATTTTGTACACGAAATCCTTAATAATACCTGGTCATTTTTCAAATACATGTATATAAGCAAGTATCAGCTCCCTAAGTTCTGCTTGTTGTTCTTTAGACAAGCACTATGATTCACTTACCTTTGTGTTTATTATGTCACCATTATTTCTTCTGCTGATGACTGTTCATTACTGTATGTGTTGACAAACATAACTATGGGATTTATCAACTGAACTTCAAGGTAGTGAGTAGATCATTTCTCACATCATTACCATGATCGTATCTAATAAAGCAAGTCTTGATCAAGCTTGTGTCTCTATTCCCCTCCAAGGTCATAGAATGGGGGCCTACCGCGTCTGGTTCAAGTTTTCCAGCGTCACAGTGGCATCGATCTCTAGGTTAGGCAGAACTTCCACTATGTTGACCCTTGATGTTTGGTTACGCCAATTATTGTCCTGAGAGGCTCTCGACTAAAATTCTCTTTGCCTCTACATGTTATTCGGCATATGTGTGTTACTTTGCTGGCTGAATTCTGTTGTCTGTGGGTTATTCGGTAGTCTGTTATTGTTTTGCGTTTGCGAAGCAATCAGCTGATTATTGCCGGTAGCTTGTGTCTGTTCATATTGTACGGGCTGGTCATACGCTACTCACCCATTGTAATTGTTTTTGCTAAATGTTTGCCCATTTCTTTGATATTAGACTTCGTATTTATGGCTTCCTCCATTGCCATTGTGATTACTGTTACCGTTACCATAGGTCTGCGTGGGGTAAGGTTGGTATCTGTATTGTACTACAAATCTGTTGTTTACTTGTTGTTCCGTAAATCTCTGTGTCGCAATTGCCATATTAACAGGCTTCAGTTGTACTTGCCTCTTTTCATATATTAAATCTATTGAGTCCAGTACAGATAGAAAGTATTTGGTGTCATGTTCTGGGATGGTAATGAGTTTTTCCCTCATGGGGGCAGGAAGATAGCTCCTGAAAATTTTAAACACTTCTTCTTGAGATACTGGGTTGGTCCAGTATCTGGTTTTATTCAAATATTTTTCAAAATAGCCCCTTAAGCTTCTGTACTTGCTACTGAATGGAGCTGGGTTGAATACTTCGTGTCTGACCCTCTCTTGTATGGCCTCAGACCAATACTTATCCAGAAATGCCCTCTCAAACTGTTCATAATAGTGGAAACAATCCGCTATGTCTGTAACTCATAGCAGAATGTCACCCTGTGTGTGTCCAACAACAAATCTAATTTTCTGGGCTTCAGTCCAGGTACGAGGTAAAACATTTCGAAATGCTCTGATAAAGACCACAGGGTGTGTTCTTTTACTTTTGAGAAGTAAATATCAGGAATTGTTGATGCCTAAGTAATCCCTCATCTGCAAGCAATGTTGACAAGCACGCCCCACTGTCAGTGACAGGCCTGTTTATGTTTACTTGTGGGATAGTGCATGGCAACTACGCTTGCTTGACAGGTGCAACTGCCGGCAAGTGTTGCTGCATTGTGCAACTTTCACTATTTTCCTTCGACAGGCTAACCCCATATTGTGGGTAACCAGTGAAGGTATCTAAGGAGACAACTTTTGAAATTAACTTTGTCGGGTGTGGTGCATCAAACTTATCATATTGCTAATTCAAGTGATTATTAAATATCATTAACAAAACACAAATTAAATAAAAAATTTGGCATCATGACTATTTGTATTACCAGTGTCATAACTTCCTAATAATGGGATGCCAACCTGGTTGTTTTGGTAGCCGTTGGCCAGATCACGAGTTGGCGCATTACCTTCAACTGTTGCTCGGATTTCCGCAATTTTGGCATATTGCATTTTGTAACAAATTATCAACTATGGCCATTTTCTTTGACTCTATTGTGAACAGTGTTTAATAAAATTATGAAAAGAAATAATTTTAAGCAGGAAATTTTGTTCGGTATCTTTCAATTAAAGCAGCTTTATGTTTGTTTTCATTTAATGAACCTAATTATTCTCTGATACAGTCTTACAGAATTTGAAAGAATTATTTTGCACCTTAATGAGGGACTTTATGCAGATTTTTGTATTTGTAGAGAAATGCACTTTCTGTGAAGGATATTAATTGGAAGGAAAAGAGATAATTTACTGTGATAGAGATGGCACCAAGTATGGCCATACAAGCGTACAGCGTAGCAGCTTCCTACCTTAACCGCTGAAATCCACATTCCCGGTGCATCTCGTTTGTAGGCAGAATTTAATTTTAGTTTTCTCCGTCAAATTGTTAATAGTTTCAATCTCACGGACATGTAACAAATGCAACAAAGGACTCTTTAGTTCCTTGAAACAATAAAATGGACCATTTATCTCAAAAAAATCTTTTTTTCCCGACAATTGAAAGGTCTGTTCATATTCCACTCACCGCCGTCCTTTGAACGGTTACCATTCAATAGTGGTGGGGGGACTAAGAATGTGATATATATTGGAGACTGAATAAAAATTTGTTGCTTGAATAATTAAAAGGAAAATTTTGAAAGAATGATTGAACATACACATATTCAGAGTGAACTTTAACTGGCTTTAATACAAACAGACTTTCCATATTGAATACATATATTCAGCATTTAACATTTGTAAATTTATGTACATCCTTTTCTTGTTACTGCTGTTGTGCATGGAGATTGGTATGACAATACTGGTTCTGGATCACCCCTCCTCTGCTCACGCGAATTCTACTTGTTAGCTTCAATCCTTTTGATGCAGGATTCTCGGCACGTCGCGGAGAGATGAACAGATGGGTATCATCACCATGAAAGTACAAATAAACTCTGCTATCTTGATAACACTTTTTAATGTACAATTGGAATACACAATTTTTAACAATATTAACCCACCAGAACTCGCAATATGTTCACCTTCTATCACTTATTGAGACGAACAGACTTTTTAACAATATTAACTTAGTAGAGCTCGTAATACGTCCACCCGCTACCCCATGTAGACACGGACAGATGAATCTAAAGCAATTAAAAAATTGAGAAGCATCTTTCTACCTCTTTTGTTTGTATGTCAATATTATCTATGGAATGAGGGAGAAAAGAAAGAAATAATAACAACAACAATAATAATAATAATATGTTACATTATACTTTGTAGAACATTGCCTGAACAATAATCACAAATACACAATAAATGTAAAAGTCCTACACACAGAGGAAAGGGGGGCCAAACTCGAGCAATTAGAAATTTTAGAAATTAAAAAACGGATGTGTATATCCCTACACCTATTATTAAATGAGCAAACCCAATTCAATTATTCACCTCTTTTAGATGAGATCACAACCCCAGGACAGAAGCACAATTTTGGGCCCCAGTCCATCATAGTTAAAAATATCTTAGCTGATGGATAACTTTAGTCCGGTCATTGTAGTATAATTGGTGAATATATAATAATGGATGTAATTGTTGAAAAAATCGTCATTGATGTAAGTGTGCATTAAGCTATGGATTGATACCTAAGAAATTGAGATTATCTTTGCCTCATCATTTTGTTTACCAATGTATTATCATCTTTGGTAATCAGTAATGTGCTTGAAAATGGGATTATAACCCAAAACCCAGGTTGTGCAATAAAATTAATAATTAATTGTGAAACAAGGCTAAAAACAGTGTTTGTTTAGTTAATTTACAATGTTCCACCAGGAACCCACAGTTGATTCAATTAAAATGAACTTGATCTATTACATTACAGTGCACACCAGCTTACAAATACACCATAAGTTAGTAGGACACCACAAATGTACTCGGAGCAGTTTGGTGTACCTTCACAGTTGTACACCTGAAGATAACCACAAGATTCTGCACTGAACTAATATGGCAGGACATTACTGACATATGGCTGTTGTCTCAAAATCTTACTGCACAATTTCAAGATATCTGGTTATCAGATATCATGTCATTTGTGTGTTAGAATCTGAAGAAATCATCAGTTTACAATGCAACTAAAAACATGTTGGAAACTGAAGTGAACATGATTATCTGAGGTTTAACTTGAAGCAAAGAATCCTTGCTGTTAATATGAAATTTCATTATACAGTTGACATCCTTACAAGTTTCTGTGCCTCATACTTACCTCCAGTTGGTTATTCAGAATTAACTCAGCAGCCATCAATTCTGTCTCAGTTGTTTCACATAAATTGTGGAACTCAACTGCAGTAATGTCTAACTGATCATAATGACTCTGTACATCAATATCGGAACTTTCCATGCCTTTCATAACTCGCTTTAAGTCTAGGAATATTAGAGCTTTCTTTTCAAAGAAGTTTCCCATCATTCTGAAAGAAAACAGTGGATATTAGTTATAAGACTGGCAATAAATATCCATACAGAAGATGAAAGTAGTTATCAAAACAATATAAAAGTGTCTACAATTAAAGTTACAGTTTCAAAATGCTTTAGAAAGAGAACCACTGTTCAGAATGTCAAATTAACAGATGTGTGGAACACAGCTGTTCCTAAGTTTGAATCTAAGATGGCCAACATGACGGTTTCCATGAAGGATCGTGCGCTGCTGGCAAAACTCCTTTACAAGAACGGTGACTGTGTGCCAGTAGCCTTGTGGAAGTTCCAGACACTCTAGGGTATGAAAAAAGGCATTGGTCTGATGTCTGCTACAGGTCTGGAGAAGATGATTACAAAATTCGAAAAGTCAGGTTTTTATGAAGTTGCTCTGTGGCAGAGGGAGAAAAGCAGTTGATTCAATGTCTGTTGAAGATGTGACCATTGCATTACAGGAGGGCTCAAGCGGTGGTGTGCAAATGTGTATTGCACAGGGAATTGTCTGAACGATGGATGTGCCTGTGAGCACAGGGCATCAAATTCTACAAAACATCCTGCGTCACTATCCATACACTATCACCCATTTTTATGAACTTCCAGTATGCTGGCGTAGCTTGGGCCAGCAACCTCTGGTAATCAGTAGACCAGAAAATCAGTCCCAGTTACGAATTTTTACTTTTTATTCATTCAGTGACTAGTTCCGGGCATGGACCCATTTTCAAATCATCATGTTGTTGTTGCTGTTGTGGTCTTCAGTCCTGAGACTGGTTTGATGCAGCTCTCCATGCTACTCTATCCTGTGCAAGCTTCTTCATCTCCCAGTACCTACTGCAACCTACATCCTTCTGAATCTGTTTAGTGTATTCATCTCTTGGTCTCCCTCTATGATTTTTACCCTCCACGCTGCCCTCCAATACTAAATTGGTGATCCCTTGATGCCTCAGAACATGTCCTACCAACCGATCCCTTCTGCTAGTCAAGTTGTGCCACAAACTCCTCTTCTCCCCAATTCTATTCAATACCTCCTCATTAGTTATGTGATCTACCCATCTAATCTTCAGCATTCTTCTGTAGCACCACATTTCGAAAGCTTCTATTCTCTTCTTGTCTAAACTATTTATCGTCCACATTTCACTTCCATACATGGCTACACTCCATACAAATACTTTCAGAAACGACTTCCTAACACTTAAATCTATACTCGATGTTAACAATTTCTCTTCTTCAGAAATGCTTTCCTTTCCATTGCCAGTCTACATTTTATATCCTCTCTACTTTGATTGTCATCAGTTATTTTGCTCCCCAAATAGCAAAACTCCTTTACTACTTTAAGTGTCTCATTTCCCAAGATAATTCGACTACATTACATTATCCTCATTTTGCTTTTGTCGATGTTCACCTTATATCCTCCCTTCAAGACACTATCCATTCTGTTCAACTGCTCTTCCAAGTCCTTTGCTGCCTCTGACAGAA
This sequence comes from Schistocerca americana, assembly GCF_021461395.2. Taxonomy (NCBI): domain Eukaryota; kingdom Metazoa; phylum Arthropoda; class Insecta; order Orthoptera; family Acrididae; genus Schistocerca; species Schistocerca americana. The sequence continues at coordinate 1,125,810,873 of NC_060119.1, read as the reverse complement.
TTACAACGTCATCGGCGAACATCAAAGTTTTTATTTCTTCTCCATGGATTTTAATACCTACTCCGAATTTTTCTTTTGTTTCCTTCACAGCTTGCTCAATATACAGATTGAATAGCATCGGGGAGAGGCTAAAACCCTGTCTCACTTCCTTCCCAACTACTGCTTTCCTTTCGTGCCCCTCGATTCTTATCAAATCATCATAACATAGCCAAAAATGACATTTCTGAAGATGTCAAAAATGTTCAATGAAAATTTGCAGTGCATGCCACCCATGTTCCAGAGTTGCTTCCTGCTGCACTTTTAGCATGACAAATGTTCACTCTGGAATTTATTGCATGCATGGAAGTGTACAATGAATGGCTGTGGAATGTTCTGTAGACAGACGAAGGCCATTTCCATCTCCAAAGACATGTCAACATCTAAAATTGCAGAATATGGGCAACAGAAAATCTGCAAGCACATCACCGGGTACCAGTTCATTCTGCAAATGTAACTGTGTGGTATAGGTGACAGCATCACTTATCATAGGGCTTTTTTTTTTTTTTTTGAGGAGATGAGTTCTGTGAATCGTGTTATCTGTACCATCACTGGTGAATGCTGTGAGAATCTTTTGCATGCCAAAATCATTCCAACACTTCATCAATGTGGATGTACAGGTGGGATCATTTTTATGTAAGATAACGCTACTCCACACACTGCACAGCCAGTGAAGTGAATGCTACTGAGGCATTTCGTAAATGCTAGAATTATCAGCAGTCATTTCCCTACAGGTTCACTAGCCAAATCAGCTGGTCTTAATCCATGTGACCCTTTGCACAGCTGGACTAAAGGCATTGCATTCTGAATGTGACCCCTGAGACATTTTGATCTTTCATGGAACATGCTGTTTCTTGATTTCAAGTTGTGGCAGAAATTGGTGGACAGTACACTGAAAATTCTCTTCCGTGTTTTCTTCCATGTATAAATGGAAGAATTCTGGAGAAACTAGAAGGTATCAGATAGATTATATAATGGTACGACAGAGATTCAGGAACCAGGTTTTAAATTGTAAGACATTTCCAGGGGTAGATGTGGACTCTGACCACAATCTATTGGTTATGAACTGTAGATTAAAACTGAAGAAACTGCAGAAAGGTGGGAATTTAAGGAGATGGGACCTGGATAAACTGACTAAACCAGAGATTGTACAGAGTTTCAGGGAGAGCATAAGGGAACAATTGACAGGAATGGGGGACAGAAATACAGTAGAAGAAGAATGGGTAGCTCTGAGGGATGAAGTAGTGAAGGCAGCAGAGAATCAAGTAGTTAAAAAGCCGAGGGCTAGTAGAAATCCTTGGGTAACACAAGAAATATTGAATTTAATTGATGAAAGGAAAAATATAAAAATGCAGTAAATGAAGCAGGCAAAAAAGAATACAAACGTATCAAAAATGAGATCGACAGGTAGTGCAAAATGGCTAAGCAGGGATGGCTAGAGGACAAATGTAAGGATGTAGAGGCTCATCTCCTAGGGGTAAGATAGATACTTAGATTAGATTAGATTATGATTAGTTTTTTGTTCCATAGATCTGTGCTGAGGAGATCCTCGTGGATGTGGAACATGTCTATTTTTTTTTTTTTTTTTTTTTTTTTTTTTTTTTTTAAAAGCTGAAATAACAATACTAATAGTAGTATGAATATATACAATACATCACTTGTTTTTATTAAAAAATTCGTCAATGGAGTAGAAGGAGTCAGCCACTAGTAAGTCTTTTAGGCTCCTTTTAAACTGATCTTTATTTGTAACTAAATTTTTTATGTTTGCTGGCAAATTATTGAAGATGAGTGTTCCTGAGTAGTGGACCCCTTTTTGAACTAAAGTAAGTGCTTTTAAGTCCTTGTGCAGATCATTTTTGTTCCTGGTATTGTATGTATGAACTGAGCTGTTTGTTGCAAAAAGAGATATATTATTTAGGACCTGAAATGAAATGAAATGTCGTTTGACGAGGGCCTCCTGTCGGGTAGACCGCTCCTCTGGTGCAAGTCTTTCGATATGACGCCACTTTGGCAGCTTGCGCATCGATGGGGATGAAATGATGATGATTAGGACAACACAACACCCAGTCCCTGAGCAGAGAAAATCTCCGACCCAGCCGGGAATCGAACCCGGGCCCTTAGGATTGACAGTCTGTCGCGCTGACCACTCAGCTACCTGGGGCGGACTATTTCGGACAAATTTCATTAAGGAGTAAATATACTGAGAGGCAGTAGTTAGTATACCCAGTTCTTTGAAGAGTTTTCTACAGAACGTCCGTGAATTTACTCCACAAATAATACATATTACACATTTTTGGACTCTGAAAACTTTTGTTTGACTTGAAGAGTTACCCCAAAATATTATACCATATGACATTATGGAATGAAAGTAGGCAAAGTATGCAAGCTTTTCATTTTTATGTCACCTATGTCAGCTAACACTCGAATTGCAAATACAGATTTGTTTAGGTGTTTCTGCAGTTCTGTGGTGTGCTTTTCCCAACTGAATTTATTATCAAGTTGTAATCCCAGGAATTTAAGACTGTCAACCTCTTCTATCTGCTCTTCTTCATACTTTATGCATATGCTGGTTGGAAACCTCTTACAGGTTCTGAATTGCATATAGTGAGTCTTTTCGAACTTTAATGTCAGTGAGTTGGCTTTAAACCATTTATTACACTGCCTACAGGAAAATTAAAGAGACCTTTGGAGAAAAGAGAACCACTTGTATGAATATCAAGAGCTCAGATGGAAACCCAGTTCTAAGCAAAGAAGGGAAAGCAGAAAGGTGGAAGGAGTATATAGAGGGTCTGCACATGAGCGATGCACTTGAGGACAATTTATGGAAATGGAAGAGAATGTAGATGAAGATGAAATGGGAGATACGATACTGCGTGAAGAGTTTGACAGAGCACTGAAAGCCCTGAGTCGAAACAAGGCCCCAGGGGTAGACAACATTCAATTAGAACTACTGACGGCTTTGGGAGAGCCAGTCCTGACAAAACTCTACCATCTGGTGAGCAAGATGTATGAGACAGGTGAAATACCCTCAGACTTCAAGAAGAATATAATAATTCCAATCTCAAAGAAAGCAGGTGTTGACAGATGTGAAAATTACCTAACCATCAGTTTAATAAGTCACAGCTGCAAAATACTAACGCGAATTCTTTACAGACAAATGGAAAAACTGGTATAAGCCGACCTCGGGGAGGATCTGTTTGCATTCCGTAGAAATGCTAGAACACATGAGGCAACACTGACCCTATGACTTATCTTAGAAAATAGATTAAGAAAAGGCAAACCTACATTTCTAGTATTTGTAGACTTAGAGAAAGATTATGACAATGTTGACTGGAATACTCTCTTTCAAATTCTAAAGGTGGCAGGGGTAAAATACAGGGAGTGAAAGGCTATTTACAATTTGTACAGAAACCAGATGGCAGTTATAAGAGTCGAGGGGCATGAAAGGGAAGCAGTGGTTGGGAAGGGAGTGAGACAGGGTTGTAGCCTCTCCCCAATGTTATTCAATCTGTATATTGAGCAAGCAGTGAAGGAAACAAAAAAAAAATTCGGAGTAGGTATTAAAATCCATGGAGAAGAAATAAAAACTTTGAGGTTCGCTGATGACATTGTAATTCTGTCAGAGACAGCAAAGGAGTTGCAAGAGCAGTTGAACGGAATGGACAGTGTCTTGAAAGGAGGATATAAGGTGAACACCAACAAAAGCAAAATGAAGATAATGGAATGTAGTCGAATTAAGTCGGGTGATGCTGAAGGAATTAGATTAGGAAATGAGACACTTAAAGTAGTAAATGAGTTTTGCTAGTTTGGGAGCAAAATAACTGATGATGGTCAAAGTAGAGAGGATATAAAATGTAGACTGGCAATGGCAAGGAAAGCGTTTCTGAAGAAGAGAAATTTGTTAACATCGAGTATAGATTTAAGTGCCAGGAAGTCGTTTCTGAAAGCATTTGTATGGAGTGTAGCCATGTATGGAAGTGAAACATGGACGATAAATAGTTTGGACAAGAAGAGAATAGAAGCTTTCGGAATGTGGTGCTACAGAAGAATGCTGAAGATTAGATGGGTAGATCACATAACTAATGAGGAGGTATTGAATAGAATTGGGGAGAAGAGGAGTTTGTGGCACAACTTGACAAGAAGAAAGGACCCGTTGGTAGGACATGTTCTGAGGCATCAAGGGATCACAAATTTAGCATTGGAGGACAGTGTGGAGGGTAAAAATCGTAGAGGGAGACCAAGAGATGAATACACTAAGCAGATTCAGAATGATGTAGGTTGCAGTAAGTACTGGAAGATGATGAAGCTTGCACAGGATAGGGTAGCACGGAGACCTGCATCATACCAGTCTCAGGACTGAAGACCACAACAACAACAACAACAACACTGAAAATGTCTTGTGCCAATCTCATAACAATTAGGAACCAATGTCATTCTGCTTTTAATGCAATTTTTGGCCCCAGGAAAATTGAAAACTAATGTCTTTTTGTGTTTTATGTAGTTTTTAGCACCAGGAGAATTAAAAACCAACATCATTTTGTTTTTTATGTGGTTTTAGCCTTGGGACAATTACAAACCTTTATGGTACACCCCTGTTGTGGTGGAAGGGCTTACCTAACTAACAGTACCACAGCTGTTGACTGCTAAACTGGTGCAGTCATGCACATTGAACTGCATGGATGGTGTAACGTGCAATTCAGAGAATAGCTGTCGTAATGTGTCTCATCTGTCATTTATAGGTGACCCCAATTATGTTAAGGTACTTACAGCACCATTTATTATTCCCCCCCCCCTCCCCCCACCACGATGTTTCACTCTTTGTCAATAATACGGCGTTCAAATCTGATGCCATTCTGAGCAGTTGTCCTCTTTCTACAGCATATTACAACTGGAACTATAAAATGGACACCTTGTACAACGATCAATGAACTGGGACCTTGATTAAGAACAAAGTTCATCTCAGCAGCAAACCCTGTCAACACTTTATGGAAATATCTCATCCAGCTTGAGCACTGTGCCTTGCAGTTTCTAAATATAATTTGCAGGGAAACACCAGCAACCCCATGAGCAGTACTGATGAGCTGAGATCAAACCCACAGGCAGGGAAGTTGATGCAGATGCTGTATCATTTTTAGAGAAGAAGAAGATGAACTCCAACTCCAACTTAGTTACCAACCATGGAAGCAAACAGTGTGGAATAAGTTGTCTCCACATTACTGCAGATGCAGTAAAAGGAATATTTCAACAAAAGATCAATGAAGGAAAAGATATCTGGGGCAGGAAGAGAGGCCATCTGACAATCTTGAGAAAACCCAGGGACAGTTCTCCTATGAGCTGACAGAGGTAATGTTATGTAGCTGCTCACATTTGTAAAATAAAGGCATAAAGCAGTGAGCTTCTCAACAAATTAGTATACAAAAAAACAGAGGGCAGGCCAATGAGCCACATGAAGGTGAAAACAACTGACCTCATTTGAAAGTCAAGTGTAAATTTTCAAGTTATTGACAATATTTTGGAGAGGACAGATTGCTACTTACTGTAAAGATGATGTCTAGTCTCTGCACTCTTCACTAGACAGTGCTTTTCTCTGTCGCACCCCCCCCCCCCCCCCCTCCATACCCTGATATCCCTCCCCCTTCCCCATCCTACTCTGGATTGCTACTTCCATTCGCTGTGACACAGCTGCATTCTGGTTACAGTGGCAGGAGATAGTGGTTACAGTGGCAGGAGACAGCAGTCATATTTGTGTGATGTGTGCCTGGTTGTGTGTGTATTTTCCTTTTTATCTCGAAAATGGTTTTAGCTGAAAGCTCAATGCATAACAGTCTTTGTGCTGTACCTGTCTCAGTGTGCCATCTTTAAGGTGAGTAGCAGTCAGCCCTTTTCATAGTATTGTTGATATTCCAATCTGGGCTTTCAATTGTTTGATTTTTTCCTAATAATTTACTATGTCATGTTTAGCTGGTGTAAGCACACATAGTACTAAGCTGTCTTGGGACAGTTTATCATTACTGCAATCTACTGTGTAAGTTTCTAAGGGTTCTTTCTCTTTTTTTAAATATATACTGTGGCTCATATCACATTCTCAAAGTTTAACTTCTTTATGGGAACATAATGAAGTGACTAAGAGGATGGTAACAGAGTGGTAGTGTATTTGAATGCACATTGCAACATCTGTGATGCCATACCACTAATGGACTTTGTTGTATCTGCTGTCATTGTGGGTTATAAAAATAGTAAAAAGCCAAAGATATCTTTGAAAGGCAGCATAATATATTTGTGTGAAGTAGCTGCCACAAATTCATCAATATAATCAATAGCAGCATTGTGGTTGGCATATGTTCTTCAACATCCTCTAATTAGAAGGAGAAAACCTAGTGATTATCAGTTTGTTATTTGGGGAAAGAAATTTCTATAGAAACCTTCGGAATAAACAATGGACTGAAACTGTCAGCCTCTCTCATATGCATTAAGATGTATGTGAAGATGGCACTGGATCACATCTGTGGAAAGTGTGTGAGTATGGGGATTGAAGTAAGGTACGTGCAAACATTTCTGTGTTTACAGTCAGGCTGCTGTGGAAAACGATGAAGAGGACACATATGCTTAGAAAGTTATTGGAAGAATATAAAAAAGTGGTGTTTGAAAATTAATTTTGAGAAAATGTAATACCTATGTTGTGGACATGAGGGAAGTTGCTTGGACATTGGCAGACATCAAATTAAAGTATGTAAAGAGTAGTACCCATCACATGATGGAAGCTGGGGCACAGGTATCCAACAATGGATCAGGTATGGAAGAGGGGATATCAAAAAATTAAATCCTCTCTTTCATTCAACAAAAAAATTTAAAGGTTAAGATTCAATTACATAAATTCATCATGGAACCAGTAACTAGTTATGGGAGTGAGTACGAAAACTCACAGAGAGAAATGAAAAGAGACTTAGATCTCTAGAAATTGACCACTTGAGAAGAGTAGCTGAATCATTTAGCGCTATGCCAGATGAGACAGAAAACTATAAATTGGAAGCAGCAAGCTAAGGAAGTACGTTGAAATGATGTAGTGCAAGATGCCATCAACAGCAGCACTAATGAGGCAATCACAGGGATGGGAATCCCCAGAGCAGAAACCACGCAGAAGTCAATGAGCCAAAGAAGACTCCATGCACTTGCACAGATGATTATTTTATGAACAGAATCCCCCCCCAAACAAGACTGAGGTGAGTGATGTAATAAAAATGCCTACATAAATTTGTATATTAGTTTAAAATACAGTAGATAAATAAATTTCAGTAACAAGTATCTCTTCATATGCCATCATAAGTTCAGTCACAGACAAGTTAAGAAACTGAGATTTTATTTGCTGAATACTGAAGGTTACTTTGGCAGCACTCTATGTCTCTTGGAACATTGTTTACGGGCAATACCAAATTCAAACCAAGAAAAATGTATGACCACAGGTGAATATTATCTGCAAACGACATTGCTAAACTAAGCCAGGAATCAAGGGAATCAGTTATGACTACAATTAGGGTCAACAATAAATGGAACTTATGACTGAGCACTTAAATAGAGTCATGCCATTAAAAAAAGCGAGTATCCAAAAAATCAACCTTCAAAATCAAAACTTATGCCATTAGATTTTAAAACAAAAGATCTGAAAGAAAAAATGGAAAACATGTATAGCTTATATGGACTGACTAACTCAGAGTTACATAAAGAACTCTACAAGCAGTATAAATATAAGTACCACAAAGAGGTCAGGAGATTAAAATCAGAAAGAATCAACCAACAGGTACGAGGTTCAGATAATGTGTCAATGACTTTCTGGACAATTGTAAATAAAATCAGAAACAATGAGACAAAAACTAAAATTAATAATGTACAATTAACTGTGAATAATCATCTGGACAGAATGAGGAGGAAAGACTGATTTGGTCTTTCATTCTCATCTCAATTGGTAAGTCTCCCCTGAGCTGGGGATCTGTGTGACTTTTCTAAACTCTACCCCTTTTCCTAAACCTCTCCAGTCCTTTTCCTTCACCCCTCTTCCTTCCCCTTCAAATCTTCTGCCAGAAGAAGAAGCCACTGGAGGCATGACAAGACTGTTAGGTGCAATGTTGGGAGGCTGTGAAGTAGGGGGGGGGGGGTGGAAAAGGAGAGGAGCAGGGGAAAGACAGATGGGTGAGTTGGCAGAGGGCGGCAGCACACAATGACAGTGAGGGGATGTGAATAGGGTGGGGTGATAGGATAGGGGGGCATAAACTGTTGGGTCCAGGGTGTGGGGACGGTAGTTTAGTGTAGGCTGAGGCCAGGATAGTTTTGGGAGTGGAGGATGTGTTGTAAGCATAACTCTCATATGTGAAATTCAGAAAGCTGGTGGTGGAGGGAAGGATCTACATGGCCTCGCTTGTGAAGCATCTATTGGAATCAAGCATCTTAGGTCCACATACATGTTGTGCCACAGGATGCTCAACTGCACTCTTGTCCACAGTTTGACATTCATCCTGGTGGAGAGTTGGTTAGCAGTCATACCAATATAAAAAGTTGTGCAATGATTGCAGCAGAGGTGGTATATGACAAGGGTGCTTTCACAGGTGGCCTAGCCTTCGATGGGATGGGATAAGCCTGTGACAGGACTGGAATAGGAAGTGCCGGGTAGGTGGATTGAGCAGGTCTTGCGCCTGCATCTTCCATAGTGGTATTAGCCCTGCAGTGAGGGGTTGGGAATAGGATTGGCATAGGGATTGACTAGTACATTGTTGAAGTTGGGTGGGTGACGGAACACCACTTTAGGAGGAGTCGAAAGGATCTCACAAATGATGTCCCCCATTTTAGGGTGTGATGATAGGCTCTCAAAGCCCTGACAAGGATGTCATTCAGTTGTTCCATTATGGAGTGGTACTGAGTGATGAAGGGGTCGCTCCTTTGTATCTGGTTCTTGGGTGTGGTGGGAGGATTGCGGTTGTATGGGGAAATGCGATGGGAGATCTGTTTGCATACTACATCTGGGGGTTAGTGCCTTCCATGAAATCCTTAGTGAGACCTTCAGCATACTGGATAAGAGAGTTCTTGTTGCTGCAGATATGCTGCCCCCAGGTGGCCACACTGTATGGGAGGGATTTTTTGGTGTGGAAGGCACGGCAGCTGTTGAAATGCAGGTACTGTTGGTGGTTTTAATGTGGACAAAGGTGTGGATGAAGCCAACAGAGAAGAGGTGGTCAATGTCCAGGATAGTGACCTACTTGGTTGAGAAGGAATAGATAAAGTGGAAGGAAGAGAGGATTTTTGGGGTTGTGACAGAATGAGTATAGGGTGATAAGGCCCTGAGTCCAAATCCAGAGGCTTGCGATTTTGGGAGGATAGGAAGATTTACTCTATATGGCCCATGAACAGGTTGGCACAGGAGTGTGCCATGTGAGTGTCCATGGGTGTGCCACAGATTTGCTTGTTTACTATCCCTTCAAGGGAGAAGTAATTGTGTGTATGAGGAAAGAGGTTGTGAGTTTGGAGTCTGAAGGTTATCAGAAACATATTCAGTAGCGGCAACACCATGATCATGAGGGATGTTGGTGTATGGGGAACTTACATCAAGAGTATAGGGATTCAGGGGGGCTGGTGGAGAGTCGGTGAGGGAAGTAGTTGGTATCTTTGATGTGGGAGGCTAGATTTCAAACTGGTTGAAGGTGTTGGTCAATGACAACTGAGATTCTTTCAGACTGGTTGAAGGTGTTGGTCAATGACAACTGAGATTCTTTCAATAATCGGCCACAATGGGGCACTCATAAGTGTCGGGTTTGTGCATTTTGGGGAGCATGTAGCAGGTGGGTGTGAGGGTGTCATAGGGGTGAGGAGGGAAATGGATTCTGGGGAGAGGTTCTGGGAAGGGTCTAAGGCATTAAACAGAGATTGTAGGTTATGCTGGACTTCTCAGATGAGATCATTCTGGCAGAGTTTATAGGTGGCGGAGTCAGATAATTGGTAGAGTTCTTCCACTAGGTACTCATTGCTGTGCATAACAACAGTGGTAGTGCCTTTGTCTGCAGGTAGGATGATTAGGTAAGAATTTGTTTTGAGATTGGGTACAGCCATCTTTTCTTCTGCAAAAATGGTGGTGTTCTACGGAAGGGACCTGGGGAAGGATGGTGGTTACATATCTGCACATATTTTTACACATCATTTCTGTTATACGGCTCACCTCACAACCACCTAATACCTTCATTTGTCCATTTCCATATTATTCCTATTTCCTCCATGCTATTCCTGCCCCAATGGATACCTGCTCCGGCTTTCTGCACCTGTGCACAAATGTATCCCTTTCCCTGGCTAGAACCCAGCCCCACATCCTGTTCCTTAAATGCTGCATAAACTATGAAATGCCCACCAATGCTCTTTTTAAAAATTCCTTTCTCTGGATCCCACGTTCCAATCACAATGACCTTCACCTTTTCAGATTCTGCCAATTCTTGATCCTCGCAAACAACTCCATCACACAGGCATCCCAGAACCATGTGTCCTCCCAGAACCATGTGTCCTCCCTCCACAAGATACTGCTACTGCGGAATCCCTACAACATACATCACATCTCTGAAATTCAATCCCTTGCTCTCCAACGCCTGAAGGGGCATTTCAGATGCCACTTCTGAAAGTTATCCAACCTGCTAACATCCTACTGCTGCCTTGGGGCACCACTATCCAAACACTATCCTAGCCAAAGTGTTTCCATTCATCAACTGCTGACAGCACCAAAAACCTGACTAGCTGACTTTTTCAACTTGCCACATCCCCCAAAATTCCATACCAACATTCGCCCAAATCCAGAGCTGAAACATTTCTGTAACTCTGTTGCTAAATTTCCCACCAAAATCCCCATCACCACACAAGTTTCAGTCTATGGAAAGGCCTCACCTTTCACCCACATCCAAATTTAGCCATGTTGCACTTGTCAAAGAACTACTCTCCTTCTCCTAGTCCTTGCAATGGGAACACTTCTTTGCCATCAATCTCTCGAACCAAAGCCAACCTAATCCCAACACTGAACCCTGCCTCTCTCAGTTACCACTGTCCAGCTGTGATCCTCCCTCACCCTTCCACCTGATCACCTGCAGATCACCTTCAAGGAATTCATTACCTCCAACTTGCGACTCACCGTCCTTCCCCAGATCCTTCCTAAGAATGACAACCTTACAGCAGAAGAATGGACAGCCATACCCAACCTAATAAAAAAATCCTTATCTAATCATTCTACCTGCATACAAAGGTTCCACCATTGTTGGTGTGAATCACAGTGACTATCTCACGGAAGGCCTCTGTCAATTACATGACTCTTCCACAAACCCAATAACCATAGGTATCCCATTGTAGCTGGTTATTGGGCTCCACTGAAAGAATCTTGGCACTCGTTGACCAACACCTCCATCCAATTGCCTGTAATCTAACCTCCCATGTCAAATATACCAACCCCTTCCTTCACCAACTCTCCACCATTCCCACCACCTTTATCTCCTGGATACCTACTCGTCACTGTTGATGCAAGTTCCCTATACATCAACATCCCTCATGCCCATGGTGTGGCAATTACTGAACATTACCTTTCATAATGTCCTTAAGACTCCAAACTCACTGCCTCATTTCTCATACACCTTACTTACTTCATCCTAACTCACAACTACTTCTCCTTTGAAGGGAAAGTACACAAACAAATCTGCAGCACAGCCATGGTCAAGTGCATGGCACCTTCGTACGCCAACCTATTTATTGTCCATCTAAAGGACACCATCATAACCCTGAACCACTGGTATGGTTCAGGTTCACTGATGATATCTTCATGACCTGGAGTCAAGGCCAAGATACACTATCCTCATTCCTACACCATCTGAACATCTTCTATCCCACCCACTTCACCTGGTCCTCCTCAACCTGGCCAGCCACCTTCTTGGATTTTGACCTCTTGCTCTCTGACGGCTCTATCCACACCTCTGTCCACATCAAATCCACCAATCACTAACAGTATCTGTATTTCAATAGCTGCCATTCCTTCCACACAGAAAATCCCTCCCATACAACCTGGCCATCTGGTTACAGCATATCTGCAGTGGCAAGAACTCACTTGCTCAGTATGCTGAAGGTCTCACCAAGGCTTTTACAGACAGACACTATCCCACAGACCTAGTCCACAAACAGTCCCCCCTTGCCATTTCCCCAAACACTCCCAATCACCCCACCACTATGAAAGCCACCGTATGGTGCACAGTGGAGAGCACCCTCTACCATTACTAGTCATTTGCTTTCCTGTTCCACTCACAAATAAAGTGAAGGAAAAACCACTGTGTATATGCCTCTGTATGAGCTCTAACTTCTCGTATCAACAATGTATGTTGGAGGCAAGAGATTTGATCTGCAATCAGCTTCAAATGCTGGTTCTCTAAATTTACTCAGCAGTGTTCCTCAAAAAGAACAATGTGACTGTGTCAAACAGAACACTACTAATGCAGTATCTGAACAGTACAGGTCTGTTTTACCTACTCATCGACATTAACTTACATTTTTCTACATTCAGAGCTGGCTGCCATTCATCATGACTGCTAGAAGTTTGGTCTAAGTCATCTTGTATCCTCCTACAGTCACTCAACATCAACATGTTACCTTACACCACAGCATCATCAGCGAACAACCACAGACTGCTGCCCACCCTGTCTGCCAAATCATTTATGTATATAGAGAATAACAGCCATCCTACCACACTTCCCTGATCATAACCTTGACTCTGATGAACACTCACCATCGAGGATGACAAACTGGGTTCTACAACTTAAGAAATCTTTGAGCAACCTACACATCTGTGAAACTGTTACATATGCTTATATCTTGATTAACAACCTGCAATGGGTCACCGTGTCAAATGCTTTCTGGAATTCAAGAAATACAGAGTCTGCCTGTTGCTCTTCATCCATAGTATGCAATGCATCATTTGAGAAAAGGGGAAGCTAAATTTTGCACAAGCAGTGCTTTCTAAAGCCATACTGATTTGTGGATATAAGCTTCTCAGTCTCAAGAAAGCAGCCATGTCATACCCCAGCTCTGCTGCAATCACTGTACAACTTTTTATATTGGTGTGGGTGCTAACCAGCTGTCCACCAGGATGAATGGCCACCACATGGTTGACCACCCCGTGGCACAACCTGCTTGATTTTAATGGCTGCTTCACAACCCGGGCCACCTAGGTCCTCCCTTCACCACCAACATATGGGAGTTTATTCTTATGGCTCATCCTCTGCTCCCAAAACTATCCCAGCTTCAACCTACAGTAATCTATTGTACCCACTTCCTGCACCCAACAGTTTCTGTCACCTCTGTCCTATCACCCATGTCCTATTCACATCGCCTCACCCTCATTGTGTGCTGCCCTCTGCCAAGTCACTCACTCACTCATCCACCTTTCCCCTTCCCTGCTCCTCCCCTTTTCCACTCCCTGCCCCTTCCCCACTCCCTCCCTCCTCTCCTCACAGCCTCCCAACACTGCAGTCCTATCAACCCTCCATAATCTAGTCCCTGCACACACTGCCAGACAGTGTTCTTCTCTCTCCTCCCCCCCCCCTCCTCCCCTTCCACCCACCAACCCACAGCCCGCCTAACTCATACCCTGCAATCCCTCCAGCTTTCCCACCAAACTAGAGATTGCTACTTTCTTCCTATGCAACAAGTACAATTGACCCGAGCTGCAAGAGATGACAATCATGCATGTGTGAGGTATCTATATTTTCTTTTCTGAAGAAGGCTTTGGTCAAAAGTAAACTGTAAGAGTCTTTTCATTCTGCTTGTCTACAGACTAAGGTGTCATCTTTACAGTAAGTGGCAACCTATCCTTTTCCCACTATTGTCAATAATAAGAGAGATAGTCCAAACAACCAAGAGAACAAAGTGAATTCTTGCCTCCATTCAATCTACATGTATGAAGGTACCCTGAATGAAATCATTCACATAGAAAACACATTTAAAAAATGTTGGCAGGAAATGATGGTACTCCAGATTTCATCAGAAATGAATGTATTATAAACATTGCAGTATCCCTTGCTGAGATAATCAACTCACCCTTCACAATGGGAACCTTTCTGATTGGCTTAAAATTGCCAGACACCATTATTCATTAAAAAAAGATGACAAAGCAAATTTGGAAAACTGTAGACCAGTCTCTTTATTATCAGTTTTTGCCAGACTCGCTGAATGAATCATGTATAACAGATTAATAAAATCCCTAGACAAGAACAAAAATCCTCACAGATCCTGCTGGAAAACCTAAAAGTACAGTATGAGAGGCACTGCATTAAAATGATTCTCCTCCTACTTAACCAGTCAGAAACAGAAGTTAGTAACAACACATGAACTAAATGATATCACCGGAACATATATACCTGAGCAGCTAGATATAGCAATCATTTCTGAAGAAGGCTTTGGTCAAAAGTAAACTGTAAGAGTCTTTTCATTCTGCTTGTCTACAGACTAAGGTGTCATCTTTACAGTAAGTGGCAACCTATCCTTTTCCCACTATTGTCAATAATAAGAGAGATAGTCCAAACAACCAAGAGAACAAAGTGAATTCTTGCCTCCACTCAATCTACATGTATGAAGGTACCCTGAATGAAATCATTCACATAGAAAACACATTTAAAAAATGTTGGCAGGAAATGATGGTACTCCAGATTTCATCAGAAATGAATGTATTATAAACATTGCAGTATCCCTTGCTGAGATAATCAACTCACCCTTCACAATGGGAACCTTTCTGATTGGCTTAAAATTGCCAGACACCATTATTCATTAAAAAAAGATGACAAAGCAAATTTGGAAAACTGTAGACCAGTCTCTTTATTATCAGTTTTTGCCAGACTCGCTGAATGAATCATGTATAACAGATTAATAAAATCCCTAGACAAGAACAAAAATCCTCACAGATCCTGCTGGAAAACCTAAAAGTACAGTATGAGAGGCACTGCATTAAAATGATTCTCCTCCTACTTAACCAGTCAGAAACAGAAGTTAGTAACAACACATGAACTAAATGATATCACCGGAACATATATACCTGAGCAGCTAGATATAGCAATCATATGTGTGTGAGGTGTACTTGCTTGTGGGAATGTGTGAGTGGTTTTCTTTTCTGATGAAGGCCTTTGACGAAACCTTAGAGTGGAACACTGTTTTTGTTGTGCCTGTCTGCAACTCAATGTGTCATATTTACAGTGAATAGCAATATGTACTTGCCCTGATATTGTTTGCCCAAAACAAAAGAGCTATAACAGTGTGTATACGGTGACAAGAAAAAAAATTACCGGATTATTCCCGGATATCCCGTTTAAAAAATATGCTTTTCCCTGGGCGAAAATACACTTTTTCTGTGCTAAGTGACAGTAGGTTTTCCGTAGATTTTCCCTCGGAACTGTAAAACTTATCAATCATTTGAATGGTTAAAGTTTTATACACTCGCGTAGAACTTAAAAAAATAGACAGGGGAGAGAAGTTTTGGAAACACTTTTAATGAAAAAAAACGAGAGAAGTTTTGGAAAGACCTTTGATTTGCAGCAACATATACGCTGCATATTTTCATATTACGAAAGCATAAATTCGAAATGCACCAAACACAGCGCGTTAGTTTCCAGAGCATTGAAACCGAGATTGCGATGTCTTTTTGTAAGCCAATCATATGCTACGTGATCTCGCCAGCCGATGACAGCAGATATTCAGAGCACAGGACACGTATTATCATCAGCCAATAGCAAGATCACTGGTTATGTAGTGCGAAGACACACAGAGGAAAAGTTAATGGTTTACATTAATGTACATTGTATAGCTACAAGAAAAGCTGAGCTTTCACATATAATATTGGTCTCTAAGATTAACAAGCTACAACTGAAGCTAAGCTTTCACATTTAATATTGATCTTTTTTTGGGTGTCTTATACTTTAAGATACATCACACAAATGTGCCAGTAAATTTAAAATTATGACATAAATGTCTGGACTCTAAATTCTTGTAAGTGGCTGGTCCTCAAACTGTTCAGTTTTAAACGCACTGTGATTTAGAGATCCATCCCACTTTCTCACACATAACATACTTCATCTTACATAAAAAGAAACTTACTTTGAAAGTAATGCTTTTCGAACCGCCGTTTGCATCACTATCCGGAGACTGTTAGAAATAGGTTCGATTTACCAGTTGCGAGAGAGCGCCAGAAAACAAGCATTATTGCATGTGCACAGCTGCAGTGGTGCAGGAATCCCACATATTCATATGTAAGAGAGCTTACAATACTCCATAAAAGAAGCAGGGCATCAGAGGATACTCCAAAGAGCACCAGAATTTCGTAAACCATACTAAAATGTATAATTCGGCTTCAGTGCATATTAGTTTTTTCCAAATTCACAATGAAGTAGGTCCCATCTGCTATTAAGCTTTTCAGTGCAGTTTCTGGAATGTAAATTTTCTTGGCGTACCAGTACTCGACAATCTCATTTTTGGTTCTTTGTTATGGCATAATGCCATACATGGCAGAAGATGATAATGTGCACTTGAAATTCAGCAGTTGGAACTAGCCAATACTGTGGAACGAAACACTTCGTTTCAAATAAAATGATTGCCTCAGTGGAAAGATTAATAAAGCCAAATTTATTTAGCAAACTATCAAAAATAACTTCATTGTTCTACAAGGCGATTAATGGTTGACTGCTAATAACTTGGAAATAAAATAAAATCAGAAAACTGAAACTAATAATATATTTTTGATCTCCGTAATTATGTGAATGTATTTTAATTCACTTGATAGCTCCCGGCCACAGAAATCCGTTTTGTTTTCATTTTATGTGGGAGCTGTAAACGAAGAGAAGCAGCAAAATCACTTAACGTAAACACGGGTCACATGGAGACTAACCCCTCCCCACTACAACTCAGACAACTCTGCACAAGTGCGAATCTGGTAGCTAGAGCGCGCGAGAAAAATTTTTCTCGTTGGCATCTGGTTGCTTGCTGCTACTGCAAATACAGCTAACAGCCACACTTCAAGTAGCGGGAAGTGGGAGAAGGTACTGCTTATACGCGAGTAAACTGTGCACACACTGGCAACTGGTCAAATGAACCTAATCTGAACAGCTGTGACGTCGTGCCCCTGGCAAGCAGTTAATTGTTACGAAGAATTACATAGTCTTCGCCCTACGGCCTTTGAGTTGTTGTTGTTGTTGTTGTTGTTGTTGTGGTCTTCAGTCCTGAGACTGGTTTGAAGCAGCTCTCCATGCTACTCTATCCTGTGCAAGCTTCTTCCTCTCCCAGTACCTACTGCAACCTACATCCTTCTGAATCTGTTTAATGTTTTCACCTCTTGGTCTCCCTCTATGATTTTTACCCTACACACTTCCCTTCAATACTAAATTGGTGATCCCTTGATGCCTCAGAACATGTCCTACCAACCGATCCCTTCTTCTAGTCAAGTTGTGCCACAAACTCCTCTTCTCTCCAATTCTATTCAATACCTCCTCATTAGTTATGTGATCTACCCACCTAATCTTCAGCGTTCTTCTGTAGCACCACATTTTGAAACCTTCTATTCTCTTCTTGTCTAAACTATTTATCGTCCGCGTTTCACTTTCATACATGGCTACACTCCATACAAATACTTTCGGAAACGACTTCCTGACACTTAAATCTATACTCAATGTTAACAAATTTCTCTTCTTCAGAAACGCTTTCCTTGCTATTGCCAGTCTGCATTTTATATCCTCTCTACTTCGACCATCATCAGTTATTTTGCTCCCCAAATAGCAAAACTCATTTACTACTTTAAGCATCTCATTTCCTCAGATAATTCCTGCAACATCACCCGATTTAATTTGACTACATTCCATTATCCTCGTTTTGCTTTTGTTGATGTTCATCTTATATCCTCCTTTCAAGACACTGTCCATTCCGTTCAGCTACTCTTCCGGGTCCTTTTCTGTCTCTGACAGAGTTACAATCTCATCAGCAAACATCAAAGTTTTTATTTCTTCTCCATGGATTTTAATTCCTACTCCAAATTTTTCTTTTGTTTCCTTCACTGCTTGCTCAATATACAGATTGAATAACACCAGGGATAGGCTACAACCCTGTCTCACTTCCTTCCCAAACACTGCTTCTCTTTCATGTCCCTCGACTCTTATAACTGCCATCTGGTTTCTGTACAAATTGTAAATAGTCTTTCGTTCCCTGTATTTCATCCCTGCCACCTTCAGAATTTGAAAGAGAGTATTCCAGTCAACATTGTCAAAAGCTTTCTCCAAGTCTACAAATGCTAGAAACATAGGTTTGCCTTTCCATAATCTATTTTCTAAGATAAGTATAGATTTAAATGTCAGGAAGACGTTTCTGAAAGTATTTGTATGGAGTGTAGCCATGTATGGAAGTGAAACGTGGACGATAAATAGTTTAGACAAGAAGAGCATAGAAGCTTTCGAAATGTGGTGCTACAGAAGAATGCTGAAGATTAGATGGGTAGATCACATAACTAATGAGGAGGTTTGAATAGAATTGGGGAGAAGAGGAGCTTGTGGCACAACTTGACTAGAAGAAGGGATCGGTTGGTAGGACATGTTCTGAGACATCGAGGGATCACCAATTTAGTATTTGAGGGCAGCGTGGAGGGTAAAAATCGTAGAGGGAGACCAAGAGATGAATACGCTAAGCAGATTCAGAAGGATGTAGGCTGCAGTAGGTACTGGGAGATGAAGAAGCTTGCACAGGATAGAGTAGCATGGAGAGCAGCATCAAACCAGTCTCAGGACTGAAGACCACAACAACAATAACAACAACAACAACAAGATAAGTCGTAAGGTCAGTATTGCCTCACATGTTCCAACATTTCTATAGAATCCAAACTGATCTTCCCCAAGGTCGGCTTCTACCAGTTTTCTTTGGGATTGGAATTATTATATTCTTCTTTAGGTCTGAGGGTATTTCACCTGTCTCATACATCTTGCTCACTAGATGGTAGAGTTTTGTGAGGTCTGGCTCTCCCAAAGCTGTCAGTATTAATAATGGAATGTTGTCTATTCCCGGGGCCTTGTTTCGACTTAGGTCTTTCAGTGCTCTGTCAAACTCTTCACGCAGTATCATATCTCCTATTTCATCTTCATCTACATTCTCTTCCATTTCTATAATATTGTCCTCAAGAACATCAGCCTTGTATAGACCCTCTATATACTCCTTCCACCTTTCTGCTTTCCCTTTTTTGCTTAGAACTGGATTTCCATCTGAGCTCTTTATATTCATGCAAGTGGTTCCCTTTTCTCCAAAGGTCTCTTTAATTTTCCTGTAGGCAGTATCTATCTTACCTCTAGTGATATGCGCCTCTGCATCCTTACATTTGTCCACTAGCCATCACTGCTTAGCCATTTTGCACTTCCTGTCGATCTCATTTTTGAGACGTTTGTATTCCTTTTTACCTGCATCATTTTTGCTATTTGCAGACACTTATGGTGCACAGTGTTTTGTTGTTGTAAACTGCGCATTTCCTTTGCCACTAAAGTTTTATTTTTTTTCATCTCGTTTATGTTTTATTGCTGCAGTATCATTCTCCATTAGCAGGATACAGTAACTTTCTTTGCTAGAGAATCAATTCTTACCAGTCAAAATTATAAAAATTTAACTGAAAGCTAAAAAATGAATAATTCCCAGAATTCTGAAAAATTCCCGGGTTTTTCCCAGTTTTCTCCCAGATGAAAAAATTCCCGGATTTCCTGGTTGTCCCGGGACATATACACTCTGTATAAGAGCAATGTACCATGCACAACAAACATATCCCTGTAGACCCCTCTTGCAGAAGTCTTGTTAATCCCACTCTGTTGCATTTTTACTCTAGAAACTTGTAAATATGTAAGAATGAATTTAAAAGAGATAAATAAAGCTTTGATGTGCGTAAACATAATACCAGGCAAAAAGACAAAGACTATATCCAACCAGTAATGTTAATCACCTTTGAAACCTCCACTACAAATGGTGCTATACAAATGTACAATAGTCTGCCACAAACAATAAAAGTTATTTCCTCATTTTCACAGTTTTATAAATCCCTAAGGGCACTCTTATTAGATCACTACTTCTATTCAGTGACAGAATTTTTAGACTACGCCGGAAAGAAGAAGACAGATACACAAAGAATGTTCTTTCATAGCAGCACCCCTCTTAGAAAAAATAGAGGAACACTATGGATGGCTTATCCAAGAAGTGATGGGGAGAGGAGAAATAGAAGAGGTGATCAAGAATGAGGAGATTGAAGCATTTTGTGATAAGACATTCCACAAAGCATTACTAAATGGCTTCTCTGAAAACTATATAGAACACTCATGATGGAAAAATATTGGTTCTAATGGCAACAAACAGACCTGACCTCTGTGAGGATGTCCACATCAAAACTGGTATCAGTGACCATGATGTTGCTGTGGCAACAATGATAACCAAAATACAAAGGACAACTAAAACAAACAGAACAATATATATGTTCAGTAAACAAGATAAAAACCAGTAATGTCATATCTCAATGAGGAACTTGAAACTTTCAGCACAGGGCAGGAGTTGTAGAGGAACATTGGCTCAAGTTAAAAAGAATAGTTGACCATGCACTGTATAGATATGTACCAGGTAGCACAGTTCATAATGAGAGGGAACCTCCATGATATACAGTCACTGTAAAGAAACAGAGATTATGGCATAATAGGTGGAAAACAAAGCATAGGGCTATAGATAGAGAGATGCTGAATGAAACTCATTTGGCTGTCAAGAGAGCCATGCATGATGCCTTCAGTGACTACTGTAGCACAGTACAGGGTGTTTCTAAATGAATATATGGGTTTTAAGGCTTTGTATCATTTATTACATTCAACTTACAATTATAAACAATATTTCAAATTAAAGAGCAACTCCGACAGTTTTGTTTGTGCACCTGCATGCAAAGGAAGGAGCATGAAAGGACCAAGAGTGACTGGAGAATGTGTTGAACAAGTGAGAGTCTTTCAAGCGTAGCTCCAAGAAACCAGTTCAGAAGGCTTGCAGTGAATTAGCAATTCCACTGATGTCTGTGCAGAGACTTTTAAAGAGATGCTTACAACTAAATCCTTATCTTTTGCAGATATTACAAGCTCTAAAGCCTATGACTACAGTTTATGTGCCAACTATGCAGACCAAAGATTACTGCCTGACGACAAAGATTTTCTGGATCGTGTCATCCTCAGTGACAAATTGACATTTCCCGCAAGTGGAAATTGGCAATGCATTTTGTACACATCTGGGGGTAAGCAAACCCCCACAAGATGATACAGTCACAACGAGACTCCCTTAAATTGAATGTTTCTTGTGCCATATCCGGCAGAAAATTTTTGAGCCTTTCTTTTTCGGTGAAGCAACTGTAGCTGGTGTTTGTTATCTTGACACACTACAACTATGGCCCTTTCCTCAATTGGAATAAGTTGAACAGAACTTTATTTGACAGCAAGATGATGCTATGCCTCACTGGCACAACTCAGTACACAATTGGTTAAACGACGTTGCACACGACTGCTGGATTGGCTGCAAGGGGCCAGATGACAGCTTTTCTTTTTTTTTTTTTTTTTCTTAACTTGACCTCCACCTTCATACATGATCAGACGTCATGCAATTTTTTCATTTCAAGGTTCATAAGGAATCATATATCAACTCGACTTTAGAAACAGCATTATTGCAACAATTACTCTTGACACACTGATCAAGGTTTGGGAAGAACTCCCCTATTGGCTCGATGTGTGACAAATACTCCTCACATTCAACACTTGTTAGAAAAACTGTTTGAGTTGCTCTTTCATTTGATGTACTGTTTATAATTGTAAGTGGAATGTAATAAATGCTACAATGCCTTAAAACTGGCATATTCATTCTGAAACACCCTGTATTGTAAAATGACCTTTCACAGAATCCAAAGAAATTCTGGCAGTATGTAAAGGCTGTTGGTGGCACCGAAGTTAGTGTTCAGTCCATAGTGAATGAAACAGGAACTGAAATTAAGGGTAGTAAAGCAAAAGCTGAAGCTCTGGGAAAAACCAGGAGAATTGCCCTAATTTAATCCTCATACTGCTACAAAGATGAATGAAATAAGTTTTAGTGTCAGTAGTGTTGAGAAACAGCTGAAATCATTAAAACTGAACAAAGCTCCAGGCCCCAATGGAATCCCTGTCAGATTCTATACTGCATTTGTGGCTGAGTTAGGCCCTCTTCTAATGACAATCTAGCACAGATCCCTCAAACAAAAAACTGTACCTAGTTCTTCGAGGAGAGAACAGGTCACACACAACTACAAGAAGGGTGGTAGAAGTGATTCACAAATCTACCATCCAGTGTCCTTGACATCAATTTGTTGTAGAATCTTAAAACATATTCTGAGTTCGAACATAATGAGTTATCTTGAAAGGAATGACCTCCTTCTTGCCAACCAGCATGGACTGTGGAAACATCAATCATGCAAAACCCAACTTGCACTTTTCTCATGCGACATCCTGAAAGACATGGACTCAAGGCAGTCTGGTAGGGGCAGTATTCTTCAATTTCAGGAAAGCATGTGACTCAGGAATGCATCTACACTTATTGCTAAAAGTACAATCATATAGGTTATCAGACAAAATATGTAACTGGATTGAGGATTTCTTGGTAGGGAGGACACAGCATGTTATCTTGATTGGAGAGTGATTGTTGGATGTAGAAGCAACTTCGAGTGTGCACCAGGGAAGTGTGGTAGGACCCGTGCTGATTGTGTTGTACATTAATGACCTTGCAAACAATATTAATAGTAAAATCAGGTCGTTTGCACATGATGAAGTTATCTACGATGAAGCACTGTCTGAAAGAAGCTGCATAAATATTCAGTCAGATCTGATAATATTTCAAAGTGGTGCACAGATTGGCAAGTTGCTTTAAGTGTTCAGAAATGTAAAATTTTGCACTTTGCAAAACAAAAACAAGAAAAAAAGGAAAACATAGTGCTCTGTAGTATCCTATGACTAAAATGCTGTAATGTCAATGAGTCACTGCTGGAATCAGCCAACTCATACAAATACATGGGTGTGACACTTTGTAGGGCTATGAAATGGAATGATCACATAGGTTCAGTCGTGGGTGAAGCAGATGGTAGACTTCAGTTTATTGGTAGAATATAAGGGAACTGCAATCAAGATTGCTTACAAATCACTCATACAACCAGTTCTAGAATATTGCTCATGTGTGTGTGACCCCTACCAGATTGGACCAACGGGTGACCTTGAACAAATATAGAGAAGGGCAGCATGAAAGGTCACAGGAGTGTTTAATCTGTGGAAAAGAGTCACAGAGATACTGAAGGAAGTGAACTAGAAGACTATTGAAGATAGACATAAACTTTCCTGAGAAGAGTCTATTAATAAAATTTCAAGAACCATCTTTAACTGATTATTCTAGGAATATATTACAATCCAAGAACTTTCCACATGGCAGCGCATCAGCAATTGTGTGTGTGACCCCTACCAGATTGGACCAATGGGTGACCTTCAACAAATATAGAGAAGGGCAGCACGAAAGGTCACAGGTTTGTTTAATCTGTGGAAGAGAGTCACAGAGATACTGAAGGAAGTGAACTAGAAGACTATTGAAGATAGACATAAACTTTCCTGAGAAAGTCTATTAATAAAATTTCAAGAACCAGCTTTAACTGATTATTCTAGGAATATATTACAATCCAAGAACTTTCCACATGGCAGCGCATCAGCAATTGTAAGTATCGAAATAATTATGAAAACTCTGTCTCGACTGCACAAACTACCTGGTGTTTACCTAGGTTTCAGCGTGGGTAACCATGCCTTCTTCAGAACAAATATAAAACAGCTTGCCTAAATAGGCATAGTCAAAGGCTAAAATCAACACCTACAGTGGCAAGACCCCATTAAAATTTTTTTACAAATACATGGTACATATGTACCAAGTCAATAATAATACTTATCTTAACCCTGTGTGTGCTGCCTCGCCCCAGCCAACGTACGATGGTCACAGGCTCTCCACCGAATTGAGGCACTGCAGGCTGCTCACATGCATGGCTATCGAAATCACTGCGCATGCGCATGGCCAGGAAACGCTCTTCTTAAGCATGGGAGCAGGATTACAAAGTTAACACGGATCAGGACCTAACTGATTGCCAAAAGTTGTTGCACAAATAGCAAATTGAGCAAATGATAAAAGCGATGATGTGGGAATTAAGACATATTTAATAGCAACGCATGACAAACTTTGTGCCGGATGGTACATCAGCCACAAACTGTGTATTGCTTACATAGGGATCATGAGAATAAGACTAGAATAATTACTACACGCACAGAGACATTCAAACAGTTGCTCTTCCCACACTCCATACATGAATGGAACAGGTAGAAACCCTAACTGGTACAATGGAACTTATCCTCTGCCATGCACCTCACAGTGGTTCGCAGAGTATAGCTACAGATGTAGATGTAAATGTGGAGATGCGAGATGCAGGGACAGCTGCAGGATCCTGTGACAACAACAATATGTTCTTTAACTTGCCTAATAAGCAAATAATGTGAACATTGAAAACTATTCTTGTGTTAGTCATCCATGGGTCTACATTTACTACTTAATCTTGATGCATCTCTTTGTATACTTCCATTGTCCTTTTTTTAAGTTATGTTTGATACCTGAACATTATTTGACTATACACATTTGTATAATGTGAACATTAATTCAAATGAAAAACATCCTCTACAAAAACCATTAAAAACTGGCAGTCTTGATTCACATCTATCACTGACAATACATTTATAGCTACATCTGTGCTAAGCAAATAATTTAGGTTCTGTCTCCCTCTCTCTCTCTCTCTCTCTCTCTCTCTCTCTCTCTCTCTCTCTCTCTCTCTCTGCCCCTCCCCGCTCCACCTGATATTTGGTGAGTGGTCCCCTTTCCTCCTAAATTATACACCTTCTGCCAAAATTGGCGCTACTAATTTATAATATGCATTCCGATGTGTGTGGCAGACTATGCTTGACATACCACTGTCATTTCTCCTTTCTCTTTTACACATGTGAATGGTACATAGGAACAATAGCTGTTCACAAACCTCTGTGAGAGCTTCAGTTTATCAGATTTTACTGTGATGGCCACTTTTCAAGATGCATGTGGGAGAAAGTAATATATTGTTTGACACTTCTTGGAATGTACATTGTCTGAATTTTAAAAGTGAACTTCTCTGTAATCCATGGCTTTCTTGCAGTAATTACCACTAGAGTTGGATGAGCATTTTCAGGAGTCTTTCATGCTTACTAAAAAAACCTGTGACAAAATGTGTAGCCCTTGTTTGGTTCTTCACTCCTAGCAGGTAAGTGTCCAAGGCTGATGAGGAATACGCAAGGATGGGTTGAACGGATATTTTTTAAATTCCCTCCTTTGTGAGTGAATTTCATTTTCTTAGGGTTCTTCCAATGAATCTCAGCCTACCATCTGCCTTCCCTGCAAGTAGCTTTATGTAGTAATTTGACTTTATAGCCTTACAGTCACCCACTCCACTCTCTAAGTTAATTAAATTGAAATTTTCATATCTTATCAGGTGATCCAAGACAATGTTCTAACGATTTGTTCACGCAACTAACTGCTCAAGGTAAAATGCAATCAAGACATTTACTAAAATATCAAATGAATCCATGCCCCTTCCATCTCTTTGAATAATGTGAGTCTCCCCATGTATAGGTGATAAGATGAAATCTCCCAATAGCAGTGGAGTATGAGTATGAAATTTATCTGTGATTTTTTTCATTGAGGCACCACAACAGCTCCAAAGACAGGTGGCCTGTAAAACCATCCACATTTTCCCCCCCACCTGATGCTTAAATTCACCAAAATTGTTTAATAGTGAGGATCTGTAATATCCTCCATAACTGTTACTGACTTATTTATAACAATGAAAATGCTGCTGACATTGGAGTTGTTTATGCTTATGTTTATTTGCAAGAATCATTTTAGTCCATTGTTTGTACATGTGATATAGGACAGTGGTAAACCTAGTTAACTTACAATACAGTACTCATTTTGACTACATTTTTGACATAATCAAAATGCATAATAATGTAGGTTGGTGTACCACATTGCTTCTACATGTGATAATAGCAGTATTAAGTGAGATGACATGAGAAGCACAAGGTAAACTATATTATGAATTGAGAATTAGTAAAATTTGGTAAATGAGGCTTACTTATTATGGTAGTATATAAATCTGGATAAAGAATAGAAGCAGTGGTCAAGCAGGAACTGTTTTAACTTTATTTTAAATGCATTTAATGTTGGTATGCATTGTAGGTAAGAAGGCAAACGGTTATATAATGTAGCTCCAGTATGATATAGTCCCCTTTTGCATAAGTTTGTATCTACTGTGTTCATGTGTAGGTTCATCTTCTGCCTAGTTTCATAAGTGTGTATATCATGGTTGTTTCTGAAGAGATTTTCCTTTTTTAAGATGCTCCTTTTCATGAAAATTAGTATTTCGTGTACATATAAGCAAAGCAGAGGCAATATATTGAGAGTTTAAAAAAGGGGTCTACAGGAATAGTTGCATTTAGCTTTTTTTATCACCATCATAATTTTTTTCTGCATGTTCAATGTTTTGTAGAATTTGTGGGATTCTCCCAAAAATTATTCCATGCATAAGTAGCAACTGTATACTACAACGGCACGTTGTCAGCACTGATGAGAAGCAGCTTGTATTCTGAGTGAGGATCCTAACAGCATATGCTAGTGAATCCAGTCTCTTATTTAAATTATTTAGGTGCACCTCCCACTTCAGATCTGCCTGAACATGAATGCCTAGAAATTTTGTATGACTAACTTTCAACACATTTTTTCTTTTGACAGTGAAAACAGGGTTTGCAGGATGGAGGTATTGTGTGATGTGGAAGTTAACAGCCACAGTTTTTTCAGAATTTATGATCAGCTTATTGGTCCTCAACCAGTGCATTAAGGTACGCATAATTGCTATCTTTGTGAGATATATGTATTCCAAATTTCAGAATTTAGGTTCGTACTGCTATTACTGTAATTTCTAATTATGGCCAACTTCCTGTTCCCAGCACAGTCTGTATTATTCGATCTGATTGCATCACGACATTTTTCATTTTGTTGTCTATGTAGACATACAGGTATCTGATTGTGATGCTTCAAACAATGGAATATCCAAGATGGAGTGAAACAGTATTATGGAAAGGAAAGTTGCCACTCGCCATATGGAGGAGATGCTGAGTCGCAGATAGGCACAACAATAAGACTGTCACAAATAAAACTTTCGGCTCATAAGTCCTTTGTTAAAAATAGATCACACACACACACACACACACACACACACACACACACACACACACACACACACACACACACACACATGGCTGTAGTTTCTGGTAGCTGAAGCCACACTTTCATAATATTGTTACATCCCATCCCGGATTTTCCATTTTTTGAATATCTGTGCCAAAATTTGTAAGCACCTTCCTACATTACTTTGTTATTGATCTTGATACAAAGAAAAACATATTTTACATAATTGATGAGTGATGTTTTAGTAGTAACTGTAATTGTACATTGTAATTAAAAACAAATATTTTAGTTTTCATTTAACAGGTGTCTTCAATGCCTGGGAAAATCACTTTCAGGAGTTTCTCTATTTTTACAAAAATATTGATATTTGACAGAAAATAAAAATTACTGGAAATATAGCATTTAGAAATTAAACATGGTTATTTGAGTTTACTTGAATTGTCTGTGCAATTTAAAAGTGGAACAGAACTCAAATCTGACTGGTAAATGGAGGATATTGTACATTTCAATAATGAGAAAGAGAGTTATGGTACAGTTTGTTTTATTACATGATGTATATGCCTTTATGTATTTCTAATAGCTACAGCTGAAATTATAAATAACTACTCAGAAGGTGAAAACAGAAAAGCAATATGCTTTTTGAATGTGGTAGCACTGCTGTATATATGATGAAATATAAATTTGTTCTTTACAGACTCATGAATATTGAAATCGACACTGACAATATTATGAAAGATAGATGGATACTCAGCCTATAGAGGAGATGTTGACTTGTATGCAAGCACAATTAAAAGGCTACTACACAAGTAAGCTTTAGGTCAGAAGGCCTTCCTCTGAAATAGACAACACGCACACACACACCCACACCCACACACACACACACACACACACACACACACACACACACACACAGTCATGCAAATGCAGTTCACACACACACACACACACACACAGTCATGCAAATGCAGTTCACACACACACATGACCAGACTCAGTTTGGCCCCAGCATGTGTGTGAGTTGCGTCTGTGTTAATTTGCATATTTATTTTGTCTATTTCAGCAGAAGTCCTTATGGCCAAAAACTTACATGTTTAGTAGCACCTGTGTGCAACTCAACTTCTCTGCTATATGGTAAATAGAAATCTATCCTTTCCATAAGACTGTCATTATTCCATCCTGTTTCGACTTGTCCGCATGTAATATATGCATTGTCAAAGTGCTGATACAAATTCATGTTGAACACAATAACATCGGCTTTATAAGCACTGCAGTGATTTCGACCGGAACTTGGAGCATAGTGCTGCAGCACTTGTTTCAAATCGGGGAATCCTGGATACGTACACGTGTAAAACGTTCAGTTCAGCTGAGAGAGGCTGAACATTGGTAGGCACTTTTATATGCTCAGGATTAACTATGGTAAAACAAAATTGTATCCTATATAGTTTGAAATCAACAGTGAATTATTTGAGGGAAATAAGTAAGTAGCATTATGAAATGCAATTAATGGAAAAACTACAGATGTTTATGCTATTAGTTTGAAACTTTGGGCAAATTATAACTTTTATTCAGCATCATATGGAAATGCATTATTCTCAGGATACATACAAGAAAAATGGAAGGTGATGAGCATATCCTCTAACTGCAAAAACTACAAAATTCGATAAGGGAAGGTACATACTCTTCAGTTTCTTGAGCATTGTTTTCTTTTGCTTCATCCACACATTTGGTAAACTGTTGCATTTCTTCTTGACGTATTTTATATCTCTCTAATCCAAGCTCAAATAATTTCTGTGTAAGGCCACAGAATTCATCATGAAATCAGAATTGTGTTAAGGATAATCTTCAAATGTCATGTTTCGAAAAACATTTTCTGTTGAAGAGGTTTTACATTCCTGAATTCATATGTGTTATGGTCAGATTAGATTAATACTTGTTCCATAGATCATGAATACGACACTTTGTTACAAAATATTGCATGACATTAATGTTTAAGTTTTTTTATTTTTTTTATTTTGTCCCCCTTAATTTATATCTAAAAATTCAGCCAATGAGTAGAAGGAGTTGCCATCTAGAAATTCTTTTAACTTATTTTTAAATGTTAGTTGGCTATCTGTCAGGCTTTTGATGCTGTTCGGTAGGTGACCAAAGACTTTTGTGGCAGCATAATTTACCCCTTTCTGTGCCAAAGTCAGACTTAACCCTGCATAGTGAAGATCATCCTTTCTTCTGGTGTTATAGCTATGCACACTGCTATTACTTTTGAACTGGGCTGGATTATTAATAACAAATTTCATAAGTGAATATATACACTGTGAGGTTACTGTGAGGATCCCTAGATCCTTAAATAGATGTCTGCAGGGTGACCGTGGGTGGGCTCCAGCAATTATTCTGATTACACGTTTTTGAGCAATGAATATTTTTCTACTCAATGATGAATTACCCCAGAATATGATGTCATACGAAAGCAGTGAATGAAAGTAGGCATAGTAAGCTAATTCACTGAAATTCTTATCACCAAAATTTGCAATAACCCTAATAGCATACGTAGCTGAACTAACAAGGGGAGGCCGCCAATTGTGAAATTCAGATTCGATTCATACTACGCATAATAAAAGCTCATGGCCAGAGGTGTAATGTGGCAAAGCACCAAGATGCACTTCCCAGCCGTTGTCGAGAAAATCGACAGTTAAAAGAAACCGTTGCGGTGAAATACACTCTACGATTAATAGTTTTCTACAGCGTCGTAGCGCAGCAGTAAGCGCACCGGTTCGTAATCCGAAGGTCGCCGGATCGAATCTCGCGCCATGCAATTTTTTTTATTATTAGTTTTTTGTAATTCAAATATATATTTAATATTAATGAATTGCTTGTGCATGTTGATGAAGGCGGATCACTCTCCAGTTGTACCGCCTCCATTTTTCCGTTTTTTTAACAGGGTGTACCAAAGCTCTCCCGTCCGCACTGTTTTTTGACGATGTTATAAGTTGCGCTAGGGACCGCATCTACCTCCTTTCGAAGTTAGCAGGCAACTACGCTGTTATGTGGCGGCTCGCTTCGGCCCATTCAACATCTGTCCTTCAAGTGTAACGAGCGAGTAACGGAGTTTATATTTCATACCTGCCACAGCGAATGTGTGTTCGTGGGGTCTCTTTTCTAATTCGAATGTTTGACTTACGCTATAGGTATTCATTTCGGAATACCGTTTCTATGTCTTCCGTTAACTATACGTGGTTAACATTATGAAGACAATTAATAACATTTGTGAAATACAACTTTGTTTGCGGAAAACATAATGATGTTCGAAGTCGCCAGTTTTTCCACGACAAACGACTTTCAACAACTTATTATATGCATAATTGTTGCAACTGATTGCCGGGAATGATTAATTACAAAAAAACAAATACTAAAAAAAAAAAAAAAGTAGCATGGTGCGAGATTCGATCCGGCGACCTTCAGATTACAAACCTGAGCCCTTACCGCTGCACCACGATGCTGTGGAAATTTATTAATCGTAGAGAGTATTTCACCGCAATGGTTTCTTTTAACTGTCGATTTTCTCGACAACGGCTGAGAAGTGCATCTTGGTGCTTTGCCACATTACACCTCTGGTCATGAGCTTTTATTATGCGCAGTATGAATCGAATCTGAATTTCACAATTGGCGGCCTCCCCTTGTCAGACGTTTCAGCAGGCCATCAATGTGTTGCTTCCAGTTTAACCTCTCATCAATGGACACACCTAAAAATTTTGAAAATTCTACCTTAGCTACAGACTTCTGTTCAAAGTCTATATGTATTACTGGAGTTGTGCCATTTACTGTACGCAACTGTATATACTGTGTTTTATCAAAATTTAAAGAGTGTCTGTTTGCTGAGAACTACTGAATAATTTTGTGAAAAACATCATTTACAATTACATCACTTAGTTCTTGGTTTTTGGATGTTATTACTGTACTTGTATCATCAGCAAAAAGAACTAACTTTGCATCTTCATCAATGTGGAATGGTAAGTCATTAATGTATATCAAGAACAGTAAAGGACCTAAGACCAAACCCTGTGGGACTCCGTACTTGATAGCCCCCCAGTTTGAGGAATCAGCTCTTGTTTTAACATTACATGAACCACTTATTTCAACTTTCTGCATTCTTCCAGTTAAGTATGAATTAAACCATTTGTGCACTGCCCCCCTCAAACCATAATGATTTAGCTTATCTAAAAGAATTCCATGATTTACACAATCAAAGGCCTTTGAGAGATCACGAAAAATACCAATGGGTGATGTCCGGTTATTCAGAGCATTTAATATTTGATCAGTGAAAGCGTATATAGCATTTTCTGTTGAAAAGCCTTTCTGAAAACCGAACTGACATTTTGTTAGTACTTTATTTTTACAAATATGGGAGGCTACCTTTGAATACATTACTTTCTCAAAAATTTTTGATAGAGCTGTCAGAAGAGAGATTGGGCGGTAGTTGTTCACGTCCGACGTATCCCCCTTTTTATGCAATGGTTTTACAATGGCATATTTCAGTCTATCGGGGAAAACATACGTGGCTGAGAATCCTACTTATCTGTGGGGAACAAGCTTTAAGTACCTTGCTGGAAATGCCATCAATTCCGTAAGAGCTTTTACTTTTCAGTGAGTTTATTATTTTACTGATTTCAGAGGGAGAGGTTGGTGGAATTACAGTTGTTTCAAACTGCACAGGTATGGCCTCTTCTATTAGTAGCCTTGCCTCTTCTAGTGAAGATCTAGGTCCTATTTTCTCCACAACATTTAAAAAATGATTATTGAAAATATTTTCAATTTCTGATTGTTTGTTAGTACACTTGTCATTCAGTTTTATGGCACTAAAGTCTTCCTGTGCTCTTGGTTGCCGTTTCCCTTTCAATAATATTCCAATTAGCTTTAATTTTATTATCAGAGTTACTGATCTCAGACATGATACACATGCTTCTGGACTTTTTAATAACTTTTCTTAGTACCACACAATAGTTTTTATAATATTGAACAATTTCGGGGTCAGTACTCCCTCTTGCTGTTAGATACAGTTCTCTTTTATGGTTGCAAGATATTCTTATTCCTTTAGTTAGCCATGGTTTTTTATATGTTTTCTTGGAATTATGTTTAACTAATTTCTTGGGAAAACAATTTTCAAATACCCTTAAAAATGTATCGTGAAATAAGTTATATTTCAAGTTTGCATCAGGTTCCTTATACACTTAATCCCAGTCTAGTCGCTTTAGGCTTTCCTTAAGTTTGCAATATTTATATTGTTAATTGAACACACTGCTTTGAAAATCTGATTTGATATACTGCATGGAGCTATGTCATGTACTGTAACTAGCTGTGCACCATGATCTGAAAGACCATTCTCAACAGGATAAGCATTTATGTCCTTAAACTTATCTTGGTCTATAAAAATGTTATCTATTAATGTACTGCTGTTCTTTGTCATCTGAGTAGGAAAATCAATGATGGAGCTCAAATTGAAAGAACTGAGTAATACTACAAGGTCATTCTTCCTATTACACTCTTTCAGGGAGTCAACACTGAAATCCCCACAAATGATAATTTGCTTCCCCCTGTCTGACAGATAGCACAACAAAGCATCCAAGTTTTCTAGAAATAGCTGGAAGTTCCCTGAGGGGGACCTATACACTGTTACAATTATGAAAGTGCCATCATTTAGTTTAAGTTCAGTGGCACATGCTTCCATATGTTGCTCTACACAAAATTTTTTAGTTTCTAAATTTTTTACACTGTGGAAGCTTTTGACATATATGGCAACTCCTCCTCTCATCATATTATCTCTACTTACATGTGCAGCTAATTTGTACTCATTGATGCTAACCTTTTGCATATCAGTGACAATGTGATGCTCAGACAGGCATAGTACATCTATTACATTCTCAGTTTCTATATCTCCTAAACAAAGCAGAAGCTCATCAATTTTATTCTTCAATCCCCCAATAATTTGATGAAATATACTAACATTATTTTTCACTTTACTTTTGTGAGTATCTTGAACTTTTTCAACATCTTTAGTACTTGCCTGGCTGAGTTTCCCACTGGACACTGATCTTACACTAAAAAAGAGTTTCCACCATGAGATGTAGTTCCTCCCCCCTTTAAGTTTCCTGCTGTCAGCTCAGCCAGTTTACCCTTCCCTTTCTTGTTGAGGTGTAGGCCATGTCTAGTATAGTCCCACCTACAGAGTGCATCAACAGGAACCACACCAAACTGAGTCAATAATATACGATAATGTCAATGATGCTATGCTATTTGATAAAAGAAACAATTGATAGGAAGAATAATAATGTAGAAAATAAAACAGAAAATTATGTTGGATTGATGGGTTTGCAGGCAGAGGTTAATGCGATAAATTTACTTTAAACTCTTTTTACATTATAAAGCCTCTGAAGACTGATAATCTGAAATTGGCTTTTAACTTAAAAACAGTACTATATTCAGATCGGCAGCTACTGGACTACTGCTAAAGCTGGCAATATCTGCCACCCATTTTAAGGTAGCAGGCAGCAGCAGTAGGAATACTGAGAGCTCTGAGAGGTCAAAACCTCTCTGACATCCCAGGAGGAGGATTGTCGGAGGAGAGAAAGGAGAGACTAGTAGTGCATTCTTGACGTTGTAACTGTGCAGAACTCCCCAGCAGATATTGCCCAAACACCAACAATGGACCTAATCACACAGCCTGTCCTGTCCTAATGACTATACCCATTTATGCCACACCGGTATCACATGGGTACAGGACACTCCACCAAAACTGCCACGCACACATCTCTTCATTCTTGACCTCACCATCCAAATGTACTCTCTAGTGGATACAAAGTTAGACATAAGGTTACTCCCAGTCAGCAGCACGCTGATATTTCAACCAAGATCGACCTTATGCCTACACTCAGCTAACATACAGGTATACAGCACAACATCTAGCACCATCTGCCTGGCAACAAACATTACTTGTCAATGGGACTTCTATGTAACTAAAACTGCAGATGAAAGGAGCAAAGATCCATGATGGTGAAAAACTGCAAAAAATTACTAAATAACATAGAATTACATCTGAAAAAATCCGCAAAAATACACCCAAATACGTGGAAAAAATCATGAGAGGGAGGAAATGGATGAAAAAGGGGGAACTAGGTAAAACAGGAGGAAGCCAACAATGGCGAAAGCCAAGAACTCACTAAAATTGGAGTGAAGTCACAATGAGATCAAAGAAAAGATATAAATAATAAAAATAGATATTACTGTGGGCAGCAGGTCTGAGGCTAGATAAGTGTGAAGAAGGGGGACGGCAGATGTGACTGGATGGGGTGGAATTAATGGGCGCGAACTGGCATAGAACAGAAAAAGATGGGGGATTTGGAGGAGGGGGGGTCGTAGATAAGATACAACATCATGTGGCACAGGATAGGTGCAGGAAATAACATGCAAAGATATGGGAGAATGACACATGAGATAGGATAATTACGGTCTGTGAAGGCTTTACTGAGACCTTCAGTATATTTCGAGAGGGACAGCTTGTCACTGCAGATGCAATGACCATGGGTGGCTACGCTGCATGGAAGAAACTTCTTGGTATGAAACGGGTGGAAGCTGTTGAAGTAGAGGTATTGCTGGTGGTTAGCAGGTTTGATAAGGACAGTGGTACTGATTTAACCACCTTTGAGGTGGAGGTCAACGTCTAGGAAGGTGACTTGTTGGGTTGAGTAGGACCAGGTGAAGCAAATGGGGAAGAAGTTGTTGAGGTTCTGGAGGAATGTGGATAGAGTGTTCTCACCCTCAATCCAGAATGCAAAGGTGTCATCAATGAATTTGAACCAGGTGAGGGGTTAAGGATTCTGGGTATTAAAATAGGTTGGCATAGGATGGTGCAATGCGGGTGCCCATTGCTGTACACCAGACCTGTTTGTAGGTAATGCCTTGAAAGGTGAAGTAATTGTGGGTGAGGATAATTGGTCAAGGCGACTAGGTAGGAGCACAGGAAGTGGTAGGGGTGAGTAGAGAGATGGACTCCAGGGAGAGGTTCTGGGCTGAGCATAAGGATTTGAGGAGTGACTGGAGAATCTGCTGGAATGGGGTCACTGTGGCAAGGTTTGTAGGTGGATGTATCTGACAGCTGCTGGAGTCCTTCTGCCAGGTAATCCTTGTGGTTCAAAACAACAGTGGTGGAGCCTTTGTCTGAAAGTAGGATTATGAGGTCAGGATCAGCTTTTAGATCATCAACTGTGGTCCTTTCTGCTGATTTAAGGTTAGTTTGTATGTTGAGGGATTTTGGTAATGATGGTGAAACAACGTTTGAGGTTAATAAATTCTGGAAAGTTAACAGGCAGTGATCTGAGGGCAGTGGGGGTGGATCACTCTTTCTCCGTTCTATCCCAGTTCGTACCCACTAATTACACCTCATCCAGTCATATCCACTGCCTCCTTCATCACACTTATCCACACTCAGAACTGCTACCCACAGTAATATAAATACATATTTTTTATTCTTTATATCTTTTGTTTGATCGCATTGTGACTTCACGCCAATTTTAGTGACTTTTAGTCTTTTACTGTTGTCAGCCTGCAAACCCCATTCCATAAATCCAGCCGGATCTCCAGTCACTCCTCAAATCCCTAGGCCCATGCCAGAATCTCTCCCCAGAGTCCATCTCTCTGCTCACTCCTACCACTACCCACTCTGCTACCTTCTACACGCTTTCTGAAGTCCATAAACCCAACCATCCGGGACGCCCTATCATGACCGTTTACTGTGCCTGCACTGAGAGAATCTCTGCTCTCACAGATCGAAACCTTCCTGGGACCTACCCTCCCATATAAAAGATACCAACCATTTTCTCCACCGACTCTTCACAGTTCCCGTCCCTTTATCACAAAAAAATGGTTCAAATGGCTCGGAGCACTATGGGACTCAACTGCTGAGGTCATTAGTCCCCTAGAACTTAGAACTAGTTAAACCTAACTAACCTAAGGACATCACACACACCCATGCCCGAGGCAGGATTCGAACCTGCGACCGTAGCGGTCTCGCGGTTCCAGACTGCAGCGCCAGAACCGCGCGGCCACTTCGGCCGGCCCTTTATCACATGATGCCCTGTTCATCACTATTGATGTCACCTCCCTTTACACTAACATTCCTAATACCCATGACCTTACCACTATTGAACACTATCTCTCCAAACCCCCGATGGATTCCAAACCAACAACCTCCTTCCTAGTCACAATGACCAACTATATCCTCACCCAAAATTACTTCTTTGAAAGCATTACCTATAAACACATTCGGGTTATGGCTATGGGCACCAGCGTGACACCACCCTATGCCAACTATTCATGAGCCATCTAGAGGAATCCTTCCTAAATACCCAGAATCCTAAACCACTCACTTGTTCAGTTTCACTGATATGAAATGAAATGTTGTGTGGCTAGGGCCTCCCGTTGGATAGACCGGTCACCTGGTGCAAGTCATTTGAGTTGACACCACTTTGGCAACTTGCACATCGATGGGGATGAGATGATGATGATGAAGACAACACAACACCCAGTCCCTCAGCAGAGAAAATCTATGACCCAGCCGGGAATTGAACACGGGCCCCTTAGAATGGCATTCCGTTGCACTGATCACCCAGCTACCAAGGTGGACAGTTTGATTGAAGACACCTTTGTGGTCCCTCTCGAAATATGCCGAGGGTCTGAAGCCTTCACAGACTGTAATTATCCTCCCAACCTTGTACAAAAACCAATCTCCCATGCCATATCTTCCCAGTGTCCCACCATCTACCAAAGTCTCACTGTTTGGCTGCAGAGGAGCATTCCCCTTGTAACTCAATACCACCCAGGACTGGAGCAACTGAATTACATTCTCCACCAGGGTTTTGACTACCCATCATCATACCTTGAAATGAGGAATGTCCTGCCCACTATCCTTTCCGCCCCTCCCACAGTGGTATCCTGATGTCCACCAAAACTGCAAAATATACTTGTCCATCCCTACACAACCCCTGCTCCCAACCCTCTCACCTCATGGCTCATGGCTCACATCCCTGTAACAGACCTAGATGCAAGACCTGTTCCATACATTCTCTCACCACCACCTTCTCGAGTCTGGTCACAAAACATCACCTATCCCATTAAAGACAGGGCTACCTGTGAAACCAGTCATGTGATCTACAAGCTAAGCGACAACCACTGTGATGCATTCTATATGGGCATGACAGCTGACAAGCTGTCTGTCCACATTAATGGCCACCAACAAACTGTGGCCAAGAAATAAGTGGCTCGCCCTATTGCTGAGCATACTGCCCAACACAACATCCTTCATTTCAATGACTGCTTCACTGCTTGTGCCATATGGATCCTACCCACCAACCCCAGCTATTCTGAATTGTACACGTGGAAATTCTCCCTGCAATATATCCTACATTCCCATAACCCTCCTGGCCCAAACCTTTGTTAGTCATTGTCCTCACTCATCCAGCCCATTGTCTGTTCCTATTCCAGGCCTACACCGCCTTCATTCCACCAATGCACCCAGTCTTTTTACTTCTCTCCTTTTCCACTAAATGCACCCCCCCCCCCCACCTATCCCCAGCCCCCCATCTAACCTCCTGAGTGGACCTAGCTGCCCTAGCCTCTCTCCACCTTGTCCCTGCATGCTCCCTAGCAGGGCTTCACTGTCCCGCACCCCTACCCTATTGTCCCTACCCCTCCCCACCCCAGCCTCCTCCTTACTCCCACCCAGCTGCCACTCTCATCAAGCACTGCTGTTGCTATAGTGATCTTTGTAAATTTAAAATCATTTGTACTTATTCAGTCACTTACTAGCATGTCCATGATCCCTAACTGAAGGGTATCTGTTAAGAGGTCAGACGAATGTGTGGTTCCTGATGAGAGGCAGCAGCCTTCTCAGTAGTTGTAGGGGCAACAGTCTGAATGACTGATCCAGCTTTGTAACTTCAATGAAAACGGCCCTGCTGTGCTGGTACTGCTAACAGTTGAAAGCAAGGGGAAACCAGAGCCATAATTTTTCCAGAGGCATGCAGCTCTACTGTATGGTTAAATGATGATGGCATTCTCTTGGCTAATATATTCCAGAGGTAAAGTAGTCCCCCATTCGGATCTCCAGACAACCCAGGAGGACATCATTATCAGGAGAAAGAAAAATCAGCGCTCGCCTCAACAAGTGTCATGTGTTTCAAACAGTGCTGATAATGACAGTCGCGCACACGTTGCGACCGTGCCTGCCTCTTGGACAGCTACCGCATGTGTTGATAAACTTTCCCCCTCTCTTACTCACTGGCCACATGTCTCAGCGGCCATTGTGGC
Source organism: Schistocerca americana (assembly GCF_021461395.2). Taxonomy (NCBI): domain Eukaryota; kingdom Metazoa; phylum Arthropoda; class Insecta; order Orthoptera; family Acrididae; genus Schistocerca; species Schistocerca americana. The sequence goes on along the minus strand of NC_060119.1, from coordinate 1,125,772,101 downwards.
CCCACATGTGACGCCAGCACTGCTCTCGCCCACGCCAGTTGTCCAGTGCAAGGTTAACAGTGGACAGTCGCCGCCTTTTCCCCTTCACTCGGCTCTGTGCGCACAACCACCCCCTCCACACAAGTGCACTCTGCTCTCCCGTAAGAGATATGTGACTTTCGTGCTACCTTACCCCACTCGCGCTAACAGCTACGCCTCGTCGTGCCCTGCTCATCGGAAGACTTGGCGCCAGGACATTAACCAGTCTCTTGTGCAGTTTTTTCCGTCACCGATGGAATGACACACATGCTAGTTACCACTGACGGCCCTCCCATTAGGCATAAGGTCCGACGCCTCAACGCCATCACGTTGCACATGGCCTGGCAGCAGATTAATGAACTTTTGGCGGCAGGTGTTCTGCAACCTTCAGGCAGCAACTGGTCTTCTCCAATCCACCTTGTCCATAAACACGACGGATATTTTTGAATGTGCAGTGATTACAGATGCTTAAACGCTTGTACCATCATGGACAATTACCCAGTGCTGAACATCAATGACTTCACTCATATGTTATCAGGCGCCATAATTTTCAGTGTTATTGACTGTAAACACGCCTACCACCAGATTCTTGTGGTGCCGGAAGACATTCCTAAGATGGCTATTATCATGCCGCTCGGTTTATTCCAATACCACTTCATGCCATTCGGCCTAAGGAAAGTGGCGCAAACGTGGTAATGTTTCAATGACTCTATCTTACGACAGTTCAAGTTTTGATTTGCTTATCTCAACGACATTCTTGTTTTCAGCAGCTCAGCGGAGGAACATGAAAATCATCTGTCTACGGTCCTCCAGATCTGGAACTCCAATGGCATCGAGGCCTACAAAGACAAGTTTCAGTTGCGCCCGGCGTCAGTCTCCTTCCTTGGTTACACCGTCTCCGCTGACAGAATACAGCCTCCCAAATCTCGTGTGCAGGCTATCACATCTCTGCCACCCCCGGCTTCTTACAAAGAGCGACGCCATTTCTTTGGCACCATCAATTACTATCATTGCCATCTGCCCTCTGCCGCCGTTGTTCAGGCACCCCTGACGGACGCGCTAGCAGGCAAACAATTTTTGGTATCAAACTTGTCCCTTGGACTGCTCCGATGCTAGAGGCCTTCAAGGCTCTGAAGACTTCTTTAGCTCATGCTGTGACACTTGCCCACCCTGATCCCTCGGCTGAGTTATTCATCAATACGGACACTAGCGACATGGCGGTGGGGTCTGTGTTGCAACAACGCAATGGCAACACGGTTTCACCCCTCCATTTCTTCACCAAGAAACTATCTATGGCTCAGAGAAAATATTCTGCATTCAATAGAGAGCTCCTTGCTGTTTATAAGGCAATCAAACATTTCCGCCCCGATGTCAAGGGGCATTTGTTTTTCGTCCTCACCAATCACAAACCACTGGCAGAAGCATTCTGCAACCCACCTGAGGACCCACCCCCTCGACGTTTCCACCACTTTGACCTTGTTTCTCAATTCACAATGGACGTTTGTTACATCAAGGGCGCAGATAACGTCGCTGCGGATTTCTTCTCATGGATCAGTGCTGTTTCCCACATCGTTGATCTTTCCGATCTGGCCTCCCTCCAAGCTTCTGATGAAGATTCTCAGGCTCTCCTCAGGTGTGGTGTGATTCTTTGACCAGTACCCTACACACTAAGCTCCCACCCGGTCTGCACCAATAGGTTTTCAACGCCCTGCATATCCTAGCCTACCCGGGCGTTCGAGCCACCACACGTCTTGTGTCAGAACATTTTGTTTGGAAGAAAATCAAACAGGACTGTCAAACCTGGGCATGCAGCTGCATCGCTTGCCAGCGCAACAAGATCAGCCGCCACAGCTCCCCGCCTCTGGGCAAGTTCGACATGTCTGCTTGTGTCTGTATATGTGTGGATGGATATGTGTGTGTGTGCGAGTGTATACCCGTCCTTTTTTCCCCCTAAGGTAAGTCTTTCCGCTCCCGGGATTGGAATGACTCCTTACCCTCTCCCTTAAAACCCACATCCTTTCGTCTTTCGTTCTCCTTCCCTCTTTCCTGATGAGGCAACAGTTTGTTGCGAAAGCTTGAATTTTGTGTGTATGTTTGTGTTTGTTTGTGTGTCTGTCGACCTGCCAGCACTTTCATTTGGTAAGTCACATCATATTTGTTTTTAGATATATTTTTCCTACGTGGAATGTTTCCCTCTATTATAACCATATCATCTTGTATGAACTTTGACACCTTCCCTTTCACCACAGCATCAGCAGCAAACAGCTGCAGACTGATGCCCACAGTTTCCACAGTTAGATAATGATATGATTTATTACCAGAGACATGGATCCTAGCAAGTGAAAGTGAAGTCAGGTTTGAATGTGATAATATTTGTTTTCCAAAACTAATACTTTTTCAAGGAAGTGAAGTGGTAACTATGCTTTTTTTTGGAGTGCAAAAGCCCATAATTTGTGTTCTTAACTTCTGTAAGAAACACTGGTAAATGCACACTAAAGCATCGTATGCTAAATGCAAAACAACTCTATTTATCAACAATCTTGTGAAAAACTTATATGCTAACTGTATCGATCTGTTTTTAGTATTCATTAATTAGTTAACTAATCATTCTCTTATGCCATATCAAATGTTGGTTGCCTGATTCTGGGGAGGGGACCAAACAAAGAGCGAAGCCATCAGTCCAATCAGAGTATGGAAGGTTGGGCAAGGAAGTTAGCAATGTCCTTTTAAAGGAACCATCCAGCATTTACCTGAAGCAATTTAGGGAAATCATGGAAAATCTAAATCTGGATGGCCGGTGTGGATCTGAACCATCATGCTCTCGAATGTGAGTCCAGAGTGCTACCACTGTATCTGCAAATGTCTGTTTGTTTTATGTTATAGTGTTTACAAAATTACCTAGTGCCCAATATACATAAGACACATTTCATGTTTAGAAAGTCGACTGTCTCTTTTTTTTCTACTTAGTAAAAACAGACTTAGGCAGTTCCATTATGTTTATGTCAAAGTTTTTCTCACATTTACATGCTTGTAATGAACTGCTTAATATACCTCCTTTTTTTGACAAGTGTCAGAACTTGATACATTATAATTCAGAATCCAGTTCAAAGAGATTGAAACTGCAAATTGTATTTTTTTTCTACAATTTTGATGTATAGGGCAAAATGTGTTAGGCCAAGAAGAGCAAAGATATAAAAGTGACCAAAGCTGTTTCACAATACAGAGGTGATGTTTTTTACACGTCAATTTTTTAGTCACTGAAAAGCACATACAACAAATAATTTACTTTACAAATGTTTTCAAGTGTTATCTAGAGAGAAACCATAAAAATAAAAATAACAATAACATGTCAATAATTCCAAATGTAATTACAATTTTGATTTAAATGGAGAATATGAAAAATTATGTTATTTGCAAAACAATTAAGTGGTCATTATTTATGTTAAATGCATCATTTGTACATAAACTTTTTATAGTTTGATGTGAATAAAACAATATTTTACTATTTGGCTATTAAAAACTAAAATTCACATGATTTCAGAAAAATGTCTGAATATTTTGTGATCTGGTTGTCTTAGTGTACTGGGTACTGAATTATTTAACTAGCAAGTATTCCAATTGGTCTGAAACTTAACAATTGAGACACCAAACCACAAACCAGTGAGTAGTATGATCCTGTTTCCATTCATTGATACCATAGGGGACAACAGTGAATACTGCTTCCTTTGCTCAGTATTGGGAACACCATCTGATTCCTGATTAGGTAATGTATAGTTCAGTCAGAAATGACAAAAATTAATACTCACTATCCTTCATGATGAATATCAGATATGTATCACATTACATGTAGCACAGGTGTGGGTACTGGGACGCACTAGAGTAGTCTTTATTTGCCTAACAAAAGACCCTTTGGGGTATGGAAGATGTCAGAACACAAGAATACACAATAAATATTAACAAAATAAGAACAGATATGCCAAAGAACCTTCCACAGCTCGCAAATGACATTGGCCTTGTGGCTGTGGGATTGGTTAAAAATAAATAAATAACATTAATAAAAGATTCTTAAGCAAATTTACATTTAAAAGTATATAAAACTTGTCACCAAGTGTTAAATTTCAATACTCATATGTGCATAAGATAGTTCCTAGGCTATTGTAGCCAGGCATCATCAAATAAAAAATAAAATAAAAACAATTTACAAGACTTAATTACAATAATCACAATGCTGCACAAAATTTGTACATAAGTCACACTGTAAGCATTATTCACATTATCTGATAAATTAACAACGTACATGTAACTGGTCTCATCAACAGAGTACAAAGAGTTGGCCACCAACAAATTCTTTAAACTCTTTTCAACTTTATTATTAGTTAAACTTTTTATGGCTGTTGGTATGTTATTGAGAATGTGTGTTCCTCAATTGTGGACACCTTTCTGGACCAAAATAAGTGACTGTAAATCATCTTATTTCTAGTATTGATTCCACAAACTGAGCTGTATATATTCAATGACAAATTTCATTAAGGAATAAACATATTGGGAAGCAGTAGTTAGTATCCCCAGTTCTTTAAACAGCCTTCTGCAGAACATTCTTGAGTTCACATCAAAAATAATTTGTATTGTACATTTTTGGGCTCAGAAAACTTTAGCTTGACTTGATGAGTTACCCCAGAAAATAGTCCCATATGACATAATGGAATGAAAGTAAGCATAGTACACAAACTTTTTTATTTTTGTGTCACCTACGTCTGACAACATTTGCATAGCAAACATAGATTTGTTTAGGCACTTCACCACTTCTGTGGTATGCTCCTCCCAGTTAAATTTATTATCAAGCTGAAATCCCAAGACTTTAGCACTGTCAACTTCTTCAATCTGCTTGTCATCATATTTCAGGTATATACAACAGGAAACCTTTTACATGTTCTGAAATGCATACAGTATGATTTTCAAGGTTTAGTGACAGAGAATTGGCTAGGAACAATTTATTAATGTCGATGAAAATTTCATTAGCTGACTTTTCTAAGGCTACACTGGATTTACAACTTATTGTAGTGTTTTCATCATTTGAATACAAAACGAACTTGGCTCTGGTAATGATACTATTGAAAAGAAAGGGCCCTAAAATGCAACCTTGGGGGACAACACATTTGCTTGTTCCCACTTGGATGATGCCTGCTAGCTTAATACACATGTTTTTTCTATTGGCACCCTTTGTTTTCTCTCAGATAGCATTTGAACCATTTTGCAGCATTTCCTGTTATACCATAATATTCTAATTTACTTAAATGGATGTTGTGATTTACACTGTCAAATGCCTTTGACAGATCACAAAATATACCACTAGCGTGCAATTTATTGTGTAATGAATTAAGCACATTCTCACTGTATGTATAGATAGCCTTCTCAATATCTGAACCCTTTAGAAATCCAAATTGTGACTTGGATAACATTTTATTTGTGACCAGATAATTAAGAAGAGAACTGAACATTAACTTCCCTGAAATTTTTGAAAATGCAGGCAAAAAAGAAACTGGACAGAAGTTTGATGGTATTTCTTTACCTCCTTTCTTATATAAAGACTTAACTTCAGCATATTTCAACCATTCAGGAAATGTTCCACTGACACTAACTTAACACAGAGGCACAATGTTTAATCAACTTTGACACTATGTTATCATAGCTGCTACATTTTTTGTTTTTTTGTTTTATGGTGGACATTACTTCTACTGGTATTGTGATGGGTCATACTCATACTATTGTAGTTATTTGTAGTGACAAATTCTGAGGTATCTGTGGCAGCATATACTGATCCTGATAACCCCATCTTTTCAGTAACAGTTATGAAGTGCTTATTGAAAAGTTCAGCAACACTGAACACATCAGTTACCAATGTATCATTTACTCTTAATGCTATGTGCTCCTCATCATCTCTGGTTCTACCACTCTCTTCCTTCACTATATTCCATATTGTCTTTATTTTGTTATATGATGTGACTATCTTTTCCTGATAATGCATTTGCTTTGATGTCTGTACTGCTATCTACAATATTTTGCAATATGTTTTGTAATGATCCACAGCATTTACATCAGAGCTGTTTCTGGCTGACAGTTACCTTTTTGTCTTACAGGATTACCTTTACTCCTTGAGTAATCCATGGTTTTTTATAGACTTGGGTCTAATCTGGGTTAGTTTTGGGGAAGACAGTTTTCAATTAAGTTAAGAATATTATTAATAAAAGTAATGTATTTTTCATTCATGCTATGAGCTTTGTACACTGACTCCAATTCATGTCTTTGAAGAGTTTCCTAAAACAATCAGTTTCTGACTTGCTGACTACCCTCATGAACTCAGATTTAGTAAATATTGTTGCATATCATGGTCTCAGAGGCTACTAATTAGTGGTTTTATAATTAATTTTGTTCGTTAGAAATTTCTATAAAAATATTATCAATGGCCATCTTTGAGCTCTTAGCTACTCTAATTGGAAAGCTAACAGTATGAATTAAGTTGAATGACAATGCTACTGACTGCAGTGAGTTCTTACTGTCAGCCAGTAGAGTTTCAAAGTGATTTATGATAAGCTTAAAAGTATTGTTTTTAATCCATACACACATACTACTATGAATGATTTATTATAAAATTCTATTTCTGTTGCACATGCTTCCATAGGCTCCTCTAGGCAAAATTTATGAATGTCTATGTTAATGAACTTATAGTAATTCCTGGTGAATGTGTCAACTCCTCCGTCCTCCATTTATGTCCTACAAAAGTGAGAACCTAATCTAAATTCTGCAACACTTGACATGTCTACACCAATGGTCACATGATGTTCAGAAATGCAGATTATGTCCACTGGGTTGTATGACTCTAATTGACCAATACAGGTAGGTCGTTCATTAATTTTACTTCTTGGCCCTTGAATATTCTGATGCACTAAGGACAGTTGGCATTTCACAATGACTGAGATAAAATTCGGTGGAAATAAAATTTCTGCTCATTGACGAAAATATTTAACCAACAGCTGTGTTTGCTGATCCAATGAACCAGCATTATTCTGTTTAGTTTCTTTCTCAAACTGAACAGTCGTTTTAATCCTGACCTTTCTTAGAACTTAACTTCTTTCTGTTCTACCAATCCTAAAATAGGTGCTGCTCCAACAACTGTAACCACTTGTATTTTACCAGTCATGGCAGTGCCTCCCCCCTCCCATTTAAATTCCTGCTATTAGTACAGCCAGCTTACCCTTCCCTTTCCTGTTGAGGTGTAGGCCAAGCCCAGTATAACTTCACCTGCTGAGAGAATCAACAAGAACCACACCAATATGTGATTCTGCACATGGCCCAAGAGGCCATTCCAACTCCAAATTAACTCTCCTGACACAAGAGTTTACATGAGGTCGGCCATGGCGTTTCAAAACAGACACAAACTCTACACTGGTATATTTCGATGTTAATGCAATCTTTACCAGATCAACTCTATATTGTACCCACAATGTTTGTCAATACTGTTGCCCAGCCCACCCACAATAACACCCGTGTCTTCCATGGTGAAGTCTACACAGAGTGAACCTAAACCCTCTGTCACCTGACCCAGACCAGCATTGGGTTTAAAAAAATTGGTGACCTGATAGTCTGATCCTAATTCATCCTGCAAAAGCTGGCCTACACCTCTGACATGAGAACTACCTAACAACAAAACTTTCTTTCATTTTGCTGATTTCCCTACATTTTTATTCAATTGTCTACTGAAAATTTGTTGTACCCTGTCTACAACTGCCTCTGCCTGAGGCTCATCAGTTTCTAATTGAAGGAAAGGGTCAAAGTTATTTTTTAAATTCACCACAAAGCTGTCTAACGAAGTTCTGATCCTGTTACTTCTGTTACCTGTTTCCACTTCCCACCTTTCTTTACGCTTCTCCCTTCTTAACCTGTCCAAGACTTTCCTTGCCAGGTTTAACTCAGCCTGAGGGCCAGCGATTTTCCCCTCCTGTGCCACTGTCTTCCTATCTCTACTTCATATCCTACAAGACCACAGATGAGTCTGATTCACTTTCCCAATTTCCATGCCTCTACAGTTATCCAAAAAAAAAAAAAAAAAAAAAAAAAAAAAAACTTCATTCATCACACCAAATCTTAGAGCTAAAAATTCTACAGCAAATCAGGCACTTTTTATTCACAGTAAAACTAATACTTTAGTGAGAGTAAGTCAGTTAAATTACTGAAAAACAAGAAAACGTGTATGAAAATTAGGCATACTTGTAACTGTAAGTAAACAAAGCTATTATGTGCAAAGTTTCTAGGTTCATCAAATTAAATTTATAATGTGTTTTGTAAATAACAATTAAAAAATGAAGGATATGCTATACTTAAATTGCTGGAAAGAAAAAAAAGAACAATTAAATGAGGTCTTTAAGTTTACTGTGTCAAAACGTAAACAAAAATATGACAGTAACCCTACTTTGTGATCTTTTCACATTTTCTGGAATAATACATGTAAGACAGTGAAACCTTTAATTGTAAGCTTGAAAAACACACTGATACATGTATTTAATTAGGTATCATTATTTGACTAAGTTTTATTTCAGTCTACATCACTCTTCTGTGAGAGAGCACGAAACTCCTATCTCTCACCTGACTACCAACATGCTCAAAACAAACATGTGTTGCCATCCCCAGCATGGTTGCACATACTAGTTTACATAAAATGTAAATATGGTTGTAATGAAACACAAGGAAATGTAACTTTAAAGTAAAAGTCTTTGAGAGACTGCCACATATGTGTTGCTTAAGACAGAACAATTTCAAAAATATATGAAATTGCAGGACATTTGCCCTGAATGGGAGAAAGGATACTTGTTATAGAGTTCCATTGCTTCATCTCCTATTTTCAAGAGTGCCTTGCCCTCTTCATCACCTTCATACAATGAGTTGAAAAGCTGGTCACTGTCTAGTTGCTCAACAAATGCTGCAGAATATAGCTCTGATTTTTTCTCTTCTTCTTTCTGTTGCTCAATGTGAACCTGTGCCTCTGTCTCAGTCTTTTCAAGTGCTGCAATTGTATCACTGAAACAGATACACAAGTACTGTTCCTGTGTGTGTGATAAAAGGGATGCTACATTTATAGAAATGAATAATGAGCTGAAATTTAAAAAAAATGGATGACACACAAGGGATATTAGTTATTTTAAATTCACAAATTTCATTAGCTGAAGACATTAATGATTCTACTTGATTTTGTGAACACTGTATATTATACAATTTTTACACAAGTAAGATGAACTTCACTGACAATTTAAAGTTTGACAGTTCTGGCAATAGAATTAACACATCAGCTGTGGCAAAGCCTGTGACAACAAATAGCTAATTATTCTCTGAAGATCCTGTATCCTCTACCTGAATAATATGGCATGTCAAAATAATTTTTTGACATGCTATATTATACACAAGTATAAAGTAGCTAAATCTTCAGAAGCAGAAGGAAATGCAAATAGAAAAAGAAGGAACATGAATGGTGGTAGTCATAATATGCTTAAAAATGTCTATTCACCATTGTGACAATAATTAATTTAAAGAAAATTTTTTTGACAATATATGCACTGGTAATTGGTATGACACAGTTTTGTACTCTGACCTTCTACCTATCCTACGAAATAGTCCTCAAAGTCCACCAGGATGAATGGTCACCACCAAACTGTAGCCATGAGCAAAGTGGACAAATCTGTGGCACAACACGCTGTTGGTCATAGCACATTCATTTTCAATAGCTGCTTCACTACTCAAGCCATCTGGATCCTCCCCTCCACCATCAGTTTTTCTGAACTGCGCAGATGTGAGTTATTCTTACAAGACATTCTCCACTCCCAAGATCATTGCACCCAACAACCTACAGTAATCTACTGCCCCTACATCCTCTACTCAACAGTTTCTGCCCCCTCTGTCCTATCACCTCCTCCCAATTCAACTCCCCTCATCCTCACTGTGCACAGTTCTCTGTCTTTTTCCCTTTTCGGCTCCTCTCTTCTTCTGCTTCCTGCCCCCCCCCCCCCCTCCCCACACGTCCACAGCATCTTGATGATGTGCCTGGCAGCCTTGCCCTGCTACCAGCTAGTCCCTGTACACTCCACCACACTGCACTGGCTTCTCTCCCCACCCATATCCTGCTATCTCTCCCCCTTCCCTGTCCCACTCTAGATTGCAGCTTCCATTCAGTGCAACACAGTTTCATTCAGGCCGAGTGCCCAGACATAGCGATCATGTATGCATGAGATGTGTTTGCCTGTCTGTTTTCCTTTCTGAAGAAGGCCAAAAGCTCAATGTGAAACAGCCTTTTTGTTGTGCTCGTCTGCAACTCAACATATCATCTTTATGGTTAATAGCTGTCTATCCTATTCATAACATTGTTAAATATATAATATATACTAGGAAAAAAAGCTGCTCACTTACAGGTCATCACAAGTCAATATGTGATTGATATAATGCTTTTTATTATGCAATCAAGCTATACCTGTATTTCTCCCGTGCTAATTCCTTATCGCGGGGGTGAATATAACGGTAATGATAGTACACCAGTTTTGGCAGACAAGCATAAACAAATTCAGCAAAGCCATCTATGTCTGCACATGGATTACCATCCATATTAAGTGTGCGCAACAGGGAGAAGCGTCTCAAATATACAACCTGAAAAAAATGTGACACTCTTTTTAATTTTACGTCATACATTCATAAAATATTACTTTTTTTCCAATCATTAAGGCAGTGGAAACACTAATAAAGTTTTTCTACTTCTACAGATAATAGAAAGACACCTAAAATACCTGAAATGACACACACACAAATGGGAAAGCGCTGGTAGATAGACACAATAAAAAACACACAAACACACACACAGATTTCAAGCTTTCGCAACCCAAGGTTGCTTCATCAGGAAAGAGGGATGGAGAGGGAAAGATGAAAGGATGTGGGTTTTAAGGGAGAGGGTAAGGAGTCATTCCAATCCCAGGAGCGGAAAGACTTACCTTAGGGGGAAAAAAGGACAGGTATACACTGGCATACACACACACACACATATCCATCCGCACATATACAGACACAGGCAGACATATGTAAAGGCAAAGAGGTTGGGCAGAGATGTCAGTCGAAGCGGAAGTACAGAGGCAAAGATGTTGTTGAATGACAAATAATGTATGAGGGGCGGCAACTTGAAATTAGCGGAGGTTGAGGCCTGGTGGGTAATGGGAAGAGAGAATATACTGAAGGGCAAGTTCCCATCTCCGGAGTTCTGATAGGTTGGTGTCAGTGGGAGGTATCCAGATAACCCAGACGGTGTAACACTGTGCCAAGATGTGCTGGACGTGCACCAAGGAATGTTTAGCCACAGGGTGATCCTCATTACCAACAAACACTGTCTGCCTGTGTCCGTTCATGCAAATGGACAATTTGTTGCTGGTCATTCCCACATAGAAGGCTTCACAGTGTAGGCGGGTCAGTTGCTTTCACACATGGCTCTGCCTTTGATCGTGTACACCTTCCGAGTTACAGGACTGGAGTAGGTGGTGGTGGGAGGGTGCATGGGACAGGTTTTACAGCGGGGGCAGTTACAAGGGTAGGAGCCGGAGTGTAGGGAAGGTGGTTTGTGGATTTCATAGGGATGAACCAAGAGGTTACAAAGGTTAGGTAGCGGTGGAAAGACACTCTTGGTGGAGTGGGGAGGATTTCATGAAGGATGGATCTCATTTCAGAGCAGGATTTGGGGAAGTTGTATCCCTGCTGGAGAGCCACATTCAGAGTCTGATCCAGTCCCGGAAAGTATCCTGTCACAAGTGGGGCACTTTTGGGTTTCTTCTGTGGGAGGTTCTGTGTTTGAGGGGATGAGGAAGTGGCTCTGGTTATTTGCTTCTGTACCAGGTCGGGAGGGTAGTTGCGGGATGCGAAAGCTGTTTTCAGGTTATTGGTGTAATGGTTCAGGGATTCAGGACTGGAGCAGATTCGTTTGCCTTGAAGATCTAAGCTGCAGGGAAGGGACCGTTTGATATGGAATGGGTGGCAGCTGTCATAATGGAGGTACTGTTGCTTGTTGGTGGGTTTGATGTGGATGGATGTGTGAAGCTGGCCATTGGACAGATGGAGGTCAACGTTGAGGAAATTGGCATGGGATTTGGAGTAGGACCAGGTGAATCTGATGGACCCAAAGGAGTTGAGGTTAGAGAGAAAATTCTGGAGTTGTTCTTCACTGTGAGTCCAGATCATGAAGATGTCATCAATAAATCTGTACCAAACTTTGGGTTGGCAGGCCTGGGTAACCAAGAAGGCTTCCTCTAAGCGACCCATAAATAGGTTGGCGTACGAGGGTGCCATCCTGGTACCCATGGCTCTTCCCTTTAATTGTTGGTATGTCTGGCCTTCAAAAGTGAAGAAGTTGTGAGTTAGGATGAAGCTTGCTAAGGTAATGAGGAAAGAGGTTTTAGGTAGGGTGGCAGTTGATCGGCATGAAAGGAAGTGCTCCATCGCAGCAAGGCCCTGGACGTGCAGGATATTTGTGTATAAGGAAGTGGCATCAATGGTTACAAGGATGGTTTCTGGGGGTAAGAGATTGGGTAAGGATTCCAGGCTTTCGAGAAAGTGGTTGGTATCTCTGATGAAGGATGGGAGACTGCATGTAATGGGTTGAAGGTTTTGATCTACGTAGGCAGAGATACGTTCTGTGGGGGCTTGGTAACCAGCTACAATGGGGCGGCCAGGATGTTTGGGTTTGTGAATTTTAGGAAGTAGGTAGAAGGTAGGGGTGCGGGGTGTCGGTGGGATCAGGAGGTTGATGGAGTCAGGTGAAAGGTTTTGTAGGGGGCATAAGGTTCTGAGGATCCCTTGAAGTTCTGCCTGGACATCAGGAATGGGATTACCTTGGCAAACTTTTTATGTGGTGTTGTCTGAAAGCTGACGGAGTCCCTCAGCCACATACTCCCGACAATCAAGAACCACGGTCGTGGAACCCTTGTCAGCCGGAAGAATGACGATGGATCGGTCTGCCTTCAGATCACAGATAGCCTGGGCTTCAGCAGTGGTGATGTTGGGAGTAGGATTAAGGTTTTACAAGAAAGATTGAGAGGCAAGGCTGGAAGTGAGAAATTCCTGGAAGGTTTGGAGAGGGTGATTTTGAGGAAGGGGAGGTGGGTCCCGCTGTGGTGGAGGACGGAACTGTTCCAGGCAGGGTTCAATTTGGATAGTGTCTTGAGGAGTTGAATCATTAGGAGTAGGATTATGATTATTTTTCTTCATGGCAAAGTGATATTTCCAACAGAGACTACGAGTGTAGGACAGTAAATCTTTGACGAGGGCTGTTTGGTTGAATCTGGGAGTAGGGCTGAAGGTGAGGCCTTTGGATACGACAGAGGTTTCGAATTGGGAGAGAGGTTTGGAGGAAAGGTTAACTACTGAATTCGGGTGTTGTGGTTTCAGAATATGTTGACTAGAATTTTGAGGTTTTTGGGGGAGTGGAGCTGGAAGTGGGAGACTGAGTAGATGGGAGAGACTGGGTCTGTGTGCAATGAGAGGAGGTTGAGGTTTGTTGGAAAGGTTGTGGAGGGTGAGCGAGTTGCCTTTCCGGAGGTGGGAAACCGGAAGATTGGATAGTTTTTTGAGGTGGAGGGTGGCATGCTGTTCTAATTTGTGGTTGGCCTGTAGGAGGATGATCTGAACAGCCGGTGTAGATGTGGGAGAGGAAAGATTGAGGACTATGATTAGGGATAAGAGTTGACGGGTGTGTTCATTGGCTGAGTTGATGTGTAGGTGAAGGATTAGGTGGGTGAGGCCTATGGATTGTTCAGTTTGGAACTGGTATAGGGACTGATGGAAAGAAGGGTTACCGCCCCCAGTGAAAACCTGTCCCATGCACCCTCCCACCACCACCTACTCCAATCCTGTAACCCGGAAGGTGTACAAGATCAAAAGCACCCACGTTATTTACCAACTGACCTGTCTACACTGTGAAGCCTTCTATGTGGGAATGACCAGCAACAAACTGTCCATTTGCATGAACGGACACAGGCAGACAGTGTTTGTTGGTAATGAGGATCACCCTGTGGCTAAACATTCCTTGGTGCATGCCCAGCACATCTTGGCACAGTGTTACACCGTCTGGGTTATCTGGATACCTCCCACTGACACCAACCTAACAGAACTCCGCAGATGGGAACTTGCCCTTCAATATATTCTCTCTTCCCGTTACCCACCAGGCCTCAACCTCCACTAATTTCAAGTTGCCGCCCCTTGTACATCACTTGTCATTCAACAATATCTTTGCCTCTGTACTTCCGCTTCGAGTGACATCTCTGCCCAACCTCTTTGCCTTTACATATGTCTGCCTGTGTCTGTATATGTGCGGATGGAAATGTGTGTGTGTGTGCCAGTGTATACCTGTCCTTTTTTCCACCTAAGGTAAGTCTTTCCGCTCCCGGGATTGGAATGACACCTTACCCTCTCCCTTAAAACCCACATCCTTTCGTCTTTCCCTCTCCTTCCCTCTTTCCTGATGAAGCAACCTTGGCACAGCATCTTTGTTTGTACCACAATCTTACTGTTCCATTCACAAATGGAGCATAGTAAAAATGATTGATTAAACATATCTGTTGAAAGTATAATTAATCTAATCATGTCTTTACAATACCTTCAGGAGTGATACCTGTTCCTAGATTCATCATTTCACACTATGTTAGTAGGTTTTGTCAGGATAGTTACTGCCTACCTTCAAATGTTGGCCAGTTCAGTTTCTTTAGCATCTCTGTGACATTTTTCCACAAGTCCAATGAAACTGTGACCATTCATGCAAAACTTTTACATATATTCAGTATCTCCTCTTAGTCCTATTTGATAGGGGTCCCACACCATTGAATAATATTCCATGATGGGTTGCACAAGTGTTTTGTAAACATTCTCCTTTGTAGGCTGACAGCATTTCCCTAGTTATCTACCAATCAACCTACATCTGTCATCTGCTTTATCTATGACCTAGCCCCTGTTGCTCACTGCATTTCATATGCCTATGAATTATTACACCTAAGTATTTTTGAGAGTGGACAAATTTCAACTAACTCATAGATATTATAGTCATAATATACTATTTGTTTTTTGTTTTGTGAAGTGCTCAATTTTACATATCTGATATTTAAAGCAAGTTGCCAATATTTGCACCACTTTGAAATCTTATCAAGGTCTGATTGAATATTTGTGCAGCTTTTTTCAACTAGTACTTCAGATAACTGCATCACCGGCAAAAAGTCTGGCATTACTTTTAATGTTATCTACAAGATCATAAATACACAACACGAACAACAAGGATCCCAACATACTTCCAAGTACACACTTGAAGTTACTTCTACATCTGACAATGACTCTCCATCCAAGATAACATGCTGTGTGTCCTCCCTACTGAGAAATCCTCAATTCAGTGACAAATTTTGCTCAATAACCCATATGAATGTACTTTCAAAAATAAGTGTAGGTGTGTTAACAAGTCAAATGCTTTTAGGAAATCAAGAAATACTGGATTTACATGATTGCTCTGACCTGTGGATTCCAGAATATTCAAGTGAGGAAACTGCAGGTTGAGTATCACATGGCGATATTTCTGGGACTCATGCTGGTTGGCATAGAAGAGGTCATTTTGTTTGAGGTTCCTCATTATGTTTGAGCTATGATTCTACAACAGGATCATATCTGTTATGCCTCTTTGTGGGCAGGTGAGATCTGTCCTTGCTTTCAGCTACTGGGTATGTAGTTTGTTGTTTGAGTGGGGAGTCTATGCCGGATTATGGTTAAAAGAGGGGCTAACTCAGCTGCAAATTTTGTACAGAATGTGGCAGGGATTCCAATAGGAGCTGAAGATCTGCACAATTTTAGCAATTTATGCTGTTTCCCAGCACCATTGCCATTAGTAGCGATATTACTCATGTGTTTAGCAGTGTGAGAATTAAACTGGGCAATACTCTTGGATTTTTGTTTGCAAAGGAACATTCAGTAACACAGGTCAGCACTGCTGGTTTCAGATCCTGTCACACCCATGAATGTCCAGACACTAATTTTGGCACCCCTAACAGCCTTCACATGTGATCAGAATTTCTTCATGTTTTGTGAGAGATCTTTCAGTAATATCCTGCTATAATGATCACTGAAGACTTCACTCATTGTCCTCTTGACAGGCAAAAGCATTTCATTTGGCATCTCTTGATTTACAGCCCTACAATTTGTTTTGTGCCTATCATGCAAGTAGTCTCACCTTCTTTGGAAGTGACTGTATATATCAGAATCTAGAAGCATGTGCTTGTTACTTGTTACTGGAGAATACTTCTCTTGTAATTGTAAGAGCAGTTATCTAGATTTCTCACAAGTTGCTGAGTGTCTCCTAGTGGGGATCTGTAAACAGTCACAATTACAAGTGAAATTATTGTGCAATAAGAACTCAAAAGCACATTCTTCTATGTTGTGATCTACAGAGAAACTTTGTGTCCAACTTTTCTAAGTGCAGCAACACCTCATTTTTACTTGTTGACTCTACACGAACATGATGGTAGCCTGTATTCCTTGATATTTAAGATGGTGATTTGAAAAGTTCTCGGAATCACCACGAGAGGTCAATGCTAGTGCAACGAGTTGTTCACATGATAATCATTTCACTGTTGCCTGTAAAAAAGTGTCATGTCAGTGCTCTTGGAAGAAAGTTGTGATGGTGACGTGGCTCTATTGTTGTTCCCATGTAGTGATTTGCAAAGATGGAAAATATTGAGGTTCGAGCAGTGATTAACTACTTCGTAAAGAAAGGTATGAAAGCAAAGTACATTCATGCTGGTTTCCAGAATACACTGGGGGCTCTGCTCCTTCATATTCAACTGTTGCCAAGTGGACAAATGAATTTAAATTTGGTCGGGAGAGCTTAGATGATGATCCGTTGAATGGTCGGCCAAGATGTGTCACTACTTCAGAAATCATTGCAGAAGTTCACAAAATGGTCACGGAGGATCGACGATTGAAAGTGCATGAAATTTCTCATGTTTGCCAGATGTCATCTGAAAGGGTATATCGCATTTTAACTGAAGAATTAGAAATGAAAAAATTATCTACAAGATGGGTGCCATGACTTTTGTCACTGAGAATGGACATGTCCGAACAATGTTTGGCCCGTTGTAGGAGAAATGAACAAGATTTTTTGCACCGGTTTGTGACCACAGATGAAACTTGGGGGCACTACTATAGCCAGTCAAAGCAGAGGAAACATGATGATTCTCTGCCACCAAAGAAAGCATGGACAATTCCTTCAGCAGGAAAGGTCATGGCATCAGTGTTCTGGGATGCGAAGGAGATTCTGTTTGTAGATTATCTCCCCAATGGACAAACAATTACTGGAGAATACTATGCTAACCTCCTGGACAAATTGCAACAAAGGATTCGTGAAAAAAGGCCAGGTTTAGCAAGGAAGAAAGTCATCTTCCATCAAGACCATGCATGTCCACACAAGTGCCATCGCCATGGCAAAATTACACAAACTAAGGTATGAATTGTTGCCACACCCACCTTATTCACCTGATATGGCTCTGTCAGACTTTCATCTCTTCCCAGAACTGAAAATTTTTCTTGGTGGACAAAGATTCACTGCAAATGAAAAATTTATAGCCAGAGTTGACAACTATTTTGCAAGCCTGGAAGAAACTCATTTTCAAGATGGGATCAAGGCACTGGAACTTCGTTAGACCAAGTGCGTTAATCTACAAGGAGACTACATTGAAAAATAAAAAAAGTTTCAGTGATGTAAGCACTTTTTTCTATTCTGTTCCAAGAACTTTTCAAACCACCCTCGTACCTTCTCTACTCCTGTTTGTAGGTTCAGATGAGACAGGCACAGAATATCTATCTCTTCAAAATTTTCCGTATCTTCTAGACAAACCAGAAACTCACCAACCTAGTGTTTCAGCCTCTTAATATTCTGATGAAACTAATTTTATTTTTCTGGAAGTCATAGACACATTACAGTCCAATTCTGTTTTCATTACTTTATTACTTTCAAGACTACCTGGCTTATAACCTGGATCTGACTCTAGTAATCACAGGTACTTTTCCTCGTGTGGTTGTGGATCTCCTTACAGAGATGCTCAGGTTGTGGATCTCCTTACAGAGATGCTCAGGTAATCTGTCATACCCCCTCCTATGTAGATGCAGGCCACGATCTGTGTATCCCATTTACCAATTGCAGCTCAGATACGAAATTGTACTGGAGCTGGCCAGTGCAAGTACTCGCTGCCGTATTCACACTGCTTGCAATAATCTGCTGGCATAATATTTTGGTGACCAGTTGTATTAATTATCTGGGATGCTTCTCTACTGTCGCAGCGAGGGGACTCACACGAACCTGGGGCACATGCTCACAAACATGGCCGCCCTTGCTGTCTATACAAACCAACCATCCAGCCAATAATAAGGAGCATAGGTGAGCACTCAGTGCGCGGACTATGGTCTCATCAGCTGGGGAAGCACTTTCAGTCTACCACTGTCCACCGTCCTGCCAGGTGCTGCCAGTGAGACATTGAGGCCACATTTCTCTTCCACTGTTCGCCACTTTTTTCATCAGGTGCAAAGATAAGTACGTAGCGCAGTGAAATTTTGTTGGATCAAAGATTTTAAACTAGTGCATCTACAGAGTATCACTATTTCTACAAGTGGGATTATTTCAGTATAAATGTGATGTAAGCTTATTTAATTAAGATAAAATATGTGACACATTAACTAATGAACTATAGACAAAATACAATATTCACAGAAGAAAATAATTGAACAATAAATTTAAGTAACATATTCCAAAGATGTGGCTGAACAAAATAATCTTGTCTTTAATAGGTCCTACATTACAGACACATAACAGTAATGTTATTAAGCAGGTGAGGGAAGCGGCTGTGATTATACTGTAGTAGCCAAGTAACACACAAAACTGATCCAAGTAACACAAATATGGCTTTATTTATAAACCTCTGCACAACAATGGAAAAAAGCCTCTCGTGACTCTACGCATAACAAGATGCAGAACAACTGATGTGAACTGCACAAACCAGAAGAACATTGAGACAGTCAGTCAGTGCCACTCTGCACATATACAGACGTGAGTTGTCGGTAGATGGTGCGGTGTGTGCACACTTCCTACAGGCGACCCTACGAGAGGCACGTCTGTCAGATCCGAAGCAGGGGCAGCTTATGCTGATGGTGGGACCAGACAGTGTGCCGGGCGATCACTGGAGCATGGGACCAGAAAGCATGGAAACGTGGGCACGCCAGAGGGCAGTGGGCCCGCAAGGTGCCTGACAATGGCACCGGAAAGGATGGCGCCATCACTATCTCTGTTCCTTCATCAGCAGGCAGGTCCCAATGCAGAGGAGACAGGGCCAGACCCACCGGTGACAATGGCAAAGGCAACGACGGCAAGGTGATCAGTCGAGGTATCCTAACCAGAAGAACAGGCTGCAGCAATGGACCCGAGGCCAGAGACAGACTGCTGCTCAGTGCAGGGAAGCTAGAATCCCGTGGCACTGCATGTGCAGGAGGCAGCCATTGGGACGGGGGCAACTCCACAGCAGGTGATGGTGGCTTAAGGTGGATGGCAGCAAGGAGGGCTGCGAAAATGGGGGCTACACCCATGAACTGATAGCTACTGGGCACGAGTGGGGGCACAACTGATCAAAGCAGCATGCTACAGGATCATCGAGCGTGCAGACATTGCACAGATGGTGCCCCCAGTGGTGGATAACAGTGGTCAGTATCCACTTGGGCCGGCAACCAAGCCCCCGCACCTGTGATCCCCATGCAAGCGGCCAGACGAATCCCACCACAGCAGGTGTGGTGGAGGCTGCAGAAGGTGGAGGAGCATGCATAGTTGGCAGCTGTGAAGCAGCTCAGTCGGGTTCCGTCCGTCCGTAGGCATGAAGCGATAGGTGCTCAGAAGTTGGAGAATGGTGTCACCTGCTGAAGAATCTACTACAAACTTTTTCATTTGGGACTTGAATATATGTACTAGTCATTCTACCTCACCACTTGAGTGAGGGTGGACCCTTAACATGATGAATGCCGTGATGGGAACAAAACAACTGAAAGGAGAGAGAAACAAACTGCTGCCCATTATCGGAAATCAGGGTACAAGGCAACCCCTCAATAGAAAAAACTCTCGAAAGTGTTCAAATTGTGACCTCAGCCAACTTCAGTGCACACCAGAGAATGCAAAGAAATCAGGAAAATACATCCACAACCAGAATTCAAGAAGAGACCCACAAAGCCTTTATCAATTCATTCTCATGGCTGACATGGAGTGGGCCAGACCAACAGAGATGCCCTGGGAGCTGCTGTCGTTGAGCCCACTGCTCATAAGCCATGACAAAACAGACAATTTTGCCATCAATCCCTGGCCAAAAAACATGTCTCCTAGCTAACAGTTTAGTGTGCAAAACTTCCCACTGGCCCTGGTGGCGTGGATCTCGTTCTGTAATGTGGCAGAAATGACTACTCTGAGAGGGAGGTCTCTCATGGATAACAGGAAAACACTGTCAAAAACAGAGGCAATATCATAGGTATAATAGTTACACAGGGGTTTGTAACCTGACCTGGTGGTTTTTCTGTCCAGCCCTGTTGAAAAAACTGAACCACCTGATAGAGAACCAGGTCAGCAGCAGCAGCAACTGCTATGCGCAAGCCTGTAATTGGGAAACCCTCAAACTTGGTCTGTGTTTCAGTATCAAAGTGGAAGCAAAGCAATTCCTTGTGATCAAAGTTAGGATCAGGACCCACAGGAAGGTGGGACAAAGTGTCCACAATGACACATTTAGACATAGGTAGAAAATGTATTTTGTAATAGTAGTGAGACAAGAACAGCACCCTGCATTGTAGGTGGTGTGCTGCCTTATCAGGTGAGGAAGTGTGAGGATAACAAGGAAACCATGGGTTTATGGTCAATAATAAGGTGAAACTTGGATTCATACAAAAAAATTCTGGAGAGCATAGACTATGTCAAGAGCCTCTTTTCTCACCTCAGAGTAATGCTGCTGGGCCGGAGGGTGAGATCTGAGGTGAAAGCAACAAGTCATTCAGAGATCTCGGCATACTGGTGCACTAGAATCACTCCAAGGCCATACTATGAGACGTCAGTCACCAAAACTAGGTGCTGGTCTGCAGAGAACGTAGCTAAACAAGGAGCCAAGGGCAGTTTGAATTTCAACATTTGAAAAACATTCGCAATCTGGTCTCCAGCAAAAAGATATGTTCTTGCATAGCACAACATGCAACAAGCAGGTCAATGTGGCTGCCCCTGGTAGAAATTTATGGTAGTAGGCTATCTTCCCAAGGAAGATCTGAAGCCCCTTCATGGGAGAAGGGTGAGGCATAGACACAATAGTAGAGATGTGGTCTGGCTTAGGGCAAACCCCATCATGCGAGATCTCGAACACCAAACAAACGATAGAAGGTTTTTTTAAAAAAACTGAGATTTCGTGAGGTTACACTGTAAACCTGCAAACTGTAAGGTCGAAAACAAAACGCGCCAATTTTTCAAGTGACTGGCCATGGAGGAACCACGACAACAATATCATCATCCACATAATTAATGCAACCCAGGACAGGCATAGTCAGTTGCTCTAAACATCATTGGAAAATAGTAGGAATACTAACCACATCAAAAGGTAGGTGCAAATATTGATAGAGACCTAAAAGAGTATTCAAAGCCATACCTCACAGAGACTCTTCGTGCACAGGAACCTGCAGATGTGCTTCAGACAAATCACTTTTAGAAAATTACTGGCCACACGATATTTTCGCCAACAGTTCCTCCTTGTGTTGGAGAGGGTACGTACCCACAATCGACTGCGTGTTGACATTAATACTGAAGTCGCCGCAGAGGCAAAGTTTCCCCAATGGCTTCCAAACTATAACCAAAGGGGATGACCATTCATCATCCATAACAGATTGTACCACCTCCAGAGGTTGAAGTCTGTCGAGGCGACAGGAATAGGACGTGAATGACAAAAATGAGGACGAGCCATGGATTTCAAAAGAAAAATATGAACAGAAAAATTCGTAGCACACCCTACACCTCCTGAAAACAGGCCCACAAACTCCCCATACAGGGTTTCCAATTGGGAATACAGTACCTGATCAGACACAAGGTGTACTGCATTGGTGACAGAAAATCCAAATGCCTTAGATGCATCACTACTGGACAAGTTCTCAACACCAACATCAATGGCCTCCAAGCATGTAATGAAACAAACTACTGACTTGTAACAGACAGATGCCTTAAATTGTCCCAACAATGCAATAGTGTTCTGTTTGTTATAACTGATCAGCTTCCACGTGAACGGTGGCGAGCCTAAACTCATATAGGTTTGAGAATTCAATAACATCACTGTAGACGGAACACTTGGTGAAAACACTTAACTCGATAAACAAGCTGGGAGTACTCCCAAGCATTGTTGGAGTGGCACAGTTTACGTCCATGTCCATATCCTGAGCAATCTTTGGTGAATGACACATAGAGGTGATGTGGTCCTTCTTCTCACAAGATTTATAAGTAGCCCAAAATTTAAGCATGCCAAACATTCAACTGGACAAAACAGAAATACAAGAAGGAAACAGAGAACACTGCTGTTGTCACTGTGGTGATCATGGCTGTTGTGTTGGCCTTGGTCTGCTTCGCATTGGGCCCGCATCTTTCCTGCCACTTCCTCGTGCAAGCTATCTGTTGTCTCAGTGGGCACATCTTGTGACACTACTGCCAAATCACCCCAAGTTCCAATTTAATGCCCCGCTGCCTGAGAAACTTCAAAAGATTGCGTTATTTGCAAAACTTCTGTCAGCACCATAGAGTCTGCATAAAAGTCATTATGGGCATCAGTAATGAATTGACATTTACAGCTAAGTCTGTTCAGTTCAGCTGCCCAGACCCTGTACAATTGGTCTGATTTCTTGCTGAACAAGAACTTGTACCGCTATGACATGCTTTCATTTGTGATGGTAAAGGGACAAAGGAACAATAAACTACACATTTGATCTAAAGTAAGAGTTTCCAGTTTTTGTAAAGGGGCAAGCTGACATAGTAACTGATACACCTCAGGTGGAATCAATGAGCAGAAGAGGGTTTTGCAAAAATTTAAGTCTGTCACACTGATAGATAAAAAAAGGTGCCCGATTCTTTTTTCGTACACTACCCAATCCTCAGCTGAATCGTTATACAGAGGAAAAGTGGGTGATTGGACCCATGGAACGGTACCGTCTGTTAATGGAAGGCAACAAAGTGGTCACTGCCGAAGTAATCTGTTCACTCAGGGCCTGCAGCACTGTGTCCATAATTACTAAACCTGATGAAACCACTCTTAAAGACTGCACATCCAGAAACCATTCCAAACGTGTTGTCAGTTGTGCAGTAACCACTTAATACGCAAAACTGATCCAAGTAAGTGAAATATGGCTTTCTCATAAAACTTGGCATAATAACAGAAATAAACCTCTTGTGACTCCACACTTAACAAGACACAGAACAGTTGATGTGAACGGTGCAAACTGATTCAGTCAATGCTGCTCCATGCATATATAGCTGCGAGTCGCTGGTATAAGGCACAATGGAGACTGTGCTGTGTGCATGCTTCTTACAGGTGGCCTCTAGGGGCTGGTTGCACTGACACAGTTGGCAGTTGATATGAGTACACACGTATGGTGACACTATACTGGATGCACTCACACCCACATGCACTAGTACCAGGATACAGCAATACAAAGCAATTTTTTTAACACAACAAGGGGATTATAGTAACTGAACAAAGGAAGATGGGGCATGTGAGTAAGAGGAGTAATTCACAACATAGCCTGGATGGGATTATGGGTAATATCTGCAATTAGAAGTGGCAAGTAAGAGAGCTAAGTCTGGCCATTCAGTGCTAAGCTTATGTTTATGGACATGTGTTTGTTAATTTCCATCATGTCAAGATAGGTCATTATCTTTCCTTCATGGAGGATGAACTAGCTAATGGAAATTAATAAACATATGTCCATCAACCCAAGTTTAGTATCGAATGGCTGGACACAGTTCCCTTACTTGCCAATTCTAACTGCAGATGCTACCCATAATCCCATGCAGGCCTTGTTGTAAATTAGTCCTCTTACTCATGTATCCCACTTTCCTTTATTTAACTTACTATAATTTCTCTCATCACATAAATAATTTACATTTTATAATCACAGATGCTCCAGTCACCTGTTCAGTATCACTACTATACCTTATCTGTTTGTAATTTAGGACCTATTAAAGACAAGATTATTTGTATTAGCCACATCTATGGAATATGTCACCAAAATTTATTGCTCCATTATTTTTTTCTACGTACAACTGTTGTAATTTGTCTATAGTTCATTAGTTAATGTATCTGACATTTTATCTTAGTTAAATAATCCTACATTGCATTTACACAGAAGTAATTACTACTGTTTTATTCCTATTTGTAACATTAACATTTTTTGTCTCTGGATATGGAGATACTCTGTAGATGCACTAGTCTGAAATCTTGGATCCAACAAAACTTCACTGCACCACATACTTATCTTTGTACCTGATGGTGGTGTAACAGCCAAAAACTGGTTCAGGTAACAAATAATTAATATTGTGGAATATTACACCAGTGTTGTGTGTATCTGATTAATAATTAATCCAAATGTTAAAAGCACGTGGATATTATGTATTATGGGGCAGGAAGATTTACGTATCATGATTCTTAGGGCAGAAAATATTTGATGTTTTTCCAAATAAAAGCTCATCAGCTGCTAGACAGTTTTTGAAGAAAGAGATTAAAAATCTAAAAATTACTGTACCAGATCCACTTTTATACCATATTCTGGTTTGTAAGCTCAAAGGGGATGCCTTCTTTTCATATAGTGTCATAATAAGTTTGTTGTGAGGCATATTTTTTATGGCACACCTTGGTTCTCTAAAAATACAGGGTGTCCCACTCAAACCTCCCTGATTTCAAGAGCCCAGGAGAGAAAAACCACAGTAGATACAACAATGAAAAATTCACCACATTGTAGAGCATCTCAAATAATTTATATTCCCATGTGAGAAGTGCCAATTATCATCGCAAGAGTGCAGCATGGTAGCATGAAGTGAAAATGGCGACTCCACAGCAGCGTGCGCAAGCAGTAGCATGGTTTGCAGAAACAAAATCGCTGATTACTGTCCAAAGAAGTTATCATTGTGAGTATGAATGTTGTCCACCTGATGTGAAAACAACTAAGGAATGGTATAGGAAGTTTCTGGGAACAGGAAGTGTTCTGAAACATTCGGGCATTGCAAGTTATGGAGTTTCAGAAGAGACAGTTTAGGACATCAGACAAAAGTTTCTCAGAAGCCCACGTAAGTTAATTCGTCAAGCATCTAGGCAACTTGATGTACCTGGATCAACATTTCATCATGTAGTTCACCAGTGTCTTAATAGGTGTGCTTACAAAGTGCAAATTCTGCAACATCTGATGCTGAACGACAAACCATGCCGACAACATTTTTCTGTGAATATGCTGCAGCATATAGATATGGATGCCAGCTCCTGGGAAAGGTGTTTATTCTCAGATGAGGTAACCTTTTATCTATCAGGAAGGGTTAACAGGCATAATGCTTGGATTTGCAGTTCGCAAAATCTGCACGTTCTCATTGAACATGTTCGTGATAGCCCTCAACTAACCATCTGGTGCGGGCTAATGCATGACAGGATTGTTGGAACGTTCTTCTTTGCAGAACAAACAGTGAATGGGGCAGTGTATCTGGACATTTTGGAGCAGTTTGTGTACCCCAAGATACACGACTTGCAACCCAACACCATTTTTCAACAAGATAGAGCTCCGCTGCATTGGTCAACAGCTGTTCGCAAGTTCCTGGATAGGAAATTTCCCAATCGTTGAATCGGACACGGAGGACCCATTGCCTGGCCACCACATTCACCCGACATTACACCGCTTGATTTCTTCATGTGGGGATTTGTGAAGGACCGCATGTATGCAACCAAAGTGGACGATATTCCTACATTGCGACATCGTATCACTAATGTGATATGCAACAATAACAGAGTAAATGTTACAAAGAACTTGGTAAGAAACTGAATATCAACTCGATATTCTTCAAGTTACAAATGGTTCACATGTAGAGGTGTATTGATGATAAATACATAAATTCTTTGAGATGCTCTACAGTGTGGTGCATTTTTCATTGTCATATCTATTGCACTTTTTTTTCCTGAGTCTTTAAAATAAGGGAGGTTTGAGTGGGACACCCTTTATATTATTCTTTATTGCTGATTTTGGAAGAAATCAATATTGTTTCATCACAATGCATGCTTAATTCCAAAGAACACTACTTTTACCTTTCAAAGGCATGATTTGTGTATTATCATTACAATCCCATCTGAATAAATATTTTGTTGACCTGACGTACACTGGAGGCACTGCTGTTCTGTATATCATGTACCTAATATCCAACATTAATTACTTGATAGCTAAAACTGGAATCACACTTTTTGCACATCACAACTTGTGTTTAAGGCCCTTCAGGATACTCAGCACATTGTTTATTGCAGCAGAGAATGGTATCTATCTGGATAGTGTTGAGACATTCCTTTCCAAATGAAGAAATAACTGGTCTAGTTTTTGAAATATCATAGACTAGGATAGACTCCTGATCCTGTAAAGAATTGTATTTTCATGCATAAAATACCATATCTCCCCAACTATGTGTCATAAAATAACATAACACAGCAAGTACAGTCAGTGGTATGTGTGCAGAGTGTGTTGCAAATTGACAGGAAAGAAGTAATAAATTAAAACACTGTGCCTGATGCTGCATTTTCACTGCTTGAACAGTAGAAATGTAGTAAGCAATGAACTTTTTCTCCTCTCATCATTTTGTGAGGGTGTCAGTAAGAAAAAGTTTTTTAAAAGTGTGGGATTATGTGCAAAGTTTGTTGGGAGTCGTTAAGTGTTGTCATTCTCAAATACTGGATGAATACAGTTTGAGTAATGTGTGCACCATGAATTATGATGACTCAAGACATATACGAATTCCTGGTATCTGGATACTGATGGTTCCAGTATGCCAATATCGGTACATCTGAATGTGTATACACAAAGTGCACATTGACCTCAAGATGGCATATAGTCAATAGCTGCATGAAATATTGAAAATCAAATTTTTGTTGTCCCTGGAAGCTGTTAGATAACCAAATTGCAACTGGGCCTGTGATTACGACCCCCCCCCCCCCCCCCCCCCCAGCCCCCTCCCTCCCTATGTTTCTCTTGCATTTGATGCAGCCCATTAATAATAATTAGAGACCACATTTCTTGTGGCTGTATTTTCTGTGTCATTAATACAGTAGTTTCCTCACTTGCTCTTGATTCTTTCACCTCTTAAGGGCAGTTTCTCACTCCAAGTGTAGGACAGAGTCCTTATCCTTTTTGCCTGCTCTTCTGTCCTCTTTTTAGGGGGCAACTGGCAGCTGAAGGCTAACTTTTTTTTATTGTCAATCACTGGTTGTCGATTACTGTTATAATTCAAAAAGCAAGAAGTTATTGATTTACTGAATTCAACCTACTGTTACAGAAATACAGCTACAGTAGGGCATACATGAACAGCCATATGTACTACTGAATTAGTATGCAAATAAAGCTAACTAGTTTTAACAAGTAGCTATTTGAATTTACAGACAATATATGTTGTATCGAGAAACTCAAGCTGTAGCGATGTTGCAGCCAATATGATATGCTTAGAATATTAAAACCTGTATAGAGATTTAGCTAATTTAACATTCGCTTTACTGAGGTGCTTTGAGCCTACTACACTCTACTCAACATCAAGCTCCAAATTAATTATAAGCATGTAGTTTATTTTCATAAAACAAACCTTACATTGTCCCAGTCTGCTAATTTGTTTTTTCCAATGCTGAAAAGCCTAAGATTGACTAAACTGTCCATATTCTCCACCTTTGAAATGCTGTTATTGTATATGGTGAAGATTTCAAGCTTAGTCAAATTATCCAAGTTCTCTATAACTTCTATGTAGTTGAAGGATAAATCCAATTCTTTCAGATTTACCAGGGCATCCAAATTTTCTATCTTCTGGATTTTATTCAGTGCTAGATGCAGTTTCACAAGGGACGTCATCATCCACAGATTATCAATTCTTAGGATATCTGAAATTTGTTGACAACACAATGCAATGTCTTACCTTTTTATCACTGGAGAAATTGAAATTCCAAATTTTTATTTATGATGATAATAAAGACACAGAACAGCAACAGTAATAGTACTGGAAGATTTTACACAGGAAGTTTTGCAAGTTTACAACTGTAAATTGAAAAAAGATTTTAACAACATGTCCTTCTGAAAACTACCTAGGTATCATCTTCATTCTAGGTTTCCCATTTATTAGCAAAATAAGCTTCTCATTTAAAATAATCAGACAGATGCCAATTCGATCATATTATAACATAGCCTGACAATAGATAACCATTCTTATTTGCTTCAGCATCTGTCTGTAGTATAATGACTACAAATGCAACAAATTTACACTGGCTTAATAAAGAAATTGTCATTGTCTTTTCAATCTATTCTATCACTCCTGTCAATCTTGCTGGATAATGACCACTGATTGAAGATAACAATTTAAGAATGGATATATATAGCAATCAGTTTCTGGACACTCACTTATACAGATGTTTAGTTAATGTGCATAAGTGCACCATTGAAATAAATAGTGAAGGTCAGAAATTAACATATTCTGTTGCAAAATATTTTTTATTTATTTATCCGTCTGTAGACAATAAATATTGTATGGATGTTGTCCAAAAGTACATGTAAATTTATGAGAACAATTTGTGCAACAGGAACATAAAAAAATTTTACATTAAGTAGTACAAAGTATAATACATACAAAATTGTACAAACAACTGCACAAAGAATAATATTTGGTCATACACATCACAGTAATATAACTTTTTTTACATGTTTACTGACAGTATTGTAGCTGCATAGTCTGTTTGCCCTAAGGCTTTACTTTTGTCTTCCCTAAACAGGAATCTGTTATATTCACTGCAATAATACAGAAAAGATTTTACCACACTCAACAGCTGTCCATCATAATTAAAAAATTAACAGAAACTTTAGGGGATAAAAGACAGTGTTTTCAGTTTTGCCTTAATATAAACATTATCATAATTATTTATTGGGCTAAATAGTCATTTACTGAGTAAAAACATTGTTCAAGTAGAAATCCTTTAAATTCTGTTTTAAATCTGTTTTCATCTTCTAATTTTCTGATGTTGGCTGGCAGTATGTTGTAGAGTTTTGTACCAATATGGCTCACATGCCTTCGTGTATGTGTTCTTTTTGTTCGCTGAGTATGGAGTGCTGTGCTATTTCTAGTACTGTAGTTATGTAAGTCGGCATTTGTCTGAAAATCTGCAAGGTGGGCCCTAACATATAACACACATTTGTGTATATACAGGGTGGTCCATTGATCATGACCGGGCCAAATATCTCATGAAATAGGCGTCAAATGAAAAAACTGCAAAGAACGAAACTTGTCTAGGTTGAAGGGGGAAACCAGATGGCACTATGGTTGGGCCGCTAGATGGCGCTGCCATAGGTCAAACGGTTATCAACTGTGTTTTTTTTAAATAGGAACCCCCATTTTTTATTACATATTCATGTAGTATGTAAAGAAATATGAATGTTTTAGTTGGACCACATTTTCGCTTTGTGATAGATGATGCTGTAATAGTCACGAACATAAGACTCACAATTTTAGATGAACAGTTTGTAACAGGTAGGTTTTTTAAATTAAAATACAGACCATAGGTACGTCTGAACATTTTATTTCGGTTGTTCCAATGTGATACATGTACCTTTGTGAACTTATCATTTCTGAGAACGCATGCTGTTATAGCGCGATTACTTGTAAATACTACATTAATGAATTAAATGCTCAAAATGATGCCCATCAACCTCAATGCATTTGGCAATACGTGTAGCGACATTCCTCTCAACAGCGAGTAATTCGCCTTCCGTAATGTTCACACATGCATTGACAATGCACTGACGCATGTTATAAGGCATTGTCAGTGGATCACGATAGCAAATATCCTTAAACTTTCCACACAGAAACAAATCCGGGGACGTCAGATCCGGTGAGCGTGCGGGTTAAATAGAACGCATGCAATAAATCTGTCGCTGTCCTGTAATTTCTCTTGTGCCCAGTGGCAGAACTGTACACGACATTCAAAGTCGTCGCCATGCAATTCCTGGTGCATAGAAATATGGTATGGATGCAATCGATGTTAATTAAAGCATTCTCAACACAGACTTTTTGAGAATCCCGATTCTTGCACAATTTGTCTGCTACTGATGTGCGGATTAGCTGCGACAGCAGCTAAAACACCTTCTGGTGCATCATCATTTGTTGCAGGTCATGGTTGGCGTTTCACATGTGGCTGAACACTTCCTGTTTCCTTAAATAACATTAACTATCCGGCAAATGGTCCGGGCACTTGGATGATGTCATCCAGGATACTGAGCAGCATACATAGCACAGGGCCATTGGGCATTTTGATCACAATAGCCATACATCAACATGATCGACCTTTTCCGCAATTGGTAAATGGTCCATTTTAACACGGGTAATGTATCATGAAGCAAATACCGTCCCCACTGGCGGAATGTTACGTGATACCAAGTACTTATACATTTGCGACTATTACAGCGCCATCTATCACAAAGCGAAAAAAGTGGTCCAACTAAAACATTCATATTTCTTTACGTACTACACGAATATGTAATAAAAAGTGGGGATTCCTATTTAAAAAAGTGTAGTTGATATCCGTTTGACCTATGGCAGCGCCATCTAGCGGGCCAACCATAGCGCCATCTGGTCTCCCCCTTCAAGCTAGACAAGTTTCGTTCTTTGTAGTTTTTTCGTTTGATGCTTATTTCATGAGATATTTGGCCTGGTCATTATCAATAGACTACCCTGTATAAGGAAGGAACTGTTAAAACTTTAAGCGTGCTAAACAAGGGTTTCCATTGTGTCTGTGGATGACTGTGTTATTATTCAGATAGCCCTCTTCTGTAACAGAAATATTTGTTTTAGATAGCAAGTGGTGGAACCCCAAAGTATTTTTCCGTATGTTGCAAGAGAGTGAAAATTCCCAAAATATTCCAATCTGGCACCCTCTGCAGTATAAACATTTGCAATTGTTCTAAGAGCAAAACAGGCTGAGTTAAGTGTCTGCAAAAGTTTCATCACATGATCATTAAAATTAAGATTTTCGTCTACATGAATCCCCAGCAATTTTGTTGATGCCACTCTTTCTACGGCCCTGTCACCCAACAACAGATCAGGATTTACATTTTGGCATATTTTCCCAAACTGCATATAATTTGTTTTATTTGCATTTGATGTCAACCTGTTTGCGTTGAACGAAGTGTAGACATTCTTTATTTCTTTATCAGTAGTTGTTTGTAGAATTTGCTTTGGTGCACCTATAATCACACTAGTGTCATCTGCGAATAGTATGGCCTTTGCTGCTCCATCTGAGGTGTGAAAGTCATTTACGTAGATAAGGAACAACAAGGGACCTAGAATACTGCCTTTTGGCAGTCCTATTTCCACTATTTTTGCATCTGATACTAAATTTATTTTGTGGTTTGAGAAATCCAACATCAGTCCTACAATCTGTGTTCTGTTTTGTAGGTATGACTCAAACCACATTTTCCCTGTCCCATGAATACCTAATGCTTCCAGTTTTTCTAAAAGACTGCCATGATTGACAGTGTCAAATACTTTGGAGAGATCTAAATTGTCTTTTTCAAGAATTTTGATTATTTGTTCAGTGTAGCACATTAGTGCTGTTTCTGTATTTTTACCTGCCTGGAAGCCATGCTGATTTCTATTTAGTAACTTATGGTCCTTTAGATATTTGTTGATTCTGCGCTTAATTAATTTTTCTATTATTCTGGAAAATGCTGGAAGGAGGGATATTGGCCAATAGTTTTCTACCTTATGCTTGTCGCCATTTTTGAATAATGGCTTCACTTTTGACATTTTCATCCTTTCTCGAAACACTCCTTCACTAAACGATAAATTGGTTATGTATGTCAAGGTCCTTATAATTTGTGCAGCTGTCATTGTTATGATATACACAGGCACCTCATATATTCCTGCTGACATTTTAGGTTTCAGGCTTTTTATTACTTTGAACAATGTAGTCTGCCCCATTTTACCTACAACTGAGCTATCTGACTGTTCAATTTCATATCCCCACAAATTGTGACACGTAGAAATTTTTGAGTTGATCTACTCCAACTGTGACTCCTTGATATTGTAGTCACAAGATACTAATAGTTTTTGTTTTGTTACATTTCTTATCATTTAAAGAGTGTTTCTAAAATTTGCATCTCTGCGAAATGTTATCAAGATCTGACAGAATATCTGTGCAGTTCTTTTCAGACTGTTCATTATAAGTAATCACGTCATCTGTAAGGTATCAATAATGTCTGCAAGGTCATTAATTTACAGCACAAACAGCAAGGGTCTCAACACACTTCTCTGGGGCACATCTGAAGTCACTTTTGTATCTACCAATGACTCTG
The DNA here is from genome assembly GCF_021461395.2 of Schistocerca americana. NCBI lineage: Eukaryota > Metazoa > Arthropoda > Insecta > Orthoptera > Acrididae > Schistocerca > Schistocerca americana. Next base: position 1,125,739,383 of record NC_060119.1, on the reverse strand, counting down.
TGTATCTTCCCTACCAAGAAATACTCAAGCCACACACAAATTTGTTTGATATTCCATACAACTGTACTTTTGATGGTAAGTGTAGGTGTGCTACTGTGTCAAACACTTTTTAGAAGTCAAAAAGCCTGACTGCCTTGAGCCATGGCTTTCGGGACATACACGGACAAGTAGTGCAATGGATAAAATCATATGTCAGTACCAGAAAGCAGTGTGTGACAACAGGACCTGGACACAGATCTGAAATCAGAGATACTAAATACAGAGCACCTAAAGTATATGTACTTGGCCCACTTCTTTTCAATATATTCATAAATAATATTGAAGTCAGTGAAAAGGATCAAGAGATACTGTATGCTGATGACATGACAATAGTGAATGTAGAGGAAAAACTGGAAACATTGGAAAAAGATGTGTTTATGTTGAAAGGGTACAGTACCGCCCAACATTGAAAATAGGTACAACATTCTTCGTTATTCTTGTCAGAACGACATATTTTTTGTAATAATAACTCAATTTCACTTAATACACTTAAGCCGGATACCAGTGTAGAAAAGAATGACAATTTATTTACTTAATTGATCACATGTGCACTTCCACAAAATAAATCCCTGCATCCAATTTGGTGAGATCTGTGAAATGAATGAATGTATGGTCGTCTGCTAACCACAGATAGTGAATGTGCAATATATGATCATCTTTGAGACGGTCCTTTGGTCACCTTTGGTGGAACCAAAGAGATGAAATTTACCTGAGCTTTGAGCGCCTGAAATGTGGCTGACCAATATGGTAGCAAGGTGCTCCCCCACCTTGACAGAGGTGCGAGCTGACTTGAAGAACGGCCATGTTTCAGCACTCTGGTGCTGGATCTTGTGTTGGTAAGACCTGTCTTAGGTGTGCTCCGTAAAGACAAAAGAGTGGAGAGAATGGTATGCTTGTGGAATACTTAAGAGTAGTGTGGAATAATAATTTCTCTATTTCAGGAACTTTTGTGGGGAGAATTAAATGTCAGGCTGGTAATATTAAGGGGATCATAGTAATCTTCGGAAGTGACCAACGGTCACATTGAAACCACATGTAGCAATAAGTTTAAATACTTGCGAGTGCTAAAGTTAAGCTGAATTACTGGCGTGTGTACTATAAGTTGGAAATATTTAAGAAAGGGCGTGTGCAGGACTTAAAATTAGAGACGAGTACTTCCACGTGGTGAGTACTGTGTGAGTCTCAATCTGTGTATGAGACAAAGGATAAAGAGAAGTACTCATCCATGGTATCAGTTGAGGACTCGCGTGTGTGACGAATATGTTCTTAATATTGCTTTGCGTGTTATGTTTCCGTGTGACGCTTGATTCAAATTATAATACTCTGAGAGTGAAGCAAGGTGAGTCAGCCGTCTATCCAGCAATGCCACTTGGCTTGCATTACACAGGAAGACGTGCATATATCTTCCAGAGTTCATAGTAGGAAAGAAAAGTTATGAAGTGGGGCAGTGTCGTGTGAAACTGGGATGAATACTAATTGAAGTGGGAAAGCTGAAAGTGATGTGATTATAATGTTGTGACTATTCCTTGTGGTGTATTCCATGTTGCCAGTGTAGTGTATTTCATGTAATTTAAGTATGTGTGGTTTGCATGGGAGAGTAGCAAGATAGGTTTAGAGGCAGTGGGTTATGCATGTTCCTTTTGTACCGCTTGGTCTGGAGGAAATTTTCGTGATGATGGATGTGAGAGTCGAAGTGTGAGATATAGCAAAAGGTCCACCATCCTATCCAGAAAGTGCACTGTAGTGTTAGATAATTACGAGACCATAAGATAGAGAATCACCAATGTAAAGCCATGCCCACTGGGTGGAGTTTCTCATGTGTAATTGTTGTAGAAAATGTAATGGTGTGTTTATGTTATAGAATTTATCGGAATAAAAAAGATAGTGAAAAGAAAAAGATTGGTGGCCTTTTCCTTCGAATAGTATGCTGTCATGATATCCATAATTTATAATGTGTGCACCATTCATATTCAGTGCGATGGCCACATGTTGATCAAATCCGTTGGGTAAGAAAGAAAATGTGGTATTGCCAGTGCATAGTGACCAGTCAGAGTTGTGTAAGTTACTAATAGTCAGATCGGCGTTATCCGTTTCCGTTGCGTAATATTCAAACAGGAGAATAATTTGTAACTTAATTGTGAGTACTAGAGCTCATGTTACTTGATAAATAAGAATGAATCCACTCGCTTGGCAGACCCCTCATCTTGCAGGCCTGACTGCTTGATGCCACAGTATGAGCAAGGCATGTGGGTGCCTCTCAATGTCGACAAATAAAACAGTACAGTGGCTCATTCAGAATTACTTAATTATACATATAAATAAAGACAGTGTTCATGATGTTCACAAATAGAGAAAAAGAAGATCACATGGATAAATTCGTAGAGGAAACAAGGTTGAAAGAAGTTACCTCCCTAGCATTTTTTGGGAATTACAGTTGACAATAAGCTCCAAGGCAGACAACATATTGTCAATGTCTATTCTAATTAAGAACTGTACCATTTATTATGAAACAGCTTGCACATTGTTCTAACAAAAACTTCTATGTACAGTATATCATGCTCAATTTGAATGTGACTATTTGGAAGTACAGCAGCGATAATGAAAAAAGCATTTGTGCCTTCGCAAAAAGTTCATTAGGACCATTTTGAATATATATAGCATTGCCTTCCATAATCTAAATATTGACTTTGTCATCCATGTACATATCCATCTTAACAGTTCTTGGAAGGCTAAATGTTACCAACCAACCAGTGTGCCATCCTCAGCCAGATGCAGGCACGTGGTCAGCACACTGCTCTCCTGGTTGTTATTTGTTTTTATTACTGGTATCACTACTTCTTAATCAAGTAGTGTCTCAATTGGTCTCACGATGGCCGAGTGCACTCCAGCTGCCAATTGTGATTGGCAGGTCCAGGTGGTCATCCACCAGCCATCCATCCATCTACATCTATAATCTGCAAAAAAACTGAGATGCATGGCAAAGGGTACGTATCATTGTACCAATTAATAGGGTTTCTTCCAATTCCATTCAGGTATGGAGCATAGGAAGAATATTCTTTGAAGCCCCTCTGCATGCAATAGTTAATCTGATCTTACTCTCATGATCCCTATGTGATCGATACATAGTTGGTTGTGTTATATTTCTAGAGTCATCATTTAAAACCAGTTCTTGAAACTTTGTTAAAAGTGTTTCTCAGGATAGCTTACGTAGATCTTCAAGAGTCTTCCAGTTCAGATCCTTCGGCATCTCTGTGACACTCTCCCACAGACTAAACAAACCTGTGACTATTTGTGCTACCCTTGTCTATATACATTCAATATGTCTGACTAGGCGTCAGCGTCAGTTGATGCTAAGATGGCGACCGCTCAACAGACACCTTTTTGTGTTATTGAGTACGGCAGAAGTGAATCGACGACAGTTGTTCAGCGTGCATTTCGAACGAAGTATGGTGTTAAACCTCCTGATAGGTGGTGTATTAAACGTTGGTATAAACAGTTCACAGAGAATGGGTGTTTGTGCAAAGGGAAAAGTTCTGGACGGCCGAGAACGAGTGATGAAAATGTAGCACGCATCCAGCAAGCATTTGTTTGCAGCCCAGGAAAATTGACTCACAGAGCTAGCAGAGAGCTGCAAATTCCACAATCAACTGTATGGAGAGTCCTACGAAAAAGGTTAGTTATGAAACCTTATCGTCAACTACCCGAGGCGATGGATCGGCCGCCAGGCAGCCCGTGACAGAGCACTTCATCACTGGCCTCCAAGAAGCCCTGATCTTACCCCCTGCGATTTTTTCTTATGGGGGTATGTTAAGGATATGGTGTTTCGGCCACCTCTCCCAGCCACCATTGATGATTTGAAACGAGAAATAACAGCAGCTATCCAAACTGTTACGCCTGATATGCTACAGAGAGTGTGGAATGAGTTGGAGTATCGGGTTGATATTGCTAGAGGGTCTGGAGGGGGCCATATTGAACATCTCTGAACTTGTTTTTGAGTGAAAAAAAACCTTTTTAAATACTCTTTGTAATGATGTATAACAGAAGGTTATATTATGTTTCTTTCATTAAATACACATTTTTAAAGTTGTGGTATTCTTTTTGAATCACCCTGTATATTCTAAGATTCTACAAGAAATTGATGTCAAGGATATTGGATGGTAGTTTGGTGGATCACTTCCACTGAACCTCTTGTAGAGGGGTGTGTCCTATGCTTTTTTCCAAGAACTGGGCATGGTTTTCTCTTCGAGGGATGTACGATAGATTGAAGTTAGAAGAGAGGCTAACTCGGCCACAAATTCAGTACAGAGTCTGACAGGGTTTCCATTGGGCCCTGGAGCTTTGTTCAGTTTTAACGATTTCAGCTGTTTCTCAACACCACTGACTCTAATAATTATTTCATTCATCTTTTCAGTGGTAAGAGGATTAAATTGGGACTATTCTCCTGGTTTTCCTTTGTAAAGGGAAACTTGAAAACAAAATTAAGCATTTCACCTTTTGCTTTGTTACCCCAAGTTTCAGTTTCTGTCTCATTCATGTGAGCCTGGGTACTAACTCTGGTGCCACTAACAGCCTTTACATAAGATCGGAATATCTCTGGGTTCTGTGAAAGATTATCTGACAATGTTCTGCTACAGTAGTCATTAAAGGCATCATGCATGGCTCTCTCGACAGGCAAACGCATCTCATTCAGCATTTCTCTATCCATAGCCCTACTCTTTGTTTTACTCCTATTATGTGGTAATCTTATTTTCTTTAGAAGTCTATTTACAGTGACTGTATACCATGGAGGTTTCCTCCTATTATGAACTGTTCTACTGTGTATATATCTGCCAAGTGCATGGTCAATCATTCTCAAACTTGAGCTAGGGTTCCTCCACATGCTCCTGCTCTGCACTGAAAGTTTCAAGTTACTCATTGAGATATGACAGTACTGACTTTTTTATCTCATTTACTGGACATATATATCTTTCTGCTTGTTTCAGCTGTCCTTCGTACTTTGGTAATGATTGTTACTACTTGTAGTCACTAATACCAGTTTTGTGTGGACACCCTCAGAGAGATCAGGTTTATTTGTCGCCATTAGATTCAATATATTTTCATTATTAGTGAGGTTCCTAACTACCTGTTGTAGGTAGTTTTCAGGGAAAGCATTTAGTAATGTGTCACAGGATGTTATATTCCCAATTAACTGTCGGATGATTAAAGTCTCCACCAATGATTACGGTATGATTGCGGAACTTATGTACAAGTGAACTGAGGGTTTCCTCTAAAGTTTTTCGTTGTATTGGAAGATGAGTCTCTTGGGCAATAGAAGTATCCAGTTATCATTTTATGCCCGCCCCTGATACTGAGTCTTGCCAATCTCACATGCAGCTTCCATTTCCACCTCAGCGGATTTACTGCAACAAATACACCACCTCCATTTCAGATTTGTCTACCCTTTCAATATGCACTTAAATTTTCCCCAAACATCTCATCACTATCAATTTCAGGTTACAACCAGCTTTCTGTACCTAGTATTACATGAGCTTCACTGATTTTCATGGGTGCTTCAAACTCTGGCACTTTGTTGGAAATGCTTCAGCAGTTTACCATTAGGATTTTAATACTCTCACCTATGGGAGGGATTTCTTTCGATCTTTCACTGATACTTCTGAGTTTCCTACAGCATTATATGGATTGCATGGAGAGTAGCCTAATATAAAAACCCCTTGTGTGCATCCACACAAAGTCAGTATCTGAGTAGCAGTCTCTTTTGTGAAGTGCACACCTGACCCATTTTGGGGGACATTACAGTTCTCGGCCCTATGGCCCAAGTCCAGGAAGTCACAGAAGTCTCTGGTTCAATCCACCCCCTCAACTCAGAAACAAAGGCCCACAACCAGTTCTGGGGAAAATGCTGCAAATTGTGAACTTCATTGAAACTCCATGTGTGAAGCTGGTCTTTTCAACCTTCACTGCCAGTCATTGGAATGGCCCAAGTATAACCTCAGAGCCCAAACAACAGGCATCCTTTGTTGGAATGTATGGCACAATCTGGAGTTGGTTGCATCCTGCTCCCTCAATGGCCGTAGTAATAGCCTCTTCAACATGTTGAACGAAGCCCCCAAGCATACACACTGAGTGCACATGGTGTCCTTTCCTGTCCCTTGCTGACGTTTCCCTATGTGGTACCATCATTCGCCGTACATTTGAAGTGTTGACGATTAATGGACCCTACACTTTTGCATCTGCTTTCTCTTGGTACTAGACAAAACAGATTTCCCCAAAACAAGTGAAGTAAGTCCCATGAAGTGAGTCCCACTCACTTTCAAGTATCAGTGAGAGATAGCAGTTCAAACTTGTCAGTTGCGGCATTGGTGCAACACCATGAGCCCTCCTTGGTCCCCAACCGCTCTGTACACGATGCCTAGATCTGCCACTGACATGCCACTTGCAGTCAAGTGGACAAATAATCACAGATCCTATACTTCCTGCAGAGGAGACAGGATCAACAGGAGAGGATGGTACTTGACACATCAAACACCCAAAAGCGCTTAACTGTGGTGATGATGGGAACTAGTGTTACCACTGCAGCAAGACCATTGGCCATGTACACACACAGAACAATAATTTCATTAATCAAAGGCGGTACATTACTGGAGAAAAATGCAGAGGTTTGTTCATATCACACAATAAATAAAAGCCTGCTGAGAAATACTTCACACAAATTGACAACAGCTGGAAAAGATGCTTGACGTTCACTAAAATAATCAATTTTTGACAATATTCTATAATTGGACTAATAAAAAAAATCTACTCACCAAGCGGCAGCAGGGTAACACACACAAAGATTTTACTTATGCAAGCTTTTGGAGCAAGTGGCTCATTCTGGCGGAAGGGTTAAAGGGGAAGGAAGGGGGAAGAAGGCAAAGGAACTGGACAGGTTTAGGAAATTGAGTAGAGTCTGGAAAAGTTATCCAGAGCCCCAGGTCAGGGGAGACTTATTGGATAGTATGAATAGGAAAGACTAATTGTTGGGGACTGCACCAGACAACATTTGAAAAGCTGAGAGCTTAAAGATGGATGACATTAAAACACTATGCATGAGTTAATTAGAGTGAAAAGTTAAATTCATTGTATGCAACAGAATTGGGAGTGGGACAGTGAAAAACAGACAGGTCAGAAAATAAAGAAGTGCAAAACTAAAAAGGAGTGAAGAAATGCTGAGACAGAAGAAATTAATGTAAATTAAGGCCAGGTGGGTGGCGAGAACCAAGGATATGTTGTAGCACTAATTCCCACCTGTGGAGATCTGAGAAACTGATGCCTCAGGGAAGAATCCAGATGACACACATGGTGAGACAGGTCGGTGGTATGCCCATTCATCCTAACTGATAACTTGGTGGTAGCCATGCCACTGTAAAAGACCGAGCAGTGTTTACTTAACAGCTGGTATATGACAAATGCCATTTCATAGGTGGCTCTCGCTTTTGTAGTATATGTTATGTCAGTTACACTGCTGGTATAGGTGGTGGTAAGAGAGTGCATAAGGTAAGTCTTGCAGTGGGGATGGTCACAGGGGTAGGAGCCATAGTGTAGGGAGATGGGTGCAGAAGGAGCATGGGGTCTGACAAAAATTTTGCAGAGAGCAGGAGTCCGAGGAAAAGCTATTCTGGGTGTGGTGGGCAAAATCTCAGACAGAATGGATCTCATTTCAGGGCATGATTTTAGGGAGTCATGGCCTTATCGAAGTAGCTGATTAATACATTAAAGACGAGGATAATAACAACTGACAAGTGGTGTACTCTTAAGTTGTGTTTTTGGAGGGACCAGGAGTACCAGGATTGGATGTGGTGCCCTGGGAAATCTGCTTTTGAACTAGGCTGGTGGGGTAATTATATCCAGTGAAGGCTGAGGTCATAATGGTGATGTATTGCTGTAAGAGTCTATATCCACAAATATGTTTATGTTGAATGCCAAGGCTGTAAGGGAGGGAACATTTGAGATGGAAAGGATGGCAACTGTCAAAATGTACGTAGTTGCTTGTTAGTAGGTTTAATGTGGACAAAAGTGTGTTGCTAGCCTTTGGTGAGGATGAGATCAACACCAAGAAAAGTGGCATGGGATTTGGAATAGGGTCATGTGAAATTTAATTGGGAGAAGGTATTTAGAGATTCCAGAAATTTTAACTGATGAGCTTCTCCACCAGTCCACATGGCAAAGATTCATCAATGTATCTAAATTAAACCAAGGACTGAAGGCTTCTATGGATTCCAGGAAAGCTCCCTCCAAGTGACTCATGAAAAGGTTGGCATAGGAAGGAGCCATCCTTGTTCTCATGGCTGTAGCCCAGATCTATGTATGTCTGTTCGTCAAAGGTGAAGTAGTACTTGGATAAGTACAAAGATGATTAATGTGAGCAGGAAGGATATCACAGGTCTGGAATCAAGTGGGCACTGACTGAGGAAATGTTCAGCAGCAGACAGACCATGTACATGGGGGATGTTTGAATCACAGGGATAGGATCTTGATGGCAGACACTGTATGTAGAGGTGTCAGACAGCTGGCACTGACCTTCGCTAAACATACTCCTCTTGGTAAAGTACCACAATGGTAGATCCTTTATCTCCTGGGAGGATAATGATGGAGTCATCAACTTTTAGAGAATGCAGAGCCTGGAGTTCTGCAGAGGACAGGTTAGGGTCATGTTGTGGGGACCTGAGGAAGGGTTGTGAAGCAATGCTGGATGTGAGGAATTCTTAGAAGGCTTGTAAGGGTGATTTTGAGGTAGTGGTGGTGGATCAAGCTGAGATTGTAGTCGGAACTGTTCAAGGCAGAGTTCAGTGTCAGGTTTGTTGTGGGAAAGGTTTGTTCTGCACCACAATACAATGTTCTTAACTCCTCGTCTAAAGCACTCTCTCTTCCTCCATAATCTGTATTAGCCATGGGTCTTACTTTCAGCCCTAAATCTGCATTTAATCATGCTGCTTTGGTGAATGACCTACTTCCTTTCACGTGTGCTGTCAACTGGAAATATCGCTTTGCAACCCAATCCCCAGCATGTTCTATTTTAAAACAAGCAGAGATCACGTGTGCACCCGCAGACCTGCACCTAGGGTCAGCAAAGTGAACAGGAAACAACTACGTGCTCCTCTAGCCATAAGATTGACCAGTTAATTCCCTGGGATATCCACATGACTTGGGACCCAGTGAAAGACAACTGGGCAGGTAGCACGACGATGGTCAGCGAGAAGGTCATGGATGGTGGAGACCAAAGGGTGGTAAGAATAGCATTGGTCAATAGACTGAAAAATCCTCATTGAGTCAATACATATTAAAATATGGTCAAGGGAGGCTAGTGTAATAGAATGGCTGTCAGCTCTGTCATAAACACATGAAATGTTCCTAGAGCTAAAGGTATTCCACAACAGCAAGGGATGTAAAAGCATATCCCACCTGATCCACAGTTTTAGAGCAGTTGGTGTAAAACATGGTAGCACCCTGGAACTTCTGAAAATCTGGATGTAACAGACACTGAAAGGTCATGGGGGTGGGGGGGAGGGGGGGCAGCAACTGAGACTTTAGGACCTTGGTAGAGATCAGTCCTAATCCATGGCCTGTGCGTCATCCAAGGAGGAGTGTGCAGGAAAACTATGGGAGCTCACTCCAAGGAGGTGAAAAGGTGATTTCAGCAGCGGGAAGAGAAGCACATTCCAACTGGTAGTCCTACATGAGGGTGAGCCAGGACAACAGTACCCCTCGTATGTTAAGAGAATGGGACACACAGGATGACTAGAGAATTATTGAATAGCGATTTGCATAGCACCCCAAGAGCTGATACTGTCGAATCTAAGGGGCATAACCACTGCTTCGGCAAGGAACTGTTTATGGGATGAGTCCAAAAGGCACTGTGGCCAGATGCACACCATGATGGTGGACAGGGTCTAAAATTTTTAAAGATGTAGGAGCATCCAAACCATAAACCCTGCAACCATGGTTCAATAAGGAGGACACCAGGGCCCAATAAATATGAATAAGAGCAGCACGATCCGCAACCCAAGATGAGGGGGCAAGGAAGTGGAGAGCATTCAGCTTCTGCATGCTGCTGGTCTTCAGGTGTCTAATATGGCACAGCCAGGTGAGCTTTTTATGAAGGAGGTGGCCCTAGAAACAGGCCATGTCCAGGTGCTGGGTACCTAAGTAGAGTTCTGGATCAGAATGGTCCATGGTATGATAACAGGAATGCATTACCTGCCTTTTTAGAAAAGAATTGGAAACTAAAAGAAACAGCCCATGCAAATACTGGCCAGGTAGCAGCTCATAGTTGGCATTCAGCAGAGGTTACTGATTGGGAGCTGTAACAAATGCAAAAATTGGTGACCTAAAACACAGGGATGACTAGCGGCCCAACCGATAGATAGTGAACTGTTGTGGAAAGCCCACATTCAGGATCTTGTTCAAAGACTTAATGCTGTCATTTTTACTATTCGAATGGTATCTGAAGTAAGTGATCGTTCGACACAAAAATTAGTCTACTTTGCTTATTTTCATTTGCTTATGTTGTATGATATTATATTTTGGGGTAACTCTTCCCATTCTAGAAATGATATTTTTGGCTCACAAACAGGCAGGTCGGGCAATAAGTGGTGTAAGTTCGCGAACCTGTCAACCCCTGTTCACTAGTCTGGGTATTTTGACATTGCCCTCTCAATATATATTCTTTACTGTCATTTCTTGTTAAATATCAGCTTATTCCCAAGAATTAGCAGCTTTTACTCAGTTAATACTCTGCAGAAATCCAATCTGTATTTGCATCACACTTCGTTAACTCTTCTGCAAAAAGGTGTGCAGTATACTGCTGCATCCATTTTCAATAAGCTACCACAAGAATTCAAAAATCTTAACAGTAATCCAAAAATCTTAACAGTAAACCATGTGATTTCAAACTGAAACTAAAGAATTTTCTCATGGGTCACTCCTTCTATTCTGCTGAGGAGTTCCTCGAAAAATCAAGCGGAATCTTACATTATATTGTTGATTGTGTTTACTTAAACTTATGCCTTGATTTTTTTTGGGTTCATAAACATTTTATTTTACTGTTATATGTTGTAATTTCATGTACTGATGTGTTCCATGACCTTGGAGATTTGCTCCTCAATTTGGTCCTACAGAACTAGATGTGTAAATAAATACGCTCCTGGAAATTGAAATAAGAACACCGTGAATTCATTGTCCCAGGAAGGGGAAACTTTATTGACACATTCCTGGGGTCAGATACATCACATTATCACACTGACAGAACCACAGGCACATAGACACAGGCAGCAGAGCATGCACAATGTTGGCACTAGTACAGTGTATATCCACCTTTCGCAGCAATGCAGGCTGCTATTCTCCCATGGAGACGATCGTAGAGATGCTGGATGTAGTCCTGTGGAACGGCTTGCCATGCCATTTCCACCTGGCGCCTCAGTTGGACCAGCGTTCGTGCTGGACGTGCAGACCGCGTGAGACGACGCTTCATCCAGTCCCAAACATGCTCAATGGGTGACAGATCCGGAGATCTTGCTGGCCAGGGTAGTTGACTTACACCTTCTAGAGCACGTTGGGTGGCACGGGATACATGCGGACGTGCATTGTCCTGTTGGAACAGCAAGTTCCCTTGCCGGTCTAGGAATGGTAGAACGATGGGTTCGATGACGGTTTGGATGTACCGTGCACTATTCAGTGTCCCCTCGACGATCACCAGTGGTGTACGGCCAGTGTAGGAGATCGCTCCCCACACCATGATGCCGGGTGTTGGCCCTGTGTGCCTCGGTCGTATGCAGTCCTGATTGTGGCGCTCACCTGCACGGCGCCAAACACGCATACGACCATCATTGGCACCAAGGCAGAAGCGACTCTCATCGCTGAAGACGACACGTCTCCATTCGTCCCTCCATTCACGCCTGTCGCGACACCACTGGAGGCGGGCTGCACGATGTTGGGGCGTGAGCGGAAGACGGCCTAACGGTGTGCGGGACCGTAGCCCATCTCCATGGAGATGGTTGCGAATGGTCCTCGCCGATACCCCAGGAGCAACAGTGTCCCTAATTTGCTGGGAAGTGGCGGTGCGGTCCCCTACGGCACTGCGTAGGATCCTACGGTCTTGGCGTGCATCCGTGAGTCGCTGCGGTCCGGTCCCAGGTCGACGGGCACGTGCACCTTCCGCCGACCACTGGCGACAACATTGATGTACTGTGGAGACCTCACGCCCCACGTGTTGAGCAATTCGGCGGTACGTCCACCCGGCCTCCCGCATGCCCACTATACGCCCTCGCTCAAAGTCCGTCAACTGCACATACGGTTCACGTCCACGCTGTCGCGGCATGCTACCAGTGTTAAAGAATGCGATGGAGCTCCGTATGCCACGGCAAACTGGCTGACACTGACGGCGGCGGTGCACAAATGCTGCGCAGCTAGCGCCATTCGACGGCCAACACCGCGGTTCCTGGTGTGTCCGCTGTGCCGTGCGTGTGATCATTGCTTGTACAGCCCTCTCGCAGTGTCCGGAGCAAGTATGGTGGGTCTGACACACCGGTGTCAATGTGTTCTTTTTTTCATTTCCAGGAGTGTAAAAAATAAATAGAGATTACTAAGCAATGTAATGGCAGTGTGGTAAAGAGTGACACTGAACACAGAGCCCTGTGGACACCACTTTCTTGGATCTGTGGGGAACTGAATGAAGTACTGGGTCTAATCCATAACAACCAGAGAGACAAAAACTGACAAATAAAAATCGGGAGAGGGCCTTAAAAGCCCTAGTCGATGGGGGGGGGATGAGTAAAATGTGATGATACCATACGATGTTATGTGCCTTACACAGGTCAAAAGAGACTGCAACAAGGTCTGTTGGACTGCTGTTTCCAACCTAAGGAGACAGTATGGTGCGAATCATTCCTTCCGGAAGCCACACTGATAGGCAGACGAAAGGCCCTGAGATTCAAGAACCCAGCATAATCTGCGTGCAACCATCCTTTTAAGCAGTTTACACAGTGCATGTAACTATCAAGAGATGTTGGGTTCTCGCCTGGCTTAGGGATTGGGACAACCGTACTACCTCACCATTGCAAGGGGAAGTAGCTTCGAGCCAGAGGTGACTAAAGACCCTAAGGAGATGCTGCCCAATGTGGTACTCTGTCTGTCTGATGGTGGCAAGGAAATGACAGGATCAATGGAATGTTGCCACTGTCACAAAGCTCATCATGTAATGACCAATCTAGTGAGGCCACAAGATTAGGGGATGAGATCATTACATTGATAGCTGAAAAGGTGCCATGTGCTGCAATGAAGTGGGTAGGAGAACCATCATTCAGGAGGCACAGATCATAGTCTGTGAGAAGATGGTCAATTAGAAGGCTTCTATGGATGAAGCAGTACTCCCTCACAGAGAGTGGTGTGCACTGAAGTCCCCAAACAGAAAGAAAGGTGGGACAGTTGTCGGATCAACATGATCAATCCAACGTCGGTAAGTGGCCTCCCTGGAGATAGGTAAATGTTGCAAATGGTAACCACTGAGGTCATTTGCATCCACACCATTATTCCCTCCAAAAATGTAGGAAGGGAAATCAATTCACTGATGACACCTGCACGAATCAAAGTACAGAACCCTGCAGACGTGCTCTCGGATCCAACGCAGTTCTGACAGAATGCACGATAACCACGGAGTGTTGGCGAATGGTTACCGGCAAAGTGTGTTTCTTGGAGGCTCCAGAAGAGGAGGAAGTAAGATGATGTAATTCTGGCAGCTGACAGTAGTATCCATTACATTACCACTGAATGGTCATGTGACTGGTGGCCAGGTTAGGGGGAAAGAGGCCAAGAGGGCCCCCTCACTCTGCAGCAGGAGATCACTGCCTGTCACCAGGGGGGATTGGAACCACACCCACAAACACCAGCTTAGAATGTGTGTGTGTGTGTGTGTGTGTGTGTGTGTGTGTGTGTGTGTGTGTGTGCATGCACGTGCGCATGGGCGCTTTTCCTTCAAAGCTTTTGGTGGCCAAGATTCATTCAAGGTGCTATCCGCATTGAGTGCGGGGACAGATGAAGAGCAGACAGACATGGGACCCACAGGCCTCAGGTCCTTCTGTCATGGTTTGCCAACAGGCCTTTGGTCCACGAATTGCCAGGTATAGAGATCTACATCTACATCTACATCTACATGTATACTCCGCAAGCCACCCAACGGTATGTCGAGGAGGGCACTTTACGTGCCACTGTCATTACTTCCCTTTCCTGTTCCACTCGCGTATGGTTCACGGGAAGAACGACTGCCAAAAAGCCTCCGTGCACGCTTGAATCTCTAATTTTACATTCGTGATCTCCTCAGGAGGTATAAATAGGGGGAAGCAATATATTCGATACCTCATGCAGAAATGCACCCTCTCGAAACCTGGACAGCAAGCTACACCGTGATGCAGAGTGCCTCTCTTGAAGAGTCTGCCACTTGAGTTTGCTAAACATCTCCATAATGCTATCACGCTTACCAAATAACCCTGTGACGAAACGCGCCACTCTTCTTTGGATCTTCTCAATCTCCTCTGTCAACCCGATCTGGTACGGATCCCACACTGATGAGCAATACTCAAGTATACGCTGAACGAGTGTTTTGTAAGCCACCTCCTTTGTTGATGGACTACATTTTCTAAGGACTCTCCCAATGAATCTCAACCTGGCACCCACCTTACCACCAATTAATTTTGTGTGATCATTCCACTTCAAATCGTTCCATATGAGGGAGCCCTGTTACTGGTAGAAGCTGTAGAAAAAGACTGCTTCTCTGGCCGGGCGCAGGGAGTACTTCCCAAATAAGGTACTGTGGGAACCAGGATGGAGGAGGTGGTGGGAAATCTGGTCTGGGGAAGGGTGAGGTGGAGGAGGGGGGAGGCAATGTTTGTGATGATAGTGAAATTGACTGCCACAGCCACAGGATGTAGACATTCATATTTCTTCCGTGCCTCAGTATATGACAGATAGTCAATAGATTTGTATTCCTGGGTCTTCTGTGCTTGCTTGACAACTGGGCAAATTGGTGGAGGTGGAGGGTGATGTTCTGTGCAGTTGACAGACAAAGGTTCATGTTTTGGGTCTGCCGTGCAGCAGGATGACATGTCCAAAGCACAAACATCTGAAGCACCTCACAGGTGGTGTGGTGTACAGTTTTACAGCACACTTGTACATCATGACCTTAACCTTATCTGGGACGACATTCCCTTTAAAGGGCATGATAAAGGCACCTGCATCAGTACAATTATCCTTGGGCTGGTTTTGTATGCCCTAAAAAATGTACACATCACTGCTGGAGATTAGTTCCTTGGAACATGTTAAAAGTTTACCATGGGACAAAAGGTCATGGGTCAATTGGAATGAAAATAAATCTAATCTCTAGACAATGACATGACTGAAGAGCTGTAGACTGGGCGGCAGAGGAAGTTTTAATTAATAATGAATCATTCCACACTTTCTCCAGAGACTTAACTTCATCGTGGGGTCGTATCTCTCTGCATTAGAATGAGGAGACTACTGGAGCCTTGTGGCCACTAGGGGAAGAAAGTTTGAATTGCTTCATGTGCAAATCTTCCGCCACAGTACCACCGATCCCAAATGGAGGCTCTCAACATGGGTGGCATCCAATCACCGTGACATTTACCTGGCCAATAAACTATTACCCAAAGTCCCCAGGCACATAATCTTTGGCTTGAATGGGA
The DNA here is from genome assembly GCF_021461395.2 of Schistocerca americana. Classification (NCBI taxonomy): domain Eukaryota; kingdom Metazoa; phylum Arthropoda; class Insecta; order Orthoptera; family Acrididae; genus Schistocerca; species Schistocerca americana. The sequence continues at coordinate 1,125,723,616 of NC_060119.1, read as the reverse complement.
AGTTTCCAGCTCAGGCACCAATAGTGTGATCCCTGCATCATCAGGGGGCTACCACTGTGCAGGTTCTTGATCACCCCCCAACACAATGGAATGGCTACTTTGCTGGGTTTTGGGCATAGTTCTTTGCAAGAAAGGAAGGGTGCGTCGCATGAAGATACAATAAGTGGAATATATGCCATGCTGAACGACCTTCCCTGCACAATCTACAATTCTGTAAAATTTGTAAAAGGTATAGCAAGTCAAACCCATCAAAATACCATATAGTTAAGAATGAAAACTTGTAGTATGACAGAAGGGAAGAAAACAAGTGTCCAAAGTCACAAACCAGATCCGAATACAATCAGTACCAAGAAGACCATCCAATGAAAAGACAGACAGGAAAAATGAATAGTGGAAGGACAGAGTTGTAGCATGGAAAGGGAAGCAGTGCTGCACAAGCCAGGGCCCTGTTGTTGCCAAGGACATATTCACAAAAGAGATGTGAGCTCCCTGGGGGAGGGGGTGGGGGAGAATACAGTGATACTACGAATACAAGCAACGTATAGGGTGTTGCTTTGTACTGTAATATGTAGGCTACATATTTTAAGATATCAATTTAACCCGACCTGTCAGATATTACGAGGGTCACTTCAAAAGAAATGCACACTATTTTTTTTTTAATCCATCTTTTATTCTACATGTTTGAAAGTTTTACAGTGTGTAGATACATCCCTTAGGAACAATGTTTTCATTTCTCCACATAATTTCCATCCCTCTCAACTGCCTTACTCCATCTTGGAACCAGTGCCTGTATGTCCGCACGGTAAAATTCTGGACCAACCTGTTGGAGCCACTGTTTTGCAGCGTGCACAAGGGAGTCATCATCTTCAAATCTTGTTCCACAAAGAGAGTCTTTCAGTTTCCCAAAGAGATGATAGTCACATGGAGCCAGGTCAGGACTGTAAGGTGGATGTTTCAGTGTTGTCCATCAGAGTTTTGTGATCCATGGTTTTTTGACTGACATGTGGCCGTGCATTATCGTGCAACAGCAAAACATCCTGCTTTTGCTGATGTGGTCGAACATGACTCAGTAAAGCTTGAAGTTTCTTCAGTGGCATCACATATGCATCAGAATTTATGGTTGTTCCACTTGGCATGATGTCCACAAGCAACTCCTTCAGAATCGAAAAACATCGAAGCCATAACTTTTCCAGCAGAAGGTGTGGTTTTGAATTTTTTTATCTTCAGTGAATTTGCATGATGCCACTCCATTGATTGCCTCTTCGTCTCTGGTGAAAAATGATGGAGCCATGTTTCATCAACTGTCACAATTCTTCCAAGAAATTCATCTCCACCATTCTCGTACTGTTCCAAAAGTTCACTGCATACCGTTTTTCTTGTTTTTTTTTGTAAGCCACTGTCAACATCCTGGGAACCCACCTGGCACAAACCTTTTTAACGCCAACACTTTCAGTATTCTGCAAACACTCCCTTCCCCTATCCCAACGTAGTGTGACAATTCGTTTGCTGTGATGTGTCTGTCAGCAGTCACCAATTCGTTAACTCTCTGCACATTGTCTGGAGTGTGTGCAGAACAAGGTCTGCCGCTGCAAGGACAATCCTCAATACTGCTGTGCCCGCTTTCATCGCGCAACCTGATTCCCCACCGACTAACTGTACAGCGATCGACAGCAGCATCTCCATACACCTTTTTTAAACCTCTTGTGGATGTTTCCCACTGTCTCGTTTTCACAGCACAGGAATTCTATGACAGAATGTTGCTTCTGATGAATATCAAGTGTAGCAGCTGTCTTGAAGACATGCTGTGACGGCACCACTCACAGGAACAGGTTGAACTGACATGCTATGATGGTGCCACTCACGGGAATGGGTTGAACTAAGTTTGAAAACAAGTGGGAAGGATGTATCTACACACTAAAACTTTCACACAAGCAGAATGAAAACTGTATTTTTACAAAAATAGTGTGCATTTCTTTTGGAGTGACCCTCATACAAGTACACAATCTGTATATAATGTAATTACATGAGACCCCATAAAAATCAGTCACTAAGTTTATTTGCTTACTGGACCAAATGAACTCACAAGAAAACAAAACAAAGTTCGATAATACACAAAAAGATTTTCAGAATTATTTTTTCGCATTGCAGCAGAAGGTACTGTGTGTGAAACTGGGACTGAAACCTCTATAAACTTTTGTGGGAAATGCCATTATCCACAAGCTATCCAGGCAAGATTAACAAAATATCCAAAAGGTTCACTTCTGTCATGTCTGTCCTATTTTCCGAAACTCACAGTAATTTTTTTGCATATTTTGCTTGACTAGCAGTCCCTGAAGAAAGGATACTGCACATAAATGGAAAGGACAATGCACATAAATGGATTATCTACAGCATAGGGAGATGTTCCTAGAATGAATCTTCCACTCTGCAATGTGTCCGATTCAAATCCTAGTTTGGGACAGAATTTTTATCCATGAGGAAGTTTCAGAACAACAAACACTCAGATTCAGGGTGAAATATTCACTCTGGAACCCGTTATCTAGGCTGCAATACCCTTTCATCCAATAGAGCTAATCAAGCAAAGTATGCATGGAAGCTACTGTGAATTTTGGAAAATAAGAGAGGCATAATAGCAGAAGTGAAGCTGAGGGGTCAGGCCAGATGTTGCGCTTGACAGCTCAGTCATTAAAAACAATGTCTGTGTTAGTAACATACTCCATGAATCATTCTGCGTGACAGACATTCATGTCACAAATTAATTTGTACATATGGCTATTTTTATAGATTTTTTAATATACAGAAGTGAGTTAGTAATTCCTACCACCACCTTTTACACATTACAATAATAGGAATTCTTCTATGGAATAGAAGGAGTTGTCAAGGGTAAACTTTATCAGTTTGTTATCAAATTTTATCAAATTGTTGTGGTTTATTTACAACAAACTTCATGAGAGAATAAATATACTATGAGTAGGTAGTCAGAATGCCCAACTCCTTTAATTATCAGATGTCTATGAGATGATCATGGGTGAGAACCACATATTATTCTCACAGCACATTTTTGCGCAATGAAGACTTACTTTCTTAAAGATGAGTTACTCTAGAACATTATTCCAAAAGCCATTACTGAATGAAAATATGCAAAATATTTCAACTTACTGATTTCTCTCTCCCCCAAGATTTGTAATGATTCTAATTGCAAATGTGGCTGAACTAAGTTTAGGAGTTCCAAAATGTTTTTTTTCCAATTTCAATTCTCATCCATATGAACCTTTAAGAATTCTGAAGTTCCCACCCTATTTATTATTACCACACCATGTGTAACATTTATCATTGGTAGTACCTCAAGAAGTGCAGAACTGCATTTCCTGGATCTTTTTAAAATTGAGGGTGAAACCATTTGCAGAAAATGAGTCAATAATACTTTTTAAGAACTTTGTTTACCATTTCTTCTGTTTCTGTACATATGCTTGGATTGATTACAATACTAATGTCATCTCCAAAAAAGAACTAATTCTGCTTGTTGTATACTACATGGAATATCGTTTACATACATAAGGAATGGTAGTGGGCCTAAGACTGAACCTTGGGAAAGCCCATATCTGATTTCTTCCCCCCCCCCCCCCCCCCCCCAGCCCGAATTATGTCCTTGAATTACAAAGTACAACTTTCTGCTTTCTTTTGGTTAGATGACATTATCCACTGGTTGGCCATACCACCAATCCCATAAATTGTTAATTTATCTAGGTGAATACTGAGATTTACAGTTTCCGATCCCGGTAGCAGAGTGATCAGCGCGACAGATTTTCTCCACTCAGGGACTGGGTGTTTTGTCCTAATTATCATCTTATCATCCCCATCGATGTGCAAGTCGCTGAATTGGCATCAAATCAAAAGACTTGCACCCGGCGAACGATCTACCCGACAGGATGCCCTAGTCACACGACATTTACATTTTTTATTTACACAGTCAAATGCCTTAGAGAGGTCACAGAGAGTACCTAATGGTGCTATTTTACTATCTAAAGTTTGTGAAATCTGGTTAGTGGACATGTAAATGGCATTCTCAGTAGAGCAAAAACCCTTCTGAAACCCAAACTGTGATTTGCTAAGGATACAATTGTTGGTAAGATGAAGATACTATTCTAAAATACAGGGTGATTCAAAAAGAATACCACAACTTTAAGAATTTAAAACTCTGCAACGACAAAAGGCAGAGCTAAGCACTATCTGTCGGCGAATTAAGGGAGCTATAAAGTTTCATTTAGTTGTACATTTGTTCGCTTGAGGCACTGTTGACTAGGCGTCAGCGTCAGTTGATGCTAAGATGGCGACCGCTCAACAGAAAGCTTTTTGTGTTATTGAGTACGGCAGAAGTGAATCGACGACAGTTGTTCAGCGTGCATTTCGAATGAAGTATGGTGTTAAACCTCCTGATATGTGGTGTATTAAATGTTGGTATAAACAGTTTACAGAGAATGGGTGTTTGTGCAAAGGGAAAAGTTATGGACGGCTGAGAACGAGTGATGAAAATGTAGCACGCATCCAGCAAGAATTTGTTCACTCAGCTCAAACAAGAAGCAAAACAATTCATGTTTCAGCAGGATGGAGTGCCACCACATTGGCACTTATCTGTCCATAACTACCTGAATGTCAACTACCCGAGGCGATGGATCGGCCGCCAGGCAGCCCGTGACAGAGCACTTCATCACTGGCCTCCAAGAAGCCCTGATCTTACCCCCTGCGATTTTTTCTTATGGGGGTATGTTAAGGATATGGTGTTTCGGCCACCTCTCCCAGCCACCATTGATGATTTGAAACGAGAAATAACAGCAGCTATCCAAACTGTTACACCTGATATGCTACAGAGAGTGTGGAACGAGTTGGAGTATCTGGTTGATATTGCTCGAGTGTCTGGAGGGGGCCATATTGAACATCTCTGAACTTGTTTTTGAGTGAAAAAAAAACCTTTTTAAATACTCTTTGTAATGATGTATAACAGAAGGTTATATTATGTTTTTTTCATTAAATACACATTTTTAAAGTTGTGGTATTCTTTTTGAATCACCCTGTACATCAAAAACTCAAACATTTTGGACAATGATGTCAGCAGTGAAACAGGTCTGTAATTATTGACATCTCTCTTATCACCTTTCTTAAAGAGAGGTTTAACAACAGCATATTTCAGTCTCTCAGGAAAGTGCCTTGAGTTAAATATCATTACCAGGGTTGCCACAAATTTCCCCAAGTGAAATTCTCTAATATTTCGCTGATTTCCAGACAAGTTCTAGCATTTTTCCCTGACAAATTTTGAGACTGATTGTTTGATTAATTGAGACAGTTTATGGGACCAAACGGCAAAGTCATCAGTCCCATGATTCCAAACTTGCTCACAGAAGAAAGAGGGTCTGCTAAATGTGGATGGATCCAGTCAGAGGAGTCAAACTATAAAACAAGGAAGTTAAAACACACACAGTAAAAGGCATAAAAGGTTAGACCCAATCTAAAAATCGAAAAAAGAGTGGTCTTTCCACAGGAGAGTGGTCATGGGGTCCCAGAGTGAGAAAACATGAAGAGAGGCCCCAATCGCAACCACCGTGCCCCTGCTCCAGGAGTAAAGCAAAACCTTGTATCTGGAAATAACTTTTCATGGAGGAAACTGAGGACCAGTTCTACCATCCGTGAATTGTCAGCTATTATTAAGGAAGACTACACTTAACACGAATGGCCAAAAGGAGGCCACATTCCACCAATATATGGGCTACTGTCAGTCTGGCTCCACAACCATATTGTGGGGGTAGGTTCATTATGCAGGAGGAAACAATGGGTGAAGCTGGTATGACCAATGTGTAGATGGCATAAAGCAGTGGACTCCTTCTGAGTGGAAAGAAGAGCGTCAAACTGCAGTAGCCTCCTTGATTGTGCAGAGTTTATTACTGAGAGCAGTAGCGCAACAGATGTCATTCCACTTTTGGGCAAAGAGAGATAGATCCACATATCCACAGCTGGAATCATGAAAGGAAACGGGGGATAAGTATCAGCTTCTCTAGCCAAATGGGCAGCCAGTCCATTCCCTGGGATACCCACATGACTTGGGACCCAGAGAAAGAAAAATGAGCAGGGGCCACAGCCAAGGGAGGAGAGAAGGTCATGGATAGCAGAAACCAAAGGATGACAAGAGAAGCAGGCTGCTCGTTGAGTCAGTACATATTACAACACTGTGGAGGAAGGCCTGAGTAACAAAATGGAGGGTCCTGGTAATGGCTAGCAGCTCTGCTGTGAACATACTACATGATTCCAGCAATAAATTGTGTTCTAAGCCAGTAGGAGAGATGAAAGCATATCCCGTTTTATCTATTGTCTTAGAACCATCAGTGTAGAAGATGATAGCAAGGATAGAATCTACAAGCCACTGGAAGCCCATGGGGGAGGGGGGGAGGGGCGGGGGGAAGAGACCTTAGGACCCTGGAATAGGTCAGTCCTAATCTGTGGTCTAGGCACCATCCAAGGGAGGTGTGAGAGGAAATACATGGGGTGCATTTCAGTGAATGGAGATCCCAACAGAGGGAAGTGAGACGCTTTCCAACCGGCAGTCCCATCTATGGGCAGTGATCAGGAGGGAGGCGTCCCTGGCTTGTAAAGAGCACAAGGTACACAGGATGGTCAGGGAATCTGCGAATGGCAATTGCATAAGAGACTAGGAGTTTGCTTCATTGTATTGTAGAGGGGGAATCCCCCACTTCTGTGAGGAGTCTGAACGGGACTAAATACCAAGACGCACCTCACAATGGTGAATGGGATCAAGTATTTTCAGAGTGGAAGAAGCCACTGAGCCATATTCTAGTCTGGACAAGACCAGAGCGTACGGTAAAGATGGAGAAGAGTAGTATAGTCTGCACCCCAAGATGTGTGGGCCAGGAGGCAGAGAGCAGTAAGCTTCCGCATGCATGTGGTCTTCAGGTGGTGAATGTGTGGCAACCACGTCAGCTTTTTATCAAAAATAAGGGGACTGTGCTACAACATCGAGGAGCTGATCACCTAAATAAAGTTCTGGGTTGGAGAAAATTGGAAGCCATGGGAGATAGCAGAGGTACATTGGATGGCACCTTGGAGCTGGCACTCACCACACATTATCAAGTGGGAGCTGCACCAAATGCAAAAATCGTTGATGTACAACACTGGGGTAACCTGAGGGCCAACAGAGGTTACAAGCCCATTGATGGCTATGAGGAACAGTGTGACACTTAATACAGAACCCTGTGGGATACTGTTCTCCTGAATCCGAGGGGTGCTGAGTGAAGTGCCAACTCGAACTCAGAAGAGCCGGTGGGATAAAAACTCGTGAATAAAAATCAGAAGGGGGCCGTGAAAGCCCCAATCATGCAGGGTAACTAAAATGTGATGGCACCAAGCCTTGTTGTATGCCTTATATAGATCAAAGAAGCCAATGACAAGGTGCCAACGGCTAGTAAAAGCCTGTCGGATTGCAGTTTCCAATCTAAGTACATGGTCAGTTGGAGATCGTCCTTCCTAAACGCCACACTGATACAGGGAAAAAAGGCCCCGAGATTCGAGTACCCAACATAGATGGAAGCTAACCATCCCTTCAAGCAGTATACAAAGTACATTCATCAAGCTAATTGGTTGGTAGCTGTCAAGAGATGTTTGGTTCTTCCCAAGCCTAAGGATGGGGATAACTAAACTGCCTCACCATTGTGAGGAGAAGGCACCCTCTAGCAAATGCAGTTGAAGACTTTGAGCAGATATTGCCCCTGTGTAATTTCTAAGTGTTGAATCATTTGGTTGTGGACGGAATCCAGGCCTGGGGCCATCTCATGTGAAGAGGTGGGAGCCTGCAAGAATTCCCATTCAGTGAAGGGTTCATTATAGGGTTCAGCTTGGTGAGGGTTGAAATGAAGGGGAGGTCTGTTCAATTCTGTGTTTGTGCTGGAGAAAGAAAGCAGGATAGTAAGAGGGTGCCGATGCTCTCATAAAGTGTGACACGATGTGTTTGAAAAGGACCAATGGATCAGTAGACAGAGCATCTTGGAGGATAAGCCCCTGGACAGCTGACTGTCACTGGTGGCCCAGAAGGTTACAGAGCTTAGACCAAACCTGTGATGAAGAGTCATACATCTCCAGGGATGAAACATAGTGCTCCAAGCATTTCTTTTTACTTCACTTAGTAATGTAATGAGCCTTAGCATGGAGATGCTTAAAAGCAAGGCGGCAGGTCTGTGAAGAATGTCATTTAAATCGCTGCAGCACCTGTCGATTGTCCTAGACAGTGACTGTTACATCCTTGGTCCACCACAATACTGGTCAACAAGGAGGGTGACCTGTGGATAGAGGTACAGCAGTATCAACAGCATGAAGAATAGTGGCAGAGATGCCCTGCAAGACTGCATCAATGCAGTTCAAGAGAGAGGCATTGAAGTGCACAGGAGACGTACATAATTGCCAATGGCCCTGTGAAATGCCCAACTTGGGGACTTATCTGCCTGGCGTCAGCACGGGAATGGCCCGGAAAGTGGTCTTAGTCACAAAGATGAAAATGGGTTCACCACTGCAGGCACACTATGAGAGCAGGGGAGGAGATTATTGAGATTGATACCAGTAAAGGTTCCATGAGTGGCACAGATATGTGTAGGGAAACAGTCATTGAGGAAACACAAACCGAAGTTTGTAGTAAGTCGGTCAATTAGAAGACCCCTACCCACGGCAGTGGTGTGCACTGAAGTCGCAAAGAGAAGATACAGGGGACGGAGTTGCTGTATTAAAGCAGACAGTTCAAAATAAGGAAATGGCCTACCTGGAGGGAGGTAGACATTGCAAACTGTGATTGCCAGAGGTGTCTCCACTCTAACTGCTATTGCTTCCAGGTTGGCATGAAGGGGATCCAGTCAGTAATGACATCGGTGCAGACCAAAGTGCAGACCCCTCCAGACACTACTCCGGGTCTGGTGCGGTTCCAACAGAATACCCAATAACATATAATGTTGGTGGGTGGTCATCACAAAAGTGCATTTCTTGAAGAGCAAAACAGAAAAATGAGTACGAATAAACAAGACATTGTATTTCCGGCAGGTGACAATAATATCCGTTGCAATGCCACTGGATTATGGTGTGGTGAGAGTCCCAGTGAGGCATAAAGAAGCCAAAGATAGGTCATGTCACTTGGTCGGTGGTCATCACCAACAAGGATGGGGTGACATCCATAAAAACTGGGTCTCGATTCGGGATGAGGTGGAAGTGGTGAAGCCCTCCAGGAAGCTGGGGAAGCCTGATCCTTTGACTTGTGATGCTGCGTCTTCTTCTTCTCCCTTGGAGGGAGGGAGGAGGCATCATCAATAAGGGAACAGATAGCAGTGACGGGATCGGGCAGAGAGCGAGTGGTTTTGGGGCCCCAGAACACAGGTCTCTCCTCCAGCCTCACGGTGCAAGCTTCCTGTCCTGAGAACGCCAGGGAGGTGTGTTCTGGATGAAGCCCATCCCTAGCAGGAGCCAGCGAAGAGGATGTCTCTCCTGGCCGAGGAGGAGGATGAGGAGAAGGAGGAGGAGGACGAGGAGCAGTTCCTGGAGGGGAAGGGACAGTAGCTGCTGAGGGTGAGGAAAGGGAAGGGGGCAGGATGGGGGTAAGGGGGAGGGGTGGCAGGGCAGATGTAACTGAGGCAAAGGTAGAGGGGAGTTTCACAGAGTGAAGTCTGTCAAACTTCTTCCAGACCTTAAAGTAGCTGAGACGGTCAAGGATCTTTATTCCATGTTTTCTTTTTTCCTTCATGTACATTGGGCAGTCCGGTGAGTGGGGAGAATGATACCAAAACAGTTTACACAGTTAGGCAGCAGGGTGCAAGGGCTCCCCACATGAAGAGGGCAGCCACAGTCACCACAAATGGAAGTGGCATCACATCGCGAGGACATGTGGTCGAACTTGAAGCAATGGAAGCAACACAAGGGAGGTGGAATGTATGGTTTCATGTCACATCTGTACACCATTACTTTGACCTTCTCAGGCAAGATACCCCCTCAAATGCCATGATGAAAGCACCACTGTCTGCACTATGGTTCTTAGAGCCTTTCTGGACACAAAGGGCAAAATGAACAACACGTCAGTCCAGATTAGCCTTAAGTGCTTCATCGAGCTGGAGAAGGTCCCTTTGGAAAATTACATCCAGTGTCATATTGAGTGGCTTGTGAGGGGCAATAGTCACAGAGATGTCTACTAAATGGCTGCACACACAGAGGGAGGCTGACTGGCACAAGCTATCTATATAAGGAGAGAGCCAGATCTCGCCTTACTTAATGACTCAACTTCACCGAACTTGTCCTCAATATGATCCACAAATAAAAGGATTTTGGTGGTGGCAAAAGTCTCCCAGTCAGTCCTGATACAGACCAAGAACTGTGGAAAAGGTTCGCCTCAATCCGGCAGGACTGGCTCTCCTCCCAGGGTGTATCCAAGGAGGGTAAGGCAGAAACAGGAACTAAGACAGAACTGTGTTGAGGAAAAGACACGGCTGCAGGAGAATGGACAGAGAGTAACACATTTCATGTGCCAAATGCCTGCTCTGGCACCACCCACTCAGAACAGGGGCTCACCTTGTGTGCACCACCCAGCCATAGCAATGGCTTTCTGGAACAACGGTCGATGTCGGGGGTCTTGACGCCCCAAAAAGATGGGCAACCACTCCTAGGCTTGCACAAGATGTCGTCAGCACAGGTACCAGCAATGTGATCCCAGTGTTGTCAGGGAGCTCAGCCGGATGGGTAGATAACAGCCGACCATCCGGCCTGGCTACTAAGCTAGTGACCTAGCAAAGAGGCCAAAGGGTTTTGGCCGGGAGGGGGGGGGGGGGGGGGGGGGGAGAGGAATCCACCTCAAAGATGCTAAGGAGGGAGTTCTTGCCCATCTGGTTCACAATACAGATTTCAAATTTGGAGATGGAGATCAAACCCCTGTGGGGGAAAAAAAAGAAAGCCAAAAAGGAGGAGAAAAAGCAACCAACCAAAACTGTGAAGCAAAGTCATGAGGATGGCAAGAATGACATAAATAAGAACACCAAGACAATGAAAGAAAGGAGCAAAGGGAAAGGAAGGAGGACAGGAAAGGAGATGGTAGGGGACAGTAAAGCAGCTTGGAAAAGAATAAAGGCTGTAATAGCTCTGGGACCCATGCTCGCCACACATGTACCCACAAAAGAGCTGTGGTCTCAAGGGCAAGTAACCCAACATCTTTTGCAATGAACTGTTTTTAGATGGAGAAAGCAAGCCATATGGTATATACGTTTCATTAAGACCAATGATGTTATTTTATTTCCACAAAATAAAACAAAGGAAAGGAAAAGGAATGTTCCAGTTGAAATATCAATAATATTTTGAAAAGGTTAGATTACTACACACTGTAAAGATAACATGTTGAGTTGCAAATAGGCACAGTGAAAGACTATTATACAAGGAGCTTTTGGCCAATGCCTTCTTCAGTAAAAAGAAAACACACACACATTCACACAATCCAGACTACCTTCTGGCTGGAGATAGTGGTCACGTGAGTGTCAGGTGTGCTTACTTGTGCGAATGTCTGTGTTTTCTTTTCTGAAGAAGGCTTCAGCCAAAAGCTAAATTTTTAACTTCTTTCCATTGCATCTGTCTGCAGCTCAATGTATCATCTTTATGTTGAGTAGCAACTTAGCCTTTTCATAATATTGTTGATATATGCACATAATCTGCATCACAATACTCATCAGGGACCTGTTCTCTGTATACCATGAGTTTTTTGAATTTATCTTACTAGTTATGAGGAAAATTGCATTATTGACAAAGTGCTTAAATACTGGGCATATATAAACTTTGGGCTATACTACATACCAATCTGGTAGCACAACTTTTACTTGGCATTCACATTTGTCAGCTTCACCAATTCTCAACAAAATTATCACTTCAATTCTAACCAAGATCTCTGGCTAAGCTACAGATCGGTCCATCACCATAACCAAGATTTTTGTGGGTTCTAGTACCACATGTAGCCTTTTTCTGTAAGCCCTACTACTATTACACTACCGATGTCATTGTAGATAACATGCAAAAGTTGGAGACAGGCACACCTAAAAGACACCTAGACATAAGCTTTTGGCCACAGCCTCCATTGGAAAAAGGAAGGCTGTGGCCGGAAGCTTATGTAGAAGTGTCTTAATTGTGTCCACCAGCAGCTTAGCATGTTATCTTTGCAGTAAGTAGCAATCTATCTTTTCCTACATTGTCGATATTCCTGCCTGGAGTTTCCATAATTTCACTGTACAAATTATTATTATTATTTTCTTGGCCTAATACTGTATCCCCATTTTGTGCCATTTGCTAAGAAAGCAGAAAAGATGATAATGAAACTTACATTAATATACGCGTACTATGCAAACAGTTATCGAAGTACCTTTTTCCTTATAGAGGTCTGCATATATGTGTTAGAACTAGCAAAGTCTTAAAACATTACCCCTGTAAGTGTAGTTTTCCAAAAATATTATACTGTAGCTTGTTACTGATCAGACATATGAAGAACTAATTGATTTCTTCATTTTGAAACCATCTACAACTCTTACATGCACTGCAAAAATAAACGAACTAAGAGGCTTCCTTTTTGGTGTCATTTTTCTAGGTAAGGTTGTAATGTATACGTGGTTCTCTAACCTAAACACTATCTATCTCTTCTGTTTCACTGTTTGAAAAGGCTATTTATAAAGGCTGTAGAGTACTGAATTATAAAACCTGAACCCCATCAAAAAGAAAGGAAAAAAAATTGTAACAATCCATATGCCTTCAACAGTCCTCCAATGTTTACAAATATCTTGTTAGTTAGCTTTTCAGCCATATAGAAAGGTACACATTGTTGTTCTGTAAGTTATACATTCCTCTGTAAGGCCAAACTCTTTTGAGACTGCAAGTGAGGGACCACTCTCAATTTATTCTCGTGACAAAGAGCTGGCCAAAAACCGAAATGGAAAGCTCCAAGATATTTAGCGAGTCATGGAATGTATGTTGGAAAGACAGGTTAGAGGCCATAGGAGGTGGAGTTTCACTGTAGTTGACAAAAATACTGTCTCTATTGAGGTTGAAGTCTAATATGACAGTTAAGTTATCTGGTCACATACAACATGTCTAGGTGAAACTGAGTTAACTGTTGGATGTTTTTACCGGTCACCCAATTTTCCTCCAACAGTTCTGGAGTCATTCAAAGAAATGTCTATGGTCAGTAACACAGAAATACCCGATCATGCATCACCAGTTAGCTTTAGCCTCTGGAGTATAGACTGTGATATCAATGGACTCATTGCAGGAGATACAGACAGACGGTCATGTGAAGTACTATTGAAAACTTTTCTGAAAACTGTCTTGAGCAGCTAGTTTGGCAGCCAACATGTAATGGAAAACCTTAGGCCTTGTAGCTACAAATAAGCCAGACCTCATCGAAATCAGTAAAGAAACAGAGATTAGTGATAGTGATGTCATTATAGCAACTAAGGTTATAAAAGTTAATAAATCAGTTAAGGCTAGGGGAGTGTTTCTGCTGAAAAGAGCAGATAAGGAGTTGTCAATACTTCACTTAGAAAGTGAATTCACATCTCTAGTTACACGAAGATGGATGTAGAGGTATTGAGGGCGAAGTTTAAGTAGACTGTAAATTGTGGTCTGGAAAATTTTCAAAGAGTACTCTACAGCATTGGCCCCTACTTAGCTTGCATTTACTTTGAGTCACTCAATGAGCGCTAAGTCCCAAGCAACTGGAAAGAAGTGCATGTGACTGCTGCGTATAAGGAGGTCAAAGGAATGGAACTACAAAATTAGTAATATTGCTTTGCTGCAGAATCCTTGAACATTTTCTCAGTTCTTATATAATAAAGTTTCTTGAGACCCACCAGCTTATTTCCATGGTTTCTCACATGACATACTGCGAACTATTGATGAAGGGCGACAAGCAGATTCCATATTCCTAGATGTCTGGAAAGCATTTGACACTGTGATCCAATGCAGGCTGTTAAAAGAAGGTACGAGTATGTGGATTAGGTTCACAGGGTCGACAGAAGCGTCCGATCCCACGCGTCGGCTTTGACCCGTGACATAAGGGTGTTGTCGTGTGTGACGTCATGACGGCGCGGAGTTTGGTTTGAGTGTGGCTGTCTCCAGTTCTGTTTTATCTTATTTTATTTACTTTTCTGATCTGTTCGTTCTATCTCGTGAGATTTTTTTTAAAATTTAAAAACACTTATTACTTATGTTAATTATCTGTTTCCTCCAATTTCTGTTTTAGTTTATTATATTTATCTTTCTGATCTGTTCGTTCTATCCCGTGAGATTTTTTTTTTAAAAAGACAAAAAACAATAATCAGCTACTGAAGCATCTTTATTTTATATGGGTTGCAGGGGTTACGGCCCCTGGGGAGGTGGGTGGGTGTTCATGCATGGCTGTCTTCACTTACACGTTGTAGCTATGCAAGGCGTCTAAATTTGTTTATATTTAGTTTGCCCCCCACCCAAAACACCCCATTTCCCGCGCTTGTCCCGTTAGTGTCATTAGGCTTCTTGTGGAAAGTGTGTGTGTTTGTTTTTGTTTCCGCCATATTTGTGATGTCATGGGTCAAAGCAGACGGGCGGGATCGGACGCTTCCGTATTTCCGGTTCACATATATACGAATGGCTCAAAGATTCTTAAATTATAGAAACCAGTATGTTATCCTTGAGGGTGAGTGTTCATCAGAGACAAGTGCATCAGCAGGACTGCCCCAGGAAAGTGTGACAGGACTGCTATTATTCTCTATATAGATAAATGATTTGGTGGATAGGTTGGGGAGCAATCTGCGCTTGTTTGTGGATGCTGCTGCTGTGGTGTACAGTAGGGTGTCGAAGTTGAGTGGCTGTAGGAGGATACGAGATGATTCGAGACAAAATTTCTGGTTGGAGTGATGAAACGCAGCTAGCTCCAAAGGTAGAAAACTGTAAGTTAATGCGGATGCGTAGAAAGAGCAAACCTGTAAAGTTCAGATACAGTGTTACTAATGTCCTGCTTAATGCAGTCAATTGATTTAAGTATTTCGGCATAATGTTGCATAACGTTATGAAATGGAATGAGCAGGTGAGAAAAGTAGCGAAGGCATATTGTCAACTTCAATTTATTGGGATAATTTTACAAAAGGGTGGTTCATCTGTAAAGGAGACCACATGTTGGACACTGGTGTGACCTATTCTTGAGCACCGCTCGAGTGTTTGGGACCTGTACCAAGTTGGATTGAAGGACGACGTTAAAGCAATTCAAAGGCGGCCTGATAAATTTCTTACTCGTAGGTTCGAACAACACCTAAGTGTAATGGAGGTGCTTCAGGAACTCAAATGGGAAAACCTGGAGGGAAGGTGACATTCTTTTCACAGAACACTATTCAGAAAATTTGGAGAATCGGCATTTGAAGCTGACTGCAGAAAGATTCTGTTGCCTCAAACGTACATTAAGCATAAGGACCACAAAGATAAGATACGAGAAATTAGGTCTCATATGGAGGTATATTGACAGCCGTTTTTCCCTTGTTCTATTTGCGAGTGGAACAGGAAAGTAAATGATTAGTAGAGGTACAGAGGACGCTCCGCCATGCGATGTAAGATATTGATGTAGATTTGTAACTATCAGAAACAAAAAAGAATAGAAAATTATTGTGGATTATTGTGTATGTTTGCTTCAAATTTCTGAGTGTGTATTGCAGTGTGATTTCACATACCAGTACAAACTACTTTCATCTTGCATATTATGAAACAAAAACATTAATCAGCTCTGTCCATCATTTCAAACTATTTTAACTTTTGCATGACAACACCATTCAAGCAATTAAAATCTTTAACCAACTCACAAAACACTATCAGTGGTAAAATGGTTTGACACACTTATTGTAGTATATAAACAGACTGGTGACATTCCCAACTGAGGTCCAGACTATTTACTATCATTACCTACATATACAGGGTGTTACAAAAAGGTACGGCCAAACCTTCAGGAAACATTTCTCACACACAAAGAAAGAAAATATGTTATGTGGACATGTGTCCAGAAATGCTTACTTTCCATGTTTGAGCTCATTTTATTACTTCTCTTCAAATCACATTAATCATGGAATGGAAACACACAGCAACAGTACATACCAGAGTTACTTCAAACACTTTGTTACAGGAAATGTTCAAAATGTCCTCCGTTAGTGAGGATACATGCATCCACCCTCCGTCGCATGGAATCCCTGATGCAGCCCTGGAGAATGGCGTATTGTATCACAGCCGTCCACAATACGAGCATAAAGAGTCTCTACATTTGGTACTGGGGTTGCGTAGACAAGAGCTTTCAAATGCCCCCATAAATGAAAGTCAGGAGGGTTGAGGTCAGCAGAGCGTGGAGGCCATGGAATTGGTCCGCCTCTACCAATCCATCGGTCACCGAATCTATTATTGAGAGGCGTATGAACACTTCGACTGAAATGTGCAAGAGCTCCATCGTGCATGAACAACATGTTGTGTCGTACTTGTAAAGGCACATGTTCTAGCAGCACAGGTAGAGTATCCTGTATGAAATCATGGCAGTGAGTCAAGGAAGTACAGTACATACTGACGAAACTAAAATGAGCTCTAACATGGAAATTAAGCGTTTCCGGACACACGTCCACATAAAATATTTTCTTTATTTGTGTGTGAGGAATGTTTCCTGAAAGTTTGGCCATACCTTTTTGTAATACCCTGTATACTGTTGTTCTACATACCATGAGCAATTTACCAAACCAGAAATTAGGAGAAAATATACATTCGTATAATACAGGAAACAGGAAACACATTGATGTACCTTTTCAATGTTTAACTAAGTCTTTAAAAAGCTATCATGTAATAGGTTCCAAATGTTGTAATAAATTTTCTCTTTGTAAATTCGATTGTTCTATTGAAAAGATCAAGCCAAAACTGTATGAGTGGCTCATCGAGCACCCTTTTTATTCCCTTGATGAATTGCTTGATTGCAGTCAAAAACAAATAATATTATAAAATTTGGCTGCTACTGATATAGGCCTACTACATTAATTATTTCATTGGCAGTTCTAGTTACCTATTTGTTAGAAGCTAGTAATACACATTAATCTGTTTTTCTCTGCACAGTTGCAAAGGACAGTTATTATAATGTGATGCAATATTTCTTTGTATATAATATGTTTTCCTGTCTTGGTATTCTGACTTTTTCCTGTATTTTGTACTGGTACATTCTGATTGATTTGGTTGTACTACCTCACTTTACATATTGTATCTCCTGTCTATTGACTATTTATAAAACTATTGTAATATTGTACTTATAACTCCTGCATATAATTTTGTAATTTGACGTTGTCTATTGCGGAGGAGGAGGATATTAGTGTTATTTAGTGTTATTTAGATTAGTGATATTTAACGTCCCGTCGACAACGAGGTCATTAGAGACGGAGCGCAAGCTCGTGTTAGGGAAGGATGGGGAAGGAAATCGGCCGTGCCCTTTCAAAGGAACCATCCCGGCATTTGCCAGAAGCGATTTAGGGAAATCACGGAAAACCTAAATCAGGATGGCCGGAGACGGGATTGAACCGTCGTCCTCCCGAATGCGAGTCCAGTGTGCTAACCACTGCGCCACCTCGCTCGGTTGTCTATTGCTTCTGTAAGCTTAACGACAATAAAATCTTATTATTGTGAATGGTTTTCTGTACTGAGTGTTTATAAGTTTTACTGTACATGATCACCTACAATTTTTTTTTGAAAATACAGTCTCTAATGACATGGGACAATTGTTCTTCACTATTGATCTGTATCCTTCCTCCTGTGAAGTGCCGGTAAGTGACATTACACGCCTTTGCTAAACAACATTTGATTTCTTCATAATCACTGGTAGATAAAATATTTTTAAGGCATTTAACACTGAAAACTTGTTTTTTCAATGTACCAGAATTCTGTAAACATGTTTTGGAATGATGTATAATACTGTAGCCTATACATACTGAGGAAGTGTTTAAATCTAAAACATCTGCTATTGGGAGTGGAAAAAAGTTACCGAAAGTGTCTGGAATTTGGAACTTGTCGTTGAACAGTTCATTATTGAACTTAAAATAATTTTATTCATTGTTCGTTTTACCTGTCTTCGCCTGTTAGGGTAACCACAATTTTGATACATACAGAAATATTTGTTTCCCGTAATATCTCGCCTTATTGACCAATTCTACACGAAGGCAGGAAGAAAATAACGAATGGCGAGATATAATACTACTGAAGAACCATTCCGGTTGGTTTGCTGTCAGCACCGAATGAACGCTCATAAACACTCCAAACTGAAACTGGGAATAAAGCCTTGTCTGAGAATTTTATAATTTCGGCACCATAACAAACACGCATTCAAACAGTTTGAAGTTGCTAACAGAATTACGATACATGAAAAATAATACCACAAGGGAGCAATACTTTTTCGAAGGGGAATTTCTGATTCCAGCAGTGACACATCTACTAACTCCGTCCTTGCAAATATACATTACATCAAGCAGAGAAATCAAAGAAGTGCTGATGCTTCTTGACTGGGTCAGTTAACACGCATTTCTAACATGCCAAAACGTTTTAACGACGTAAGTGATATTACAGCCATTTAAAGAAGCAAAGATTACGCCCAGTCGTCATACTGCCATGAAAACAAAATCACAATCTCATTCCCGGTGTAACGATCACAACTGGAATAGGAAATATCTTGCTAGAGGAGGAGTAAACAAGGTTAAGCGCAAACAATGTGTCTTGTACTGACTGAGGTCATCCAGCCGTATGACGAGCACTTCTTCCAGAATCACCGGGCCGCTTATTCTGCCAGCTTCCCCTTTCGGCCGTTGCTTGAGAACCAGATGCCTCAACAGTTCGGCGTCTATTACTCCGGGCTCCAAGTCGTCACTCATTTGTGCTGGTTATTACCTAATAGTGCCGTCGAATTGTTCCTTGTTTCAGAAGCTCTGCCAGCGCCACTGTTCACCAGATGTTCAAAGCATATATTAGTTGTCGTCACGGCAACGTACTATTTATTTATTTGACCTCCGGCAGCTAACGGTCGTTCAGCTAGCTGAAAGTTAAGTAACAAATTGAAATGCAGTATCGGTACAAACCATAAATTGATGACATACCGGGAATGGTGATACAGTTGTAACAAAGGACTTTAGAAGCCAGCTGTTGTTCGACATGCATGTAACGTGTTATACAATAAGTTTCAGTATTTTAACAGAAAAGAAAAAAGAACAACATACAGTAACAACATTGCCGATTAACAATGTTGCAACGACACAAATAAAGATATAGTACATTTAACACAGACGTTCAACACCCTGCGTAAATATTTCGTACAGTACAGTACTTCAACAAATATAATTGTTCTGGCACCACAAGTTGGTACAGAAAACGAAAAGGAGCGCTAGAAATACAAATGTTCAGGCCCTAATTTGAAATAACTATATGTGTAAAATACATATCAACATGAAACCACAGTTAACCCAATGCTGACGGCTGATATATTACCACAAAAAATACCTTGGCTGCTTGTAAAAGTTTAAAACGCTCTTTAGTATATGTAGGATTACTCAGTGAAAGCAGAATGGTGGCAATCGTGCGAAACTCTACCTTCAAACGACGTAATTGTTGCAAAAAAGATTGTTGGTACCCAGTATTGTACTCTTAACAAAAATAGTTTTTTTTTAATTTAGCAACTTTGGGCGTACATATACAGGGTGGTCTATTGATCGTGACCGGGCCAAATATCTCACGAAATAAGCATCAAACGAAAAAACTCGTCTAGCTTGAAGGGGGAAACCAGATGGCGCTATGGATGGCCCGCTAGATGGTGCTGCCATGGATCAAACGGATATCAACTGTTTCTTTTTTTTAAATTGGAACCCCCATTTTTTAATACTTATTCGTGTAGTACGTAAAGAAATATGAATGTTTTAGTTGGGCCATTTTTTCGCTTTGTGATAGATGGCGCTGTAATACACAAAAGTATAAGTACGTGGTATCACGTAACATTCCGCCAGTGCGGACGGTATTTGCTTCGTGACGCATTACCCGTGTTAAAATGGACCGTTTACCATTTGCGGAAGAGGTCGATATCGTGTTGATGTATGGCTATTGTGATCAAAATGCCCAACGGGCGTGTAGTATGTATGCTGTTCGGTATCCTGGACGACATCATCCAAATCTCCGGAACGTTCGCTGGATAGTTACGTTATTTAAGGAAACAGGAAGTGTTCAGCCACATGTGAAACGTCAACCACGACCTGCAACAAAGGATGATGCCCAAGTAGGTGTTTTAGCTGCGGTAGTGGCTAATCCGCACATCAGTAGCAGACAAATTGCGCGAGAATCGGGAATCTCAAAAACGTTGGTGTTGACAATGCTACATCAACATCGATTGCACCCATACCATATTTCTATGCACCAGGAATTGCATGGCGACGACTTCGAACGTCGTGTACAGTTCTGCCACTGGGCACAAGAGAAATTACGTGACGACGACAGATTTTTTGCACGCGTTCTATTTAGCGACGAAGCGTCATTCACCAACAGCGGTAACGTAAACCGGCATAATAGGCCTATGCATTATTGGGCAACGGAAAATCCATGATGGCTGTGACAAATGGAACATCAGCGACCTTGGCGGGTATGGTGCGGCATTATGGGAGGAAGTATAATTGGCCCCCATTTTATCTATAGCTATCTAAATGGTGCAATGTACGCTGATTTCCTACGTAATGTTCTACCGATGTTACTACAAGATGTTTCAGTGCCTGACTGAATGGCGATGTACTTCCAACATGATGGATGTGCGGTACATAGCTCGCGTGCGGTTGAAGCGATATTGAATAGCATATTTCATGACAAGTGGATTGGTCGTCGAAGCACCATACCATGGCGCGCACGTTCACCGGATCTGACGTCCCCTTATTTGTTTCTGTGGGGAAAGTTGAAGGATATTTGCTATCGTGATCCACCGACATTGCCTGACAACTTGCGTCAGCGCATTGTCAATGCATGTGCGAACATTACGGAAGGCGAACTACTGGCTGTTGAGAGGAATGTCGTTACACGTATTGCCAAATGCATTGAGGTCGACAGACATCATTTTGAGCATTTATTGCATTAATGTGGTATTTACAGGTAATCACGCTGTAACAGCATGCGTTCTGATAAGTTCACAAAGGTACATGTATCATATTGGAACAACCGAAATAAAATGTTCGAACGTACCTACGTTCTGTATTTTAATTTAAAAAACCTACCTGTTACCAAATGCTCCTCTAAAATTGTGAGCCATATGTTTGTGACTATTAAAGCGCCATCTATCACAAAGCGAAAAAAGTGGTCCAACTAAAACATTCATATTTCTTTACGTACTACACGAGTGTGTAGTAAAAAATGGTAGTTCCTATTTTAAAAAACGCAGTTGATATCCGTTTGACCTATGGCAGCGTCATCTAGCGGGCCAACCATAGCGGCATCTGGTTTCCCCCTTCAAGCTAGACAAGTTTCCGACTTTGTAGTTTTTTCGTTTGACGCTTATTTCGTGAGAATTTTGGCCCGGTCACGAGCAATGGACAGTAGAAATTTACAAATTGCTAATGTTACGTTACTTACTATTTAGATTGAAAGAGGACTGATTAAAATAAAGATAAACAAATAAAATGATTCGTGTGGGCAAGCCGTGGCTATAGGTCGCCGATCGCTTGTAGCGTGGAAATCGCATGCAATTTGAGCTATTGGCTGCATGGCTGTTCAGCACTGGTGTGTGGTAATATGACAGCAACTCGTTTCTGTATTTATGAAGCATAGTTACACAGTTTTGTTTCGTTTCACTTTGCCCACACTGAGTAAGAAATTTGCTTTGGAATTTTATATTATCCAGGGACCACGAACCACTTGGAGAAGTGAATTGGTAGACGGAGTTGCCATTTATATTAAGAATTAATGCAAAACACACCCTCCGATTTTTCAGCTCGTGCTCTAGATGTACAACTGATGAGAAGTTGATAGTAGTTATACAGTGGGGTCCCTCTTGTGATTTTGAGCTATTTATGAAATAATTATGTACCTTTATAAAGTGTTTAACTTCCAAACAGAATGACATTCGTGCCTACAGTAATGTTAAGAGGTCATTTTAATGGAAATGTTCAGGGCAATCTATTATACAGTTGTACTCAAACGCCTTGTAATTTGATATAAACCAACTCTTCTTCATATAATTTATAAAAAGAGATACAGTAATCAGTATGCTGCTATTGACAACATCTCTACAGACACAGAAAGAAAACTGTATAAAAACTTGCAGTTAAATTCTAAGATTGTTGTTGTTGTTATCGTCAGTCCAGAGACTTGTTTTATGCAGCTCCCCATGTTACTGTATCCTGTGCAAGCCTCTTCATCTCCGAATAACTACTACAACCTACATCCTTCTGAACGTGCTTTGTGTATTCCTCTCTTGGTCTCCCTCCACGATTTTTACCCTCTACACTTCGCTCCCATATTAAATTGAGGGTCCCTTGGTGTCTCAGAACGTGCCCTACCAATTGATCCTTTCTTCTAGGCAAGTTGTGCCACAAATTACTCTGATTCCCAATTATGTTTAGTAGCTCCTCATCAGTTATGTGATCTACCCATCTAATCTTCAGCATTCTTCTGTAGCACCACATTTCGAAAGCTCTTACTCTCTTCTTGTCTAAACTATTTATCATCCATGTTTCACTTCCATACATGCTACTCTCTATACAAATACTTTCAGAAAAAACTGCCTGACGCTTAAATCTACACTCGATGTTAACTTATTTCTCTTCTTACTGCTTGTCCAATATACAGATTGAATAACATCGGGGATAGGCTACAACCCTGTCTCACTCCCTTCTCAACGACAGCTTCCTTATAACATTAATGATTAAAAAGGAACTGTGGACTAATTAATATAAAAAGAATTGTACTGTCACACTGGAAAGATACACACAACCCATCTGGCGTCAGTGAAAAATGTAATATATTCTGCGAAATAACTTACAGTTCCTAGTGTTTCATAACAAGTTTAATAAATTATAAATCTTATTTAATTTAAATTTATGTTTTGCAAGTATTCCTGGGGACACGGAAACCAGCTGCAACTGCTGCTAAACATGGTTCATTTTCCATAGCATAATTTCTCGACACAGTGACGTCCATAGGTGTTACACGCTATTCGCGCCTTATACGCGCCAGTGCCATCCAGTATGAAACAAGTTATCAGGGCCCATGGTGGACTTGTTCCTACAAGGCAGTTGGGCACATGCTGAACCGAGGTGACTGAAATGTTGATTATTTCCGCAGAACATGCAAATGTGCATGTCCTGTGAGTATGAGCGTCCTATGTCTAGTCATGCAATGTGTTCTGGTTTTGTTTTTTTCCTGAACATGAGTACATCTTTACCTCAGTAATATATACTTCTGAATCCTTACGTTTGTCCTGTAACCATTCGTGCTTAGCCATTTTGCATTTCTTGTCAATGCCATTTTTAGATGCTTATATTCCCTTCCACCTGCTTCATTTCCTGTAATTTTATGTTTTCTCGTTTCATCGATTAAATGCAATATCTCTTGTGTTATTCAAGGATTTCTATTAGGCTTTGTCTTTTTTTCCTATTTGATCCTCTGCTGCCTTCACTACTTCTTCTCTCAAATGCACTAATTTGTCTCCTACTGTACTCATTTCCCAGTTCTTGTCAATCGTTGACTAATGCTCCTTCTGAAACACTCAACAAACTATGGTTCTTTCAACTTAATGCTTTGCCTTTTAGCAATTTCCCGAGTTTTAATCTACAATTCGCAACGAATAAATTGTGGTTAGAGTCCACATCTGCCCCGGGAAATGTCTTACAATTTCAAATCTGGTTCCAAACTGTCCGTCCTACTATTATATAATCAGTCTGAAACATTCTGGTGTCTTCAGGTCTCTTCCTCATGTGCAACATCCTTTCATGATTCTTAAACCAAATGTTAGTGGTGATGAAATCATGCTGTGTGCAAAATTCTACCAGGCAGCTTCCTCTTTACCTACATTCCTATTTTCTTACGAATTATTACACTTACTGTGTTACCCTTATTTGATTTTGTAATTATAAGTCCTGTTGGCTGGTTCAAATAGCTCTGAGCACTATGCAACTTAACTTCTGAGGTCATCAGTCGCCTAGAACTTAGAACTAATTAAACCTTACTAACCTAAGGACATCACACACATCCATACCTGAGGCAGGATTCTAACCTGTGACCGTAGCAGTCGCTCGGTTCCAGACTGTAGCGCCTAGTCCTGTTCCTCCCGCAACTGAACTTCACTAATTCCCACTATATCTATCCATTTTTCTTTTTAAATTTTCTAATCTACCTGCCCAACTAAGGGATCTAACATTCCATGATCCGACCCGTAGGATGCTAGTTTTGTTTCTTCTGAAGAATCCTTCCTTCTGAGTAGTCCTCCAAATGGGGACTATTTTATCGCCAGAATATTTAACTGAAGATGATACCATCATCATTTAACCATACAACAGAGCTAGATGCCATTAGGAGAAATTATGGCCGTAGTTTCCCCTTGCTTTCAGCTATTTACAGCACAGTCTTAGCGTGATGTTACAAGGCCAGATTAGTCACTAATTCAGACTGTTGTCCTTGCAGCTACTGAAAAGGTTGCCACCCCTCTTTAGGAACAACACATTTGTCTGCCCTCTCAACAGATACCCCTTCTTTATGGTTGCAACTATGATACAGCTGTCTGTATCACTGAAGCACGCACCAATGGCAAGGTCAATGACTCATTGGGGACGTGGGAAGGGATGAAAATAAAGATATATATATGTCAAATCACAAGCCCAAGAGTGAATAATGATCGTTTGATTTCACAAAGTACTAATCTAAAAGGAAGTTTTGCATCGCCCTTTTCTGAAGAACATGGTATTACCCGGCTGGAAGCTACAATTTATAACTACAGAATGGATGGTTGACAGTGCACAAGCATACAGGCAGTCCCGTCTGTCAGCAAACTGATACATATACTGCCGGAATCTCTGTAATGTGGTTAATGGGGCATGTACAAGTTTGAAAGCGTCAGCAGTTCTTATTTGTAAGAGACTTTGCCGTGTAAGCATAGGTACACATCTTAGCATGATCACCAGCCGTTGTGGCCTAGCCGTTCTAGGTGCTTCAGTCCAAAACCGCGCTGCTGCTATGGTCGCAGGTTTGAATCCTGCCTCGGGCATGGATATGTGTGGTGTCCTTAGGGTAGTTAGGTTTAAGTAGTTCTAAGTCTAGGGGACTGATGGAAATGCAGTGTGGCTAGGGCCTCCAGTCGGGTAGAGTTGTCGCCACTTCGGCGACTTGCGTGTCGATGGGGATGAAACGATGATGATAAGGACAACACAACACCCAGTCCGTGAGCGGAGAAAATCTCCGACCCAGCCGGGAATCGAACCCGGGCCCTTAGGTATGACATTCCATCGTGCAGACCACTCAGCTACCAGGGGCGGACTAGGGGACTGATGACCTCAGATGTTAAGTACCACAGTGATGAGAGCCTTTGAACCATTTCTTAGCACGATCCTCTTTTACGCCAGTCGCCTCAGTGAGGCAGGAGTGGAACAGGTGTGATATGAGGCCTGCTATATGATTTATACGTCTTCCCCCCACTCCTCCTCCAGCTCAACCCCATGTCTAAAATGAACCCAACCTCCCCTGCTCCTGTCCCCTCATACTGCTCTGATTGGTGAATTTCATCCTGAGACTGCAGTAGAGGAGCTTAAACAGGAAATTTACATCAGCCCTCATTTGTCTACATCATACTCCACAAGCCACCTAATGGTGTTCCTGCTGCATCTGCAACAACTTCCGAACCTCATCCGTAGCATATATGTTCTCAGAAATCAATTATTTCTTATCTCAATAAACAATGGGTTGAACATGCTCATTTCCAAGTACAAGTATGTTATTGACTGAAAGACAAAGAACATCTAACTTG
Organism: Schistocerca americana; assembly: GCF_021461395.2. Classification (NCBI taxonomy): domain Eukaryota; kingdom Metazoa; phylum Arthropoda; class Insecta; order Orthoptera; family Acrididae; genus Schistocerca; species Schistocerca americana. Next base: position 1,125,697,554 of record NC_060119.1, on the reverse strand, counting down.
TCCTGGAGAAATTCCTCCACTCGCCCACTTTGCAGACTTTAACTGTCTCCTAAGACTGAGTATGGACCAACACTCTGTGGCTGGAGGCTATCCCAGTACACCCACTCCCTTAAAAGTAAGCCACAACCTTATCCGATCAGACCTGAATAAGCTGTCATTTACCATCTAGCCCGGTGGAGGGCAACTGTGTTGGCTCGGGGGCCATGTTATAGACACACAGGTTAGTGGAGGGCCGCACCTTATAAACCTTTCACTTCTAATGCCCTATATATACTGGCGGCAATGCAAGTTTTCTTTATTTCTAATCACATATCACACACAGAGTTGCAATTTCGGGTGTAGCAGTGAAAAGGTTAAAATGCATTGATTAGTTAACTTTACATTTCATAAAAGGTATCATAAAAATCATTAGATATAAATGAAAGAGTCAGAAGCAAAGGGGTGTAAGTATACTTCTTATAATTTTGATAAAACTAAAGTCACCTGTACCTCTTTCATTCTGACATCCTCAAATAAGATAGTTGTGTTCAATTTCATTTATTTTGCTAATTTAATATCATCTCCAAGTACATTAAATTTTAAAACAAGTTTAATGGTATAAATGTATCCTACCACAATTTTGCACAATTTTTTTGAAATCAGGAGTCATACTGCTAGTTGATATTCTCATCACAGCCTGCAAATTACTGTCTGTTAAACAGCTTCAGTATTTGCTCTTGTTGATTTTCAAGCAAGAAAAACTTTGTTCACAAATATACGTTGATCCAAATATGGAGAACATTTTGCCTGCACATTTCTTGATACACGGAAATTTATCAGCTGACAAAGATTTATAAAGGTCAACTAAAGTTACAGCACTAAACATTTCTTTCACTGTGTGATCTGCCTGCAAGTCAATCAGTTCAAGTTGCATCTCCTGTAGTGCAGTGTCAATATCAGCAGTGATGGGATACGATAAAACATTAAATTGAAGCTCAATTTTCTTAAAATCCTGAAATCTTGTAGTAAACTCAGCCTCTAAACTCTGCAGATAATTCCTAATCTTAGCTGAAACACTTCCAGGTACTTTCTGTTTCCCTAGTAAAGGGAAATGACAAAATTTGCCTTCATTTGCTTGCCTTGCAAACATACCTAGTTTTGTTTTAAATGCTTTGACATGTGCCCACATTTCATGAGCAAACAACCCATTTCACTGCAATGTCACATTCAGCCCATTCAGTTTTTCAAAAAGATCAGCTGCAAACATCATCTCATATTTCCACTCTTCACATCCTAGTTTTGCAACAGAATCATGAGATATCTCCTTAGTGTCCAGAAATGAAATAATTTCATCCTGTAATGCCCAGATTCTTTCTAATACTTTGTCCAAGCTCAACCACCTCACACTGTTATGGTAAATTACATCTTAATGTTCTGCCCCCACATCCTCAAGAAGAGATTTGAACTGTCTGTGATGGAGTGCCCTTGCTCTGATTGTGTTCACAACACCAACAACAGGATCTACCACATGCATTAAGTCTAGTGCAGTCTTGCAGAGGCTTTCCTGATGTAAAATACAATTAAAATCCAAAATATCACTGTCTGTGTCCTCGGCTTGTAACTTGTTTTTAAAAGTTTCACCATACCTATATTTTTCCCACAGAAAGCTCTGCCCCATCTGTTGTAATGCTTACCATTTTGTTCCAGGATAAATCACTTGTTTCCACACAATTAACAACACATTCTAACAAGTCCTGACCAGTGGTTCTATCTTTCATGGATACTATACCAAGTAATTCCTCGGTGATGACGAAATGTTCATAAATTCCATGGATAAAGATGAGTACTTGTGCAGTGTCTTCAATATCTGTGCTTTCGTCCATTGCCAGTGAAAACCAAACAAAATCTTCGCTCGCAGTCTTTAGCTGGTCCGCAAGTTCGTCACTAATTAAATCAATACCCCGCGCTATAGTCCTCCTTGACAACGAAATGCTCTCAAATTTGGTTTTAACCTCAGGACACAATACACTTGCACACTTTACCATGCACTGTTTTAATAAACTCGCCATCCAAAAAAGGTTTGTTTCGTTTAGCAAGGTTATAGGCGACTATGAAACTTGCTTCTGTGGCACTATTTTGAAGTGGTGTTTGCTTCGTAAATAACGCTTGTTGCTTCTTCAAGCGTTTCACGAACTCCGCTGCTTTTTTTTTCGTTCTTCCAGTGAAAATTTGCAACCAAAGTCACTGTGTTTTGTTTCGTGATGTCGTTTCAGATTGTACTCCTTGAATACGGCAACCGTATCATAGCATAGTAAGCATGTGGCTTTATTTCCTGCATTAACAAACAAAAAATATTTGGTCGTCCAGTCTTCATTAAACAGACGGCACTTATCACCGACTTTATGCTTCTTCTTAGGAGTACTATTCACTCGGCACGAGAGAAATACAGCGCTCCCATCAGCCAACGCATGGAGCATAAATTTGCGCCGACAGCAGGATGCACAGTGCTTTTTTCAGTGCCCGTGGTGGCTGATGGTAGTGCTCCCATAATCCACCGTGCCCACATGCATCTAGGTTGATTGCGTGACTGTAGAGACATCTTTCGGTAGTACGCACTACCAAGTAGCGCAGACGCTGGCGGATTTTTTTAGTCGCGCAAGGAAGGGACATTTTGTTTTTCCTATGATTTTTGTAAATGTCTTGACTTGCCACACAAAACCCCTCCGCGGGCAACATTTGGCCCGCGGGCCGCTATTTGCCCACCCCTGATCTAGCCGATACACCACTTCACCCAAACAGTTCCTGTCACCCATCTCCTGCTGCGGCAGACATTATTTGTGTACTGCAAACTATTCATGCTTTTGAGCGTCGCCACATCATTCAATACGTCACACTGGCTACTTATGTCGTAATACGCCTAAATGCCATCATCTGACCACCGAAAATACTTCTTTATCTCACACCTCGACTCCCGTGTATAATATTATTTCAATCCTATGCACACACACAAAAGGACAGCAAGTTGCTCTTCCACGTATGGACAATTTTAAATGTTCCCTGTATGATTTGTTTTGCAAGTTAGAGACCTAAAAATCAGATCCTGGCGTCGCTCTACTCGCACTGCTACATCAAACCATCAAACTGTTTGCGAATGATTGCCTCCGAATTATGTGCATTTGATTTTTAACAAGCTATCAATCCATATAAAGGATTTACTGAATATTGTTAACACTGTTACCATAGTAATGTGAAAACTTTCTTCTTCCAGGATACATTTGCCACCATTGGTCTAAAGAAGAAACCTAGTTATATAGATATTTCTAAGATAAAATTTACCTACCAATGTTAGCCTAACTCAAGAAGACCTTCCGAAGTTTAAAAAGCAATATATCACGATAAGAAATTTAAAAACATTATATAAATTAACCTGTGCACAATGTTGTTTTCATATTGGTTAAAATTCTTCTGGGTATTAAGCCGCGTCATTGCTAAAAACTACCGATTTTTCGAAGCCGTCACAGGATCCTCGAAATGATAGGTTCCACCAAGCATGTAGTCAACAATCTTAACACTGCAGGTGTTTACGAATTACGGTGTGAGCGCGGAGCTGCCTAAATTGGAGAAACAGGGAGACCTGTCAGCTTACGAGTAGCAGAACACGAACGCTATGTACGATTACAAAATAATAAATCGGCGATAGCGGAACACCACCGTGACTGTGGACAACCTATCAGGTTCCAGGAAGCCCGAGTATTGGCGAAAGAATCGTGGATGCGAGAACGCAGAATACGGGAGGCCATCGAAATTGTTAAGGAGCCTGACAACATCAACAGGGAAGATGGCTACAAAGTCCCGGCGTCCTGGCTGCCGGCCATCCCAGTCCAACGGGCCGCGAGCGGTCGCGGGGCAGAAGCTACACGGGACACGGACGTATCTGCACAAACAGCTGTAGAGCAACTGTCAGTCCACTTCCGCGCACAGGAGGAAAACTTGCCGACCAGAAGCCGAATGCTGATTGGCGGACAGCTACCAATCGTTGACGACACGGACATCCACGAATAGCCTCTTTCCTTCCATCTTCCCTTACGTCATGACTGGCCAATCATATTAGAGGGCCAATTAAAAGTTTTACAACTGTGACGTCAGACATCGATAGTCTGTAATAAAAAGAAGCACCTATCCCCATGCAAAACCAGTCGTGCCCTGAGGAAGGCCGTTGCAATTCGGCCGAAACGTCGGTTTTAGTTTATTCTTGTTGTTAGTTTTTAGCAATGACGCGGCATAATACCCAGAAGAATTTTAATCATTATGACACCGGCCGCGGAAGCCTACGTTCTTATATCTAATATTGTTTTCAGTCTACATGTTAACTTAGAACAAGTTCTGACACATTGTTGCTGATTAGTTGAATTCATGTTTGGGTCAATTAAGAATGATATTCATTTAAGATACTGCACAGTTTAAACAAACGAAACTGCACCTTATTTTGCTTCGAAATGTTAATCCAGAGTAAAATGTGAGGGATTTTCAATGAGTACTGCAACATTTTTTTTCAGTCATGCCGGCCGAAGTGGCCGTGCGGTTAAAGGCGCTGCAGTCTGGAACCGCAAGACCGCTACGGTCGCAGGTTCGAATCCTGCCTCGGGCATGGATATTTGTGATGTCCTTAGGTTAGTTAGGTTTAACTAGTTCTAAGTTCTAGGGGCCTAATGACCTCAGCAGTTGAGTCCCATAGTGCTCAGAGCCATTTGAACCATTTTTTTTTCAGTCAGTTTCGGTTGAAAAAATGTGAAATTTGCTGTGGGACATCTTGGAATATTCCAGCTTAGCCCCTATAGTTTCATGAATTTCTGATAGGTGGCAGTATTGTGCGTAGCCTTCAAAATGGCATCTGCAACGGAGGTGGGTTCCAGCCAGACAGTTGTTACTGAGTTTATTTTGGCGGAAAACCAGAGCATCGCAGATATTCATAGGCTCTTGCAGAGCTTCTATGGGACATGGCAGCAAACAAAAGCACGGCGAGTCATTGGCCAAGCCGTCTGTCAGCATTGCAGTATGGTCGCACAAACTTGTCCGACCTCCCGTTGGCACACACAGCTGTAACTCTTGCAGTTTCGGGAGATTCGAACACTCATCATTCAATGTGATCGGCGGATGACAATCAACTCAACTGGACATCTCTGTTGGTGGTGTTGACAGACTTGTCCACCAGCTAGGGTACTCAAAGGACTGTTCTTCCTCATCCTCCCTGCAACCTGGATATTGCACCTTCCATCTTTCTGGCCCAATGAAGCAGTACATGGATGATGGGGGATTATTCATACAGCATGTCGTTGGATCTGATATCGACCAGTAGAGTGGTATGATATGGGCACACAGACCCTCCCAGTAAGGTAACATAAGGAGTCACAATGAACAGAGATTGTGTTGTAAAATAGGGTTTTGTAACCAAACGATTTGGGAATAGTATGGTGTACTGTAATCCTGAATAAAACCAACTTGCTTTCAGAAAAAAAGTGTTGCATTGCTTACTGAACACCCCTCCTAATTACCAGAGCTACAATTGATGTGGTCATTAGCCCTTTCACTGTTACACAAGAGCTCTCTGTATTCCATGTTGAGTGCGACTTTGTCGTGGTTGTACTGGTCACCAAATGCAGGAATCTGTGATTAGAGATGGCGTTCTCTCCACTAAGAAATACTTGTCATAGATGTTAAGAAAACTGTTCACTGAAGAATTGATTTTTGCACAAATTACAGTCTGAATCCTCACTCCATAAAGGACTGAATTTCTTTTCATTATATTTCATAGTTACTGCGCTGCATAAAATGAAGTAAAAGACTGCACGATATTTTAAAGAGATTTCAGAGGTAAAAGCGCCTTGCGTAAACTTTGCTTCCATTTGACTTTAGCTCATACATTGTGGTATATTAAATGTGGAAAAGTCTATTGAAATTTTGTTTAAAATTGAGACCAGAGCGATATCTCATTTCGTTCTCGAGTTATTGACTTTTATATTCGACAGAAGGTCGCGCGCGGCATGCCCTTTTCCGTCCTGGCGAATCGGGAATTGTGTAGTCATAACACTGTCACGTTTCATAAACAGTTCAAAATATCGAGACGAAGTGTTTTTTAAGTGTATACTTCTGTTGTGTGGATAAGCTGATTGTTTAAATAACAAATATTTGTACTTCGTTCTAAAATGTTACTCCATGCAATAAGACTGAGTGTAGTGGCACAGTGATTAACTGGCATTCAGGAGGATGAAGCTTAAAATCCACGTCTGGGTGTCCAGATTTAGCTTTCTCCTGATTTCCCTAAATCACTGCAGTAAATACTGGGATGGTGCATTTGAAAGGGCACGGCGAATTGCATTCAAATCCTTGAAACAATAGGAGTATGTGGTATGTCTCTAGTGACCTTGATGTCAACAGGATGTAAAACCCTAATCTTCCTTCCTTCTTTCCTTCCTTGGATGCAATTGGGAAGTCGCATGATGCACATATATCATACGAAAGCGTTCATATCTAGCTCGAGTCATCTGCAGTTTTCACTGTTTGTGGCAGCGTTGAAATATTTGACAGTAACAAAGCTGTTTTGGGTCTAAAAACTGGACTAATTTTTGTTTACATCGAGATGGAAACAATTTCCAAAACTTTTGGATTTTACGTAGGAGAGAAAGATATTTCCTGCTGTCTACAACAGTTTGTTCTTCCCAGTTTAGATGCTCATTCACGATAATGCTAAGATATATTATTGTTGTTTTTTGAAACAGCAATTGGATACCATGAAGAAGTATTTGAGGAAGTACTCAAGATAATGTCCACTGATCATCTTTCATTATGACATTAGGTTGACTTGTGACTCTGGAATTTAGTTAAAGACTGAGGTATTCTGCCCATCACAGTATTGAACAATGATTGTTTATTCATACTTCAATGTTCTGAGGATTTGTTACTTAGGTACAACTGTATATCATCAGTATATAAGTGGTATTCAATTAATATACGGTGAGGAAAGCAGTGAACCAAGGACAGAACACTGGGGGGACTCAAGCGAACAAATTTTTTCATGATGACTTTTCCTGCTCACAGGTGACTCATTGATATTTGATTTGAGTTAGTTGTCTGACCAACACATTACACTGTTCATCAAATTCAGCTATTTCACTGTAATGAGTTATGTATGTAAATCAATACTGTCAAAATCCTTGCTGAAATCAGGCCAAGTTATAATAATGGTTTCACTTCTACCCCTGGCGTCTCTGACGTCGGTCATTTTTACAACTGAGAAGTGGAGCGAGTGCGAATCTAGTGTTGAGGGTTGCCTACACTACAGCAGATCGAGGCGCCGCTGTTGGGCTAGTGCTGTACCGGCTTCCTGCCTTCCTTCCTTCTGTGACGAGTCTGAAAACAATGGTGCTGTGGTTGCTTCCTGCTCGTCGACTCGTTCTCCCTTACTGAAGTGAGCTGGAGTGTAAGAGTAGTCGTGATTATCGGGATCAGATTGACTCTGACAAAGCTGTGTTTTGCGAGACTGGAGGGTGCAATGCATATTTTAAGCGATGAAGTGTATACAATTATAAGTGTACCCCTCAAGAGAAAGAGTGGTATCATAAGAAGGTTCGATGCTACAGTCCACGCTTCATTCGAAAAACGTATAAAGTTCGTCCAATACAAACAAAATTGCTGTATTTTAGTTTATGTTGCCTTCATAATGTGAAAGCATTTGTACTGCATCAAACGAAAATCGAGCACAGAGCAATGTGACTTTTATATCCCTGCGACCAAAAGGTGCACTACTTGCATATTCTTCTAGTAATGATAACTCGTGATTATGGGATAACAGCGAGCTGTGAAGCTTATAACCCATTTCGGTCACTTTTTCAAGGACTGTAAATTTATTTCAATAATTTATAAGTATTTAGAGAATACACTCATCAACCAGAACATAACTAATAGCTGGTGTGTCCACCTTTGGCACGGATAAAATCGGCGACTCGTCGTGGCATGGAAACAGTGAGGCCTTGGTAGCCCACTGGAGGGAGTTGGCATCACATCTGCACTCACGAGTCACGTAATGCCTGTGAATTCCAGGGAGGGTGCTTTGATGCCACATTCCGTCACATCACAGATATATTCGATCGAGTTCAGCTTGGCGAGATGGGGAGCCAGAACATTAACTGGAACTCCGCACTGTGTTCCCAAAACCACTCCATTATGCTACTAGACTAGTGGCATGGTGCATTATCTTCTTGAAAACTGACACTGCCGTTGGGAAACACGACCATCATGACAGTGTGTATGTGGTCTGCAACAAGTGTAAGATACTTCTGGGCCGTCATTGTGCCTTGCCCAAGCCCCACTGGGCCCATGGGTGCGCTTGTGAATGTTCCCCAAGGTATAATGGAGCCGCCGTGAGCTTGTCTCCATCCCACAGCACAGGTGTCAAAGAGCTGTTCGTCTGGGAGACGAAGGATTCGCGCCCTCTCATCGGCATATGAATAAGGTATTCGGATTCATCAGACCGTACAACGGTCACTTGTCCATTAAAGTAGTAGTTGCCAATGTCATGGTGTTAACATTGGCACATGCAAAGGTCGTCGGTTGTGGAGGCCCATTATTAAGAACGTTCGGTACCCTCAGTGTTCAGACACACTTGTACTCTTCCCGGCATGAAAGTCTGATGGTAGTTTCCCCACAGTGCGCCGCCTGTCCTGTTTTACCAATCTACCCAGCCTACAATGTCCGACATCTGAAATGAGGTGTGGTGTCCCAACCCCATTACCTTGGTTTCGCCACGTGCTGAAGACACTCACCACAGCACATCTCGAACACCTGACAAGTCGTGTAATTTCCGAAATACTCGTAACAAGTCTCTGGGCAAGCCCAGTCTGCCCTCGGTCAAACTCAGATAGATTGCGGTTATCTTCCCCATTGTACAAACGGACGGCAAGCTCACTGATAATACACTACTGGCCATTAAAATTGCTACACCAAGAAGAAATGCAGATGATAAACGAGTATTCATTGGATAAATATATTATACTATAACTGACATGTGATTACATTTTCACGCAATTTGGTGCATAAATCCTGAGAAATCAGTACCCAGAACAACTACCTCTGGCCGTAATAACGGCCTTGACACGCCTGGCCATTGAGTCAAACAGAGCTTGGATGGCGTGTACAGGTACAGCTGCCCATGCAGCTTCAACACGATACCACATTTCATCAAGAGTAGTGACTGGCGTATTGTGACGAGCCAGATGCTCGGCCACCATTGACCAGACGTTTTCAATTGGTGAGAGATCTGGAGAATGTGCTGACAAGGGCAGCAGTCGAACATTTTCTGTATCCAGAAAGGACCTACATGACCTGCAACATACGGCCGTGCATTATCCTGCTGAAATCTAGGCTTTCACAGGGATCGAGTGAAGGGTAGAGCCACCGGTCGTAACACATCTCAAATGTAACGTCCACTGTTCAAAGTGCCGTCATTGCGAACAAGAGATGACCGAGACGTATAACTAATGGCACCCCACACCATCACGCCGTGTGATACGCCAGTATGGCGATGACGAATACACGCTTCCAATGTGCGTTCACCGCGGTGTCTCCAAACACGGATGCGACCATCATGATGCCGTAAACAGAACCTGGATTCATCCGAAAAAAATGACGTTTTGCCATTCGTGCACCTAGGTTCGTCGTTGAGTACACCATCGCAGGCGCTCCTGCCTGTGATGCAGCGTCAAGGGTAACCGCAGCCATGGTCTCCGAGCTGATAGTCCACCTTGCTGCAAACGTCGTCGAACTGTTCGTGCAGATGGTTGTTATCTTGCAGACATCCCCATCTGTTGACCCAGGGATCGAGACGTGGCTGCACGATCCGTTACAGCCATGCGGATAAGATGCCTGTCGCCTGCTTCACATCTGCTGTGCAGCGAGCTACGTTAATTTAAGTATTAACTGTATTTTTCTTACTTGTAACTTCATCTTCCATGTGTTTTTGCTTTTAGGAAGCTATAATTTTCGAGTACTAGTAATAGTTCAAATGGTTCAAATTGCTCTGAGCACTATGGGACTTAACATCTGAGGTTATCAGTCCCCTAGAACTTAGAACTACTTAAACCTAACAAACCTAAGGACATCACACACATCCATGCCCGAGGCAGGATTCGAACCTGCGACCGTAGCGGTCACGCGGTTTCAGACTGAAGCGCCTAGAACCGCACGGCCACACCGGCCGGCTACTAGTAATAGTGTTCCATAGATTTCGTGTTTGTTTTGAATTCAGTCTGAGAGTGTCCCTTTAGTCAGCCATAGTGCCAGTACCCCCCCCGCCCCCTCCCCCCCAATGAACCATGGACCTTGCCGTTGGTGGGGAGGCTTGCGTGCCTCAGCGATGCAGATAGACGTACCGTAGGTGCAACCACAACGGAGGAGTATCTGTTGAGAGGCCAGACAAACGTGTGGTTCCTGAAGAGGGGCAGCAGCCTTTTCAGTAGTTGCAGGGGCAACAGTCTGGATGATTGACTGATCTAGCCTTGTAACACTAACCAAATCAGCCTTGTTGTGCTGGTACTGCGAACGGCTGAATGCAAGGGGAAACTACAGCCGTAATTTTTCCCGAGGGCATGCAACTTTACTATATGGTTAAATCATGATGGCGTCCTCTTGGGTAAAATATTCCGGAGGTAAAATAGTCCCCCATTCGGATCTCCAGGCGGGGACTACTCAGGAGGATGTCGTTATCAGGAGAAAGAAAACTGGCGTTCTACGGATCGGAGCGTGGACTGTCAGGTTCCCTAATCGGGCAGGTAGGTTAGAAAATTTAAAAAGGGCAATGGGTAGGTTAAAGTTAGATACAGTGGGAATGATTGAAGTTCGGTGGCAGGAGGAACAAGACTTCTGGTTACGTGAATACAGGGTTATAAACACAAAATCAAATGGGGGTAATGCAGGAGTAGGTTTAATAATGAATAGGAAAATGGAAATGCGGGTAAGCTACCACAAACAGCATAGTGAACGCATTATTGCGGCCAAGATAGATACGAAGCCCACGCCTACCACAGTGGTACAATTTTATATGTCAACTAGCTCTGCAGATGACGAAGAAATTGATGACATGTATGATGAAATAAAAGAAATTATTCAGATATTGAAGGGAGACGAAAATTTAATAGTCATCGGTGACCGGAATTCGGTAGTAAAAAACGAAGAGAAGGAAACGTAGTAGGTGAATGTGGATTGGGGGTAAGAAATGAAAGAGGAAGTCGCCTGGTAGAATTCTGCACAGAGCATATCTTAATCATAGCTAACGCTTGGTTCATGAATCATGAAGGAAGGATGTATACATGGAAGAAGCCTGGAGATGCTAGAAGGTATCAGATAGATTATATAATGGTAAGACAGAGATTTAGGAACCAGGTTTTAAATTGTAAGACGTTTCCAGGGGCAGATGTGGACCCTGACCACAATCTATTGATTATGAACTGTAGATTAAAACTGAAGAAACTGCAAAAAGGTGGTAAATTGAGGAGATGGGACCTGGATAAACTGAAAGAACCAGAGGTTGTAGAGAGCTTCAGGGAGAGCATTAGGGAACGATTGACATGAACAGGGGAAAGAAATACAGTAGAAGAAGAATGGGCAGCTCTGAGAGATGAAATAGTGAAGGCAGCAAGGATCAAGTAGATAAAAAGATGAGGGTTAATAGAAATCCTTGGGTAACAGAAGAAATATTGAATTTAATTGATGAAAGGAGAAAATATAAAAATGCAATAATTAAAACAGGCAAAAAGGAATACAAACGTCTCAAAAATGAGACCCACAGGAAGCGCAAAATGCCCTAGCAGGGATGGCTAGAGGACAAATGTACGGATGTAGATGCTTATCTCACTAGGGGTAAGATAGATACTGCCTACAAGAAAATTAAAGAGACCTTTGGAGAAAAGAGAACGACTTGTATGAATATCAAGAGCTCAGATGGAAACCCAGTTCTAAGCAAAGAAGGGAAAGCAGAAAGGTGGAAGGAGTATATAGAAGGTCGATACAAGGGCGATGTACTTGAGGACAATATTATGGAAATGGAAGAAGATGTAGAAGGGATGAAATGGGAGATATGATACTGCGTGAAGAGTTTGACAGAGCACTGAAAGACCTGAGTCGAAACAAGGCCCAGGAGGAGTAGACAACATTCCATTAGAACTGCTGACAGCCTTGGGAGATCCAGTCCTGAAGAAACTCTACCATCTGGTGAGCAAGATGTATGAGACAGGCGAAATACGCTCGGACTTCAAGAAGAATATAATAATTCCAATCCCAAAGAAAGCAGGTGTTGACAGATGTGAAAATTACCGAACTATTAGTTTAATAAGTCACGGCTGCAAAATTCTAACGCGAATTCTTTACAGACGAATGGAAAAACTAGTAGAAGCCGACCTCGGGGAGGATCAGTTTGGATTCCGTAGAAATGTTGGAACACGTGAGGGAATACTGACCCTACGACTTATCTTAGAAGCTAGATTAAGGAAAGGCAAACCTACGTTTCTAGCATTTGTAGACTTAGAGAAAACTTTTGACAATGTTGACTGGAATACTCTCTTTCAAATTCAAAAGGTGGCAGGGGTAAAATACAGGGAGCGAAAGGCTATTTACAATTTGTACAGAAACCAGATGGCAGTTATAAGAGTCGAGGGGTATGAAAGGGAAGTAGTGGGGAAGTGAGTGGGACAGGGTTGTAGTCTATCCCCGATGCTATTCAATCTGTATATTGAGCAAGCAGTGAAGGAAACAAAAGAAACGTTCGGAGTAGGTATTAAAATCCATGGAGAAGAAATAAAAACTTTGAGGTTCGCCGATGACATTGTAATTCTGTCAGAGACAGCAAAGGACTTGGAAGAGCAGTTGAACGAAATGGATAGTGTCTTGAAAGGAGGATGTAAGATGAACATCAACAAAAGCAAAACGAGGATAATGGAATGTAGTCGAATTAAGTCGGGTGATGCTGAGGGAATTAGATTGGGAAATGAGACACTTAAAGTAGTAAAGGAGTTTTGCTATTTGGGGCGCAAAATAACTGATGATGGTCGAAGTAGAGAGGATATAAAATGTAGACTGGCAATGGCAAGGAAAGCGATTCTGAAGAAGAGAAATTTGTTAACATCGAGTATAGATTTAAGTGTCAGGAAGTCGTTTCGGAAACTATTTGTATGGAGTGTAGCCATGTATGTAAGTGAAACATGGACGATAAATAGTTTGGACAAGAAGAGGATAGAAGCTTTCGAAATGTGGTGCTACAGAAGAATGCTGAAGATTAGATGGGTAGCTCACATAAATAATGAGGAGGAATTGAATAGAATTAGGGAGAAGACAAGTTTGTGGCACAACTTGACTAGAAGAAGGGATCGGTTGGTAGGACATGTCCTGAGGCATCAAGGGATCACCAATTTAGTATTGGAAGGCAGCGTGGATGGTAAAAATCGTAGAGGGAGACCAAGAGTTCAATACAGTAAGCAGATTCAGAAGGATGTACGTTGCTGTAGGTACTGGGAGATGAGGAAGCATGCACAGGATAGAGTAGCATGGAGAGCTGCGTCAAACCAGTCTCAGGACTGAAGACCACAACAACAAGTGTCAGTAGTGTCAGTGTCGTCGTAACTGTCGTCTGCTTTACATCTGCTGTGTAGTGAGCTGCGTTAATTTAAGTATTAACTGTATTTTTCTTACTTATAACTTCTTCTTCCATGTGGTTTTGCTTTTAGGAAGCTTTAATATTTGAGTACTAGTAATTGTGTTCCATAGATTTTGCGTTTGTTTTGAATTCAGTCAGAGAGAGTCCCTTTAGTCAGCCATAGTGCCAGTAGTGTCAGTCTCGTCGTAACTGTTGTCTGCTTCACAACTACTGTGCAGCGAGCTACGTTAATTTAAGTATTAACGGTATTTTTCTTACGTGTCACTTCTCCTTCCGCGTGTTATTGCTTTTAGGAAGCTTTAATTGTCGAGTACGAGTAATAGTGTTCCATAGATTTCGTGTTTGTTTTTGAATATAGCCGGAGAGGGTCCCTTTAGTCAGCTGTAGTGCCAGTAGTGCTAGTGTTTGTTTTGAATACAGTCCAGAGACTGGTAGTGCTTATTTTCATTGTTTTCAACAATTAAGTGTCTAGTAACCACAGTTTAGCCAGCTATCAGCCGCCTTTAGTGAATTAGCAGCCTAGTTAAAAGTTGATTAACTCTCTACAGTAAATTGATTTCTTAGGATGGATAGGATGTGTGATTGCTGTGTACGGACGCAGGAGGAGCTGGCCACTGTTCGCGAACAGCTGAACGTTCTGATGGCCGTGGTCAGCCGTCTTCAGGCTGTTGCCTCGGAGTGTAGCGGCAGTGGGGAGTCTGGTGCGTCGCATGGTACACCCCAGGTGTTACATGCTTCGCCCACAATCCCTGCTGTCGGGACATCTTCGCGGGTACCGGGTGCGGTTGGGCCACCCTCTCCCCAAGGGGAGTGGCGGGTTCAGCGGCGTTCGCGGTGCCGAGGCGGAGGGTCAATGTGGAGGCTGGCCGTGTGGCATCGCCCGCTCTGCCTGTGAGTGGACATGTGGCTGCTCCTTCAGCAAAGTCCGAGCAGGCACACGGGGGGAGGGGTTTGTTAGTGATTGTGAGCTCCAACGTTAGGCGGGTGATGGAGCCCTTAGGGAGATAGCGGAAAGGTCGGGGAAGAAGGCCAGTGTTCACTCTGTCTGCTTGCCGGGGGGTCTCATCCGAGATGTGGAGAAGGCCCTGCCGGCGGCGATAGAGAGCACTGGGTGCACCCGACTGCAAATTGTTGCTCATGTCGGCACCAGTGACTCCTGCCGTCTGGGTTCAGAGGTCATCCTCAGTTCGTACAGGCGGTTGGCGAAGTTGGTGAAGGCAGAAAGCCTCGCTCGCGGTGTGGAATCTGAGCTAACTATTTGTAGTATCATTCCCAGAACCGATCGCGGTCCTCTGGTTTGGAGCCGAGTGGAAGGCTCAAACCAGAGGCTTAGACGATTCTGCGGAGATCTGGGGTGCAAATTTCTCGACCTCCGCTATCGGGTGGTGACATGTAGGGTCCCCATGAATAGCTCAGGCGTGTACTACACGCAGGAAGCGGCTACAAGGGTAACGGAGTACGTGTGGGGGGCACATGTGGGTATTTTGGGTTAGAGAATTCCCTCCCTAGGCCCGACAAGACGCCTCCTGAGACGCGACAAGGTAGTAGCAGGCAAAACGCAACAGGGAATAACAATATTAATGTACTAATAGTAAACTGTAGGAGCGTCTATAGAAAGGTCCCAGAACTGCTCTCATTAATAAACGGCCACAACGCTCAGATAGTACTAGGGACAGAAAGTTGGCTGAAACCAGATGTAAACAGTAATGAAATTCTAAACTCAGATTGGAATGTATACCGCAGAGACAGGCTGGACAGAGAAGGGGGAGGCGTGATTATAGCGATAAGAAGTACAATAGTATCGAAGGAAATTGACGGAGATCCGAAATGTGAAATAATTTTGGTGAAGGTCACGGTTAAAGCATGCTCAAACATGGCAATTGGATGTCTCTATAGGCCCCCTGGCTCAGCAGCTGTTGTGGCAGAGCACCTGAAGGAAAATTTGGAAAATATTTCGAGTAGATTTCCCGAGTATGTTATAGTTCTGGGTGGAGATTTCAATTTGCCGGATATAGACTGGGAGACTCAAACGTATATAAAGGGTGGCAGGGACAAAGAATTCAGTGAAATTTTTTTTTTGAGTGCATTATCTGAAAACTACCTTGAGCAGTTAAACAGAGAACCGACTCGTGGCGATAACATATTAGACCTTCTGGTGACAAACAGACCCGAACTATTTGAAACAGTTAACGCAGAACAGGGAATCAGCGATCGTAAAGCGGTTACTGCATCGATGATTTCAGCCGTAAATAGAAATGTTAAAAAAGGTAGGAAGATTTTTCTGTTCAGCAAAAGTGACAAAAAGCAGATCCCAGAGTACTTGACGGCTAAACACAAACATTTTGTCTCAAGTACAGATAGTGTTGAGGATCAGTGGACAAAGTTCAAAACCATCGTGCAATACGCATTAGATGTGTATGTGCCAAGCAAGATCGTAAGAGATAGAGAAGAGCCACCGTGGTACAACAACCGAGTTATAAAACTGCTGCGGAAGCAAAGGGAACTTCACAGTGTAGTGTAAGGGGGACTGTGCGAGAGGCGTTCAATGAATTCGAAAGTAAAGTTCTACGTACTGACTTGGCAGAAAATCCTAAGAAATTTTGGTCTTATGTCAAAGCGGTAGGTGGTTCAAAACAAAATGTCCAGACACTCTGTGACCAAAATGGTACTGAAACAGAGAAACAGAGGATGATAGACTAAAGGCCGAAATACTAAATGTCTTTTTCCAAAGCTGTTGCACAGAGGAAGACTGCGCTGTAGTTCCCTCTCTAGATTGTCGTACAGATGACAATATGGTTGATATCGAAATAGAAGACAGAGGGATAGAGAAACAACTAAAATCGGTAAAAAGAGGAAAGGCCGCTGGACCTGATGAGATACCAGTTCGATCTTAGACAGAGTACGCGAAGGAACTTGCCCCCCTTCTTGCAGCGGTGTACCGTAGGTCTCTAGAAGAGAGTAGCGTTCCAAAGGATTGGAAAAGGGCACAGGTCATCCCCGTTTTCAAGAAGGGACGTCGAACAGATGTGCAGAACTATAGACCTATATCTCTAACGTCAATCAGTTGTAGAATTTTGGAAAACGTATTATGTTCGAGTATAATGACTTTTCTGGACGAAAAAGACAATCGTGTGAAACCCAGCTCGCGCTATTCGTCCACGAGAGTGAGAGGGCCATAGACACGGGTTCCCAGGTAGATGCCGTGTTTCTTGACTTCCGCAAGGCGCTCGATACAGTACCCCACAGTCGTTTAATGAACAAAGTAAGAGCATATGGACTGTCAGACCAATTGTGTGATTGAATTGAAGAGCTCCGAGATAACAGAACGCAGCATGTCATTCTCAATGGAGATAAGTCTTCCGAAGTAAGAGTGATTTCAGGTGTGCCGCAGCGGAGTGTCGTAGGACCGTTGCTATTCACAATATACATAAATGACCTTGTGGATAACATCGGAAGTCCACTGAGACTTTTTGCGGATGATGCTGTGGTGTATCGAGAGGTTGTAACAATGGAAAATTGTACTGAAATGCAGGAGGATCTGCAACGAATTGACGCATGGTGCAGGGAATGGCAATTGAATCACAATGTAGACAAGTGCAATGTGCTGCGGATACATAGAAAGAAAGATCCTTTATCATTTAGCTACAATATAGCAGGTCAGCAACTGGAAGCAGTTCAGTCCACAAATTATCTGGGAGTAGGCATTAGGATTGATTTGAAATGGAATGATCATATAAAGTTGATCGTCGGTAAAGCAGATGCCAGACTGAAATTCATTGGAAGAATCCGAAGGAAATGCAATCCGAAAACAAAGGAAGTAGGTTATAGTACACTTGTTCGTCCACTGCTTGAATACTGCTCACCAGTGTGGGATCCGTACCAGATAGGGTTGATAGAAGATATACAGAAGATCCAACGGAGAGCAGCGCGCTTCGTTACAGGATCATTTAGTAATCGCGAAAGCGTTACAGAGATGATAGATAAACTCCAGTGGAAGACTTTGCAGGAGAGACGCTCAGTAGCTCGGTACGGGCTTTTGTTGAAGTTTCGAGAACATACCATCACCGAGGAGTCAAGCAGTGTATGCTCCCTACTACGTACATCTCGCGAAGAGACCATGAGGATACGGTAAACCGCAATCGCGATAGGCTAGAATCCGATCTTTACCAAAGTCGGAAACGTGATGGTACGCATTTCTCCTCCTTACAAGAGGCATCACAACAACGTTTCACCAGGCAACGCCGGTCAACTGCTGTTTGTGTATGAGAAATCGGTTGGAAACTTTCCTCATGTCAGCACGTTGTAGGTGTCGCCACCGGCGCCAACCTTGTGTGAATGCTCTGAAAAGCTAATCATTTGCATATCACAGCATCTTCTTTCTGTCGGTTAAATTTCGTGTCTGTAGCACGTCATCTTCGTGGTGTAGCAATTTTAATGGCCAGTAGTGTACGTCCACCGTGCGTGTGTCTGACTAGCAGCCATCCCTCGGCAGGTGGCTCTGCTGTCGCCTGAACGGGTTTACCAGGTGTAGAAGCGTGAAACCGGAATTTCCCTATGAGATGGTGCTAGCCGCCAGTGTAGGGCCCGTCAGACCGCGTCTGCTTCCTGTAACGGCTGACGACGAATGTCAACACACAGTATCCCAAGGTCCATGCATCGATATCTGTTTCAAACTTGTAAACATGTCGAGTTTTGTGCCTACTAACTACAAACTGCGGACAGCATTGGTTTTCTGTTATCATTTGAAGAAAACTGCTGCAGAATGGCTTGTCGCCCCGTCATGCTTGTCGAAGCTTTGGGCGAACATGCTCTTGGGAAAACGCAGTGTTCCGAGTGGTTCAAAACATTCAAAAGTGGCGATTTTGACGTGAGAAACGACGAGAGCGGGAAACCACAGAAAAAAATTAGAAGACAACGAATTGCAGGCCTTATTGGATGAAGATGATACTCAAACTCAACAGGAACTCGTGGAACAACTGAAGGTGACGCAGAAAGCCGTTTCTCTTCAGTTGAAAGCTGTGGTAAATGTGCAGAAAGTGGGAAAACAGGTTCAGCATGAATCGAATGAAAGACAGCAAGCAAATCGAAAGATCACTTATGAAATACTGCTCACCAGATGCAAAAGAAAGTCGTTTCTCCATCGAATAGTGACAGGTGATGAAAAATGAATATATTAAGAGGTTCCCAAGCGTCCTAAATCATGGATGAATCCAGACAAACC
Source organism: Schistocerca americana (assembly GCF_021461395.2). Taxonomy (NCBI): domain Eukaryota; kingdom Metazoa; phylum Arthropoda; class Insecta; order Orthoptera; family Acrididae; genus Schistocerca; species Schistocerca americana. The sequence continues at coordinate 1,125,678,655 of NC_060119.1, read as the reverse complement.
ATTGACATCCAATGCAAGACCGAATCGCTTTGGAAAGAAGACAATGCTTTGTGTCTGGTGGGATGAGAAGGGTGTCATCTATTAGGAGCAGCTAAAACCTGGTGAAACCGTTATCATTGATCGCTATCAACGGCAAATGATTGATTTAAATCGAGCATTACGTGAAAAACAATCGGAATATAGAAAAAGGCAACAAAAAATCATATTCTCCATAATGTCGCCCCATCATACAAAGCAAAACAAAGAAAAACGGGTCAGGGAAAGAATCGCGGCCTTTTTATTTCTCAGACTTGTCTCCATCGTCTGTTTGCATCACTGAGACACTCTCTCGCTGAACAACGCTTCAATTCGTATGGAAATGTACGAAAATTCCTCGCAGACATTTTTGGTTCAAAAGAATAACTTCCTTTTTTTTTTTTTTTTTTTTTTTTTTTTTTTTTTTTTTTTTTTTTTTTCATAGCCTCGGCGTGATGGGTGATGGGAGAAAGAAATGTATAAACAGCAATGGAGATTATTTTGAATAAAATGCAACAAAATTACAGGTTCATACTTCTACACCTGGTATATCGATAGTAGGTCGGTGGTCATAAGTTCTGGCTCATCGGTGTACACGTAATACTAATGTACTGTTTTCTTGTACTGTGTTCACAGGCTCCATAACGCGTCTGTGTCAACATAATTGTTACACGTTCTCTGAGCAGACATTAGATATTAAAATAACATTACAGCAGTTTTCAAAAAAGTTTTGTACATTCAGGAGGTGGACAAAAACATGGAAACAGCAAAAACACAACGCATTACCGTGCCAAATACGGCGTAGAAAAACCGTTGGCATTCAGAACGACTTCCAATCGTCTCGAAATGGATAAACACAGGTCCCGCACTGTTTTCAAGTGAATCTTATGCCTTTCTGCCTGCAGAATTGTGGCTTCTTCAGGTGACGAAGATGGAGGTTGAAAGACGTGCGCTTCATTCACCATTCAGTGCTCATATTTCATATTCCTAATCCCAGCATTCTGGTATCCGGTAAAATAATAATTCAGGCAATATTAATAATTTCTATGGGTTGCCTGATTTATTTGACGATTTTTACAGTTTGTCTCACGGTGATCTGTGGGAGGAGCTTGGCGCCAGGAATTTTCTTTATTTACGGGCGAGGGCAGCAGTCTTCCTAGCAGCCATGATGGCTCCCCGTTTCCTATCCTTTTTGCGATCGCCAGGGTAGCACGTGGTGTCGTTTGAATGTTCAGTAGTGGCCAAAGCTTCTCCTGTTCTCATTTCCGCAACCTGCCTTACCAACCTTGTAAACGCTATTTCTGCTCAATTTTAACGTCGCGAGGTCGCCTCCCTGTGATATTCCGGCCCTATGATTGGCCAGTTTTTTCGCCGGCGTTCGCCAACCGCCCTCCGCGGATGGGTGGTGGACAAAGGGGCAATAGTTCAGTTCCAGTGTGACCGTGCCGGAGACCGGAGGTGCCGCTTCCAGGAGATGAAGTTCGGTTAGCATGAGCGCCGACGTGCACTGTTGATCGCGCCCTGGGGCCTAGAGGGAACCTGATAGGTCACTGTGAATAGTTTCGCGTCTTGCGGGTTTTATTGCTTTAGTACGGGAGGCTACCGAGCGATTCACGCACAGTAGTATCTTCTTAGCCTTTGGCTAAATGCTGGTGGTGGTCGTTGCACCCCTGCAACCTCTTCCTTTACTAAATGGGATTCTATTTCATAATACGGCGATCATTACTAAAATTCATTTCCTCCTGCTATCGTGGCGCGTTATGAACGTTCGTTAGGCCAGGCTGCTGAACTCGAATCTATCTTCCCCCCCCCCCCACCCCCATTTGGTTGTATTATTGTTCGATTCTCAACTGTTTAGTAAATGAGTCCGTAAATGTTACATTCTCTCTCTTTCCTTACTTGAACTCACCCCTAGTGTAACAGAATATGTGGAACTATAACGGTTGCTATAATGTCGTGCAGGTCTCGCGCCGCTAACGATAGTATAAAGATTCAATATCGCGCGCCTGGCACGACCATTGCACGCTTGGCACCGATAACAGTAGTAATCATATTCAACTATTCCCCACTGATAAACTGGGAAGTGTTCACGGCTCAGTGTGAGTACGTGAGCACTAAGTCCACTTGATGTGGTGGAAGTAGTGGCCTCTGTTTTGCCTTGCTGGTTTAGACAAAAAATATCAAAAATCACAGCCCCCACAGCAAGGAACAGTAACTTGAAAAAAAACGAGCCCCCGCTTTTAAGGTGCATAGCGACCACACACACTTCTGTCCGCAGTGGAAAACAAAGACTCAGCAGTATGGAGGTGTTGTGCTCAGTGGAGATGAGACAGTTTATCCTCGCGATGCTCACAAAGCCAGATCTGGACGATGCGAGATGAGTGAACGGGGGCTCTGCCGTCTCGGAACAGAGCACTGTGCTCGAGGAACAAAAATTGTACCACGGGATGGACCTGACCAGAGAAAATGGACAGATAATCGTTGGCAGTAATGCGAACTTACAGAGTAACCTCGGGGTCCACTTAATACCACGTCGTGGCCGCCCAAAGCATTACCAAACCGGTGCCATGCTTCACTCTTGGCACCTAAACTGGTCCAGAAGGAGGAAACAGCGTGGAACAAGACTCTTCCGACTGTACGGCTCTCATCCGGTGCTTGGCAGCCCAGGTATGACGGCTCCGGCACCACACCACGTTTCCCTGTTACTGGCACTTGCATCACTGATGAGTGGTTTTGGAATCGTACCTTGCCCTGCAATTCCCTGCTTATGGAGCGCCTTTATGTTGTCATGGTACTGACAAGGCACTCGAGTATGACATTCAGCTCTTCAGTGGCTTTTGCTGTTGTCATCCTCTAGTTTCTCGTGACAAACCTCTCCAATGATCGCCTGTAACGATCACTCAACACAAGCTTTCGTCCGTGATGATGTTTTTTCCTTTTCCTTGTATGCACAATAAATATTTGATATGGTGCCTCTCAAGCCACTTTGTCTGCCTCGGTTATGGAAGCACCCGTCATTTGAGCACCGACGATTTGTCCACGTTCGAATACACTTAGCTCCGACATAACGCACTCACAACCACCGCGACTGACACTTGAGACTTATTGAGAACATTGTACAAGTACGGTTCTTAGTCAAATACAACAACGTAACCAGCAGACTCGTTCAGAATTTGCATTTATGCTCAACTACGTGTTTCTCACAACGATTCCACATTTGTGTGGAACCCCTGTGGGCCTGTGCACATACTTTGAAGCATGTATACATATAAAGGGTGGTCCATTGACAGTGACCGGGCCAAATATCTCACGAAATAAGCACCAAACGAAAAAACTACAAAGAACGAAACTCGTCTAGCTTGAAGGGGGAAACCAGATGGCGCTACGGTTGGCCCGCTAGATGGCGCTGCAATAGGTCAAATGGATATCAACAGCATTTTTCAAATTGGAACCCCCATTATTTATTACATATTCGTACAGTACGCAAAGAAATATGAATGTTTTAGTTGGACCACTTTTTTCGCTTTGTGATAGATGGTGCTGTAATAGTCACAAACGTATAAGTACGTGGTATCCCGTAACATTCCGCCAGTACGGACGGTATTTGCTTCGTGACACATCACCCGTGTTAAAATGGACCGTTTACCATTTGTGGAAAAGGTCGATATCGTGTAGATGTATGGCTACTGTGATCAAAATTCCCAAGGTGCGTGTGGTATGTATGCTGCTCGGTATCCTGGACGACATCATCCAATTGTCCGGACCGTTCGCCGGATAGTTACGTTATTTAAGGAAACAGGAAGTGTTCAGCCAAGTGTCAAACGTCAACCACGACCTGAAACAAATGATGACGCCCAAGTAGGTGTTTTAACTGCTGTCGCGGCTAATCCGCACATCAGTAGCAGACAAACTGCGCGAGAATCGGGAATCTCAAACACGTCGGTGTTGAGAATCCTACATCATCATCGATTGCACCCATACCATATTTCTATACACCAGGAATTGCATGGCGACGACTTTGAACGTCGCGTACAGTTCTGCCACTGGGCACAAGAGAAATTACGAGAGGATGACAGATTTTTTGCACGCTTTCTATTTAGCGACGAATCGTCATTCACCAACAGTGGTAACGTAAACCTGCATAATATGCACTATTGGGCAACGGAAAATCCACGATGGCTGCGACAAGTGAAACAACTGCGACCTTAGCGGGTTAATGTATGGTGCGGCATTATGGGAGGAAGTATAATTGGCCCCCATTTTATCGATGGCAATCTAAATGGTGCAATGTACGCTGATTTCCTACGTAATGTTCTACCGATGTTATTACAAGACGTTTCACTGCATGACAGAATGGCGATGTACTTCTAACATGATGGAGGTCCACCCATGGCCCGCACGTTCACCGTGTCTGACGTCCCAGGGTTTCTTTCTGTGCGGAAAGTTGAAGGATATTTGCTATCATGATCCACCGACAACGCCTGACAACATGCGTCAGCGCATTGTCAATGCATGTGCGAACATTACGGAAGGCGAACTACTCGCTGTTGAGAGGAATGTCGTTACACGTATTGCCAAATGCATTGAGGTTGAAGGGCATAATTTTGAGCATTTATTACATTAATGTGGTATTTACAGGTAATCACGCTGTAACAGCATGCGTTCTGATAAGTTCACAAAGGTACATGTATCACATTGGAACAACCGAAATAAAATGTTCAAACGTACCTACGTTCTGTATTTTAATTTAAAAAACCTGCCTGTTACCAACTGCTCGTTTAAAATTGTGAGCCATATGTTTGTGACTATCACAAAGCGAAAAAAGTGGTCCAACTAAAACATTCATATTTCTTTACGTACTACACGAATATGTAATAAAAATGGTAGTTCCTATTTAAAAAAAAAACGCAGTTGATATCCGTTTCACCTATGGCAGCGCCATCTAGCAGGCCAACCATAGCGCCATCTCGTTTCCCCCTTCAAGCTAGACACGTTTTGTTCTTCGCAGTTTTCTCATTTTACGCTTATTTCGTGAGATACTTGGCCCGGTCACGATCAGTGGACCACCCTGTATATGCATATACATACACATATACATAGATATATACGTGTAAGTCTTGCTAATACAACTTTATTAGCGTGGTCCTCAGAAATCTATGCCAGACATGTCTACATCGCCATATTGGAACCACATCTGCAGCATCATCGTCATCGCCCCCTGGACTTCCATAGCACTGTGATGCAGTGAGGTGAGTGAGCATCTTTCTGTTGGCCTTGCCAGTTGCCTTTAATGCGTGTGGCGATGTCGTAAGAACATTAATTCCAGTCTCAAAGTGTCACTTGTGAAATCTGCAGACTTTTTGTTGTTTAGGGGAAATACCAGAGAGATGTAAGTAACGCCAGTGAGGCGCAAACTTTAATTTATCCCGGCATGAGTTTCCATGCATTCATTACTATCTACATGTGACACTAGTAGACTAATGGTCATTTAGCATGGGACTGTTCTGAACCGTGTTGGGTCACGATCCAGTGTAGAAACTAATCTATTTCGTTGTTGTTGTGTAATATAAGTCTAGTTTTTCCCTTATCTCTGTTGTTGTAATGACAGATGGATAACAAGCAAAGAGGTAGAAACATGGGCTGCTGCTATGGATGAAACAGTTACCGCTTTTACAGACTGAGTACAGACGCATGAGCAGGAAAATGAAGGCCTACACAGGCAGGTCGAATCTCTGCGAGATGTGGCACGGCGGTTGCTGATGGGTCAGGGGAGGCTGAGGCAGCTGAGTGTACCCTCCCCTTCTCTTGATTGATCAACAGCAAACTTGGTAACGCCCTTTCGCAGTAAAACGATGGAGGATGTGACTGTGTTCATTAGAGATGTATAACCTATACTGGAGATGTCAAATATCTCTACTTATGACTAACTTACCGTTAGTGGGTGAAGCTAAACATATGTAATAGGTCATGAGGCACTTTCCAAGCCAGAAGCGTTCCAGGATGGACCAGATGGCTTGCGCCAGCGCTGTCAACAACACAATAATGAGAGATATTTTAGGGAAAAGCAAGCAGCTTGGCCCAGAAGCCCAGAGAGTCAGTGGAATCCTTTTAAGGTGTGACAGTGGTAGTTCTTGTATGCATCGCGCTACTTCCTCAGCAACCGCCGAATTCCGTTATTAAACCTTGGGGGGTCTTTTCCATCCTTTATCAGCAAAGGACTTGGAAGAGCAGTTGAACGGAATGAACAGTGTCTGGAAAGGAGGGTATAAGATGAACATCAGCAAAAGCAAAACGAGGATAATGGAATGTAGTCGAATTAAGTTGGGTGATGCTGAGGGAATTAGATTAGGAAATGAGACACTTAAAGTAGTAAAGAAGTTTTGCTATTTGGGGAGCAAAATAACTGATGATGGCCGAAGTAGAGAGGATACAAAATGTAGACTGGCAATGGCAAGGCAAGAGTTTCTGAAGAAGAGAAATTTGTTAACATCGAGTATAGATTTAAGTGTCAGGAAGTCGTTTCTGAAAGTATTTGTATGGAGTGTAGCCATGTATGGAAGTGCAACATGGATGATAAATAGTTTGGACAAGAAGAGAATAGAAACTTTCGAAATGTGGTGCTACAGAAGAATGCTGAAGATTAGATGGGTAGATCACATAACTAATGATGAAGTATTGAATAGAATTGGGGAGAAGAGGAGTTTGTGGCACAACTTGACAAAAAGTAGGGGCCAGTTAGTAGGACATGTTCTGTGGCATCAAGGGATCACAAATTTAGCATTGGAAGGCAGCGTGGAGGGTAAAAATCGTAGAGGGAGACCAAGAGATTAATACACTAAGCAGATTCAGAAGCATGTAGGTTGCAATAAGTACTGGGAGATGAAGAAGCTTGCACAGGATAGGGTAGCATGGAGAGCTGCATCAAACCAGTCTGAGGACTGAAGACCACAACAACAACACCAGCCAACTAGGCATCTAACTCTCCGGACCACGATTTACAGTCTGCTCAAGCTTTGCCTGTAATTCCTCTACATCCTCCTTACTGGAGCTAAGTGATGCCATATCACTGTTTAAGTGAGATGCTAATAACTGCCTATCTGCTCTATCTAGGAAAAAAACTACGCATACAGATACACTCCACAAGTACGCCGCTACCTTAGTAAGGTGCAATCCTGATCTGTCAATGGCAGACCTACGCTTCTCCACGCCATAACGCAGGCCCAGAAATCTGCAGCCGAGATCATCACAGAATCGACAGAGCGTTTGGTTGAGACCCTCTACTCAGCACAAAACCAAAGCACACCTATAAACTGTGGAAACGGTGCTGCACATTGTCAGCTCTGCTTTGCCCCCACATGAAAGGCCAGTAGTATTCTACACTTACGCCAGCTACCAGTACGAACTGGGGATGGCCTCAGAACCCAAGCAACAGACGCCATTCTTGTTTGGGAAAGCAAATAAAAGTGTCATTAATGAATATCTTCGTAGTCAGCTCCAAGCATTCACCGTGGGACACAAAGATATTGAGCATCTTTGGTTGGAATTTAAAGGTATTATCCACCATGTGCTAGAGAAGTATGTGCCTAGGAAAAGTATAGGGGAGGGAAAGGATCCACCTTGGTACAACAAACATGTTAGGAAGTTGCTGAGACAGCAGAGAATTTTGCACAGTCGTTTTAAACGTAGTCACTGCCCCGCTGACAAACAGAAATTACGTGAAATGAAAGCAGTTGTCAGAAGGACAATAAGAGACTGTTTTAACGAATTTGAAAGCAATATTTTGTATGCAGATTCTAAAAATAACCCCAAAAAATTTTGGTCGTACGTAAAATCTATGAACGCTACAAGTAATTCAATACCTTCTCTTGCTGATAGTACGGGTAATGTAACTGATGATGATAAACAGAAGGCCGAAATTCTAAACCTAGCTTTCAAAAACTCGTTTACGATGGAGGACTGCAGCACCATTCTCCCTCTCAATTATTTAACAAACGAAAGGATGGCTGACATAGTGTTTAACGTATCTGGGATTGTAAAACAGTTGAGATCCTAAGACGCCAGAAAGGCATATGGCCCAGACGGTATCCCCATAAGATTTTATGTTGACTATGCTACAAATATAGCACCATTCATATCCGTTATTTATCAGAGATCATTGCAAAGGCCGAAAGTTCCACGGGATTGGAAGAAGGCCCAAGACATAGCAATCTATAAACAGGATAGAAAATCGGATGCACATAATTACCGGCCAATTTCACTGACATTGATTTGTTGTAGAATCATGGAACATAGTTTGTATTCAGACATAATGACTTTTCTAGACTCTGAGAAGCTCATCTGCAGAAACCAGCACGGTTTTAGGAAACAAGCGATTATGCGAGACACAGCTGGCCCTCTTTGTGAATGATATACAACAGGCTCTAGATACCGGCTCCCAGGTTGATGCCATATCTCTCGACTTTCGAAAGGCTTTCGACTCAGTTCCGCACTGTCGCTTGCTACAAAAAGTGCGCGCTTACGGTTTGTCCAATGACATATGCGGTTGGATAGAAAGTTTTCTGACAGACAGGGAGCAGTATGTCGTCCTGAACGGGATAACTTCAACAGAAACAAGAGTAACTTCAGGTGTGCCCCAGGGCAGCGTAATACGTCCTCTGCTTTTTACACTTTACATAAACGATCTGGTTGATGGTATTGACAGCGGCCTTAGACTGTTTGCCGATGATGCTGTAGTCTACAGGAAAGTAGTATCACGCGAAAGTTGTTAACAAATCAATGAGGATTTGCAGAAAATAAATGCGTGGTGTAATGACTGGCAGTTATCTCTCAATATTAGTAAGTGTAACCTACTGCGTATAGCAAGGCGTAAATCCCCATTAATGTATGAGTACACAATAAATGATCAGTCTTTGGAAGCGGTAACATCAGTCAAGTATCTGGGTGTGACCATTCGAAATGATCTCAAATGGAATGATCAGATTACACAAGTAAAGGGTAAGGCGAACTCTAGATTGCGGTTTATTGGCAGAATCCTGAAGCGATGCAGTCCTTCAACAAAGGAAATTGCTTACAATACTTTATTTCGTCCAGTCTTAGAGTATTGTTCGTGTGTGTGTGACCCTTACCAGTTGGGTCTGATTCAAGAGATTGAGAAGTTACAAAGAAGAGCGGCAAGATTCGTGACTGGTACTCTTAGCCATCGCGAGAGCGTTAAAAATCTCATAGAAAGTTTGAAGTGGGACACACTTGTAATATCTCTTTATATTCGATGAATTATTCTGATACAATTCTACCCTTGAATGACGCTTACTAATTTTCTATCTTCATACTCGCAGAATCCATGCGCAAAGTAGTTTCATACAATAGCTATGCCATGAGCGCATTATTATTCTTTGTAGTACTCTCTCTGGTAGTTGTTAGTGAAAAATAGCTTCCGAGATTGTCGTCGTGCCGATTAGCCTGAGCATTGTTTGAAGAATTGTAATCTGAATATTGAGATTTATGACAAAAGATAACTGATACGAAATTGTACGATTAAAAGGGGTATATATATATATATATATATATATATATATATATATATATATATATATATATATATATATATATATTGCTCCTTCATACAAAAGGCGTGTAACAATTTACGTTATTTGACATTTGAGAATTAATTATATTCATCGATATATTGCGCAGTTGTTAATCAGAAGACAACTTCCGAAAGACTGGATACGAACCAGCATTTAGTAATCCAAGAGCTCCATAACTTCTTCGGAAGGTTAAACTTCATCAAAGCCAAATATCCTCTTGATCTGAGGTTTCCCGCCTGATTATACAACGCTCCCTAAAATACGACGCATTTTATTTGTACAGATTAGCAGACTGCCGCAAAGCACGAGCCTGCAGAGAAGAAGAATCATCGCCTGATTTCATTCTAACAAGTAAAATTTCTGAATCATTTTGAGTGACTGAGTTATGACTGTGTTTCCTATTATGAATGAATGATTGCTCGAACGAATTGAGAACTACGTAACTACATAATTACATAGATAGGAGGAAAAATTACACACTTGCAGACAGACGATGCGCTAAACGGAAGGGGCCGCCACTAAATTCCAAAAATCTGATCTTCGTCGAGGATGTAGAGCGTATATTGTTACCACCAACTTTCAGATCGCGCAATGATCACGATTCAAAGACAAGGGAAATAAGAGCTTTACTGAGGCGTTCAGACAGTCGTTTTTCCCTCGTGCTATCCGTGAGTGGAACAGAGGGGGGTGGGGGGGGGGGAATATGACTTCAGCGCGAATTGTGCCCTCCACCACACACCGCTTGGTGGCTAGCGGAGTATATATGTAGGTATGTAGAAATGAGCCACAACTCGCTCGGTACTGCACCCTTGTACACTACGCAGCGACAGGCAAGGAAGGCCGCCTCCACATCTCCTCATGTCTGACACACCAGGTGCACACTGGATTTCTTTCTGGCCCTGGACGCTGCTTTCCCTATGGGGCCCCGTAAAGCCGTCGGCACACGAACCTTGCATCCGAACGCTGAGCGCTGAGCGTCCCGAGTTTCTGACGTCATAGCGTTGAACAGCACGTTCGGGAGTCTTTCCGAACGTGCAGAGAAATATCTGGCATGTCAGATATTCTCAGCGTGCGTCTGAGCGTTGGCCAATGAGATGGCACAACGCCACCTACGTCAAACGCGCGACATCTCCCTTCATTACAGAGTTGTGAGAAGCCATATTGGCATTCATTTCAAACCTATACGTATATATGCCGTTTCTGAGCATCAGCAAATTGAGAATCACTGGAAAACTCGTTAACTGTGTGATTCGTTCCAATAAAATAATGAGAAATATCATATTCGTGGCAAAAGAATTATTGTAACTTGCGTATTATGAGAGTAGGCTATTTGAAGTCAGCGACACACTGAAGATCCACCCAAAACGCATTGTTCTTGGTACAATTTGTTGTAATTAAATTTCAATTGGCAACGCATCTACCATTAAGGTTTTCAGAAACTGTAATACAATATGATTAGACCTAAATGACATTGCGTTGGTTTAGCGTAATGAGTAACGTCACTGACCAATAAGGTCATTTATAGGGCGGTGGTTCGCCTCTTGGTACTTCCAAATATTGCCGGCACGTTAGCTCAGCGTGTTCGGTCAGAGGGTTACGTGTCCTCTGTAATAAAAAAAACTCAGTTAATCGATCAACGACGAAATTAAACAGGTGTCTTACGACGTCCGCCCCGAGCAGATGCAAAGAAAAAAATCGAACAAAATGAGATTAAAAAAAAAAAAAAGAAGGTGATTTATAGGGCGATGGTTCGCTTCTTGGTACTTCCAAACTTTTTTTCCTAACATTCGCGTTTTATTACGTTCTGATACTTTATTATTAGTTTAATATAAGTATATACTAGAATAGTTTATGTTATGTAAATATAAGTTCACCTTTTTTTGAGGGATGACTTTGTTCGATTTGCTTGATCTACAGGTCAGCTTGCGCTACTTGTATAAAGATATTTTGCTCCTTTTTCTTTTACGCTTCGTAATTCACATGTTGCACAGATTGTGCTACTGGGTAGGAACAGTGATCAAGTAAGACTGACCTTGGGGTTTTACTAAAATGTGGGAATGATGGAATAATGTTTATCTTATGCGGAGAAGTTGGTTCAAATGGCTCTGAGCACTATGGGACTCAACTGCTGAGGTCATTAGTCCCCTAGAACTTAGAACTAGTTAAACCTAACTAACCTAAGGACATCACACACATCCATGCCCGAGGCAAGATTCGAACCTGCGACCGTAGCGGTCTCGCGGTTCCAGACTGCAGCGCCAGAACCGCGCGGCCACTTCGGCCGGCTATGCGGAGAAGTATTGCAAATTTGTACCGCACTGTTTGTAATGGAGCTTTTTGTAAGTCTGTGTCCTTATTGATTGGACTTGGTACTTTCCTTTTCGTGGACGATGGAGGAAATGTGCGTTTTAATAGAGCTAACGTGGGAATTTTACGTGCGCCCTTTGAGTAAATACTGTGATTTACGAACTAGAAACATCCCTCAACTGCCGCTGGAGTGCGTTGCGATCGCGTATACCACGTTGGTCCCACGTACCGCATGCACAAGTCGCATCGTTCCTGAGCGTTCAGCAGCACGTTGAACTTGGCACGCTTAGCGTTAACGGTCGACAGCACGGTCCGTGTGCCGACGGTTTAACGTCTACAACGCTAGAGCTCTACGAACCCCGCCCCCCTCTCCCCCCAGGCTCCTGCTCATACCGTGCCGGAGGGGCGGCCACCTGCCCCCCCCCCCCCCCCCCTCCCACGGGGCGACGCCAGACCGCCAGCTTCCACAATGGCTCTCCGCCTCGAGCAGTGTGGACGTGTCGCCGACCGCCACTCGCCCTGCACTGACAGCGGATCCACCACATCGGGTATGTGCGAGGGGCCTCGGCAGCAGTGCCCGTGGGAGAAACTGTCGACATTTTGTAAAGGAGCAACAATACTTGATAGGAAACACTAATAATATTAAATTGTTGTTATGTATGTTTTCGATTTTTTTTTTGCTTGATGGATAAACTTTGATACGTACCTGTAAGTAAATGGAAAGCAGATATCTTTGTAACTAAGGAACTAGTTTCTGAATATGTATTAATTAATAGGGAGAAAGAGTTGTAATAATTAATTTTGAGACTGCAATTTATTGCACCACTCCGACGGTTTATAAAATAACTACTCGAATTTAAAAGTAATTCTATACTCACGGTATCAGAAAGTTATCCCAGTGTTGGCAGACTGTTGCAAACAGTGAAGGGGAATATATTACTGATAACTAAAGTCTCTGGTCTATGTATCTGCTGTGTTTATTAAACTTACGAAAAGACGCTACGAGCTTGTCCACCAGTCTAGTAACTCACTAACCTTCCGGCAGAAGGAATTGCTTCCCTTCTAGCAGTAGTTTACAATATCCGGCTGGAGCAACGAAGGGCGCCAAGTACCTGGAAAATCCCAGAGGTCATTCCCATTTTCAAGAATGGTCCTAGGACTGATGAACATAATCACAGATTTATGTCGCTGACGTCAATTTGTTGTAGAATTATCGAACATGATTTAGGTTCACTTATAATGACGCTATTTTAGAACGAAGTACCCTCTATAAAGATCATGGATTCCGCAAACAGAGATATTGTGAAACTCAGCTAGCCCCGTTTTTCTGTGAGAAAGCTGCTCAGGCAGTTGCCGTGTTCCTTAACTTGAAGGAGGCGTCTGACACCGCCCCGCACTGTCGTTAAGTGAGAAAAATTACCTCACCGAATGTCCGAGCAGACATGTGAGTGTGTTCGGAACTTCTCTGGCGACAGAACTCAACAGGTAGCTATTAACGGAACGAATCGACAGTTGTAAATGTGATTTCAGGAGTACCCTAAGAAAATGTGAGAGGACGTTAGTTCAAAAATGGCTCTGAGCACTATGGGACTCAACCGCTGTGGTCATAAGTCCCCTAGAACTTATAAATACTTAAACCTAACTAACCTAAGGACATCACACACATCCATACCCGAGGCAGGATTCGAACCTGCGACCGTAGCGGTCGTGCGGTTCCAGACTGTAGCGCCTTTAACCGCTCGGCCACTCCGGCCGGCAGAGGACGTTTGTGTTTACAATGTAAATACATCTACATCTACGAGATTACTCTGCTATTCACAATAAACGGCCTGCCAGAGGGTTCAATAAACCACCTTCATGCTGTCTACCGTTCCACTCTCGCCGGCACGCGGGAAAAACGAACACTTAAATTTTTCTGTGCGAGCCTTGATTTACCTTATTTTATTGTGATCATTTCTCCGTATGTAGGTGGGTGCCAACAGGATGTTTTCGAAATCGGAGGAGAAAACTGGTGATCGAAATTTCATGAGAAGATCCCGTCGCAACGAAAAACGCCTTTGTTTTAATGATAGCCACTCCAATTCACGTATCATGTCTGTGACACTCTCTCCCCTATTTCGCGATAATACAAAACGAGCTGTCCTTCTTTGTACTTTTTCGATGTCATCCGTCAGTCCCACCTGATGCGGATCCCGCACCCGCACAGCAATACTCCACAATAGGATGGACAAGCGTAGTGTAAGCAGTCTCTTTGTTAGAACTGTTGCACCTTCTAAGTGTTCTGCCAATGAATCCCAGTCTTTGGCTTGCTCTACCCACAATATTATCTATGTGATCGTTCCAATTTAGGTTATTTGTAATTGTAATCCTAAGTATTTAGTTGAATTTACAGCCCTCAGATTTCTGTGACTTATCGCGTAATCGAAATTTAGCTGATTTCTTTTAGTGCTCATGTGAATAACTTCACGCTTTTCTTCATTCAGCGTCAATTGCCACTTTTCGCACCATACAGATATCTTATCTAAATCATTTTGCAAGTCGTTTTGATCGTCTGATGACTTTACAAGACGGTAAATGACAGCATCATCTGCAAACAATCTAAGACGGCTACTCAGATTGTCTCCTATGTCGTTAATATAGATCAGGAACAATGGGCCTATAACACTTCCTTGGGGAACTCCGGATATTACTTCTGTTTTACTCGACGACTTTCCGTCTATTACTACGAACTGTGATCTTTCTGACAGGAAATCACGAATCCAGTAGCACAACTGAGGCGATACTCCGTAGGCACCCAGTTTGGTTAGAAGACGCTTGTGAGGAACGGTGTCGAAAGCCTTCTAGAAATCTAAAAATATCGAATCAATTTGACATCCCCTGTGGACAGCACTTGTTACTTCATGAGTATAAAGAGCTAGTTGTGTTTCACAAGAACTATATTTTCTGAATCCGTGCTGACTATATGTCAATATATCGTTTTGTTCGAGGTGCTTCATAATAAATGATCTAGTGGACAAGGTGCATCTGTTTGTTTTCAATGATGCCGCTGGCTGTTAGAAGACACTGACGGCAGAAATCTGTAGAGCGCTGAAGGAGAACCTGCAGAGCACTGACGGATGGAGTATATCACAGTCGGCATACACAGGCAAAGAGGTCTGCCACTGCATAAGAACACCGCCGCTGACACATCACTGGAGACAGCAACTACTGCTACATGCCTACAGGTAACAATCTAGAGCGACCTGAAGTACAATCACCGTGTAAAAGACTATGTTGAGAGTAGAGACGACAGACTGCGATTCATAGGAGGAATTTTAAGGAAATGTAACACTACTGGCCATTAAAATTGCTACACCACAAAGATAGCGTGCTACAGACGCGAAATTTAACCGACAGGAAGAAGATGCTGTGATATGCAGATGATTAGCTTTTCAGAGCATTCACACAAGGTTGGGTCCGGTGGCGACATCTACAACGTACTGACATGAGGAAAGTTTCCAACCGGTTTCTCATACGCAAACAGCAGTTGACCCGAGTTGCCTGGTGAAACGTTGTTGTGATGCCTCGTGTAAGGAGGAGAAATGAGTAGCATCACGTTTCCGACTTTGATAGAGGTCGGATTGTAGCCTATCGCGATTGCGGTTTGTCGTACCGCGACATTGCTGCCCGCGTTGGTCGAGATTCAATGACTGTTAGCAGAGTATGGAATCAGTGGGTTCAGGAAGGTAATACGGAACGCCGTGCTGGATCCCAACGGCCTCGTATCACCAGCAGTCGATATGACAGGCATCTTATCCGCATGGCTGTAACGGATCGTGCAGCCACGTCTCGATCCCTGAGTCAACAGATGGGGATGTCTGTAAGACAACAACCATCTGCACGAACAGTTCGACGACGTTTCCAGCAGCATCGACTATCAGCTCGGAGACCATGACTGCGGTTACCCTTGACGCCGCATCATAGACAGGAGCGGCTGCGATGGTGTACTCAACGACGAACCTAGGTGCACGAATGGCAAAACGTCATTTTTTTCGGATGAATCCAGGTTCTGTTTACGGCATCATGATGGTCGCATCCGTGTTTGGAGACACCGCGGTGAACGCACATTGGAAGCGTGTATTCGTCATCGCCATACTGGCGTATCACACGGCGTGATGGTGTGGGGTGCCATTGGTTATACGTCTCGGTCATCTCTTGTTCGCAATGACGGCACTTTGAACAGTGGACGTTACATTTGAGATGTGTTACGACCGGTGGCTCTACCCTTCATTCGATCCCTGTGAAAGCCTAGATTTCAGCAGAATAATGCAAGACCGTATGTTGCAGGTCATGTAGGTCCTTTCTGGATACAGAAAATATTCGACTGCTGCCCTTGTCAGCACATTCTCCAGATCTCTCACCAATTGAAAACGTCTGGTCAATGGTGGCCGAGCAAGTGGCTCGTCACAATACGCCAGTCACAACTCTTGATGAACTGTGGTATCGTGTTGAAGCTGCATGGGCAGCTGTGCCTGTACACGCCATCCAAGCTCTGTTTGACTCAATGCCCAGGCGCATCAAGGCCGTTATTCCGGCGAGAGGTGGTTGTTCTGGGTCTGATTTATCAGGATCTATGTACCCAAATAGCGTGAAAATGTAATCACATTTGTCCAATGAATACCCGTTTATCATCTGCATTTCTTCTTTGTGTAGCAATTTTAATGGCCAGTAGTGTATTTTCTTCTAGCAGCTATTACACTACTCGTGATTTTCTTGGCACATACCACAATATAAACTTTTTTTTTTACTGTATTGTTATTTTAAAACCTGTACAAATCAGGTAGGCTGGCAGCGGCACACTACGCCGCTCTTCAGCCATAGCGTTTACAATAGTATAAGAACGGAGAATGATAGTGAACAAAGTGACGGGCAAAAGAGAGAGGTCACAGAGACACAAAAAACACGGAGTCGTTCACACGTGGCGATAAAAGGACACATCACAGACGGAGCAAGGAGGACATCAAAAACAGACCAGCAGAGTGGCCAAGAGAGATCTGCGAGTATCGAACTTAGTTCTCAATTTGAGGGAGAGATTTCTAATGACGTTCGCTTGGAGCACAGCTTTGCATGCTAGTGCATCATGGACAGTGGGAAAACCAGAAAAGATGGGAATCGAAGAGTTTGGAGTGTTCTGCTATAGGAGGACGCTGAAAATTTGATGTACTCGTGAGAAAACGAATTAGGAGGTACTCTGCAGAATTCAAATGGTTCAAATGGCTCTGAGCACTATGGGACTTAACTTCTGAGGTCATCAGTCCCCTAGAACTTAGAACTATTTAAACCTAACTAACCTAAGGACATCACACACATTCATGCCCGAGGCAGGATTCGAACCTGCGATCGTAGCGGTCGCGCGGCTCCAGACTGTATCCCCTAGAACCGCTCGGCCACTCCGGCCGGCTCTGCAGAATTAGCGAAGAAGAGAACATCTGGGGAAAAAAAACGACAAGAAGAAAGGGTAGGATGTGTGTTAAGACAACAGGGAACAACTTGCACAGTGCTAGGGGTATGTGTGTCCCAGACACTCTGAGACATCTGCCACCCAGTGCAGTCAGATGTTAGCTGATAGCTCCGACGCCTCCCTACCTACTCCTCCCCCCCCCCCCCCCCCCGCCCAAGTCAACATGAACTTCAGCACCTAAGTAAATCTAGGAACGAAACGGAATTTTCTTTGAACACTTTATTTTTAAAATGACGAAAGATAAATTACACTTATTTTTATAATTTGTTTATTAAACAAGGGACTAATGAATTAGTGAGGCAATTTACACTGCTTATTTCTAACAGCCTTCTTTTGTAGAACGTTGAAACAATTCTAGAAGAGAAAGCTCATTGTCCACATCGAGGGCGGGCAGATGCCTGCCGCTACAAAACACGCCTGCTGCCGCTACCGGCACCCTCTTCGCTCACACCTTACACACCCCCATTTACAATTAACGGAATTAAAATGTGTCCAACATACTTAGACCTACTGTTTGTAAATCATTTGATTGCTGTATTCCATGGTTCAGAAATGCCAGAGATTTCAGTTTGCGAATGCTTTCTTAGACCACTGCCACTAAAAATAATAATAATACAGCGTGGGCCCTACAGCACTGTTGAGGCCATTAAATACTTACTGTTGTGTCGTCCTGTCAATTAGTTTGTTTACTGTTGCAAAGTGAATAATGAAGTAATATTTAATTTATTGCTGGAATTACCTATAATTCTTTGACGGCATTTCCATGACATATTTAAGCAAATGTAATGACTAAGTCTCAATTTTACTGTCATAGATGCAACGTCGAAGGTTTAAAATGTGTATAGTATTTAAAAATATATAATTGCTGACGTATGGTGCAAGTGCTACTCTGAGATGGAGAGGTTGGCACCGGGGGGGAATTCGTGGCGGGACGCATCAAACCAATGTGAATACTAATGAAACGTGTATTGTACGAGAATGCACCACACATACGACTGTACTGTAGTAGCGCATGTCGAATAGAGTGCCTTACGCTGATCTGAACAACTCTCTCTACATGATAACTGGGAACCGTGATCACAGTGTCTTGTTGACCACGTAAATTATGTCTTAGTAGTGTGGGTACTTGTAGAAGCCAGATATATCAAATTTCATCATTTCATCATTTATTACATACTGAAGAACGTCTCTCTTGTTTTTCTCTCGACCTTTTTTTAAAAGTATTCTTATTTTTGAGTGTAATCAAGAACACTAAATATATTGCTGTCGAATTCTAGTTCAATTGCCAACATGCTGCTAAAAAACAACAAGAACTTAGTATTGCAATATCTGAAACTATTCTAATCCATTCACTGAAACTGCCAATATGCCATAGTTCGAATACATTAGTTGTTATCATTCAGAAGTTGTTTCTCTCATAGATCTGCGTTTAACGTACGAGTAGTGTAAGAGGCTTCCCTCTCGGAAAATGAGCAAAAATTTTCGCGCAAGACCTGACCTAAATTTTAGTTATGAAAGCTACTTTTCCCTTTCTTTCAGAGTACTACAAGGCGTTTTGAAGTATAGGGCACCTATATCGGACATCCTAGGATAAAAGGAATGTTGTTTAGCCGTACAAAGTGGGTGTTGGATGAAGAATAGAAAGAAAGCAAACCAAATGCAGTGGACCAACCACGACAGCAAATAATGATTTACTTTATTGTAGAATGAACAGAAACGGAAGAACGAAAATTATTATCTGTTACACAGTGTAAAATTTTTTATGTATATTAACATTGACGGTAAGCAACCACATTATGTACTACACTACTGGCCATTAAAATTGCTACACAACGAAGATGACGTGCTAAAGACGCGAAATTTAACCGACAGGAAGAAGATGCTGTGATATGCAGATGATTAGCTTTTCAGAGCATTCACGCACGGGTTGGCGCCAGTAGCGACACCTACAACATGCTGACATGAGAAAAGTTTCCAACCGATTTCTCATACACAAACAGCAGTTGACCGGCGTTGCCTGGTGAAACGTCGTTGTGATGCCTCGTGTAAGGAGGAGAAATGTATACCATCACGTTTCCGACTTTGATAAAGGTCGGATTGTAGCCTATGGCGATTGTGGTTTATCGTATCCCGACACTGCTTCTCGTGTTGGTCGAGATCCAATGACTGTTAGCAGAGTATGGAATCGGGGGGTTTAGGAGGGTAATGTGGAACGCTGTGCTGCATCCCAACGGCCTCGTATCACTAGCAGTCGAGATGACATGCATCTTATCCGCATGGCTGTAACGGATCGTGCAGCCACGTCTCAATCCCTGAGTCAACAGATGGGGACGTTTGCAAGACAACAACCATCTGCACGAACAGTTCGACGACGTTTCCAGCAGCATCGACTATCAGCTTGGAGACCATGGCTGCGGTTACCCTTGACGCTGCATCACAGTCAGGAGCGCCCGCGATGGTGTACTCAACGACGAACCAGGCTGCACGAATGACAAAACGTCATTTTTTCGGATGAATCCAAGTTCTGTTTACAGCATCATGATGGTCGCTTCCGGGTTTGGCGACATCGCGGTGAACACACATTGGAAGCGTATATTCGTCATCGCCATACTGGTGTATCACCCGGCGTGATGGTATGGGGTGCCATTGGTTACACGTCTCGGTCACCTCTTGTTCGCATTGACGGCACTTTGAACAGTGGACGTTACATTTGAGATGTGTTGTGATCGTTGGCCCTACCCTTCATTCGATCCCTGCGAAACCCTACATTTCAGGATAATGCACGACCGCATGTTGCAGTTCCTGTACGGGCCTTTCCGGACACAGAAAATGTTCGACTGTTGCCCTGACCAGCACATTCTCCAGATGTCTCACCAATTGAAATCGTCTGGTCAATGGTGGCCGAGCAACTGGCTCGTCACAATACGCCAGTCACTACTCTTGATGAACTGTGGTATCGTGTTGAAGCTGCATGGGCAGCTGTATCTGTACACGCCATCCATGCTCTGTTTGACTCAATGCCCAGGCGCATCAAGGCCGTTATTCCGGTGAGAGGTGGTTGTTCTGGGTACTGATTTATCAGGATCTTTGTACCCAAATAGGGTGAAAATGTAATCTCATGTCAGTTCTAGTATAATATATTTGTCCAATGAATACCCGTTTATCATCTGCATTTCTTCTTGGTGTAGCAATTTTAATGGCCAGTAGTGTATTTTCTTCTAGCAGCTATTACACTACTCGTGATTTTCTTGGCACATACCACAATATAAACTTTTTTTTTTACTGTATTGTTATTTTAAAACCAGTACAAATCAGGTAGGCTGGCAGCGGCACACTACGCCGCTCTTCAGCCATAGTGTTTACAATAGTATAAGAACGGCGAATGATAGTGAACAAAGTGACAGGCAAAAGAGAGAGGTCACAGAAACAGAAAAAACATGGAGTCGTTCACACGTGGCGATAACAACACTGAAAACACGTTGGCACGGCGCGCAGAACACTGATGAATCCGACGGCACAAGTGAACATAGTAGTGGGACGGCGGACACCAAAAAACACTAAACGACGTCACACACACGAGACACAGAAGACGATGATCTCCGGCGCGCGAATGTTCACTATGCGTGTGCGAGTCCGGGGACCTGCCAAGAGAGGAGGAGGAGGAAGGGGAGTGGGAGAGCGAGAGGGGAGAGCAGAGATGCCACGGGCAGGGGAGACAGGGGGGGAGGGAGGAATGGGGAGAGGAAGCCCGGGGGAAGAGGGGGAGGGAGGGGACGGGGAAAAGGAAAAAGAAGGGAAGAGAAGAGAAGGGAGGGAGGGTGCCGAAAGGAAAGGACACCGGAAGTGGGGGGCAGGGCAGGGTCAAAGTTGATAGGAGGGGTAGACGGAGGGGACGAGGACATCATCAGGGAGAGGGAGCTGGCGGAAGCCACCTTTGGAGAGGGTAAGGAGGGTGGAGAGATGGAGACTGGGCGGGACGTGGGAATACAGGCGCGGCAGCGGGCGGGGACGGGAGAGGATCGGGGATACGAGCGGGTGAGGAGGATCAAGTTTACGGGAGGTGTACAGGATCCGTATCCTTTCAAGGAAAAGGAGGAGGTGGGGGAAGGGGATGAGATCATACTGGATCCGCGTGGGGGAGGGGAGATGGATGCGATAGGCGAGGCGGAGAGCATGGCGTTCAAGGATTTGGAGGGATTTATAATAGGTAGGGGGAGCAGAGATCCATGCTGGATGGGCGTAACAAAGGATAGGGCGGATGAGGGATTTATAGGTGTGGAGGATGGTGGAGGGGTCCAGACCCCACGTACGGCCGGAAAGGAGCTTGAGGAGACGGAGTCAGGAACGTGCCTTGGCTTGGATTGTCTGGAGATGGGGAGTCCAGGAGAGGCGACAGTCGAGGGTGACGCCAAGGTACTTAAGGGTGGGAGTGAGGGCGATGGGACGGCCATAGACAGTGAGATAGAAATCAAGGAGGCGGAAGGAAGGGGTGGTTTTGCCTACAATGATCGCCTGGGTTTTGGAAGGATTGACCTTGAGCATCCACTGGTTGCACCAAGCGGTGAACCAGTCAAGATGGGATTGGAGAAGGCGTTGGGAGCGTTGCAGCAGGGTGGGGGCAAGGGCAAGGAAGGTGGTGTCATCGGCAAACTGGAGAAGGTGGATGGGGGGTGACGGCGGCGGCATGTCCGCCGTGTACAAAAGGTACAGAAGGGGGGAGAGGACGGAGCCTTGGGGCACACCGGCGGAGGGGAAAAAGGTGTAGGAATCTGTGTTATGGATGGTGACATAGGAAGGACGGCGGGAGAGAAAGGAACCGATCAGACGGACGTAGTTAATGGGAAGGGCGAAGGTTTGGAGCTTGAAGAGGAGACCGGAATGCCATACGTGGTCATAAGCGCGTTCGAGGTCAAGAGAGAGGAAGATTGCGGAGCGACGGGAATTGATCTGTTCGGAAAGGAGATGAGTGAGGTGAAGGAGAAGATCGTCGGAAGAGAAGGACGGCCGAAAGCCGCACTGGGTAACGGGAAGGAGGCGGTGCTGGCGGAGATGCTGGTGGATGCGTCGGGTGAGGATAGATTCCAGGACCTTGCTGAAGACCAAGGTAAGGCTGATGGGACGGTAGGAGGAGACGGCGGACGGCGGTTTGCCGGTTCAAGGAACATGAGGATACGGGAGGTTTTCCACAGGTCGGGGTAGTAACCGGTGGACAGGACTACATTGTAGAGCCTGGCCAGGGTGGAGAGAAAAGAGACAGGAGCTTCACGAAGGTGACGGTAGGTGACACGATCGTGACCAGGAGCGGTGTTGCGTTTTGTGCGGAGTGTAGCGATGAGATCCTGTGTAGTGATAGGAGTATTGAGGTCCGTGTGTGCAATGTTGTCCAAGTACTGGAAACCAGGAGTGAGGGGAGGGACAGAGGTGTCAGTTCGATCGCGGATATCCGGGAAGAGGGAGTAATCGAACTGGGGATCATCGGGGATGGAAAACACATCGGACAGGTAGGAGGCAAAGTGATTGGCCTTACTAAGGGCGTCAGGGAAGGGATGATCATCATGGAGAAGAGGATAGTAGGGGGAGGGCTTAGTTCCGGTAAGGCGATGGAAGGCGGACCAGAACTTGGACGAGTTTATAGGGAGGGTAGCATTTAAACGGGTGCATGTCTGTCGCCAGTCCCGGCGTTTCTTAGCCGCGAGCAAATTACGAATGTGTCGCTGGAGTTGCCAGTGGTGTCGTAGTGTGTCCGGGTCACGCGTGCGGAGGAAGGCACGGTAGAGACGATGGGATTCACGGAGGAGGAGGACGGCCTGTGGGGGTAAGGTAGGACGGTGGGGGTGGATGGCAACAGCAGTAGGGACGTGGGCCTCCACGGCCTCAGACAAGGTCTGCTGGTGAAAGGAGGCGGCATGGGTGACATCATCGGGATGGCGATAGGTGAGAGGGTGGCTATCGACCTGGGTGGAGAGGGTATCCCGGTAGGCATTCCAGTTGGCATGGGAATAGTCATGGATGTACTTAGGGGGAGGGTCAGTACGAGGGTCGGGGCGGGGGCGACGACCGTCTGAAACGGTGAGGAGGACAGGGAGATGGTCGCTACCAAGAGGCTCCAGGACATCCACTGTAATGTGACCAAGGAGGTTGGGGGAGGAGAGAATAACATCGGGAGTGGAGTTGGATTCGGGACGGGTGTGCTGGGGGATGGGGATGAGGTCGCCTTGAAGGGAGGAGAGGAACCGATGCCACTGCCATAACTGGGCAGCGGAGCGACTATGGATGTTGAGGTCGGCGGCGATCACGTAGGAGGAGAAGGTACGGTCGATGTGGGAGAGGAAGTCGAAAGGAAGAGGGGCGTTGGGGTGGACATAGATGGTGGCACAGGTAATGGTAAGGCCGGGGAAGAAGAGACTATGGATCAGGTGTTCAGTGGGGTCGGGAAGGAGAGGTTGGAGCTGAACAGGGATCTGGCGGTGGTGACCAATGGCAACTCCGCCACGCGCAACTGGGAGGGGACACAATATAAACACCCTCTTCTGAATTACATGCCGTACAAGCCTGCAAGTACTGACAAGAGCAGCGCCATACATCACATTTCCTGCAGATAATAAGCAGTAGCCAAGGCGCGACAGGAAGTTCACTAGGCGTGGCAGGAAGTACGGCGCTCGAAATCCAACATGGCGGCCGCTTCCTGCATTTTTCCAGCGGATCGCGCTTAGTTGAAACTATAGCGCGATCCTCGCTGCTCTAGCGGCGGCCGAGCGAAACTCGTTCAAGGTCACCCGCCAAGATGGCGGCGCACACAGCTGTATGTAGCTGCAGCAGCTAAGTCAACACAGCCAGTTTTTTGCCGGAGGATATTTCCGGTTCCCACTTTCTGTGGCATTCGCGATTCTCTTGTGAGGAAAATGATTGTCGGTAAACGTCCATATCACCTCTAATTTTCGTCGTTTTCTCGTTCCGGTTATTTCCCGAGAAGTATAAGCGAGGAAGCAATGTGGCGCCTGACTCTTCCCGGTACACACTCTGTCGCCATTTCAGTACTAAAGCTGTCCAGAATGCACATGCCTCTCGTGGAGCACCTGCCACTGGAGTCTCCGTAACGCTGTGGCGGCGACTCCACGCTAGACTTGGCCACTGTTTCTATGTTTCGATACAGTGTATCGATACGTGGAACTGTTTCAGTGTTTCGGAACATCTGTGGTTCACTGTTTCGAAACAGTGGTGTTTCACTCCGCCCCTGTCTCGGATAACCGGACCAGATTCGATCTCGAGCCAGACACAGAAACTGTATCGTTGTTTCAAAATAAGGCTGTTTCAGTCCACCTGTGCTTGGAACGGACTAATTGTATCGAAACAGTGATGTTTCATTCCGCTCTGTGTCGGACGAGATTCGGGCTCGGCACAGGTACTGAAACACAACATGCCACTCCATGGGACACTTTCAAGAGCGTCGAAATCTTTTTGACAAGCAATAGCATGAAGCTTAAGATATCCGAAAATAAAGCTTCGTTTCTAGCTGACTGTCCTATTTCGAAATGGCGTAACATCTGATTTATAAACACTAACCAAACAATAAAACAATGCATACTATTCGCATTCAAAATAATAAATATGTGAAAATTATTCAGTTAAATTACACTTTGTTTATAACATACGCTTCTCTGTTCAAGTACAGTAACTACAACATTTTGAATAAAAAAGGGCGTAGAGTGACAGTTATTAGACATATACATAAATTTGATGTAGGTAATCTGTTTGACATATCACTGGTAGTGTAATGGTGAACGGGAAGGGCTGCAGAGCATGGTGAATTTATAGTAATGGTTCGAAACACCTTGAAAGACAAAATTTTTCTCTGTCATATTTTGTTATTTATTCGAATTATTTGGCGTTATTTGTGTGTCTATAGTCAATGTGCCTATTATCCACAATGATTCCCTTTGTGTGCATGGAAATTAGCGTGATGGGTATATTACCCATACTAACGGAATGTGGGAATCCCAGCAGCATATCCGTAGTTTCTGCAGTTTGCTCCCACCTCCAGTTCCGTTCGTTGTGGTTCTTCTGTCTTCAGCTATGGCTGTCCTCAGCCAATTGAAAAGTATGAAAGTCACACGACACGAAAGCAGTGCATTTGCTGCAGGAAATACGAAACCGCCAATACGCCTAAGTGATAGTTTCATACTTTCTGCGATGTGATTAGCTCTCTCGCACCTCATTTGAGTTTATATGGACATACTTATACAGTAGACATTCAAGATGATAAAATGTGTGTAGGTTTATTAGATTACAAAACACAAACTGTTTCACTGTTTCGAAACAGCGTATCGAGACATTACATTGTACTGTTTCATTTGTTTCGAAACAGTTACGTGTTTCAGTTTGCCCATCTCTACTCCACGCGCCGCTCTTCTGTCGTTTCCCTCAGTCCAATGCGGTGAGGGTCGCAGACGGTCAAGCAGCACTCGAGAGTCGGTCGAGTAAGTGTTTTGTGAGCCACTTCTTCCGTCGATGAACCACATTTCATAAAGGCTCTGGCTATGAATCTCACCCTGGCGCCTGCGTTTCCCGTAATTTGTTTGTTTCGTGTGATGATTCCGCTTCAGGTTCCTCTAGGCTGCCGCTCTCACGGGTTTCTTGCACTGGTTACCGCGTCTATTGATTTGCCACCAACAGCATAACAGTGCAGGTTTGTGCCTCTCCACTTATTTATGCCCAGTGTGCTCAGTATCAGCTGCCGGAATGTTGTATAACACAATCAGCGGAGGACGACCGGATGACAAAAGTTTGTGGCCTGTGAGTCGCTGGAGAAGCAGCCGCTGCCGACCCGCGACCCGGTCATCCAGTCTTAATCTTTTTTCCCCACTGATAATCGTATGCGAGAGCAGCTGGAGAATTACTAAAAAAAAAAAAAACAAAAAAAAAACGGAACGCACGACATGTGATTCACGTAGAGTCGTTTCGATAAAAACCATCGCGCGAGAACGCGTTCGGTTGCCTCGACCCACACGGCTCCTACTTATCATTTAGTTATTGTTGTATCGTATATTTTCGACAAACCTTTGTTTGCTATTTGTTCTGAGTTCAATGTACCGTTATCATCTGACCCACTTTCAGCTCTCTCCTCTGGAGATACGTTATCAATTGTCGGTACATTCATTTCGTCAGATTGCGTTATTTCGTCCGGTTTTTCAGTTATATTAATCACTTCTGTGGTGTCACCGCCAGACACCACACTTGCTAGGTGGTAGCTTAAATCGGCCGCGGTCCATTTAGTACATGTCGGACCCGCGTGTCGCCACTGTGTGATCGCAGACCTAGCGCCACCACAAGGCAGGTCTCGAGATACGATAGAGCACTCGCCCCAGTTGTACGACGACATTGCTAGCGACAATACGGATGAAGCCTTCCTCTCATTTGCCGAGAGCCAGTTAGAATAGCCTTCTGCTAAGTCCATGGCTACGACCTAGCAAGGCGCCATTAGCCTTACATAGTTTGAGAATTATAGTATAAATGTCTCAAGAAGAACGCTGTAGTCATCAACTAATAAAGTTAAGTATAAAGCAGCTACGTACTTTTCTTGCTACCATTCAATAGTTATCCTGTTCCAGAATTCACGCCCGTCGGCGTGTGTGTGTACGCGTGCCTTTCTTTCGGCTACTTCAGTGTGGCGTAACAGTCTTGTTACGTCACAACAACTTCCATAGCAAAACTCTATAAGTGATGTTTACGTTTACTAAAAGATACTATTTATTACTGTGTACATGAGTAGTTTGCTTGCAGGATGGTTTCCATCTAAACCTAGGATGTAACAACAACACAATCGGCTACGCCATCCGCCACTACTTGTAATTCGCTATTCTAATGAGTGAAATTATCTGTACGAAAGAAAGAACTATTTTTCTAGAAGTACTACGAACACACTTCTAAATGAGTTGTACAAGTGGATGCAAATGTGCCCAGTACCATGCAGTTGATAATGTTAACTGGATTTCTGTTCCCGTATTCCAAAGACGAGTACATTTGTAGATGTCGTTACCTGTAATACTTACACGTTCTTTGATTATTACATTCTTTAATTATTGGTACTTTTCCAAGATTCTTCTTACCCAATGATTATATTCTGTTCATATATCGGAAATTTTTTCGTGAAATGGACAATTATAGGCATTAGTACAGTCACATTCGAATACGAGGGTTGTTTTTAAAGTAAGGGCCGTTTTTATTTTTAAATAAAGATACAAATACTTTTGCAAAAAAACTTTTATTTTCTGATTCTACACACTTTTACCTATTTTTCTACATAGTTGCCTTGTTTATTTAAGCACTTGTCATACCGTACAACTAAGTTTTTAATTCCTTCTTCAAAGAATTCGGCCGCCTGCTCCGACAGCCAAGAGTTCACGGCCGCTTTCACTTCATCGTCGTCATTGAAGGGCTGCCCGCCAAGATGGTGTTTCAGGCACCGGAAAAGGTGAAAATCGCTAGGAGCAAGGTCGGGGCTGTATGGTGCATGGTCCAAAACTTCCCAGCCAAAAGAATCAATCAAATCCCGAGTCTTTTGAGAGGTGTGAGGCCTAGCGTTATCGTGCAGGAGCAAAATTCCTTTTGTCAGCATGCCGCGCCTTTTGTTTTGAAGTGCTCTGCGGAGCTTCTTTACAGTTGCACAGTAGGCATCTGAGTTGATTGTCGTTCCTCGTGGCATAAAGTCCACTAGCAAAACACCGCGCCGGTCTCAGAACACAGTTGTCATAATCTTGCGCTTTGACAGCGTCTGTTTGGCTTTGACCTTGACGGGTGAGGTTGTGTGTCGCGATTCCATCGATTGTTGCTTGCTTTCGGGAGTGATATGGGATACCCGCGTTTCATCTCCAGTGACAATTTGACTCAACATGTCATCCTCTTCTTCCTCGTAACGAATCAAAAAGTCCAATGAAGTGGCAAATCTCTTCCCTTTGTGGTCCTCTGTGAGGAGTCTGGGTACCCACCGAGAACACAGTTTCTTAAAGTTTAGGTTTTCAGACACAATTTTGTACAAAACCGATCTTGAAACTTGTGGAAATTCCAAAGAAAGAGTGGAAATTGTGAATCTTCTGTCCTCACTAATCTTTGTTTCGACTGCAGCCACCAAATCATCAGTGATCACAGAGGGCCGGCCTGAGCGTTCTTCGTCTTGGACGTTTTGACGGCCATTTTTAAACTCTTTAACCCATTGACGCACTTTACCTTCACTCATTGCATTCAAGCCATAAACTTCTGTTAACTGACGATGAATTTCTGCAGCTGATAGGCTTCTCGCGGTCAAAAAACGTATCACTGACCGTATCTCACACGCGGCGGGCGATTCAATAATCGTAAACATTATAAAGTAGCACAGCGATGCGTACACGTCAGCTACAGAGCTGCAACTTGCATCAGTGTGAACTGAAAGGAAGCCGGCAAGTGGCGCGGTGGCTTATTGCGGTGTCTGCGCGAACGGTCCTTACTTGAAAAACAACCCTCGTAATTATGAAAAATTGTATTCACACACTGTTAATACTTCTGTCTTTACCAGGCCCAAACTGTCGTGTGACTCGAATAAAAGGCAAATAATACGAATTCTATG
The DNA here is from genome assembly GCF_021461395.2 of Schistocerca americana. NCBI lineage: Eukaryota > Metazoa > Arthropoda > Insecta > Orthoptera > Acrididae > Schistocerca > Schistocerca americana. The sequence goes on along the minus strand of NC_060119.1, from coordinate 1,125,649,644 downwards.
CAAGTCCTGTCACAGTAGACATTATATTGAAATATATAGAGTGATAATGGTGATGGTACAACAGTGTGACTGATCTCGGAATGTTAGATCTATGCTGCAAAAATAATTACAATTGATTCCTCAGTCAATTTTTGGAATCCGCGTATTTCATTAAAGGTGTGTGCAGTTTCTTGTATTTTCTTACCAAGCCTTTTGTTCAGTGACTATTTCGTGCATGACGAAAATTTTTCCAACATCTCTTGTAGCCACGACATTGTATGTCTTCTTCCTTGACCAAGTCACCTAAATTTTGAAATAATGAACTTTTCTTCTCAGCATTTGTTAACGAGAAGGTCCAAACTCAATTTTCTTTCTTTTACAGCTATATTCTTGATATAATTGTAGCACTGGTACACTGCAAATGATACACTTCTCCACATCCGTGATAAACTGACTTCTACTCACAAAAAAAGCGGGAATACTCAAGAATGGGATACAACTGTCGGCTTTGAAAAATGACATCACAAATTACCACAGGTGATGCACTGGAAAGACAAAAACGAATGTTGAAAAACAAAGCAATGTAGTGTTATGTATGTTGCTTCCTTGCTTTCACTAGTATTACTATCCTGTTGCCGCAGCTAATCTACACAGTACAGGATACAAATCAGTTGCCAAGGAAACAGCAATTGGGACGACTCACTGTCAGAGAAAGGTATAACTCGAAATGTTGTGTGCGTGGGGTTGATCTGAGATTCTGTTATTCTGCACAACGGATTAATCTGAGATGTGCCCTTTACCCTGTGGCTCCTGCAAGATGCAATTTCCACCTCCACACTACTACAGAAGTCAGACAGATGCTCCTAACGTTCTAAAGAGAAATTCTTGAAAAACTTTCAGCAATAAATATCTTCTTGAGTCGTCCGCTGTAAGGAAATGACACAAAAATTCACAAAATTTCTTACGTAACTAGTGGGATACTTGGGTACTGGAGTAGTGCTAGTTAGTGTAAGAAAAACATGAAACTAACGAAAGTTATTATGTATTTTGCAAAAATTCTGAGAAATCACAATGACACTTTTAGTTATGAACTGAACAAGTTTTATCCTGGTTCTTTTCGGAATGTGAAGTTACCTCTCAAGGATAGGATTCGCTAATGAAATTTCTATACAAAGTTTAAGATTGTTGTTGACTTGGCAGAATGGCTGCGAGGCGCACCTACTCAACTTGAATAATTATCCTTTAGAATGTTGCTAGGTATGGTCGAGGCTGTCGCATGTGAAATGCAGTGAAGTGTACTGTTGTGGAGGAAATATGGGGCTCGCAATAGCTGTAGCGCACAATACCATAAGCTATGATGACTGCTGTCTGTGCCCGCTCGCTGCTGACAAATAAGATAACTCTCGTTCTATCTGGATTGACCTTCGCCAATCAAACTCTCCCTATGCCTTGATGAAGTCAAGGACTCCTATTCGCCCCCAGTCCAACTATTGGCGTGGTACACCGGTCAGATAACCAGTCCACCGCGATGCCACTCAAAAATTTGCTCGCAGGCGTTTAACTATAACTCTGTCCGTTCACACCGCACAATAAGTGTGTTGGCCAACACAGTGAACAACGCTTAATCTCAAGGACTCAGTATAGAGAGTCGCACTTTGATTCGCTCTCAACAGAGGTGCTCTCCCAGTGAAGTACTGAGGAGAGACTTGTTCCTCGCTCCAAGAGTGACAACGTAACGGCGCCTCTCCACACTAGATGTGAAGGGGTATATCTTTCGGTCTCTTCCATTACTCCTTCAGCTCAAGGCATCAGAAATATCGTTTGCAAATCAGCATTGCTCTTCTAAAACGGGAGAATGACGTTTCGTTTAAGGTGACCAATCTGGAAATCTGTAGAGTCAGCGTTTGGCGTTTGCTGTCTCCCTGTGAAAATCTCTGAAATTGTGTGCTATGTGTAAAGAATGCGTAGGCTGGCTGCTCCCACACAATGTAGTGGAATTTGCTTTTAAGCCGAACACGGGGTCGTTCCTCCTTTCCCTCGGGTGAACACTGTCCGCTCCACGGGTGGCCACCAGCCGACGTAGATGAGTTGGATTGGCCTCCTGGTGTGCGGTTACCCCTCTCGAACTAAAAGCTCCTGTGACCACCGTGTCTGGAATGTATGTGTGTATGCCACCATCGTGTATTACTACCACGGTGCGCACCTGCGATTTATTAGTTATTTGCATATTGCTTACATGAATTCATACAACATTGACTTTATCTCATCGAGTTTGGGTTCGAATGAAGCGTCTTGATGTGTGAAATATGATTGTGAGGGCGGAATATATAAGCAATGAAGGTCAGGAGACCACGACGTGTTACATACCTCCCTCCTTCTGACAAAATTTATGTCTGGGGTTTGTCAATGCCGAGGAAAACATTGACAAAGTCAGGCAAAAATTGTTCTTTTATATTTTCCAATAAGCTTTTCTCAGCCACTCTTAACAATTTTTTCTAATGAATTCTTTATAGCTATTGTTTCTATTTTTTTAATTCTACAATTTATGTTTTGTTGTTAGGCAAATATAGACTTTACAAAGGTTGTTATTCTTTGTTGTTGCCAGTACGTGTCTCTGTTTTTCTTTTTCATTTCCAAAAATTTGGTTTTACAATATTAATTTTTCTAAACTCGTAAGTGTACAGTGTATCATGTTTTAGTGTGGTTATATCTTTTCTTTAGTTAAGTTTGCATAAATGTTCGCAAAAGCTCTGTTGTGTTACTCTGTTTTATTTATTTAAGCATTATCTTTTTCTTTATGTGTCAATGTGTTTTTCCTTTTTTTGTATGAATGAAGGAGTGTTTCCTCTTAATTCTATCCCCAGTATTAATATTATTACCCCAAAAAGGTGTGTTTGAATGTTACTTTCAAGAAAATTCCTGCATAAATCCTTTCCTAATTTTACATATAAAAGAAATAAATAGACTTTCCATGAGTTTGCGAGATTATATAACTATACTAACTAAGTTTCTTTACAAAAGGTTTAAGGTATCTATAAATTGTGGACTTTACATACATAATAAAAATAATGACTTTTACAAGAAAGGAAAAAGGTACTTTTACAAATATATCATTTCCTTAACTCTACATTTGTGTTATATCTGTCTTTTCCTTTTTTGCTGCATCAGTTTCTGTGCTCAACAATCCCCACTGAAATACCGGAAGGCGTCGACTCATTTGTATGGGTGTCACAAATCATGAGAGAAGCACTCTAGCATGCGATGCTGGGTCTTACTTGTTGACATTGTCATCATGGAGTGGTAGTTTTAACCGATGATGATGACTGTGGTTTACTGCATAAACAGTGATGTTTTGGTGCTCCTTTGTTGTCACAACTGGGACGGTATGGAAGTTCGATGATTGTAGTTGACTACCGACGATCATCACCCAATATTGTGCTGTGACGTCTTGATACTTCACACCTGGTTTGGTATGATGATTTGATGATATGGTAGGGAGAATACTGTTCATTTTGCTGAATTATTTCTAGATAATGTTGGTTGGTACTACTTAATATTCCGTTTGTCATTCGCTTGTATTTGTTTGACGATTAAAGGTTTATTTTTGGAGAGGTGATTGTAGCAGTTGCCATGCCTCAAAGTTCATGGAAAGACGTTTGTAGCAATTTGCTTTGTAGGGTAGGAGAGAAAGGTATCGTGCTGTCTTCTGCCCTTCTTCATCTTGCACCTTCTTTTCTTCTCTTCTTTCTTGCATTCTTCTGTTCTTCTTGGGCTAGGAATATGTGAATTTTAGTGTAGGAGTGATAAGGATTTATAGGATCTGACTGCCTATCCAAATTTACTTGCTGAGTTTGTAGATCTTAGTAATTTTTTGTACCTTCATTGTGATCTCGTCGTATTATGATTCTCTCCACGCTCTTCCGTTGTGTAGCAGTGTCGTGACATATGAAATGTCTGTGCTGTGCGTTGTCCTCCCGTGTTGTGCGTTGTCCTCCCGAAGTCCAACCTGGTTGCAACCTGCATTTCCAGTGTGGCGTTGGTCTTCATGTTGTTGTTATTGCCCTAAGTGCTTTCTCAACATGTCTGTACCCTCTCTGTCGCTATCTCGAAGCATCTGGTGTTAAGGGAGCTGGTGATTGATGTTGATGGCGGTGTCCCTCTGATGCATAGAAATATTTAAAATTTTTGTTTTACATATATTTGTTATTTACAAAAAAAACCTCTTATTTTATATAATGCAAAAATTTTCTGATGGTGGCAAAAATTATTGTATATACATGATTTCTTTTCTTTATTCTAATTATGTACTACCACTTCAACATTCTTTTAATTGTTGTGCACCATTTATTGTTTGTGTGCATGTTGTACTGTACTTGATACTACAAGAGATTGTTAGTGTGTACTGTGTCTCTTTTTCTTTTATTTAATGTGTTATTTTGTTGATATATTAATTTAACTTTTATTTAGTGGTTAGTATAAGATAGGGTGGACGTTAGTTTGATTAACCTCTTCCGCATTTTTCAATTCAATCTTTACGTTTTGCTGTATTGGGTGGCCTAACTTCTACATCTGGTTTCTCTTTGCTGTGTTGTTCTTGTCTCTGTGGACTATAATTTCTTCGGTAATTATTCTCGTCCTGGTCTCACCAGTTGCTGTTTCTAACATCGTGACCTCTTTCAAAGTACCCTTGACCGATGGCATTTTGATTCCCAAACCCATATCCGCCACTGTGTGAGTGTCTATTACCGTTACTATTTCGATACCAATTATTCTGGTTATCGTTTCTATGCCAATTGTCTCCATTGTGCCACTGTCCTTGTCTGTTAAATTACCTGAAATTATTGGTGTTAGGATTACGATTATTATTATTATTATTGAAATATTCGTTCCTAGTCCTCTCCTTTTGCTGTTCCCTTTCCTTTCTTTTTTCTTTCACCTCGTCTTCTTTAAACATAAATTCAAGTTCCCTTAAAACCTCTTTGAATTCTTCAGTATTTTCATTTTTTCCTACTGTCGCCTGTTGATACTTTACCGGTAATTTCATTCTACACAGACGTATCAGCTCTCCGTTACTGTATGGTTTGCATAGGCATTGATTCTTTTTGTCCGTTGTATCAAAGAATTTTACCACGCTTTTCTCTCCTGAGTTTTCATATGGTGCCATCTGAAGTAACTCGTATTTAATTTTGTTTTGCGCCTCCTTAGACCAATATCTTTCGAGAAATGCTGTCCTGAACTGTAGGTAAGACGTAGAGGTAGCCACGATCTTTTGCATCACCTCTGCTACTGTCCCTGACATGTGTGCACAAATGAAGTCAAGTTTGTGAGCTACGCTCCAGTGGTTTGGTAAGCCTATTTGAAACTGGTCGATGAATGTGCGTGCATGCAAGCTACCGCCTTCTTCCTTGAAATGTTGAAATTTTCTAACTGTAGGGAAGTGGTCTGTATCATATCTACTCATAAATCCGGTTTGTGGCTGATTCATGGACTCAAATAATCTGCCACTGATTGTGTCGTTGTGTTTATTCTCTGGTAATCTACTGCCTGTCTGCCTATTCTCTATTTCCTGACTCATATCCGCGTCATGTCGTATCATTGGTGAACAAAAGTGTTGTTCTTGTGTTTCTACTCTCGTCGTTCGTGGTATAGTACCTGTGCTGCTACTATGTTGTGTCACTGGATTTACTGATTCAGTTGCCTACCTTTCGATTGGTATCGGCTGAATCTATGTGTTCCGTTTTTCTAGGTACTGTGCCTGGTCCTGTGGCATGTCATGTATTACTTTAATCGGGGTTTTCTGTTTCGATTTCTGCGCGAGTGTTACGTCTAGCCTTGGTTCTACTTGAACTTTCTTAGACGGCGCGTGTTCGTGTACTGAATTAATGCTTGACGCGTCAATTGTTTCGCTACAGGTGTAATCGGTCTCGATCTTTCCTTCGATACTTTGCATCAACTCTGTTCGAAGCTTTTCAAACTGTTCTTTGTTTTTAAGTTCTATTTTATTGATCCGCGGATCATATTTTTTCAGTGCAACCTTTGCGACCTTGCTTTGAATTGCTTGTTCTTCTGAAATTTGTATTGCTGTTCGAGTGGCTTTTTTCGTAAAGCGTTCCACCTTTTTGTCAACGTTTACGATGTCCAATTGGACATTGTCCACGTCAGTGCGTTATTGCTGCTGACCTTGTGTTAGTACCTGAATTCTTTCTCTAGATTCTTTCGCGTCTTTGTTTATCTGAGTGATCTGACTATCAATTCTGGCGATCACTTATTCCATCTGAATTTTAACCTGTTGGATCTGTGTCTTAATCTCTTGTCTCAAGTTCTGATTATCCTGTTGGATCTGTGTCTTAATAGCCTGATTCTGTTTCGTCATACTAGCGTTCATTTTTTGTAACATCTCCATGATCGCTTCTTGTCCTGTAACACTACCTTCTGCTGAACTATGTATTCTCTATCTATTGTTTTCCACTCAGCCAGCTACGTCGTTTACTGGGCTATGCTGTGGCGTTTCTAAGTTTGATAACTGCAGTAACCCGTGCTGTCTGTGTTGAGGACTAGTTGCATTTGTCATTGAACCATTACGTGGCGCAAACAACTCCGCATTTTGCCCTCTCTATTGTGTATGTCTAGTGTTTGCAGGTACAATTGCGTCTGTTACGGAACCTTTTTGTGGCGTCCGTAACTCCGCAAAATTCTGTGTCTGCTGTTGGGGCATATTTAGAATGTGTACGATAGGTTCGACTATTCTAAATCTTCACCCTCTTCCTCACTGTCTACTTCTCTTTGAACGTTAGCTAACTGCCGGTTCATTAACTGTATTGACGCGTATTCTGTCCCTGAATATGCGGCAAACAAACGCGTTTCCTGTGCTCGTTTCGCTTCTAATCTTTGCCATTTCCTACGTGGGCTGTCTATTTCTGGTACAGTATGTGCCCTACCTGGAACTTCATATTCTGGAAATTCGATGTTCTCATCCCTTCGATTGCCATCTGTCTGATCTGTCTCAATTTTATCCCAGTCTAACTGAGCCTGCTGATTCTGCAGCTCCCCGACTGTCCTATTCTCTGATTCACCGTCTGTCCTATTTTCAGGTTTACCTTCTGTCCTATTGTTAATAAGCTCGTTTACTTGCTGTCTATTTGGTTGATTCTCCCCCATCTTGTCTACTTGCTGTCTCTCACGCAACCTTTTGGCTTGTGCTCTCGTTAACATGGAAAATCTTTCAACACCCCACAACCCTATCTACTAAACTGTACGACCACTTACCAGTTGACTGAACCAACAACAACAACAACGTCGCGAATTCTCGGCTAATGTTCTGTCTGTTGTGCTACAGTCTCCAATCTCCAGCTGTGCGCTTGCAAAGGGAGAAAAATGTTATTTCTTAATTCTAACTTATATGATGCTGCATCACACTGCGTCTCTGCGTCACTCTGCGTATGTGCCTATCACCTGAAAATTCTATGCCCTAACAGTTACACAAAAATAGTAAAAAATGCAAATATTTCCAACACAATAACACACGCCCTTTTCCCTACAATTCTGCTATCTTCACTACCTGTATCTATTCTGATCCCAATCTTTGCAAATAGCTATTTAATACATGAAAGAAAGTTCTTCAAAGTGCTACTACTGCGACCTGCCGTACCTAACTATCCTGACACTTTCCTATCCTGGTAGCTTACCTATTTTACCTATCCTGGCAGGGTCGTCATTTTCCGTGGTGAACATGTGGGGCTGAACTGAGATTCTGTTATTCTGCGCAACGGATTAATCTGAGATGTACCCTTTACCCTGTGGCTCCTGCAAGATGTAATTTCCACCCCCACACTACTACAGAAGTCAGACAGATGCTCCTAACATTCTAACGAGAAATGCCTTAAAAACTTTCAGCAATAAATATCTTCTGGAGTCGTCCGCTGTAAGGAAATGACACAAAAATTCACAAAATTTCTTACGTAACTAGTGGGATACTTGGGTACTGGAGTAGTGCTAGTTAGTGTAAGAAAAACATGAAACTAACGAAAGTTATTATGTATTCTGCAAAAATTCTGAGAAATCACAATGGCACTTTTAGTTATGAATTGAACAAGTTATATCCTGGTTCTTTTCGGAATGTGAAGTTACCTCTCAACGATAGGATTCACTAATGAAATTTCTATACAAAGTTTAAGATTGTTGTTGACTTGGCAGAATGGCTGCGAGGCGCACCTGCTCAACTTGAATAATTATCTTTTAGAATGTTGCTAGGTACAGTCAAGGCTGTCGCATGTGAAATGCAGTGAAGTGTACTGTTGTGGAGGAAATATGGGGCTCGCAATAGCTGTAGCGCACAATACCATAAGCTATGATGACTGCTGTCTGCGCCCGCTCGCTGCTGACAAATAAGATAACTCTCGTTCTATCTGGATTGACCTTCGCCAATCAAACTCTCCCTATGCCTTGATGAAGTCAAGGATTCCTATTCGCCCCTAGTCTAACTATTGGCGTGGTACACCGGTCAGATAACCAGTCCACCGCGATGCCACTCAAAAATTTGCTCGCAGGCGTTTAACTATAACTCTGTCCATTCACACCACACAATAAGTGTGTCAGCCAACACAGTGAACAACGCTTAATCTCAAGGACTCAGTATAGAGAGTCGCACTTTGATTCGCTCTCAACATAGGTGCTCTCCCAGTGAAGTACTGAGGAGAGACTTGTTCCTTTCTCCAAGAGCGACAACGGAACGGCGCCTCTCCACACCAGACGTGGAGGGGTATATCTTTCGGTCTCTTCCATTACTCCTTCAGCTCAAGGCATCAGAAATATCGTCTGCCAATCAGCATTGCTCTTCTAAAATGGGAGAATGACGTTTTGTTTAAGGTGACCAATCTGGAAATCTGTAGTATCGGCGTTTGGCGTTTGCTGTCTCCCTGTGAAAGTCTCTGAAACTGCGTGCTATGTGTAAAGAATGTGTAGGCTGGCCACTCCCACACAATGTAGCGGAATTTGCTTTTAAGCCGAACACGGGGTCGTTCCTCCTTTCCCTCGGGCGAACGCTGTCCGCTCCACGGGCAGCCACCGGCCGACGTATATGGGTTGGGACTGGCCTCCTGGCATGCGGTTACCCCTCTCGAACTAAAAGCTCCTGTGACCATCGTGTCTGGAATGTATGTGTGTACGCCAGCCTCGTGTATTTCAACCACGGTGCGCACTTGCGATTTACTAGTTATTTGCATATTGCTTACATGAATTCATACAACATTGACTTTATCTTATCGAGTTTGGGTTCGAATGAAGCGTCTTGATGTGCGGAATATGATTGTGAGGGCGGAATATGTAAGCAATGAAGGTCAGGAGACCACGACGTGTTACAATGTGTTCAGAAACGATTTTAAAGTACCACAAATGACAAAAAGCCTATGCAACATCTGTCTATTAATAACACATTCATTTATTTTTATTTATGATTATGGCGCTTTGCCACAGAAGATAACAGATTTATTACCTGCGGCTCGCAAATAATAACTGATATCTTGACGTCACTGGTCAAAGCCGACTAGGTGTATCCCATTCTTCAATTGACCCAAAAAACCTCTTTTAAGCAGCAATTTCCACAATGTTCATGAAAAGAAGCTCAAATCTATAATATAAACTTGGTAATATTTCTTATGACATCACATCCTTTAGTGTGGAGTAATGTACAATGTAATGTAATTCTAATAATAATTACTCCATGAGGCAGAAGGTTTATTATCCAAATACTTATAACATTTTTTAGATTTATTAAAAGTAAAGTTTAAAATATTATTATTTGGTTTTCTTTTCTTTCATACTTATTGCTGACTGACCTTTTAGTGTTCACCAAACGAATCATATAATTTTCGAAGTTAGCCTTCGGTATTCATTGTGTGTATGAGTGAACGATACATTATATGCTACGCGATTCAATTACTATTCGGCTACCAAAGCAGCAGCTCAGAAAGAGTGGGCCAAACGTAAAAGTGGACAATTTTTATGTTTGACGATACATGTTTTGCACTGATATTTTTCACGTTGTTGTATTTCACCACTTTCATTCCAGTAAGTTCATTCATTTTGGAGTCCGCCCCGGCAGCTGAGTGGTCAGCTTGACGGACTGCCGTCCTAAGGGGCCTGGGTTTGATTCCCGGCTGGGTCGGGGATTTTCTCCGCTCAGGGACTGAGTGTTGTGTTGTCTTCATCATCATTTCGTCCCCATTCGGCATGCATGTCGTCCAATGTGGCTCGAATGTAATAAGACCTGCACCAATTCGGCTGGATTTGCGCCATAAGGGGCCTCCCAGCCAATGACGCCATTTCCATTCATTTCGGAAAATTTGATTTATTTGTCTCAAGTCTTGTATATTATATTTGATTTACACTATTACCAGAAAATGATTCCAAATTTGGGCAAATGCAAGTATTAATGCTGCTAAATCTACAACTTTATCTGTAAAATTACAAAAAAGTTGTTTGTTTCATCCAAATAACACTTCCAGCTATAATAGTTTAAATTAAGCCACAAAGTCAGTATGACTGGAAAGTGATCATTACACTGATGTACGTGGCTCGCCTTGCAAAATGATTATACAGACACAGCCAAAAGTGGATATTATTCAACAAACCCATTTAGGATCAAAGAAGAAGATATAGCATGCACGATTAACGCAAATGAAAAGCAAATCTAGAATGAAACGAAACAATGGTTAATTAAAGCACAGAATATCAAGCCAACAGTAAAGGATACATTAGAGGATACGGTAAATTTTAACGCAATCATTGAGAAAAGTCTTCGAAAGTGCATAAGAACCTGTAATGATTTTAATGACATTCTTAAAGTAACGCCAGATGGAATGGATGAAGAGATCCTGGCGTGCAGAAAAAAAAGAGACGCCAGTAAATGATGTTTCAACAGGAATCGCAAAACAGTATTGGTGGAGAAGGTACGTACAGAATGGAAGTACTGTAGAACAATTTCCAAATACTGTGAAAATGCTATAGTTGCTTTACTTTACAGGAAAGGCGACAGCCAGGGCACAAACAGTCTTTCATCTATCATTTTTCTTTCGACAATATAAAAGATATTCACTAAAATTGTGATCACAGTACAAAAAACTTTTAAAAGGCCAAGGTTGTAAGCTCACTTTAGATGTAGATGTACGCCGGTGAACCACTTACAAGACCTGGAGACAGCTGAGGACCAGACCAATGATTTCCGACTACCTTGTTTTTCGGCTTTCATGGATGTTACGAAAACACTAGACTCAGTTTCTACAAAACCTTAACTGATTGCTATTGCGCAAGAACGAAGAGATTCATCATGCGTTAGCATAGTCAACAGTATGCGAGTGTGTGAGCGCTACAGTTTTCATTAGACTGCACTGGAGAACAGTTAGGAGAACATAACTAATGTGACCAAGAGGAGCCAGGCAATGACCAGTACACATTGCCGGAGCCGTTCTCACCAGCCCTAGGGTAAGCTGTCACGTTCGCATAACGAGAAAACTAGCGAGTACTGAGTGTTAATGGGACGCTCTTAAATCATCTTCACATTGCTGTAGACTTTGCACTGTTTTTCTCGGGCGCTGCTGATCGTCTACAACAAATTGAAAGCATTTTGGACCAAATTAAAAATTGTCCTTACAATCAGTCGTAATGGGATAAAAATAGAGTGAAACGAGCACAGCGAAAAGGAAACTGTGCAAATTAACAATGATTAGAAGGAAACAATTCATACAAATGTTGTAATTAAGACCATGGAAGCGAATGTCTGGGTGAAGTGGGTAACAAGTTGCGGGCTTTCAAATATTAAATGAAGTGGCGTGATGGCCCTCAACTACGCACCCTCTGACTCAGAGTTGCAATATTAAAAGTTTTTTTTTTAAATTTTATTTTTAAGACATCATATTCGCCGTTGACTGTTTAAAATATTTATTGCTACTATTGCAATTTCGGCTTTATGGCCATTTTCAAGAAACACTGCAAAGTCACCTGAACACAAAAATACAAAAGTGAAGCACAGGGTGTATATATATAATTAAGCAAACATTTCATTAAGAAAGTAGCTCAATTATAAAAATTGGAGATAAATGTACATTACTTTCATTCTGTCAGAAAATAAAACTAACATGAGTACATGTGAAACGTCCCCTTAGAAAAATTAATGAATGATTGTGCTGATAAACATCTTACGTTATTTGATTTTCAAACAGCTGAGCAAAACTGAACGTACTCAGACATTCACTAAAGTGACACACAATATTTTTAGCGCAACGCAATCTGACTTTCAGTAATCCCTACAAAAGAATGGCCCTGACTAACAATAACCTATACCTTTCATGAATTCTTACCTCACAAAAATCTTCGTTACTCGAACTACTGCAATACAGCGAGCGCCAATACTGCCAGCTAAATAAAAGATTCTGACTACTGAAGGCACTAACTACTGATAGGCATAGTTAGCAAATGAAAGATTTTGATAGAGAACAAACAATGTATTTACCTTAATAGTGTTCAAAAGTCATAATATATATATCAGTTCATGACATCCAGTCTTATAAATTTACTGTCTCTGTCCAGATCATCCCCTCTCAAAACTCCGCCATCTCACTCCCCACATCCACCACTGCTGGCGGCTCACCTCCAACGGCGCAACGCTACGCGCTGTTAACAGCCAACTGCCCAACACTACAATAGCGAACAACAATGCAAACCAGCCACAGACTGCACTCAGCACAACCAGTTATTTTCATACAGAGCGCTACGTGGCGTTACCAATATAAAAACCTGAACAGCCTACTTACACATGTCGTCGTTTTTTTTCCTTTATTGTGATTTCATTCCCCTGCCCCATATGGGCAGGGGAGGGCTGTCAGCAGCACAATCCGCCGCTCTTCAGCCGAGTGACATGACAACTAAAACAAGAATAAAATAATACATACATAAGGAGGTAAAAAAGGGGAACATAAAACAGAGTAAGGGGAGAAAATGGAGGTAAAAATACACTGACATGTAAACGTTCATTGGGGACAGTTAAAAAAAGTCACCAGAAAGTTAAAAAACACAGTTGGCGATTCTTAAAACACAGAGAAGACACTGGATGCGTATGCACAGGTTAAAAGTTGGCCACAGTATTAAAAACACTCTGAAACAACACACTTAAAACCCACTTGGAGCACACACGACGAAGAATAAAACTACCAGGCGGGACCTGCCGAGGGAAAGGTCAGAGAGGACGGAAAAGGAGGGGAGAGCATGGGGCAGCTGGGGAAGCGGCGGGATGAAGAGAGGAGGTGCAACCGTGGGTTCACGAAGAGGCAGGAGACACATGGGGCGGGAGAGGAAAAGGGAACACAGGGCAGGAGGGAGCGCAGAGACACTGAAAGAAGGCACAAGAGATGGACGGGCAGTAGGAGGGGAAATCCGCTCAGAAGGAGGGAGGGGGAGGAGAGGGAGCCCTGAGGAGGAGGCAGGAAGAGGGGGTTAGAGTTGGTAGGAAGGGTAGATGTCAGGGCGAAGCTCATCATCCGGGAGTGGTAGACGGTGGAAGTTGTGTTGGGAAAGGAGATGGAGGGTGTGGAGATGGAGAGAGGGAGGGACGCGACGGTAAAGGCGCGGCAACTGGTTGGGAGTGGAGAGGAAGGGAGACACCAGGGGGTGAGGGGGATCAAGGCGGCGGACAATATATAGTGTGCGGATGTGTTCAAGGAAAAGGAGAAGGTGGGGGAAGGGGATGAGGTCATAGAGGATGCGCGTGGGGGACGGAAGGCGGATGCGGAAGGTGAGGCGGAGTGCATGGCGTTCGAGGATTTGGAGAGCTTTATAGAACCGGGGAGGGGCGGAAATCCAAGCGATGCTGGCGTAACAAAGGATGGGGCGGATCATGGATTTGTAGGTGTGAAGGATGGCGGAAGGATGCAGACCCCACGTCCGGCCGGACAGGAGTTTCAGGAGGCGGAGGCGGTTGTGAGCTTTGTTTTGGATGGTAAGGAGATGGGGAGTCCAGGTGAGGTGGCGGTCGAGTGTGAGGCCAAGGTATTTGAGGGTAGGAGTGAGGTGGATAGGACGGCCGTAAATGGTGAGGTAGAAATCATGGAGGCGGAAGGAGCGGGTGGTGCGGCCTATGATGATCGCCTGGGTCTTGAAGGGATTAACATGGAGGAACCACTGGTTGCACCAAGTGGTGAATTGGTCAAGGTGGGTTTGGAGGGTATGTTGGGACCGTTGAAGGGTAGGATAAAGGGCTAGGAAGGCGGTGTCATCAGCGAACTGGAGAAGATGAACAGGAGGGGGAGGTTTGGGCATATCAGCAGTGTACAGGAGATAGAGGAGAGGGGAAAGGACAGAACCTTGGGGCACGCCGGCAGAGGGGTAGAAAGTACGGGAGTTGGAATTGTGGATAGTCACATAGGAGGGACGATGGGAGAGGAAGGAAGCAACGAGATGGACGAAGTTGATGGGGAGAGCATAGGTCTGGAGTTTGAAAAGGAGCCCGTGATGCCAGATACGGTCATAGGCGTTCTGGAGATCAAGGGAAACAAAGATAGCAGAGCGACGGGAGTTAAGTTGGAGGGAAAGATGATGGGTAAGATTAAGGAGCTGGTAGTCAGCAGAGAAGGAAGACCAGAAGCCACATTGGGTAAGAGGAAGGAGGCGGTGCTGGTTAAGGTGGCGGTGGATATGGCGAGAGAGGATGGCCTCAAAGACCTTACTGAACACGGAGGTGAGGCAGATGGGACGATAGGAAGAGGTAGAAGAGGGGGGTTTGTTAGGCTTAGGGAACAGCAGGACACGGGAAGTCTTCCACAGGTCAGGGTAAAATCCAGTGGAGAGGAGGACAGACAGGGAGGATGGAGGGGATTCCTTGAGGTGACGGTAGGTGACGCCATCATGACCAGGGGCGGTGTTGCGTTTGGAGCGAAGGACGAGTGTGATGTCTTGCATGGTGATGGGAGTGTTGATGTCGGAGGGGGCTAGCCGATCCAAGTACTGGAAGCTAGGGGGGACAGAGGTGTCAGTGCGGTCAAGGACAGTGGGGAAGAGGGAGTAATCAAAATGGGGATCGTCAGGAATAGAGAAGGCCTCGGACAGGTTGGAAGCAAAATGGTTAGCCTTACTGAGGTTGTCAGGAAAGGGTCGATCGTCATGGAGGATGGGGTAATGTGGGGTGGGATGGCTACCAGTAAGGCGGTGGAAGGCTGACCAGTACTTGGAGGAGTTGACAGGGATGGTGGACTTGAGGCGTGTGCATGTCTGACGCCAGTCCCGGCGTTTCTTTGCTGTAAGGAGGTTCCGGATATGCCGCTGTAATTGCCGGTGGCGGGTGAGAGTATCCCAGTCACGAGTGCGGAGGAAGGAGCGGTAGAGCCTGCGGGATTCACGCAGAAGAAGGACGGCCTGTGGAGGAAGCGTAGGGCGGTGAGGGTGGATGAGTTTGGTAGGGACATGAGCCTCCACAGCGTCAGTGATGGTCTTCTGAAGGAAGGAAGAGGCATGGGTGATGTCATTGGGGTGGTGGAAAGTGAGGGGGTGGCTTTCGACCTGTAAGGCTATGGATTCCCGGTAGGCATCCCAATTGGCACGGTGGTAGTCATGGACGGATTTTGGAGGGGCAGGTGGGCGGGTGGCTGCAGTGGCAGGACTTGTAGAGGAGATGGTGAGAAGGACAGGGAGATGGTCACTACCGACGGGATCGAGGACATCAACGGCAATGCGACCAAGGAGGTTGGGGGAAGCGAGGATAACATCGGGGGTGGAGTTACTTTCAGGACGGGTGTGCTGTGGGAGAGGAACAAGGTCACCATGGAGGGTGGCAAGGAACTGATGCCACCGCCGAAGGGTGGCAGGGTCACGGCTGTGGATGTTGAGGTCAGCGGCGATCACATAGGTGGAGAAGGTACGGTCAACATGGGAAATGAAGTCAAAGGGGAGAGGAGCTGCGGGGCGAATATAGATAGTGGCACAGGTGACGGTGAGGGAGGGAAAAAAGAGGCTGAGGAGAAAGTGTTTGGTTGGGTCATTGAGGAGGGGTTGTGGCCGGACAGGGAGATGCCTGAGGTGGCCGATAGCGACCCCGCCTGGAGCTAGGGGAAGGGGATTGTCAGTGTGGTGAAGGAGATAAGGGGAGATGCGGACCACATGGTGGGGTTGGAGGAAGGTTTCATTAAGGATGAAGGAGTCAACCTGGTGCTGGGAGAGGGTATGCAGGAAGAGGTATTTGTTTGCAGGGAGGGAGCGAATGTTGAGGTAGAGGAGACGATACTGTTGACGAGCCATGGGGTTGGGTGTGGGAAGGGTGTGGGAAGGGGAGAGAGGGGCTTAAACGAGGGTGTCTAGGCGGGTGAAGGTAAAGTGGGCCTGGTTGTGGGAGTATGTGGCGTAGGTGTTTAAGTGGAAAACAGAGAGGGCAGCGAGGGAAATCTGCTGGAGTGTGTGGGGGCGCTGGAAGGGGTGGATGTTCTGCAGGACGACGGTGAGGAACCGGATGATGTCTTCTGCTGTAGGGGGAGGGCGGAGGGAATTGTTAGGGTGGATAGGTGGGTCAATGGGGCGAACGGGGACAGTGAGTTCAGGGTTGGTGGGAGGGGGCTTGGCTTTGCATTTGGAGGAATAGGTGGGGTGAGGTTCATTGCAGGTGTTGCAGGATGGGGGGGAGGCGAGGTTGGGACAGTGTTTGAGGAAGTGGGTGGCTTTACAATGGGGGCAGGTGCGAGGGTTCTTGCAGTGTTGGGTGAGGTGGTCATTGTACAGAAGACAACGCTGGCAGCGGTAGTATTGAGGAGGGGAATGGGACGGGTCAACAGGGTGGCGGCGGTTGAAAATCAGGGCTCCCTGCGTGAGGAGGTGGTCGATGGAGGAGGCGGACTCTGTAAAGATACACATGAGGAAAGTTGGGCCAGAGGAGTTGTAAATACGGCGGGCAGAGCGGACTTCAAGGGAGGGGTGGGCATTCAGTTCCGCCAACACCTCAGCCTCCGTGACCACAGGGCTGAGTTTTGTGATGACGGCAGTGAGGGTCGGCGGACGACAAGGCGGTTGGGGTTGACGAGGAGAGGAGGATGTAAGGAATGGCGTGAGGGATGCGTGGGGCCCAAAGGTGATGCGGGGAAGGCGCCGGAGGAGATCAGTATGGAAGGACGGAGAGGGAGACTTGATGAGGACAGAGTTTCTGCGAGGGATAAGTTGGGTGATGGGTGCACTGGGGATGTACTTCCGGATTTCAAGGGTGAGGGTGCGGGCATCCAGGAATTTCGGATCAGGGTTGGCTAGGACAAAGGTATACAGGGAGGGGGCTGGAGAGGAGGGAGGTGGGGTGGTATCCATAGCGGGGTCAGTGGGAGGTGGGGCGGGCAGTGGCTTTTTGGAGGAAGGAGTAGAGGAGAGGTCGCCACTGGGCCGTTTGGAAAATTTTTTGGCGGGTGTTGCCTGGGAGGAGGGATGAGGGACTGGATGGATGGGGAGGTGGTGGGAGGCAGGGCCCTCCTGTGAGGCAGTAGCACCGGATGAGAGGGTAGGGCGCTCTGTGGCGGCGACTGTGGTGCGGCGAGCAAAGACTCTGGCAGGGGAAGCAGCGGTAGTCGCAGGAGGGAGAGGGGGAAAGTCGTCTCGGCGGGCGACAGGAGGGGGATGGGGGTTGGGAGCAGGGACAGAGGCAGGAGCGGGAGAAGCAGCAGGGGCAGTAGCAGTGGTAGGAGCAGGAGTGACGTACAGGTGGGGATACATCGATGGAGAGGAGATAGATGGGGAGGAGACTGTGAGTAGGGGAGGTGCATGAGATGGGTGAATCCCAGAGGAAGCACTCCATGACGTGACAGTGGGGGCAGGTGAAGGAGAGGTGTAGATGATGGTGGTAGTTGGGGCGTCCATGATCGCAGGCGGCAGCGAACACCGAGAGATGGCGGCAGAAGAAGCGGCGAGCACCAAGAGACGGCGGCGGCGGCAGAAGAAGCGGCGAGCACCAAGAGACGGCGGCGGCGGCTGAAGAAACGGCGACCAAGCGGCGGCGGCGGCGGCGGCGGCGGCGGCGGCGGCAAGCACCGGGCGGCGGCGAACAGACGACGGCGGCGGCGGCAGCGGCGGCGGGCAGCAGTGACGGCGTGCAGACGGGCAACAACGCGACAAGCACGGTTGGGGCTCTTCCACGTCGAAGATATACCCTGAGAGTAGCCCAGGTAGCGCGAGTCCTCGATGAGGAAGTGAGGGAATCCAACCCTCGAATGCGCACGTCGTCGTCAAAATGCAGCCTTTTGACTGTGAGAGTCCCACAAGATCCGATGAGTATGACACTTATTACATCGTAATATGTTGTTAAATATATACTGAACTGTCGATGTTATCATCGTTCTAATAATCTATCACACATACAAGTTCAGGTACCCTGACAACATGTGGAGCTTAGTCAGTTGGCGCGAAAATATATTTACTAAAGATACTGCCTCTGCACATACCAAAGATAGTGCACACCAAGGATACAACTTGTAAGCTTTATATCGTAAAGTCTTTTCATCTGTCGACATCATACAGTTTACTAAATAGTGCTATGATTGTAATGGGCAGTAGGATAGGATGTGAATATTTATTTATAATAGAGAATAATACATGTGTTATCTGTTAATAAGCTCTCACATTGACTAAAGTGCTCGTAAATGAGATGAAGACAGAGCTCTGATATATAATAGTTTGTATGCGTATAAATTCCCAACACCTTCTCCATTCCCATCTTGACCGGTTCACTGCTTGGTGCAACCAGTGGTTGCTCAAGGTCAATCCCTCCAATACCCAGGCGATCATTGTAGGCAAAACCACCCCTTCCTTCCGCCTCCTTGATTTCTATCTCACCATCTATGGCTGTCCAATCGATCTCACTCCCACCCTTAAGTACCTTGGCGTCACCCTTGACCGTCGCCTCTCCTGGACTCCCCATCTCCGGACAATCCAAGCCAAGGCATGCTCCCGACTCCATCTCCTCAAGCTCCTTTCTGGCCATACGTGGGGTCTGGACCCCTCCACCATCCTCCACACCTATAAATCCCTCATCCACCCTATCCTTTGTTACGACCATCCAGCCTGGATCTCCACCCCCCCCCTTAACTTTTATAAATCCCTTCAAATCCTTGAACGCCATGCTCTCCGCCTTGCCTATCGCATCCGTCTCCCCTCCCCCACGTGGATACTGTACGATCTCATTCCGTTCCCCCATCTCCTCCCTTTCCTTGAAAAGATATGGATCCTGTACACCTCCCACAAACTCGATCCTCCTCACCCGCTTGTCTCACCCATCCTCTCCCACCCCCGCCTACTGCCGCGCCTGTATTCCCACGTCCCACCTGGTCTCCATCTCTCCACACTCCTTACCCTCTCCCAAGGTGGCTTCCGCCAGCTCCCCCTCCCTGATGATGTCCTCCTCCCCTCCATCTACCCCTCCTACCAACTTTGATCCTCCCTCCCTCTTCCTGTGTCTGTTCCTTTGGGCACCCTCCCTCCCTCCTCCCTTTCTCTCCACTCCTCCCCTGGGCCTCCCCTCCCCTGTCCCTCTACTCCTCCTCCCATCTCCTAAGCCATTGGCATTTTTGTTCTCCCCTCTCCACCCTCTCCCTCCCCCCTCACCCTTCTTGCCGTCTTGGCAGGTCCCCGGACTTGCACACGCTACGTGGACTTTCGCGCGCCGGAGATAATCGCCATCAGTGTCTCGTGTGTGTGACGTCGTTTTGTGTTTTTAGTGTCCGCCGTAATGCTTCTACGTTCACTTGTGCCATAAGATTCATCAGTGTTATGTGCGCCGTGTCAACGTGTTTTCAGTGTCGTTATCGTCGAGTGTGAACGGCTCCGTGTTTTTTGTGTATCTGTGACCACTCTTTTTTGCCCGTCACTCTGTTCTTTCTAATTCTCCATTCTGTGTACTGTTATTGTCAACTCGATGGCTGAAGAGCAGCATAGCATGCCGCTGACAGCCTACCTGATTGTTCAGGTATTAAAATAACAATAAAGGGAAAAAAAGCGTATAAATTTTACGAATATAAATGGCGTAAACGTTCGCCAGCAATCCAATTCACTGTGCAGCACCACAAATTCTGACAAAACATCACAATGCCTCTTCTGACAGAATGTAAGTAATGTACATTTATCTCCAATTTTTATAACTGAGCTACTTTCTTAATTAAATGTTTGCTTAATAATGTATGTACGCCCTGTGCTTCACTTTTGTATTTTTGTGTTCAGGTGACTTTGCAGTGTTACTTGAAAATGGCCATAAGGCCGAAATTGCGATAGTAACAATAAATATTTTAAACAGTCAACGGCGACTATGGTGTCATTTAAGAAACATTATATGACTGTATTTTTGTGTTCTAAGCAAAGAAGGGAAAGCAGAAAGGTGGAAGGAGTATATACAGGGTCTATACAAGGGTGATGTACTTGAGGACAATATTATGGAAATGGAAGAGGATGTAGATGAAGATGAAAAGGGAGATATGATACTGCGTGAAAAGTTTGACAGAACACTGAACACTGAAAGACCTGAGTCGAAACAAGGCCTCCGGAGTAGACAACATTCCATTAGAGCTACTGACAGCCTTGGGAGAGCCAGTCCTGACAAAATTCTGCCATCTGGTGAGCAAGATGTATGAGACAGGCGAAATACCCTCTGACTTCAAGAAGAATATAATAATTCCAATCTCAAAGAAAACAGGTGTTGGCAGGTGTGAAAATTACCGAACTATCAGTTTAATAAGTCACAGCTGCAAAATACTAACACGAATGCTTTATAGACGAGTGAAAAAACTGATAGAAGCCCACCTTGGGGAAGATCACTTTGGATTCCGTAGAAATGTTGGAACACGTGGGCAATACTGACCCTACAACTTATCTTAGAAGAAAGATTAAGGAAAGGCAAACCTACGTTTCTAGCATTTGTAGACTTAGAGAAAGCTTTTGACAATGTTGATTGGAATACTCTCTTTCAAATTCTGAAGGTGGCAGGGGTAAAATACAGGGAGCAAAAGGCTATTTACAGTTTGTACAGAAACCAGATGGCAGTTAGAAGAGTCGAGGGGTATGAAAGGGAAGCAGTGGTTGGGAAGGGAATGAGACACGGTTGTAGCCTATCCCCGATGTTATTCAATCTGTATATTGAGCAAGCAATAAAGGAAACAAAAGAAAAGTTCAGAGTAGGTATTAAAATCCACGGAGAAGATATAAAAACTTTGAGGTTCGTCGATGACATTGTAATTCTGTCAGAGACAGCAAAGGACTTGGAAGAGCAGTTGAACGGAATGGATAGTGTCTTGAAAGGAGGATGTAAGATGAACATCAACAAAAGCAAAACGAGGATAATGGAATGTAGTCGAATTAAGTCGGGTGATGCTGAGGGAATTAGATTAGGAAATGAGACGCTTAAAGTAGTAAAGGAGTTTTGCTACTTGGGGAGCAGAATAACTGATGATGGTCGAAGTAGAGAGGATATAAAATGTAGACTGGCAATGGCAAGGAAAGCGTTTCTGAAGAAGAGAAATTTGTTAACATCGAGTATAGATTTAAGTGTCAGAAAGTCGTTTCTGAAAGTATTTGTATGTAGTGTAGCCATGTATGGAAGTGAAACATGGACGATAAATAGTTTAGACAAGAAGCGAATAGAAGCTTTCGAAATGTGGTGCTACAGAAGAATGCTGAAGATTAGATGGGTAGATCACATAACTAATGAGGAGGTATTGAATAGAATTGGAGAGGAGAGGAGCTTGTGGCACAACTTGACTAGAAGAAGGGATCGGTTGGTAGGACATGTTGTGAGACATCGAGGGATCACCAATTTAGTATTGGAGGGCAGCGTGGAGGGTAAAAATCGTAGAGAGAGACCTAGAGATGAATACACTAAGCAGATTCAGAAGGATGTAGGCTGCAGTAGGTACTGGGAGATGAAGAAGCTTGCACAGGATAGAGTAGCGTGGAGAGCTGCATCAAACCAGTCTGAGGACTGAAGACCACAACAACAACATATGACTGTGAATCCCAACCATGAGAAGTTAATTAAAAGTTTTGGCTGCTTTAGTTGTCTAGGGGCTCGGATACGTAGTTGCCGCATTACAGGCCAAATACTGCTGAGTCTACAGTATACAATATGAATATACACACAAATCGAATGGTCGAAGGTTCCTATCACTAGCAATTGCTAATATAACGTAGAAATTTATAAACAAAAGATTGCAATTAAATAAAATTTGCAGGTATTATCATAACGACTTGAAATGATGAGTACGATAGTAGAAGTACTTTTGAGAATGCGCTATATTTCTGCAAAACACTTATTTGTGTCGATGGTCCAGCAATTAAATAAAATATAAGTTGTACAGTAGGGAAACAATACATTCCTACTTCACATAATTGGTTATGAACGACAACATAGCTCACGAGATATTCACTTCCAAACGCATTTTATGTCTTCACTGTAGAAATCACAGAGATCTCACAAGTTCACAAGTCGGTACTTGAAAGTATTTCCATCACCCGTTATCACACACAAACCGCTCCACACTCAAGCCTTTCCCACGGCCGTGCGTCCGTCGCGCCATCACGGCCAGCCCTCTCTGTCCAGGACTCTCCCGCGTCCTCTCCCGCACTGTCCGGTACTCTCCCGTGTCTTGTGCGGCTGTCCTTCGTGCCACACTGTCCAGCCTCTCCTATCCTCTCTCGAAACAATGTTCTTCTCCCACCTCAACCCAGTCTCCTCATTCACTAGCGCTGTGATTGGCTGGAGCGCTCCCACCATGTCTTCAAGCCAACGCACATTCACAAACATAATGAAACACATTCGAAATATTGGATTTACACTTAAATAACTTGAAATTAAATAAATATTCCTACGGTTGGACCATAAACACGCTCTAACACACCTTATTAAATACACAAACAAGTTAAATAAACATATATCAAAGGAACAGCAACAAAAAGTAGGCCAGTAGCCTAATATTTCTGTGCTGTCTAAAACACAGTAGATATTTGACCAATTTCTTCATGACTAGTATATATCGGATATAAACAAAGACACTGCGGCGGCGCGGTTCTTTCTGTCCCTTTACGACGAACCTGCACCTACCTGTGAACATTGTCTCAGCAGATCATTAGTAGGAAAGCCGAGTGAAACCTACTGTACTTCGACGTGAACCAGCCTGCAATTTAAGTCACTAATCTACGTTTAGGGAGAAAGTTTTCACACAAATGAAAGGTTGGAAATTTTGTCCTCAATTAATATATTCTGAAACTTAGGTGAACAAGTATCACTGTCAAGCCCGTGCTAGTCTTAACACAGTCACTGATAATCCCTTTCACTCACGTTAGCAAGTCTATGGTGTTGCATTTCCCGAAAACGTTATAGCTATAAAAATACTAATTGTTTTTGATTGAGAATGCTCGCCAAATATGAAGTCTGTCGGTACCAAATGCAGTCAAAGTTTTTAGCCACCGACCTGCTCAATACGCCACGCGGAATTTATGTCTTTTCTCGTCTCAAAATTCACTTAAAAATTCCGAAATTTCTACACACCCATCGGAATAATTCTGCCGTCACTTTACAACGCTTTTGATGTATGAAACAGTGCTAGATCCGGCAACTTATCATTTCCATCGGAACTACTACTACACACGTCCGATCTGTTTCATGGCTAGGCTTCGACTCTTCTCTAGAATACTCTAAGTCTTCTCTACCAGCAGAGAAAGGCGCGCGAAGAATATTGCTTTACCATTGGTCAGTTTACTCAACAGCCAATAACAAAACAACATTCTCCCGCGTCAATCCGCGCTTTTCCTCAATAACCAATCGCAAAATAGTAAACCTAACGACTGCACTTTTCACCGACGTAAATATCTAATATGCTGAAGTTTTGCTGATGCATAAAGTTATTTACTATTGTTATTTATACCTGAATTAACTTCCCCTTTACCATAAACTTACTTTACAAATCTATTCTACAAAAATCCTCTTTGTCCATATCCATACTTCTTCGAAATGTTCCCACACTAAATCCTACTACACAACTCGTTAAACAATTATCTTCATATTAACCTTAAACCACACTCACGCATCATTCATATTGCTAAAACACATTTATAACATTTTACATACACAAAAAGACATAATAACACTTTATGAAAATACTAGAACAATTTTATGAAAAACATTCTATTACTTTAGTGCACTCTAGTGGGCACAATCGAAACTAAAATCACAGTCCCCCTATCCAATACTGTCCTCTATCGGCTGATACATAAACTACGTGCGCGTCCAGTCTCGCGTCACCATCTGTCACTATCCAGCTCTGAGACACATCTCCCACAACCGCGTCCAAGGCAGGAAAGCGTTTTTGAAGAAGAGAAATTTGTTAACATCGAGTATAGATTTAAGTGTCAGGAAGTCGTTTCTGAAAGTATTTGTATGGAGTGTAGCCATGTATGGAAGTGAAACATGGACGATAAATAGTCTGGACAAGAAGAGAATAGAAGCTTTCGAAATGTGGTGCTACAGAAGAATGCTGAAGATTATATGGGTAGATCACATAACTAATGAGGAGGTAGTGAATAGAATTGGGGAGAAGAGGAGTTTGTGGCACAACTTGACAAGAAGAAGGGAACGGTTGGTAGGACATGTTCTGAGGCATCAAGGGATCACAAATTTAGCATTGGAGGGCAGCGTGGAGGGTAAAAATCGTAGAGGGAGACCAAGAGATGAATACACTAAACAGATTCAGAAGGATGTAGGTTGCAGTAAGTGCTGGGAGATGAAGAAGCTTGCACAGGATAGAGTAGCATGGAGAGCTGCATCAAACCAGTCTCAGGACTGAAGACAACAACAACAACAACAACAACAACAACAACCTTCAGAGCCTGCTCATTGTACGGAATGGATAACATTAACCTGTCTCACTCACCTCTTAACTTCCTTCATATCGTCTGAATCTTATAACGGCAGTCTAATTTCGGTACAAGTTATGAACAAAGTTTGGCTCCCTGTATTTTATCCCTGATACCTTCAGAATTTCAGAGAGTATGCTGCAATCAACACTCAAAAAGCTTTCTACAAATCTACAAAAGCTATAAACGTAAATTTGCCTTTTCTTCGCCTATCGTCTATAAGTCTTAGGGTCAGTGTTGCCTCGTCTGCTCCTTCACTTCTCCGGAACACAAACTGATCTTCCTCGAGGTCGGCATCTACTTATCTTTCGATTCTCTGTAAAAAAAAAATTCGTGTCCATATCTTGCAACCGTGGCTTCTGAAACATCGGCTTCGGCAGTATTCAAACTTGTCAGCACCTGTCTTCTGTGGATTTCGAATTATTGCATTCTTCCCGAAGTCTGGAGGCATTTCACCTCAGTCTTACATCCTGCACGACATGTGGAATAATTTCGCCATGTCTGGCTGTGTCAAGGACCTCCAGTAATTCTGAGGGATTGTTGTCGGCACCAGGGACCTCGTTTCGACTTAGGTCTCTTAGTGCTCTGCCAAATTATTTTTGCAGTATTGTGTTTCCTGTTGCTCTTGTCTTGCTATAATATTGTCCTCAAAGTTTCCCTGATATTTTTTTGATTATATATCACCCACTCACCTAGCTACGTGTTCATTCCACCTCCTTTACACACTCAGAACAGTAAATCTCGTCTTCCACGTACGCCTATTTTCAGGAGCAATTGTTTAATTTTCTGTCTCTCTCAGTACTACAAAACTTGCATTGCTACCGGATAAACATTCAGTATTTTTAATGGTTTTCACGTGAAAATTCCATGTCTCACTGCAGTAATTCACATGTCATTGTACAACCTGATTGTAAAAATTTGAATTTTTGACACATCAGAAGTTTATTACTAAGAACTATTTATCACAGCAAAATCTCCCCCAAACCGTTTATATTCTCGTGAGTCGTGTTTCCTTTGTGAGGTAACGGGCGAGTTGTGGCGCCCTGGAAATGTACACTCCTGGAAATGGAAAAAAGAACACATTGACACCGGTGTGTCAGACCCACCATACTTGCTCCGGACACTGCGAGAGGGCTGTACAAGCAATGATCACACGCACGGCACAGCGGACACACCAGGAACCGCGGTGTTGGCCGTCGAATGGCGCCAGCTGCGCAGCATTTGTGCATCGCCGCCGTCAGTGTCAGCCAGTTTGCCGTGGCATACGGAGCTCCATCGCAGTCTTTAACACTGGTAGCATGCCGCGACAGCGTGGACGTGAACCGTATGTGCAGTTGACGGACTTTGAGCGAGGGCGTATAGTGGGCATGCGGGAGGCCGAGTGGACGTACCGCCGAATTGCTCAACACGTGGGGCGTGAGGTCTCCACAGTACATCGATGTTGTCGCCAGTGGTCGGCGGAAGGTGCACGTGCCCATCGACCTGGGACCGGACCGCAGCGACGCACGGATGCACGCCAAGACCTTAGGATCCTACGCAGTGCCGTAGAGGACCGCACCGCCACTTCCCAGCAAATTAGGGACACTGTTGCTCCTGGGGTATCGGCGAGGACCATTCGCAACCATCTCCATGAAGCTGGGCTACGGTCCCGCACACCGTTAGACCGTCTTCCGCTCACGCCCCAACATCCTGCAGCCCGCCTCCAGTGGTGTCGCGACAGGCGTGAATGGAGGGACGAATGGAGACGTGTCGTCTTCAGCGATGAGAGTCGCTTCTGCCTTGGTGCCAATGATGGTCGTATGCGTGTTTGGCGCCGTGCAGGTGAGCGCCACAATCAGGACTGCATACGACCGAGGCACACAGGGCCAACACCCGGCATCATGGTGTGGGGAGCGATCTCCTACACTGGCCGTACACCACTGGTGATCGTCGAGGGGACACTGAATAGTGCACGGTACATCCAAACCGTCATCGAACCCATCGTTCTACCATTCCTAGACCGGCAAGGGAACTTGCTGTTCCAACAGGACAATGCACGTCCGCATGTATCCCGTGCCACCCAACGTGCTCTAGAAGGTGTAAGTCAACTACCCTGGCCAGCAAGATCTCCGTATCTGTCCCCCATTGAGCATGTTTGGTACTGTATGAAGCGTCGTCTCATGCGGTCTGCACGTCCAGCAAGAACGCTGGTCCAACTGAGGCGCCAGGTGGAAATGGCATGGCAAGCCATTCCACAGGACTACATCCAGCATCTCTACGATCGTCTCCATGGGAGAATAGCAGCCTGCATTGCTGCGAAAGGTGGATATACACTGTACTAGTGCCGACATTGTGCATGCTCTGTTGCCTGTGTCTATGTGCCTGTGGTTCTGTCAGTGTGATCATGTGATGTATCTGACCCCAGGAATGTGTCAATAAAGTTTCCCCTTCCTGGGACAATGAATTCACGGTGTTCTTATTTCAATTTCCAGGAGTGTATATTCGGAGTTGGGGCAGCCACACAAGACGCTCGTCAAAGCCGCGGCCTGGCAGAGGCCACATGGTGCTGAACGTTTGCTTAGCAACGGCGTAATGCCGCACAACGGCCGGTCCAGCCACGTGGCTGGGAATTTCATGGTGGCGCTATGTTGATGAAGGAGACACGCCGGGAGTGCCAAAGATGGCGGACTTTAATAAAAACCTTAATGGCAGACATTTAGCAGTTCGTATAGAATAGGGTGTCCATTTCATTTTCACTGAAAAAGGGGACATTTAAAATAAATTAGAGAAAAATCTGGGACAATGAAGAAAAAAAACGGGACATAAGTATTGTATTGACTAAATTTAATACACATACAAGTTTACCTTTACAACGTGCACTCAGATGATCCCAAATCACTTTTTACAATTATTCTGCCACACTATCACCATACTTTTCACTTTTATGTACTTTGTCAAGAAGTGCAGTTTCGTTTGAAATTGTATCACAAAAGTCAGTACACGATACACCATTGAAGTGTGTTTTGACAATGAGCAAGGCCCTCACTGTTTCAACTTTCATTCTGTTTTTTTCATCTGACCACAAAGAGTTCACTAACAAAGACACACGTTCCACACCAGCATTTGACCCAGGAATTGCCAGACAAAACTCCACCAAGTGAATCATGTTTTTCATGTTAATGTTTTTACTTTTGAAATAAGCAAATGTTTTACACCACATAGCACTAACACTTTCTTTGTCTTCTTCTTCACTTTTTATGAAGTTCTGTGCACATGACATGAAAATTTGGTACAATACTTTTAACAAAAACACAACAGTCCTGAATATCCTTCCACTGTAGCTGCTCCTTTTCACTATTAACCCAGTCAGATGCTTTAAAAGGTGTGAGAAATGGTAAACACCATTCTTTAATATACTCAGTGCAAGAGTCATAGAAGATGTCAGCATAAATATGAAATTGTTCTACAGTAATTTCACCCTCTTCTTCCAGCTTTCTTAGAGTCTCATGTACAAAGGTTGTGAGAAATCTTTCAGATTTTCTACATTGTAATTTGCCCAATAATTTGTTTATTTCTTGATAAACTTCCACTATTGTGATTTCTTGTTTCTCAATAATTTAATTGTTGTGGAGAAAGGTTTTAGCTGGCTAACAAGAAAATGTAGAAGAACAATAGACACAGGGTTATCAAAGAATTGTTTAAGGATAACAGGACACTTATCAAGGGAAATGAAATATGATTTCAAAGCAGGAAATATCTCTACAATTCTTTCCAATGCTGGTTGCAGAGATAACCACCTTGTCTTGCTGTGCCCAAGTACCGTTTTGTATTCAGTTGCAGTAAACTTACAGAATGACTTCAGAGATTCACCCCTTACTGTATAGATGTGTAAATGCTGGTAGATTGTTTACAATTAACTGGCAGTCGATGGGTAGGCAATCTGAGCCAGTTTGTAAGGAATTGTGCAGCACATGTTCTGGACAGCCAACACCTACTATATTATTCACTGTGTTCTGTTGCAGTTTATAGAACAAATTGTTTTTTCCTTTCCTCTCCTTACCACCAAAATTGGTGTTAGTATTGTCTGCAGAAACTGCAATCACTTTTCCCTCAAGATCATATTTCTTTAAAACTTCCAGCACATAATTCTGAAGTAAATCTAAATTAACCAATTCGAGCACTTTCACCGTGATACCATTTTCAGGGTGAAAATACCCGATGAGGAGAGGAACCAACTTCAAATCCAGATGATTCGATGTATCAATCATTACAGAAATGAATCGAGCACTTTTTAGTTCATTTAAAACCTGCTTAGCTGCTTACGGAGCAATAACATTTGAAATGATTGCATTACATTTTGTGTGTCCACATGTGAATTTCGGATTGAAAAGTTTTTTAACAACAGTCCATTGACTTAAAGCTATGGTTATGCATTGCACTGTGGTAGCTTCTTGTGCTGCCAACTGCCTATCCATTTCTGTCACTGGTTTTAAGTTTACATAGTCACTCACGCATTAATTTGCTCTTTTCGTTTGATCACTCATGCGATGTTTCTTCGTCTTAATGTGATTCACAATGTCAGACCTTCCACCATGACCAATAGCAAATTTTGATCTGCACAAAGTACATTCTACAGTTTCTCCACTACCAGTGATAAAAGAAACTCACTTTTTATATTGCTGTTGAAATTACACTTTCGTTTTGGGATAATGAAACAGTGATTGCAGAGTGCAAAACACTAACAGTGTGGTGACGAAAGGCAGAGAGCAAGTATCAGTGGTGTAGAGTATCTCTGGACTGAAAGGACGAATTCAGTGGATCGATTTAGAAGAGAAGAATCTTCGTTGTGATTCGTAACCTATAGTGCGTTTAAAATTACTTGCGATTTTTGACGGTTCGGTACATGTTTGGGGTATGCTGAAAGCCATCACACGCTTCCTAGCGTAAATAATTGCGCAGTTAATAGCAAATCAAACAACCAGTAGCGTAAAATACTCTAGCCAAGTGGAATCATAAAAAAAACGAGACATTTGAGCGTCCCCAAAATAACTTTCGGGACAGCGGGACAATTTGGTAAAAAACGGGACTGTCCCGGGAAAAACGGGACGAATGAACACCCTAGTATAGAAATTAATAATAGCCAGATGAATCATGATACCTCAGAAAGAAACATGTACATTACTATTATTTGCACGACGATTCTAACGGTGTAATCAGATTTTCAATTTCTTTATTAGTTTCAAGTTTAGTATCTGACGAAAAATTATACAAGTAACACCCAGCAACGAATTCCCAAAAACTAAACGCTTCATCCGATTTTCTCGATCGACGTGTCTTTAGAAAGCTATTAGTGTAAACCTAATTTGGTATAAATTACAGGCATTTAACTTGAATAGTACATGAGTTATTGGAGGTCAAAGTGGCCGATTACTATCGATCGCTTCAGGCCATAAGTACTCCACAGTTACACGAAAAAACGGTAGCAGCATGCTTATAAATATATTTATTCATCTATGTTCTTCTCTTACTGACATGTTCGGTACTGGTAGAACTGATTGCAGGAGGTCACGTGGCCCTCCAGAGTCGACGACAATAACGGCAGTGAAGTGGTATGTGTGTGTGTGTGTGTGTGTGTGTGTGTGTGTATCCAGCCGTTCGTGTTGAACCAGTGCAGTGATAAAGGCTGACGTGGAGGCGCGATAAATTGACAGAAAGCTGTTATCATGTTTGAGCCTGACTTTGGCGGCGCGTTCAGTGAAGTTGTCAGTGTAGATCATCTGTTATTTTTTCTTTTGGCGCAAATGTTTCTGCGTAACCACGCACGTGATCTACACTGGTGTCCAAAATTAAAGCAACAAACCACTATTTGCCCGTCCTGGCTCTCATTGACGGTATAATCATAAAAACTGTCAACAGCTGTCCGTACGATCGTGTTCTGCACGGAAGATGGCGTTCTGGTCAACGAACAACCACGCCAACGATGACGTCAGGGCACCTATCACACGGGGTAGTGTTTGTGGCGTAGTCCAGATCCACAATCGCTGTGTACACAATCACAGACGGTGCATTATGTCACAGTGAAGACGCCTACCAGATTGAAGGATTGCGCATCCCCAAGAAGAGCTTCTCACGGTGCAAACAGTCACCTTCTGTTCTCTGTTACGACCACTTGCTGCTGCGTAAAGAAGTGAACTTAACGATACAAAATTCTTAAACGTAAACGTGTTGTCCTTTCTATGAGGGACAAGTATGAGATTATTACTATATATTCCTACTGAAGCTGCCTTTGTATGTTACTTTGTAATACTAAAAGAGATGCCTGTTTTTATGAATAAATTTACTGTACAGTACTTCTTTTTGGCAAATAAACATGTACAGTTCGATTATCCGAACAAACCAGTTTTCCGAACACCCATGTCCCCCAATTATTTAGGATAATCGACGCTGTACTGTATATAAAATAAGCGATGAACTAAAAATCATTTGCACTCTGCATTAGTTCACTTGTATAACGAAATTAAAAAAGTATCGATGAGAGCTGATATCGATACTTTTGGAGTACTCTTATGAGTAGTATCGCAGAACGAATCTAGTACTTTCCATATGAGTAGATTTTGATGCATTGATCGTATCGAAATATCCCTACTCCCGGGGGCTGGTAATTTTTTTACCCAGGGTGCGTATATCGGAGGAGGAGACGAGAGAAAGGCAACTGGCGAGGCAAACTCCCCACCGCCCCAGCAACAGATTTAGTGCTAAGATGGCCCAGTGGATAGCCCTCAAAAACTGAACTCAGACCAAGCATGAGAACAGGAAGAAGGTGTACTGAACTGCGGAAAAGAGAAGCAAAATAGAAACAGTGATGTCTGCAGCTCGTGGTCGTGCGGTAGCGTTCTCGCTTCCCACGCCCGGGTTCCCGGGTTCGATTCCCCGCGGGGTCAGGGATTTTCTCTGCCTCGTGATGACTGGGTGTTGTGTGATGTCCTTAGGTTGGTTAGGTTTAAGTAGTTCTAAGTTCTAGGGGACTGATGACCATAGATGTTAAGTCACATAGTGCTCAGAGCCATTTGAACCATTTTTAGAAACAGTGAACAGAACAAACTAAACGTATCCAAAACCGAGCAACGTTAATGACCATCGTGTCGTGATTGTGTGGTCACAGTGTGCGACTGCTAAGAGGAGGGTCCCGGTTCAAATCTAACTCTGTTCCCTTTTTTTTCACAAAATTCCGAACTTTCCGTCCGGTCATTGAAGTGTCTGCCCGCTGTGTTCAAATCTGTGCATGTGTCGTGGCGTAATGTCAGTTTGCAGCAGCGACGTGCAAGGAAGGGACCTAGAGAGGTACGTACCTGCTGTTTGTTCTACACAGGTACGACATGTTATGCCTCTTGCGTTCCGTTTTGGAAGTTTTGACTCTTTAATTCCTTCGTTGTGACATAGTTCACATCCGTTTATTTCTTTTCTTCACTTCTGTGAGAGGTCTATATGGCATCTGGCCTGCTCTCATTATCCCTCAAAGAATATGAGTCATGTGGTAAGAATATATTACCGTCGCAAGTAAATGTGATGAATAGCGAGAGCAGACACGTAGAGCTCTCACAGAAATGAAAACAACAAGGAAATTGATGTGAACTAATTTACAGCGAAGAAATTCAAGAGTCAAACCTTCCAAAACGGAACGCAAGAGGCGTAGCATGTCGTACCTGTGTAAAAATAATAGTAGGTACGTACATATGGAGGTCCCTTCATTACACCTGGCTGTTGCAAAGTGAAATTACGCCACTGCACATACACAAATTTGTATACAGCGAACAGACCCGACAAAGACCGAACGAAAAGTTCGTAATTACGAGGGCTGATCGGAAAGTAAAGAACGATGGGGAGCGAAATGGAAACCACAGTGAAAACCCGACGAAGCTTAGGACAGATCTGTTGAGCAGTGTCTCTAGTATGCCCATCGATCGCGTCATGTCGCGTCAGTGAGCGCACAGTGAGCACAATAGTGTGAGATTTCGCCCGATGTCAGGCAGCCCACATAACATAACTGTCACGCGTTTCCTTCTGCATGACAATTCTCGGCCGCAATAAAGATACTCCTGCAGCGTTTTCTGTGGGAAGTGTTTGAACACCCAAAATAGAGCCCGTATGTGACACTGCCTGAGTTTCAGCTCTGCGCAAATGAACCGCTAGCTATAAAGACAAAGTGCTAGCCAAGACAACGAGCTGTAGACCAGCGTATAGAATTGGCAGGAAGCACAGGCGACTTCCATCTATGACGAGGTAATTGAAAAGTTGGTACAACGCTACGACAGATCGGAGCGGGGACTATGTAAAGAAGTAGCCGGAAGGCGTAGCTACACTACTGGCCATTAAAATTGCTACACCAAGAACAAATGCAGTTGATAAACGGGTATTCATTGAACAAATATAATAGACTAGAACTGACATGTGATTACATTTTCATGCAATTTGGGTGCATAGATCCTGAGAAATCAGTACCCAGAATAACCACCTCTGGCCGTAATAACGGCCTTGATACGCCTGGGCATTGACTCAAACAGAGGTTGGATGGTGTGAACAGGTA
Organism: Schistocerca americana; assembly: GCF_021461395.2. Lineage (NCBI taxonomy): Eukaryota > Metazoa > Arthropoda > Insecta > Orthoptera > Acrididae > Schistocerca > Schistocerca americana. The sequence goes on along the minus strand of NC_060119.1, from coordinate 1,125,616,202 downwards.
CAGCTGCCCATACAGCTTCAACACAATGCACAGTTCATCAAGAGTAGTGGCTGGCGTATTGTGACGAGCCAGTTGCTCGGCCGCCATTGACCAGACGTTTTCAGTTGGTGAGAGATCGGGAGAATGTGCTGGCCAGGGAACCAGTCGAACATTTTCTGTATCCAGAAAGGCCCGTATAGGACCTGCAACATGCGGTCGTGGATTGTCTTGCTGAAATGTACGGTTTCGCAGGGATGGAATGAAGGGTAGAGCAATGGGTCGTCACACATCTGAAATGTAACGTCCACTGTTCAAAGTGTCGACAATCGCACGTCTACACACCTCCGCAGCCCTCGTTCACCCTTGTCACCTGTGGCCATTGGTGCACCACAATTACCTCGGCGAAAGTTTTGGATAGCGCCATTTTGCCGTACACGACATACTTTAACCACGGCGGCATATTAGCGCTTTGCAATCTTAGCCGTTCGGGAAATGTGTCCACTCTTGGTCCGAGCCTTCTGGACGTCAGACAAAGCTACAGCTACACGACTATCCTGCAATTGACACTTAAGTGCCTGGCAGAGCGATCTTCGAACACCTTCAGACAACTGCTCTACCATCCACTCTTTAACAGTGCGCGCTAAAAATGAACACTTAAAGTTTTCTGTACGTGCTCTAACGTGTCTTATTTTGATCATTTCTCCCTCTGTAGGTTGGTTTAATGATTACCATCTCAACTGCCTTATCATATCCGTGACACTCTCCCCTCGCTTCGCGATGATACAAAACGAGCTGCTTTTTTTTTTTTTTATCTTTTCCAGTGTTCTCCATCTATCCCGTCTGGTAAGGAGCCCATAAAGCACAACAAGACTCTACCAGAGGACGAACGAGCGTAGTGTAGGCAGACCTGCAAAACGACGACGACTGCACAATTTTCCGCCTGCCCCCGACACGCTTTGTATGCCCTCCACTGCTAGTGGTGCCAGCTTCCGTCTGTCAATGGTTACTGTACATTGGCGACAAACCTAGGCGGCGGTCACATTGATGTGACTGCACCGGTTACCTTACATTTCATCTTTTGCGACTTCTATTAAATTCTCATTTAGGCCACAGGCATTTCGTTTTATATCAAATCGTCTCAGTGGTCACTGCCCCCGTTAGCTGAGTGGTCAGCGTGGGGAATGCCACGCCAAGGGGCCTGGGGTCGATTCCCGGCTGGGGCAGGAGATTTTCTCCGCTCAGGGACTGGGTGTTGTGTTGTCCTAATCATCATCATCTCATCCCCATCTCCGGCGCCAAAGTCGCCCCATGTGGCGTCGAATGCAATAAGCACTTGCCGTCGGAGGCCGAACTTCCCCGAATGGGGGACTCCCGGCCCACAATGCCGTACGCTCATTTCCATTTTTTTCAGTGGTCACTGTAACAATGTGGCTTTTCTTACAGATTTGTTTGTCCACCTCGTAAATACTTCATTTGTTTCCCATCATCACTATTAAACTGTCTCAGATTTTTTGCTTCCTGGTGCATTTATAAAATTCTTCCATAGATATGTGATCCGTTTTTGAAACACTGCACTTCATTGACACTGGAAATGTACACAAGTTTTCAATTTGCTGGGACAGACATACAGTTACGAGTTTGTTTTGATGTCGTGAGATGTGATTGTCGTTTGTTTCATTTTCTGTGCCTGTCGAAGTGTCTGCTTTTCCTCTGCGTCTGTGTGTGTGTGTGTGTGTGTGTGTGTGTGTGTGTGTGTGTGTAGGGGAGGCTATCACTGAAAAGGAACAGATAATAAACTGTCATACAGACATCGGCATCGAAACGTTATTTCAGCTAATAAAACATGCAGCAGGTAAAAAACACTCCCCTATGAAACTTTCTGGCAGATTAAAACTATGTGCCGGACCGAGACTCCAACTCGCGACCTTTGCCTATCGCAGGCAAGGCAAAGGCCCCGAGTTAGAGTCTCGGTCCGGCACACAGTTTTAATCTGCCAGGAAGTTTCATATCACCACACACTCCACTGCAGAGTGAAAATCTCATTCCGGAAACATACCCCAGGATGTGGCTAAGCCATGTCTAAGCAATATCCTTTCTTCCAGGAGTACTAGTTCTGTAAGGTTTGCAGAAGAGCTTCTGCGAAGTTTGGAAAGTAGGTTCAAAAAATGGTTCAAATGGCTCTGAGCACTATGGGACTTAACATCTTAGGTCATCAGTCCCCTAGAACTTAGAACTATTTAAACCTAACTAACCTAAGGACATCACACACATCCATGCCCGAGGCAGGATTCGAACCTGCGACTGTAGCAGTCCCGCGATTCCGGACTGCAGCGCTAGAACCGCACGACCACCGCGGCCGGTTGGAAGGTAGGAGACGAGGTAATGGTAGAAGTAGAGCTATGAGGACCGCCTGTGAGTCGTGCGTGCTTGGGTAACTCAGTTGGTAGAGCCCTTGACCGCGAAAGCCAAAGGTCCCGAGTTCGAATCTCGGTCCCGCACACAGTTTTAATCTGCCAGGAAGTTTCATATCAGCGCACACTCCGCTGCAGAGTGTAAATCTCATTCTAGAAACACCCCCGTAGCTACCACAAAAATAGCACTCATTATTATCTACCATACTGCTGCAGTAAAGTAACTTAGGCGCAATAATGTGTGGGCACGAAAGTTGGGACACATAGCTCTCCTACGCTCGCTCACACATTCAAAAAATGGCTCAGAGCACTATGGGACTTAACTGCTGTGGTCATCAGTCCCCTAGAACTTAGAACTACTTACCTAACTAACCTAAAGACATCACACACATCTATGCCCGAGGCAGGATTCGAACCTGCGACCGTAGCGGTCGCGCAGTTCCAGACTGTAGCGTCACACATTCACACACACACACACACACACACACACACTGGTCGGGAAACGTAAACACAGAGGAACAGCAGACGCTTACATGGCCACAGAAAGCAAAACAATCGATGATGGCATTTCGCAACATCAAAAAAAGTTTACGAGGTGTACAGGTGTACGTACATCCACAAAACATGAATACGTATATGTATCTACTGTTAACGAAGTGTAATTTTCTAAAAATGGAAAACATAGGTATGGTCACGATTAGAGACGTAGTAGGAAGCAAAAAGTTGTGAGTCATCATTGCAATCTAGTACTGAATTTCTCGACTGTGTCGTTTTGTGGTAGCTTCGTATGTACTGAACACACGCAGTGTGGTTTCCTGGTGTATTTGGCAGAATGCGTCAGAATGTTTTGCGAAAATGTTTTGCTTGTTCTGAATTTGGTGGTTGCCATTGTGAACACCTTCTGCAATGTACAATCTTGTCGAGTAAAGAGTACATAATCTTTGCTGAATATACGCGCCGTGTCCATTGACACACATTGATTTTCTTTGTTAACGTTGCCGTTCAAAAGTTCTTACTGCCTCAAGATTGCATTCGGCCCATAAGCTGGTATTCCTGAGATGTACTTTGACTGCCCTGCAAGACCCTTCAGAGTTTGCGGAGCCTCGTGGATTGCCCCCTCCCCCCCCCCCCCCCCCCCCTCCGCCACTCTAATCGGATCCATGACGCACGCCCCTCCGTTCACACACAAAAAAAGATCTTCACAATCCGACATTGCACCCCGCCCTGCCAGACACGTATCAATTCTGTATTCGTTTGAGGAAAGCCGTAAGACGTAATGGATATGCTGACCAGTAGCAAGTGCCACGTTCAGTCATTTATCGTGAAATCTCCAGACCGTCTCGTCACTCACTGGTGTACTTCTTACAGCTGGACACGGCTTTACTTTCTAAACTCTTCCAGTCGTAGCGCACCTACAACTCGCCATAATTCTTCTCGAGCTGCCAGGCTACACAGATACTACTGCAAAAGTGAACACACTCTTAGAAAGTATTCGCATTTAAAAGAATGTTGCACACCTGATAGAAAAATAACATGTGCTGTTGCCTCTCAGACAAGATGATTTCGGGAAGTGGGCAGCTATTTGTCCTCCTTCCACTGCTTCTAGACCTCTTGCATGTTTACGTATGTCTTTAATGACTCTTAAACAAAACTGTTCGCATTCATTCAGCCGCCGTGCACCGTAGATTCCGTCAAGAAGGGAGACTTTCGTGGATGGGGGATTTCTCGATGTACACATTAACGGAAGACGGGGAAATTACGGAAACTTAATCTGTGTATTGCAGTACTTGATACTCTCACGTTTATTCCACTTAAATTTAATCGAGTTAATTGGCAAAAAGGATGCTGCTTTCAACAGATGTACAGCCTCCTCTGTTACACTAGAGAGCTGTTGTTTATCCACTGTTGTTAGCTTAACATTTACTTTACTAGAACTGATTTTTTTCAAGGAAAACGTTTACCGCCATCTCTAAATACTGAATCAAATTTAGAGCGCTTTACTGTTTGTCATCCTGATTTACAACGAACACTGCAAGTACTCAAGTAGCTAACACAACGTTTGAATATCTGAACATAGATAGGCCGATAACATGTAGAAACAGTGGCTAATGTTTTTAATTTTATTTTGATCTGGTATTTAGAAGTAAAGAAGTAATACACTACTGGCCAATAAAATTGCTACACCAAGAAGAAATGCAGATGATAAACGGGTATTCATTGGACAAATATATCATACTAGAACTGACATTTTCACGGGGTTTGGGTGCATAGATCCTGAGAATGTGCTGGCCAGGCCAGCAGCCGAACATTTTCTGTATCCAGAAAGGCCCGTACAGGACCTGCAGCATGCGGTCGTGCATTTTCCTGCTGAAATGTAGGGTTTCGCAGGGATCGAATGAAGGGTAGAGCCACGGGTCGTAACACATCTGAAATGTAACGTCCACTGTTCAAAGTGCCGTCAGTGCGAACAAGAGGTGACCGAGACGTATAACCAGTGGCACTCCATACCATCACGTCGGGTGATACGCCAGTATGGCGATGACGAATACACGCTTCCAATGTGCGTTCACCGCGATGTCGCCAAACACGGATGCGATCATCCTGATGCTGTAAACAGAACCTAGATTTATCGGAAAAAATGACGTTTTGCCATTCGTGCACCCAGGTTCGTCGATGACTACACCATCGCAGGCGCTCCTGTTTGTGATGCAGCGTCAAGGGTAACCGCAGCCATGATCTCCGAACTGGTACTCCATGCTGCTGCAAACGTCGTCGAACTGTTGGTGCAGATGGTTGTTGTCTTGCAAACGTCCCCATCTGTTGACTCAGGGATCGGGACGTGGCTGCACGATCCATTACAGCCATGCGGATAAGATGCCTGTCATCTCGACTGCTAGTGATACGAGGCCGTTGGGATCCAGCACGGCGTTCCGTATTACCCTCCTGAACCAACGCGAGCAGCATTGTCGCGATACGATAAACAGCAATCGCGATAGGCTACAATCCTACCTTTATCAACGTAGGAAACGTGATGGTACGCATTTCTCCTCCTTACACGAGGCATCACAACAACGTTTCACCAGGCAACGCCGGTCAACTGCTGTTTGTGTATGAGAAATCGCTTGGAAACTTTCCTCATGTTAGCACGGTGTAGGTGTCGCCACCGGCGCCAACCTTGTGTGAATGCTCTGAAAAGCTAATCTTTTGCATATGACAGAATCTTCTTCCTGTCGGTTAAATTTCGCGTCTGTAGCACGTCATCTTCGTGGTGTAGCAATTTTAATTGCCAGTAGTGTACAGTAAAACGTTATGCTTGATGCTAAATAACAGCGAAAAAGCAGTAAGCGATATTTTTTTCTTTTCTTCATTTTTTGAAGCGTGTCAGCGAGCAAAAAGTTATGTGTAAAGTTTGTAGGAACTCGCTGAAATGTTCTCAGTGCCAAGTAGCGGGTACGTGTGATTATGCCTCCTAATAGGAAGATTATGAGAGCATTTTAAGTTTTTAAATTCAGCTAATAATTATGAGAAACACAGAAAATGAAATTTTTGCTACTCCCGCATAGGCAACTTGCATCTCGTATTGCAAGAAATTATACGATGAAACGGTTTAGTCGGTTTAAACGTAATATAGATGTCTTGACTCTATTTTAATATGTTATTCAGTTCAACAACGTGGAATCTGACGTACTGTTTTTGACTTACTTTACAACCATTAACGCCTACTCCTGTTGACAACACGTTGCTACTCATTGGTTTTCAGCACATTCCACATAATGATCTCGCAAAAGTTTGAGGTTTCTAGAGATATAATTTCCAGTATTCATCTTTGCATTTATACTGTGCAGGAGATCGGTAACATGTGGTAGATATCGAGAATAGTTGCCTAAATGGTATGATGTTTCGGCAAACCATGTGAAAGTACATTAAATTCCGGAAATTGTCATATGTTACTCGATGATTTCGGCATAAAAGTGTCATAAATACGTCTTTTTTTTCCTTCTTTTTTTCCTTTATTGTAATTTCAACACCTGTACACCAGGTAGGCTGGCAGCAGCACCTTACGCTGCTCTTCAGCCTCAGAGTTAACAAGGAGAAAAACATATAGAAGACACATAAGAGAGTGAACAATTTGGCGGGTAAAAAACAGTAGACACAGAACATAAAAAACACGAAGCCGTTCACATTGATGAAACACCACACTAAAAACTGTCGACACGACTCACAAACACTGATGATTTCGATGGCACATGTGAACGTCGGAGCGTGACGGCGAACACTAAACACAAACACGATGGCACACACACGAGAAACGGATGGCGATGATCTCCAGCGCGCGAATGTCCACGTAACATGTGCGAGTCCGGGGACCCGCCAAGAGGCGAAGAAGGGGGAGGGGGAGGGAGAGGGGAGATCAGAGATGCCAATGGCAGAGGAGATGGGAGGAGGAGTGTAGGGACGGGGGTAGGGGAAACCCGGGGGAGGAGTGGGGCGAAAGGGAGGAGGGAGGGAAGGGGGAGAGAAGGGAGAGAGGGTGCCCATAGGAACAAACACAGGATGAGGGAGGGAGGATCAAAGTTGGTAGGAGGGGTAGATGGAGGGGAGGTGGGTGTCATCAGGGAGGGGGAGCTGGCGGAAGTCACCTTGGGAGAGGGTGTGGAGAGTGGAGAGATGGAGAGCAGGTGGGACATGGAAGTACAGGCGTGGCAGGGGACAGGGCGGGAGAGGATGGGAGAGACCAGTGGGTGAGGAGGATCGAATTTACTGGAGGTGTAGAGGATCCGTGTCCATTCGAAGAAAAGGAGGAGGTGGGGGAAGGCAATTAGGTCGTACAGGAACCGTGTGGGGGAGGGGAGACGGATGCGATAGGTGAGGCGAAGAGCATGGCGTTCGAGGATCTGAAGGGATTTGTAAAAGATTGGGGGAGCAGAGATCCATGCAGGGTGGGCATAGCAAAGGATGGGGCGAATGAGGGATTTATAGGTATGGAGGATGGTGGAGGGGTCCAGACCCCAAGTACGGCCGGAAAGGATTTTAAGGAGACATAGTCGGGAGCGTGCCTTGGCTTGGATCGTCCGGAGGTGGGGGGTCCAGGAGAGGCGACGGTCGAGGGTGACACCAAGGTACTTAAGGGTGGGGGTGAGGGCGAAAGGAGGGCCATAGATGGTGATATAGAAATCGAGGAGGTGGAAGGAAGGGGTGGTTTTGCTTACAATGCGCCTGGGTTTTGGAAGGACATAAATACGTCGTTTATTGGCGTGTAAAATCGGATATTGCAGCTAATATTGGTTTCGAGATCAGTAACTTAATTTGCGATTGACGAAGCATTTCTCATCGTCAGATCTCAAATGATCTTATAACCGCATAATCTGGAGATGATTGCAACTCTTTGCAGAAACCACGGCACCAAGCAGGCCAGAGCGGAGACGATACCGTTAGCGGACGCCTTTGTGCCGGGGGAGAAACAGCCCAACCTTCGTACACCAGTTTGGAGAGCGGCCGCTGTCCGCGGAGGGCGCTCTGATCGCGCATCAGGCTAGTATGTGTGTGGTGAGGGGCAGCTGCCTCGTGTCTGGTGGCCGCTGTGGAAGACTTCGCGGGGAGTATCTATATACGGTGCATGTGCTTATGTTTTCTGGGATCTGTCTCTCTTCGCGGTATGAGTGTCTGGTGGTCGACAACTAAACGCAGGATGCAGAAGTGATTTTCTATGCTGCAGGATACGAATTGCGTTTACTACAATGATACGGTATGGTGGTGCGATCGTTTGTCGTCGTATAGCCAGGTTGGAGATCGGTTTCACGTCGAAAAATTCACGTTTCCCTCGACAACAGCAGAGCAGTGTAAAGCCTCTTTTGCGATACTTTCCGTATTTCATAATCTGTAGACCACTTTTGCAAGGTTTAACTGTCAGTGCAATATGACTGGTGTATGTTCTTCGATCTAAACAAAATAGTTTGCCACTGAAATTCTCGTGATTTGTCCGTCTAAAGAAAGTGGCGGACAGTGCTCCCACACCAGCAAAAGCAATTTGGCGGGTAAATTTGGTGGGAACAAATCAGAATGCTCCATTCACAGGAAATTCTATGACGTCAGAGAGACACAAGACATCCTTAGTGCGGGCTCTTGGAGCCTCTACAGACTGGTTCGAACAAGACTGCGGCTGGAGCAAGGTATCTACGGAAAGTTCTGTGACGTCAGAGAGTCACCTGATATCTTCTTCGTTCGAGTATTCAGAGACAAGTCCCGGCAGACCTGCCTCCTCTGGTTCGGACAGGCGGGTTGCTGTCTTCCGCCCGCCACTGTGGCTTTAGAACTTCTCCAGGCCAGCAGTTGTAGGACATCGAAAATTCAAGCCCTTTTTTTCGTCTGTAAGACAGCACTTTGAATTCTAGGAGAAGCTTTTAGACATTCGATCTGCTGTCTGTCTGTCTTTCTTTCTTTTTCCACGCTCTGTTGTGGGTTTCGAAATATGTCTTGTACCTTTAGGCATGTAATTGTACTGATTTTCCAGTCTGTGCTTCGAAAACTGAGGAAAATAACATCCCTGAATCCATCATTAAATATAAACTAAACCCACTCAGCGTTTCAGATAACTGAGGAACACTAGAGCAGCTGTAGGACTCAGAAATATTTTCTCTCTGGCAGTGCCTTCAAACAAGCTGCTAAAACCCGAAAAGTGGTGAGCATCCTATTTAGAGTTACAGTGGTATTTATTTATCTATTTCGAGTTGTACGTCAAAGGGGACATTCTATGTAGAGTGCGAGTCTACCTGCTACTAGTTTCGAATGGTACCGTGAATTTTTTTAACCCCAGTTGTGTGGTATCGTCAATATGGAGCTGCATTTTGATTTTAGAAATAAATTAGTAAGCTGTGTGAAATTCATCCTTTCAAACTCGTTAAATAAACAATATTCTGCACTGCCTTATATCCTACAAATTGTTTAAATAATATTTCAACGCCTTAAATTGTTTAACGCAATGGGATTGGCTGTATATTACCCTACTGCAGTGACATTCTCCCAGTCCAACACAGAGCGATTTTACCCGCCATTTTTGCTCCAAAGGGTGGTATGTCCTCTAGTGGTGGCAATCCTAATTGTTTAAATAAGGTGAAATTGATTAAATAAATATTATATTGGTCCTCCTAGTCCAGCAGCTTAAACGAAGACTGAGCTAGTTTCCCGCCCTTTCCAGGAATGGGTGGGGGGTGGGGGAGGAGGGGAAGGAACAGGCGAAGGGTGGTGAGGGAAGAGACGCACATGCTGGCTGGGAGAAATCCATGACGTCATCAGGGGGTGGGTGGTAATTAAATGATCGATTGAATTAATTTGAATAATTGATTTGATCATCATGATGTCCTTTTAGGCCTTTGGCCCACTCCAACGCGGCGTCGGCCGTGTTACTATGGATCTGGCAAATGTTAGTGTCAGACAGTGGCCGGATACCCTTCCTGTCGCCTGGGACAGAATTAATGTAGCCCAGCTGTCTGCATCTAGTATAAGTCATGAAATAGTGTGAACGGTTTTCAAATGTCTGCAAGTCATGTAACTGAGGCGGGACGTGGGGACCAGCCCGGTATTCACCTAGTGGGATGTGGAAAACGGCCTAAAAGCCACATTCAAACTGGCCGGCACACTGGCCCTCTTCGTACGCCGGGTGGATCGGATCTGGGGCTGGCACGCCTACCCGAGTCCAGGAAGCAGCGCATTAGCGCTCTCGGCTAACCTGGCACGTTGAATAATTAATCTGATATCAACTGTATATCAAAAGTACTCGATAACGTAGTCTGTCCCCATTCTACAGTGACCCATTACATCGGGTTCCGGTGTATAAACGCATACGATAGTAAGGGGATAAGACTTTAAAAACAAATATCGTGTGCTGATATCTCAGACGACAAAAGACTACACGTCATTTACTGAGCATTTTCTTACAAGTAATCAGACGTAAACGAAATTACGATACGAGAAACGGTTTCGGAAATATTTGTGGTAAACAGCTAGTAAATGTTCGACAGAATGAAGTAAACTCAGCCTTTAAACTGACGTAATACAAGATAGATTTATGTATTAGTTTACAAAAGTTAATTCGCTACGTAACATGTACAAAGGAATTTAATTTTTAGCTACATTTATTCATAAAATTGCAGATTGTTGACGGTGTGCAAATCTGAAGAAGATATTTTGAAGGAAAAGTTCTTCATTTGGCCTGACACTTTTGTCCTTGCATTATGTTCTGGAGACGCGTTAGTGTGTTCACCTGCATTTTTGTGGCAGTAGTCATGGCTACTGCCGACACTGACACACTTTCCACTACAGGTAAAAAAAAAAAATTTTTTTTCCTGTTGTCCCTAGACATATCATGGTTCAAAAAATTCACTTAGTGGTAACTTATCTCACTGGGGTACTCTTATTTCGTGACTTAATAACTTCTTTACGTCACAGTGTAATTATGTGATTATAACAAATGAACTCTGTCCATCATTGAGTTTCAGTATATCATTGGTTTTGGTACTGTAGAGTATGCTAGTTGGAATAGAATTGATTTATATGTTGCATACTTATTCTGCAGATGCTTACGGCGACAATCGTAGCCTCATTTTGCAACGTATCACTACCAGTTTTGCAAAGATTTACTTGTACAGTGTAGATAAATATAAGAGAGTGGGTTCAAGCTTACGACACCATTGTTTCTGAGACCGCCTTTCACAACGGCAACAATTTGCAGCAAGAGGTTTTCTGAACATGAACAGGGAACAATTCAACGACCTAGTTTTACTAACACAGTGCTGCTATAAATGCACCTGAAAACCCTTCCAGAATGACAGTATAACACACATAACCGTATACAATGACTACATAATACGTTTCTTTTCATACACAACACTTGTTAACGTCATTTCGTACTCGAGTTTAGAGAGGTATGGACCGAGTAGACGCAGCTATCAAAAAGGTTCTGCAGGGGTTGCGTTTAGAAAATGGCTTTCCCGTTTCTTCCACATTTATGTTCAGTTAAGAGTGGGTTCAAGCTTACGACACCATTGTTTCCGAGACCTCCTTTCAAAACTGCAAGAATTTGCAGCCAGAGTTTTTCTTGTTTTTTTTTTGACATTATTTTGCATATGATGCTAATCACATTTGTCACGATAAAAGAGATTATTTGAGAAAGAGAAAAGTTCCCTTAAAAATTAGTTACACAGCACACACTGGAATTATGCAGTTGAAACAGGCAGCTTCATGACTGTCTCCTCAGCAACGAAAGAAAACCAGTAATAAACCACAACCTGTGGACACTGAATTTATACTCATGTCCTGCGAGTAGACTGTTACTATAAACTGAAAACAAAAGGGGACACAAGACGCAACCGAAAGAATATGCAGATGCCTAACCCGATGCCACAGACATTTGCTTTCACTGAGACAGCGGTTTAGCTGGTTAACTGATGAGCCACTGACGCTGGAGTGCCAACAGCTGCAGATAAGAGACTGAGATCAACACAAAGGATTTAGTCAAAACACTGACAAATACTTATTGTTTATTCATCTTGAGGATGAAGCTATTGTTTGCTCTTTGTTACAAATAAATTTGTTTTTTTGTTTTGGCGCCCTCGGGCGAACCACTGAAGAGTAGAAGAATTTTTTTTTCCAAGGCGTAATCCCGCCCAAAAACAAATTATGCACTCTAAATATAACGAGTGGAAAGTTCTTCTGGAGCCTATTTATTTTCTACTAATAATTTCAAAACAATCGACACACTTGCTTCTGGTTGTATGAATTAATTATCGTAATTATTTTGAAAAGATGGGAAGAACTTAGGTGAGTCTGTAACTGAACACATTTGTGACATCCAATTAGAGTTCCTCAGGGTTTTGCGTGGGGTACCTCTTTTGGAAGCGGTCATGTAATGGCGTATGCTGGTGAACTACCGCATTAAAGACCTCTGATGCGACCCACCACGAATCCCTCTCTTGTGCCAACCTCTTTGTCTCAGAGTGCAAGGCCTCAGTTATTTGTTAGAGATATTCCGATGTCTGACTTGCCCCTGATTTGACTGCTGTACTACGTGGCTTTTGATAAATAGGTCCAGGGCACACAGACGCTAGGCACGTATCAGTGGACACAGCATCTCTGCAAGTCTTTGACCCATGTTACAGATGCTCAGCTGCTCAGTACGGACGCCGTTCGAGAAGGCAGCGGACTCCAGCAGGGTACGCGGTAAGTCCACTAGAAAGAGAGAGAGAGAGAGAGGGGGGGGGGGAAGCAGAGACAGAGAGAGAGAGAGAGAGAGAGAGAGAGGGAGAGAGAGAGAGAGAGAGGCCGCCTGTCACACAGCAAGGCGCAACAGCAACCCTCTATGGACACCTGTCCGTCGGGTTGCCTAACCGCAGGCGCCAGCTAATTCTATGCGGCAGTACAGAGCAGGTGATTTATCTCTACCATAAACGTCCTGACACACCTGCCAATCGAGACTTATGCTCTGTGCAGCGTGTGTCGTTTTTTTTTTGTGTCTTGTAGTTTTCACGCAATCGTCATCTGAAACTTCAGAGGTACTTATGAATAACACTGTATTTATTATCACACGATTTAGTCTCAGAGGAGTTCAAATCCACATTACCTTATATCATTATATCAATATACCAGTTCTTTACTTATTGAATCTTGCTGAATATTCAGTTAAACTTCAACCCAGTCTTCATAACTTCTAAAATGTGATCTGAGACTACCTACTCCTAGGTATGCCTTACAATCGAGTACCTGATCTCGTAGAGATGATAATCCAGACGGTATTTCTCACACCTTTACAGTACTCCTTGGTTATAAGAGTTTCACTGCCACTGAGATACTGTGTTATCTGTTCAACATCTTCATATACCTTGGGTATTTGTAACGCTTCAGCTGTATTTAGCCCTCTATTATTGGAGCACTACCGGTTTCGTGGCACTAAAAGCCACGTCTTCAGTTGTACATCTGTATAACAATAAATTCAGAAGGAATAACAACCTGAGGTATGCACTGGTATGGTAAATTATTAAGCTCTTAATTTTTTTTTAAAAAATTCAAATGGCTCCAATCACTATGGGACTTAACATCTGAGGTCATCAGTCCCCTAGACTTACAACTACTTAAACGTAACTAACCTAAGGACATCACACACGTCCATGCCTGAAGCAGGATTCGAACCTGCGACCGTAGCAGCAGCGCGGTTCCCGACTGAAGCGCCTAGAACCGCTCGGCCACAGCGGCCAGCCATTTTTTTAATATTAAAAAACTTTACATGAGAATATCAAAATCTTAGTACTCTCATGACTAAAACATGACAGCGCGGAAGCTCGGAAACTTTCTATCCAACGTGCGTTGTCTTTCAGAACGAAACACCGCTTAAACGCGATATGTCATAGAATAAAACAGCCGGATTCCCCTATACTGGATGGGTCCTAAACAAGTCGTACCGTAGCGATCCATCGCTAAGGAGAAAATAGATGAAAACTATTGAGACCTAATTTTTGGGCCACAATGAAAAACCAATAAGTGGTTGCCATAAAACAGAGAGATGTTCTACCTGGACAGAATCGTCAAGTAAATAAGTATTGGCGGAAAAGCAGAACCTAAAATACCGCACTTACCTCTTCTCCAATCTACAGGGTGAGTCACTAACTATTGCCACCAAGAATAACTCCAGAAGTATGATAGTAGCTGAAAAGTTTGTCGGACAAATGTTGCATGGGACAACGTGGGCCATAATATGACATTAGTTTTTCGTTGCTAGGTGGGGTCGCGCCAGAGACATGAAGGTCAACTTTGTTTCTTTAAATGGGATTCTATAGTTTGGTATTTATTTTCTGACAGCGGCTATCGATACGAATCCAATGATGTGTAACAGTAAGGTCTTCCAAGGTCAACGAAGGTCACAAAGGTGACATGGACTTCCATTTACAGAAGGTGTTCGAAGTGATGACCATTGGTATCAATGCAGTGCTGCAATATTCTTATCATGGACTGAGTGGTATTCCTTATCACATCGGCACTTATCGAAGCACATACTAACTCGTATATCGTGCAAACAGTAAATATTCGCCGAATACGGCGTATCCATCTAACGTGTCATTGACATGTAAATACCATTCGACTGTTTCGCGATACAACACTAATAGGAACGGTTAGACTAGTATCGTCGAATCAAGCGAATGTGAATGATGTATTCCTTCGAAGAACAAGTCGATATGCTTCTCATTTTCGAAGAATGCCAACAAAGTTCAGTGAGAGCTAGAGACTTACACGCTGAAAGATATCCTCGACGTACTCACAGTACACGTCGCACATTTAAGTATGTGTATGATAAACTGAGAACAACTGGATCTTTAAAGCAGCGGAAAGAAAGGAAAGTTACGAACGAGGAAACAGAAGGAATTGGTACTCTTGCCACCGTGGTTCAAGATCTTTGTGTTAGTTTGTGTCAAATCGCAAGGGAATCTGACATGAGCCAGAGTAGTGTTATTCGTGTTCTGCATCGCCATAAATGTCATCCGTACCATATCAGTCTCCGGCAAGAATTAACTGGTACGGATTGTATGCGTCGCATTGAATTCTGCCGATGGGCTCAACTTCAGATTCAGAGAGATGACACATTTGTTAATATGATTTTATTCACTGACGAGGCTACATTCACGAATGTTAATTTGGATAACGTGCATTATTGGGCAACTGAAAATCCAAGTTGGCTGCGGCAAGTTGCACACCAAAAGCTGTGGTCGGGGAATGTATGGTGTGGGATTCTGGAGGACAGAATTATAGGCACCTATTTCATCGAAGGAAATCGTAATAGTAGGAAGTACACAACATTCCTGCAAGAAACATTAGATCCATTATTGGAAGAAATACCTTTAGGAACAAGGAACAGAATGTGGTACCATCACGATGGTTGCCCGGCACATTTTTCGCTGATGGCTAGAAATGAGTTGCAGAGACAATTCCCAAATCGTTGGATTGGACGCGGAGGAGATGTGTCGTGGCCGGTTCGTTCGCCAGACTTGAGACCTCTGGATTTTTTCTTGTGGGGATTCGTAAAAGACATTGTTTATAAAGACTTTCCAATTATAACTGAAGATATGCGAGACAGAATTGTCAGAGCATGTGCTTCCATAAGTGCCGATGTGATAAGAAGTAGCACTGTGTCTATGGTAATAAGATTGGAGCACTGCATTGATACCAATGGTCACCACTTCGAACACGTTCTGTAAATGGACGTCCATGTCACCTTTGTGACCTTCGTTGACCCTCGAAGACCTCACTGTTAGCCATCATTGGATTCGTCTCGATAGCCTCTATCGGAAAATAAGTACCAAAGTATAGCATCCCACTTGACCTTCATATCTCCGAAGCGAACCCACCTAGCAACAAAAAACCAACGTCATATTATGGAAACTTTTGTCCCACAAACTTTTCATCTCCTATCATAGTTTCGGAGTTATTATTGGTGGCAATAGTTAGTGATCCACCCTGTATACGGAATCGCAACCAGCGGACGCGGCCGCGTGCTCTGTCATACTGACGGCAAGAAAGTAAACACCTTGCCTGTAGACGGCATGCGCATGCGCGGGTTCGACGGAATGATTGGTGGTCTTTCGGGGGGATATACGAGTGGTGAATTAGGAGAAGGAATATTGGGATAAAAAATAGAAAAACTCTTTTGTAAATGGTCTGTAGAATAACAATATGATAGTGACAGTTGACATACTTTTAGTTAATAAAGCCCGTAAGTTATGCTAAAGATAGAGCGTAAAAGAGGAAGATCACATGTATATATTACGGCAACGACACAGATCTTCCGGCAAAGTCCACTGAAGAAACCTTAAAACTTCAAAAAACTGTAAGTACATTAATTTTCTAAAAATCATTGTTTCGTAAAAATGTTTCAAAAAATTCTTCCCTTTGGGAGTTAAAAGAATCCAAGACTGTAGTGAATTTTGATGCTTATTAAGAGTAGAGAAAACTTGCGAAAATTTACAAGTATAAAGATTTTAAAACATGCTTGAAAGCAAGAAGTGGAAACCTAAGATAATAAGGCGAACGCATAGGAGGTGCAAAGGTGAGGTAAGGATGGAAGGGGGGGGGGGATGTAAAGGCCAAGAAGAAAAAAAGGTGGACTATGTAAAGAAAGTACAGAGAGTTTTGTCAACTAACTTAGACGGTCGAAATTTGCCAGTATGCTACGGTGTTTCAACTCCGTTTGTCCACTCAGGGTTTGGTGGGGAAAGGTGTGGCTGTTATTGCAACGACACCGGTAGTGATTCAATAAGAAAGGCCTAAATACAGCTGAAGCGGTTATTAATACCCAAGAGAACTACACATAGGTGTGGCTGCCCCACCTAAAAGGTTGTGTGCATCTTCATCTTCTGCCTACCACGTCGGCATTTATACCAGAAAAGTTGTTGGCGTCAGTTCGCCGTCGAATCTGATAATAGTATGTCTTTTCATCAACTGTTCGCAGTAACCCATTCTCTGCCCTACCATCCTACTCCTAACACATCCTACTACCATTATACCACATCACGCTGCTGCTGATATTCTTCTATATAATCTGGCCAGAAGTCCTTATCGTCCTTCCACTGCACTTACTGGCCCCCACTGTACCTGGACTGAGCCTTTGAATTTTCCTTTTTAGATTTTATATCTTACCTACCACATCCAGATTTCTGAAATTCTACACTGAGAGTTGTAGAATGTTACTATTCGGTCGGAAACAGCACTCAATCTTCTTTTCTTTGTCAATTCCACTTCCGCAGTCCCCTCTCAAAAACAGAAATGGCGGTCCAGTCCGAAGTATTTTTATAATGGACATATTATCATGACGTCTTCGTCAAATGACCTATGGAAACATATCATGTGAAACACATTATGCGAAACTTAAGCTTGTCCTGGCGCCTAAAATGTTGAAATAACGTACGAGAATGCAGCCGGAGGGCGCCCTACGACAACCGCCGATATTTCGACAGCTGGCCTAAGTGACCACCTCTCATTTTCAAGCCACAAAAACTACGAGAGATCACTGTGGAAGAAAATTTAAAAGTTTGGTATGCAGAGCACATGTCAAGGGATACATTCAGACCATAAACGATAGCTCCACCACACAGCGAATGACGACAAAGAAGTTACCGATAGTGAACGTTAATAACCAGTGGCTGAGGTATCATTAACTCCATCCTTCTGTTGTTCGCCCATGGAGAAAGCAAGATTCCGAATACAATTGGAGCAAAAGCCTTCATCGCTATGTATGAAGCAAGTTGCCAATTTAATCTCAACTGCTTCCTTATAACTCTCTCCAGTACCTGGGAGTGCCTGCCTGAATCTCCATGTTTTAGTGTTCCAACGGCAGATTTGCTCAGCTGTTGTGGGCGTGTGTGACGGTTGTGATCTGTACAGAGGTGCTCAGAAGCCTCACCAGTGTATGTCATGACGCTACTGCAAGGGAAACGACAGACAGCCGGCTTCGGCAAGAGGACCTAATCTTAGGTGGTGGTCGAAAACCAGATTTCAGTTCAGTTTTACGCAGAATGCGATCAGTCCTATTGGAAATACGACCTGCGTAAGACTAAAAGGCCGTATTCTTTCGTGCCACTTTGCTATTATCATCATTCACCAAATTCACTGTTGGTCGACCGCACAACGCGTCTCTGACCTGTCTTCCACTTTCACTCGGCTGACAAACTGTCGGGGTCTGAGACGACGTGGGCCCTACGAACCAAAGTAAGAAACACCCCTTCGCGTTGAATCAGATGGTGACAAATTTCAGCCTGTAGATGCAAGTCAGTGTATGTTAGATTCCTAGAGGTGGCATGTCCCAACATACGACAAACGTCCGTTCTGACCCATCCAGGAAGGGAAGGAATCCATTCAGATGTTCTTAAATCCGTTTCATTCTCATCTCCACGAGGCCAACAACAGCGGTATCATCTACATATCTGAAACGAAACCCGCAGGTTTCAGTGCTGGCGAATCCCGGGCACGTTCCTTGAAGTCTTCCACGAACGGATTGGCGGTAGCAGGTGGCAATGGGCTACCCGTCGCAACTCTGTCAGTTCACAGAATTGGCTGAAAAGCAAGTGGAAGACAACACATGTCGAAATAAGTTCGGTAACTGAACATCAAACCCCACTTCAGTTAACCATAATATAATTACACAGAGGAATACGAGTGAAAGACAGACCACATCAAGACGCACTGCAGATCACAGGCATTCAAACGCAACCCCTCTAATTCCCTGTCAGATTGAGAACAACAAGAAACACTGTCCAACCAATCAAAACAAAATATTAAATTTTCGAAGTTCTTAATGGGATCATATCATGCCGACCTAACTGTGGTCTCAACAGAGTAGATGGATGGTTTGCTACACAGTAGGGTCGCCAGTACTACCAACAAAGGGCCCAAGAGGAATCCCTGCCTTTGTGGATGAACGCACGACGTGCTTCTGATCACCTCGGTAGCATAAAGAGGTAGTTTAAAACCAGCCTGTTCGACAGGACATATAAAATAACCAACAGATAAACGCTTAGGTGTCAGAGCAAAATTAAAACTTGCCCTATTACGGGTAAAGCTGCTTCATCTAGATTTTTCTACATTAGATTGATCACAGAACGGCGAGACGTAGTATTCGACTCTGAGACTCAGTAATGTTCAAACATCACCGGGCAATTACAGAATGAAATTTCCAGACAGACCGCAACCAGGAAGCACGGTACAGCCAGTCACAAGAAAATGTGGACGTTTTCGAAACCATTATTAAATGAGACCGAAATAGTTCCTGGAAAAAAAATCCAGTTGTCGGCGAGTGTAATGGACCCTTTCGCGATGGAGAACTAAACCAGCACGTCACTTGGTACGATTAGTGGCTCACCGTAAAAGCACCGAAATCCATTTGCACGCAACGATAATCTAAACAATACATTATCTAATAATCAGCGTAAATGAATTTCAGTCAAACAGAATAGCGCACCTGGTACATGATAACTAAGCTCTAGAGATGGAATCTAGGATACAATAACAACGATATTCCAACACCCATGGAAAATAAAATAAAATGAAGTCGGTAGCTATACACTGATTAACTGGCCACAGAGAAATGCAAGATATTAAACTTTGGGATTACAAGAAATAGACACAGTGATGAACTTTGCGATCTCACCTTAGCGAAAATTATTCTACAGACATTTTGGTATTCGATAAGTGACCTACGCCACACGATTATCGTGACTTTAGGATTTCAGCTTCCACTACATTTGTATTAACGGTGCTCCTTATTCCGAGGGGCGTATGAATGATGAATTTGTGATATGCAACTCTCTGTTTATTTGACAGCCGGTTGTGTTTATTAGGACTTTACAGCCAATCTGACATTTCTTAAACTTTGTCTTGTAATTTATCTTTCCTTACTCCTTCGGCTTCCTTCTTAATGTGGTCGGGTGTTAGTGTGACAACTTCTCCGTGTCACAAGACACGTATAGGAGGAAAATTGACTGACCACGTGCTGGCGCCAGGTGGTTCACTCTTAAGAACCGTGATTGGTGGCAGCGAAGATTAGTTGTGGGAATCACTCCTTTATGACTTCCAGGGTAGGGTCTGACAGGAACACATTTCCCCAGCATGACGCGTCGAGCAATACAGCGTAAACATCAGTAAGTCCGAGAAACTGCAGGGAGGGATTCCTGGCTGGGAAAGGCGAAAAAAGGTTCTATGAACAAATGTCCGGAAATGGACGGTGTGCTTGTAACGACAACAAATCTTCCCGGAGCACAGTACAGAGCCGCATGGCATCCACGTCAGAACAAATGTTCAAAGTGACCGCCATGGGATGCGATACATGTGTTCACTTGCCGGCCGTGGTGGCCGAGCGGTTCTAGGCGCTACAGTCTGGAGCCGCGCGACCGCTACGGTCGCAGGTTCGAATCCTGCCTCGGGCATGGATGTGTGTGATGTCCTTAGGTTAGTTAGTTAGGTTTAAGTAGTTCTAAGTTCTAGGGGACTGATGACCTTAGAAGTTAAGTCCCATAGTGCTCAGAGCCATCTGAACCATTTTATTCACACTTAGCATCATGAATTGCCAACTCATGTTTGTACATTGGCTTGCACCATGTTGACAGGTCATTTGCCTTGAGCATCTACTAGCGTTCGTCTCGATATCCTGTAGAATCGGTCCTCCAGATCTGATGCACGCTCAGTCCGTAGACTCCCTGCACGTTCGTCTGTCTGAAAGGACCCACAATCACACAAACGCCCAAAGAGGATTTGAAATGTTGCGTGATGTTGCTGGTGTCTATGAGGGTATTTGTTTTGGAATAGCCGTGCTGTCTCTGGACCGTTTTCATTTGCTTGGCCGTACACAAACACCTCGGCTTGTTCCCTACACGAATACTGGGCCATTCTGCTGCTTACAGTACACTGCGTCTGTTACACAGCCCGCAGCACACAAGGAACACACAAGGCACATGGTCAGAGGAACTTTCATTTGACAGCGTCATCTACCATGGCAACGATGGTTTTCTGGACGCATGTTCATAGGACATTTTTTTTCTCCATTTGCAGTCAGGAATCCGTTCCTGCTGTTTGTCGGTTTTATTAGTGTTCACCCCATAGAGTGTAAGTGACATAGTTTGCCAAGTTCCTTCATCTCTCTCTTGATGGTGTCCAAAGACGGGTAATAGGCTGAGATGAAAGCGGGCTTGATCCGGCATTGCACCAATAATACCAAACCTATTGACGACAATGAAACTGTAGTCCGTTCTCTGAAAAAAAAATTTGTCTACGTGACCAATCTTCTACAGAAAATGTTTGAAAAAGGCCACTGCCACTGATCTCGCAGTGGCCTTCCTCAGTGGACTGGATACTTAGGGGTCGGTTCAGTGACGACAAGAGCCAATCAGAAACCACATCTCGTGTGAGGATGAGGCTCAGAAAGATGTACTGCTGCTAATTCACATAGCTTGGTGTGAGACAGTAAGTGTCTGAGTTTTTGGCATGCTTTACAAGCACAGAGCACCTTTCTGATGCCCTTGTCCTCGTTATGAAAGTGGAAGGTGGAGCACACTTTGTAGAGACACTTCTCGGGACTGTGATGAGCATAGCGCAGATAAGTGTACCACATTGATTTGTTCACCAGTGCATCAGGAGGTCACAATAACCACAAGAACTCATCAGTTACGAAGCCAAAACAGGCAACGGCCTTGCCGTAGCGGGTACACCGGTCCCCGTCAGATCACCGAAGTTAAGCGCTGTCGGGCGTGGCAGGCACTTGGATGGGTGACCATCAGGGCTGCCATGCGCTGTTGCCGTTTTTCGGGGTGCACTCAGCCTCGTGTTGCCAATAGAGGAGCTACTCGACCGAATAGTAGCGGTTCCGGTCAAAGAAAACCATCGTAACGACCGGGAGAGCGGTGTGCTGACCACATGGCCCTCCTATCCGCATCCTCAGCTGAGGATGACACGGCGGTCGGATGGTCCCGATGGACCACTTGTGGCCCGAAGTCGGAATGCTTTTTTTTACGAATTTCGCATGAAATATTTTTGTCCAACAGCTGTTTGGGATATAGCCTTACATTTTGTTGTTATGTCAGTAAGGGTATTGTCCTTGTGTTGCCTTGAACAATTTGCTTTGATGAGGTGGCCAAAAAATTTTCAAACGCTGTTTTCTTCGTGTAAAAGAAACTGAAATAGTATTGAGAGTGGGAAAAACACCGAAGTTTAGTAGGCCCTGACTTTCATTTTCACTCATGTTTTCAACTACATTAGCGTTCGCCGTATATCATTGTCGATTTCGACATTTAAACCTTATCTGCTCAGCTGCGAACAAATATCGGAACCAACTGGTCAGTTATGTGAACTGTTAGAGCCCCATTCTGGCTCAGTACAGAGCTTAAGGCAGTTGGATTCAGACCCCTCCCAAAAGACCTGCTCCTCGTACTTTAGAGCAGACACAGTGTCTCCAGCCCCTTTTCTGCAGTTAATCGCCGCTTCTTTGCCGTATCGTTGCAGGACATAACCTGACTGGCCTCTCTCCCATATGCATTATTCTGCCTCACTGGAGAAATTGCAAGAAGCTATCGGGAATTCACCACCTCGGCAAGAGTAGTTTCCACTGTAAATGAACTATTCGTGGACCGAATAGTCTTCCTAATCTTAGTCTGGCTTCTGGTCTTTATCATTCCAATCCACTAACTGAAACAGATCCAAGCACTCTCGTATCTATTACTCTGTCAACATACAATATAAATGAAATCTACAAAAACACAACACAGGCGTAAAACCGAAAACAAAAAAAAAAAAACACTTACAATGATACAAGAATACTTTTACCGATAGTATTGTAGTTCAGAAAGGCGAGACGATCATACAGTCATCAGAAACAAGATTCACACAACTTTTATGGCAGCAGGATATTCATCACAAAAATGTGGACAAGCCTTAAACTAAGTAATGAAAAATAATCCAGTGAACAAAACCATCATCATGAGCTGCCAACAGCTCCTATGGGACACATTTCATGCATTTACAACCAAGTTCCTAAACCAGTAAACCAAGTTTACACAATGCAGAATCATATGGGTCTAAAAAACCACAGATTTATTTCAAAATACCGATGAATATTCTGAATTAAAAAGCTCTTTATAAATAGACAATGGGAAAACACTTGCTAGACAAAGAAGCTCACGCTGCCATACCAGTTGTCAGACAGGGCCTTGTCACATATTAATCATCTGAATTCAGTCATTCCTGATACACCCAGCAAACTAGAAAGTCGCATCCAAAGGGGTGGGTTGGGTCACGGGGTGAATTTCAAGCAAAACCCTAAGACTTCTCCAATTATTCACCAAAACCACACCGTAGAGACACGTGAAGAAATGAAAAAACAACGTGGAATGAACATGTAACTATAATTTTGTTTCACTATACGACGCAACCGATGTCAAATCTGAATAGAAAAACAAATCAGATCGTAACCACAGCAGTGACGACAGAGACGGAGAAGCACCTTCCAGTGTACTGTATGAGACAGCACGAAGACAATCTTCGTTTAACATCAATACAGATAACTGAAACGAAGTATGCAGCACACAAACATAATGGAATGATAAGTAACCCACTGAAGAGATCAGTTAACTAAAAGTAACTTAACAAGAAGGTGGCGGATCATGACGTAAATTCCCAGTTAATGCGTGGTACGTGAATCCAACAGCATATATATTTAAGTTCTCTGATCATCTCGCTCTTAACCAGAAGCATTCAACCAAGTATTATCACAAGGGGGCAGCGGTACTGCTTCGTGAATAAAACATTGAATAATGAAATAACATTTATTGTATAGATAACTTACTCACTGAACAAAGAACTCGAACCAAATAGCACGATCACCATTAAAAAAGTGTAAGTAGGCTGTTTAGGTTTTTATGTTGGTAACGCCACATAGTGCTCTGTATGAAAACCACTAACTGTGCTGTGTGCATTCTGTGGCTGGTTTGCGTTGTTGGAATATTTGCTATTGTAGTGGTGGCCAGTTGGATGTGAACAGCGCGTAGCGTTGCGCAGTTGGAGGTGAGCCGCCAGCAGTGGTGGATGTGGGGAGAGAGAAGCCAGTTTTGAGATGTTAATATGAGCTTACGATCTGGACGTGTGTCTGTCATAAAAAGGAAATTTGTAAAGATGGATGTCATGAACTGATATATATATATATATATATATATATATATATATATATATATATATATATATATGAGGCCTTTGGAGATTATTAAGGTAAATATATTGTCTGTTCTCTATCAAAATATTTCATTTGCTAACTATGTCTATCAGTAGTTAGTGCCTTCAGTAGTTAGAGTCTTTTATTTAGCTGGCGGTATTGGCGCTCTGTATTGCAGTAGTTCGAGTAACTAAGATTTTTGTCAGGTATGTGATTCATGATAGGTATAGATTATTGTTCGTCAGGGCCATTCTTTTGTGGGGATTATTGAAAGTCAGATTGCGCTGCGCTAAAAATATTGTGTGTCAGTTTAGTGTTGATCAGAATAAGTAAAGAGAGAAATGTCTGAGTACGTTCAGTTTTGCTCAGCTGTTTGAAAATCAAATAACGTAAGAGGTTTACCAGCACTGTCATTTACAAAGTTTTTTCTAAGGGGACGCTACAAAAGTAAGTCATACGATTAGTACTGCACTGATGGTGGAGAACACACACTACCTACAACAGGGTACACGCGGATGAGTTACGGTGATATGATAGTCTGTTGCATTTCGTGATTACGCACACAGTTTGGAGATTTGACTACCAGTGTACTAGTTGGCCGGCCAGTGTGGCCGGGCGGTTCTAGGCGCTTCAGTCTGGAACCGCGTGACCGCTACGGTCGCAGGTTCGAATCCTGTCTCGGACATGGATGTGTGTGATGTCCTTAGTTTAGTTAGGTTTAAGTTGTTCTAAGTTCTAGGGCACTGATGCCCACAGATGTTAAGTCCCATAGTGCTCAGAGCCATTTGAACCATTTTTGTACTAGTGGGGTGGAGAAGAACGCGAAACAAAATGTGTTGCACATACAGAAGTTACGAAAATCTTGACCCGTTTCACAGCACAACAAACTAACCTACGGCCATGTGTCTCTACACGGAAAGAAACTGGAACGGATTTCTAAAGCTAAATTGGTAATTTATAAAAGACAATAAGCAAACGTATCCGAGACATTTTAAGCAGCGGGAGGAGAACTATGAAAACATTTAATCCTCTTACAGCATCATTGAACTGACTTACGCGCACATGTTCTAGTACACAAAGTGCAATGAGATCAGGCAATCGAACCGAGAAAATACAGAAAAAAATATACAATGAGTTGCAATCGTGACCTTGCTTGACATCACGAAGTAATGTTTTGCGCAAAGGCACCCCAGACTCTAGTAGAATGTGGTTGGTGCTCTGTGACCAGTTACTGAGGGGCAATATGTAGTAATGGTAACACCTTCCGCTGCGTTTTATAGCCTTGCCGGCCGCTGTGGACGAGCGGTTCTAGGTGGTTCAGTCCGGAACTGCGCTGCTGCTACGGTCGCAGGTTCGAATCCTGCCTCGGGCATGGATGTGTGTGATGTCCTTAGGTTATTTAGGTTTAAGTAGTTATAAGTCTAGGGGACTGATGACCTCAGATGTTAATGCTCCGAGCCATATGAACCATTTTTATGGTCTTATTTATAAGTAACCCATTACTTTTTTACAATACTCAGATCTCTCCTCGAGCCTGGCAGCTAGCCAGCTGACGCCATACGCATCACAGAGGTTAAGAAGTTTTGTGGACGCCGATGTTGCTGGACCTCCTACAAAAGCTATGGTGATGGTTCCCGATTTCATCGGGTTCGAGTAGAGTCATAGAGGTGACCTGAAGATGGTGTATTGTAACAGCAAAGCGAGGTGCTTATAAATAAAGGGAGTAAACGCAACTGATGGTGCCGCAGTTATTGCATACAAGCTATCGGTTCAGAGTACAGTAATACAAAATTCATCCACAAATATCATTGTTTGCTTATTTAACTGGAGAAATTACAAGGATAACTCGTTGAATACAGAACCACTAAAGTTACTTCTGTCGTTATACTATTTTGGATGACTTCCTGAGGAATCGACTGTTAAAAGAAATTAAGGAAAGAACGGATGCGTCCCTTCTCAGGTTTTTGTGCCAACAAATGGCAAATTCTTTAAGTGGTATTATTAAAGATTTGCTGCTCTTCATCTGTGATATCAGTTTCACACTGATGTAAACGTTCTGTGACGGACAACACGCACCCTCTGTTGCAGACGCAGTGCCCAGCCGCCCAGTGCTACTGTCGCCTGTTGCCCAGTTCTCCACGTCTGCGTCTGTTTCCAAACCTACAGTGTTTGCTTCTGAGTTCCTGTACGTGTGTCTGTGATTTAACATACGCCATCAATCATGGCCATTCTTTTGGAGTTATCACAATGGGAGTCCCACAGGGTTCAATTTTGGGTCCTCTGCTGTTCCTTTTTCGTGTGAGTGACCTCTAACTTAACGTTCAGGAAGCAGAAGTAGTACTTTTTGCAGATGACACGAGTGTTATAATAAATCCCATTGCAGAAAAAGCAGCTGAAGATATTGTTAAGGATGTATTTCAAAGAATTATTAAGTGGTTCTCAGAAAATGGACTCTTCCTTAATTTTGAAAAAACTCAATATATCCAGTTCTGTACACCGAATAGAGTCATACCGACAAATGATGTAGCATGTGCACAGGGCTTCTTTCATTTATGAAATATGCCTACATTTTCCGTAACAAAATACTCGTATGTTTATTCTCTCTAGGCTGTACAGTGGAATTAGATATAACTTTTTAGATGTGTACTAGGCTCCAAGAACAAGAGGCGTTCTGAACTGGAGCATGTATGGAAGACACACAGTGAAGAAGGTGACGTAAGCATGTGTGCAAGAGTGTGCAGCTACTCACTCCTCGAACACTCTGTGGTCACCTCTCAAGATGTAACCTGTTCTCACAACAACACAGTAGCTCTGGGCAGCTTCACACTTCGGTGGAACTTCCTTTCAAATTTTCTTTCCCCTCGTCTTCAGTTCTTCCTCAGGGTATGTGCTAGACTTTGGAACACTTCCTTCTAGACCACACTCAGGAAGAGGTTTATGGGTCAAAACACTGTACTTGGTTCCTGCAGGACCAGCCATAAAATTCCAGTCTTTCTTGGCTCAGAGGTGACCAGCGCATTATTGACACGCTCAACTTGTGAAGTTCTTTCCCTTCAATACGTCACCCAGTTTGTAGGGTTTGTAATCATTTGTTTATCTGTGTATGTACTTCATAGCTACCAATTTCCGTCCCATTCGGATAACTCCTTCGTGGAGCATGGTGCCGGTCGGGGTGGCCGAGCGCTTCTAGGAGCTTCAGACTGGAACCGCACGACCGCTACGGTCGCAGGTTCGAATCCTGCCTCGGGCATGGATGTGTGTGCTGTCCTTAGGTTAGTTACGTTTAAGTAGTTCTAAGTTCTACGGGACGGATGACATCAGATGTTAAGTTCCATAGTGCTCAGAACCATTTTTTTGAGCATGGTGATTTTTGTTTTCTCTCTCTCTCTCTCTCTCTCTCTCTCTCTGTGTGTGTGTGTGTGTGTGTGTGTGTGTGTGTATCTATTTATGCCGTACTTAACCGTCTGGTTGACAAATCGTAATTCTTCTCTTGGAGACAAGTCCGCCCCAGTAGCTGAGTGGTCAGCGTGACGGATTGCCGTCCTCTGGGCCCGGGTTCGATTCCCGGCTGGGTCGGAGATTTTCTCCGCTCAGGGACTGGGTGTTGTGTTGTGATCATCATCATTTCATCCCCATCCGGCGTGCAGGTCGCCCAATGTGGCGCCGAATGTGATAAGACCTGCGATATGGCGGCCGGACCTGCCCCGCGAGGGGCCTCCCGGCCAATGACGCCAAACGCTCATTTCCATTTCATTTCCATTCTTGGAGACAACATTGCCTACTCTGCATGACCTATTCCTTATTTAGTTGTCTCAAGGTAGAACAATTTTACATAATTACTAATGATAATCAACTTTCAAAACAAATAGCATATCACCATAGCTGTCTCTTTCAGAAATCCCGTTACTGACGCGTTAACTTTAAATATAATTCCATCTCCATTATTCAAGAGCTTCTGATCAGCTGTCAGGCACACATGTACGTGTTGTCTCTGCTTACTTTACTGATCTCACACACACGCACGCACCCACACAGTTAGTAAATTTTGGAGTCAGACGATATTCAACATTCGCCAGTTCAGTGAGAGCGCTTCTTGATCAGTGTGAAGTAAATACAGTGTATTTATGGGCAATGTTTCAGTTGCTTGATTCCAGTGATTGAGACCACAGTTTAGCAAAAGCGAATCCCTGAGACACAGTGCAGTTCTGAACTCTGTTAACTACCACCAATGACATGACATCATGTGTATATTAAAATAAGGTCACACAATGGAAATTATATTATGAATCTGAATTTATACTTTCGCGGCCTTCTAAAACATGAAATATGGTACCATACCTCGCATTACTACGATGAGAAAGGTTCACATGTAATTACAAAAGGGAACAAAAGTTCACTCACTATAAAGTCCAGTTTATTTCCAAAAGCATGAACTTCAATATGAATCAATGTATCAGTGAGCAGTCATAAAGTTACGAGGGGTAAATAAATGAACACAAAACTATCTTTGCTAAGGTGGGTTAAACTTGGAATGAAAATAAAGTTCGTGTGAGAAATTAGCCACGTCCCCGTAAACTAGCAGTTTAATGCGCCAGAGCCTGAATTTAACTAAAATAAGTTGTTATTTGACATAGACAAATTGGAAATAAGCGACATGTGTTTATTAAAAGTTGAGGATTCAGAAAAATCCTTTATTACTCTTGATCGGAAGTGTATATACCTATTGTTTATTATATTACTGATCACTAGTTTTGGCTACATTAACTAGCCATCTACAAACCTGTAGTACATAGAAAATCACATCTACGAGGGTAATACTATATAAACAGTTAGTTTAAAACAGTTCTAACAGAAAGCACCTATCACAAATAGTTCTTTGTGTAGTGTACATCGCCAATTGGTTAGACATGTAATCATAATTTTGTTGAAGCTTCACTGATTATTACATAACTAAACTGAATGAATGATGTACAGTTATCTGTAAGACATTTAAATTGTGATGAGACATGTAATATAGCGCATGACTGCTTTATAAAATGTGTAAGGTGACACTACAATTCTTACCCAAGTTTACGAAATAGTTGAGTTCCATGTGTAACAAGAAAATGAAATCTTCTCCACGCGTCGTTGTTCCATCAGGTTATATAATAAGCAATGAAGATTAAACAGCATCAAGAACAACTGCCAAGATGAGAAACATAGAAATAGATATCCTCGGTGTCGCAAAGCAGCTTAAATCACTTAATAAAAGCAAGGCTTCCGGTCCAGATTGTATACCAGTCAGGTTCCTCTCAGAGTAAGTTGATACAATAGCTCCATATACAATAGCTCCATACAATAGCTCCATATACAACCGCTCGTTCACAGAAAGATCCTTACCTAAAGAATGGAAATTGCTCAAGTCACACCAATACCCAAAAAGGGAAGTAGGAGTAATCCGTTGAAATACAGGTTCATATCACTAACGTCGATTTTCGGTAGGGTTTTGGAACATATATTGTATTTGAACAGTATGAAGTACCTCCAAGAAAACGATTTTTTGACACGTAGTCAGCATCAGCACGGATTCAGAAAATATAGTTTTTGCGAAACACAACTAGCTCTTTATACTCATGAAGTAATGAGTGCTATCGACGCGGGATGTCAAATTGATTCCATATTTTTTAGATTTACAGAAGGCTTTCGACACCGTTCCTCACAAGCGTCTTCTAACTTAACTGCGTGCCTATGGAGTATCGCCTCAGTTGTGCGACTGGATTCGTAATTCCCTGTCAGAAAGGTCACAGTTCGTAGTAATAGACGGAAAGTCATTGAGTAAAACAGAAATAATATCCGGCGTTCCCCAAGGAAGTGTTATAGGGCCTCTATTGTTCCTGATCTATATTAACGACATAGGAGACAATCTCAGTAGCCGTGTTAGATTATTTGCA
Organism: Schistocerca americana; assembly: GCF_021461395.2. Lineage (NCBI taxonomy): Eukaryota > Metazoa > Arthropoda > Insecta > Orthoptera > Acrididae > Schistocerca > Schistocerca americana. The sequence goes on along the minus strand of NC_060119.1, from coordinate 1,125,586,155 downwards.
GATGATGCTGTCATTTACCGTTTTCTAAAGTCATCAGGTGACCAAAACGAATTGCAAAATGATTTAGATAAGATATCTGTATGGCGCGAAAAGTGGCAATTGACCCTGAATAAAGAAAAATATGAAGTTATTTACATGATTACTAAAAGAGATCCACTAAATTTCGATTACGCGATAAGTCACACAAATCTGAAGGCTGTAAATTCAACTAAATGCTTACGGATTACAATAACAAATCCCTAAATTGGAACGATCACATAGGTAATGTTGTGGGTAGAGCCAACCAAAGACTGCGATTCGTTGGCAGAACACTTAGAAGGTGCAACAGGTCTCTTAAAGAGACTGAGTGCACCATACTTGTCCGCCCTATACTGGAGTATTGCTGTGCAGTGTGGGATCTGCATCAGATGAGACTGACGGCTGACATCGAAAAAGTACAAAGAAGAGAAGCTCGTTTTGTATTATAGCGAAGTAGGGGAGATAGTGCCACAGAAATGATAAGTGAAATGGAGTGGCAATCATTAAAACAAAGGCTTTTTTCGTTGCGACGGGATCTTCTCTTGGAATTTCAATCACCAGTTTCCTCCTCCGGTCGCGACACCCACATAGGGAGAAATGATCGTCACAATGAAATAAGAGAAATCAGGGCTCGCACAGAAAAATTTAAGCTTTCGTTTTTCCGGCTCGCCGTTCGAGAGTGGAACGGTAGAGAGACAGCTTGAGGGTCGTTCATTGAACCCTCTGCCAGGTACTTTATTGTGAATAGCAGAGTAACCACGTAGATGTAGAACAGACGTAGAACAGAATTGTGACGAACAGTCTCGCTAATTGGTGATGTATACCAAAAAAAATTTTTTGTGGTATGTACTTTGTGTTAGAACCGTTTCATATTTACTGTTGTACTATAGTGTTCTCTAGATGCAATTTTCTTTGTGGTACTGATCTGAAGGAGGCTAATTAATGTAGCCAAAGGTAGTTCCCAATAAAAAAACTATACATGTGATTTTGGCTAACAAAGGAATTTCCTGAATCCACAAATTTAATTAAAATACTTCGCCTCGGAAAGTTAAAAGTAATCACCAAAGTTGTGCCTGCTTACCAGCCTCAGCTCAAAGAATTATTGCAGTGACAGACGTTTGGTCTGAGCCTCTGTGACTGACATACAAATAGAATCTGAAGACGGCCGTGGTGATCTAAGACGAAGTGCTGTTTCTGAAAACTTAGGACGAAATGTCGTCCTGCCCTCTCTCTAAAAATCGAGCTGCCTCTCCAGCGTCGGAATTACTTTAGCCAATAGCTGTGGACATTTAGAGTTCCACCCAATGAAAATACTTAGCATTCTCGCTACTCTTCAGAAATCTACTTGAATTAACCAGTGGGGTAGAAGGGGGGGGGGGGGGGGGGAATTGAAACTTCTCTCCCACTATGATGCGAATTTTGCATCTCGGTCAATGACAGAGACGCCACGCCGAATCTCGTCAGTTTCTGTCTCTGCTACAAAATAACCCCTCTGAACAACTCCCGTCTGCCCATACCAAACAATTAACGCTGACCTCCTTCGAGTCCAGCAGACTCCTCTCTCTGTGCGTCCCCTCTTTTCCCCTACCCTTTACTCATTCGTTCATTGTGAGCTTCTTTTACAGCTCGTCGATTTCAGCCTAAGGTTCCCCACTGAGCCGTTCCTAGCTTCTGCATATCTACATCTACATCATACTCCGTAAGCCACCTAATAGTGTATGGCGGAGTGTACTTTCGGTACCACTATCTGATCACTCCAACCCTGTTCCAATGGCAAATAGTGCGTGGGAAGAATGATTGTCGGTTAGCCTCTGTACTGGCTCTAATTTCCCGAATTTTCTCCTCGTGGTCAATACGCGAGACGTATGTGGGGGTAAGTAATATGCTGTCAGAATCTTCTCGGAAAGTGCTCTCTCGAAATTTCAGAGTGAATCTCTCCGGAATGCACAACGCCTCTCTTGTAACGTCTGCCAATGTAGTTTGTTGAGCATCTCCGTAACGCCCTCGTGCCGACTAAACGATCCCGTGACGAAACGCGCCGCTCTTCGTTCGAACTTCTCTATCTCTTCTATCAGTTCTACCGGATAGGGTTCCCAGATGGATGAACAATACTCAAGAATCGGGCGAACAAGCGCCTGTGTTACAATCAACGTCGGCTTTCTCCACGATTACCTACCTGGGACTCAGCTTTTTGTCAGGAAACAATTTCGTGGCTCTCTCGATGTGCTCCTCTGTATTTTGCGTTCTCATTTACAGCAGTTAAACTCGACTCCAAGAAACATTTCAAATTCCTTCCCTGCAGAATACGATAGGAATAAGAAATATTACTGGTATTTTATACAATCACTGTCAGTTAATTTAACTGTTGCATAACATCATGCTAGTGTGGGGTTAAATGTGACTTCTTAATTTATTTAAATATATGGACTAATAATTAAGTTACATGGTGGTTTTAGATGAAACAGTCACCTAAAATGTGACAGGTATTTTAATGGCACTTAAATGTTTGTTTGGAACTGCTTCATAATATCACAAAAACAGTGTCCTTTACCTCTCTCCATTTCATTCTGTAGTCAGTTCAAAAGCTGCTGTCTCCTCGTTTAACATCCCATTTCCTAACACACAAACTACAATCACCATCTAATGAACAGGACACCACATTACGTGCGTGTAAAGGTTGCTTCCATTCTAATGACTGTGTGACTGTTCTTATTATCTTGTAAGTAGGCTGTTTAGGTTTTTATATTGGTAACGCCACGTAGCGCTCTGTATGAAAATCACTGGCTGTGCTTTGTGCAGTCTGTGGCTTGTTGGCATTGTTGTAATACTTGCCATTGTAGCGTTGGGCAGTTGGCTGTTAACAGCGCGTAGCGTTGCGCAGTTGGAGGTGAGCCGCCAGCAGTGGTGGATGTGGGGAAGTGAGACGGCGATTTTTGAGAGCGGATGATCTGGACGTGTGTCCATCAGAAACAGTACATTTGTAAGAATGGATATCATGAACTGCTATATATATTATGACTTTTGAACACTATTAAGGTAAATACATTGTTGGTTCTCCATCAAAATCTTTCATTTGCTAACTATGCCTATCAGTAGTTAGTGTATTCAGTACTTTTAATCTTTTATTTAGCTGGCAGTAGTGGCGCTCGCTGTATTGCAGTAGTTCGAGTAACGAAGATTTTTGTGAGGTAAGTGATTTGTGAAAGGTGTAAGTTAATGTTAGTCAGGGCCATTTTTTTGTAGGGATTATTGAAAGTCAGATTGCGTTGCGCTAAAAAAAAATATTGTGTGTCAGTTTAGTGTTGATCAGAATAGGTAAAGAGTGAAATGTCTGAGTACGTACAGTTTTGCTCAGCTGTTTGAAAATCAAATAATGTAAGAGATTTATCAGCACAGTAATTCAATAATTTTTCAAGGGGGACGTTTCAATCTATCCAAATTGTGCTATCCAGTAGTTTTCGTATCACTCCGGTATAACTGTTGACATCGTATGTACCATTCATTTGTGCATTATTTGTACAAACTGTTGTTTGATATGAAAAACTACTGGTACGGGGAACTCAGGAGAAGGAGTGTGTAACTTTGTTAGGTCCAAGGTAAGTACAAAATTGTTAATGCTTACGTGGCCACTTGTTGACAAACTGCCTATTTTCTTCTGTCTCGGGTTTTTCGGCCGACGTTCGTCTAATGGGTTCACTGACGTTTCTTCACCACGAGTGGCTGGCATTGTCAAAACTTCACCCTCCATTGCCGGTGGTGAACTGCAGCCGAGCTCGCGGCCGCAGAGTATACTTCACGTAATGCAGCCATAGACTAAATATCTCTGGAGTGAGCATTCACATGCGCAGAACAGATTTTGTGTTGTCAACATACATTGCCGGCCTGGTCACGTGATCTCGGGACTTCCTGTGTTTGTCCGTATAGCGCCCTGTATATTTAGAATGTCACTACATCCCCAGTACAGACGGATTCTTTTCGAACGTATCGTGGATCATTTACATATGTTGCGCAGACATTTTAACAGTATCCATTTGATACTGGGAATAAAACTAGCCACGTAACTTTTAAGGGCAAGTGATATTACATCCTGCTTCTTTGCGATAGGTGTCACAGTTCAGATACACTCAATTTTTGGTACTTTTCGGTATGATACGGCACTTTATAGTATTTCAGAGCCTGACGTACATTTTTGCAGTGATAGTCTTGCAAAACGACTTGACAGTACGATAGTACACTTTTGCAAGTGTCCGAGAAACACCGAATTTGTCACACATTAGCGATTATATCCCTGCTAATTCGTCCTTTTTTCTGCTATTTCTGCGTATTTATTTTCTCGTTTTTGCGACCTAAAGCACAATATTTCTTACTGGTGACACTTTGAAGTATTTATTTAACGCATTTTACGTACTTGCTCCCAGTTTATTAAATAAATAGTAAACTGCGTGATCTATATACACAATCGACAAGTCACTGATAAATGGTTGGAGGATAGTATTTGCTGAAACAACTAACTATTCCCTTTCCTGTTCCACTAGCAAATTTACGAGAGGTAGCGATTGTTTGTAAGCTTTTGTACGAGCCGTAATATCTAGTATATAGTCATAAAATCTTAAAAAATAGGTCTACAGAATCAAGCCTTAATTATAATGCGTCTCGAAATTTTTAAACATATACAGTGTCTCTTAATAATATGATAACTATAATTAGAGCTACATGGTATGTACCCATGATAAGTTACTATCCCTCGTTTCACATATTTTTATTTGCATCCGTAGCAACAACAGTAATTCACCATCGCCATTACACTATCAACAAACGGTGAAACACAACAAAAACTCTTGATGTTATAAACTTCAAACGCTGCAGAAAGCGCACACGCACAGGGAAGTCCCGAAAACACGTGACAATCCTGGTTTAATGTTGATAACATGCGCAGAACGCAATGCTCACTCCAGAGACATTTACTCTATGAATGCAGCGAACGACCGTGCCGGCCGCGGTGGTCTCGCGGTTCTAGGCGCGCAGTCCGGAACCGTGCGACTGCTACGGTCGCAGGTTCGAATCCTGCCTCGGGCATGGATGTGTGTGATGTCCTTAGGTTAGTTAGGTTTAAGTAGTTCTAAGCTCAGAGCTATTCTAGCGAACGACCGTCGCAGGTAGCAAGAGGAGAACCGCACCGGAAATGACCGCGGAGAAGCCCTCGGACGTTGGCGCGCCAGGTACATATAGTCTGCGGCCGCGAGCTCGGCTCCAGTTCACCACGCACGCGCTCCGCTGCTCGACTCGCTGCGGCTCACATCGTTGCCGTCGCTCGCGCGGCCAACGCCACTAGCCCAACGCCATGCCGAGAAGTAGGAATGGAGGAAGAGGCAGGATTGCTGCTGCTGTGGAGCTCCTGCTAAACGCAGTCGGGAGCAACGGTTGCGGCAACAAGAAGAAGAAGCGGAAGCCTGAGGCACAATTACAGTGCTATAAGTGTCAAAAGCTTGGACACATGGCCAAAGAATGCGACGGTGTGGTTGCGTGTGTTAAGTGCGGGAAACCACACGACACACGCAACTGCACCAAACCAAGGGGTACTGCAGCGCTGTGCGTAAACTGCGGTGGCTCGCACGCCGCAAACGCGCGCAGCTGCAGTTACCGGAAGACGTGGAAGCAGCGGAAGTTGGCCACCACACACGAAGAGGTGGCCCAAGAAGAAGAAATGGTGGTCACCCCCCCCCCCCCCCCCCCCCCCTGCCTTAGTAGGGGAAGCGGGCTGCGCCACCAAGACGACGTGGACGCCTTCCGCCAAGCACTGCGGGAAGCCAACGAGGACGCAATCACCGCGCTCAAATCCGCCCTGGCGGAGGACAGAGCGGCCCTGAGAGCGGAACTCGAAGAGACGCGCCAGGAGGTGACTCAACTAAGGGTCGCCTTGTACCTCGCGTCCCGCACGAAGACGGACGTGGCACCGACCCCCACCTGTACGGGGGTAGACGCGGCAACAGAAACGACCGCCTCCCTGGCCGACGCGGCAACGCAGGTTGCTAGGGAGGTGGTCATACAGTCGGGGAAAACCACCGACAACAAGGAGACGGCCTCCTCGGAAGCAGTCGTCACTCCTGTCTCTGCGGAAACGCAGACGACACAGGAAGTGCCGATGGAGACCGAGGGAGAAGAAGGAGACGAGCCGTTCGAGTGCCTCCCCCTCCCCAACAAGAACTGTGTGAGGGAGGTGCTCACCAAGATCGCCGAGTCCCTGCGAGACGGTAGCTACCCCCATCATGATCATCCTTACCCTTTCACGGTAGATAACATCCCTCCCCTTCCTCACAAACCTTATCCTTTCCACTGGGGGTGCGAACCCTTGAACCAGAAGCTGCACGGGAGGGAACTCGCCAGGCGTGGAGATCTGGAGCTCATAAACAAGCACCCGATCTTCACGGACGAGGACTGGAAATACATGACTGAGGAAGCAGTCAAATACATCCGGACACAGACGCTGCCAGTGGACTACTCCCGCCTGAAGAAAATAGAATTCGGGCAGCTAGGAAGCAGTAAGAGGAAGAAGAACAAGAAGCCGCCGGAATCAGCAGGCAGATAAGCTCCTGCATCCACAGAAACCAGAGGCCAGACCAACACGCGTAGAAAATCCAAACAGAGAGGACTTCAGGAGGAACAGGTCAAACAGCTTAAACTCCGCTACCTCGGTCCAAGGCAAGCCCGTCAATATAGTGAGTGAGTGAGTCAGTCGGACCCATTCCCGCTCAGGCTGCGGAGGTGAGCTGATCGCTGCACGCTAAGCGATCGTTTGCTATCGCTCCCCAGCATGTGGGGATGACGCGGAGAGGGAGGCAAAGCCGCCGCCCTGCTGCAATTGATGGGCCTCGTGCTCGGCGCAGCAGAAGACGGGGAATGCAAGAAGACGGCGGAGCGGAAGGAGCAGTGCTCTTACTGCCAAAAACTCGGCCATGTTGCCAAATATTGTCGGATTCCAAGCACACAATTCGCGCCGCTGCACGAAGAAGGACGCCACACGCTGTTGCGCCAATTGTGGCGGCGCTCACGCGGCGAATTACCGCAGCTGCAGCTTCATCAAGAACTGGAGTCGCGGTGATAAAGCTAGACGGAGACTCAAGACCACCAAGAAGGCGGATACAGCCGCAGCTGTTGCGTCCTCGCCACCCTCCGCCTTCGGCGGAATCGTGGTGGCCGATGACGCGGCTGTCCCACCGGACGCAGTCAGCGAGGCGTGCTCCAGGGTGCGCGCCGCCGCCGACGAAGAAATTGCTGCCCTGAAAGCCGCAATGGGGGAAGAGAGGGTATACCGATTAGGTTCCTTTCAGATTACGCTGATACAATAGCTCCCTACTTAGCAATCATATACAACCGCTCGCTCACCGATAGATCTGTGCCTACAGTTTGGAAAATTGCGCAGATCGCACCAGTGTTTAAGAAGGGTAGTAGTATTTTGATTTTATAAATATTTTAGGTTTTTTTATTAAGATTATTGATTTAATTTTAAAATTTTTGTAATAATGATAGAATTAGTATATTTATTTGTATAAAATTTTTACCTTGCAAACTTATTATAAGGAACTAGGCAAAATTGATTTCCGCCTGTTTATCAAAAAAATGTCCTCTTGAAAATATTTTGAGATCTGGCCTGCTCACTGAACGGATTTTAAAAAGAGCCGCGGTATTTAGACCGTGCAAAGGAAGCATAATCATTAGTCTCTTAATTAGTGGCTGGAATGAATGGCTTGACGAGAAATCAACTGTCTCTTAATAAATTTTTGAATTTAACTTTTGAGTCAAAAGGCTTAAATTCTTCTTTAGGACGAGAAGACCCTATAGAGCTTAACATTTTACTTTTATATAGTTTCTTGTTTGTCGTTCTATATTTAATGATGATGTTTTGTTGGGGTGACATGAAGAATAAATGAACTCTTCATTAGTATATCATTGATTTATCTTTTTATTTTGATCCATAATTTATGATCATAACATTAAGTTACCTTAGGGATAACAGCGTAATTGTTTTTGACGTCGGTTTGCAGTAGGGTTTTGGGGCATATACTGTATTCAAACATTATGAATCACCTCAAAGGGAACGATCTATTGATACGTAATCAGCATGGTTTCAGAAAACATCGTTCTGGTGCTACGCAGCTAGCTCTTTATTCGCACGAAGTGATGGCCGCTATCGACAGGGGATCTCAAGTTGATTCCGTATTTCTAGTTTTCCGGAAAGCTTTTGACACCGTTCCTCACAAGCGACTTCTAATCCAGCTGCGGGCCTATGGGGTATCGTCTCAGTTGTGCGACTGGATTCGTGATTTCCTGTCAGGAAGGTCGCAGTTCGTAGTAATAGACGGCAAATCATCGAGTAAAACTCAAGTGATATCAGGTGTTCCCCAGGGAAGCGCCCTGGGACCTCTGCTGTTCCTGATCTATATAAATGACCTGGGTGACAATCTGAGCAGTTGTCTTAGGTTGTTCGCAGATTATGCTGTAATTTACCGTCTAATAAGGTCATCCGAAGACCAGTATCAGTTGCAAAGCGATTTAGAAAAGATTGCTGTATGGTGTGGCAGGTGGCAGTTGACGCTAAATAACGAAAAGTGTGAGGTGATCCACATGAGTGCCAAAAGAAATCCGTTGGAATTCGATTACTCGATAAATAGTACAATTCTCAAGACTGTCAATTCAACTAAGCACCTGGGCGTTAAAATTACGAACAACTTCAGTTGGAAAGACCACATAGATAATATTGTGGGGAAGGCGAGCCAAAGGTTACGTTTTATTGTCAGGACACTTAGAAGATGCAAAAAGTCTGCTAAAGAGACAGCTTACACTCACTCGTTCGTCCTCTGTTAGAATATTGCTGCGCGGTGTGGGATCCTTATCAGGTGGGACTGACAGAGGACATCGAAAGGGTGCAAAAAAGGGCAGCTCGTTTTGTATTATCACGTTATAGGAGAGAGAGTGTGGCAGATATGATACGCAAGTTTGGATGGAAATCACTAAAGCAAAGACGTTTTTCGTCGCGGCGAGATCTATTTACGAAATTTCAGTCACCAACTTTTTGTTCCGAATGCGAAAATATTTTGTTGTGCCCAACCTACATAGGTAGGAATGATCATCAAAATAAACTATGAGAAGTCAGAGCTCGAACAGAAAGGTTTAGGTGTTCGTTTTTCCCACGCGCTGTCCGGGAGTGGAATGGTAGAGAGATAGTATGATTGTGGTTCGATGAACCCTCTGCCAAGCACTTAAATGTGAATTGCAGAGTAATCATGTAGATGTAGAACACTTCAAGCCGAACTGGCGGAGTTTCACCAGCTGGTGCACAGTCTCCGTGATGCCCTGGCCAGCCAGCCCCACCCAGCACAGAAGGAGGATGCTGACACGCAGACTGCCACCCCCGTGGAACCTCTAGTAATACAGGAAGCCACGTGGGTTGTAACACAAGACGGAGCCGCACAGACAATCGTCGCGGCGAAGAACAAGGCAACCCAGGTCATCATGGAGGACGCCCCTTGCCCCCTCTTCAAGATGCAGTTGCAGAAGATAAGTCTCCGTTCATTTGGACACTCTCAGGTGCTACAACGCCCGCCCTCCTCTCACCCCTGCAGAGTGGGAAGTTCTCGTCGCCACGATAGAAAAAGCCGAGAACGCAAGCAAAGAAGAAGGGTCTAGGACCACTGAAGACGCCGAAGCCGCCGGCTTTGAGGCTGCGATAGACCCTGTAGTGTCACAAGCAGACACATACAAGAAGAAGAAGGACAAGAAGAAGTACCTTGACGCCGGGAGACCTTAGAAGACCCTCCTCATCACCGCGCCGGACACCCTTCATCACCACCATCAACCATTCGCCCTGACAGTCGTCGACTGACAGTCTTTGGCGTCAACCGGGCCAGTCTAGTCCCCTGCCAGACGCATGGTTATCGTCCGATTCGTAGGTTACAGTACGCTTGTTCGCCGACTGCTTGAATACTGCCCAGCAGTGTGGGATCCGTACCAGATACGGTTGATAGAAGAGATAGAGAAGATCCAACGGAGAACAGGATCATATAGTAATCGCGAAAGCGTTACGGAGATGATAGATAAACTCCAGTGGAAGACTCTACAGGAGAGACGCTCAGTAGCTCGGTACGGGCTTTTGTTGAAGTTTCGAGAAGATACCTTCACCGAGGAGTCAAGCAGTATATTGCTCCCTCCTACATATATCTCGCGAAAAGACCATGAGGATAAAATCAGAGAGATTAGAGCTCACACAGAGGCATACCGACAATCCTTATTTCCACGAGCAATACGGGACTGGAATAGAAGGGAGAACCGATAGAGGTACTCAAGGTACCCTCTGCCACACACCGTCAGGTGGCTTGCGGAGTATGGATGTAGATGTAGATGTCCCTGACCGGCAGTAACAGTATTCCATAACTATGCACATCATCCCAGTAAACCCCAAACGTCCCAGCTTTCAACCCGTCATTGTGAAGGAAATGTCTCACGACAACAAACTCCTCCTTACCTCCTCAAGAAGAGGAATCTTAAGTGCGAATAGAGAGAGAGAGAGCTCGGCTCCAGTTCACCACCGACAGCGGAGGGTGAAGCTTTGACAATGCCAGCCACTCGTGCTGGCGAAACGTCAGTGAAAACATCAGACGAACGTCGGCCGAAGAACCCGAGGCAGAAGCGAACAGGTAGTTTGTCAAAGGTGAGTCATTCACCTTTCTGTTGGTCACTGACAGCGCGTACCTAGTTATTAGTGTGGACACTCTGTCTGTAGTAAGCTGCCGTCTGGCCTGCGAATGAGTACGCTTTCCCGAGCAGTGCCTCCCTGTGCAGCACGCCGGCCGCTGGAGGCGGTGGGAGGGCCGCCCCCGGCGCCGCCCCCGGCGCCGCCCCCGCTTGCAGGCCACGGGCAGACGACCGTCGCAGCTGCGCAGCCGACGCCTGACTGCCCCACTTCGCCCCTCGACGAAGCTGCCGTCTGCCTCCTGCGGTGAGTTCCGTCACCACACGTCGTCCACATTCCAGTGTGATTTATGGGGGCATTAGCCGAAATTTATGCTAAAATAACAGAATGTAGCTTTATTTTTTCATAAATCAGAGCTTATAGTTGTCTATTTTTTCATTTTTCGAGGGTCGTTCAATAATTAATGTCCCACATTTTTTTTTTTTTAAAGCCATTATGTACATAGACAGACGTCCTTGTTGGTGCTTCACATTTGATGTTTGTTCCGTGCGCCGGTGAAGTTTCGAACCGTTCTGGCAGATGGCAGAGCCGTAGTACAGCGTCAAAATTGCGTCTATACAGGGTGTTACAAAGAGGTACGGCCAAACTTTCAGGAAACATTCCTCACACACAAAGAAAGAAAATATGTTATGTGGACATGTGTCCGAAAACGTTTACTTTCCCTGTTAGAGCTCATTTTATTACTTCTCTTCAAATCACATTAATCATGGAATGGAAACACACAGCAACAGAATGTACCAGCGTGACTTCAAACACTTTGTTACAGTAAATGTTCAAAATCTCCTCCGTTAGCGAGGATACATGCATCCACCCTCCGTCGCATGGAATCCCTGATGCGCTGAGGCAGCCCTGGAGAATGGCGTATTGTATCACAGCCGTCCACAATACGAGCACGAAGAGTCTCTACATTTGGTACCGGGGTTGCGTAGACATGAGCTTTCAAATGCCACCGTAAATGAAAGTCAAGAGGGTTGAGGTCAGGAGAGCGTGGAGGCCATGGAATTGGTCCGCCTCTACCAATCCATCGGTCACCGAATCTGTTGTTGAGAAGCGTACGAACACTTCCACTGAAATGTGCAGGAGCTCCATCGTGCATGAACCACATGTTGTGTCATACTTGTAAAGGTACATGTTCTAGCAGCACAGGTAGAGTATCGCGTATGAAATCATGATAAGCCGGCCACTGGTGGCCGAGCGGTTCTGGCGCTACAGTCAGGACCCGCGCGACCGCTACGGTCGCAGGTTCGAATCCTGCCTCGGGCATGGATGTGTGTGTTGTCCTTAGGCTAGTTAGGTTTAAGTAGTTCTAAGTTCTAGGGGACTTATGACCTCAGCAGACGAGTCCCATAGTGCTCAGAGCCAAATCATGATAACGTGCTCCATTGAGCGAAGGTGGAAGAGCATGGGGCCCAATCAAGACATCACCAACAATGGCTGCCCAAACGTTCACAGAAAATCTGTGTTGATGACGTGATTACACAATTGCGTGCGGATTCTCGTCAGCCCATACATGTTGATTGCGAAAATTTACAATTTGATCACGTTGGAATGAAGCCTCATCCGTAAAGAGAACATTTACACTGAAATGAGGACTGACACATTGTTGGATGAACCATTCGCAGAGCCCGCAGCTCGTGGTCGTACGGTAGCGTTCTCGCTTCCCACGCCCGGGTTCCCGGGTTCGATTCCCGGCGGGGTCAGGGATTTTCTCTGCCTCGTGATGGCTGGGTGTTGTGTGATGTCCTTAGGTTAGTTAGGCTTAAGTAGTTCTAAGTTCTAGGGGACTGATGACCATAGATGTTAAGTCCCATAGTGCTAAGAGCCATTTTTCTTTAACCATTCGCAGAAGTGTACCCGTGGAAGCCAATCAGCTGCTGATAGTGCCTGCACACACTGTACATGGTACGGAAACAACTGGTTCTCCCGTAGCACTCTCCATACAGTGACGTAGTCAACGTTACCTTGTACAGCAGCAACTTCTTTGACGCTGACATTAGGGTTATCGTCAACTGCATGAAGAATTACCTCGTCCATTGCAGTTGTCCTCGTCGTTCTAGGTCTTCCCCAGTCGCGAGTCATAGGCTGGAATGTTCCGTGCTCCCTAAGACGCCGATCAATTGCTTCGAACGTCTTCCTGTCGGGACACGTTCGTTCTGGAAATCTGTCTCGATACAAACGTACCGCGCCACGGCTATTGCCCCGTGCTAATCCATACATCAAATGGGCATCTGCCAACTCCGCATTTGTAAACGTTGCACTGACTGCAAAACCACGTTCGTGACGAACACTAACCTGTTGATACTACGTACTGATGTGCTTGATGCTAGTACTGTAGAGCAATGAGTCGCATGTCAACAGAAGCACCGAAGTCAACATTACCTTCCTTCAATTGGGCCAACTGGCGGTGAATCGAGGAAGTACAGTACATACTGACGAAACTAAAATGAGCTCTAACATGGAAATTAAGCGTTTCCGGACACATGTCCACATAACATCTTCTCTTTGTGTGTGAGGAATTTTTCCTGAAAGTTTGGCCGTACCTTTTTGTAACACCCTGTATACGAATCACGTTACAAGCAGCGTGCTGTTATTAATTCTTGTGTGCAGAAAAAGAAACCGTGGTGAACATGCATGAAGGTTTGTGTGCAGTGTTTGGCGACGCTGCAGTTAATAGGAGTACAGTTGAGGGATGGGCAAAGAAAGTTACAGCCTCAGGAAACGCAGAAACAGAGCTCCATGATCAGCCACGCTCGAGATGTCCGGCGCTTCAGTCCGGAACCGCGCGACTGCTACGGTGACAGGATTGAATCCTGCTTCGGGCATGGATGTGTGTGATGTCCTTAGACTAGTTAGGTTTAAGTAGTTCTAGGGGACTGATGACCTCAGATGTTAAGTCCCATAGTTCTCAGAGCCATCTGAACCTTTCGGGATGTCCTGTCACAGCCACTGCTCCAGATATACTGAATCGTGAAGATGCCATTATTCTTGACGACCGGTTCATCACAACTCGACAATTGGCTGTACAGTTGTCGGTCATCATTGGAAGTGCGTCTGCAATGATTGAGACTCTCGGATATTCAAAGAGGTGCTCCCGATGGGCTCCACGAGTGCTAACAGCGGACTACAAAATTCAGAGAAAGGGCATTTCATCAGAATTTTTGGAGCGTTTTGAGACCGACGGAGAGGCCTTTCTATCACGGATCGTTACGGGAGACGAAAGCTGGGTTCACCACTTTGCGCTGGAAACAAAAAGGCAGTCCGTGGAGTGGCATCATCCTCATACACCACAAGATAAGGAATTCGAGACAACCTCCTCTGCCAGAGAAGTCATGGTGACAGTCTTCTGGCATTCTGATAGCGTCATTCTCGTGGATGTCATGTCAAGAGGGTCAACCATCAATTCAGAGGCATACGTGAAGACCCTGAATAAATTCAAGAACCGTTGCCGACCTTTTCGATAGGACAAGAGTTCAGCAGAAATCTTCCTCCAACACGACAGCGCACGGCCATACACAAGTCTGCGAACTCTGGAACACATCGTCAAATTGGGTTGGACATCATTGCCTCATCCACCTTACATCCCAGACCTTGCACCCTCGGACTTCATCTCTTTGGGCCACTTAAAAATTCTCTGCAGGGAACACACTTTGAAGATGACGAGAGTGTCAGTCATGCAGTGAAAACATAGCTGCGCCTACAGGACAAGAGCTTTTACCAGCAGGGAATACATGCTCTTTTATGACGTTGGCGTAAGGCCATAGAAAGTGATGGAGATTACGTAGAAAAATAGGACATGGACAAGACATGTTTATGTGTATTGCCACCAAATTCTGACTCTTAACAATAAATATGTGTTGAGAAAAAAATGTGGGGAATTACTTATTGAACGACCCTCACATAAATTTTGACATCTGACATAGATCAAATGGATTCTCTACAACCTTCTTAGGATTTCCATTGTCAATTATATTCAATTCAGAACTCAACTGAGGTACTAAATGCTATAAAACTAAATTCCTCTCCAAAGATAATAAATAATGAAATGATTGTATGGCGTTGATGGTCGGGAATCCTCATCGGGGAAATTCGGCCACTCGGTTACAAATCTTTTCACTTGGGGCGACTTGCGTGGCGAGGACGATGAAATGATTATAAGGACAACACGACGCCCAGCCCCCGAGCGAAGAAACTGTCTGACCCGGCCGGGAATTGAACCTGGGCTCATTGGAGAGCAGTCAGACGCGCTGACTACTCAGATGAGGGGGCGCACGAGATAATGAACGTACTGGCGTGTTGGATACAGTTTATGTATCCAGTTGTAGTTTAATGTCTTCAAATTTCATTCTGGACGGAATGGATCTGGAAAAGGGTTTTGATGCATTGCAACTCCAGACGACCTAGTGGTTACAGAATACATAATTGTGAATCTATGCAGTCCTAAAATAGAGATGATGAGGAACTCATAAGGGAGGAAAGACGAACTAAGCAGTATACAGCAGTGGAACAAATCCATGAGAAGTTTTAGAGTTTGCTTAAATATGTAAATATCGTGAAAGAACATTAAAATGAACGTTAAAAATTTTTGTCACAAAGGGCTCGAATGTGGAATAAGCAGTCGCCTTGATCTTTGGGTTGCCTTACCACATGTCCACGTCTATCTCAAGCTTCCACTGTCGCTTATATTTTCACCTTTGTTTTTCAAACACTAGAATCGATGGTTCTCATACAGGGTATGTCGGAAAACCCCCACCGGGGGAACACAATCGTTGAAGAAAAGCGGCTTATTTTACTGCGAGAGGTGTAAGTGAGAACCTATGGTGGTAGTGTCCAGAAATCATTCAAGGATCAGCAGCCTCAGGCAAGTTGAGGTCAGATCTGTAGGTGCGCTCAGATAGTCTAAGGCTAATATGGCTGCTCGAGGTAATCAGGAAATCCTGGCAGTATTGTTGCTGGATGGTCGAATGATCTGCATATGTATCGATAGTTGTAAACAATCCCCTGCAGCTCAGAATTTCGCATCTGTCCTGAGTACTGGTTTTTTAATTCATCATGGAGGAGTTTCTGTGTAAATGCCACTTAAAGTTGACTTTTATTTTTGGAAATCAGTGATCGATTTTAGTGGACGTCGGTAGTCTGCTTTATCAAAGATTATGAATTGATTGTGTTTGAACTTGACTTAACTGCCAAGCAATTGCTGTTAAGGTAAAAGTCAATGCAGTTGGTACCCCGATAATAGTTGTACACGCAGACAACTAGCAACAGTGAAAACAGTCAGCATGCCTTTTGTAATTAACCAGAGCGGAACACAACAAGCTACTGCACAACGTAGAAATCTCTTTAAACGTGCAGGTGGAAACACGGCAGTAAAACAAGTATTTTAACAGTGACAAAGGGGTAAGAAATGTTTGAATGGACATAAGAGAATACGGAATGCCCTGTGCTTACAATGTTAAATTGAATCAAAGATAAGGAACATTTTCTCATGATTTGTTGGGACTATACTTTCATTTTCTCACAGAACACAGACATGTGTTCTGATTTTCTTTTGAAACAACCATTTTGAAAAAAGAATGTTTAGATTCTCTGATAGTTTATATTTTCCAAATGTTAACAGAATTATAAATTTCAACAAGTATTTCGAAATACAAATTCCTTAACACAAAATAATGTCATTAATCTTTTAATTCAGGTATATTTGAAGCCTTAAGGAAAAAGTCCTGAAATTTTCATGTTTCTACTGTAAACAGACTATACACTAAACAGACCTCATATCCAAAAAAATTAAAAGTTACAGCAAATTAACTTCAAAGTTCTTACTTACACTACTGGCTATTAAAATTGCTACACCAAGAAGAAATGCAGATGATAAACGGGTATTCATTGGACAAATATATTATACTAGAACTGACATATGATTACATTTTCACGCAATTTGGGTGCATAGATCCTGAGAAATCAGTACCCAGAACAACCACCTCTGTCCGTAATAACGCCCTTGATACGCCTGGGCATTGAGTCAAACAGAGCTTGGATGGCGTGTACAGGTACAGTTGCCCATGCAGCTTCAACACGATACCACAGTTCATCAAGAGTAGTGACTGGCGTATTGTGACGAGCCAGTTGCTCGGCCACCACTGACCAGACGATTTCAATTGGTGAGAAATCTGGAGAATGTGCTGGTCAGGGCAACAGTCGAACATTTTCTGTATCCAGAAAGGCCCGTACAGGACCTGCAACATGCGTCGTGCATTATCCTACTGAAATGTAGGGTTTCGCAGGGATCGAGTAAAGGGTAGAGCCACGGGTCGTAACACATCTGAAGTGTAACGTCCACTGTTTAAAGCGCCGTCAATGCGAACAAGAGGTGACCGAGACGTGTAACCAATGGCACCCCATACCATCACGCCGGGTGATACGCCAGTACGACGATGACGAATACACGCTTCCAATGTGCGTTCACCGCGATGTTGCCAAACACGGATGCGACCATCATGATGCTGTAAACAGAACCTGGATTCATCTGAAAAAATGACGTTTTGCCATTCGTGCATCCAGGTTCGTCGTTGAGTACACCATAGCAGGCGCTCCTGTCTATGATGCAATGTCTAGGGTAACCGCAGCCATGGTCTCCAAGCTGATGGTCCATGCTGCTGCAAACGTCGTCGAACTGTTCGTGCAGATGGTTGTTGTCTTGCAAACGTCAGATGGTTGTTGTCTTGCAAACGTCCCCATCTGTTGACTCAGGGATCGGGACATGGCTGCACGATCCATTACAGCCATGCGGATAAGATGCCTGTCATCTCGACTGGTAGAGATACGAGGCCGTTGGGATCCAGCACGGCGTTCTGTATTAGCCTCCTGAACCCACCGATTCCATATTCTGCTAACAGTCATTGGATCTCGACCAACGCGAGCAGGAACGTCGCGATATGATAAACCGCAATCGCGATAGACTACAATCCGACCTTTATCAAAGTCGGAAACGTGATGGTACGCATTTCTTCTCCTTACACGAGACATCACAACAACGTTTCACCAGGCTACGCCGGTCAACTGATGTTTGTGTATGAGAAATCGGTTGGAAACTTTCGTCATGTCAGCAGGTTGTAGGTGTCGCCACCGGCGCCAACCTTGTGTGAATGCTCTGAAAAGTTAATCATTTGCATATCACAGCATCTTCTTCCTGTCGGTTAAATTTCGTGTCTGTAGCACGTCATCTTCGTGGTGTAGCAATTTTAATGGCCAGTAGTGTGAATGTGTGCCTTTTTCAGAGAGAGTATCATCAGAATTGTCCAACAGCTTCCTCTTGATGGCGCACCTATGCTGTTTAGTCATCTTTGGAAAGATTTTCACTATATTATCCGAAGACCCGAGCCATTACTTGTCCAAATAAGCAGTTCTTCATTCTATCCAGAGCCAAGTCTTCTGCAAAATTTTGCACTTAGTTATATTGCAGCATCATAAACGCCGAAGTGAAGTGTTTTTATACCCAAAAACACAATTTTAGGTAGTGTGTTCCATATCACATGGTTGACACACTCAGTTACATTTTGAGTCCAGCTCTGAAGATAACCCCGTAATAGGATGATATCTACGAGATATCGGAAAATTGGTTTTATTTCGTTCATTATGGCAGGTGGTAAATGAGAAGGGTGATTGTCGTGTTGTTTAGTTACCTTGCCTCTATTGTGCTTGCACCGACTATCTTCTCCTTTTGGACATAGCCCATATTGTGAGCTCTCACCGCTTGAAGCTCTGTGAGAAAAAAGAGCCCGAACTTCTGTTTTCATTAATTGGTGTAGAAGCGCCGACACATTCTGCGCAACCCACCCATCATTTTGTACGACAATGCGCGGGAGCATACACCACAAGCTGTGGCTGCTCTGTTCGGTCGATGGGACTGTGAAGTACTGTACCATCCACCATACACCTCGGACTTAAGTCCTTGTGACTTTGATTTGATTCCGAAGATGAAGGATCACTTCGTGGCAGAACTGTTCCAGGGATTCGGTAGGCAGTAGACCGCTCCATTCGCACCATCAACAGAACAAGATCTGCTAACGGTATACTACGCTTCCACGTAGCTGGCACCGGGTTCTACACAACCCTGGTAACTACTTTGAAGGACAGTAACAGGTGCAAACATGTAACTCTTTTGTATAGGTTGTGAATAAATACTTGCCACTATTTAAGTTCCAACCGTCGTAGATATTGTACTGGGGAACACTGTTGAATGTCGGACAGACAAACAACACTGTAATCATTTTCATCTACTTTAAGGAGGTCTACGACTCCATAGACAGGCAAACTCTTTGACACATTGAAAGAATATGGAACAGACAGATGAACCTGTGAACTTACACAACAGACACTTACAGACACCACATCTAAAGTAAAATTTACCGGAGAATTCTCAGAACAATTCGAGACACACTGAGGGATCAGACCAGGAGATGGGCTCTCACGCTATAATTCTACATTGTCTTGGACAAAACTGAGAATGGCAAAAGAAAGTAAAAGCGATTTAGTTAGGAAGAACATATACATACAAAACAATCATAAAATGCCTGACTTTTGCAGATGACCTGGTAATACTCAGCATCAACAAAAAAGATGCACTGGAACACTTACGCGAATTCTCTACCATAACGGGTCTACAGGTATCGCATGAGAAAACACCATGCATGGAGAGAGAGAACAACACACATAATCCATAAAGGTCGGAAGAGTAGAAAAATTCAAGTATCAAACAACACAATCAGCATAGAAAGAGCAGAAAAACCTCAGAAAGCATACAAACTAACAAGGACACACAATAAAAGAAACATATCAAGACAGGCTAAACTCATGTACTACGATACAGTAGTACCAGAAGAACTCTACACATCGAAAACGACCACAACCAGAGCAACATGTATCACAGAGATAGAAAGAACAGAGTGAAAAATCCTCAGAAAAGCTTTTAGAGTGATACACGTAGTTAGAGTATGGATGAATAGACCAACCAAAGAATTACGCAAACACACGGACTCACTGACGAAATTAGAAAATGCCTACTAACATTCTAGAGACACATATACAGAACGAGCAACAACAAAGAGGATTTTTTATGTTGTAAACATTTCTATCAAGAAAAATAATTGGTATCCAGATGTAAAAGAAGACTCAAAGCAAGCAGTAATCAGTAGGGAAGTTATAAATGAAAGAGACAGATTCAGAAACAAAAATGTGAACACGAAACTTGAACTGAAAAAAGTAAGAGAACAGGGGAAAATATGAACAAAGGAAACAGCAACACTGTAAGTTCAGATGGCTCTGAGCACTATGGGACTTAACTTCGGCCGAAGTGGTCGAGCAGTTCTAGGCGCTACAGTCTGGAACCGCGCAACCGCTACGGTTGCAGGTTCGAATCCTGCCTCGGGCATGGCTGTGCGTGATGTCCTTAGGTTAGTTAGGTTTAAGTAGTTCTAAGTTCTAGGGGACTGATGACCTCAGAAGTTAAGTTCCATAGTGGTCAGAGCCATTTAAACCACTTAACTTCTGAGGTCAACAGTCCCCTAGAAATTTGAACTACTTAAACCTAACTAACCTAAGGGCATCTCACACATCCATGCCCGAGGCAGGATTCGAACCTGCGACCGTAGCAGCAGCGTAGTTCCAGACTGTAGCGCCTAGAACCGCTCGGCAACCCCGGCCGGCCGCTGTCAAAGAATGAAGAGATTTTGGTAAGAGGAAAAGAAAAGAAAACAGGAAAAAATTGAATAATCTTATGAGATTTAAGTGTAAACACTGTTTCAAAGGCAAAAATGTGTAACATAAATCAGCGGCACATACAACCCAGCCATAAGAACTTAGGTTGAAAGAGTATGTGTGTGTTGAAATAAGAGTTTTCTGAGTTTATTACCGTGTCATAATGTAATAACCTATACTGAGGTTCTGGCCTGGGTGGCCGAGTGGTTCTAGGCAGTACAGTCCGGAACCGCGCGACCGCTACGGCCGCAGGTTCGAATCCTGCCTCGGGCATGGATGTGTGTGATGTCCTTAGGTTAGTTAGGTTTAAGTAGTTCTAAATTCTAGGCGACTGTGACCTCAGAAGTTAAGTCCCATAGTGCTCAGAGCCATTTGAAGCATTTCTATACTGAGGGAACCAGCGTTTCGGCCACGGTTACAG
Source organism: Schistocerca americana (assembly GCF_021461395.2). Lineage (NCBI taxonomy): Eukaryota > Metazoa > Arthropoda > Insecta > Orthoptera > Acrididae > Schistocerca > Schistocerca americana. The sequence goes on along the minus strand of NC_060119.1, from coordinate 1,125,565,219 downwards.
TGGCATTGTTCTGGGTCTACTGATGTGCTTTAGTTGTGAGGAGTCGCTTGTATTTTCTCGATAAGTATGACGTTACGCCATGATTGTATAAGGTCGTAGTTGCGATTGGTCACTTTAGGTGGAAGGCGTGGGAACTTTATTATAATAGGTTGCTATGGTAGATGGAGTGGGGACCACCTGTTGTCTATTGCTTCTTGCATTGTTTGCTACGGTTGGTACTCATCGGCGAATGGGACGTGGGCTCCTGTTTAGCTACTGCTGCACGCAGGCAGCCTGATAGCGTTCGCGTCACGCGCTGTTTGTGCAGCCCGTTGGACTCTGAGGCTGACAGACAGGAGTTGGAAAGCTTTTATGCGCCTTCTCTGTTCATGTTGCTGTAGTGGCTTCACCCATAAGTGAACTCAAAGAGCCGTGGAAACAGACGGATGGAGACTAGATGGGCAAGAAAATGACAAACTGCAGCAGCGATGCGCCTACCTTACGTGAAAAATATCACTGACTGGACTGATAAACTCCTCCGTCCGGTTGGTTTCCAGCCTGTCTACCAGAAAAAAAGGAAATGATCGTGTGACGTTGTTGACTGGGAGCCCCCTTCATGGGGAAATTCGGCCGCTGGGTTGCAAATCTTATTTCAGGTGGCGCCACATTAGGTGACTTGCGCGTCTATGATATTGGTCTGGGCGGGCGTCAGTATTAGGCGAACGCCGTAGCACTCAGCTAAGAAGGCAGACTGCCTGCCCTGCCAACCACAAGGTTCAGGATGTGCTAGGATCCACAAAGGACAAGACAGATGTTTTGCACCCCGCAGGTGTGTACAAGATGGAATGTCAGTGTGCAGAGGTGTACATCGTCGAGACCGACAGGCCGATAGCAACGCACATACCAGAACGTGAGGACTACATTCGCCTGGGCAACACAGGAAGTCTGTAGCGGGCCGAACAGCGACAAGACTTTGGAAGCAAATCAAATTTAATGAAAGCCGTGTATCAGCTAAGCAGCCGGCTTTGACGAAACATAAGACAAGAGAAGCCACAGAAATGATAAAAAAAAACCTTACAGCATGAACAAGGACGGGTATAAGCTTGCCCTATCCTGCCTGCCAGCCCACAGAGTCCAACAGGCCACACCAGTAACACGATAGATGTAGTCCTTCACCAGGGAAGACGAATGGAATATTCCAGAATTTGAAACGCGAACAGCTGCTAGCATGAGTTTCTTAGAAGTAGATACCTTAGGGGTTGCGAAGCAACTCAAATAGCTGGATACGGGCAAGTCTTCAGGTCCAGATTGTATACCGATCAGGTTCCTTTCAGATTACGCTGATACAGTAGCTCCCTACTTAGGAATCATATACAACCGCTCGCTCACCGATAGATCTGTACCTACAGATTGGAAAATTGCGCAGGTCGCACCGGTGTTTAAGAAGGGTAGTAGGAGTAATCCATCGAACGACAGACCTATATCATTGACGTCGGTTTGCAGTAGGGTTTTGGAGCATATACTGTATTCAAACATTACGAATCACCTCGAAAGGAACGATCTATTGATACGTAATCAGCATGGTTTCAGAAAACACCGTTCTTGTGCAACGCAGTTAGCTCTTTATTCGCACGAAGTAATGGCCGCTATCGACAGGGGATCTCAAGTTGATTCCGTATTTCTAGTTTTCCGGAAAGCTTTTGACACCGTTCCTCACAAGCGACTTCTAATTCAGCTGCGGGCCTATGGGGCGTCGTCTCAGTTGTGCGACTGGGTTCGTGATTTCCTGTCAGGAAGGTCGCAGTTCGTAGTAACAGACGGCAAATCATCGAGTAAAACTGAAGTAATATCAGGTGTTCCCGAGGGAAGCGTCCTGGGACCTCTGCTGTTCCTGATCTATATAAATGACCTGGGTGACAATCTGAGCAGTTGTCTTAGGTTGTTCGCAGATGATGCTGTAATTTACCGTCTAGTAAGGTCATCCGAAGACCAGTATCAGTTGCAAAGGGATTTAGAAAAGATTGCTGTATGGTGTGGCAGGTGGCAGTTGACGCTAAATAACGAAAAGTGTGAGGTGATCCATATGAGTTCCAAAAGAAATCCGTTGGAATTCTATTACTCGAGAAATAGTACAATTCTCAAGGCTGTCAATTCAACTAAGTACCTGGGTGTAAAAATTACGAACAACTTCAGCTGGAAAGACCACGTAGATAATATTGTGGGGAAGGCGAGCCAAAGGTTGCGTTTCATTGGCAGGACACTTAGAAGATGCAAAAAGTCCACTAAAGAGACAGCTTACACTACACTCGTTCGTCCTCTGTTAGAATATTGCTGCGTGGTGTGGGATCCTTACCAGGTGGGATTGACGGAGGACATCGAAAGGGTGCAAAAAATAGCAGCTCGTTTTGTATTATCACGTAATAGGGGAGAGAGTGTGGCAGATATGATACGCGAATTGGGATGGAAGTCATTAAAGCAAAGGCGTTTTTCGTCGCGGCGAGATCTATTTACGAAATTTCAGTCACCAACTTTCTCTTCCGAATGTGAAAATATTTTGTTGTGCCCAACCTACATAGGTAGGAATGATCATCAAAATAAATTAAGAGAAATCAGAGCTCGAACAGAAAGGTTTAGGTGTTCGTTTTTCCCGCGCGCTGTTCGGGAGTGGAATGGTAGAGAGATAGTATGATTGTGGTTCGATGAACCCTCTGCCAAGCACTTAAATGTGAATTGCAGAGTAATCATGTAGATGTAGATGACACGAGTGCTACCGTCGAGTAGCTGCCGCCATGTTGTCCGCATCCAGTAGGAGGAAAACCGTAGCCCATGTCACATTCTCCAACGAGCACCAATCGTAGCAAATAATGCAAATGCAATAGACGACAGAGGATCCCCACTCCCCCCACCATAGCAACCTACCATAGTAAAGTTCCAGCTCCTTCCACCTCAAATGACCAACCATAATTACGACCTTATAAAGTTATGACGTAACGTCATGCTTATCGTTCGGCATTGACATAATGTAAGCGCCTCCTCACAGCTGAGGACCATCAGTAGACCCAAAACAATTCCACTGTAACCGTGGCCGAAACGTTGGTTTCTCCAGTGTAGTTTTTTACATTATGTCGCGATAAGATACGCAGAAAACTTTTATGTCAACTGAATACGACAGTGGAGGCCTACACAGTTATATGTATGTGTATGTTTTTGATTGTGGTTTTTGTTATACAACGCCTTCATCTGTATAAATATGGACATGTGAATGCAGTAAGTGGTGTGTTTGTGTGTAGCGGTAGGGGATTCTCGTTAGTGGCATCGTTATATCTGAACTACTTCGACGAACTGGATTCCTGGTAAAAAGTATGTGAGAACGTCTAATATAGCAGCGCGTCAGCAATCGTGAATAATTTAATGATTACAAAGAATCCGCCTCGGTTGCCAATAGAAACCGGATGTTGACCTAGGTTTCGGCGCGGATAAAAACTGCCTAAAGAGGCATGGTCCAACATTCATACAGAAAGCCCAAAAGTGAAAAAGACTCGCATAAAATGTAAAATAAACGGTACGTGTGTACCATGTCAGCCAGCCGGTGTGGCCGAGCGGCTCTAGGTGCCTCAGTCTGGACACGCGCGACCGCTACAAAAATGGTTCAAATGGTTCTGAGCACTATGGGACTTAACATCTGTGGTCATCAGTCCCCTAGAACTTAGAACTACTTAAACCTAACTAACCTAAGGACAACACACACATCCATGCCCGAGGCAGGATTCGAACCTGCGACCGTAGCAGTCGCGCGGTTCCGGACTGCGCGCCTAGAACCGCTAGACCACCGCGGCCGGCGCGCGACCGCTACGGTCGCAGCTTCGGATCCTGCCTCGGGCATGGATGTGTGTGATGTCTTTATATTAGTTATGTTTAAGTAGTTTTAAGTTCTAGGGGACTGATGACCTCAGATGTAAAGTCCCATAGTGCTCAGAGCCATTTGAACCATTTTTGTACCATGTCAATAGTTGTACTTAGCTCAAACGTCAGAAGCGTGTTTCCTCACCCCATCCAACGTTCGGTGGGCCGCGGGCTCTCAGTTTATCTTAGAGCTAGCGGCCCACTGAACGTTGGATGGGGTGAGGAAGCACGCTTCTGACGTTTGAGCTAAGTACAACTATTGACATGGTACACACGTACCGTTTATTTTACATTTTATGCGAATTTTTTGCACTTTTGGGCTTTCTGTATTAATGTTGGACCGTGCCCCTTAAGGCAGTTTGTAGTTTTAGTGTGTTACGAAGAAGGCGTGGTTATCCGCGCCGAAACCTAGGTCAACATCCGGTTTCTATTTGCAGTCGAGACGGATTCTTTATAATCATTAAAAAGTATGTGTATCTGATGAGTGTGTTTCAAGATATCTGCACAAGAGTCAGAAGGGACTGCTGCTCACACGACTAGTATTGACAAAATGAGGCACCTCTTTCAGTGGAGGGCAACAGTTACTTGAGAACAGCATTATGAGGTCAAAAAACTCACTGTTAGCAATCAATGTGACAAAATGTGAGAAGAGAATTTCTTGAGAGACAGAATGTAATACTTTTTGATAGAGAGTGCGTGTACACTTAGAGAGGGTAATGCATCTGTAAACCTGTACCTTAATATACTGGGTGATCAAAAAGTCAGTATAAATTTGAAAACTGAATAAATCACGGAATAATGTAGATAGAGAGGTACAAATTGACACACATGCTTGGAATGACATGGGGTTTTATTAGAACCAAAAAAATACAAAATTTCAAAAAATGTCCGACAGATGGCGCTTCATCTGATCAGAATAGCAATAATTAGCATAACAAAGTAAGACAAAGCAAAGATGATGTTCTTTACAGGAAATGCTCAATATGTCCACCATAATTCCTCAACAATAGCTGTAGTCGAGTAATAATGTTGTGAACAGCACTGTAAAGCATGTCCGGAGTTATGGTGAGGCATTGGCGTCGGATGTTGTCTTTCAGCATCCTTAGAGATGTCTGTCGATCACGATACACTTGCGACTTCAGGTAACCCCAAAGCCAATAATCGCACGGACTAAGGTTTGGGGACCTGGAAGGCCAAGCATGACGAAAGTGGCGGATGAGCACACGATGGTCACCAAACGACGCTAGCAAGAGATCTTTCACGCGTCTAGTAATATGGGGTGGAGGGCCATGATGCATAAACATCGTATGTTCCAGCAGGTGTTTATCAGCCAGGCTGGGGATGATGCGATTCTGTAACATATCGGCGTGCCTCTCACCCGTCACGGTAGCAGTGACAAAACCAGAATCACGCATTTCCTCGAAGAAAAAAGGCCCGATAACGGTAGATGTGGTAAATCCAACCCATACCGTGACTTTCTCGTCGTGCAATGGAGTTTCCACGACAGTTCTAGGATTTTCGGTAGCCCAAATTCTGCAGTTGTGGGCGTTGACAGACCCATGGAGCGTGAAATGGGCTTCTTCGGTCCACAACACGTTACTCAACCAATCGTCATCTTCCGCAATCTTTTGAAACGCCCATAACGCAAATGCTCTCCACTTCACTAAATCGCCAGGGAATAGTTCATGATGCCGATAGATTTTGTACGGATAGCAACGGAGGGTACGCCTAAGTGCCAACCAAACAGTTGTGTATGGAATGCCGGTGCAACATGCGACTGCATGAGCGCCGACTTCCCCATGCATAGACGAACCCGCTACAGTCTACATTTCTTCATGAACTGTGTCCACAGCATTACGCCTTGTGCTCGGTCGGCCACTATCGTATAAACAACCCGTGACTTCGAACTTCGAAATCATTCTCGCCAGAGCTGCACTTGTCAACGGACCTTTACCCGTTCATGTCCCCTTCCTATGGCGATAGGATTGTAATGCTGAACTAGCACATTCCCCATTCTGATAATACAGCTTCACTAAAAGCGCCTTTTCAGGTAACGTCAACAGCTGTGACTGCTGACGCATCTGATTCTCTCTCTCTCTTTTTTTTTTTACGTTATTGTGATTTCATTCCTCCGCCCCATATGGGCTGGGGAGGGCTGTCAGCGGCACAATCCGCCGCTCTTCAGCCGAGTGACATGACAACTTAAAGTAAGAATAAAATGTTACATACATAAGGCGATAAAAAAGGGGAACTTAAAACAGAATAATGGGAGAAAATGGAGACGTTCATGGAGACAGTTAAAAAAGTCACCAGAAAGTTAAAAAAACAGTTGGCGATTCTTAAAACACAGAGAAGACACTGAATGGACATGCACAGGTTAAAAGTCGGCCACAGTATTAAAAACACTCCAGAACAACACACTTAAAACCCACTTGTAGAACACAAGACAAAGAATAAAACTGCCAGGTAGGACCTGCCGAGGGAAAGGTGAGAGAGGATGGAAAAGGAGGGGAGAGCAAGGGGTAGCAGGAGAAGTGGTGAGATGAAGAGAGGAGGGGCGTCAGCGGGTACACGGAGAGGCAGGAGACACATGGGGTGGGAGATGAAGAGGGAAAACAGGGCAGGAGCTAGTGCAGAGACACTGAAAGGGGGCACAGGAGAGGTAGGGGGAGTAGGAGGGGGAAGACGCTCAGGAGGAGAGAGGGGGAGGAGAGGGAGCCCTGAGGAGGAGGCAAGAAGATGGGGTTAGAGTTGGTAGGAAGGGGAGATGTCAGGGCAAAGCTCATCATCCGGGAGGGGTAAATGGTGGATGTTGTGTTGGGAAAGGAGATGGAGCGTGTGGAGATGGAGAGAGGGTGGGATACAACGGTAAAGGCGCGGCAACTGGGTGGGGGTGGAGAGGAAGGGAGACACCAGGGGGTGAGGGGGATCAAGGTGGCAGACAATATATAGTGTGCGATTGTGTTCAAGGAAAAGGAGAAGGTGGGGGAAGGGGATGAGGTCGTAGATTCTCTCTCTCATTACAGCTCCTTTTATACACGATTGTCATGCGCAGTCACTGACGTTTTGCTGTACAGCGCCATCTGTCGGACATTTTGTGAACTTTGTTTTTTTTTTGTTCTAATGAAACCCCATGTCATTCCAAGCATGTGTGTCAATTTTTTACCTCTCTATCTACATTATTCCGTGGTTTATTAAGTTTTCAAATTTATACTGACGTTTTGATCACCCGCTACATAGACTTTCCGACCGTTTTGTATCATAGAAGGGACAGGACTGAGAGTGGTCATTTGTCTCTCTGGACAGATGAATTTTTAGAACTGTGCATAATTGTGCTTCTAGTATATTTTTCTTCGACACGTTGCATGTTTGTAGTAAAGTGTAAGAATTTCTTTGTTCTGTGCAGGAACCTTTCTGGAGAGGAGAGAGCCGATAGGCTGACAGATGCAGCTTTTGATGGGCAAGTGGCCGAGCTGCGTGCTCTGCTCGCAGCCGGGGCGGACATCGAAGCGCTGGACAGTTCAGGGTGGACTGCTCTGCACGCGGCAGCGAGGGCGGGAAACGTACAGGCCTTGAAGTGTCTGCTGGCGGCGGGGGCAGACGTGGGAGGGAGAATCGACGGTGGGTTCAGCGCCCTGCATTGGGCAGCAACATTGGAATATTCGGACTTGGCGAAGTGCCTGCTGGAGGCGCGGGCAGATGTGGGCGCCAGGGGTGGCTACCAGAAGACGTCTCTGCACTGGGCTGCAGCGAAAGGCCATTTGGCTGTGGTGCGGCTGCTCTGTGCGGCCTCAGCAGAAGTCAATGCCAGGGATCAGTGGGGGTCTACTCCGCTGCACTACGCTGCGTCCTATGACTACACAGAGGTGGCGGCTGCGATGTTGGAGGTAGGAGCGGACAGGACGGTCAGGGATGAGGATGAGCTCACGCCACTGGACATCGCCACGGACAAGCAAAACCAGAAGCTCATAGACGTACTAAGAAGAACCTAGCAGTCCAACAAACATCTCTGGAGAAAAAAAAAACTAACATGAATTTTCGTTGTTTTTAGTATAAAGAATAGAACAAATTCTAATTTTTGTACCCATATAAACTAATGAAAGCAACATTAGGCAAGCTTGCTATTGTGAAAACTCAACAAAAATCTGTGTACACTCCATTACAAATAGTCGATTATTGAAAAGCATGTTGTAGGAGCATGATTGGTGCTGCATGAAACAGTTGCAAATTTCAACAGGAATCAATTACTGGTGTATAAGCTGTATGCTTGGAATGCACCTTCAGTTCAGATATAGGACTAAACTTACTTCTGTGTCTGCCGAGTGGACCACACAGTAATTTATGTCTCAACGATATTACTAGGAATATGCGTACCATATCAGTTCTGTTCCCAGACTGAATCTACCGATGTGTCTACTGTATGTACTGTAGACACATCAGGATATTAATACTTAGTGTGTTAGTTACAACGTGTGACACTGTGTAACCTCCCCCTCACTTATCGACCTTAATGACAGTAAAAATTAAACTGCGTGTACCTAATGGTAATTTGGGAAAAGCAATCGTCACCGAAGTTAATCTGCCAGTAAAGAGGGAGGAAAGGGTTACATCTAAATAAAAGGAAAAATGCAAATGAAACTGGTGGAAATTAATTTTGAAAATGGGTAAAGTTAATAAGAAAGTAAATGTGCGGTCGTTACATTAATAGTTAACTGGCGTTAATTAGATATTTGAGATTTGGGGAAAATTACGGTCGCCAGTCCTATGGACAACTACTATAATAACTGAAAAAGAAAGGTTATTGCACATATAATTATCACTAAAAGCGTGGCAACTGAAGGTTGACACGTGTTGTGTGAAAACTGAATGTTTGTCAGATGTAATAAATTTCGCTACACTCTGACTTAACTTAGCAAAAGAATAAATAAAACTGGAAGATTGAAAGTTAATTTAGTGACTGAAATTAACAGTGAACTTTGTTTCTGAAGCACTATGTAATTCAGTAAAATAAGGTTAGTCATGGGCTACCTCAACAATCATTTCAAAAGCTACTTGAATCTACACAATTTAGTAATAAGAGATTTAACTTTGAACTTGAGTTAAATGATTCTCAACAATTAACAATAGTAAAATTTAGTAGGTACCAAGCTGAGCTAGAGTCACAGGTAAGCTAAAATATGGTAACAAAACTCGCACTCTTAATTTGTGCTTGTGTAATCTAAATATTGTAGCCAGCTATGAATACTTCAACTGAACTTTGAAATTAAAGCAGTGAAATGGAATTATATTACTTTAATGCTGGCGTTTGAATTTCAACGACACTCGATTTCATTCCGGAAAAGGAAGGGACCCTGCTTGGTAATGCAATTGGGACAATGAGCAACAAAGGTTCATGCTAAGTTGCTGTAATTTTGTGAGGCAAATGGAACAGTTTGAAAAGCTGAGGTCTGCGATACAGTTATAAAACTTTACGTGCTTCCAGTCTTCCTTGTTGGTTGATTGAAGGTTTGAAATCGTCGATCGAGGAGGTGGCGACAGTCACTCATTGTCGGCCGTCGCTGTTGCAAAAGCTGGATGTTGGCGCGCCTTCTTCTCGACACGGTCACCAGGCGAAACAGGCTCTTGATGTGCGCCAGCTAATGCTTTCCGTCCGCGACACCGTGTCAGAAACTATCATAGCAAGTCGAGCGCAATTAAATGCTGCCAGACCCCGAAAGCGCGGCAACTCTCGGGAGCGTCACTCAACACACCGCCCTACTCCAGCCAGACTCTGCTCTGCCCGCGCTCCACGCGGCAGAGTTAACACTCCCAAAAATCCTAAACACTTTGGTTCTCCACACGACCTATCGATGTAATCGTTCGATAGCATAGTTTTCCCTAGGCAAGACCCAGCGTAAAAATACAAATAGTATTTGCAAAACAAACCAATTATAAATCGACATAAATGCATATATATTTTGTATGGAGTGTAGCCATGTATGGAAGTGAAACATGGACGGTAAATAGTTTGGACAAGAAGAGAATAGAAGCTTTTGAAATGTGGTGCTACAGAAGAATCTACATCTACATCTATACTCCGCGAGCCACCTTACGGTGTGTGGCGGAGGGTACTTATTGTACCACTATCTGATCCCCCCTTCCCTGTTACATTCACGAATTGTGCGTGGGAAGAACGACTGCTTGTAAGTCTCCGTATTTGCTCTAATTTCTCGGATCTTTTCGTTGTGATCATTACGCGAGATATATGTGGGCGGTAGTAATATGTTGCCCATCTCTTCCCGGAATGTGCTCTCTCGTAATTTCGATAATAAACCTCTCCGTATTGCGTAACGCCTTTCTTGAAGTGTCCGCCACTGGAGCTTGTTCAGCATCTCCGTAACGCTCTCGCGCTGACTAAATGTCCCCATGACGAATCGCGCTGCTTTTCGCTGGATCATGTCTATCTCTTCTATTAATCCAACCTGGTAAGGGTCCCATACTGATGAGCAATACTCAAGAATCGGACGAACAAGCGTTTTGTAAGCTACTTCTTTCGTCGATGAGTCACATGAATCTCAACCTGGCGCCTGCTTTTCCCACTATTTGTTTTATGTGATCATTCCACTTCAGATCGCTCCGGATAGTAACTCCTAAGTATTTTACGGTCGTTACCGCTTCCAATGATTTACCACCTATGGCATAATCGTACTGGAATGGATTTCTGCCCCTATGTATGCGCATTATATTACATTTATCTACGTTTAGGGAAAGCTGCCAGCTGTCGCACCATGCATTAATCCTCTGCAGGTCCTCCTGGAGTACGTACGAGTCTTCTGATGTTGCTACTTTCTTGTAGACAACCGTGTCATCTGCAAATAGCCTCACGGAGCTACCGATGTTGTCAACTAAGTCATTTATGTATATTGTAAACAATAAAGGTCCTATCACGCTTCCCTGCGGTACTCCCGAAATTACCTCTACATCTGCAGATTTTGAACCGTTAAGAATGACATGTTGTGTTCTTTCTTCTAGGAAATCCTGAATCCAATCACAAACCTGGTCCGATATTCCGTAAGCTCGTATTTTTTTCACTAAACGTAAGTGCGGAAGATTATATGGGTAGATCACATAACTAATGAGGAAGTATTGAATAGGATTGGGGAGAAGAGAAGTTTGTGGCACAACTTGACCAGAAGAAGGGATCGGTTGGTAGGACATGTTCTGAGGCATCATGGGATCACCAATTTAGTATTGGAGGGCAGCGTGGAGGGTAAAAATCATAGGGGGAGACCAAGAGATGAATACACTAAGCAGATTCAGAAGGATGTAGGTTGCAGTAGGTACTGGGAGATGAAGAAGCTTGCACAGGATAGAGTAGCATGGAGAGCTGCATCAAACCAGTCTCAGGACTGAAGACCACAACAACAATATATATACGTATATATATATACAAATAGTAAAACAGTTACAATATATAAAGACACAGAAATGTCATATCTTCAGGTAACAAAATAAGGAAAAAATTTATAGTACAATAGATGGAAATAGGAGGATATACATTTCCGGCGTTACAAATGGTACCTATATGCATGCCATGTCCTACCATCTGAAATCGAATTATCCATTTATTTTCAATTTAAAAAGTCATAGAGCAACCTGTAAAAATTCTTTTCCCACGCAGCTGTAATGCTCTAGTTACATGGCATACTTCCAAGTGGTGGGTAAAATGGATCTTCACTTTCACATTGCAGGCTGCCACTAAAGATCTTCTCTTTTCACATTGTCCTTCTGTACATCTTCAGAGCTCCATCGCAGTCGGTACGGACGTGTCTCGCGCGCGCTCCCGCAACTACGGTCTCTTTGTCGGTTCTTTCGGGAACAATCACGCCAGTGAACGAAAAAAACAGTGATCAGTGATGGATAATAGTGAAGTGAAGCAGTCCTACAAAATTTTCTCGTGTTTAGACTAGAGAAATAGTGCATTAGTGACTTCGCGGGCACATTTACGGAATGTCGGACCTCATCAAAGGTATTTCACTACAACTAATATCCAAAAACACTACTAATACGATTAGGAACGCTTGACATTACTAACATTACTAACCGCAGTGCTGTGAAAGTGTTAAAAACAATATGAAAGGAAAGTTACCGTGTGACGAATCATCAAAGTAACGTATGGTAGGATTTTTCTCCGTAATTAGAGGTTAAATATCCACCAAACTCACGATAACATGTTAGAACAGTGAAGGGTAGCTTCCAAAAGTGTCCCGAATAAAAAACTGATAATAACGGACTTAGACTAAAAACGAAGACTAACATATGGTAGCAAATCTCGCAGAAAAGACTAGCTTAATATGAAGGAAATCAGTGTGAACAATACCCATACAGTGAAGGGAAACGATCATAATTCTGAATTATAGACATATTATAGGTAAAAGTCATAAACTGTCGATAGTGAAGAAAATTGATTGCGAGTAACGTAAAGCGATACGCCGTGCGACGGAACGCAAAGTCCCGAGAGTAGGTCGCAGTGCGCCAGCTGACACGCACTACGCGTGAGTTTCGCAAGCAGGCCAAACTGCGCTGGCCACAGCAAACCTGTGTTGCTAAACACGACTCGTGTCTCCGCGCCCAACCGCGGGAGTCAGCAGCTTACGCGGGCTCACAGTCCCCACCTGGTCCCGCGAACCACGTGGCCGGCTGACGTGCGGAGCTGACCGCGGCGCTCGGTGTCGATCGGACATTGCCGGCGTAGCCACCCAGCCCACATTCGGCCTCGCTCTGTGACGTATCGCTTTTGGGACTTACGTGTCACAATGTGGTGCCGCACACGCAATACACACTAAAAAAAGGTCACTCTTTAAGAACTGTAACACAGATTCGCAATCCTGGATCGAGCACGCCTACTAAGTGGTGCTAACACCACACCCAAGTCCACGAAAGGGACGCTTAGTAGAGCGCAGAGCAGCACCAGTTGCAAAATATCGCCTATAGGCATGGCGTCTGGTGTCCACGAATATGCCGTTATGTCACCGAGCCAGAAGATCGCTGCAATTGACGAGCTATTAAATGACATTGGGGCGGAATTAAAGGCCAAACACGTATCGAGTAGCGTACTGAATACGATAAGGAATAAAATATTCCCTTTGGCTTTCCAACTCACGTCAGCAGAAGCAAAGGTCGAGCTGCTGCAAGAGCAGAACAAAGATCTACTGCGCGAACTTCAGCACTCAGCTGACCCAGTTAAGGACCTTAGAATTGAGTCTCTCACAGAACAGGTCAACAAACTCGAGGAAGACAATACAAAACTCGCTGAAATAAACCAAGAGCTCAGGGACCAAATTAGGGATCTGACAGGAAAGGTTACTGAACAGGCACAGCAACAGGCCAAGACACTAACATACGCTGCGGCACTCTCCACCGCACCCAAAGAACATAAACGCATTGAGGTGGCAAAAGCCAAGCAGGCAACCACTCTCTTCATAAAGTCTACCAACAACCAAGACACGAAAACAATAAAACAAACGTTGACAAAAAACATCAACCCAAGACGAGACAACCTACACATTAAGTCAATAAGAAACACGAAGACAGCTGTGATTGTCGAAGCAGCAACACAGGAGGACTGTAGGAAAATAATAGAAAAGACGAAAGATATTGAGAATATCGCGTGTGAGGGGCCCAGAAAGCGGCAACCTTTGGTGATAGTCTATCGAGTGACAGACACTATCTCGGATAGAGAATTTCTTGAGTGTTTATACGACCAAAATCTCAGTGACGACTTCACAAAAGACGAATTCGACAAAGACGTGAAAATCAGATTCCGCACAGGGCCCAAAGGAAAGGGATACAACCACCAAGTGTTGGAAGTCACACCAAGAATTTATTGGTACCTCACCAAAAAAGGAAGGGTGTACATAGACTTCCAATCCCTATCTGTCAAAGACTATACGTCAGTGAGCCAGTGTTACAACTGTTGTGACCTTGGCCATACAACCAAAGCCTGCGCAGACACAGGTACGACCAGTTCAAGGTGTGGCAAAAAGGGCCACAAACGCGCGGACTGTCGAGCATCAGAGCCCATCGATTGCATCCCTTGCAGGAACAGAAACCGAATTTGCAATAAGAGCAGGGGTGGCGTCTGCCAGACCTACAAACAGCTGCTTGATAGACTAATTGACAGTACTGACTATGGCAACTGAACACCCCCCTGAGTCAAACAACATGCTCCATAAATCAACCCCTGAAAAAATAAGATCATACAAGTCACCATCCACCAGGCACAGAAACCATCTACGTGCAATACTCTGGCGTAAGAGGCAAAAACTATTACCTGACGACTACCCCAACAATGGTCACATTCCAGGCTTGATACATAATACAAACCTGGAGGACAGCCATCATGCAATCACTGAATACATAGACGACCTAACACTCACAGGACAAATGTCACCAGAAGCCGCCAAACTAATCAAAAGACAAATAATGTACTGGATGACATTCCAGACGACCCTTATGAACAGGATAGACGAACTCGAAGACGAACTACTGAGAATAGACATGATAACCCCAAATCCTGATACCGACAGACCAGAAAACCATACCACACATGATCAACCAAAGCAACTGCACAAAACAGCGTTGCTAACGACTCAAGATCACCCATCCACTCCAGCACAACGACGCACATACGACACTACAAAATGCGAAGGACGTATCAAACCAATCAAATTCATACAAGGCGAGACCTTGAACCCAACGGTGCTAAACACAACCGTAACGCAAGCAAGCACAACTGGAGTCCAAACGGAAAACATGAACAAATCAGACACCTCAGACTGTAATCAAATCAAACGCAAAATAACTCTCTCTGACTCACTGACAGAGGAAGAAGACGACGTCTATTATTGCCCTTACGCCAGAGATTGTAGTGTTCATAATAATGATATTCGAAACAGTAATACCGACCTTGAACAGGCCACAGCGCCGGCAGACATCACGAATGCCACACAAAAAGCCGCAGCAACAACCGCAACAAAAGTCTGCGGAGGGTCTGGCAACAGAGGCGACAGTGCGCATATCATACCAAAAGCTGTTACGTCTGTCACAGGTAGCGCAGACGAGCAGTCAAGTGGGAACCAAATCACGTCAAATCAATGCAGAATGGAGGCACAAACAACCAACACATCTGATACACATCAAGACTGCACAAACGAAACACACACAAAAAACAAACGAATCATCGCAGCCTTTAGGAAACTAAAACCGCATAAGAAACCCAAACAGCCTAAGAGAGTCCCGAAAGTGAAAGCGTGTGACGACCAATCGCGGCAATCGCAGGCTGCCTCAAAACCTAGCGATACGAAAGTGCATACCCCTGATGATACCAACACCTTCGCAGCCTCCCAACCAACAACCTCAATGCCGACGCCCAAGGAAACCCCCACAACAACCAACGAGGAAGTCAATCCAGCGCCCCCCGCAGAGGTGCACAGCAACGCCACTACACCATCACGACACGTCACGGCTGCAGAGACGCCAACACACGCCACCGACACCGATAGTTTTAGTTACGACAAGCTAGATATAAATGTAAAATTAAGTAGGCTAGAAAAAAGAGACATCTTAGAGACGGCACAGCGGATGCTCATCCGCACCCTACACCCGTACGGCCAATCTGTTTGTTTCCGTACATCAGAGCAAACCGATAGACTGATTCTCAAAACGGAGAATATTCCAACAGATCCAGACAGCCTACTAGACCTGCTCATGCAGGTGTGCGCCCGCAGGGAGGAACCATTCGATATGGACAAGCTTTACAAGGATCACGTAAGGGCTCATGGGAGAACATACTTCGATTACAGTCAAACTGGCAGCAAGTGCTACGCCACAGTTAAACACCCAAACTGCTAATAGCACAGCTTAATGCTATGCGGAGTATACTTGTAAATTCGGAGCTCCCACGGGTCCTACGTGAACTAAAAAGTGACATTCTGTGCATACAGGAGCCCTACACTAGACAAGGGCATATCCCCAACTTTCCTCCAAGTGCGGTGACAGTTGCGGAGGGGACAGGCTGCATGGCATCTGTCATAATCCTAAACAAAGAAATACATCCAGTCAAAATTACAGAACTCTGTTCCGAGCACCTAGTTACTGTTGAAGTCACACACAAGGGGGATACTTGGATCATCGCGCCGCTGTACGCCCAATTCTGTCATTGCATCAAACCATACGCAGACCTCATCAGAGATGTTGCGCAATGCGCTGGCAACAAGAAACTTCTCGTCTGTACAGACATAAATCCCAGATCAACCCTGTGACATTCAGACAGAACTGATGACAGAGGTAGAATAATAAATGACATCATCCAAGAAAACAGACTACACGTACTCAACAAGGAAGGACATCACCCGACTCACATCGGACACAACGGTCATTCATCAAACATAGACATCACCCTCGTTAATAATGCCGCCATCAACCACGTACGAGACTGGACCGTACATGACCAGATCACTGCTAGCGACCACAACATCATCACACTAACCTTAAGTGGCACACCAAACGTCAACACAGAAACACTACCAAAAAGACTATTATTTGACAAAACAGACTGGGACAGGGTCAGACAAAAAATACATGAGCACATACCGCAAGACATCACCGGCAGTGTTGATTACAGAGCACACATGCTGACAGATATCATTACACACACACAGAACACCTGCATACCCACACAAAGAATGACAAAACACCAAAATATTTCCTGGACTACACAATTAACACGACTCAAACAAGACTCAAAACGTAAACGTAAACTTTACCAACGAGCAATTTCAGATAGAGAAAGACAATTACGACTACACGACTACCGGCTTGCCAAGGATAAATATAAACTTGAGCTGAATAAGACCAGGAAAGACCATTGGAACAGCCATGTAGCAGCACAAACACAACTAAACATTTGGGGGGAACCATACAAAATCGTGACAGAGAAAATTAAGAGCCCACTGGTTCTGGGAACGCTGCGACAGGAGGATGGTGAGATGACTAAGGGCTGGAGACGCACAGCGGAGTTCCTGCTGAGCAAACTTCTGCCCGACGACATCGCAGACACAGACACACCACAACATGCAGCACTGAGACGCGAAGTAGACACAGTATACACCACACCAAACGTCACCTGTCCATTTGCGCAGGAAGAAGTGGCGACAGCGATCTCAGAACTCAAAAACAAAAAGGCGCCTGGGCCGGATGGTATCCACTCTGAGGTACTGAAACAAATTGCACCGCAGATCACCCCGTTTCTCACAACGTTGTTAAACGATGCATTAAGGCTGGGCCGTGTGCCTGCAGTGTGGAAGACCTCGAAGGCGGTTATCATCAAAAAGGCTCCAGACAAAGACCCATCAGACCCCAAGTCATACAGACCAATTTGCCTTATCAATACACTCGGTAAAGTACAAGAAAAACTACTCTGCAAAAGACTACAAGCACACCGAACACTACGGGGACTGACACCACACCAATACGGCTTCAGGGAAGGGAAATCTATAGACGACGCAATTAACAGAGCACTCCAAATAGTACACGACACACCCTCCAAATACACACTTGCAATTATGATAGACATCTCAGGTGCCTTCGACAACCTCTGGTGGCCGGCCTTGTTCAAGAGGCTCAGACACCTGCAGGTACCGGAGTCTCTGTATAATAGTTTCATGGACTACTGCAGAGACAGAACGGTCGTTTGGCAAATGGACAACCAGAAAGTGATTAAACGAATTACAAAAGGCTGTCCACAAGGGTCGATCTGCGGCCCCGTCTTCTGGGACATAGTTATAGAACCGCTCCTACAGTTACTAGAGGAGCACATCTTGACAGATGGAGCTGTCGCTTATGCTGATGATCTACTCGTCGTAGTTTCAGCAAATAACCGTGCCCAGCTAGAAGAAAGAGCCAATGGAACACTTAGGACAATAACCCAATGGTGCACAGATAATAAATTAAAGATAGCAGGAAACAAAACAACTTATACATTGCTAAAGGGTATCCTGCGCAGGAACCCAATAGTCAAAATTGGGGACACAAACATAAAAAGAGCTAGCAGTCACACGCTATCTAGGAGTATACATTGATGAACGATTGAACTTCCACGAACACATGCGAATATGCACAAACAAAGCAGAAAAGATACTACACAAACTGGCTAGGCTAAATTCGGAACAATTCAGACTACCCCTGTCAGTGACACGAACATACCATTGCGCTCTCTTCGAGTCAGTACTATGCTTTGCTGCCAGTACGTGGGCCCACAGGTTAAATCTCTCAACCAACAGAACCATTGTACGTCGAGGCCAAAGAAGTGTTCTACTTCGACTAACAGGGGCATTCAACACAACATCAAATGACGCACTATGTGTCGTCATGGGAATTTTCCCCATAGATATCACCATCAGGTACCGCGCAGCAATGTACTGGCTTAGGATGGGGAGAATAGACCAGGTTCGGCAGATCACTGGTGTACCGATTGAGACAACACGCCAACTCAGAGCATGGCGAGTGGATACCTGGCAGAGCGAGTGGGCCAACAGCGATAAGGGCCGCCGTGTCTACAACTTCTTCCCTGACATCCGGGAAAGACTAAAACTAAAACATATTGATCCCAGCCGCGGTATGGTACATTTCATCACAGGACATGGCCCTTATCCCACGCACCTGTACCGCGTGAGTCTGCAGCAGACTAATAGATGCACATGCGGGGAAGAAGGTTCCCCTGAACATACTGTCTTCTTCTGCTGACAACTCACGAACATAAGACACACAGTATACATAAATCGCCTGAACACACAGAACGAACTACATGCCATAATACGCGACCCGGAAAGGTGGACTGAACTCAACAAACTAACGGACGAAATCTCGAAGATCCAACAAATAGAATACTTGCGCAACAGACGCTACCGAAGGCAAGTCGGTCCAAACAGACGTCACGATGCCGAGGGGGATACAGATATGATTAGCACCACGAGTGATGAAGAAGAAACAGATACAGACCAGGGCACCAACACAGATATTGAAGCGTCCAGCGCGGATGATCCATAGTGTCAACCAAGTCAAATTCAAAGAACAGAGTGGAACAACCGATAAGAGGTGCACAAGTCACACACAATCCTAAAAACAGATTGCACCGTATATATAAATAGTTTACAGCATCTCCATGTCCAATAAGAGCTTAAAGCTAGGTACCTCTTCAAGGGACCTACACCTTCCGTTAAGAGGCAGCGCACAGTCTGTATGGAAGGATCTTAATTGTGGTCCCTCTCTTTTGAGCCCAACCCGACGGATACCTATGGTAGATCGGGGAAAACCACCGCTCAGGCTGTGTTGCTGGCGGGGCCGGAAGGTGCTAACTGCCACACCACGTATCATTGTAAGTCTCATTGGATCAGTGTGAACTGTTTGTACAACCAACCTACACAGCCTATACCTCAACCTCCACTATACTAAGAACCTCTCATCTGAAGCTTAAAGTTGGGCACCTCTTCAAGGGACCTACGCCCCCCTGGTAAGAGGCGGCGCACGGCCTGGATGGAAGGATCTTAATTGTGGTTCCTCTCTTTTGAGCCCAACCCGACGGATACCTATGGTAGATCGGGGAAAACCACCGTTCAGGTCGTGTTGTCGGCGGGGCCGGGAGGTGCTTGCGCCTGATGTACTTTACTAGGAGCCTTGCAGGCTCAACACAAACCGTTAGCGTCATTACCTTATTACTTTTACCACGAGTACCCTTTCATTAGCAACTTTGAGCCAAGCACAAAATCAGTTACCTCTCTATTGTATATCGTAAATAGTTTAGCAGGCTGGACATGGAGGTCTTAGTCTTAGTTTCTAGCTTTAACGTACCCTAATTTCTTCTAGTTAAGGTAGTTTTTAGGATGGTAGATGTTAAAGGCATGGTGAGCAACGGCCAGCGTCTTGAGGGTCATTCCAAGACCCGGGCCGCCGCCCACAACCAGGTGACGGGCCATATTATACCTATAACTTCTCTATTCAGTTCTCTTCCTTCCTTCTTTCTAAATATTTAATTTCGTTTTGTTTATTAATATCTTACTTGATTTTGTATTAGTTATAAGTTTTTCTAATGCTGCACAAAAAAAAAAGATAACAAATGGATCTAAACAGAGCTCGCCTCCACGTGGCGGGACACGGGCAACGGTGTGAGTGGGGACGGGAGCCGGTGTGGTGTTACTTTAAGTCACTGCGGACCCCGGACCCAGTCACAGCGGCTAAGTGGCAATATTCGACCCACCATGAGAAATTAGACGGTGGGTCATAAAATATAAGCAGCTAGTGAAAAAAAAAAAAAAAAAAAGTGTACATCTTCAGTGCATTTGGTTCAGCCTATTGTCACATCAGCAAAGCACATTCTGGGGCTACAATACTGCAATTCTGACCTGACAGGTGCCACTGCTGATAGCGCCCTCCCTGCATTAGCTGGAAATCTGCCCAACTACAACTTGTGGAAACCGTAAAACTGAATTTGGAAATTTTTGCACCAATCCAGTCACACAACACATGAATGCTGCTCTGATGCGAAGGAGTTTATAAAATGGCTACACAGTTAGAAATAAACTTCACACTTCGCCAAAACAAATAATATAACATTGTGGTCAGCAGTCTCGGCAACCAGCTAGTAGCTGCAATCTATCTTACAGGCGGTGAAGCAATCACAACGTAATGTAACTACGTTTAAAGCAGATTCTCAGAAAACAAGTGATCTCAAATGAAATATGTTCTAGATCCATTTTATTTACAGTAAAAAAAGAAAGGCTGAAGCAGTAATCAGATGCAGTAACATAGAAATTAAGAGAGCAAACATAAAAAATAAAACTATACTGTCTTATATGTCTACTTTTCCTCATCATGTCTACTTTTCCTCATCAAACAACAACCATCAGAACAACTGATGTTGCATTTTAGGCAGAAGTCAGATTCACATCTATGAACACAGGACTGCAACACACTTTTCACAACATGAAATGTGACACACCTGAGGCAGAATGGAGCAGTAGAGGTGCTGATTAAAATGGCAAAAGTTCAACAAATAAAATTATTTACTTAGGCCCATAAATCAAGTTAATTATCTGCTTAAATTAATGTTACATTAATTAACTGCATTGTTGATATACGTATTTATTAATGTAAATTGTAAAGTTTCTCTCAGAGAACCCCATAAACACACATGGAAAGTTAGTGTGCAGCTTCTGTGATTTGGGGAGGTGTGCCAGCCGTAGATCGAATCCACCCGGTGGACTAACATCGAGTGAGGGATTGCTGGCTTGCCTAGAGGGGGTTTGGGTTTTAGGTAATTTCTCATGTCTGACTAGGTGAATATTGGGTTGGTACCCATGTATCACCTAAGTTACATGATTTGCAAACACCAATCTCTGACACTTTTCTTTCTTTCTTTTGCTACCGTCTTTATCCCAAATTGTGCGCAGGGCCAGCAGGGTTAAGTATGGATTTGGCATGGTTAAGTGGAAGGGGTGGACGGATGCCCTTCCTGCCGCCATCGCATACCCCCCCCCCCCCCCCCCCCCCCCCGGGATGGAATTAGTGTTCACCAGCTGTTTGTGTCTAGGGTAAATCGTGAAATAGTGTTAATGTGTTTCAAATGTCCGCGAGTCGTGTAACTGAGGTGGGACGCGGGGAACAGCCCAGTATCACCTAGTAGGATGTGGAAAACCGCCTAAAAACCATATCCAGGCTGGCCGGCACACCGGCAGTCGTCGTTAATCCGTTGGGCGAATTCGATCCAAGTCCAGGTAGCAGCGCGTTAGCGCTCTCGGCTACCCTGGCAAGTCTGGCCACTCTCTGACACTAACATTGCCAAATTCAGATTAGCCAATCACACGAAGGCATGGGATAAGGACGGTTAGAAGAAAAAAAAACACAATGTTTGTAAAAGTTAAGCTACTCCCTTTCGATGCAGTAACTTGGTGCAATCATACCACTAATCTCCTTCACATACAATGCGTACAAGAACCAATAGGGAACCATAAGAGTGGGAGATAAAGAATGAAGTGCTCAGATTAAAAAGGGTGTAAGGCAGGGATGTAGTCTTTCACCACCACTGTTCAATATACACCCCGAAGAAGCAAGTACGGAAATAAAAGAAAGGTTCAAGATCGAAATTAAAATTCACAGTGTAAGGTTGTCAAAGATAAGATTCGCTAATAACATTGCTGTCCTCAGCGAAAATGAAGAAGAATTACAGAATATGCTGAATGGAATGAAGAGTCTAATGAGTACAGAATATGGATTAACAGTAAATCGTAGAAAGACGAAAGTAATAAGAAGCAGCAGAAATGAGAACAGCGAGAAACTTAACATCAGGATTCGTGATCACGAAGTAGCCGAAGATAAGGAATTCTGCTACCTAGGCATCAAAATAACCTATAACAGTGGGAGTAAGGATACAGACTAGCACCGGCGAAAAGGGAATTCCTGACCAAGAGAAGCTCACTAGTATCAAAGACGGACCTTAGTTTTAGGAAGACGTTTCTGAGAATGTACGTTTGGAGCACAGCACTGAATGGTAGTGAAACATAGACTGTGGGAAAATCGGAACAGAAGAGAATTTGGGATGTGGTGTTACAGAAGAATGCTAAACATTAGATGGACTGATATGGTAAGGAATGACGACGTACTCTACAGAATCAGAGAGGAAAGGAGTATACGGAAAGCACTGACAAGAAGAAGGGACAGGATAGTAGGACATCTGTTAAGACAGCATGGAATAACTTCCATGGTACTACAGGGAACTGTAGAGGTTAGAAACTGTAGATGAACATAGATATTGGAATACATCCTGCAAATAATTGAGGACGTAGGTTGCAAGTGCTACTCTGCGATTAAGACGTTGGCTTAGGAGAGGAATTCGTGGTGGACCGCATCAAACCGGTCACAAAGCTGATGACAAGGAAACGTATTTTTACATGTACACGTATAACGTTGATTTCTCCGACTGAAAAAGTGCAACTCAATCTTATACAGCGCTGAATACCATCTTAGCGCATTTTAGTACTATGACATTTATTTCGTGGAGAAAGTGAATGACGATCAGGACTGATAAAACTGAGTGAACATTAAAGTGTCTGAGAATGATAATCTGGCAGTAAATGAAAAGATTTATGCAGATACACTGCACAGAGTCTAAACATAACACAATCACATGCATATGCATGATGCACTAGCCTACTCAAAAAGTAAACTTGAGTAGTGCACTCGCACAATATACTACTAGGCATCACGACCGCTAGCGTACTTTTGAAGTGAGACGTGTAACTAGAGATTTGTTTCCTCTGCTCCTTTTGTGTGAGCATGCTTGCATCGCTTATAATAGTAGATACTTTGCTAATTTCGACTCATATACTTTTGGTAGGGATGTGTTGTAGTGCCTTTCTCTGACCTGACTTTTATATGTACATCACAAATGAAATATTAACCTAAAGGTATACGAATCCTACCCCCAGGTTCTAAAACACATTTTAAAAGGCTGAGAAAGGCTACATGATACGTGTAAAAATATGTTGACAAAAAATTGTAGATAAAATACCTCGGACAGAGAATCTGTAAATGTAAAAAAGCCCATAGTAAATAAGAAACCTCGTACAAAGCTGCCTAAGCTTCTGTTATAGTGATGAGTAAGTGATAAAAAGATGACCAAACGTGTGTTGGGGTAGAGAATTAGTGCATCGTGTGTAATCCCAATCCCTGGCAGGGTGCTGAAGGAACATTAAAACAAATAAACAGCAATTCTGCTATATAAAGAGGTGTGCACATATCTCATGGGGAAACCAACTTTCACAGAGAAATTTCAGATCAAATCAGCAGGGTGGGCTGCATCGAATGGCCATATCTGAACTAAGCTGGGGTAGCGCCCACAGTAAAATGTGATCGTTGCCGAAAGGTTGTGCGATGGGCATTATTGAACATTCAAATATACATGCTTATAAGTAAAAAAAAAAAAAAAACATGGACGCTATAACATTCGCATACACTTATCAACTATTGACTTTTGTTGAGAAGCTGCTTACCATAACGAGAAAAAAGGTAAAAATTAATTTTGAACTTGGTCTGGATTGGGCAACGCCCAAGTTACTGCAATTTAGTAAAGTCCAATGAAAAGGAATAACTTCTGTTAAACACGGTAAGAAAATTCTAAATTCGTATTACTATTTGTCAATACCAAAGAAATCCAAACTTTATCTAATGTGTATGTATTTGTCTATGTATTTTAACTATGTATGCAACGTAGCAGTTCACCTTTTTCAGGAGGTACAAATGCACAGTACAAATGTTTCTTGAATCTTGGTGCTTTGGCACTGCTGCACGTACGTGAGTGGACATCGGGTAGTGGGGTGAGAGGCAATAACACAGCACTGTGTACATAGCCTGCCGCCACCTGGTGACGTCATGCAACTCGTATCTGACGTCCCCCACTGGACCTGCGTCCTGCACTGCATTGCGTACTCAAAGCAACAACGCATAGAACAATAGTGTTGCTCACGTGTAATACTGACGCGTTTCCATGGACAAGCCAGTGCCACGAACTTGATAACTCATAAGTCATTCATTTATTGGGCTATTCTCGTCGAACATGTAAAAAAGTGTACATTAATTTTTTTCTTTTCTCTCGTTTGATCTACTACTCACTATAAAGCAACAAATTGTTTCGTATCATTCAGGGGGTATAGTAATACATCTTTCTAAAAATTATTTTTTTCTTTTCTCTCGTTTGATCTACTACTCACTATAAAGCAACAAATTGTTTCGTATCATTCAGGGGGTATAGTAATACATCTTTCTAAAAATTATTTTTTGTGTAAAATATGTTAAAATTTACATTATCTGTATAAATAAATGAAGACACGGCCTTTCAGTTTTTTTGAGGGAAGCTACGAGATGCCTGGCACTTCGCATCTGTCTTTTGCCGTATTTTTTCTTATCATTTAAGAATGGTAATCTGTATCTCTGTATAACTTATAATATATTAAGCTAGCTCTTAAACAAAATCTGTTCATATAGTTTCATGCAAGATCATTTCACATATTTATGCTACCAATGTATTAACAGTTTTATTTTTCAGCCTTTTGTAGGAGAGACGCAAAATTTCGTTGTGACACCTATCTGCCACTGACGTGAGTTCGTAACAAAATTTCAATATCTTTTTCGCTTATTGTACAACCTGAACCTGCTGTCATTCAAAGAAGAAGTCTGAGAAATTTAACTAGTTACACAGCATCGAGTGATTACCATATGATGATACGCAATTTACATTTCAAAATTCCATTGTCCACACTTTAGTTGCGCTGCTCCCAAGATGACTCTAGGACAATTACACCATGCAGCTTCAGCATACGTTTGGTGGGCAGAGGTGGAAGACACACAACTAAATTTTCATTCATCACAAGGGTTGTAATCTTGCGCTCCTAACATTTTGGAAATGTTTCAGAGTATAAGGCGAGCCTTTGTCAGGATTCTCTACCGTCACAAAATTCTCAGCATATAAAATGGCTTAAGGTAATATGTTAAGGAGAAATTGGATGAAACAAGATCTGTTACACAAGTAAACAAATACATCAAGGTACACAAAATACAGCTGAGTTACAGAACATGTAAAATATATGTGCAACAGTCATCAAACATTTTTCGAGAGATCTGAGTACGTTCGTACCCTTAGCAATCATCAGGCATGACTGCAGAAATAAATTCAGCTATAATTTTAAATGAAGTTTGCTTCCACATTCAGAAGTATGAATTAGAGGCTGAAAGGCCTGTCATTTCCTTTCAGGTGCTAGTTACTTGTTTTAAATTGCAGTTCTAAATGTAATAGGAATCCTTTTTATGCAAAGTAAAAACTGCAAGTTACTCTGTGAAATAATTTTGGTATCCTTATATATATATATATATATATATATATATATATATATATATATGTATATATATAACGAGGAGAGGATAAACAAATTCAAGAGAAAGCTAGTTCAACTAGGTAGTGTCTTAAATATTAATTTCATCAATCAACAATGAACAAAAAACGTTTTTGCTTGTTTACGTTTAAGTCCCCCAAGCAACTCAGGTATCCTTTCCTCTACATGATGCTGACCTCATAAGATCATAACAAACTGCCTTAAAACTCGTTTACTGTCTGGCATGACAGCTACATGATAAATACTGAAAACAATTGGGCAATGCCCCAGAATAGGTCACAATAGTTGCCACGAACTGTGGCCAATCTTGAAAGAAGATCTGTACACTGTATATAACAGGCAATGTCCTGACTGACTGACTGACTCATCATCAACCAGCTCAATCTGCTAAAGATAGAAACTTGAATTTTGGAGAGGGTGTGGATCTTATATGGTAAGCGTCCTTTAAGAAGGGATCTTTCGAAATTACTCACCTCAGGGGGTTAAATAGTGAATGAAAGTTTCTTCTGAAAAATGTCGCTATTAAGGCAATTTTGAAGCTAGACCTACTAAAACTGGTATTTGATTTCTCAGCCAGAATTAAAGTAAAACGTGTTTCAACATTTAGGAAATTTTTATTCTATGAGTGAGAAATAGTGAGTGAAAGTTTTTTTCTTGGAAATAAATCATTATTAAACAACTACTAAAGTATTTTTAAAGCTATGTCCATGAATACTGATGTTTGAGTCCTTGGTTATAAATAAATAATAATGGTTTCAGTCTTTTTGGAAATTCAACCCACAAGGGGGTGAAATTGTGGATGAAATGTTTTCTAAAAGTATTTCATTATGAACGCATTTTTAAAGCTAAATATACGAAAATTTGAATTTCGCTTCTCAGTTGGAAATTAAAAAATTGTGTTTCAGTGTTTTTGAAAATGCAAATCCTGTAGGGGTGAAATATGTGTTGAAAGTTTTTATGGAAATATTTCATTATGCAAGCATTTTTGAACCTTAATGGGTGAAAATTTGTATTTGGCTTCTCTGTTAGAAATAAAACAATACCCATTTCACTGTTTTTGGAAATTCAACCCCTAAAGTGCTGCAACAAGGCCAAACTGATTCAGTGATTCATCAACACCCAGCTCACACCAATAGGATAGAAACTGAAATTTGGAGAGGGGTGTTCATCTTATACAGAAGGTATCGTTTAAGAAGGTATTATTCGAAAATCCCCTCCTAAGGGGGTGAAATAGAGGATGAAAGGCTTCTTTAAAATGTGTCACTGTTAAGCCAATTTTGAAGCTATATCTACGAACACTGGTATTTGATTCCTTAGCCAGAAATAAAAAAATACGTGTTCTAGCATTTTTGTAACTACAACGCCTAAGGGGGTAAAATAGTGCACAAAAGAATTTTTGAAAATGAATCGTTATTAAAGAACTACAAAACAATTTTAAAGCTACAGCTATGAAAATTGGTTTTTGACTTCTTGCTCAGAAATAAAAAAATACATTTTGCACTGTTTTTTGCCATTCAAGTCTCATGGGGTGAAATGTGGGTTGAAAATTTTAAGAAAGCATTTCGTTATATTGAAAAATTTTAAAGCTGAGTCTAAGAATATTCGTATTTCACTTCTCGGCTAGACATAAAGAAATATGTGTTAGGGATGAAAGTTTCTGTGGGGATATCATTGCACGAATGCAAATGGCATGATTAATAAAAACCTTGGACTCCAGCTGTCAGAATGGCGTTTTGGTCAAGACAAGTGGAATATATGTTCATAGGAAGGAGTCTGCCAGATACGTCTGATATGTTTCCCAAAGCAGGCAGATTTGCCTGCTTTGAAACTCCTCTTTCAAGTCGCGAATCGTTTTACGAGGATATAATTATAGCTGGTGGTACAAACATAAACTTCCCACATGAAATTTTAGTGGATGCTTTATTCTTCAAACGTGTCGCTACTTCAACATGCTCCTACACACGAATGGTAGTCACATTCTCATAGACATATTCGCAATGAAATCCCCAGAGTAATTTTTATCTCTCAAGTATCTGCATATGGCTTGTCTGTCCACGACATAATTTGCATGACGTATTCGCTAGAAAGTCCTAGAAAGAAAGCGCAACTGACCATATACATGGACTTCAAACCTATTGATTCATCCGAATTTGCAACTGAGGCGTAAGAAATAGTTTGGGAGACGTCTTCCATTCCCTTCTCTGACATAAACGAAAAGCTTTAGTAACGAACTTACTTCACTACATGCCAAATATGCTCCACTAAAGACCGGAAAAGTAAGAAGGAAATCTGCATGTTTGCTAAATGAAGAACTAAAACAGCTCGTGAACCTCAGAAATTCCACATATCAGGCATACCGACTACGTCCCATGCCTGAAAATCTATAGTACACTAGCAGAAGCGGATGGGAGTCAGCCAAGCTGTCAGAAGCGCAGGCATGCCCGCACATTAATCGACAATAAATATAGACCAGTTGTCCCATGTGATAATCGGCATGTTCTTGGTACAGTCAAAGTAAAAGCTACAGCTGATCCCGTCATCTCTACTGAAGAGTTCAACAGGTACTTTACATTAGCTACAACCACTAACGAAACAGAGACTCTTTGATTACTTCATTGGCGTAAACGGCTTAGCCACAAAATATTCTATTTAAAGTACGGTACTTGCAATATCGTCGAAAAAGGCATCGTGCATATAGATTAGCATCTATTGGAGAGGTGGCATCAAAGTCCAAATGATGAACCTTCTTATTGATCCACTAGTGTTCACAATAATGGATGTCTTCAGCCACTCGTTAATGATGAGTGTTTTCTTTGAGGCCTTGAAACAAGAAATAGTGAAGCCACTATCAAAAAAAGGACGTTGACACAGCAACCTCTGATTAGCGATCTATTTGCATTCTTCCTGCACTGTCCAAGACCTCAGAATTATAGTAAGGGTTTAGCTAAAAAACTAGCAACCAAGCGAATACCAGAATATCAGTCAGGTTTTCAGAAACATTGCAGCACAACGTCTGATTTAACAAAGGTAATAGACGACCTGACGCTTGTCATGGGTGATTCAGAGTAGCCTTTGGCACTGTGGGCATCGACATTTTACTTGCCAATCTTAGCGGCCTAAATTTCTCGCCAAATGAAGTTGAATGGTTTCACGTAGTGCGTCACATCTGGCACCATAACGTCACAATGGAGGCAAGTAATATCAGGTGCCCCCTAGGGTTTAGTATTAGGTATTATACTCTTTTCATTGTATGTCAACGATGTGTCATCAGTTTTGTCCTGCTGCAGACACCACATGTGCACTAATGACCCCCAGATCTAGCTGAGTGAGAAACCAATAGCCTAATCGCAATTAACGACAATCTCAATACCTGACCTATGTGCACTGTCAAAATCGGCGCAGGACACAGTGTAAAAGCTCAAACCATCCAAACCCGAAGCGGCTGTGCAAGAAGGCATCAGCATCTCTCCATGCACTACAAAAATAAAATAGTTTATTTCCTCTTGATCTGAATAAGAAACTTGTACAAGCAATTACGCTTCAAATTATTGATTAAATGATGTTTTCCTGCAAGATCTTTCTCAGGGAACTGGTATATGGTTTGTTATATCTGTGATGTTCGACTCGTTGATCGCATTTCATCGTCATATGCACGGCTATACTGGCCGTGTGCAGACGAGCGCCATCAATGTCATCATTTACTATTGTATTTTAGACATGAGTTTAAGTACTGTAGTACAGCCAGTTTAATCTTTAGAGCTGTCAGCCAACTTTAAATTGTATATCCTGATGATGCTCTTGTTCATTTGAAGAGGGAAAACGGTAAATAAAAAAATACTAAGTGCAATTTGCAGTTGTTTTCAAAAACTTAAATATTTTTATTTAACAAATAACAATCTTCATTCTGTTGGGGATTTACTATCTGCTAAATTCTCAGTTTCTTTCTTTTCAGTTAACACAAGAAGTAGGTGAGGTAGGAGGAAGTTACAGAAACAAAATTTGATTTTTATTAGATAACGCTAATACCAAAATCCATACTACATACCATTCC
The DNA here is from genome assembly GCF_021461395.2 of Schistocerca americana. Classification (NCBI taxonomy): domain Eukaryota; kingdom Metazoa; phylum Arthropoda; class Insecta; order Orthoptera; family Acrididae; genus Schistocerca; species Schistocerca americana. Next base: position 1,125,535,306 of record NC_060119.1, on the reverse strand, counting down.
ACAATACCATCTACAGTTTTCATTACCTCTTCCACAAGACTTCTCTATCATTTTAAAATTCAGTTAAACATATTAAAAATTTTTGTGGGCTTTGTTGGGGTTTCTCATTTCAATAAGATTTTACAGTTTTTTGTACTGTACAGGTAAATCAACCTCTTTCATATCAATTACGGAACTGACTACACCAAGCTGCTGTTACAAAACATCACAAGCTTAACAAAACTCGTATCTAACCTATCATTCGCCAAGTTTGTTGATGAACACACATTTACGAACTTGACAAACAAAAGAATATTATGATTTCTAAAATACTAGTTGTATACATATTTGATTTTCATAGTGAAGTTTTATGTTGAAAAAACAGCTAACTGCGAAATTTCTAATACTTGAAATGCATCGTCAGAGTGGAGGATTACATAAAATAAAACTAAAGTCTATGCCTCTTTGTGAAGTGTGTAACAATCGAGTCCGTTGACTACACGATTGTTTAAGATGATGAGGCTCGAGTTTAGGATTGGAATAATGAGAAACAGAGAATAATAAACACTGTTTCCCTGAAAAATATTGGCATTAGAGACAAGTTATACAAGAATTTTCCCTCTAATTCGAAGAAGAATACCAAAAACTTAAAAAAATTTAACTCTAGGTACAATGAACAATTACAAATTGGAAAAATGATAATATCTACCACATAAATCGTAATTTCAAGAGCAATTTAGCTCTAGAAAAAGAATTTTAGGCGTTTAGAAGAGTGGGTAGTAACAGAATCAGAAGAAGGACATCAACCTTGCCAGCTAAGAACTTTTTTCGGTAATTTTGCGCAGTGTAAATGAGTCAGGAGAAAGTCTTTCATTCAAATTCACTGCAGGTACTTTTCGTTTGAAGCAACACAATAAAGAAGAAAAATTTTTATTCGCAGCATTACATCAACAAGGTAGCCAAAGAAGGAAAATTTACTGAGGAGAAGGCAGGGCTATACAAATAGAAAAGTCAGTGTCACTTTACAAATCTAAATGTCCGCAATTCAATCCTATGTTGGCTCTAGATTTTTTTTCTGTCACTTGTCGATTCTTTTACCTGTTGCTACCATTTGCATAAATGAAAAATAATAAATTGCACCAGAGTTCGAAGTACATACTAAAGTGTTGACCTCCCTAGAACTGGATGCTTAAGCCAGTTCAAAGACCTGAGGAAGGCAAGGGACATACCATCTCTCATACAATTATGCCTAGTAAAGCAATGCAGACCTACTGAAAAGAGCTTTAACTTTTAACTAAATCTAAACGCTTCCGGGAGGTCGTCAGATTATTAATAGTGGCCGAACAATTTCATCATATATCATGAAACTTTGTATTCCTGGCCCTTACATTATACTCTGTTAGAAGTTTGGATGAACAACATGGTTTATTTAGTGAAATGAATTGCATCATTTTGAAATGTGTTGCGTACATGGTGTGCCCAGAGCGCTGAAGATCGGGGAACCACTGTTGCTGATTGTGGGGAATCACACACTCTCGAAGCCTCACGTTGTTGAAATGTCATGGAAGCACTTAACACGCCCATCAGCCTGTTAGAGCACTGTAGTCTGATTCATTAGAAATGATATGATATGTAGTCCAAATGATCTACTAACTGACTACCTAATTTCTCTCAATATTTGTAATACAGAAAATTCTCTGTTATTTAATATTTGCCTCTCTGTGCAGTATTTTTCTTCGTATATATGATTTCTGAGAAACGGAGCATTTAACGCGTACCAGTGCAGTTGTACGATCTCTCTGATAAAAACTGAATATCCACTTTAAGATAACATTATATCAGTCCCAGATATTGACAGACAATGTCTGCACTTTAGTCTTATTTCCTACTTCGCAAAAAGAAAGGTTTTGAAAGCCATCGTATCATGAGTCATTTCTGTTATCATCTACGGTCGAAGGAAAAATGTGATTCCCCGAACCAAAGGCACTAAGAAAATATTATCGTGGGAAGTTCCAATCTCTGAGTCGTTTGCTGTAGTTAATGTGTTTCAGGTGCACTTATCAATTTCTTTTGGCATAGCAATACCAAGATATGTGGAGTGATAAGAAGCACACCGAAGCTATTTGGTCCAGTGTCAAATTACAGGAGCGCACTCTTCCATTTACCCTTTTTGCATTCATTGTGTTCTGCTATATTCTCTTTCAATGCTGGTACTATAGTAATAATAATAATAATAATAATCACCATTAAGAATTATACCATTCTTGGTTTTCTCCATCTTCAAAATTATTGATCCAGAAATGTCTCTCAATCATCCAACGTTCCTTGTCCCCAGTTTCTTGTCGTAACTCAACTACGTCTTTCGAATTTTGGCTTCAGTTATTCTTGTCACGTATTCTTTTCATTTCTTTAGTGTTTTATTGTCTCTGCGTTGATGTTAAACGTCTTTTGTTTTCCCATGATGTCTTCATTTCTCTTCCTATGCAGTACGTAATAGATGGGCTCCTGAAAATCTAATTTCAGTAATTTCTGCTCTTTTCATTTGATACCTAGTTAGTGTAAAACATTCACTTTCATACGCCAATGTTAACCCTGTCATTTTGTAGAATTTGAGAAATGTTTCCTGCTTGTATTCCGATAGTAGTAGCGTAGTGTAGGCAGTTTCCTCAGTAGATCTGTTACATTTTCTAAGTGTCCTGCCAGTAAAACGCAGTCTTTGGTTAGGCTTCCCCACAACATTTTCTATGTGTTCCTTCCAATTTAAGTTGTTCGTAATTGTAATTCCTAGGCATTTAGTTGAATTTACGGCTTTTAGATTACACTGATTTATCGTGTAACCGAAGTTTAACGGATTCCTTTTAGCATTCATGTGGATGACCTCCACACTTTTCATTATTTAGGGTCAACTGCCAACTTAGGCACCATACAGATATCTTTTCTAAATCGGGTCGCAATTTGTTTTGAACTTCTGATGACTTTATTAGTCGATAAACGACAGCGTCTTCTGCAAACAACCTAAGAGGGCTGTTCAGATTGTCTGCCAAATCGTTTGTATAGATAAGCAACAACAGACGGGTTTATAACACTACCTTGGGAAACGCCAGAAGTCACTTCTGTTTTACTCGATGACTTCCCGTCAACTACTACGAACTGTGACCTCTCTGACAGGAAATCACAAATCCAGTCACATAACTGAGACTTCATCACTTCTGTTTTACTGGATGACTTTCCGTCAGTTGCTACGAACTGTAACCTCTCTGACAGGAAATCATGAATCCAGTCACATAACTAGACGATATTTCATAATCACTCAATTTCACTACAAGCCCCCTGTGTGGTACAGTGTCAAAAGACTTCTGGAAATCTAGAAACACGGAATAAATTTGAAATCCCTTGTCAATAGCATTCAACAGTTGGGGTGAGTAAAGAGCTAGTTGTGTTTCACAAGAACGATGTTTTCTGAATCCGTGTTCACTGTGTGCCAATAGATCGTTCTCTTCGAGGTAATTTACTCGTAAAATGTTCAAACACAGCATATGTTCGAGACTCCTGCTGCATATCGACGTTACTGATAGGGGCCTGTGATTTAGTGGATTACTCATACTATCTTTTTTTGCATATTGATGTGACCTGTGCAACTTTCCATATTTGGATGAGAATCTTTCATCGAGCGAGCGCTTGTATATGATTGTTAAGTACGGAGCTATTGCATCTGTATACTCTGAAATGAACCTAGTTGATATACAGTCAGGACCGGAAGACTTGCTTTTATTGATTTAAATTGCTTCGCTACTCGAGGATATCTACTCCTAAGTTACTCATGTTGGCAGTTTTTCTTGATTCGAATCCTGGAATATTTTTCTTCGTCTTCTTTCGTGAAGGAATTTCGGAAGACTGTGTTTAGTAACTCTGCTTTTGCAGCTCTGTCGACGATAGTATTTCCATTGCTATCGGGCATAAAAGACATGGGTTGTGTCTCGCCGCTAGCATACTTTACAGACGACGAGAATCTCTTTGGATTTTCTGCCAGCTTTCGAGATAAAGTTTCGTTGTGGGAACATTATAAGGATATCCCATTGAAGTTCGCGCTAAATTTCGAGATTGTGTAAAATATCGCCAATCTTGGAGATTTTGCGTTCCTTTAAATTTGGCATGCTTTTTTCGTTGTTTCTACAATAATGTTCTGACCCGTTTTGTGTACCAAGGGGGACAGGTTCCGTCACTTGTTAATTTAGTTGGTATAAATATCTCAGTTGCTGCCGATACTATTTCTTAGAATTTAAGCCACATCGGGTCTAAACTTATATTATTAATTTGGAATGAGTGGAGATTGTCTTTCAGGAAGGCGTCAAGTGAATTTTTATCTGCGTTTTTGAATAGGTATATTTTTCGCCTATTTGTGGAGGATTTGTGGATTACAATATTCAATCTCGCTACGACAACCCTGTGTTCACTAATCCCTGTATCGGTTTTGATGCTCGTTATTAACTCAGGATTATTTGTTCCTAAGATGTCAAGTGTGTTTTCACAACCGTTTACTATTCTCGTGGCCTCATGAGCTAACTGTTCGAAATAATTTTCAGAGAATGTGTTTAGCACAATTTCGGATAATGTTTTAGGCGTACCTCCAGATTTAAACATGTATTTTCGCCAACATATCGAGGGTAAATTAAAATCACCACCAACAGTAGTTGTACGAGTCGGGATCGTGTTTAAAATGAAACTGAAGTTTGCTTTGAAACTTTCAGCTATTGTATGAGGTGGGGGGTCGGTGAAAGGATCGAGTTATTATCTTATTCTGGTTGGGAAGAATGACCTCTGCCCATACTAACTATCTATCTACTTTAGTTTCACTACAAGATAAACTAATTCTAACAGCAACAAACATGCCTCCGTCAACCGTGTTTACCCTGTCCTTTCTGAACTCCGTTAGGTTCTCCATAAAAATTTCGGCTGAAGTTCTCTCTTGCTGCAGCCAGCTTTCAGTGCCTGTAAGGATTTGATCATATGTACTTTCTGTTAGGGCTAGGGACTCTGGTGCTTTATCAACACAGCTACGACAATTTACAATTGTTATACTGAGGTTCCTCGATCTACGTTCTTCCTCTGTTCGCCTGCACCATTTGAGACTGAAGCCCTTCTTGTGTTTTCCCGAGACCCTCTAACTCAAAAAACCGCCACACAGTCCCTGCTATCCCTGTAGCTGCCTCCTGCGTGTAGTGGACTCCTGACCTATTGAGCGGAACTCGAAATACAACCACCGTATGGTCCAAGTCGAGGAATCTGCAGCCTGCACGGTTGCAGAACCGTCTCAGCCCCTGATTAACACCCTCCACTCTGCTCTGTACCAGAGCTCAGCAATCGGTCCCATCGACTACGCTGCAAACGGTGAGCTCTGCTTTCATCTCGCAAGCAAGACTGACAGCCTTTACCACTTCTGTTAGCCACTCGAAACAAGAGAGAATCACCGAACGACCTGGGTGCAGTGATTAGTAAACTGGATTCGCATTCGGGAGGACGACGGTTCAAACCCGCGTCTCACCATCTTTATTTAGGTTTTCCGTAATTTCCCTGAATCGTTTAAGGCAAATGACAGGATAGTTCCTCTGTAAGTTCCAATCCGATGGGACCGATGACATGACTGTTTCGTCCCTCCTTCCAAATAAACCAACCAACCAGAGAGAATCTCTTCCTATCCAAATCGACACGTATCACCTGTACCGACGTGAGCCACCACCTGCAGTTGACTGCACCCTGTGCTTTCATGGCATCCGGAAGAACCCGTTCCATATCTGGAATGACTCAAACCGGTATGCACACGGAGTGCACATTAGCTATCTTCCACTCCTTGGCAGCCATGTCCTTAAGGGGCCCCATAACTCTCGTGGTTACCCCATGCACCCTGACTACAAGTCTGTACATCAATGTGGTGATTAGACTCTGCTGTTTTGCCATTCGTGAACAGCATTCCAGGGGTATTTTCCAAAAAGTATAACGCTCGTCCACATACCGCTGTTGTAACCCAACATGCTCTACAGAACGTCGACGTTTTTGCCTTGGCCTTCTCGATCATCATATCCGTCTCCAATCGAGCGCATATGGGACATTTTGAGCGTCATGCACAAACAGCATTATCCATTCCTGTATTGACCAACCAAGTGGAACAGGCGTGGAACTCCATCCCACAAACTGACATCCGGCGCCAGTACAACACAACACATCCACGTTTGCATGCTTGCATTGAATATTCTGGTGGTTAGACCGGTTATTAATGCACAAGCATTTCACATTTGTAATGGCTTATCTCGCGCTTAAATTAACTTGTGATCTTGCAATGTTAATCACTTAAATATTTTACCTAGACAAATATATTCCCAAAATTTCATTAGTCTACATTAATTATTTTTTGGTGTTGCGATTTTTCTCTGTCAGTATATTCTCTCCTATATCCACTAGGTGGTTTGTGGATGTTATGGATAGTGAGGTCTTCAAGTTTTATTGAAACATTGTGAACTTGATCGGCTGTATTTGCTATGTAGCAGATACAAGTACATCACGAAGATAACGGCTTTAGATCTAGGGTTCTGGTGAAATGAACCAAATATAATTTTCCAGATAGTCCGACAAACCATCCTAGTTTGCCTTTCTAAAATTCCATCTAGGCCGTAGCACTGTTAATCAGTGTGATGGATTTGCCAATATTGAGAAAAACGTATCTATGTTGGCTATGTGGGAATTTGATAAGACTTTTTTTGATGTAGGAATTGGTTGATCTTTACAATTAATGGATATAAAAACAGAAGTCTGGGTTATAACCTCTCTGACATGCAGCTGATCTAATTGTATCCAAATCTTTTGTGTCTAAACCTAGGTAAAGGTTGTTATTTTCGCCCAATCAACATGTGCATTGCCGCAGACTTTGTTCAGTGCATACTTCTATTGCTCTTGGTGGCTGTTAAAATCACCAGCGTATATTGGTGGATGGATAGCAATCGATAAAACATTTGGCGCCCATTCTACATTAGGTGGTTTGTGGATGTTATGGATAGTGAGGTCTTCAAGTTTAATTGAAACATTGTGAACTTGATCGGCTGTATTTGCTAATATTAGGTGTGCACTATGAATGTTAGCTCTAACGTAAGTAGAAATACCATAAAAGTTGTGGTAAGTTGGGCGAATTATCTCATAGATATATATCCTTCCTCTGTACATTGTCTTTATAACATTAATGTATCCATCTTCTATAACTATCTTCTTCATTTCTTAGATGATTTTTGCGGATGATATGGTAATATGGGGCGATAATGAGGTGGATGTACAGTTACAACTTGATGTGTGGAAGGCAATAATGAAAAGGCATGGACTGAAAATAAATAAAGATAAGAGTGAAGTAATGGTATTTGGAAGAGACAAAGGGATCAACGGGGATATTACTTCGAATGGAGAGCACCTCAAAGTGGTAGACCGTTCCACTTATTTAGGGAGTGAAATATCTAGTGAAGGAAGAAGAACCAACGAAATTAATAGGAGGTTACAGAAGGGAAGCAATTTCTACCAAACAATAAAACACCTGATTTGGAATAATGAAGTTTCCGAAAAAGCAAAACTCCTTATGTATAAGGGTTATGACTTCCCTTATCGTCACTTATGGAGGAGAAACATGGACAATGACAGAAAGGGACTGGAGCAGACTGCAAGCAGGAGAAACGAAATTTCTCAGAGCAGTTAAGGGAAAAACAAGAATGGACAGAGTAAGGAATGTAGATATTAGGAAGGACCTTAAACGAGAAAGTATGAGAGAAGAAATCGAAAAACAGAGATTAAGATGGTACGGGCATGTTAAGAGGATGCGTGGACAGAGAATTCCCAAAATTGTGGAAGAACTAAAGGTGGATGGAAAAACACCTAGAGGGCGCCCAAAAACACGGTGGGAAACGCGAGTGAGAATATCTGTGGAAAGGAGAGGTTTGACCTGGCAGCAAGTGGAGGGAGAAAAGTGGTGGGAGGACCGAACCGAATGGAGAGGACTCGTCAGCACCCAGAGCCGGCAGTAGCTGGAGCGGGATCCGGATACAGACAGACATATATCCTTCCGCCTATAACAAGATCTTCTACGGTTGAAGCATGGGTTTCCTGAACTAAACGCACGTCAGTATCATTACACTACTGGCCATTAAAACTGCTACACCAAGAAGAAATGCAGATGATAAACGGGTATTCATTGGACAAATATATTATACTAGAACTGACATGTGATAACATTTTTACGCAGTTTGGATGTATAGATCCTGAGAAATCAGTACCCTGAACAACCACCTCTGGCCTTAATAACGGCCTTGATACACCTGGGCATTGAGTCAAACAGAGGTTGAATGGCGTGTATAGGTACAGCTGCCCATGCAACTTCAACACGATACCATAGTTCATCAAGAGCAGTGACTGGCGTATTGTGACGAGCCAGTTGCTCGGCCACCATTGACCAGACGTTTTCAATTGGTGAGAGATCTGGAGAATGTGCTGGCCAGGGCAGCAGTCGAATATTTTCTGTATCCAGAATGGCCCGTACAGGACCTTCAACATGCGGTCGTGCATTATCCTGCTGAAATGTAGGGTTTCGCAGGGATCGAATGAAGGGTAGAGTCACGGGTCGTAACACATCTGAAATGTAACGTCCACTGTTCAAAGTGCCGTCAATGCGAACAAGAGGTGACCGAGACGTGTAACCAATGGCACCCCATACCATCACGCCGGGTGATACGCCAGTATGGTGATGACGAATATACGCTTCCAATGTGTGTTCACCGCGACGTCGCCAAACACGGATGCGACCATCATGATGCTGTAAACAGAACCTCGATCCATCCGAAAAAAATGACGTTTTGCTATTCGTGCTCCCAGGTTCGTCGTTGAGTACACAATCGCAGGCGCTCCTGTCTGTGATGCAGCGTCAAGGGTAACCGCAGCCATGGTCTCCGAGCTGATAGTCCATGCTGCTGCAAACGTCGTCGAACCGTTCGCGCAGATGGTTGTTGTCTTGCAAACGTCCCCATCTGTTGACTCAGGGATCGAGACGTGGCTGCACGATCCGTTACAGCCATGCGGATAAGATGCCTGTCATCTCGACTGCTAGTGATACGAGGCTGTTGGGATCCAGCACGGCGTTCCGTATTACCCTACTGAACCCACCGATTCCATATTCTGCTAACAGTCTTTCGATCTCGACCAACGCGAGCAGCAATGTCGGGATACGATAAACCGCAATCGCGATAGGCTACAATCCGACCTTTATCAAAGTCGGAAACGTGATGGTACCCATTTCTCCTCCTTACGCGGGGCATCACTACAACGTTTCACCAGGCAACGCCCGTCAACTGGTGTTTGTGTATGAGAAATCGGTTGGAAACGTTCCTCATGTCAGCACGTTGTAGGTGTCGCCACCGGCGCCAACTTTGTGTGAATGCTCTGAAAAGCTAATCATTTGCATATTACAGCATCTTCTTCCTGTCGGTTAAATTTCGCGTCTCTAGCACGTCATCTTCGTGGTGTAGCGATTTCAATTGCCAGTAGTGTACTTTAAAGAAATTTTGACAAGTAATCACTTTCAGTTCACCTAATCCCTTCTGTATTTAGTTGGCAAACAAGAACAGAAGATCCCACTTTTTTAGTCATTTTATACTGAGAAGGGCCCTTTGCTAGTGTCTGTTTGCCTAGGTTAGTGCGCATGCTCATAGCCTGGAAGTCTAATGAAACTAACTGCCGAGACGCTTTAGCTTATTTAGCGTTACCCAGGGTGCACGTGCAGTATTGTACTGCGGAGGCGAGCTAGATTTACACCCCAATAACTAACCTAAAATATGCACTGAAAGAGCTGACGAATGGTGGTTTTTATTCCTTGAAGATCCTGCATCCACCTACTAATCTACCTCCACCAAAAGCCTCTTTGCGCGTTTTCCAACCAGCTAACTTCGACTGTCAGCTGATCGTACGTCTTCTCTTTCACTCGTTCCTTTCACGGTCTACCTCGTGGATGTGTTCCCTTGGGTTCTCTCACCAGGACAGGAATTTGTTCGATCATGCGAACCACGTACCTTGCACATCTAAGTCTTTCCGTCAACAGAAGAAGGTAAAACAGAAACTCTGAGGAAGATTACTATTACGTTTGGTCTTGTTTATCAGTGATTTAATATTGTTTACCCTAGAGGAAAATAAGAATTACGTGGAAAATAATAGGTGAAAAGCTAACAAAAGATGGGTAAAAACTAAGAACTGTAAGGAAATGTACCGGTATTTATTGAAAACATGTAAAGTAATGAAATTAAAAATTAGGAGGGCTGATAAAATAAGAACATTCTTCAGTATTGTGGGAGAAGGAATATGCAGTGAGTAGCTTCGACCGTAAAAAAAATCAGAACATCTCCGTTATTAATCGTAAATAAGAAAGGGAAGCTGTCTTAAAAATTAAACCGAACTTTACAGGAAAAAAAATTAAAAATCTGGAGGAGGACAGACAGTAGAAAGAGACCGTAAACATGGAGAAAAAAACGAAAGACTACTCAAAAGACAGAAAATAACGAAAATGTTGCCTAACGCTAAATGTGAAGAAAGTAGTTTCATCTTTATTGTTCGTCTCAAACTGCAAAATTGTCACAGTCCGGATTGGCTGTCTCCACTATCAGTGTGCTGAGAGCTCAGTGGGATATATCAGATACGGTTATCACGCACGCAAACAGTTTCGCAGAAACAGGTGAGGCGCAGTGATCTGTTGGAGAGGACATCAGTGCTGTAGGTGAGTATGGGTACAGTCCAGGGTTCTATACTCGTTTCCAGCCCTCTCAAGACATCTGAGGGGACTCTGATACTAAACAGCAGCACCTTATAAAAATACACAGACACTTTCAATCTGACTCACAAGAATCTATTTCGATGTCCAACCTGAGCGCTCTTTCGGTGGCAACCCTCTATGCGTTGAACAGCCGCATGTCCTAGAGCAATGACTTCTATTTTTTGTATGTTAATGTTAATCACTTCTGCCTCACTTCACTATGAAAACGGTTTAGTAGCTTAGACAAATAACAGTGAGCCATTGTTTTAGCCTTTTCTAAATAGTCTATCACAATACAGAATAAATCGATATCCGAAGATTAACATATACGAGTAATCAGAAAACAAAGTTTCGCAGAGTTCCAGTTTATATAATCATGCAAGTTCGGAACTTAGCTCAAAGATTAAAACAGTGTGTCGTACCGGAACTCGGACGTACAACGAAACTTCCTGGCAGATTAAAATTGTGTGCCTGTTCGCGACTCTAACTCAAGAGCTTTATCTTTAGGAAGCAAGCGCTCTCTATGGCCTGGGCTTCAGAAGCGCGACTGTACAGTCCTCCTAACAATTTCACTTCTGCAGTAACTCATCTCCTACTTTCCAAACTTCACAGAAGTTCTCCCGCGAAACTTGAAGTTTGGAACCTAGGAAATGAGGAATAGGTGGAAGTAAAGGGTCGTGGGTGCTGCTTGGGTAGCTCGGGCGGTAGAGCATTTGCCCCTGAAGTCAAAGAACTTCCGTTCGAGTCTCGTTCCTGCACATTGTTTTAATCTGATAAGAAATTTCATATCAGCGCCCATTCCACTGCACAGTGAAAAATTCGTTCTGCGAAAGTAGAATGCTCCGTTCTGCAGCCCATTCGCTTACCGACTGGGCAACCCAGACACGACTGAAGATCTTCCTTCATGCCATCTATCCTGTTAGCAACCCTCTCCTGCTTTCTTACTGTTCAACTTGAAGTTAGCGAGACGGGTCTTGACTCAGACTGGAACAACTCAGTCGGCAAGAGCATTGTCCGTGAGAAGTAAAGTTCCGGATTCGAGTCCCTGCGTGACAAACAGTCTAAATCTGACGGGAAGTTTCAAAGGAGTGCACTCTCAGCCGCAGAGTGAAAGATCCATTGAATACACAAAATTCTTTTCTCCGCGAGTCAAATGTATTTTCCTCAGTCTAAGTATTGGTTAGACCATAACAGTGCACAATCGTCGCTTTGAAGCGCTTTGGCTAATGTAGAACTGGTGTACCAGGCGGTCATGGGACCAACCAGAAATGACGTAACTGATGGCAGTGAAGTCTGGTGTATCTGCCAGTCGGATGTAAGAAATCTATTGGTGCATCAGCGAGGACTGTCGAACGTTTGTACAAGGAATGGTGTACTAGTTGCAGCCACATCACACGGCGTATGAACACTTGTTGTTAGGATATCCTAACCGACAAGACTTGGAGGTTATTGTTCTGAGCTTTTGACATGGGAAACAGACCACTCGGTGATTGGACGATGTATTAAAACTTAGCCCGAGTGGAGAACTGGCGTCGCCTTTCGTAGGGGAGAAGCACAAGTTCTCTCGCATTACTCCGAGCTTCCATCGTTCTTGTACCAAACTGTCGTGAATTATTTCAACTGAAAAATTGTGAGACTGGCTCAAGTACAAAAGTAAAGTCGTATGGCATGAATGGCTGAGATACCCCGAAGAGAAGGTTCAGCCACCTAACCGGATGGATTTTCCCTAGACTCCACACCTCTCTGTTTGAAAGTATGAGAGATAAGACTGTAACGGTATAGTGTCACGTTCGTGTTGAGGTGATGAGAGAAGGCAGAGAGTGAAACCCGGTGCCGGCACATGGCTTGCTCCTCTCGAGAAGCACCATGAGACCTGCCAAGCTCAACGTCCCCATCCGACGGAGGGGTCACCATCGAATGTCACGTGTCCTCAATCCCTGAGACGACGCCGAGAGATTTGGAATTACAGCACACTGGTGCCAAGACTGGCGGTCAGAAACTTTACACCACCAGATCTATTCCTCGTGCCGGTCATGTAATGGCAGTGAAAATTTCATCCACCACCAGCATTCGAACTGGCTTACCCCTGAGTCGAGTGCCACTACACCAACTTAGGCTATGGAGGCGGGTGTTGGCTCAAGTAAAAATAAATTTTCAGAAGAGAGAAGGAACTGTTTGTTACGTGGCCTCTCATTGGCGGTTTTTCTAATTTTGCCTGATTGGACGACCAATAATTTTTGGTGGTATTCCCCCAGAGAGGTCAGAGGAGCGTCGTTTTTAAGGGACTCTTGGTCAGACCATGAAGCAGAATGGTACTCTAGGTCAGGCCTCGGAATGGATTGGTACTCTTAACTGGGACGCGAAGCAGAGTCTTATACTTAGTTGGGACCAAGGCGTAGCAGTACTTTTGAGCTAAACGGGGACCGAGGCGAGAGAGATTCAACGTCTGCATGGGCCGAGGGCAGCGCTAGTGGTTCAGAAAACTTTGCCAGTCGCTGTAGTAACTGATCATCTCCTTGCAATTCTACATTGTTAAGTTCAGGCAACAGCAGGAGATGAGATCTTACGAGAGGCGCGCACCAAGTACTGCAACACATCTTTTGTCTGAAAGCAGTTTGGTTTTATTCAGGATTATAATACACTATATTACGCCCCACTCTTTTGGCTACAAAAGGCTACTTTTCAACATAATCTCTGTTCAATGCGACGATCTTACGCCACCTTACAGATAGCGTTGAGGATCAGTGGACGAAGTTCAAAACCATCGTACAATATGCATTAGATGAGGATGTGCCAAGCAAGATCGTAAGAGATGGAAAAGAGCCACCGTGGTACAACAACCGAGTTAGAAAACTGCTGCGGAAGCAAAGGGAACTTCACAGCAAACATAAACATAGCCAAAACCTTGCAAACAAACAAAAATTACGCGAAGCGAACTGTAGTGTGAGGAGGGCTATGCGAGAGGCGTTAAATGAATTCGAAAGTAAAGTTCTATGTACTGACTTGGCAGAAAATCCTAAGAAATTTTGGTCTTATGTCAAAGTGGTAGGTGGATCAAAACAAAATGTCCAGACACTCTGTGACCAAAATGGTACTGAATCAGAGGTTGACAGACTAAAGGCCGAAATACTAAATGTCTTTTTCGAAAGCTGTTTCACAAAGAAAGACTGCACTGTAGTTCCTTCTCTAGATTGTCGTACAGATGACAAAATTGTAGATATCGAAATAGACGACAGAGGGATAGAGAAACAATTAAAATCGCTCAAAAGAGGAAAGGTCGCTGGACCTGATGGGATACCAGTTCGACCTTGCCCCCCTTCTTGCAGCTGTGTACCGTAGGTCTTTAGAAGAGCGTAGCGTTCCAAAGGATTAGAAAAGGGCACAGGTCATCCCCGTTTTCAAGAAGGGACGTCGAACAGATGTGCAGAACTATAGACCTATATCTCTAACGTCGATCAGTTGTAGAATTTTGGAACACGTATTATGTTCGAGTATAATGACTTTTCTGGAGACTAGAAATCTACTCTGCAGGAATCAGCATGGGTTTCGAAAAAGACGATCGTGTGAAACCCAGCTCGCGCTATTCGTCCACGAGACTCAGAGGGCCATAGACACGGGTTCCCAGGTGGATGCCGTGTTTCTTGGCTTCCACAGGACGTTCGATACGGTTCCTCACAGTCGTTTAACGAACAAAGTAAGAGCATATGGACTATCAGACCAATGATGTGATTGGATTGAAGATTTCCTAGATACCAGAACGCAGCATGTCTTTCTCAATGGAGAGATGTCTTCCGAAGTAAGAGTGATTTCAGGTGTGCCGCAGGGGAGTGTCGTAGGACCGTTGCTATTCACAATATACATAAATGACCTTGTGGATAACTTCGGAAGTTCACTGAGGCTTTTTGCGGATGATGCTGTGGTATATCGAGAGTTTGTAACAATGGAAAATTGTACTGAAATGCAGGAGGATCTGCAGCGAACTGACGCATGGTGCAGGGAATGGCAATTGAATCTCAATGTAGACAAGTGTAATGTGCTGCGAATACTTAGAAAGAAAGATCCTTTATCATTTAGCTACAATATATCAGGTCAGCAAATGGAAGCAGTTAATTCCATAAATTATCTAGGAGTAGGCATTAGGAGTGATTTAAAATGGAATGACCATATAAAAGAAATGTTTGCTACGTGGCCTCTCATTGGCGGTTTTTCTAATTTTGCCTGTTTGGACAATCAATAATTTTTGGTGCTATTCCGGCAGAGAGGTCAGAGGATCGTCGTTTTTAAGGGACTCTTGGTCAGACCATGAAGCAGAAAGGTACTCCAGGCCGATGAATGGAATGGTGCTCTTAACTGGGACGCGAAACAGAGTCTTACACTTAGTCGGGACCAAGGCGTGGCAGTACCTTTCGGCTAAACGGGGACCGAGGCGAGAGAGATTCAACGTCTGCATGGGCCGAGGGCAGCCCTAGTAGTTCAGAAAACTTTGCCAGTCGCTGTGGTAACTGATCATCTCCTCAAAATTCTACATTGGTGAGTTCAGGCAGCAGCACGAGGTGAGATCTTACTAGAGGCGTCCACCAAGTATTGCAACACATCTTTTGTGTGAAAGCAATATGGCTTTATTCAGGATTATAATACACTATATTATGCCCCATTCTTTTGGCTACAAAAGCCTACTTTTCCACATAATCTCTGTTCAATGCGACGATCTTAAGCCACCTTACTGGGAGGACCTGTATGCCAAAATGGTGCCACTCTACTGGTCGACTTCCGAGCCAACGTCTTGCTGCACCAGTAACCTCCCCATCTTCCACGTACTACTCACCCTGCGCAGTGCACCATACATTGAGAAAAACAGATGGAAGTCGGAAGGCGCGAGATTCGAGCTGTAGGGTGGATGAGGAAGAACAGTCCAGTAAAATTCTGTGCCGGCCGAGCGGTTAAAGGCGCTCCAGTCTGCAACCGCGTGATCGCTACGGTTGCAGGTTCGAATCCTGCCTCGAGCATGGATGTGTGTGTTGTCCTTAGGTTAGTTAGGTTTAAGTAGTTCTAAGTTCTAGGGGACTTATGACCTCAGCAGTTGAGTCCCATAGTGCTCAGAGCCATTTGAACCATTTTTGTAATTCTGTGAGGTCCTGTCGGGTGCACAGACGTGTGTGAGACCTTTTGCTGTCGTGGAGAAGTTCGTATGCATTTCTCCGGCAACGAACATCACGAAGTCGTTTCTTCAATTTCCTGAGAGTTGAACAATAGAACTTCGAGTTAATCGTTCCATCATGAGGGAGGACATCAAACAGACTAACCCCTTCAGAGTCCCAGAAGACCGTCTCCACGACCTTACCAGCTGAGGGTGCGGCTTTGAACTTTTTCTTCAGAGGTTGTGAGGTGGCGGCGCCTTCATTTTTTTTTATGAGAGCCTGAAAACTATTTTTGTGGTCAGACAGAAAGCGGTGGAGAATATACTGACCATAGCTTCCAGTCTGCAAGTCCACATTCTTCTTTTGCTCATTGAAAGAAATGTTTCTACTCTCTATTTACCCAACAGCGTCAGGAACTATGATTCTAAATGTAAGGTTTATGCTGTAAATGGTCGATGTATTTGACAAACTTTCACACGCACGACGTATGATGATGATGATGATGATGATGATGATTATTATTATTATTATATTTCTATCAAAAACAGAACTATGAGGAGTTCCGAGACGAAATTGTTGCCATTAAATGGTCTTTCGCCCTGACTTCTGATAATCAAAGTTAATTGCTCGCCACAAGAGTAGAAAATAAAGTCGCGACGTGCCACGCGGTTTTTTTTAACATTACGGGCGGCACACGAACAGTTACTTCCACGAAATCGAAGCGCTCCAGGACGGTGTACAATCCTTGCGAGTTCACTTCCTGTTTGTGCCGAAAACATGCATTTATTTGCAGTATGGCTGTGACGTCACCCGAGACATCGCGTACGCCGGCGTTTGACTGATGCGTACTGTATGGTAGCTGGGTGCGAAGTAAAGTCACTGCCTCTCAGACCGCATTTATGTATGGGCGCAGCGGACGGCCGCAGGGAACATCTGCCGTCATCCGCTCTATGCCCCAGCAGCATCATCTAAATGGCCGTTTTCTCGGACATGTGTTATTTAATAATTCCGTCATTTAGAATCTACGTAATTTTTGTATGAATGGCGTTAATTTGTCTTTAACCACAGAAAAAGTTTTAGCTCGCCTATATATAAACTCTATTGCCTAGAACTTTTAGAACTGAACTGACAAAAAATCATGACCTCTGAACTACATGCTTAAGAGACTTTATATTGTCCCTTATTTGCATCAAAGTCTTGAAACTTGTTATAAATCTATCACTTAACGGGTTTCATCAGCCGCTGTGATCAAAACTATGATATTTAATCTCTTACAAATAAGGAGGTATTTCTATCGCTGCTCGTTTAGTTTTTATTGCCGTTTCAAATATACCGGTCATTTTTGAAACACCCTGTAGGTTCGTCGTCGAGTACACCATCGCAGGCGATCCTGTCTGTGATGCAGCGTCAAGGGTAACCGCAGGCATGGTCTCCGAGCTGATAGTCCATCCTGCTGCAAACGTCGTCTAACTGTTCGTGCAGATGGTTGTGTTCTTGCAAAAGTCCCCATCTGTTGACTCAGGGATCGAGACGTGGCTGCACGATCCGTTACAGCCATGCGGATAAGATGCCTGTCATCTCGACTGCTAGTGATACGAGGCCGTTGGGATCCAGCACGGCGTTCCATATTACCCTTCTGAACCCACCGATTCCATATTCTGCTAACAGTCATTGGATCTCGACCAACACGAGCAGCAGTGTCGCGATACGGTAAACGGCAATCGCGATAGGCTACAATCCGACCTCTATCAAAGTCGGAAACGTGATGGTACGCATTTCTCCTCCTTACACGAGGCATCACAACAACGTTTCACCCGGCAATGCCGGGCAACTGCTGTTTGTGTATGAGAAATCGGTTGGAAACTTTCCTCATGTCAGCGCGTTGTATGTGTCGCCACCGGCGCCAACCTTGTGTGAATGCTCTGAAAAGCAAATCATTTGCATATGACAGCATCTTCTTCCTGTCGGTTAAATTTCGCGTCTGGAGCTCGTCATCTTCGTGGTGTAGCAATTTTAATGGCCAGTAGTGTAAAAAACTCGGAGTCATTACTTTTCAGCACGTTCACGTAGTAGTGCTAATGCAGAGTATCCCAGGAGGAGTGGCCAGTATTTAGATATACGACATGAATTTCAATTGAACCAAAAAAAGTGTACAAAACATGGGCTCCAAAGGACGTATCTCAAGAGCTGTGAACGCTTGTTCAGCAGAAGAGTCGTGTTTGACAGTACGAAGATGATAAGGTGCTCACAGCTTTTAAGGTATGCACTTGAGAGCCCATGTTTACAGGATATTTTTTTCTTGATTTGGTCCGTATTATCACCTCTCAAATACGAAAAGCAAGGAGATTGCAGTAGAAGAGATTTATTTCACATTGTCGAAGACGGAGAAGTGCTCATAATTCATCAGGTATGGACTTTAGAGCCCCTGTTTCTAAACTTCTTTACTCCGAATTATTGTTCATGTCATACTCCTGCATACTGACCAGTTCTCCTGGGACACATTGTATAGGAGCAGTCATCTACTTCGCTAGTTTCGCCAGCTGGAGTGGCCGAGCGGTTTTAGGCGCTACAGTCTGAAACCGCGCGACCGCTACGGTCGCAGGTTCGAATCCTGCCTCTGGCATGGATGTGTGTGATGTCCTTAGGTTAGTTAGGTTTATGTAGTTCTAAGTTCTAGGGGACTGATGACCTCAGCAGTTAAGTCCCATAGTGCTCAGAGCCATTTTTTTAGCTAGTTTCCTACTACGAATAACAAAAAAAAAGACAGAAATGTTATATTAAGCGAAACTTCAAAATTGTTTCGGTATAAATTACTACTTTTGCAGTTTTAAGTTTCTTTCTAACAAGAGAAAATATAATTCTTCAAAATCATTTTTATCACTCAATTTCTATTATTCCTCAACGCTTTATTATCAGAGGTCACGGTAAAAGAAATTACATCTTTCCGAACTTCTATGGGCTCTGACGATGGCAGGGCAAATATGATATTTGAAAATGTCCTTCCCGCCTCCAACTTCAGGTGCTCAGGCAGCGAACATAGGCAGTAGTTTAATGTTATTTTTGAAAATATGCCAAATGCTTCTTATACAGGGTGGTCCATTGATAGTGACAGGGCCAAATATCTCACGAAATAAGCATCAAACGAAAAAACTGCAAAGAACGAAACTCGTCTAGCTTGAAGGGAGAAACCAGATGGCGCTATGATTGGCCCGCTAGATGGCGCTGCCATAGATCAGACGGATATCAACTGCGTTTTTTAAAAATAGGAACCCCCATTTTTTATTACATATTCGTGTAGAACGTAAAGAAATATGTACGTTTTAGTTGGACCACTTTTTCGCTTTGTGATAGATGGCGCTGTAATAGTCACAAACGGATAAGAATGTTTTACCACGTAACATTCGGCCAGTGCGGACGGTATCTGCTTCGTGATACATTATCCGTGTTAAAATAAACCGCTTATCAGTTGCGGAAAAGGTCGATATCGTGTTGATGTATGGCTACTGTGATCAAAATGCCCAACGGGCGTGTACTATGTATGCTGCTCGGTATCCTGGATGACATCATCCAAGTGTCCGGACCGTTCGCCGGATAGTTACGTTATTTAAGGGAACAGGAAGTGTTCAGCCCCATGTGAAACGTCAACCACGGCCTGCAACAAATGACGTAGCCAAAGTAGGTGTTTTGGCTGCCGTCGTGGCTAATCCGCACATCAGTAGCAGACAAACTGCGCGTGAATCGGGAATCTCAAAAACGTCGGTCTTGAGAATGCTACATCAACATCGATTGCACCCGTACCATATTTCTATGCACCAGGAATTTGAATGTCGTGTACAGATCTGCCACTGGGCACAAGAGAAATTACGGGACGATGACAGATTATTTGCACGCGTTCTATTTAGCGACGAAGCGTCATTCACCAACAGCGGTAACGTAAACCGGCATAATATGCACTATTGGGAAACGGAAAATCCACGATGGCTGCGACAAGTGGAACATCAGCGACCTTGGCGTGTTAATGTATGGTGCGGCATTATGGGAGGAAGGATAATTGGCCCCCATTTTATCGATGGCAATCTAAATGGTGAAATGTATGCTGATTTCCTAAGTAATGCTCTACTGATGTTACTACAAGATGTTTCAGTGCATGACAGAATGGCGATGTACTTCCATCATGATGGATGTCCGGCACATAGCTCGCGTGCGGTTGAAGCGGTATTGGATAGCATATTCCGTGACAAGTGGATTGGTCGTTGAAGCACCATACCATGGCCCGCACGTTCACCGGATCTGACGTCCCCGGATTTCTTTATGTGGGAAAGGTTGAAGGATATTTGCTATCGTGAACGCCTGACAACGTGCGTTAGCGCATTGTCAATGCATGTGCGAACATTACGGAAGGCGAACTACTCGCTGTTGATAGGAATGTCGTTACACGTATTGCCAAATGCATTGAGGTTGTTGGACATAATTTTGAGCATTTATTTCATTAATGTGGTATTTACAGGTAATCACGCTGTAACAGCATACGTTCTCAGAAATGATAAGTTCACAAAGGTACATGTATCACATTGGAACAACCGAAATAAAATGTTCAAACATACCTACGTTCTGTATTTTAATTTAAAAAACCTACCTGTTACCAATTGTTCGTCTAAAATTGTGAGCCATATGTTTGTGACTATTATAGCGCCATCTATCACAAAGCGAAAAACGTGGTCCAACTAAAACATTCATATTTCTTTACGTACTACACGAATATGTAATAAAAAATGGGGGTTCCTATTTTAAAAAACGCAGTTGATATCCGCTTGATCTATGGCAGAGCCATCTAGCGGGCCAACCATAGCGCAATCTGGTTTCCCCCTTCAAGCTAGACAAGTTTAGTTGTTTGTAGTTTTTTCGTTTGACGCTTATTTCGTGAGATATTTGGCCCGGTCACGATCAATGGACCACCCTGTGTAATGGAGCTGGATCGTATGTTCATCATATACATACATGTCTGAAATTTTTAAAAAATTTACACCTGCCGAAGCACGAAATTTGAACTGTCTAGAACTTGAAATTGGCTGATGACGGAAACAGTGTTACTGGTTTTTATAGACTCATAATTTTAACAAAGGCGACAATGGTGGCCTTGAATGATCACCACTTAGGCAACCTATTAGTAGTCACTAAAGCGCGTCACAACAAACTAGGAAAAAAAAACCCTAACGTTCTGCAAAGTTTGCTGTGAGTTAGCCCTTTCATCTGGTTGCACAGCCCGGTTTCTTCTTTTGTCACTTTCATGTCACATTCGTTGTGTATGAAAAAGAAGTTTTCTTGTTTTTCTCTTCGTACAATACACTAACAGATCTTGCTTCTGCCCCCGGTTTCCTCTAATTCTTCGTCTTTGTCCTATGTGGTGTCTTCTTCCTCCAGTTCATTTGCTATCTTAAATTTTCTGACATTATCGTTGTTGTCTCTCCTACATTTTTCCTCATGTCTTCTCTTTGCTGTGGTGTTATGTATGAAGAATGGTTTGGTTCAGCTCCCCACTCTAGTCTATTCTTTGAAAGCCTTTCCATCTCTGAATAACTACTGCAGTTTGCGCCCATTTGAAACTTTTTATTCTATCCAGGCCTTGGTCTCACTCTACAAATTTTTCAAACCAAGTAACTCCATTCCCAAACTTATAATTCGTTGATGCATCAGTATGTGTCCCACCAATAAATACTTTATTTTACTCAAATTGTAATATAAACTCCTTTTTTCTCCAACTGAGTTCGGTACCTCTACATTAGTTGTTTGATCCACCCATCTAATCTTCATCATTCTACTGCAGCACCACGTTTGAAAACTTCTATTCTCTTCGGCTCTAATTTATTTATGGGCGACTTTTCACTTCCATACGAGGCTACATTCCAGACAAATATCTTCAGAAAAGACCCACTAACAATTACAGCTATATTTAATGTTAACAAATTCGTCTTTTTCGGAAATGGTTGCTTTTCTTGCTATAGCTGTCTTGCATTTTATATCCTCTCTAGTTCGACCATGATCAGTTATTTTTTTATCCCAACAACAATAATACACGTCATCCACTTTTAAAATGGTTCAAATGGCTCTGAGCACTAAGCGACTCAACTGCTGAGGTCATCAGTCACCTAGAACTTAGAACTAATTAAACCTACCTAACCTAAGGACAGCACACAACACCCAGCCATCACGAGGCAGAGAAAATCCCTGACCCCGTCGGGAATCGAACCCGGGAACCCGGGCGTGGGAAGCGAGAACGCTACCGCACGACCACGAGATGCGGGCACACTTTTAATATCTTGTCTTCTAATTTAATATCCTGAGCATCACTCGATTTATTTCGACTACATTTCATTTTGGATGGTTTTTATCTTATAACCGCTATACTAACCACTGTCCATTCCGTTCAGTTCTTCTTTCAATTCCTTTGCCGTTTCTGACAGAAATATAGTGTTAACGGTTAACCTCAATAGTGTTATATTTTGTTCCTAAACTTTGATTTCCTTTCTAAATTTCTCCTTGGTTTCCTGCACAGTTTCCTCATCATCAAGACTGAAAGACTGAATAGAATCGAGGGGGGAGGGGGGGGGGTAGACTACAACTCTGTCTCATTCCCATCTCACTACTGCTTCTCTTTCGTGTTCTTCGACTGTTATCGCGGCTCTACATTTTGCTCCCTCTCTGCTGTCTTGTAAGATAAGTCGCAGTCACTATTATATTGCGTGCTCCAACATTTTTCCAGAAGCCAAACTGATCTTCCCCCGTCCGCTTCTACTAGTTTTCTTGTAAATAATTCGTGTCACTATTTTGCAGCCATGGCTTTTTAAACTGATGATTCAATAGTATTCATAACTGATAGCGCATTCTTCCATTGGAATCGTAATTATTGAGTTGTTCTTCA
Organism: Schistocerca americana; assembly: GCF_021461395.2. Taxonomy (NCBI): domain Eukaryota; kingdom Metazoa; phylum Arthropoda; class Insecta; order Orthoptera; family Acrididae; genus Schistocerca; species Schistocerca americana. Next base: position 1,125,512,448 of record NC_060119.1, on the reverse strand, counting down.
AGCCTGACGGTATTCCGCATTTCTCATTTACATTCCTTACCTGACGGAATAATTTCGTCGTGGTTGTCTCCCCCGAGGATCGCAGTAATGTCGTCTACTCCAAACGGCATGTTCTGACACGTCTTCAGGGCTCTATTAAATTCTCCTCATAGTATCGTACCTCTCATTTTCATCTAGTTCCTCTTCTTTTCATACAATGTTATCTCGCATATCTTATACCATTCAGTTCCTGCGTATTTGAGTGCTTGGGCTCTTACGGGTTCTTTCTTACCTCACTGTCACATTTCCTGGACTCTACGCGCATCTTGAGCAGAAGAGATTTCTGATTTCTTACAGTATCGGGTGCCCTAAGTAACTGAACTGCACGTTTTCAGTATCTGCCTTCCTGGTTAACACTTGCACCATGTTATTTATCTTTTCCACCCTTGTTTTGTTTCCATTGCGAGTATTTTTTCTGATTTGTTTCTTAAGATTGCCGGCCGGTGTGGCCGAGAGGTTCTAGGCGCTTCAGTCTGGAACCACGCGACCGCTACGGTCGCAGGTTCGAATCCCGCCTGGGGCATGGATGTGTGTGATGTCCTTAGGTTAGTTAGGTTTAAGTAGCTCTAAGTTCTAGGGGACTGATGACCTCAGATGTTAAGTCTCATAGTGCTCACAGCCATTTGAACCATTTTTCTTAAGATTGCCTCGTTCTCAATGAAATGAAATTTCTACGGCTGTAGACCTATTAGAATCATATGGAATTTTATTTAGTATGCATTTGAATGGGCTTGCTAAGTGTCTCCATCTACCTTGCCTATTGATACTAATATGACAGGTTTCGAGGCTGGTGGATGATTTTACACGTAATGTGCCTCCCAGTGTCGTTGATGGAGCCTAACGGAGAAAATTTATTTACCAAATAATCTTTTCCCGACCTATCTCTCATTTTGCTACCTGTGGATCTCTTTAGTAGGTAAACGCTTACGCATTTCGAGAAACGTTTGGACACTACTAGGACTTGGGTCACTCGACTTATAGATCTTGCTAACAATTCTAGTAGATGAATTCAGGAACCAGGCTTTAAATTGTAAGACATTTCCAGGGGCAGATGTGGACTCTGACCACAGTTATTGGTTATGAACTGTAGATTAAAACTGAAGAAACTGCGAAAAGGTGGGAGTTTGAGAAGATGGGACCTGGATAAATTGAAAGAACCAGAGGTTGTACAGAGCTTCAGGGAGAGCATTAAGGAACGATTGGCAAGAATAGGGGAAAGAAATACAGTAGAAGAAGAATGGGTAGCTTTGAGAGATGAAATAGTGAAGGTAGCACAGGATCATCATCATCATCATCATCATCATCATTTAAGACTGGTTATGCCTTTCAGCGTTCAGTCTGGAGCATAGTCCCCGTTATAAAATTCCTCCATGATCCCCTATTCAGTGCTAACATTGGTGCCACCTCTGATGTTAAGCCTATTACTTCAAAATCATTCTTAACCGAATCCAGGTACCTTCTCGTTGGTCTACCCCGACTCCTCCTACCCTCTACTGCTGAACCCATGACTCTCTTGGGTAACCTTGCTTCTCCCATGCATGTAACATGACCCCGCCATCTAAGCCTGTTCGCCCTGACTGCAACATTTATAGAGTTCATTCCCAGTTTTTCTTTGATTTCCTCATTGTGGACACCCTCCTGCCATTGTTCCCATCTACTAGTACCTGCAATCATCCTAGCTGCTTTCATATCCGTAACCTCAACCTTATTGATACGGTGAGCTGAATCCACCCAGCTTTCGCTCCCATACAACAAAGTTGGTCGAAAGATTGAACGGTGCACAGATAACTTAGTCTTGGTACTGACTTCCTTCTTTCAGAAGAGAGTGGATCGTAGCTGAGCGTTCACTGCATTAGCTTTGCTACACCTCGCTTCCAGTTCTTTCACTACGCTGCCATCCTGTGAGAATATGCATCCTAAGTACTTGAAACCGTCCACCTGTTCTAACTTTGTTCCTCCTATTTGGCACTCAGTCCGTTTATATCTCTTTCCCACTCACATTACTTTCGTTTTGAAGATGCTAATCTTCATACCATAGTCCTTACATTTCTGATCTAGCTCTGAAATATTACTTTGCAAACTTTCAATCGAATCTGCCATCACAACTAAGTCATCCGCATATGTGAGACTGCTTATTTTGTGGTCACATATCTTAATCTCACCCAGCCAGTCTATTGTTTTCAACATATGATCCATAAATAATATGAACAACAGTGGAGACAGGTTGCAGCCTTGTATTACCCCTGAAACTACTCTGAAACATGAACTCAATCTACCATCAACTCTAACTGCTGCCTGACTATCTATGTAAAGACTTTTAATTGCTTGTAAAAGTTTGCCTCCTATTCCATAATCTCATAGAACAGACAATAACTTCCTCCTAGGAACACGGTCATATGCCTTTTCTAGATCTATAAAGCATGGATACAATTCCCTGTTCCACTCGTAACACTTCTCCATTATTTGCCGTAAGCTAAAGATCTGATCCTGACAACCTCTAAGAGGCCTAAACCCACACTGATTTTCATCCAATTTGTCCTCAACTAATACTCGCACTTTCCTTTCAACAATACCTCAGAAGATTTTACCCACAACGCTGATGAAAGAGATACCTCTGTAGGTGTTACAAACTTTTCTGTTTCCATGTTTAAAGATTGGTGTGATTACTGCTTTCGTCCAGTCTGATGGAACCTGTCCCGACTCCCACGCCATTTCAATTATCCTGTGTAACCACTTAAGACCTGACATTCCACTGTATTTGATGAGTTCCGACTTAATTTCATCCACCCCAGCCGCTGTATTGCACTGCAATCTGTTGACCATTTTCTCCACTTCCTCAAATGTGATCCTAATTCCATCATCATTCCTATCCCAGTGTACATCGAAATCTGAAATATTACTGATCATATTTTCACCTACATTGAGCAACTCTTCAAAATATTCCCTCCATCTGTCCAAGGCATCAACAGGATTCACCAGTAGTTTTCCTGACCAGTCCAAAATACTTGTCATTTCCTTCTTACCTCCCTTTCGAAGACTGCTAATCACACTCCAGAATGGTTTTGCAGCAGCTTGACCCAAAGTCTCCAACCTGTTTCCTAAGTCTTCCCAAGATTTCTTCTTGGATGCTGCAATTATCTGTTTGGCTTTGTTTCTTTCTTCAACATAACTTTTTCTGTGTACCTGAGTTTTAGTATGTAGCCATTTTTGATACGCCCTCTTTTTCCTTTTACAGGCTGCCTTGACTGTGTCATTCCACCAAGCTGTTTGCTTCATCCTACCTTTATGCACTACTGTTCCAAGACATTCTTTAGCCATTTCTAGTACTGTGTCCCTGTACCTTGTCCATTCCTTTTCCAATGACTATAATTGACTACATTCAACTAACTGGTACCTTTCTGAGATCACTGTTATGTACTTGTGCCTGATATCCTTATCCTGAAGTTTCTCCACTCTTATCCTCCTACATATGGACCTGGCCTCCTGCACTTTCGGCCTCACAATACCAATTTCACTGCAGATTAAATAGTGATCAGTGTCATCAAAGAATCCCCTGAATACACGTGCGCCCCTCACAGCCTTCCTGAATTCCTGATCTGTTATTATATAGTCAATGACAGATCTGGTTCCCCTGCCTTCCCAAGTATTCCGGTGAATGATCTTATGTTTAAAAAGGAGTTTGTGATTACTAAGCCCATACTGGCACAGAAATCCAAGAGTTGTTTCCCGTTCCTATTGGCCTCCATATCCTCTCCAAATTTACCCATAACCTTTTCATACCATTCTGTTTGATTTCCAATCCTGGCATTAAAATCACCCATGAGCAGAATACTGTCCTTGTCCTTTACTCTAACAACTACATCACTGAGTGCGTCATAAAAACTATCTATCTTATCTTGATCTGTCCCTTCACAATGCGAATATACTGACACAACCCTAATTTTCTTGCTAGACACTGTCAAATCTATCCACATCAGTCGTTCGTTTACATACCTTATTGCAACTACGCTGGGTTCCATTTCTTTCCTGATGTAAAGCCCTACACCGCATTGTGCTATTCCTGCTTTGACTCCTGACAGGTAGACCTTGTATTCTACTACTTCCTCTTCTTTCTCACCTCTTGCCCGAATGTCACTAACAGCTAAAACGTCCAACCCCATCTTACTTGCAGCCTCTGCCAGCTCTACCTTCTTCCCAGAGTAGCCCCCATTGATATTAATAGCTCCCCATCTCGTTACCATTCGTTTGCCGAGTCGTATCTTAGGAGTCCCTGGTTTGTCACTTAGAGGTGGGACTCCGTCACCTCCAAAGGTCCGAGGCATTTTTCTCTGATTGTTGCCAGCATCATATTTAAAGTACCAGGGAAGCAGGTTGCTAGCCTTACTTGCCCCGGGTCCCATTGAGTTTTACCCCTAACGGATGAGGGACTAATCGGTGGGTTTGGTAGTCTTTGCCGTCTGCCCACAAAGGTGACCACGACTCAGAATATGTCCGAGATGCCCAGGCTTATTCCAAAGTAACCGGCATCCCGACTGTCAGGACCACTTACTTGGCCAGTCATGGTTCATGAACTAGGACATGACAACAGGAATCCACACCAAGAACCACCAGCAGAGGATCAAGTACGTAAAAAGATGAGGGCTAATAGAAATCCTTGGGTAACAGAAGAGATATTGAATTTAATTTATGAAAGTAGAAAATATAAAAATGCAGTAAATGAAGCAGGCAAAAAGGAATACAAACGTCTCAAAAATGAGATCGACAGGAAGTGCAAAATGGCTAAGCAGGGATGGCTAGAGGACAAATGTAGAGGCACATATCACTAGGGGTAAGCTTTTGACAATGTTGACTGGAATAATCTCTTTCAAATTCTGAAAGTGGCAGGGGTGAAATGCAGGGAGCGAAAAGCTATTTACAATTTGTACAGAAACCAGATGGCAGTTATAAGAGTCGAGAGGCATGAAAGGGAAGCAGTGCTTGGGAAGGGAGTGAGACAGGGTTGTAGCCTATCCCCGATGTTATTCAATCTGTATATTGAACAAGCAGTAAAGCAAACAAAAGAAAATTTCGGAGTTGGAATTAAAACCCATGGAGAAGAAATAAAAACTTTGAGGTTCGCCGATGACATTGTAATTCTGTCAGAGACAGCAAAGGACCTGGAAGAGCAGCTGAACGGAATGGACAGTGTCTTGAAAGGAGGATATAAGATGAACATCAACAAAAGCAAAACGAGGATAATGGAATGTAGTCGAATTAAATCAGGTGATGCTGCGGGAATTAGATTACGAAATGAGACTCTTAAAGTAATAAATGAGTTTTGCTATTTGGCAGCAAAATAATTGATGATGGCCGAAGTAGAGAGGATATAAAATGTAGACTGGCAATGGCAAGGAAAACGTTTCTGAAGAAGAGAAATTTGTTAACATCGAGCATAGAGTTGGGTGTCAGGAAGTCTTTTCTGAAAGTATTTGTATGGAGTGTATGGAAGTGAAACACGGACGATAAATAGTTTAGACAAGAAGTGAATAGAAGCTTTCGAAATGTGGTGCTACAGAAGAATGCTGAAGATTAGATGGGTAGATCACATAACTAATGAGGCTATATTGAATAGAATTGGAACGAAGAGAAATTTGTGACACAACTTGAGTAGAAGAAGGGATCGGTTGGTAGGGCACATTCTGAGGCATCAAGGGATCACAAATTTAGTATTGGAAGGCAGCGTGGAGGGTAAAAATCGTAGAGAGAGACAAAGAGATGAATACACTAAACAGATTCAGAAGGCTGTAGGTCGCAGTAGGTACCGGGAGATGAAGAACCTTGCACAGGATAGAGTAGCATGGAGAGCTGCATCAAACCAGTCTCTGGACTGAAGACAACAACAACAACAACATTTATGTAAACCATGCAACATGGGTGATCCTCTTAAGCAATGCAGAGGGGCTGCAATAAGTAAAATTTTGCACCCACCAACTCGGTGGATTAATTTATAACTGTCTGTCTTGTCCAAATAACTGTCCATTTTACTGAGTATTAATGACTCCAGTAACTCCTCTTATCTTAGTGTATAAGTGACATTTAATTAACACATATAAACAAATCATTCAGTCCCGAGGATCCCTCCCTGAACTTATTCTAATGCTAGAGTGAGTGCTTAAGGCATATCCTTGAGAACTGGGAAATGAATCAACAATAAGAATGAATTAGGACTTATATTCCTTCAAATCAAATGCAAACAACTCTTCTCCCATAGATCAGAGGAAACATTACATAAAACATAATAAATTCCGCACTCGATGCAACATTTAATAAGCGTCCTTGCCCATACAATCATTTTAAGAAAAACACTCTGTCTGAAGGCCCATTCATTTTCTATACCCCAATTAATGCTTCATGTTCAGTGGTGGGTGCTCTAGAATAACAATGTACATATGAAAATCAAAGTTTGTAAGTAATATCTCCGTTAGGTGCAACTGAAATACGGTTAACATTGTCCGTAATGTGCAGAGAGTCTGAACATTACCAACTCATACATTTGTCAAATAGACAAAACACCACACATTAACATATCATCAGAGAACATTTTCTTACGCCTACCCATGTTTTGAGATCTCTTCTCGGCTAAGTGCATGCTGCATAAAGTGCTACCTATGAGATAGGCTGGTGTATGTACTTATTGAACTGTTGTCTGTGAAACATGGTTAGTGTTCATGATGAAGACAAAGAAATATAGAAATGATCATACGTCTACTGGTAAATGCTTGGTTCCTAATATGTGTAATTTGGTATACTCTCACACTGAAAACATATAAACTATGAAAAAAACAGACTAATAACATTATATATAATAGACATTACGTAAGACATTGGCATTAAATATTTACAAAATCATCGAAACTAAAATGAGTTTGGTCCTTTAGATACATTCTTTGTTTGCAACACACGAACAGTGGGTTTACAACCATCACACGAGTGCAGTGAGGTTCACTTAAGGTACAATGTACTATGGGAGGGCAGGTAGCCATCTCGTCATCGCTAGCAGCTGGTTCAGAAAGAGGTGACTGTGTTGCTGTGCGGCATCATTACGGTTCAGGTTTTGTGGCTATCATTATTTCAGCTTAGCAGTTCCTTGCCCACTGGTGCATGACCAGGAACAAGCAGCCAGCAGTGTTGGAAAAATTCTTACAGATGTAACAGGTGCTGATTATCATTGTTAACTCTACTGTAACGCTCCTTCGTGGTGGACTGGTTGGACAAACATTTTGCTGTCCAAAGTAGTTTCAAATTCACACAGGTTATGATGATCTGGGGCGCTTGCCAAGGCAGATGGCAGGAGGAAGACCTCGTGGTGAGAGCAGAAATATTTGTTAACTGTTGCTACCTATCACAGAACTGCTTGATGGGACAGTCTGGTTAATGTACACTGCTTTACATCAGGAGAATAGGACCACGTGTGACATGGCGAAACTTACACTTTCGTTCAAGAAGTGCCTGTGTCAGGAATCTGTTAGACGTTGCGCAACACGACCTTAACCAGTTCATAATACTCTCTTAGATTATGAGAATCCCATGTCGTCATCGTTCCACTGAAGCAGAGTGGTAATTACCCTGGCTGCCGCGCCAGTCACCTGTGTGTCCTCCACTTGTGTCTTTCCACAGTGCTCCACTGAGCTCTGCAACTGCCAGCGGAGTCCAGTACCCTGCTGAAAGCTCCCCATCAGCTGGGGCCGGCGCCCTTGAGTGCTGTCAGTGACAGCTGGGACCAGCCTGCTATCTGACTGTGACTCGCCCGTTATGTCACTGCCTTGCCTCTGCATGTCTCTTGCTGCTCGGGTCTACTGTTCCGTCATGCATTATTCTTAAAGTCCATGCTAGTAACACTCATGCAGAATGGATAAAATTTAAGTATTGGCCTGTACCAACAGTTGCCATTATCCCGTAGGCCTTGCCTTAGACGCTGTGTACTCTCACAGTCTCCCGCAGACAAAAATGTCACAAACACACAAATATTTCTGCCACTAATTCTTCCCTCCCCCCCATGAACCATGGACCTTGCCGTTGGTGGGGAGGCTTGCGTGCCTCAGCGATACAGATGGCCGTATCGTAGGTGCAACCACAACGGAGGGGTATCTGTTGAGAGGCCAGACAAACATGTGGTTCCTGAAGAGGGGCAGCAGCCTTTTCAGTAGTTGCAGGGGCAACAGTCTGGATGATTGACTGATCTGGCCTTGTAACATTAACCAAAACGGCCTTGCTGTGCTGGTACTGCGAACGGCTGAAAGCAAGGGGAAACTACAGCCGTAATTTTTCCCGAGGACATGCAGCTTTACTGTATGATTAAATGATGATGGCGTCCTCTTGGGTAAAATATTCCGGAGGTAAAATAGTCCCCCATTCGGATCTCCGGGAGGGGACTACTCAAGAGGACGTCGTTATCAGGAGAAAGAAAACTGGCATTCTGCGGATCGGAGCGTGGAATGTCAGATCCCTTAATCGGGCAGGTAGGTTAGAAAATTTAAAAAGGGAAATGGATAGGTTAAAGTTAGATATAGTGGGAATTAGTGAAGTTCGGTGGCAGGAGGAACAAGACTTTTGGTCAGGTGATTACAGGGTTATAAATACAAAATCAAATAGGGGTAATGCAGGAGTAGGTTTAATAATGAATAAAAAAATAGGAGTGCGGGTAAGCTACTACAAACAGCATAGTGAACGAATTATTGTGGCCAAGATAGACACAAAGCCCATGCCTACTACAGTAGTACAAGGTTATATGCCAACTAGCTCTGCAGATGATGAAGAAATTGATGAAATGTATGACGAGATAAAAGAAATTATTCAGGTAGTGAAGGGAGACGAAAATTTAATAGTCATGGGTGACTGGAATTCGTCAGTAGGAAAATGGAGAGAAGGAAACATAGTAGGTGAATATGGATTGGGGGGAAGAAATGAAATAGGAAGCCGCCTTGTAGAATTTTGCACAGAGCATAACTTAATCACAGCTAACACTTGGCTCAAAAATCATAAAAGAAGGTTGTATACCTGGAAGAATCCTGGAGATACTAAAAGGTATCAGATAGATTATATAATGGTAAGACAGAGATTTAGGAACCAGGTTTTAAATTGTAAGACATTTCTAGGGGCAGATGTGGATTCTGACCACAATCTATTGGTTATGAACTGCAGATTGAAACTGAAGAAACTGCAAAAAGGTGGGAATTTAAGGAGATGGGACCTGGATAAACTGACTAAACCAGAGGTTGTACAGAGTTTCAGGGAGAGCATAAGGGAACAATTGACAGGAATGGGGGAAAGAAATACAGTAGAAGACGAATGGGTAGCTCTGAGGGATGAAGTAGTGAAGGCAGCAGAGGATCAAGTAGGTAAAAAGACGAGGGCTAATAGAAATCCTTGGGTAACAGAAGAAAAATTGAATTTAATTGATGAAAGGAGAAAATATAAAAATGCAGTAAATGAAGCAGGCAAAAAAGAATACAAACGTCTCAAAAATGTGATCGACAGGAAGTGCAAAATGGCTAAGCAGGGATGGCTAGAGGACAAATATAAGGATGTAGAGGCTTGTCTCACTAGGGGTAAGATAGATACTGCCTACAGGAAAATTAAAGAGACCTTTGGAGAGAAGAGAACCACTTGTATGAATATCAAGAGCTCAGATGGCAACCCAGTTCTAAGCAAAGAAGGGAAGGCAGAAAGGTGGAAGGAGTATATAGAAGGTTTATACAAGGGCGATGTACTTGAGGACAATATTATGGAAATGGAAGAGGATGTCGATGAAGATGAAATGGGAGATAAGATACTGCGTGAAGAGTTAGACAGAGCACTGAAAGACCTGAGTCGAAACAAGGCCCCGGGAGTAGACAACATTCCATTAGAACTACTGATGGCCTTGGGAGAGCCAGTCATGACAAAACTCTACCATCTGGTGAGCAAGATGTATGAGACAGGCGAAATACCCACAGACTTCAAGAAGAATATAATAATTCCAATCCCAAAGAAAGCAGGTGTTGACAGATGTGAAAATTACCGAACTATCAGTTTAATAAGTCACAGCTGCAAAATACTAACGCTAATTCTTTACAGGCGAATGGAGAACTGGTAGAAGCGGACCTCGGGGAAGATCAGTTTGGATTCCGTAGAAATGTTGGAACACGTGAGGCAATACTAACCGTACGTCTTATCTTAGAAGAAAGATTAAGAAAAGGCAAACCTACGTTTCTAGCATTTGTAGACTTAGAGAAAGCTTTTGACAATTAACTGGAATACTCTCTTTGAAATTCTGAAGGTGGCAGGGGTGAAATACAGGGAGCGAAAGGCTATTTACAATTTGTACAGAAACCAGATGGCAGTTATAAGAGTCGAGGGGCATGAAAGGGAAGCAGTGGTTGGGAAAGGAGTGAGACAGGGTTGTAGCCTCTCCCCGATGTTATTCAATCTGTATATTGAGCAAGCAGTAAAGGAAACAAAAGAAAAATTCGGAGTAGGTATTAAAATTCATGGAGAAGAAGTAAAAACTTTGAGGTTCGCCGATGACATTGTAATTCTGTCAGAGACAGCAAAGGACTTGGAAGAGCAGTTGAACGGAATGGACAGTGTCTTGAAAGGAGGATATAAGATGAACATCAACAAAAGCGAAACGAGGATAATGGAATGTAGTCAAATTAAATCTGGTGATGCTGAGGGAATTAGATTGGGAAATGAGACACTTAAAGTAGTAAAGGAGTTTTGCTATTTAGGGAGCAAAATAACTGATGATGGTCGAAGTAGAGAGGATATAAAATGTAGACTGGCAATGGCAAAGAAATCGTTTCTGAAGAAGAGAAATTTGTTAACATCGAGTATAGATTTAAGTGTCAGGAAGTCGTTTCTGAAAGTATTTGTATGGAGTGTAGCCATGTATGGAAGTGAAACATGGACGATAACCAGTTTGGACAAGAAGAGAATAGAAGCTTTCGAAATGTGGTGCTACAGAAGAATGCTGAAGATAAGGTGGGTAGATCACGTAACTATGAGGAGGTATTGAATAGGATTGGGGAGAAGAGAAGTTTGTGGCACAACTTGACTAGAAGAAGGGATCGGTTGGTAGGACATGTTTTGAGGCATCAAGGGATCACAAATTTAGCATTGGAGGGCAGCGTGGAGGGTAAAAATCGTAGAGGGAGACCAAGAGATGAATACACTAAGCAGATTCAGAGGGATGTAGGTGGCAGTAGGTACTGGGATATGAAGAAGCTTGCACAGGATAGAGTAGCATGGAGAGCTGCATCAAACCAGTCTCAGGACTGAAGACCACAACAACAATTCTTCCTTCCGATAAATTACTGCACAAAGCCAAGCTGGGATAGTTATCATGTTACCTTCAACGTCAACTTTATGTACCTTTATGCAAAACATTGGATATTGCTTTCTCTTCCGTTACTATTAGATATGTCCTGCCTTTTCGTAACCTCCTCTTTACTCTTATTGGTTATATTTTCCACTGTAGTGCTTCTCTGGTACTCTAATAAACATAAAAGCACATACTTTATATCACAATGTAACTGTAACACTAATCCTTCATTTCACCTCCATCAAATTCTTAATATCCCCATATGTCAAGCAATACATCGTTCCTCTTACCTCGTGTCAAATATTACCAAAGATACTTTCGCTACAATCATACAAGTGAACAGAAAGAAAGATTCCTGGGAATGGAGAAAGAAACATTCAAGATAAATGAGACACAGTCTACCAGTTAACATTAACTTATGATCATACACTATTCATAGCAAAAGACAAATCACCTAACATAATTTCTAATATACACGGTATCCTCAGAAATAAACCTCTTAATTTTACTCTCTATGCAGTAAATTCAATGCAGAATTCAAAAGTCACTTCCTTCTACAGTACCAATGATTAGACGAATAGTTTCTAGACCAGGCCCATAACCTCTATGTTAGCTGCTTTTCATCCTGTTCCGATTAGACTGCAGAACGTTGTGCTCATTATTACCATAATGCAATCACATAATAGCCTCGGTTATTTGTCCATTTGAGTGGTCCAACTTGCAGCTCATTTACATGCCTTCGCCTTCTCTCCTTTCTCTCTACGCATTCGATCCACCACGTATCTTCGTTGTATGTCCTACATTAATTAAAATTTTCTTTTCTTTGCCCAATCAAAGACCACCGAAGTTCCTTGTGCAGTTTGTCCTGAAACAACCAAAGGAATTGAGTAACGGAGAAGGGTTCGTCGCGGTATAAATTTTGTTTCTCTCCAATGCGGTAAGTACTCGGACCGGGTTCTCGAATCCCGTCTGGTGCAGTGCCAATAATTTTATCATCTCGTCTTTAGTACACTGACGGAAACAAAATCGCAACACAAAAATTAAATTAGAGTAATGAAATTTCGGGAATGGTTCAAATGGCTCTGAGCACTATGGGACTTAACATCTATTGTCATGAGTCCCCTAGAACTTAGAACTACTTAAACCTAACTAACTTAAGGACAACACACAACACCCAGCCATCACGAGGCAGAGAAAATCCCTGACCCCGCCGGGAATCGAAACCGGGAACCCGGGCGTGGGAAGCGAGAACGCTACCGCACGACCACGAGATACGGGCGAATTTCGGGAATACACTCCTGGAAATTGAAATAAGAACACCGTGAATTCATTGTCCCAGGAAGGGGAAACTTTATTGACACATTCCTGGGGTCAGATACATCACATGATCACACTGACAGAACCACAGGCACATAGACACAGGCAACAGAGCATGCACAATGTCGGCACTAGTACAGTGTATATCCACCTTTCGCAGCAATGCAGGCTGCTATTCTCCCAGGGAGACGATCGTAGAGATGCTGGATGTAGTCCTGTGGAACGGCTTGCCATGCCATTTCCACCTGGCGCCTCAGTTGGACCAGCGTTCGTGCTGGACGTGCAGATCGCGTGAGACGACGCTTCATCCAGTCCCAAACATGCTCAATGGGGGACAGATCCGGAGATCTTGCTGGCCAGGGTAGTTGACTTACACCTTCTAGAGCACGTTGGGTGGCACGGGATACATGCGGACGTGCATTGTACTGTTGGAACAGCAAGTTCCCTTGCCGGTCTAGGAATGGTAGAACGATGGGTTCGATGACGGTTTGGATGTACCGTGCACTATTCAGTGTCCCCTCGACGATCACCAGTGGTGTACGGCCAGTGTAGGAGATCGCTCCCCACACCATGATGCCGGGTGTTGGCCCTGTGTGCCTCGGTCGTATGCAGTCCTGATTGTGGCGCTCACCTGCACGGCGCCAAACACGCATACGACCATCATTGGCACCAAGGCAGAAGCGACTCTCATCGCTGAAGACGACACGTCTCCATTCGTCCCTCCATTCACGCCTGTCGCGACACCACTGGAGGCGGGCTGCACGATGTTGGGGCGTGAGCGGAAGACGGCCTAACGGTGTGCGGGACCGTAGCCCAACTTCATGGAGACGGTTGCGAATGGTCCTCGCTGATACCCCAGGAGCAACAGTGTCCCTAATTTGCTGGGAAGTGGCGGTGCGGTCCCCTACGGCACTGCATAGGATCCTACGGTTTTGGCGTGCATCCGTGCGTCGCTGCGGTCCGGTCCCAGGTCGACGGGCACGTGCACCTTCCGCCGACCACTGGCGACAACATCGATGTACTGTGGAGACCTCACGCCCCACGTGTTGAGCAATTCGGCGGTACGTCCACCCGGCCTCCCGCATGCCCACTATACGCCCTCGCTCAAAGTCCGTCAACTGCACATACGGTTCACGTCCACGCTGTCGCGGCATGCTACCAGTGTTAAAGACTGCGATGGAGCTCCGTATGCCACGGCAAACTGGCTGACACTGACGGCGGCGGTGCACAAATGCTGCGCAGCTAGCGCCATTCGACGGCCAACACCGCGGTTCCTGGTGTGTCCGCTGTGCCGTGCGTGTGATCATTGCTTGTACAGCCCTCTCGTAGTGTCCGGAGCAAGTATGGTGGATCTGACACACCGGTGTCAATGTGTTCTTTTTTCCATTTCCAGGAGTGTACATTTTTCTAGGTAACATATGAAACCGATTAACATTGCAAGATCAGAGGATAATGTAAGCGCGAGGTGAGCGATTGAAAACGTGAAATCCTGATACATTAGTAACCAGTGTAGCCGCCCCATTGTTGAATGCAAAAGTTCATGCATTGCGTTGCACAATTGCTGGATGTCAGTTTGTGGGATAGAGTTCAGTGCGTGTTGCACTTCGCCGGTCAATAACAGGGCCGTTTAATGGTGTCTGAGAATGACACTGGAGTTACCATCCGATGCAGATCCATATGTACTTGACTAGAGACACATCTGGTGATCGAGCGGGCCACGGTGACATGTCGACATCCTGGAGAGCATACTGTGTTACAACAACGGTATGTGGGCGAGCGTTATCCTGTTGAAAGACATTCCCTGGAATATCGTTCATAAATGACAACACAGCGGGTCTAATCATCAGATTGTTTCACAGAGCAAGACTGCACTGTAGTTCCTTCTCTAGATTGTGGCAAAGATGACAAAATGGTAGATATCGAAATAGACGACAGAGGGATAGAGAAACAATTAAAATCGCTCAAAAGAGGAAAGGCCGATGGACCTGATGGGATACTTGTTCGATTTCACACACAGTACGCGAAGGAACTCGCCCCCCGTCTTGCAGCGGTGTACCGTAGGTCTCTAGAAGAACGTAGCGTTCTAAAGGATTGGAAAAGGGCACAGGTCATCCCCGTTTTCAAGAAGGGACGTCGAACAGACGTGCAGAACTATAGACCTATATCTCTAACGTCGAATTATGTTCGAGTATAATGACTTTTCTGGAAACTAGAAATCTACTCTGTAGGAATCAGCATGGGTTTCGAAAAAGACGATCGTCCGAAACCCAGCTCGCGCTATTCGTCCATGAGACTCAGAGGGCCATAGACACGGGTTCACAGGTAGATGCCGTGTTTCTTGACTTCCGCAAGGCGTTCGATACAGTTCCCCACAGTCGTTTAATGAAGAAAGTAAGAGCATATGGACTATCAGACCAATTGTGTGATTGGATTGAAGAGTTCCTAGATAACAGAACGCAGCATGTCATTCTCAATGGAGGGAAGTCTTCCGAAGTAAGAGTGATTTCAGGTGTGCCACAGGGGAGCGTCGTAGGACCGTTGCTATTCACAATATACATAAATGACCTTGTTGATGACATCGGAAGTTCACTGAGGCTTTTTGTGGACGATGCTGTGGTATATCGAGAGGTTGTAACATTGGAAAATTGTACTGAAATGCAGGAGGATCTGCAGCGAATTGACGCATGCTGCAGGGAATGGCAATTGAATCTCAATGTAGACAAGAGTAATGTGCTGCGAATACATAGAAAGATAGAGCCCTTATCATTTACCTACAATATAGCAGGTCAGCAACTGGAAGCAGTTACTTCCATAAATTATCTGAGAGTAGGCATTAGGATTGATTTAAAATGGAATGATCATGTAAAGTTGATCGTTGGTAAAGCAGATGCTAGACTGAGATTCATTGGAAGAATCCTAAGGAAATGCAATCCGAAAACAAAAGAAGTAGTTTACAGTACGCTTGTTCGCTCACTGCCTGAATACTGCTCAGCAGTGTGGGATCCATACCAGATAGGGATGATAGAAGAGATAGAGAAGATCCAACGGAGAGCAGCGCGCTTCGTTACAGGATCATTTAGTAATCGCGAAAGCGTTACTGAGATGATAGATAAACTCCAGTGGAAGACTCTGCAAGAGAGACGCTCAGTAGCTCGGTACGGGCTTTTGTTGAAGTTTCGAGAACATACCTTCACCGAAGAGTCAAGCAGTATATTGCTCCCTCCTACGTATATCTCGCGAAGAGACATGAGGATAAAATCAGAGAGATTACAGCCCACACAGAAGCATACCGATAATCCTTCTTTCCACGAACAATACGAGACTGGAATAGAAGGGAGAACCGATAGAGGGACTCAAGGTACCCTCCGCCACACACCGTCAGGTGGCTTGCGGAGTATGGATGTAGATGTAGTAGATGTAGATTGAAGCACAGATCTGTAGTTAGGGTGTGGGATAACCACGATACTGCTTCTGCTCTCATACGAAATCGCAACCCATACCACAACTTCGGTGAGGTTCAGTGTGTCTAGCATGCAGACAGGTTGGTTGCAGGCCCTAAACTGGCCTCCTTCCAACCAAGATACTGCCGTCACTGCATCGAGGCAGAACCAGCTTTCATCAGAAAACGCAACAGGCCTCCACCCTGACGTCCAATGAGCTCTCACTTGACACCAATGAAGTCACAAATGCCTATGGTCTGGGTCCAATGGAACGTTCACTATAGGGCTTTTGTCTCTGAGCTGTCCTTGAGGTAATCAATTTATAACATTCCGTTGGGTAGGTGTGGTTCCAACTGCTGCTCAAATGGCTGCTGCAGATGCTGCTACGTTACGCCAGAGCCTTACGCCCAACACGATGGTCTCACCTCTCGGTAGTGCCATGTCGTCGACTGGAGACCAGTCTTCTTGTGAGCGTACATTTCCGTGAATCATGCACAGCGGCTGCATTCCTACCAAGTCTTTCTGCAGTATCGCAGAAAAACATCCGCTTCTCGTAACCCTGTTAGACGAACTCGATAAAACGCAGTGAAGAGTTGATAATGGTGACTTTATCGTCTTAAAGACATTACTGACTAACATCAACTCACCACGTCGAATCTCAAAAGCATGTAACGGACGCTATCATTACAGCAACAAGCCGCGAGATTGGAATAGAGTTTTGGTGTTGCGATTTTTTTCCATCAATATAGTAATCGTGTTTCGTTTGTGGCCAGAAAATCTTCAGAAATTTTTCTCGGAATCCCATAAATGACGAGCACTTCTTTATGGCTCCTAGCAGCCCATTCAGTGTGTCCAGGTCGAGGTATGTCATTATGTGCTCGAGGCATTCCCATTCTATTTTCTTGAGAAGCATTTATTAAACTGCCGTACCCGAGACACCGGATGAATTGAAGTCCCATCGACCTTAAACATTTACGGTAACGTCTACTGCACGCAGTTTTACACTTCTAGCTCTTTCGCCGTCAGTACACCACCTGCTCAGCCACGGATTGAACCAGCAAAAGCATCACATAAGTGTTCTCGATTTGATTTGCCCAAATTTAGAGATAACACTAATCAAGTCATTGCTGAGAAAATAACATTCTGTGTTCATTAAGGTGAGGTTGATCAGACGTTCTTGTCCCATTTTTAATACGCTTTGCCGCGCGGAGTGGCCGCGCGGTTTGAGGCGCCATGTCACGGATTGCGCGGTCCCTCCTGCCTGAGGTTCGAGTCCTCCCTCGAGCACGGGTGTGTGTGTTGTTCTTAGCTAAGTTAGTTTAAGTAGTGTGTAAGTATAGGGACCGATGACCTCAGGAGTTGGGTGCCTTAGGAATTCACACACATCTGAGCATCTAATACGCTTTAATGTAAAAAAAAAAAAAAAAAGTTCTACAATGCAACTGTCAATCATAAAAGATGGATAGAAGATTGTTGCTACATTTGAGAAACACGATTATAATGAATTCTCAATTAAAAGTTTGTAAAATTGCAGTTCAGTGGCTCGTGCTTTTGCTGTCAATAGCAGCAGTCACATTTATTTAGAGCAGCTCAGCTAACTACACCAGTTCGTCATCTAGGTTTTCTTCCAAATCGTCTGGGTAAGCCCTGATGTTAACTGGAGTTCTTTCAGTATCTCCTCCGCTGTTGTTGTTGTGGTCTTCAGTCCAAAGACTTGTTTGACGCAGCTCTCCATGCTGCTCTATTCTGTGCAAGCCTCTTCATCTCCGAATAACTACTGCAACTTATATCCTTCCGAATCTGCTTACTGTACCCATCTCTTGGTCTTACTCTACGATTTTTACCTGCCATACTTCCTTCCAGTAGTACTACAGTAGCGCAAGTTTATATGCCAACTAGCTCTGCAGATGACGAAGAGATTGATGAAATGTATGATGAGATAAAAGAAATTATTCAGGTAGTGAAGGGAGACGAATATTTAATAGTCATGGGTGACTGCAATTCGAGAGTAGGAAAAGGGAGAGAAGGATACATAGTAGGTGAATATGGATTGGGGCTAAGAAATGAAAGAGGAAGCCGCCTGGTAGAAGTTTGCGCAGAGCATAACTTAATCATAGCTAACACTTGGTTCAAGAATCATGAAAGAAGGTTGTATACATGGAAGAACCCTGGAGATACTAGAAGGTATCAGATAGGTCATATAATGGTAAAACAGAGATTTAGGAACCAGGTTTTAAATTGTAAGCCGGCTACGGTGGTCTAGCAGTGCTAGGCATGCAGTCCGGAACCGCGCGACTGCTACGGTCGCAGGTTCGAATCCTGCCTCGGGCATGGATGTGTGTGATGTCCTTAGGTTAGTTAGGTTTAAGCAGTTCTAAGTTCTAGGGGACTGATGACCACTGACGTTGAGTCCCATAGTGCTCAGAACCATTTGAACCATTTAAATTGTAAGACATTTCCAGGGGCAGATGTGGACTCTGACCACAATCTCTTGGTTATGAACTGTAGATTAAAACTGAAGAAACTGCAAAAAGGTGGGAATTTAAGGAGATGGGACCGGGATAAACTGAAAGAACCAGAGGTTGTACAGAGTTTCAGGGAGAGCATAAGGGAACAATTGACAGGAATGGGGGAAAGAAATACAGTTGAAGAAGAATGGGTAGCTTTGAAGGATGAAATAGTGAAGGCAGCAGAGGATCAAATAGGTAAAAAGACGAGGGCTAGTAGAAACCCTTGGGTAACAGAAGAAATATTGAATTTAACTGATGAAAGGAGAAAATATAAAAATGCAGTAAATGAAGCAGGCAAAAAGGAATACAAACGTCTCAAAAATGATATTGACAGGAAGTGCAAAATGGCTAAGCAGGGACGGCTAGAGGACAAATGTAAGGCTGTAGAGGCTTATCTCACTAGGGGTAAGATAGATACTGCCTAAAGGAAAATTAAAGAGACATTTGGAGAAAGGAGAACCACTTGCATGAATATCAAGAGCTCAGATGGAAACCCAATTCTAAGCAAAGAAGGGAAAGCAGAAAGGTGGAAGGAGTACATAGAGGGTCTACACAAGGTCGATGTACTTGAGGACAATATTATGGAAATGGAAGAGGATGTAGATGAGGATGAAATGGGAGATATGATACTGCGTGAAGAGTTTGACAGAGCACTGAAAGACCTGAGTCGAAACAAGGCCCCTGGAGTAGACAACATTCCATTAGAACTACTGATGGCCTTAGGAGAACCAGTCCTGACAAAACTCTACCATCTGGTGAGTAAGATGTATGAGACAGACGAAATACTCTCACACTTCAAGAAGAATGTAATAATTCCAATCCCAAAGAAAACAGGTGTCGACAGATGTGAAAATTAGCGAACTATCAGTTTAATGAGTCACAGCTGCAAAATACTAACGCGAATTCCTTACAGACGAATGGAAAAGCTGAAAGAAGCTGACCTCGGGGAAGATCAGTTTGGTTCCGTACAAATGCTGGAACACGTGAGGCAATACTGACCCTACGACTTATCTTAGAAGAAAGAATAAGGATAGGCAAACCTACGTTTCTAGCATTTGTAGACTTAGAGAAAGCTTTTGACAATATTGATTGGAATACTCTCTTTCAAATTCTGAAGGCGGCAGGGGTCAAATACAGGGAGCGGAAGGCTATTTACAATTTGTACAGAAAGCAGATGGCAGTTATAAGAGTCGAGGGACATGAAAGGGAAGCAGTGGTTGGGAAGGGAGTGAGACAGTGAGTTCTAAGGCCTCCGATTTTTTTCTAATTAACTACTCGCCCGAAATCGATGAAACTGGCGTTACTTCTCGACGTAATCGCCCTGCAGACGTACACATTTTTCACAACGCTGACGCCATGATTCCATGGCAGCGGCGAAGGCTTCTTTAGGAGTCTGTTTTGACCACTGGAAAATCGCTGAGGCAATAGCAGCACGTCTGGTGAATGTGCGGCCACGGAGAGTGTCTTTCATTGTTGCAAAAAGCCAAAAGTCACTAGGAGCCAGGTCAGGTGAGTAGGGAGCATGACGAATAACTTCAAAGTTGTTATCACGAAGAAACTATTGCGTAACGTTAGCTCGATGTGCGGGTGCGTTGTCTTGGTGAAACAGCACACGCGCAGCCCTACCCGGACGTTTTTGTTGCAGTGCAGGAAGGAATTTGTTCTTCAAAACATTTTCGTAGGATGCACCTGTTACCGTAGTGCCCTTTGGAACGCAATGGGTAAGGATTACGCCCTCGCTGTCGCAGAACATGGACACCATCATTTTTTCAGCACTGGCGGTTACCCGAAATGTTTTTGGTGGCGGTGAATCTGTGTGCTTCCATTGAGCTGACTGGCGCTTTGTTTCTGGATTGAAAAATGGCATCCACGTCTCATCCATTGTCACAACCGACGAAAAGAAAGTCCCATTCAAGCTGTCGTTGTGTGTCAACATTGCTTGGCAACATGCCACATGGGCAGCCATGTGGTCGTCCGTCAGCATTCGTAGCACCCACCTGGATGACACTTTTCGCATTTTCAGGTCGTCATGCAGGATTGTGTCCACAAAATCCACAGAAATGCCAACTCTGGAGGCGA
Organism: Schistocerca americana; assembly: GCF_021461395.2. Classification (NCBI taxonomy): domain Eukaryota; kingdom Metazoa; phylum Arthropoda; class Insecta; order Orthoptera; family Acrididae; genus Schistocerca; species Schistocerca americana. Next base: position 1,125,491,722 of record NC_060119.1, on the reverse strand, counting down.
TCTGTTCAACAGTCATTCGGCGATCCCACAAAACAATTCTCTCCACTTTCTCGATCATGTCGTCAGACCAGCTTGTGCGAGCCCGAGGTTGTTTCGGTTTGTTGTCACACAATGTTCTGCCTTCATTAAACTGTCGCACTGACGAACGCACTTTCGACACATCCATAACTCCATCACCTCATGTCTCCTTCAACTGTCGATGTATTTCAGTTGGTTTCACACCAGGCAAATTCAGAAAACGAATGATTGCACGCTGTTCAAGTAAGGAAAACGTCGCCATTTTAAGTATTTAAAACAGTTCTCATTCTCGCCGCTGGCGGTAAAATTCCATCTGCCGTACGGTGCTACCATCTCTGGGATGTATTGCCAATGAACGCGGCCTCCTTCTAAAGCAATGCGCATGTTTCTATCTCTTTCCAGTCCGGAGAAAAAAAATCGGAGGCCTTAGAACTTGAATGCACCTCATATTGAGCAAGCAATAAAGGAAACAAAAGAAAAGTTCGGAGTAAGTATTGAAATCCATGGAGAAGAAATAAAAACTTTGAGGTTCGCCGGTGACATTGTAATTCTGTCAGAGACAGCAAAGGACTTGGAAGAGCAGTTGAACGGAATGGACAGTATCTTGAAAGGAGGGTATAAGATGAACATCAACAAAAGCAAAACGAGGGTAATGGAATGTAGTCGAATTAAGTCGGATGATGCTGAGGGAATTAGATTAGGAAATGAGATACTTAAAGTAGTAAAGAAGTTTTGCTATTTGGGGAGCAAAATAACTGATGATGGTCGAAGTATAGAGGATATAAAATGTAGAGTGGCAATGGCAAAGAAAGAGTTTCTGAAGAAGAAAAATTTGTTAACATCGAGTATAGATTTAAATGTCAGGAAGTCGTTTCTGAAAGTATTTGTATGGAGTGTAGCCATGTATGGAAGTGAAACGTGGACGATAAATAGTTTAGACAAGAAGAGAATAGAAGCTTTCGAAATGTGGTGCTACAGAAGAGTGCTGAAGATTAGATGGGTAGATCATATAACTAATGAGGAGGTATTGAATAGAATTGGTGAGAAGAGGAGCTTGTGGCACAACTTGACTAGAAGAAGGGATAGGTTGGTAGGACATGTTCTGAGACATCGAGGGATCATCAATTTAGTATTTGAGGGTAGTGTGGAGGGTAAAAATCGTATAGGGAGACCAGGAGATGAATACACTAAGCAGATTCAGAAGGATGTAGGCTGCAGTAGGTACTGGGAGATGAAGAAGCTTGCACAGGATAGAGTAGCATGGAGAGCTGCATCCAACCAGTCTCTGGACTGAAGACCACAACAACAACAAGTTCCCTCTAGTACTAAATTGGTGATTCATTGGAGTCTCAGAATGTATCCTACAAACCGATACCTTCTTTTAGTAAAGTTGTGCCACAAATTTCTTGTATCTCCAGCTCTCCTCTTTACCTCCTCATTATTTACATGATCAACCCACTTGATCTTCAACATTCTTCCATAGTACCACATTTGGAAAGCTTCTATCCTATTGTTGTGTAAACTGTTTATTGTCCATGTTTCATTTCCATTCATGGCTACACTGCGGATTTCCTAACACTTAAGTCTATATTCGATGTTAACAAATTTCTCTTCTTCAAAAACTCTCTTCTTCTGCTGTTGATTACTTAAATTGCCGAAGTATTCCAAATACATTAGTTACCTGATAATACACTTCTAAGTGTGTTGCTAATAAGAACTTCACGTTTCAGTTATGACAATAAACATTTGAGTTTCAGAATTTGGTTCAGTTGTTTGAGTTTCTCCAACTCCATAGAGTGTAGTAGAGCCGCCGAAATGGTAGAACTTTGTAAATTGTGTGCATCGTCTTGAAGTCTCTTGCTTATAGTCATCACAGCTGGTCAGCACTTTGACTCATGCTTCAACAACTGAAAATATAGACTCCACTGCTTGGACGTGCCCGTGTTGTGATTTATAAAACGAATAAGCTTACCTTATTCTTCAGGGCTTCTCGCTTTCTTATCGGCATATTTCCCAAAAAATAGATAAAATTACATAGTAACGGAAAAAATCGTAATACCAACAAGGAGTTGTACGGCATAAATGGAAATTGGTAGGCGTGATTTACCTCTGACGGATGATGTCTATTCCATTTTCACGCCATTCGCTAAGAGCGCCACTGCTAGGACGCTAATCAGGTTTGCTTTAAATACGCGTATTAATGGTCGTGAACGTTAGTTGCCTTTGAGATTGGGCTTGGCAAGTTGACGTTAGTCAAGAATGCCTCTAAGGCGTCAAGATGTGACGAAATAAATCTCGGGTGAACAGCCTGGTATGAGTGTGCATACGACACAATATTTCGGCAATCGACCACGTTGCCGTCATCAGGTGCGCTGCTGTACTGACCGGCGGACTAGATGGTCTGATGGGTACGGATACCCCCGTGGTCAAAGGTTCAGATCTACTTCTGTCATCCCTGCCTTTTGTCTGATGATAGTGGTAACGGACTGATGGGATTAAAGGGTCGTGAATGTGTGTATAACTTGGATTTCTAAGGTATGGATTGGTCTGGGAATGGGATGTAGACGGATGTCGGCGTCTTCTTGGCTTCCTGCGACCCAACGTGCCGACGACGTTGTGGCTCGGTGAACTCGCATGACCACTGGCAGAGGCCAGTGTCGTCGTTCCCGGCGTCTTGTGGTGAGAATCGGATGGCTGTTGGTTGCTGTGTAGCAGCCTTCTTCCGATTTTCATCGGAAGTCGGGGCTGCCTTCGGCTTGGTGGCTGCCTCAACCTTTTGGGAGGTGGCCAATTCAAGCAACCCTTCCAGGTCCTTGGAGATCCTCACCGCCAGCTTCTTCTTGGGTGGCGGCGGGGCTGGATCTGGCTCCTATTCCGTAGTGTGCATGTTCTCTGTGGTCTCCCGCCCCGAGGGGGGGGGGGGGGGAGCAGGTGGGGTGGGCCGCAAGGCTTTCGTGGCAGAAGCCAGTTCAGCCCGCAGCCGCTGGATTTCCCTGTGCGCCGCGGCCAGTTCGTCAAGCAGGGCGGTCCTCTCTACCGCGAATGCAGCTTTGAGGTCCGCTATTGCGTCATGTGTGGCCGCACGGAGCTTGTTGTGCGGCACAGCGTCGTCATGGCGGCGTCTATCGAGGGGCGGAGGAGCCCCCTGGTGCTGCTGCTCTGTTCCTGCCGCAGACGCTAGACCTTGGTCGGAACGGTTGCGTCGTCTCTTCTTCCTCTTCTTGTTGCCTCCGTGACCCCAGCTAGCGATGAAACTGCAGCCACGAAAACTCGCGACGTGCTTTCCTCCGCAATTTGCGCACTTTGGCGCTGCGTCACGCGGCTTTGTGCAGTCGCGTGTGTCGTGCGGCTCCGCGCACTTCATGCACACCGCTTGGTTGCGCCGGCAGTATTTAGCCACATGGCCAATCTCCTGGCGGCGGAAGCACTGTACATCTCGGCGTGGTTTGCTGCCGCCGAAACCGAGCCCCTCAGTGACGAGACGCTCTATTAAGGCGGCCACAATGCGGCGGCCCGGCCTCCCTTCTCTTCTGGGCGACATCTAGGCAGCAACAGCGACAGCAGCAACAGCAGCAAGCGCTCCGCTCTTGGCCTGGCCTGACCGGGGGTGGGCCGGCGCCTGGTATATATAGGTCAATCCCCCTCCCGCTCCGCCCTCAGGCGCTTCCTATGAGTCAGTGCGGTCCGCGCCCCGCGGGCGGTCCAGGTAAAGCGTCTGTTCTCCCCCTGTCTGGGGGCTGCGTCCTAGGTCTTCTCGTTCAGGAGGGTCTTCCGGCACCGCTCTCGTTATTCTTCCCTCCTCCCCCAAAGTCGGTACACTCTGGGAAATATCCTTTTTCTTCTTAATCCGGGTGATCCTGGGTTCCCACGCCTTGCTAAGGATGTAACCGCTGTCACGATTTAGTTGTGGCTCCCTTACTCTGATCTTTATAGCTTCTTTGATGACACAGTTCCAGTACTTGGATGTCTGTGTCAGGACTTTGGTTGGGTCATAATCCATGCTGTGGAGTTACGACAGGCAATGCTCAGCGACTGCTGACTTACTGGGCTGTTGCAGTCTACTGTGCCGTTGATGTTCTCGGCATCGGTCCTCAATGGTACGAATGGTCTGCCTTATGTATACACTACCGCTTTGGCAAGGTATCTGATAAACCCCTCATTTACCTAGACCAAGGTTATCCTTGACACTACCAAGAAGGCTCTTGGTTTTGCTTGGAGAATGGAAGATGGTTTTTGTTGTGTTGGCAGAAGAGCCAACACCGTGTTACTAGAGGAGGCCGAAATGCACGCATTTTAGCTCACGCAGGCTGGCGTGAGGAGGGAAGAACTATGCTGACGTGAGATCTGGAACATGACAAGGAATTAGAATTCAGAAAGCGGACGTAATTAGTTCGATACTTAACTTTAATCCATTAATGATGAACGTCGCTCTTGACAGTACATGATTCACAATATTAACTGTTCAGATTATAGTAACTGAATATGGCGCCTTGCTAAGTCGTAGCAAATGACGTAGCTGAAGGCTATGCTGAACTGTCGTCTCTGCAAATGAGAGCGTATGTAGTCAGTGAACCATCGCTAGCGAAGTCGGCTGTACCACTGGACGAGTGCTAGGCAGTCTCTCTATACTAGACCTGCCGTGTGGCGGCGCTCGGTCTGTAATCACTGATAGTGGCGACACGTGGGTCCACGTATACTAGCGGACCGCGGCCGATTTAAAGGCTACCACCTAGCAAGTGTGGTGTCTGGCGATGACACCACAGTTTTCACTTGGTGGTTACGCAAAATACGTCCAATTTTTCCGTGTAAGGCCCCACAAAACGGAATAATAGCCAAGGCCGCCTCCTCCTGAGGTTCATCCTCAGTTTCCGCCGGTGCTGCAGGTGTGGGATGTAGAGCCTTCCGAATTTGCCCTTCCTTGTAACCGTGGTCGATTGCCGAAATATTGTGTCCTATGCACACTCATACCAGGCTGTTCACCCGAGATTTATTTCGTCATAAAATACGCCTGGAGAAATTGAAGAATCAGGCCAAGATGTCATTATCAACACCTCACTGAGTTTGAACGAGGTCTTGTAATACGGCTACGGGAAGTTGGATGTTCCTTCTGCGATTCTGCAGAAAGGCTTGGCAGGAATGTAGCCACTGTCCATAGTTGCTTGCAGCAGTGGTCACGGTAATGTACGGTCGCAAGAAGACCAAGGTCCGGAAGGCGACGTGACACTACCGAGAGGGAAGACAATCCTGTTTCTCGTACGACTCTGACACATCATACTGTATCTGCGTCAGCAATCTGAGCAGCAGTTGGCGCCACAGCGACACAACGAACTGTTACAAATCGGTTACTTCAAGGGCAGCTCCGAGCCAGACGCCCTGTAGCGTGCATTTCACTGATCCCAAACCACCGACATTCGCGACTTCAATGGTGTCAGGCGAGAGCTTATTGGACGGCAGGGTGGAGGCCTGCTGCATTTTCTGGTGAAAGCTGTTCTGCCTCGGTGCAGGTGATGGCCATGTGATGGTTAGAATGAGGTCGGTTAAAGCCTGCTACCAACCTCCAATGTATCTGCGTGCTAGAAACACTGCACCTATACCTGGACTTACGGTGTGGGGTGGAATTTCATACGACAGCAGGAGCATTCTCATGATAATTCAACGCTCCCTGAGTGCAAATTTGTACGTCAGTCTGGTGATTCGACCTATTGAGCTGCCATTCATGAACAGCATTACAAGAGGTGTTTTCCAACAGGATAATGCTCGCTCACATACCGCTGCTGTAATCCAACAAGCTCTAAAGAGTGTCGACGTGTTGCCTTGGCTATGTCGCTCACCACATCTCGGTCCAATCCTTCACATATGGAACATCATCGGACGACAAACAGCGTTAACCGGCCCCGTATTGACTGATCAAGAGCAGCACGCATGGAATTCCGTCCCAAAAGCTGACATCCGGCTATGTAAAACATCATACATTCAACTTTCGGGAGGTTACACTGGTTATTAATGTACCAGCATTTCACATGGCTTGTCTCGCACTTACATTATCCTGGTATCTTGCAATGTTAATCACTAAAATAGACAAATATATTCCTGAAATACCGTTCTCTACACTCATTACTGCTTGGTGCTGCGATTTTGTTTCCGTCAGTGTATTTCTCTTAATATGAAGTATTGTTGTTAAATGGTAGGGATGTATCCTACTAGTCCAGAGTGACCGGAGAAGAAATAACGACACAAAAGAAACTCAGGAATCGCAAAACAACAGCTCATTATACAAGAATAGTCCATCAACAAGAAAACCTTCACTTCAGACGGCTCGTATCAAAAGTACTGTAAGGAAAATAAATACACTGTAAAAGAATGAACGATTGTATGGGAGACTTACAAAAATGAGTACGGAATCCATTAATTACTCTCTGGTTGGTAATGAACAGAACTATATTACAATTGGTCCGGTTATTACGACTCTACCTCGGACAAAGTTAGGAAGTTTACGGCAAATAATGTATGCTGTGGCCAGCGCTCACTTTTACAAATGAGCTAAAACTGTTATAACTCGTTCTGGATATGACCATTTCCATCTTCCCATTGGACTGTAGCTAGTGTACCATTCTTACCTAACCTGATGGGTATTTTAACAGCCAAACAGGGGGCCCCCCCATATGCGTGGGGCCCGTGGTATTTGCTAACACTTACTAGGTCGCTAATCCGGGACTGCACCTGCTTCACCGATCCAGTACGTAGTGATCTCTTCTGCATTCTCGAGGCTCGCACTCAATGACTGTTTCTGCGTTCCTAATTTTGGGCTCTTATTATAATCTGGTGTGTTCCGCAATCTACTTACCTTATGATGTTTGTTCAGTACCCTTCGACGCACATTTCCCTTATCTCAAGATCCCCTGTATTCTCCTGCTACGTCTCCTGCTCTTCACTCTTGGTTCTAACGACATTTTCCCTCCCATCCTTCCAATTCCGGCAGCAGCTGCACCACGTCTGTGGCAGCCAGCCGGTGTCGTCCCTGTTCTGCTCGTCGCAGTTCCGTGCTCGTGGTCCTTCATGTGGCGCAAATTTGCTATGGCCACAAGACCAGATATCTCCACTGTCTTGAACTCTTCCTTTGCCTCTGTGGCTTCTCACTGAGCCTCTTGCGCCTCACACCGCGCCTCCTGTCAAATTTTGTCAGCTCTGCCAGTTCCGTAATCCTTTTCGTCTCTTATTTTATCTACCTATTTTCATTCTGTACTCTTTTCCGCATGCCGTTACTTTTTTGTCTTTACTTCCCGCCCCATGTCCTTACTTCTTGTCTTGTCTTGTTTCCCATGTCCTCACTATCTTAATCTAGCAAGGTGGCGCAGTGGTTAGCACACTGGACTCGCATTCGGGAGGACGACGGTTCAATCCTGCGTCCGGCCATCCTGATTTAGGTCTTCCGTGATTTCCCAAAATCGCTCCAGGCAGATGCCTGGATGGATCCTTTGAAAGGGCATGGCTGACTTCCTTCCCCATCCTTCCCGATGACTTCGCTGTTTTCTCTCCTCCCCCAAACAACTCCCCAACCTTTACTTTCTTGTCTGATTGTTTCCTGTATCTTCTCTCCCATGTCTCTGTCTTCGTGTCTGATTTTTTAATTAGGATGTCATGTTTCCTATGACTTTACATTCCTTCATCAGTCCCTTTGAAAATATGTATTGTATTGGAGTTGTCATTTCCCGGTCCGGTTCAGTTGCTTTAGAGCAGGTGTCTCCAAGCATTTTAGTCCGCTGGCCACGTTGACTCCTCCACGAAGTCATAAGGGCCAAGATCTACCTAGTGGGATTAAAGCACCTTAACATTCCATGATCACCGTAATGTAAGGCTAAAGGAAAGATGAAATCGCAAAAATCTAAAGTTGTGGAAACAGCTAAAAAATATTTTATACGATTTACTTGCTATGTGCAATTTACAACATAATCAAAAGAAAGTGAAACCTCGCTTAAGAATCATCTTCCATAATGATTTATTACTCAGGCTAGTCGCCGAAGTGGTGTCCATTTGAGCGACTTGCACCAGACTCGTGAGTAGAATAAAATGCAAAGAATTTTGTTACTTAAAATGTTTTCGCCTAACTAGTCTGTTAACCGTTCTTTTTTTTCACTATCGCACGGAGAATGGTCTGTCTGTTTATTGTGGATAGCCACAAGTTTAACCATGACCTTCCGCTTTGTAAAGATAGAGCTTCGACAATGTCGCGGTGTATTGGTCGCGATAGGCCTCGAAACTCAATTGTTAGCAGGCCCTCGCGGGTCGGTTTCGGCCCGCGGGCCGTAATTTGGACACCCCTGCTTTAGAGATTATCTGAGTGGTATCTATCACTTCTTAGTTCGATCTTCTGTTCTCATCCTCCTCCGGGTTATGGACTACCACTGTTGCTTCTACATGTTGTAGTCTGCTCCCTTGTATTTCCTCTCGAATACTGTCGTTAGTTGTTGGCTTCAAATGGCTCTGAGCACTATGGGACTTAACTTCTGAGGGCATCAGTCCCCTAGAACGTAGATCTACTTAAACCTAACTAACCTAAGGACATCACACACATCCATACCCGAGGCAGGATTCGAACCTGCTACCGTAGCGGTCGCGCGGTTCCAGACTATAGCGCCTAGAACCGCTCGGTCACCCCGGCCGGCTGTCATTAGTTGTGTTGGTTTCGCTCTCTGTCCGTTACAGTGTCGTATCTGTCGTATCTGGCTTGACTGTCCCGAGGGACAAGCAACATGATCCTCTTTTGAGTCGAAACTGTGTGTGTCTGTGTGTGTTGGGGCTTATGGACACTCAACGTCGAGGTCGTCAGCGCCCTGACACACATTAAAAGAAACGAATGTGGACAAACTTAGTAAAATGGAAGCATAAACGCAAAGAAAGCGGGAAAAGTTGCAAAATGCTGTATAGGAAAATAAAACGTAAGGAAAACGAGAAAGGAGTGTCAATGATGCCATAGGAAATTGTCACTGGCTGGCCATTTACGTAAAATATGGGCGAGCCAGTCATCCTGTGAACAAATCAAGACCCTCTCCCTAAAATCTTGGTAAAAACATTGGACAAGTCACAGAACTCTAAAACTTTAGCCACATTCGTTTGAGTAGTTCCTAAAAGAGGTGGCAGATCCGCCGGAAAGTCAGCCGCGGACCGCTGGTCAGAAAATGAAACGCAATCCAATAAAACGTGGCGCACAGTGACCTGGACGCCACAAGCACGACACATTGGAGGGTCCTCTCGCCGGGGCAGGAAGCCATGCGTCATAGGACTGTGGCCTATCCGAAGCCGAGTGAGGAGAACCTCGTCCCGTCTACGTGGCTGGAAGGAAGTACACCACACACGCGCTGTGGGCTTGACTATACGGAGCTTATTGTCAGTCATTTCCAGCCATTCATCCTCCCACCGACGCATGACTCGTGCGTTCAATAGCGAGGTGAGTGCGTGCACGGGGATGGCACACTGAGATACGTGTGGGGCGAGACACGCCTCCTTGGCTGCGAGATCTGCCCTTTCGTTCCCAGCAATGCCGACTTGCCATGGAACCCACCAGAAAGCCACCTCCTTCCCCTGTCGTTGTAGTTGGAGGAGGCCATCCTGGATGTTGTGGACTATTTTATCTGCTGGATACAAACGTTGCAATGAGTGAAGGGCACTTAGTGAAACGGACCAGACAAGAAACTTAGGACGGAAAGAGCGTCTCATCTGCTCCAGTGCCCGCAAGGTCGCAGACAATTCTGCATCAAAGGCGGTAAATGCTTGAGGCAGTCGGACCTTGAGGACACGATCTGGAAAAACAACAGAGCAATCAACAGAATCCTCCTGTTTCGACCCATCCGTAAAGACAGCCACATAGTCGTGATGCTCAGATAAAATGGCAGAAAATGTTGAATTAACTAATCCCAAGATCCTTACTCTCTTCTTTACAGTCCAAAATGCCCTCCTTTTCATTAGCACTAACCTCATGCCTGAATATCCGTTCCTGCACCTTGTTTGTTTGCCGGCCGAAGTGGCCGCGCGGTTCTGGCGCTGCAGTCTGGAACCGCGAGACCGCTACGGTCGCAGGTTCGAATCCTGCCTCGGGCATGGATGTGTGTGATGTCCTTAGGTTAGTTAGGTTTAACTAGTTCTAAGTTCTAGGGGACTAATGACCTCAGCAGTTGAGTCCCATAGTGCTCAGAGCCAGCCTGCACCTTGTTTTCACTGTCTATCCTGTCGTACATTGTCTGACCTTCTCCACTGTCGGTAACGTTTCTCGCCTACTGCTTAATACTTTGAGCACATCCCTTCTCAGAGCAGTACGCGTTCCGTAACATCTGTAACTCCACCCTCGTCAGAAAGTTGCACTGCATGGCGTATGCGCAATACTCACAAATGACTTATCTGAGTATGAGGATTGCAAATTCAGTTGCTAATACGCTCAGTACTCTGTTTAGCGCTACGGTACGATATGCACGATCACAGAGATTCACTGCCTTTATTCCTTGAAATGTAATTGATCAAATGATTCCCGTTAAATTAAACGTGACACGAGAAACAAAAGTTCAGTCGTTCAGTAGCTTCCGACCGATTGCCAGTGTGTAAGTATTCAAACCTATTACTTCTTCAGCAACCCATTATGACACTGTGTAACGCCGGAAATGCATATCCTCCTATTTCCATCTATTGTACTATAATTTTTTTCCTTGTTTTGTTACCTCAATATATGACATTTCTATGTCTTTACATATTGTAATTGTTTTAGTATTTGTATACATATACACTCCTGGAAATTGAAATAAGAACACCGTGAATTCATTGTCCCAGGAAGGGGAAACTTTATTGACACATTCCTGGGGTCAGATACATCACATGATCACACTGACAGAACCACAGGCACATAGACACAGGCAACAGAGCATGCACAATGTCGGCACTAGTACAGTGTATATCCACCTTTCGCAGCAATGCAGGCTGCTATTCTCCCATGGAGACGATCGTAGAGATGCTGGATGTAGTCCTGTGGAACGGCTTGCCATGCCATTTCCACCTGGCGCCTCAGTTGGACCAGCGTTCGTGCTGGACGTGCAGACCGCGTGAGACGACGCTTCATCCAGTCCCAAACATGCTCAATGGGGACAGATCCGGAGATCTTGCTGGCCAGGGTAGTTGACGTACACCTTCTAGAGCACGTTGGGTGGCACGGGATACATGCGGACGTGCATTGTCCTGTTGGAACAGCAAGTTCCCTTGCCGGTCTAGGAATGGTAGAACGATGGGTTCGATGACGGTTTGGATGTACCGTGCACTATTCAGTGTCCCCTCGACGATCACCAGTGGTGTACGGCCAGTGTAGGAGACCGCTCCCCACACCATGATGCCGGGTGTTGGCCCTGTGTGCCTCGGTCGTATGCAGTCCTGATTGTGGCGCTCACCTGCACGGCGCCAAACACGCATACGACCATCATTGGCACCAAGGCAGAAGCGACTCTCATCGCTGAAGACGACGCGTCTCCATTCGTCCCTCCATTCACGCCTGTCGCGACACCACTGGAGGCGGGCTGCACGATGTTAGGGCGCGAGCGGAAGACGGCCTAACGGTGTGCGGGACCGTAGCCCAGCTTCATGGAGACGGTTGCGAATGGTCCTCGCCGATACCCCAGGAGCAACAGTGTCCCTAATTTGCTGGGAAGTGGCGGTGCGGTCCCCTACGGCACTGCGTAGGATCCTACGGTCTTGGCGTGCATCCGTGCGTCGCTGCGGTCCGGTCCGAGGTCGACGGGCACGTGCACCTTCCGCCGACCACTGGCGACAACATCGATGTACTGTGGAGACCTCACGCCCCACGTGTTGAGCAATTCGGCGGTACGTCCACCCGGCCTCCCGCATGCCCACTATACGCCCTCGCTCAAAGTCCATCAACTGCACATGCAGTTCACGTCCACGCTGTCGCGGCATGCTACCAGTGTTAAAGACTGCGATGGAGCTCCGTATGCCACGGCAAACTGGCTGACACTGACGGCGGCGGTGCACAAATGCTGCGCAGCTAGCACCATTCGACGGCCAACACCGCGGTTCCTGGTGTGTCCGCTGTGCCGTGCGTGTGATCATTGCTTGTACAGCCCTCTCGCAGTGTCCGGAGCAAGTATGGTGGGTCTGACACACCGGTGTCAATGTGTTCTTTTTTCCATTTCCAGGAGTGTATATTTATGCATTTATGTCGATGTATAATTGGTTTGTTTCGTAAATATTATTTGTATTTTCACGCTGGGTCTTGCCTAGGGAAAACTGCTATCGAAAGATTACATCGATAGGTCGTGTGAAGAATCAAAGTGTGTAGGATCTTTGGTAGTGTTAACTCTGCCGCGTGGAGCGCTGGCAGGGCAGTGGGAGTCTGGCTGGAGTAGTGCGGTTGAGCAGGTGTGTTGTGTGGCGCTCCCGGGAGTTGCCGCGCTTTCGGGGTTTGGCAGCATGTAATTGCGCTCGACTTGCGATGATAGTTTCTGACATGGTGTCGCGGACGGGAAGCATTAGCTGGCGCACATCAAGAGCCCGTTTCGCCTGGTGACCGTGTCGAGAAGAAGGCGCGCCAACATCCAGCTTCTGCAACAGCGACGGCCGACAATGAGTGACTGTCGCCACCTCCTCGATCGACGGCTTCAAACCTTCAATCAACCAACAAGGAAGACTAAAAGCACGTAAAGTTTCAGAACTGTGTGGCAGACCTCAGCTTTTCAAATTGTTCCATTTGCCTCGCAAAATTACAGCAACTTAGCATGAACCTTTGTTGCTCATTGTCCCAATTGCATTGCCAAGCAGGGTCCCTTCCTTTTCCGAAATGAACCCGAGTGTCGTTGAAATTCAAACGCCAGCATTAAAATAATATAATTAGATTTCACTGCTTTAATTTCAAAGCTCAGTTAAAGTATTCATAGCTGGCTACAATATTTAGATTACACAAGCACAAATTAAGAGTGCGAGTTTTGTTACCATATTTTAGCTTACCTGTGACTGCAGTTCAGCTTGGTACGTACAAAATTTTACTATTGTTAATTGTTCAGAATCATTTAATTCAAGTTCAAAGTTAAATCTCTTATTTCTAAATTGCGCAGAGTCAAGTTGCTTTTGAAATGATTGTTGAGGTAGTCCAAGACTAACCGTATTTTACTGAATCTCGATGTGCTTAAGAAAGAAAGCTTCTTATTAATTTCAGTCACTAAATTAACTTTCAGTTGTCTGGTTTTATTAATTCTTTTGCTAAATTAAGTCAGAGTGCAGCGAAAGTTATTACTTCTGACAAACTTTCAGTTTTCACACTACACGTGTCAACCTTCAGTTGCCACGCTTCTAGTGCTAATTATATGTGTAATTACCTTTCTTTTTCAGTTAGTATAGTAATTGTCCTTAGGACTGGCGACCGTAATTTCCCCCTAATCTCAAACATCTAATTACCGCTAGTTAATTGTTAGCGTAACGGCCGCACATTTACTTTCTTCATTAACTTTACCCCTTTCCAAAATTAATTTCCACCAGTTTCATTTGCGTTTTTCCTTTCATTTAGATGTAACCCTTTCCTCCCTCTTTACCGACAGATTAACTTCGGTGGCGATTGCTTTTCCCAAATTTCCATTAGGTACACGCGGTTTAATTTTTCACTGTCATTAAGGTCGATAAGTCAGGGGGAGGTTACAACTGGATAAATTTTCACACACTATGGCCGAGCTGAAGATAATTTTTTTCCAGTTTATCACAAATACAATACCCCTTATTCCTTCTGCTCGCAAAAATTCCTCTGTAAAATATTCTTACGCCAACCACAGTCATCGTCTGTCTCTAACTCGTTGCTTCTCTCAAAACACTCCTTACTTCATTCTTCCCGTGTAGAACCATGCACAGCTTCGCATTCTTGTGTTGTGTGTACGTGCTATTTACACGTTCGACAGATATGCTGTTTAACTTGAAAACAAGGCGCTCCGTGTCCAGTCAGACTGCACTGGTTACGTTTCGTGGGTCACAAATATTCTACTCCCCGTGAGCTTCCTCCGAACTGATGCAAATCCGGTTGCGTACTTTCACGAAACAAACTAACCTAGAATACGGGATGTTGTGACATCCTATTAACGCTCCCGAAAAATTTTACGCTGCCGAAACAACAAAACAATAATTTTCTACGTTCCCCACGCAACAGAACAACAAAGAAATTTTCTCGTGAGGGTTTCCATTTACACAATAAATTATTCACAAAATTCGCATATGCAACACATACAAAATTTCCGCAACGCTGGTGTTCAACTTTGGTGTATCATCAGATGTGGAACAGAATCCATAAAGCTATGAATTAGAAACTGTAGGAAGGAATGTACAAAGATTAATAATATGCTCATTCAAGTGTTAAAACTACTGTGATACAATGTTGTCTCTTACTTAGTCACCAAGAACGTCATCAATGATCAATAACAACTGAAATTAAAAATTCTAACTGAGCAGGCTCCCCGGTTTATGCGAATCCTACTACTATTTCTTCTGACAGTGTACCAGGAGATTCTGGATTCTAATCCTGGTATAGAGTTCGGCAATTTATGCAAAATCCCCACATTGTGGCTTTGTCTCCCCAATCCACAAAAGTAAATGTGGGATGACCACTTCTCTAATATCCACCCTAAGAATTTACATGTGCAAAGTCTTAAGTGGACAATGCGACGTTAGGCCCTAGACATAGGGCGTAAAGTGCGAGATTTGCATAGTAATTAGTGTGGTAGGATGATGTCCAACATAAACAATCTTCCATTTAAAAACTATTTGAAGACTTGAAATAAAAAGTAACGAATTTCAGGAACATGAGTTTTAAGTATACTACGTAATTAATGCTCGTAATTGCACTATTAATGTACTGTGTTTTACAGTAGAGAATAGTATGGATCTAGCTTTCACAGGAACTTACAAATATTATATTTCAATAGTATGAAAAACTTACTGAAAGTGTAAATGCAGTGAAAACCTCTAAGTGCGATAGTTCCTACTCACTAAAAAAGAAAATATGGGTGATGTGTGTTCTTTCGGACATGATGGGAAGCGTGCTAGGGTTGTCTGTGCAGTTGTGGTGACCACTGCGACTGGATGGCGTAATAGTCAGTGTATCTGCCAACTACGCATGAGACCCCAGTTCGAATACCAGTGCGGTACAAATTTTCAATTTGCCCCATTGATTTAAATCAGTGCCCACTGGCAGCTAATGTCTTTAATTCCTCTGTGTCAAGGTAATGAAAGGCCATTCTGCTTTCGTAAAACTGTATGTGGTCGTTATTTGTCTGGAACTGCATCATTTCTGTCAAACCTTTCTTCTCTTCTTGACATGTGTGACTTGAACCATCCAGGGTTAATAGTTGGCATTTTCTTGACGACTTCTACTCTTACAACTTTTTTAGAAATATAGATTCCTTCTCAGGCTTCCTGATCTCAAACGCATGTTGCTTATGTTTGTCAAACCACAGCCACTGTACTTTGAATATGTTTATATCTGCTGTGTTTATATTACAATCTCCTGGATTCTCGAATTCTAAGAGTCACATGCATTCGTGTTCTGGCGATAAATAGTTTTATTTGTCTTCATTGCTTTAATAAATCGGTTACATCTTTTCAAATAAAAAATTTGGTACCTTCAAAAATGGTTCAAATGGCTCTGAGCACTATGGGACTCAACTTCTGAGGTTATCAGTCCCCTAGAACTTAGAACTACTGAAACCTAACTAACCTAGGGACATCACACACATCCATGCCCGAGGCAGGATTCGAGCCTGCGACCGTAGCGGTCTCACGGCTCCAGACTGTAGCGCCTAGAATCGCATGGTTTTGGTACCTCAAAAATAAACATTCTTTCCAGTTACGGTGTAGGTTAGCGATAAGTCATGAGACTTGCCTCCTGCGTTGGACGAGCTTTTATAGGAATACATATATTACTTGAAGTTATGTATTTATTCCTTTCATGTTTCAGCTTTTTCCTCATTGCTGCCACACTACTTTGCCGTTTCTTTCCACTCAAATTGTTACAAACACCTGCATTATGTAGTAATGAAGAGTACCCTTGCGTAACATAGAGCGTTTCACGTGTTAACAGCAGTGGCTATTAAATCGCATACCATCTGTTGATTGCATCAGATGCTACATTTCATTCATTGTAGTTATTGGGTTTGCCATGTAGATCCCATTTCACACAGAACTTCAAAGTTCCCTATTATGGCACTTAGAGCTTTTAAATTTTAAGTCTTCGATTTATTTCATAAAAACATTAATTATAATATTCATAAGAAAGACACAGTTAAATGTTGATAACTTGTTTCTGTAAGAACTTTCTGATTATAGACTGTAAAGGACAAAAATATTACTCCACTACCTGCAAAAGCCGGGCCCATTTAACTCATATCCCGGTCTGAGACTCAAATTTAACCACACAAATTCCATCCGATAAACCCAGTGACTTGAAGCTTGGTGACTGAGTAAGTCAATCATGTGCTCAACACAGGAACGGTCAACGGGAGACCTGAAATTCTACAAGTCCCGAACAGAATGCACTAGGTAACCGGTGCCACCTTTTAATGATAACCATAACTTTGCCGAGCGCCGAGATGAATGGCGCTGGCGTGGACGTAGCTCTCCAGAGAAGAAGAGGGCGTGTCACCAAATATGCAACACCATCTCCAGGTCATCTGCTAAGATGATTTCCTTTCCACTGATCGACTTCCGCCCTTGAAACTCTATAGACTGCTTTTCTTTTGCTACCGCCTTTATCCCTCTTTTTGCGCAGGGCCGGCAGGGTTAAATACGGATTTGACATGGTTAATTGTAAGGGGTTGTCGGATGCCCTTTCTGCCGCCACCCATAACCCCCCGGAACGGAATTAGTGTACCCCAGCTGTCTGCGTCTAGTGCAAATCGTGAAACAGTGTGAATGTGTTTCAAATGTCTGCGAGTCGTGTAACTGAGGCGGGACGTGGGGCCCAGCCCGGTATTCACCTAGGAGGATGTGGAAAACCGCCTGAAAACCACATCCAGGCTGGCCAGCACACCTGCCGTCGTCGTAAATCCGCCGGCGGATTCGATCTGGGGCCGGCGCGCCTACCCGAGTCCAGGAAGCAGCGCGTTAGCGCTCTCGGCTAGCCTGGCGGGTAAAAACTCTATAGACTACCACCGACCGAAATCAGCCTGCTAACCTCCACAGACTGCCCGTGAATACGGATTGTTACTAATGGAGGTCCAGCCACAAATCTCCATGGATCGCCCATGAATGATAAAAATTTTAGTTTCCGTTTCTGCTCTGAACTCTTTTTTTTTGCGAACGAATAATGTCTGATGCAAAATTACAAAACACTGTGGCCCAGTATCGAGGTTTCCCTCCAACATAGAGAGTCCCTCCAAATCAGTGCATCATCTTCACATGCCAATCATATCGCACAAATCTCCCCTCCTGCTAATAAAAGTACGCTCCAGCTCTGTGCTTGTAACGTCACACTCTCGAAGACCAATCTCGCGTCTTTGCCCTGGTGGAGTTAGTCTCATATCAGAGGGCGCCTGGGATAAGGAAACACTGTTGGCAAGGCTAGTCCATTATTTTGGGCACCTCGTGTTTTCTAAAGCGGCCAGTCGCTATCTACAAAGCCACTCCGCGAAACGTGAGAAAGTATCCCTGAGCAGCGGCTCACGGTACCTCTCCCCATCTGGAAGCCCACTCACCTGCCTGAAGTTGAAAAGCAGGCAGTGCTTAGCGGCTCCCTAGGATTCTGCCACAGTCCCATTTCCAGGTCGGTTAGTTGGTTGATGCGGAGGAGGGAACCAAACAGCGAGGTCATCGGTTCCATCGGATTAGGGAAGGATGGGGAAGGAAGTCGGCCCTGCCATTTCGCAGGATCAATCCCGCCATTTACCTGAAGCGATTTAAGGAAATTACGGAAAACTGAAACCAGGATGGCTGGACGCGAGTTTGAACCGTCGTCCTCCCGAATGCGAGTCCACTGTGCTAACCACTCTCTCGGTCCCATTTCCAGAAAGTCAATGCTTGTTCCTTCGGAAAGCCTGCAAAGTACCATTCTCCACAATATCTCTACTCCATCACTTTGTGTCCTCCCACATACGCAAAAGCATTTAGAAAATAGTGAAACCTTCACCATGTTAAAGAAAGGAATTTACATTATTACATATGGTGCAATACTAGCGGTCACTCTGGTCCAAGATCATTAATAAATATTTTCTTATTGCAATCTCCAGCATTTTGTTCTCTAAATTACTAAGGCGATGTTAAAGTTAATGAAAAAGACATGAAAATTTGCCTGCTGTGTTTGAAAAGTCTTACAGTGATGGGGTGTAGATTTGTAGCATTTATGTTTCTGTTTCTCACTTGTTGCAGAGCAAACCAGTGAACACAGAAGAAACAAGGCTCGGAACCGATACAGATGGCAGATGAGCACTTTCTTGGAGGCCTCTCTGCGCCTATAGTCGTGGTGACCAAAGAACATGCTAGGCCCGAACAGTTAGTTAATTAATCTCTCTTATGATGAGGCAGCAGCTAGATTGTCTAGTGATTTTATGGTGTCCATTGTGTATTAACACTAGTTAATACTATATGTTCCATGAATCAAGTTCGTAAACTTCTAATATGGCACTGAAGTAGTCACTCATTTATATGATTACTAAAATTTTCTCTTTCAAGATGGGCCGCAGAAAAAATGTTCAGAAAAAATAGAACATCTTCAACAACTAGAGATAGGACGCTCATATTCACAGGGCATGTACATTGTATGTCCTACAGAAATGATTAGCATTTCAGTCATCTCGGTTCAGAATGTCCGCTGTTGCCTACTAGGCAAAGGGTCCGCAATGGGCCCCGATAACTTGTTCCATGTGTGATAGCATCGATGCGCATAAGACGCGAATGATGTGCTATGGCACAGCCATCCATGCTGCATTCGCCTGGTTCCAAAGTTCATCTGTGGTAGTTGGCATTGGGTCACAGCACTGCACCCATCGTTTCACCATATCTCACACATTTTCGGTTGGCGACAAGTCTGGTGATCTGGCGAGTCAGGGCAAAAGGCTGACTTCCTGCGACACCAAGAAGGCACGTGTTCGTGAAGCAACACGTAGTCGTGCATTGTCTTGTTGAAAAATGTCGTCTGTTGTGTTGCACATTTAGGGTATGGCAACAGATCGCAGGATCATTCACGTAGGCCACATTGTTCACAGTGCCCTGGACGTGCACCAACTGTGATTTGTGGTGTACCCAATAGCACTGCAGTTGGCGCTGTATGTCTGGTGCATATGCAGTCGCTGTGATACCGCTTCTGCTGTCTGCAGTGAACCAAAATGTGGCCATCATTATCGAACAAACAGAACCTCGATTCGTCCAGAAACACCATGTGAAACCATTCTTGTCCCCAGTGACGTTGTACCCTACACCATTGCCGTCAAGGATGTTTCTGCACATTCGTCAAATGTAAGCTCAGAAGTGGACGACACCACATAACCCACGCCCTAATAAACGGCGACGGAGAGTCATCCCAGATCGTGTATGATGTCTTCCACTGTTTGTGAGGTAACGGGCGAGTTGTGGCGCCCTGGAAATTCTAAGTTCGGAGTTGGCGTGGCCGCGCTGGGGCCTCTCGGCGGGCCGCGGCTTGGCGGCGGCCGCACAACGGCCGCACCACGTGATCCTTCAGCCGCATGGCTGGGAATTCCATGGTGACGCTGTGTCGAAGAAGGTGACACGCTGGGGGTGCCAAAGATGGCGGACTTTGTCAAACAATCATGGCAGTCATTTCACAGTTCATATAGAAATTAATAGTAGCCAGATATGTCATGATACCCCAAAAATAAACATGTACATTACCATTGTTTGCACGACGATTCTGATGGTGTAATTAGATTTTCAATATCTTTATTAATTTAAAGTTTAGTATCTTACTGTAAATTATACAATTACCATCCAGCAACGAATTTCCAAAATCTAAACCGTTCATCCGATTTTGTCGATCGACGTCTCTTTAGAAAGCTATTAGTGTAAACCTAAATTGGTGTAAATTACAGGCATGTAACTTGAATAGTACATGAGTTATTGGAGGTCAAAGTGGCCGATTACTATGGATAGGCCATAAGTACTCCACCGCTACACGAAAAAACGGTAGCAGCATGCTTATAAATATATTTGTTCATCTATGTCTTTGTCTATATCTGATATATACTATTCATGAAGAAAGTGGTTAAATATTTACTGTGTTTTAGAAAGCACAGAGACATTAGGCTATTGGCCTACCTTCTGTTCTGTTCCTTTGATACGTTTATTTAATTTGTTTATGTATTTAATAAGGTGTGTTAGAGCATGTTTATGGTCCACCCGTATGAACATTTATTTAATTTCAAGTTATTTAAATGTAAATCCAATATTTGGAATGTGTTTCATTATATTTGTGAATGTGCGTTGGCTTGAAGACACTGTGGGTGCGCTCTAGCCAATGACAGCGCTCGTGAATGGGGAGACAGGATGGAAGTGGGAGAAGAGTACGGCACAGGACACGGAGAGGTCCAGGAGAGCATGTCCCAGGACACGGGAGGTGCTGGACAGTACGGTGCTGGACGGAGAGTCACGGAATAGACTTGGAGTGTGGAGCAGTTTGCGCGTGGCCGCCGGAGACAGAAATATTTCGTAGTGCCGACTTGTGCACATGTGAGATTTCCGTGGCTTATGCAGTGAAGACGTAGTATGCTTTTGGTAGTGAATATCTCGCGAGCTATGTTGTTGCTCATAACTAATTACGTGAAGTAGGAATCTATTGTTTCCCTGTTATTCAACTTATATTTTATTTAATTGCTGGACCATCGACACCAATAAGTACTGCCATTTGCAATTAATTCCTCTTGCCTGAATTGCTGCTAGTTACACTTTCGCGCTCTGATTTCGAATTAACCGGCTCGCTTCCGTTTCCAGTATTACACATACTAGGTGACTGTTTTATATTCGCGAGATCTATCAATGGAGCTTGAACTTCAGGGCCAAACACTATCTCACTATTTGCGCAGGCACTTATCTGATCTGAGATGGTACCCTCTGCCATGGTGATGCCGTCGTTTGTAGTGGAAATCGACAATGAGGACTTTTAACACCATAGCTTAGACATTGAATACCTTTTATTGATTCATTTAGCTTTCTATTTTGTTCAACATCCCATCGTTGAACGTTAGTAATTAGTGTACGATTAATTCGATACTGTAATGAAGTATAACCTCTGTAATGATCTTTTGTCTTCCTCATATAATATCTTTGGTTATCTTTTAAATTAAATAATTTTATTTAAATAATTTTGTGTAGACTACCAATATTTCCAAATGTTCTGTTTTATTTAAAATGTTTGTTTGCTGTTGTGTAAACTGCTGACCTTCGCTTAGAGTTCTCAGTTGTTTTGTATGTAAAAGGTGTTGTGGTTCCCTTTGGAACGGAACTGTGTAGCGCGCGTAAATTGTGGTTGGCCTAGGTAAAAAAGGTGGAACCAAGAGTCTGTCGGGGATGAGCTACCAAACTATCAACTGCTTATTTAAAAGTTGTGTTTCGTGCTGGCTCCAAGAGAGGCTTTTCCTGACGCTTTCCAATGCCTCGGATGGATGGATAAAGAGCTGGAACTATTCTGGAATTGGTATCTATTATCGCCACAAAGAAATGACAGAGTCCAGCAATTCTACCTGCAAATTCACCTACAAATATGCAATCGCCACCACACTGCGCAATCACTGTAATGGAACACTATAGTAATGTACAGTGAAGGATCAGCTCATTGGATGTTTTAGTGCGCACAAACATAAGCTAACTTATACTCGAACTCTTATACCTACCTTGACTTTTTATCCCTAGTCACACAACCACTTAGGGCCCTTACCATGCTAAAGTGGCAATTAATATCAGTAAGATTCGAACTGATATGCTTACAAAGAGGACTGAAATAGGTTCCGCTGTGAAAGAGGAAGTTTACAAAATTTTGGGTAACCTTGAAAACGCAGTTGATGATAAATTAAAATGTGTCCGAGTGGATACGGGGATAATTGCAGATGAAGTTGTAATAGTAAAATATAAAATCGAAACAGCGGAAAAAGATCTTGGGGAAAAATGGATAAGCTACAGATTGAGCGTGGGGACAAGGGCTTGAGTGACTGTATAAAAGCGTCTCAACAGGCCACACCGGTTACAAATAGTCCCTGGGCAAATACCGAATCTATAAAATGTTATACAGTCGACGGAAGATATCACCCAGTAAATTTCTTGGCTGCGTGTAGAGACGCTTTTGTTCACGGCATGTCGGACGAAGTGAGAACATGTGACTGTTGATGGTGATCCGCCCATCGGGTGGGGATGGTAAGCTCTGCGGCCTGTTTGATGGTCTTCGAGAGGAGTAGGCCATGTGCCAGCACAAGATCTCATCCTCTCTATTCTCTCATCATCTGAACAAGACACTACGCTAAACACACACCCCTTACAATACCTGGTTTAAATACCAAACCTGTCCACTGTGTGTCTCATGAAGTGAGAGCAGTGCGGTAGCGTTCTCGCTTCCCACGCACGGGTTCCCGGGTTCGATTCCCGGCGGGGTCAGGGATTTTCTCTGCCTCGTGATGGATGGGTGTTGTGTGCTGTCCTTAGGTTAGTTAGGTTTAAGTAGTTCTAAGTTCTAGGGGTCTGATGACCATAGATGTTAAGTCCCATAGTGCTCAGAGCCAGCCAAGTGAGAGCATGTGACTGTTGATGGTCATCCATCCATTGAGTGGGGACGATAAGCTCTGCGGCATCTTTGATGCTCTTAGAGAGGAATAGGTCATGTGCTGGCACCAGATCTCATCCTCTCTATTCTCTCATCATCTGAACAAGGCACTACGCTAAACACACACCACTTACAGTCCTTGGTTTCAATACCAAACATCTCCACTGTGTCCCATGAAGTAAGAGCATGTGACTGTTGATGGTGATCCGTCCATCGGGAGGGGACGATAAGCTTTGCGGCCAGTTTGATGTTCTTCGAGAGGAGTAAACCATGTGCCGGCAGCAGATCACATTCTCTTTATTCTCTCATCATCTGAGCAAAACACTACACTACACACACACTCCTTACAGTACTTGATTTTCAATTCCAAACTTCTCCGCTGTGTCTCATGAAGTGAGAGCATGTGAGTGTTAATGGTGATCCGTCCATTGGGTGCGGAAGATAAGCTCTGCGGCCTCTTTGATGGACTTCGAGAGGAATAGGCCATGTGCCGGCACCAGATCTCATCCTCTCTATTCTCTCATCATCTGAACAAGGCACTACGCTAAACACACACCACTTACAGTCCATGGTTTAATTACCAAACCTCTCCACTGTGTCTCATGAAGTAAGAGCATTTGACTGTTGATGGTGATCCGTCCATCGGGTGTGGACGATAAGCTCTGCGGCATGTTTGATGTTCTTCGAGAGGAGTAGGCCATGTGCCGGCACCAGATCTCATCCTCTCTATTCGCTCATCATCTGAACAAGGCACTACGCTAAACACACACCACCTACAGTCCCTGGTTTAAATTCCAATCCTCTCCGCTGTGTCTCATAAAGTGAGAGCATGTGAGTGTTGATGGTGATCAGTCAATTGGGTGCGGAAGATAAGCTCTGCGGCCTCTTTGATGGACTTGGAGAGGAATACGCCATGTGCCGGCACCAGATCTCAACCTCTGTATTCTCTCATCATCTGAACAAGGCACTACGCTAAACACACACCACATACAGTCCCTGGTTTAACTACCAAACCTCTCCACTGTGTCTCATAAAGTAAGAGCATGTGACTGTTGATGGTGATCCGGCCATTGGGTGCGGACTATAAGCTCTGCGGCCTGTTTGATGTTCTTCGAGAGGAGTAGGCCATGTGCCGGCACCAGATCACATCGTCTTTATTCTCTCATCATCTGAACAAGTCACTACACTACACACACACCCCTTACAGTCCCAAATTTTAAACTCCAAACCGCTCCGCTGTGTCTCATGAAGTGACAGCATGTGAGTGTTGATGGTGATCCGTCCATTGGGTGCGGAAGATAAGCTCTGCGGCCTCTTTGATGGACTTCGAGAGGAATAGGCCATGTGCCGGTACCAGATCTCATTCTCTCTATTCTCTCATCATCTGAACAAGGCACTACGCTAAACACACACCACTTACAGTCCCTGGTTTAAATACCAAACCTCTCCACTGTGTCTCATGAAGTAAGAGCATGTGACTGTTGATGGTGATCCGTCCATCGGGTGGGGACAATATGCTCTGCGGCCTGTTTGATGTTTTTCGAAAGCGGTAGGCCATGTGCCGGCACCAGATCTCATCCTCTCTACTCTCTCATTACCTGAACAAGACACTACGCTACACACACACCCCTTACAGTCCGTGGTTTAAATACCAAACCTCTTGGCTGTATCTCATGAAGTGAGAGCATGTGACTGTTGATGGTGATCTGTCCATAGGCTGGGTACAACAAGCTGTGCGGCCTCTTTCATGCTCTTTGAGAGCTGTAGGCCATGTGCCGGCACCAGAACTCATCCTCTCAATTCTCTCATCATCTGAACAAGGCACTACGCTAAACACACACCACTTACAGTCCCTGGTTTAAATACCAAACCTGTCCACTGTGTCTCATGAAGTAAGAGCATGTGACTGTTGATGGTGATCCGTCCATCGGCTGGGGACGATAAGCTTTGCGGCCTGTTTGATGTTCCTTGAGAAGAGTAGGCCATGTGCCGGCACAAGATCTCATCCTCTCTACTCTCTCATTATCTGAACAAGACACTACGCTACACACACACACCCCCTACAGTCCGTGGTTTAAATACCAAACCTCTTGGCTGTATCTCATGAAGTGAGAGCATGTGACTGTTGATGGTGATCTGTCCATAGGGTGGGGACGACAAGCTCTGCGGCCTCTTTCATGCTCTTTGAGAGCAGTAGGCCATTTGCCGGCACAGGATGTCATCCTCTTTATTCTCTCATCATCTGAACAAGACACTACGCTACACACACAATCCTTACAGACTTCGGTTTAAATTCCGAACCTCTCCGCAGTGTTTCATGAAGTGAGAGCATGTGATTGTTTATGGTGATCTGTCCATCAGGTGGGGACTATAAGCTCTGCAGATTCATGATGCACTTCCAGAGCAGTAGGCCATGTGCTGGCACCAGATCTCATCCTCTCTATTCTCTCATCATCTGAACAAGGCACTACGCTAAACACACACCACTTACAGCCCCTGGTTTAGATACCAAACCTCTCCACTGTGTCTCATGAAGTAAGAGCATGTGACTGTTGATGGTGATCCGTCCATTGGGTGGGGACGATAAACTCTGCGGCCTGTTTGATGTTCTTCGAGAGGAGTAGGCCATGTGCCAGCACCAGATCACATCCTCTCTATTCTCTAATCATCTGAACAAGACACTACACTACACACACACCCCTTACAGTCCTTGATTTTAAATTCCAAACCGCTCTGCTGTGTCTCATGAAGTGAGAGCATGTGAGTGTTGATGGTGATCCGCCCATTGTGTGCGGAAGATAAGCTCTGCGGCCCCTTCGATGGACTTCGAGAGGAATAGGCCATGTGCCGGCACCAGATCTCATCCTCTCTATTCTCTCATCCTCTGAACAAGGCACTACGCTAAACACACACCACTTACAGTCCCTGGTTTAAATACCAAACCTCTCCAGTGTGTCTCATGAAGTAAGAGCATGTAACTGTTGATGGTGATCCGTCCATCAGGTGGGGACGATAAGCTCTGCGGCCTGTTTGATGTTCTTCGAGAGCAGTAGGCCATGTACCGGCACCAGATCTCATCCTCTCTACTCTCTGATTATCTGAACAAGACAATACGCTACACACACACCCCTTACGGTCCGTGGTTTAAATACCAAACCTCTTGGCTGTATCACATGAAGTGAGAGCATGTGAGTGTTGATGGTGATCTGTCCATAGGCTGGGTACGTCAAGCTCTGCGGCCTCTTTCATGCTCTTTGAGAGCAGTAGGCCATTTTCCGGAACAAGATCTCATCATCTTCTATTCTCTCATCATCTGAACAAGACACTACGCTACACACACAATCCTTACAGTCTCTGGTTTAAATTCCAAACCTCTCCGCTGTGTTTCATGAAGTGAGAGCATGTGATTGTTGATGGTGATCTGTCCATCAGGTGGGGACGATAAGCTATGCAGATTTTTTGATGCACTTCGAAAGCAGTAGGCCATGTGCCGGCACCAGATCTCATCCTCTCTATTCTCTCATCATCTGAACAAGGCACTACGCTAAGCACACACCACTTACAGCCCCTGGTTTAAATACCAAACCTCTCCACTGTGTCTCATGAAGTAAGAGCATGTGACTGATGATGGTGATCCGTCCATAGGGTGGGGACGATAAACTTTGCGGCCTGTTTGATGTTCCTTGAGACGAGAAAGCCATGTGCCGGCACAAGATCTCATCCTCTCTATTCTCTCATATTCTGAACAAGACACTACACTACACACACACCCCTTACCGTCCTTGATTTTAAATTCCAAACCTCTCCGTTGTGAATCTTGAAGTGAGAGAATGTGAGTGTTGATGGGGATCCATCCATTTGGTGCGGAAGATAAGCTCTGCGGCCTCATTGATGGACTTCGAGAGGAACAGGCCATGTGCCGGCACCAGATCTCATCCTCTCTATTCTCTCATCATCTGAACAAGGCACTACGTTAAACACACACCACCTACAGTCCCTATTTAAATAACAAACCTCACCACTGTGTCTCATGAAGTAAGAGCATGTGGCTGTTGATGGTGATCCGTCCATCGGGTGGGGACGATAAACTCTGCAGCCTGTTTGATGTTCTTCGAGAAGAGTAGCTCATGTGCCGGCACCAGATCACATCCTCTTTATTCTCTAATCATCTGAACAAGACACTACACTACACACACACCCCTTACAGTCCTTGATTTTAATTTCCAAACCGCTCCGCTGTGTCTCATGAAGTGAGAGCAACTGAGTGTTGATGGTGATCCGTCGATTTGGTGCTTAAGATAAGCTGTGCGGCCCCTTCGATGGACTTCGAGAGGAATAGGCCATGTGCCGGTACCAGATCTCACCCTCTCTATTCTCTCATCATCTGAACAAGGCACTACGCTAAACACACGCCACTTACAGTCCCTGGTTTAGATACCAAACCTCTCCACTGTGTTTGATGAAGTAAAAGCATGTGACTGTTGATGGTGATCAGTCCATCGGGTGGGACGATAAACTCTACGGGCTGTTTGATGTTCTTCGAGAGGAGTAGGCCATGTGCCGGCACCAGATCACATCCTCTTTATTCTCTAATCATCTGAACAAGACACTACACTACACACACACCCCTTACAGTCCTTGATTTTAAATTCCAAACCACTCCGCTGTGTCTCATGAAGTGAGAGAATGTGAGTGTTGATGGTGATCCGTCCATTGGGTGAGGAAGATAAGCTCTGCGGCCTCTTTGATGGACTTGGAGAGGAATACGCCATGTGCCGGCACCAGATCTCATCCTCTGTATTCTCTCATCATCTGAACAAGGCACTACGCTAAACACACACCACATACAGTCCCTGGTTTAAGTACCAAACCTCTCCACTGTGTCTCACGAAGTAAGAACATGTGACTGTTGATGGTTATCCGTGCATCGGGTGGGGACGATAAGCTCTGCGGCCTCTTTCATGCTCTTTGAGAGCAGTAGGCCATGTGCCGGCACCAGAACTCATCCTCTCAATTCTCTCATCATCTGAACAAGGCACTACGCTAAACACACACCACTTACAGTCCCTGGTTTAAATACCAAACCTGTCCACTGTGTCTCATGAAGTAAGAGCATGTGACTGTTGATGGTGATCCGTCCATCGGCTGGGGACGATAAGCTTTGCGGCCTGTTTGATGTTCCTTGAGAAGAGTAGGCCATGTGCCGGCACAAGATCTCATCCTCTCTACTCTCTCATTATCTGAACAAGACACTACGCTACACACACACCCCCTACAGTCCGTGGTTTAAATACCAAACCTCTTGGCTGTATCTCATGAAGTGAGAGCATGTGACTGTTGATTGTGATCTGTCCATAGGGTGGGGACGACAAGCTCTGCGGCCTCTTTCATGCTCTTTGAGAGCAGTAGGCCATTTGCCGGCACAGGATGTCATCCTCTTTATTCTCTCATCATCTGAACAAGACACTACGCTACACACACAATCCTTACAGACTTCGGTTTAAATTCCGAACCTCTCCGCAGTGTTTCATGAAGTGAGAGCATATGATTGTTTATGGTGATCTGTCCATCAGGTGGGGACTATAAGCTCTGCAGATTCATGATGCACTTCCAGAGCAGTAGGCCATGTGCTGGCACCAGATCTCATCCTCTCTATTCTCTCATCATCTGAACAAGGCACTACGCTAAACACACACCACTTACAGCCCCTGGTTTAAATACCAAACCTCTCCACTGTGTCTCATGAAGTAAGAGCATGTGACTGTTGATGGTGATCCGTCCATCAGGTGGGGACGATAAGCTCTGCGGCCTGTTTGATGTTCTTCGAGAACAGTAGGCCATGTACCGGCACCAGATCTCATCCTCTCTACTCTCTGATTATCTGAACAAGACAATACGCTACACACACACCCCTTACGGTCCGTGGTTTAAATACCAAACCTCTTGGCTGTATCTCATGAAGTGAGAGCATGTGACTGTTGATGGTGATCTGTCCATAGGCTGGGTACGTCAAGCTCTGCGGCCTCTTTCATGCTCTTTGAGAGCAGTAGGCCATTTTCCGGCACAAGATCTCATCATCTTCTATTCTCTCATCATCTGAACAAGACACTACGCTACATACACAATCCTTACAGTCTCTGGTTTAAATACCAAACCTATCCACTGTGTCTCATGAAGTAAGAGCATGTGACTGTTGATGGTCATCCGTCCATCGGGTGGGGACGATAAGCTCTGCGGCCTGTTTGATGTTCGTCGAGAGGAGTAGGCCATGTGCCGGCACCAGATCACATCCTCTTTATTCTCTCATCATCTGAACAAGACACTACACTACACACACACCCCTTACAGTCCTTGATTTTAAATTCCAAACCGCTCTGCTGTGTCTCATGAAGTGAGAGCATGTGAGTGTTGATGGTGATCCGCCCATTGTGTGCGGAAGATAAGCTCTGCGGTCCCTTCGATGGACTTCGAGAGGAATAGGCCATGTGCCGGCACCAGATCTCATCCTCTCTATTCTCTCATCCTCTGAACAAGGCACTACGCTAAACACACACCACTTACAGTCCCTGGTTTAAATACCAAACCTCTCCAGTGTGTCTCATGAAGTAAGAGCATGTGACTGTTGATGGTGATCCGTCCATCGGGTGGGGACGATAAGCTCTGCGGCCTGTTTGATGTTCTTCGAGAGGAGTAGGCCATGTGCTGGCACCAGATCTCATCCTCTTTATTCTCTAATCATCTGAACAAGACACTACACTACACACACACCCCTTACAGTCCTTGATTTTAAATTCCAAACCGCTCTGCTGTGTCTCATGAAGTGAGAGCATGTGAGTGTTGATGGTGATCCGCCCATTGTGTGCGGAAGATAAGCTCTGCGGTCCCTTCGATGGACTTCGAGAGGAATAGGCCATGTGCCGGCACCAGATCTCATCCTCTCTATTCTCTCATCCTCTGAACAAGGCACTACGCTAAACACACACCACTTACAGTCCCTATTTTAAATACCAAACCTCTCCAGTGTGTCTCATGAAGTAAGAGCATGTGACTGTTGATGGTGATCCGTCCATCGGGTGGGGACGATAAGCTCTGCGGCCTGTTTGATGTTCTTCGAGAGGAGTAGGCCATGTGCCGGCACCAGATCTCATCCTCTCTACTCTCTGATTATCTGAACAAGACAATACGCTACACACACACCCCTTACGGTCCGTGGTTTAAATACCAAACCTCTTGGCTGTATCTCATGAAGTGAGAGCATGTGACTGTTGATGGTGATCTGTCCA
Source organism: Schistocerca americana (assembly GCF_021461395.2). Taxonomy (NCBI): domain Eukaryota; kingdom Metazoa; phylum Arthropoda; class Insecta; order Orthoptera; family Acrididae; genus Schistocerca; species Schistocerca americana. The sequence goes on along the minus strand of NC_060119.1, from coordinate 1,125,461,644 downwards.
TAGGCTGGGTACGTCAAGCTCTGCGGCCTCTTTCATGCTCTTTGAGAGCAGTAGGCCATTTTCCGGAACAAGATCTCATCATCTTCTATTCTCTCATCATCTGAACAAGACACTACGCTACACACAAAATCCTTACAGTCTCTGGTTTAAATTCCAAACCTCTCCGCTGTGTTTCATGAAGTGAGAGCATGTGATTGTTGATGGTGATCTGTCCATCAGGTGGGGACGATAAGCTATGCAGATTTTTTGATGCACTTCGAGAGCAGTAGGCCATGTGCCGGCACCAGATCTCATCCTCTCTATTCTCTCATCATCTGAACAAGGCACTACGCTAAGCACACACCACTTACAGCCCCTGGTTTAAATACCAAACCTCTCCACTGTGTCTCATGAAGTAAGAGCATGTGACTGCTGATGGTGATCCGTCCATAGGGTGGGGACGATAAGCTTTGCGGCCTGTTTGATGTTCCTTGAGACGAGAAAGCCATGTGCCGGCACAAGATCTCATCCTCTCTATTCTCTTATATTCTGAACAAGACACTACACTACACACACACCCCTTACCGTCCTTGATTTTAAATTCCAAATCTCTCCGCTGTGATTCATGAAGTGAGAGCATGTGAGTGTTGATGGTGATCCGTCCATTGGGTCCGGAAGATAAGCTCTGCGGCCTCATTGATGGACTTCGAGAGGAATAGGCCATGTGCCGGCACCAGATCTCATCCTGTCTATTCTCTCATCATCTGAACAAGGCACTACGTTAAACACACACCACCTACAGTCCCTGGTTTAGAAAACAAACCTCACCACTGTGTCTCATGAAGTAAGAGCATGTGACTGTTGATGGTGATCCGTCCATGGGGTGGGGACGATAAACTCTGCGGCCTGTTTGATGTTCTTCGAGAGGAGTAGCTCATGTGCCGGCACCAGATCACATCCTCTTTATTCTCTAATCATCTGAACAAGACACTACACTACACACACACCCCTTACAGTCCTTGATTTTAATTTGCAAACCGCTCCGCTGTGTCTCATGAAGTGAGAGCATGTGAGAGTTGATGGTGATCCGTCCATTGGGTGCGGAAGATAAGCTCTGCGGCCTCTTTGATGGACTTCGAGAGGAATAGGCCATGTGCCGGTACCAGATCTCATTCTCTCTATTCTCTCATCATCTGAACAAGGCACTACGCTAAACACACACCACTTACAGTCCCTGGTTTAAATACCAAACATCTCCACTGTGTCTCATGAAGTAAGAGCATGTGACTGTTGATGGTGATCCGTCCATCGGGTGGGGACGATAAGCTCTGCGGCCTGTTTGATGTTCTTCGAGAGGAGTAGGCCATGTGCCGGCACCAGATCACATCCTCTCTAGTCTCTCATTATCTGAACAAGACACTACGCTACACACACACCCATTCCGGTCCGTGGTTTAAATACCAAACCTCTTGGCTGTATCTCATGAAGTGAGAGTATGTCACTGTTGATGGTGATCTGTCCATGGGCTGGTGACGACAAGCTCAGCGGCCTCTTTCATGCTCTTTGAGAGCAGTAGGCGATTTGCCGGCACAAGATCTCATCCTCTCTATTCTCTCATCATCTGAACAAGACACTACGCTACACACACAATCCTTACAGTCTCTGGTTTAAATTCCAAACCACTCCGATGTGTATCATGAAGTGAGAGCATGTGATTGTTGATGGTGATCTGTCCATCAGGTGGGGACGATAAGCTATGCAGATTCTTTGATGCACTTCGAGAGCAGTAGGCCATGTGCAGGCACCAGATCTCATCCTCTCTATTCTCTCATCATCTTAACAGGGCACTACGCTAAACACACACCACTTACACTCCCTAGTTTAAATACCAAACCTCTCCACTGTGTTTCATGAAGTGAGAGCATGTGATTGTTGATGGTGATCTGTCCATCAGGTGTGGACGATATGCTCTGCAGATTCTTTGATGCACTTCGAGAGCAGTAGGCCATGTGCAGGCACCAGATCTCATCCTCTCTATTCTCTCATCATCTTAACAGGGCACTACGCTAAACACACACCACTTACACTCCCTGGTTTAAATACCAAACCTCTCCACTGTGTTTCATGAAGTGAGAGCATGTGATTGTTGATGGTGATCTGTCTATCAGGTGTGGACGATATGCTCTGCAGATTCTTTGATGCACTTCGAGAGCAGTAGGCCATGTGCCGGCACAAGATCTCATCCTCTCTATTCTCTCATCATCTGAACAAAACACTTCACTACACACACACTCCTTACAGTCCTTGATTTTAAATTCCAATCCTCTCCGCTGTGTCTCATGAAGTGAGAGCATGTGAGTGTTGATGGTGATCCGCCCATTGGGTGCGGAAGATAAGCTCTGCGGCCTCTTTGATGGACTTCAAGAGGAATAGGCCATGTGCCGGCACCAGATCTCACCCTCTCTACTCTCTCATCATCTGAACAAGGCATTACGCTAAAAACACACCACTTACAGTCCCTGGTTTAAATACCAAACCTATCCACTGTGTCTCATGAAGTAAGAGCATGTGACTGTTGATGGTCATCCGTCCATCGGGTGGGGACGATAAGCTCTGCGGCCTGTTTGATGTTCGTCGAGAGGAGTAGGCCATGTGCCAGCACCAGATCACATCCTCTTTATTCTCTCATCATCTGAACAAGACAATACGCTACACACACACCCCTTACGGTCCGTGGTTTAAATACCAAACCTCTTGGCTGTATCTCATGAAGTGAGAGCATGTGACTGTTGATGGTGATCTGTCCATAGGCTGGGTACGTCAAGCTCTGCGGCCTCTTTCATGCTCTTTGAGAGCAGTAGGCCATTTTCCGGAACAAGATCTCATCATCTTCTATTCTCTCATCATCTGAACAAGACACTACGCTACACACACAATCCTTACAGTCTCTGGTTTAAATTCCAAACCTCTCCGCTGTGTTTCATGAAGTGAGAGCATGTGATTGTTGATGGTGATCTGTCCATCAGGTGGGGACGATAAGCTATGCAGATTTTTTGATGCACTTCGAGAGCAGTAGGCCATGTGCCGGCACCAGATCTCATCCTCTCTATTCTCTCATCATCTGAACAAGGCACTACGCTAAGCAGACACCACTTACAGCCCCTGGTTTAAATACCAAACCTCTCCACTGTGTCTCATGAAGTAAGAGCATGTGACTGATGATGGTGATCCGTCCATAGGGTGGGGACGATAAGCTTTGCGGCCTGTTTGATGTTCCTTGAGACGAGAAAGCCATGTGCCGGCACAAGATCTCATCCTCTCTATTCTCTTATATTCTGAACAAGACACTACACTACACACACACCCCTTTCCGTCCTTGATTTTAAATTCCAAATCTCTCCGCTGTGATTCATGAAGTGAGAGCATGTGAGTGTTGATGGTGATCCGTCCATTGGGTCCGGAAGATAAGCTCTGCAGCCTCATTGATGGACTTCGAGAGGAATAGGCCATGTGCCGGCACCAGATCTCATCCTGTCTATTCTCTCATCATCTGAACAAGGCACTACGTTAAACACACACCACCTACAGTCCCTGGTTTAGATAACAAACCTCACCACTGTGTCTCATGAAGTAAGAGCATGTGACTGTTGATGGTGATCCGTCCATCGGGTGGGGACGATAAACTCTGCGGCCTGTTTGATGTTCTTCGAGAGGAGTAGCTCATGTGCCGGCACCAGATCACATCCTCTTTATTCTCTAATCATCTGAACAAGACACTACACTACACACACACCCCTTACAGTCCTTGATTTTAATTTCCAAACCGCTCCGCTGTGTCTCATGAAGTGAGAGCATGTGAGAGTTGATGGTGATCCGTCCATTGGGTGCGGAAGATAAGCTCTGCGGCCTCTTTGATGGACTTCGAGAGGAATAGGCCATGTGCCGGTACCAGATCTCATTCTCTCTATTCTCTCATCATCTGAACAAGGCACTACGCTAAACACACACCACTTACAGTCCCTGGTTTAAATACCAAACCTCTCCACTGTGACTCATGAAGTAAGAGCATGTGACTGTTGATGGTGATCCGTCCATCGGGTGGGGACGATAAGCTCTGCGGCCTGTTTGATGTTCTTCGAGAGGAGTAGGCCATGTGCCGGTACCAGATCACATCCTCTCTAGTCTCTCATTATCTGAACAAGACACTACGCTACACACACACCCATTCCGGTCCGTGGTTTAGATACCAAACCTCTTGGCTGTATCTCATGAAGTGAGAGTATGTGACTGTTGATGGTGATCTGTCCATAGGCTGCTGACGACAAGCTCAGCGGCCTCTTTCATGCTCTTTGAGAGCAGTAGGCGATTTGCCGGCACAAGATCTCATCCTCTCTATTCTCTCATCATCTGAACAAGACACTACGCTACACACACAATCCTTACAGTCTCTGGTTTAAATTCCAAACCACTCCGATGTGTATCATGAAGTGAGAGCATGTGATTGTTGATGGTGATCTGTCCATCAGGTGGGGACGATAAGCTATGCAGATTCTTTGATGCACTTCGAGAGCAGTAGGCCACGTGCAGGCACCAGATCTCATCCTCTCTATTCTCTCATCATCTTAACAGGGCACTACGCTAAACACACACCGCTTACACTCCCTGGTTTAAATACCAAACCTCTCCACTGTGTTTCATGAAGTGAGAGCATGTGATTGTTGATGGTGATCTGTCTATCAGGTGTGGACGATATGCTCTGCAGATTCTTTGATGCACTTCGAGAGCAGTAGGCCATGTGCCGGCACAAGATCTCATCCTCTCTATTCTCTCATCATCTGAACAAAACACTTCACTACACACACACTCCTTACAGTCCTTGATTTTAAATTCCAATCCTCTCCGCTGTGTCTCATGAAGTGAGAGCATGTGAGTGTTGATGGTGATCCGTCCATTGGGTGCGGAAGATAAGCTCTGCGGCCTCTTTGATGGACTTCGAGAGGAATAGGCCATGTGCCGGCACCAGATCTCATCCTCTCTATTCTCTCATCATCTGAACAGGGCACTACGCTAAACACACACCACTTGCAGCCCCTGGTTTAAATACCAAACCTCTCCGCTGTGTCTCATGAAGTGAGAGCATGTGACTGTTTATGGTGATCCGTCCATCGGGTGGTGACGATAATCTCCGCGGCCTCCTTGATGCTCTTTGAGAGGTGCAGGCCTTGTGCCGGCATCAGATCTCATCCTATCCATTCTCTCATCCTATCCATTCTCTCATCATCTCCATCAAAGACACTATGCTACACACACACCCCTTACAGTCATCTACACTTAAAAGATACACGTATGCACACAGATCTCTTATTTCGCGAAGGAAAAGTGCCTGCAGGCGCGAAGTTCGGGGGAACCCTTTCCAATTATGCTGCTGAACCTACCCTTCTGGGTCTCCCACCCATTCGTGCCATTCGACTTTACTTTATAAGCTGTATTCCCATTTCGGAAATTTCTGAATAACAATAACTTTTTTCTAGTTCTCGGTAAAAAAATTTTCAGGGGAGACCTTTATGTGGACATATCTTTGACATTGACTTCTGAGACTCTTTAGTATAAATTAATGAAAACGTTATACAGACTAATATTGCTTAATACCTTGCATCAAACAGAGCTGAAATAGACATTTCAGCAAAATGTTACACGAAATTCGACTAACGCTGATGCAGAGAAGAGAATCAACTTTTAACTTATGTGGCGTCTCAGGCATCAAAGATATACCACTTTCATTTTGGAGTAACATGCAACAAAGCCTCCTCTACATGATATTGTAGTAGTGAACTTGCTTTACTACTATTACTTTTACTATTTTTGACCTCTTTCTTTTAGAGTCTTCGTTTATCAAGCGAATCCGGCACCTACTGTCCATGACCTGCTAAGTTCTGGTGTCAACGATGAGGAGTACTTCATGGGACACCGAGAGCGCGGTGTGGCACTCGTCTTCAGCCACAAGAACTTCGATGTTCGGCGACACGCTGACGGAGACTACCAGCCTGCTGTGAGAGACGGCACGGAAGTCGACAGAGACGCACTCCGGAACACATTCACAACGCTCGGCTTCGAAGTTCTATGTTTCAACGATCGGTGTCATGAGGAAATAAGCAGCGAACTCAGGTATGGTAAGTGAAAAAGATATTTGCTCTCAAGCAAGGAGTTTACATCTACATCAGTGCTTGGTAAGCCACCACGTGGTTATAATACTATACCGGGCAGTTCACAGGATGGAACCATCCTCCTATAACAAAAACGGTGGATAAACACAGATTTAATGTAAAGTAGTATGAGATGGGGGAGGGAAAAACCTGTAAGGCTATGTTACCAACATGATGGCCATTTTGGAAACGGCCATCTTCGATGAAACTCATGATTTACAAAATACGTTCTGTAAACATTGTTATACAGCTTCATTGTTCGTGAAGAACGGCATCACAAAACCGCCAAAACCTGCCGTATTGTGCATTTAATTACAACCAGCTTCAGTCAAGTGACAATCTTCAAGTCCCCTACATATTTTCAAATTTTGTAAACCGCCATCCTGCATTCAACAGCTAATTTTCAAATGGAAGAGGGCTCATGTGACACACAGAGAATTATACAACAGAAACAATAGCTTGTTTCGTTTGAGCATAGTTTAATTCACTGTAGAGCTACGGCTCATTTGCAAAGAGCAACGCTGGTGACAATACATAAAAGCTACTGGAAGTACTCCACTGTTGTCCAGCACGTTATAAGGTTTTTGCTATTCGTTTCACCCATTCCTCATGAACTTCAACCAACATGGTACCGGAAAGGTAGTACAACCATCAGCAACTCACTCTCTCAGAAGAGCAAGATCTATGAACACAATTGCTTTCACATATCCTCACAGATGGAAATCTAACAGACTTAAATCAGGGAATATGACGATCACACCATTGGACCTCTGTGACCTATCCATATCCAGGTATGCTCAGAGAAATAGCCCGTAATGAGGTGGTGCACCGTCATGACGAAAGACAGATGCAAATATTCCACCTTCAGATAGCAGCGACGGAATCACATCTTCGTTTAATACCTGCTATTAGTGCACCCTGAATGAAGGAGGATCTCACAGTGCAAGAACCCTACCTTCCACACCACACCCCATCTTTTGGTGCGCCATCCAGTGAAGTTTAACGTATGACCAGTATCTATGGTTTTATTTATTTACCTATTTGCATTTTGAAAGGTTGCCAGCTTAAGTGGGGCCATTATTCCTATTGCTGCAACCTGGATTACTACTGAACAACCAGAACAGCGGTTGATGTTGCTTCATCCATAGCCGTTGATTATCGTGCAGTTTTTGGTTTATCTGTGACAATATCAGTTTCACAGAATGTCGTGGGAAATTTCGCCACCACATTGTGGGTCATGGGTGTTCTTTCCGGTAGTGTTGGTTGAAATCGTCTTTGAAAACACGGCGCTCCTCTCTCCTAATATCAGGACGAACTGATTCTGCTCGATTTCTATGAACGACATCGGCTTTAACGTCACCTGAAGGAAAGAAACATTAGTCATACTCTGAGAATGAGTAAAGGTGTTGTTACATTCTTTCTTTCTTCCTTCCTTTCTTTCACTGGTGCCATGTCCCGCACTGACGTAGTGTCGGTATTGTTAGGAACGTATTTGGCAAGGTTAGTGGAAAGCGGTGGCCGGATGCCCTTCCTGCCGCCATCCTGTACACCCCAGGATGGAATTAGTGTACCCCTACTGTCTGTGTCGAGTGTAATGAATAGAATAGTGCAAGCGTGTTCCGACGTCTGCGTGTCGTGTAACTGAGGCGAAACGCGGGGACCAGCCCGTTATTCACCTAGCGGGATGTGGAAAACCGCCTAAAAACCACATCCAGGCTGGCCAGCACACCGGTCCTCGTCTTAATCCGCCGGGAGGATTCGATCCGGGGCCGGCGCGCCTACCCGAGTCCAGGAAGCATCACGTTAGCGCTCTCGGATACCCTGGTGGGTGTGTTGTTGTGTTATATATATAAAAAAAATATATATATTTTTATTTTTAATTTATCAGGTGAATTTTTTTGTTAGATCATGATTCTTCCTACAGGGATATTATCTTTTCTTATCACTTTTACTTACGTGCATAAGTAAATATGAAATGCATTCTTGAAGGGCCGTTGTTATTCATGTACCAACTTTACATTACTAACGTGATGATTAAAATAAAGTTGCCGTTAACTGAATTGAATGTAATTTTGTTAATTTATAGTTATTGATTGCAAAGCAAGGCTCGCGAGAATTTCGATTGTTGCCGTGGAGCGGCCAAGATAAAACTTACTGAACTCATGGGATCTGTATAATTTAAAAAATGGACTTTAATGTTAATGTTCATTTTTGTTGCAACTTAGAAAGGTCGGCCGGAGTGGTCGTGCAGTTCTAGGCGCTACAGTCTGGAACCGAGCGACCACTACGGTCGCAGGCTAGAATCCTGCCTCGGGCATGGATGTATGTGATGTCCTTAAGTTAGATAGGTTTAATTAGTTCTAAGTTCTAGGCGACTGATGACCTCAGAAGTTAAGTCGCATAGTGCTCAGAGCCATTTTGAACTTAGAAAGGTTCTTACAACGAAATCTCTCGCATTTACGGTTACTGTTAACACTTTGAAAAATAAATTAATACTTCGCCGCGTAATGGCAGACCAGAGGCTGCATCGGAAGATGAGCTTTCCGCAGCGCAAATTACTGAAAAAAATGCTTATTAAAAATAATTATCCGCTGCGACCATTTAAGGTGACAACCATTACAAAGAAATTCATTTTGTGATAACAATAATTAGTTTATTTTAGCAGAATACAGAATAACTTACATAAAATATGTGTAGCCGCTCAAACAGTGTGTGTACCATAAAGTACGTCCGTCCTCCCCGCCCATACAATCGCGTCTCTTAGCGACCCTTTTTTATTTTCATAGATATGTTTTAGATAAATATACTACTTTTAAATTATCGCTGCATATCAGGATTTTTTTCAAGGACATTAACTGTATCTTTTATACTAATTACGAGTATATTCATAGAATACGTTAACTGTTTACAAATAATTTTTAGTTCATCCTTAACACTTCACAATATTGTTCATTGCTTACAACCGATAAAAATATCAATATTTATGTGACGTACCGTCACAGTGTGCTTAAAGGAAAGGCGCCATCGTTTTCCCTCTTGACTTATTTCATATGCCAAATGACTCCGTTTCCATTTGAAAATGTGTAGAGATCTTGAAGATTGTCTCATGAGTGAAACTATCGATTATATGCACAGCAATTTCTGGTGGTGTTGTGACGGCGGTCTTTAAGTACAGTAAACTGAAGCTGGGCAGTACCTTTCAAAGAAAATGTTTTTAAAATTGTGAATTGCTTCTAACATGGCGGCTTCCAAAATAGCCATCATATCTGTAACAGCCTCACTGGTTTTCCCTCTCTCCCATCTCGTACCACGTGACTTTAAATTTCTTTTTATCTACCTGTTTTCGTATTATAGTGGTGAGTCCACATCTATACACCACGCCTTATATCGATATATGTCGTCATCAGGACACCTCGTGGTGTATGGTGGAATATGGTGCAACATGACCATTATTTTCAATATATCCTTTTCCATTCAACTTGAAAATGCTGCCCAAGATGAACAACTGTAGATGTGACTTCATAAAAGAAACAAAAATTGTAATTATTCTGTGGTTGTCATTATCTGAGAGGCGTTTGGGAGGAAGCAGATATGTTTACTGATTATCATTGAAAATCAGATGTCTGTAGTGTATGCGCACGGTGATCTATATTTGAAGTTCGACTGTCTTCGTTACACTGACATCGTAAAAGACCCCAAAACTTCACCATTACATAACACTCATAGGTTGCGATTATGAAACGTGGTGCTGAGCCTCGAATTACGTATCACAACAGTCCACTTTAGACAAACATTCATCGTAGATAGAACCTTTGCACCTTACATAGTCTCAGCAGCATATAACACATAATTTTACATATATGCGGCTAGTAGTTTTATTTGTAATGTGACAGAAACTAAGTATGTCGCTGCCGTGAAGCAAACAGCACATAAAATTTGTAGCGACATGCAAGAAGACCCGCAGAGAATTGAACCTTAGTGCAGGGATTGGCAGATACCCCTCAGTATAAACAGATATATGATATTGCCTATAAATACGCAGAGAGAAATACTATCACATGATTACACGACTGACGAAGAACAACTGGAAGCAGCTAAATTCAATAAATATCTAGGAGTGTACGTAAGGGACGGTTTAAAGTGTAACGATCAAATAAAATTAGTCGTAGGTGACGCATATGTCTGACTTAGATTCACTGCAGAACCCTCAGGAATTGTAGTCCACGCATAAAGAAAATTGCTTACAAAACCTTGGTTCTAATGCTTCTTGGGTATTGATCGTCAATTTGAGACTCTTATTGTTTATAGAGGAAATAGAGAAAATCCAAAGAAGAACAGCGCGTTTCGTCACAGGTTCGTTTAATTAGTGCGAAAACGTCACGGAGATGCTCATCCAACTCTAGCAGCAGACGTTACAATAGAGGAACTGCGCTTAACGCTGCGGCTTACCGTTGAAATTCCGAGGGGCTACATTCGTAGAAGAGTTACACAGTATATTTCTACCCCTAAGACTGTGAGGTAAAACTGGAGTGATTCGAGCTTACTTGGAGGTTTATCAATAATAGTTGTCCCGACGGACCATTCACGACAGGAACAGGAAAGGCGGGGAAGGGGGCAGTTACAATGCTATTGAAAGCACCCACCGCCACACAGCATAAGGTGAATTGCACAGCACAGGTGTAGATGTCAATATGGGGAGGCAGGACTGAATGTTGTGTAGTGTTTATTTGCAACAGCAGATTTTATTGTCTTGTGCCGAAATTGGTGAGTTTGCATCTGCCCAAGGCGTGAAGAATTGGAAGTCGGGAAGGAGGGAGAGAGGGGCCAGCTGATGTGTCAGTGTGCTCACGGGCATATGGAGCTACAGGGTGGCGCAAGAAATGTGTTACCATTTTGTTTTTGAATATAAACTTAATTTCAATACAATCTGAAAGGAACATATACTACAATGAAGAGCCGTCCATGGAGATTTGTTCTAACTCAGCACATGCTCAATATGTCCACCACTTCGCTTCCTAACTTCCTTCCAACGAACACTGAAGTTAGTGATTACTCTACGGCACATGTCTTCCGTAATTTCACTGCAACTTGAAGAATAAGTCTTCTGAGCTCCATTAAATCACGTGGACGTTTCGGGAAAATTTTTTCCTTTAGGTACCCCCAAAGAAAAAAGTCACATGGATTGAGGTCTGGACTATTGGGGGGCCAATTTTGTCCGTCACTGAAGCGACCTGGAAGCCTGAGCGAAATGATCCGCATGTCGAAATGCTCGTATAAAAACTCCAACACAGTGTTTGCAGTATGTGGCCCTGCTCCAGCTTGCATGAACCACTGCGTTTTGAAGGGCAAGGCAGTAGCAAGAAGCTGTGGAATGAAGCTATTGTGAAGCATGCTCAAATAACGCTCGCTGTTCACAGTTTCTTCAAAGAAAAAGGTCCAATAAGTCCGTGACTGGAAATTGCTGCCTACGCTGTAATCCTTGGGGCATAATGTTGCCGTTCATGTAGCACTTGTGGGTTTTCAGTGGCCCAAAAGCGTACATTTTGTTTGTTAACCACACCGTCTAAATGAAAATGCGCCTCGTCAGAAAACCAAACGTTGTTGAGAGTTTCTTCCCTATCCTCCGCCCACTGAGCAAACAGTAGTCTCTGCTGCTTGTGTTCTTCAGTGAGCTCCTGTGCACAGGTCATCTTGTACATATACGCTTATAAGAATGCGTTTAACGGAGCGTCTGGATATTCCCAGTTGCACTGCTGCCTTTCTATACGTTTTCCCGGGACTTCTCTGTACAGCAACTCGTACCACTTCAATATTCTCCGGCGAACAAATAGGCTTATGCCGAGGTCGCTTCGCTTCCAATACTGTTCCTTGCTGTACAAATTTATCGTACAACCTGTGGATGGTCTTCTTGCAAGGGACCCATCGTGTGTTAAACTGTTGTCGAAAACGCCTCTGAGTCACAACAAGGCTTTTCGTTTCATGAAAAAATAACGCAATTGCCGATCGTTGCTGTGTCGTCAGTCTTCCATTGTCAGCCACTGCTGCTTACTAGTCTCCTAGCGGCAGTATCGTGAATTACACGTCATTTTGTAACTCATTTGTTTTTCCAAGCTCTGCTGGTACTGCTGTAGGGATCCCAGTGGGATATCTAACGTGCGTCGTAAATTTTTTTTATTATTATTTTGAGCTTTTCCCTTATTACAGAGTCTTACCTCCAACATAATAATTTACTTGGAAATTACAATACAAACAATAAACGTTCTTAAACTATAATCTCAAAATATTTCTCTAGGTGTTTCGATCTTGTGTGTCTTCTTCCTCTGCGCCCATTTTCCTCATTGTGTGCTGTACATTTTGGAGCCAGGTGGTCATAGGTCGTCCTCTTCTTCTTCTCCCCTCCGGTTTCCACTCCAGTATCAATTTTGGTATTCTGGTTTTCTCCATTCGTCGTACATGTCCGTACCACTGTAATTTCTTCCTATCCATTACGTCATATATTCTTTCTTTTATTTCCATTCTCCTTATTACTTCGGTGTTCCTTATCTTTTCTTTCCTGGAGATTCTTGCAGATCTTCTCCAAAAGTCCATCTCTAGAGCTTGTAATTTTTTAATGTGCTTCATGTTAATTGTCCAGGTCTCCGTTCCATACAGAACCACAGTCTCTAATATGGATTTGTATATTAACTTTTTAGTTCTGCTCATTACATTCCTGCTCCATAAGACTGAGTTAAGCATCCCAATGACCCTCCGTCCGCTACTAATTCTTTTATTGATTTCTGACTCTGATTTTCCCTCGATTTCTAAAATGGATCCCAAATAACAGAAAGTGTTTATCTTTTTGATTTTCTTTCCTTCAATGTATAGCTCATCTGAATCATTAGTCAAGTGTTCTGTTTTTTGGTAATTAATCTTCAAACCCCAAGTTTTGTATGCTACTGCTAGTTGATTGCACATATAGTTAGCATCCTCCCCATCTTGTGCTACGACTACTTGATCATCAGCAAATAATAAATGATGTAGGTAAACACCATCTCTTATTTCTAATCCCATACTATTACATTTACGAGACCATGTTCTAAGGCTAATATCTATATAGATTTTAAATAATGATGGTGACATGGGACAGCCCTGTATAAGGCCTTTGCTTGTTCTAAATTTCTGTGAAAGTTTATTACCAACTTTCACTTGGCAAATGTTATCTTTATGCATCTGTTGTATTATTTTAATCAAGGAAGGGTTTATGTTTGCCATATGTAGTACTCTCCAAAGTAATTTTCTTGGAACAGTATCATACGCTTTTTCTAGATCTATGAAAATTAATCCTATATTTTTTGATTTCTCCCTATGTTTCTCCACAATCTGTCGTAATGTGAAAATATGGTCTACACATGATCTTCCAGCCGTGAATCCACATTGTTCTTCTTGGGTTCTAAAATTTTTTTCCAGTTTGTTTTCAATTACTTTCGCAAAAATTCTCATTAATGCGTTTGTAACACAAATTCCTCGATAGTTTGAACAAATTTTGCGATCTCCTTTCTTAAATATTGTATTAATGTAACCTAGCTTCATCTCGTTGGGTATTGAATCTCCATGTATCATTTTGTTGAAGAGCTGTGTTATCAGTTTCACAATTTTGTCACCACCATATTTCAGACACTCCAGATTGATATTGTCTGGTCCCGGTGATTTACCATTCTTTCCTGCTCTCAACGCCTGAAGTATTTCACTTTCTAAAATATAGATCTCATCATCTTCATGTCCTTTATCTTCCCCTGTTTCTTCTTCTAGATATTCTTCTCTGTCCTCATTTAATAATTTTTGGAAATACTCTTCCCATTCCTTTTGTGTTGTCAGTTGCAGATTAGTTTTGCTTTTTGTATCCTGTCGAAGCCCTTTCATTACTGACCATGCTTCTTTTGCTCTCCCAAATCCTAATTTGCTATTCACCTTGGCACATGTTCTTTCCCATGCTTCATTTTTTGCCATCCTTGTTTTTTTCATCACTTCATGCTTCTTTTCCTTGGATATTGATCTTGTTTCTTCTGATTTATCATTCAACCACTGAAGGAACGCATTTCGTTTTTCTCTAACTAGGACCTCTAGTTCCTCTGACCATCACTCTGCTGCACGGTTGTGGTTGCTATCTTTTTTACCCAACACCTCTGATGCCATGATTAGCTTTTATATAGTCATATATTTCCTCTGTACTTCCTTCAAATGATTCAACCAGTTTCCTTTCCATCCTGGCCGCGAAGAGTGTTCTGGTACTTTCGTCTTGTAGGCTGTCAATATTAAAAGGTAAATTTTCATCTTTCTCAGTCTGGTTCGTTTTATTTATGTTACTTGTATCACTCCTTGCATTCTTCCATGGCCAGAAAGACTTCATTTTAACTAGACAGTGGTCTGTTCCACACTGGGCTCCTCTATAAGATCTGACGTCTACTGCTTTGAAACTACTTGTTTGCCTAATGATGATATAATCTATTATAGAACGAAGTTCTTTGGTGTTCTGTTGCCAAGTATATTTATGAATGTCCTTATGTTTGAAAAATGTGTTGGTAATTTTTAGATCAAATTGTTCGCAAATTGCAATCAATCGTTCCCCATTGTCATTATATTCGTCCTCTCCATGTTTTCCTACTATTCTACAAGATTCTCTAATTCCTACCCTTCCATTCAGATTCCCCATGATAATCAGTTCCTTTCTTCTTGGGATTTTTTCAATAGTCTCCCTGAGGGTGTCCCAAAATGTATCTTTCTCCTTATCTTTTGTGTCGTTCGTGGGTGCATATACGCCAATAATCACAACTTCCCTAGCAAATAATGTCATTTCAACAGTTATAATACGTTGATTGATGAATGTCCAATTTGTGATTCTTTCTTTCCATGATTTCTTTATCATAATGGAGACTCCTGCTCTGGCTCTTACTGCTTTTGATATCCCACTCCAGATATGTACATAATTATCAAGTTCTTCTTCTCCTTGGTCTTTCTTCTTTGTTTCAGAGAGTACGACAACATCCATGTTGAACATGTCAAGTTCTGCAGGTAGTAAATTTATTTTAGTGGAAATACCTTGCACATTCCAGCATCCAAACATAATTTTCCGTTTCTCATCGCCAGTTCATCGTCCAAAGTTCCAATTTTTCCGAGGCATATTATTAGGTTTTTTAGCATTTTTATGTTTTTATGTGAATGAGGAGCTGGCCCACTGCCAACCCCCAACCCGGAGGACCAGGTAATTTTTACTCAAGGTCGTAAATTGTGAAAGAAACAATTGGTAACACATTTCGTGCGGCACCCTGTGTAATGCGGTCAGAGTTGTCCTTATCAGGATTAGCAGGCGTGTCTTGGAGTAGGAAACGGAAGGATTGTCAGAAAGAGGTTGGTTGCTTTGGAGGAGTCGATAGTGTGGAGTGAGTCCCTGGTATGTTAACTAGATGGGAAGTCCACGGGTATTTACTTGAGTTTATTGTTCGTTTATTGTTAATGTACCATTGAGCTTGGCGCGTGTCTATCTCCTGTCTGGGAGTCATTTTGCTCTGAGTAACCTCTTGATGAGTGCCTGTAATAGCTGGCAGCGAGTTGGTGTGTTCTACTCGTGAGTGAAGGTGAAGGAACGGCAGAGATGGCAGTTATTTCAAGAGCTCGTGAAGAGAGAGGAAGTCGGATTGCATAAATGGAGCCAATAGTAGTATCTTCAGTCAATGTTTGTTGCAGGCAAATCAGTGTTTTTTATGTCTACAGGAGTTTGGAAGATGATAGAGTGGCGTCAGTTCTGGTTATGGATATACTCCCGTTTGACATTATCGTAACCTTGGACAGGTACGCTGTTCTTTATGTGCGTGTTGGATTATAGCTGTGGTGTGTGACGTAGGATTCAGATCTGGAGTGGGTCGTGACTTATTCCGATCGGATGAAAGAGCTCTGCATTTACAGATGCAAGGACGTTGCCGCATGTTATTAGTGTTATTCACGGGTAAATTCTTTATACGTCTGACTGGTAGTATTATAAATACTATGTTCAAAATTTTCATTTTTTTCTGTTTTCTACATCATGTAAATTTAAATGTTATATTATCACATGATTTAGTTTTTGCGTTGCCGAACAGAAAAGCTGAAGCATCCAGATGGGGAACAGGTAACGAAATGATGGATTGAGATGGTATGTGATGTTATTTCAGTGATTACAAATTCAAGTTTACGCGGACTTGACAGTATGAACTCACTTATCAGTATGACGTTGCACCGCATGTGGTCTCGATGTATGCACTGATTCGGTTCGGAAGGGCGTCAGAAATTCGTTGTATCCTGTCCTGAGGCAAGCTGGCCAAAAATTGTTGAAACTAGTTCATGATATATGAAGATGGTGTCTATTCTTTCAGACATGTCCGAAAGAACAGATACCATCTTCATACAGTTAACGCTAACCGGCCATTGACCTTTTTCTTCTGTGCTGGATGGTCACGGGTCTCAGCTTCACACAGACAGTTCATAGAGACGTGTCATGTGTGCACGAGCATTGTCCTGTTGAAAAACGGCACCAACATACCGTTGCATGAGAGGTAACATATGAAGCCGTAGGACGTCCGTGAGCTGCGGAGGTGTTTCCTCTAGCACAACCAACCGTGACCTGAAATCTTACTCGATCGTTCACCACACCATAGCGCCAGGAGTAACAGATCTGTGCCACTCCAGAGAACTGGAAGAATGGGACGTCTCCCCAAGTTGCGATCATCCTCACCATCAATGGTCATGTGGGGTAGTGCAGAACCGTGATTCATCATTTAAGACGACGTGTCGTCATTTATCAGCAGACCATGTCTCCTGACCATGGTACCACTCGAAGCCCAGCTGTTTTTGTTGTAGTGTTAACGGCAGCTTACTCCCAAGTCTCCAACCAATGGTGGGCCATGGTGCAGAATATTATGTAGAGGATAAGGGGTTATTTTTAGGAAATATGGTGCGAAATTGTGATTTAGTGTGTGTCAGTGCGCGATGTGCCAGCCTCACGGCAGACGGCGAACGAAGGCTGGCCGGCGCGTTATGCAGGTGACAGTTTTGCAACGAGCGTCGGTATGTGTGTACGTGCGTGGCAGTCATCAACAGCCAGAATGCAGCGTTAACAGAATTACTCAGGCGTGGGTCGCGTGTGGCGCGGTTGTGTTAGCCAACTCATTGAGAACGTTCTAATAAATAAAGCGCCGTGTAACCGGCGGATTCAGCAGCGGTCTGCACTATTTAAGGGCATCAGAGGTGGGCGTCGGCATCGGTTCGACTGATTGGGCGTTCGGTCGCCGTTACGTCGTCGTCATCAGTGACACTGTCCCCGAGGACCGGCCGGCAGAGGGCGTTGCCCACTGCTGCACCGGCGACTCCTGGCGTCGTCACGAGCCACAGCGTCTGCAAGAGGCGATCTAGGCCGGGCGTCGTGCTGCTAACCTCCTACCGCCTGCACAGCCGCTGACCGAGCACGGCGTCGCGTTCCCCGGGCTGCGCGCTTCAGCACGTCTCCACCACGACATGAGCGGTGGGACTGAGCTACCGGAAAATGTATTGGAAGAACCAACAATAAAGAGGGAGATTGCTAAAAACAGCCACCTTCTTCTACAACCCTGACCACGTCACCCGCTCCGATTACAGTGAGTCCAGTAGAGTCGAAAGACAGGGGCAGACGTGAAGGGGCTTACGATGGGCCTAGTGCACAAACGGTGTGCCTTCCTCGTAATAGTCTGGCATCCTTGAGTAAGTTGCTCCCAACTTCTGATGCAGTTCAACATCGGACTACTGTCACGTCTGAATGCCCCACAAATCTGGATACTGCACAATTAGACCACCCAGCCAGAAGGAGACCCACAAGGAGGTCCAATTCAAACTCTACCAGATGCTGATAACGCTGTTTCACACGAGTATGCAGTATCTTTGTGCCCTTCACAGTGACCATGCAACATCTGACGCCTAATGTACCCCATCAGGCTTGGTAACACTGAAAACAAGCAACAACAATACACTCTGGTAGCCGTTCTACGTCGCAGACAACTGCAACTGTAATCAGCTACATATTCACGGTGTATCAGGTTACAATGACATATGACTGTGTCTTCTCGCTGTTTCACTTACTTTTTCTGTGGCAGTGAGTACTTGGCTGTATGGGAAATTTCCCCAATCGACTAAAAAGGTTAATAAGTAAAGATATACGTTCAGTGAGCGGTTGCGAGCAATCCAAGCGAAAATATTTTGTGGTTGCAGTGGCGGAGCAGAACCACGACAGTCGCGACTGCGTTGCAGTGGCGGTGCTCTCCCACTGCGGGAGGGACGGGCAGCTGAGCGCCAGAGACCGCGAGTACCACGTCAGCGAGCTGTGGCAGCCGTTCATTCCCAGGCGCTGCCCGAGCCTCGACGGGAAACCCAAGCTCTTCTTCATACAGGTACGTCGCCCGAACAAGTCTAGGGCATTCTGTCTATACACTTAGATTTTCGAGAGTTCTTCCGAAAGTAATATCCAATCGGTTGCGAAATGGAAACTATTGTGAAAATCAAAAATGTTTTATTTGCAACAGTTAGTGACACCTTCTAGCTATTTCTCTACATAGTTGGAGCTCCTTCTTAGACATATGTCGTAGCGTTGTACCATCTTTTCGACACCCTAGTCACTGAAGGCGGCCGCTTGTGCTTTCCGCCAATTCTCTACGTTGGTCTACAGCTCGTTGTCTGTGCCATAATCTTGTCTCATAGCCAACGGTCTATTTCAGAAGAAATGAAACTCGGGGGGGGGGGGGGGGCAATTACGCGCTGTATTATGGGCGATCAAACACTCCCCACCGAAAAGGCTGCAGGAGCATTTTCGCTGCCCCTGCTGCGTGCGACTGAGAATTACCATGAAGAAGGAAACGTAAGACAGTTGTGTTATGTGGGTTGTACGACATCAGGCGAAATCCCTCATCAGGCCCTCTTACTTGGCGGGAGACACTATTTTCTGGATGTCTATTCGTGCTCATTGTCCGCCACTTAGAATGCGCAACAGGTCTACTAAAGAGACTGCTTACTCCACACTTGTCCGCCCTATTCTGGAGTATTGCTGTGCGGTGTGGGATCTGCATAAGGTGGGATTGACGGATGACATCGAAAAAGTATGAAGTAGGGCAGCTCGTTTTGCATTATCGCGAAATAGGGGAGATGGTGCCACAAACATGATACATAAATTGGAACCGCAATCATTAAACAAAAGGCGTTTTTCGTTGCGACGGGATCTTCTCATGAAATTTCAATCTCCAGTTTTATCCTCCGATTGCAAAAACATTCTGTTGGCACCCACCAACATAGGGAGAAACGACCAACACGATAAAATAAGAGAAATCAGGGCCTGCACAGAAAAATTTAAGTGCTCGATTTTCCGGCGCGGCGTCCGAGAGTGGAACGGTTGCGAGACAGCTTGAACGTGGTTCACTGAATCCCCTGCCAGGCACTTTATTGTTCAGATGTGTGTGATTTCCGAAGGGACCAAACTTCTTAGGTCATCAGTCCCTAGACTTACACACTAGTTAAACTAACTTAAACTAACTTATGCTAAGAACAATACAAACACACCCATGCCCGAGGGAGGAGTCGAACCTCCGGCGGGAGGGGTCGCGCAATCCCTGACACAGTGCCTCAAACCGCGCGGCCACTCTGCGTGGTGCACTTTATTGTGAACAGCAGAGTAATCACGTAGATTTAGATGCAGATGTAGACATGATGCTGTCGACCGGCATCCTATAGACACTGCCCAACACATCTATGCAAAGCTTCATCGGATTTTCACTGTCATTTCCATTTCGCGCCAGGTCGGACCTTATTTTCCAAATAGCACTCGACTATTCTGTGAGACTTTTTGATTCAGGGTTTTGAATTCATTCATACTCATCACAGCTTGTTTCACGGCTATGATATGACGGATTTAAGGTATTTGTGGGAAACGTAATTAATATTTCAGGAGGGAATAGGTGGCAGTTCTGACAATTTAGAAAATAAATAGTTAAAAAATTGTGTTCTATTATTCAGGTGAAATTCATAAAACATTAATTTCTCATTCGAGTACAAATATTCTGACAGATTTCTGTCGCTTTCAGTGCTGATTATTAAATATGCAAGTCTACGAGGGCAGAATGAAGTGTACCAGATGCTTCAAATAGGCTAATAATTCTCATTATTGCACAACAACACTTCATTAGTTTGCAGCTAAGCTGTTCACCTCAGATACCTTATGAACTCTTTAAGGTATCGTAATACACTCCTGGAAATGGAAAAAAGAACACATTGACACCGGTGTGTCAGACCCATCATACTTGCTCCGGACACTGCGAGAGGGCTGTACAAGCAATGAACACACGCACGGCACAGCGGACACACCAGGAACCGCGGTGTTGGCCGTCGAATGGCGCTAGCTGCGCAGCATTTGTGCACCGCCGCCGTCAGTGTCAGCCAGTTTGCCGTGGCATACGGAGCTCCATCGCAGTCTTTAACACTGGTAGCATGCCGCGACAGCGTGGACGTGAACCGTATGTGCAGTTGACGGACTTTGAGCGAGGGCGTATAGTGGGCATGCGGGAGGCCGGGTGGACGTACCGCCGAATTGCTCAACACGTGGGGCGTGAGGTCTCCACAGTACATCGATGTTGTCGCCAGTGGTCGGCGGAAGGTGCACGTGTCCGTCGACCTGGGACCGGACCGCAGCGACGCACGGATGCACGCCAAGACCGTAGGATCCTACGCAGTGCCGTAGGGGACCGCACCGTCACTTCCCAGCAAATTAGGGACACTGTTGCTCCTGGGGTATCGGCGAGGACCATTCGCAACCGTCTCCATGAAGCTGGGCTACGGTCCCGCACACCGTTAGGCCGTCTTCCGCTCACGCCCCAACATCGTGCAGCCCGCCTCCAGTGGTGTCGCGACAGGCGTGAATGGAGGGACGATTGGAGACGTGTCGTCTTCAGCGATGAGAGTCGCTTCTGCCTTGGTGCCAATGATGGTCGTATGCGTGTTTGGCGCCGTGCAGGTGAGCGCCCCAATCTGGACTGCATACGACCGAGGCACACAGGGCCAACACCCGGCATCATGGTGTGGGGAGCGATTTCCTACACTGGCCGTACACCACTGGTGATCGTCGAGGGGACACTGAATAGTGCACGGTACATCCAAACCGTCATCGAACCCATCGTGCTACCATTCCTAGACCAGCAAGGGAACTTGCTGTTCCAACAGGACAATGCACGTCCGCATGTATCCCGTGCCACCCAACGTGCTCTACAAGGTGTACGACAACTACCCTGGCCAGCAGGATCTCCGGATCTGTCCCCCATTGAGCATGTTTGGGACTGGGTGAAGCGTCGTCTCACGCGGTCTGCACGTCCAGCACGAACGCTGCTCCAACTGAGGCGCCAGGTGGAAATGGCATGGCAAGCCGTTCCACAGGACTACATCCAGCATCTCTACGATCGTCTCCATGGGAGAATAGCAGCCTGCATTGCTGCGAAAGGTGGATATACACTGTACTAGTGCCGACATTGTGCATGCTCTGTTGCCTGTGTCTATGTGCCTGTGGTTCTGTCAGTGTGATCATGTGATGTATCTGACCCCAGGAATGTGTCAATAAAGTTTCCCCTTCCTGGGACAATGAATTCACGGTGTTCTTATTTCAATTTCCAGGAGTGTACTACTTGCATCTACGAACTGTGAAAAACTACTTGAATCATGTAGAGTAATTTTTCATAGTATTATCAGTTCCAGCGATATTGGTATGATTTTCGTTTTTTCATGTGGAACTACCTAATTTCTACTGCTCTTATTAGAGTTTTCAAAGTTACGACATGAACGGCGTTTACTCTCCAAAATTTGATTAGAAGTTCTGGAAAAATTGCAGTATTTAGAGTTATGGGTATCTTTCACCCACTAAGACTTCCTAAATGAAGTAAAGATCAATCATTCGCGCACTAAAACCTTCTGTCTCCGGTGTTCCGCCTGCCCTAGCCAATGCGTATACTCAGCAGCGCAATGACGCATAGTTCTTGTATTCAACTTTCCGCGATTTGTGATGGTACCTCTATAGGGGAATAGAATTCCTTGAAGAAAAAACCTATCGTCTCGATGTCGGATCAGCACCGAGTAAGAGAATTCCACGTTTCCTTTGCAAACCTCTTGGTTAATATGCAGGTGAAGCGGCACATAACATGGATGGAAGCTGTCTGCGTGCAAAAAGCGAACAACACTGGTCTAACGTATTCCAGAGTAATTGGAGAGGAACAAGCAATTCCTCTGGGGCTAACACGTGGAAATGAGAAACAGCAGCAAGAAAATCTACACTCCTGGAAATTGAAATAAGAACACCGTGAATTCATTATCCCAGGAAGGGGAAACTTTATTGACACATTCCTGGGGTCAGATACATCACATGATCACACTGACAGAACCACAGGCACATAGACACAGGCAACAGAGCATGCACAATGTCGGCACTAGTACAGTGTATATCCACCTTTCGCAGCAATGCAGGCTGCTATTCTCCCATGGAGACGATCGTAGAGATGCTGGATGTAGTCCTGTGGAACGGCTTGCCATGCCATTTCCACCTGGCGCCTCAGTTGGAGCAGCGTTCGTGCTGGACGTGCAGACCGCGTGAGACGACGCTTCACCCAGTCCCAAACATGCTCAATGGGGGACAGATCCGGAGATCTTGCTGGCCAGGGTAGTTGACTTACACCTTCTAGAGCACGTTGGGTGGCACGGGATACATGCGGACGTGCATTGTCCTGTTGGAACAGCAAGTTCCCTTGCCGGTCTAGGAATGGTAGAACGATGGGTTCGATGACGGTTTGGATGTACCGTGCACTATTCAGTGTCCCCTCGACGATCACCAGTGGTGTACGGCCAGTGTAGGAGATCGCTCCCCACACCATGATGCCGGGTGTTGGCCCTGTGTGCCTCGGTCGTATGCAGTCCTGATTGTGGCGCTCACCTGCACGGCGCCAAACACGCATACGACCATCATTGGCACCAAGGCAGAAGCGACTCTCATCGCTGAAGACGACACGTCTCCATTCGTCCCTCCATTCACGCCTGTCGCGACACCACTGGAGGCGGGCTGCACGATGTTGGGGCGTGAGCGGAAGACGGCCTAACGGTGTGCGGGACCGCAGCCCAGCTTCATGGAGACGGTTGCGAATGGTCCTTGCCGATACCCCAGGAGCAACAGTGTCCCTAATTTGCTGGGAAGTGGCGGTGCGGTCCCCTACGGCACTGCGTGGGATCCTACGGTCTTGGCGTGCATCCGTGCGTCGCTGCGGTCCGGTCCCAGGTCGACGGGCACGTGCACCTTCCGCCGACCACTGGCGACAACATTGATGTACTGTGGAGACCTCACGCCCCACGTGTTGAGCAGTTCAGCGGTACGTCCACCCAGCCTCCCGCATGCCCACTATACGCCCTCGCTCAAAGTCCGTCAACTGCACATACGGTTCACGTCCACGCTGTCGCGGCATGCTACCAGTGTTAAAGACTGCGATGGAGCTCCGTATGCCACGGCAAACTGGCTGACACTGTCGGCGGCGGTGCACAAATGCTGCGCAGCTAGCGCCATTGGACGGCCAACACCGCGGTTCCTGGTGTGTCCGCTGTGCCGTGCGTGTGATCATTGCTTGTACAGCCCTCTCGCAGTGTCCGGAGCAAGTATGGTGGGTCTGACACACCGGTGTCAATGTGTTCTTTTTTCCATTTCCAGGAGTGTATTTCGTTCGCTCCGGTCTTAACAAGCTTGCTCTTCCCCAATGCATGGTATTCCAATACTCTTCCAATAACAATCTTTTTGCACGTTCTAGGAACAGCCATTCTTAATGGACACCGACTGTCAGGGTATCGTTCCGCGTACTACTCAGCTGTTGCCTTTGCTTTTTTCAGCATTCTCCATAAAGAAGCAGCGTGTCTTGATTTTCTTGGTTTGAGAAAACATTTATTTCTTCAAGCTAACCAGTACACGATGCAGCCCGCATTAGTTGGTATTGGTACTGACTACAAAAGCGATAAAGTGTTTAGAAAAAAACTTCGCAATTGTCTCTGATGGAAATTATTCGGCAAATCAAACTTCAACAGCTTCTGTTCGATTCCGTAGAGTATGAGCTATACAGATTACAATGAAAGAAATTCTTGTCAGGTGAAAAAAAAAAAAAAAATGTTTCAAATGGCTCTGAGCACTATGGGACTTAACTTCTGAGGACATCAGTCCCCTAGAACCTAGAACTACTTAAACCTAACTAACCTAAGGACATCACACACATCCATGCCCGAGGCAGGATTCGAACCTGCGACCGTTGCGGTTCCGGCCGGCTTGTTAGGTCACAAATAATTATTTTTTTTACATTAACAAAAATAATAACTTACATCTTTAATGTATTAGATGGATCCATTTTTAGCATGGGGGAACTTTCCACTTTTCATTTATAAAGCGTCACTCTCCATCCAGTTCATAGTGTCGTCAAAAGAACTATAAAGTTGTACAACTTTGCTTCCGCCGTTTGCCGATAGGTGGCGAAAACGGTAAGTAGCGGTCGAAAGAAACAGATCGCAGAGGTCAGGCAGTTAGCTTGGACCTCGGTCAACATAATTTCATTCAAACATTAGTCGATTTGTGTCTGCGTCATAAAGTTGTTCTTGATTGAAAATGTCAGATTACGAGCCTAATTCTCGTCACTTGCGGGAGGTGTTACTGCTTTGTTTCAATATGGATAAACAGCGACTGAATCTCATCGAATGCTCTCAAGTACGCATGGTAAGGACGCTAATAGTGAAAGAACGTGTCGTGAGTAGTTTCAACGCTTCAAGAACGGTGATTTTAACGTCGTAGACCAGCAGAGGGGTGGAAGAGAGAATATTTTCGAAGATGCAGAATTGGAGACATTGCTGAGTGAAGACTCGTGTCAAACTCAACAAGAATTGGCACGATTAGTGCGAGTGGCACAGAAGACCATTTCAAAACGTCTCAAGGCTATGGGCATGATTGAGAAAGAAAGAACTTGGGTCCCATGAGATCTGAAATCAAGAGACACTGAACGGCGTTTGTGTGTTTGTGAACAATTGCTTCAGAGGGAAAAACGGAAGGGATTTCTGCATCGCATTGTGATCGGGGACGAAAAATGGAATCATTATTATAACCCTAAACGCAAAAAATCATGGGGATATCCCGGCCATGCTTCCGGGTCAACGGTCAAACCGAATATTCGCGGCTCCAAGATCATGCTCTGCATTTGGTGGGACCAGCTCGTCGTCTTGTACCATCAGGTGTTAAAACCAAGAGAAACAATCACAGGTGCTCGTTATCGAAGGTAATTAATGCGTTTGAGTAGAGCATTAAAAGACAAGAGGCCGCAATACAGCGAGAGGCACGATAAAGTGATTTTGCAGCACGACAATGCTCGACCCCACTTTGCAAAAGAGGTCAAACCGTACTTGGGAACGTTAAAACGGGAAGTCCTACCCCACCCACCATATTCTCCACACATTGATCCCTCTGCCTATCACCTATTTAGATCAGTGGCGCATGGCCTGGCTGACCAATACTTCCGATCTCATGAAGAAGTCACAAATTAGATCGATTCGTGGATCGCTTCAAAAGATGAACCATTTTTTCGACGCATGATTCGTACAATGCCCAGAAGATGGGAGAAAGTAGTGGCCAGCGATGGAAAATACTGTGAATATTGGCCGGGCAAAAGACGGTTTTAACTTGGTGTTTCTGGCGAACAGGGTGGACGTAGCAAGTACATCAACTCTACGACAGATTCCGACGCCCACGTCTTCGTGACCGCCGGCTCGCGGGCGCGGACGGCGAAGAGAGCGGCCCGCGGGGGGAGGGGATTTAAATCGGCCGCCCGCCCTCAGGAGCTCAGTTCGTCAGGGCACCTGACGATGACGACATGTCTGATCGCCGAAATATTGTGCCCGTTGGACACTATGAACCGGCAGTATACCCGTGGACTGTTCGAGCAACAAATACGCCGGGAGAAACTGAAGAATCACATCATATACCTTTACGGGGAGGAGATGTATCGCAGCATGAGGAAACTCACAAGCTGCGCCACCGAAGATGCCGTTTGCTGAGTGCTCTTGCATTCCTGAAGAGATGTCGTACCGAGCAGATTGTGCCGAAGTTTGCTAAGGTCACGCATCACATCGATTCTGCAGCAGCCAAGAGAATTTAGAGACGGGCCAGCCTTGCTTTGGTACGTGAGAGGGTGCACTTTACTCGCCGCAGCCTTGAATACAATTCCCAGGAACTATTTAAACTTCATCTTAAACTGGCCAATCAGTTTAATTCGTGGACCTGGGACTGGTTGGATGGTGTTACCTGGACGACAAACGATTCTGCACATAAAAAGGCCACTGGACGTCAGATTTCAAAATTCTCACGTCTCTCGGATAAACCATCGCTGGAGGCACCATGTAAGACGATCATCAATCTCACTGACATGGAGCTGTCTCATGAGGCGGTTTCGGATCTGGAGAAGGGACTCAACTTTGCTCCCACCCCTAGGTTCACGCCGGTCGCGGACATCGTCAGTGCAGTGGAACAGGTTGCAGCGCGATTACCACCTGAAGCAGCAGAAGAAGTGCGTCGGGAAACCTGCCGGGCTCTGACCAGAACTAAACCTACGAAGACTAACATTACCAGTAGAGAGAGGGCGGCCATTCGGGACCTGAGAGAGCGCTCTGAAATTGTTATCTTACCTGCTGACAAAGGCAATGCCACTGTTGTTCTTTCCCGTAAGGACTACATTGAGAAGATGCAGCGCCTGCTAGATGACGACTCCTATAGGAAGATCAACGCTGACCCCACGAAGAAGGTGGAGAACAAGACCAGGGCTCTACTCAAGGACGCGGATCTACCAGAGGGGGACGCCAAGAAATTGTCACCTCAAGGACCTGTACCACCAAGAGTCTATGGACTCCCTAAGGTCCACAAAGAGGGGGTACCTATGCGCCCGATTGTCAGCAACATTAGGGCACCTACTTACTTGCTGGCAAAATACCTGGCTGAATTACTTAGCCCCTATGTAGGTAAATGCCCTCACCATATCCGTAATTCCGTGAATTTCGTGAATCGTCTCGACAACTTCAGAGTGAAAGACACTGATATCCTAGTGAGCTTCAACGTCGTTTCACTATTCAACAGGGTGCCTCTACGAGAGTCAGTCGAGCTTATTGGGCAGAAATTTGACGAGAAAACCACCGAACTCTTGAGACATGTCTTCACCTCAACGTATTTTATGTTTGATGGGGAATATTATGAGCAAACCGATGGAGTCGCAATGGGCAGCGCACTCTCGCCAGTGGTCGCGAATTTGTACCTGGAGTACTTCGAGGAGGAAGCCTTGGCGTCATCCAATTGGAAACCTACTTGATTCTTCCGTTATGTCGATGACATGTTCGTCATCTGGCCCCATGGTAGGGACAAGCTCCTGGATTTCCTTACACACCTAAACTCCAAACATCAAATTCACCATGGAGATCGAAGCAGAAGAAAGATTATCATTCCTGGATGTCATGGTCAAGAGAAGAGCTGATGGTACCCTGAGCCACGGTGTGTACAGGAAGAAAACGCACACTGACCTGTACCTGCATGCAGACAGCTGCCACCACCCTTCTCAGAGGAACGGAGTACTAAAAACACTAGTGCACAGGGTGCGCAGCATCTCAGACTCAAAGAATCTGCCTCAAAACCGTGTTCCGAGAAAACGGGTACTTGGAATGGCAGATTAGACGCCCTCTCCGTCCCACCACCACAGCACAACCTGTAGAGCCGGATGAAGTCACGGAAGAAGAGGTAGCCACTGCCTTTATCTACATCTACATCTACATCTACATCCATACTCCGCAAGCCACCAGACGGTGTGTGGCGGAGGGTACCCTGAGTACCTCTATCGATTCTCCCTTCCATTCCAGTCTCGTATTGTTCGTGGAAAGAAGGATTGTCGGTATGCTTCTGTGTGGGCACTAATCTCTCTGATTTTATCCTCATGGTCTCTTCGCGAGATATACGTAGGAGGGAGCAATATACTGCAGGACTCTTCGGTGAAGGTATGTTCTCGAAACATTAACAAAAGCCCGTACCGAGCTACTGAGCGTCCCTCCTGCAGAGTCTTCCACTGGAGTTTATCCATCATCTCCGTAACGCTTTCGTGATTACTAAATGATCCTGTAACGAAGCACGCTGCTCTCCGTTGGATCTTCTCTATCTCTTCTATCAACCCTATCTGGTACGGATCCCACACCGCTGAGCAGTATTCAAGCAGTGGGCGAACAAGCGTACTGTAACCTACTTCCTTTGTTTTCGGATTGCATTTCCTTAGGATTCTTCCAATGAATCTTAGTCTGGCATCTGCTTTACCGACGATCAACTTTATGTGATCATTCCATTTTAAATCACACCTAATGCGCACTCCCAGATAATTTATGGAATTAACTGCTTCCAGTTGCTGACCTGCTATTTTGTAGCTAAATGATAAGGGATATATCTTTCTATGTATTCGCAGCACATTACACTTGCCTACATTGAGATTCAATTGCCATTCCCTGCACCATGCGTCAATTCGCTGCAGGTCCTCCTGCATTGCAGTACAATTTTCCATTGTTACAACCTCTCGATACACCACAGCATCATCTGCAAAAAGCCTCAGTGAACTTCCGATGTCATCCACAAGGTCATTTATGTATATTGTGAATAGCAACGGTCCTACGACACTCCCCTGTGGCACACCTGAAATCACTCTTACTTCGGAAGACTTCTCTCCATTGAGAATGACATGCTGCGTTCTGTTATCTAGGAACTCCTCAATCCAATCATACAATTAGTCTGATAGTCCATATGCTCTCACTTTGTTCATTAAACGACTGTGGGGAACTGTATCGAACGCCTTGCGGAAGTCAAGAAACACGGCATCTACCTGTGAACCCGTGTCTATGGCCCTCTGAGTCTCGTGGACGAATAGCGCGAGCTGGGTTTCACACGACCGTCTTTTTCGAAATCCATGCTGATTCCTACAGAGTAGATTTCTAGACTCCAGGAAAGTCATCATGCTCGAACATAATACGTGTTCCAAAATTCCACAACTGATCGACGTTAGAGATATAGGTCTACAGTTCTGCACATCTGTTCGACGTCCCTTCTTGAAAACGGGGATGACCTGTGCCCTTTTGCAGTCCTTTGGAACGCTACGCTCTTCTAGAGACCTACGGTACACGGCTGCAAGAAGGGGGGCAAGTTCCTTCGCGTACTCTGTGTAAAATAGAACTGGTATCCCATCAGGTCGAGCGGCCTTTCCTCTTTTGAGCGATTTTAATTGTTTCTCTATCCCTCTGTCGTCTATTTCGATATCTACCATTTTGTCATCTGTGCGACAATCTAGAGAAGGAACTACAGTGCAGTCTTCCTCTGTGAAACAGCTTTGGAAAAAGACATTTAGTATTTCGGCCTTTAGTCTGTCATCCTCTGTTTCAGTACCATTTTGGTCACAGAGTGTCTGGACATTTTGTTTTGATCCACCTACCGCTTTGACATAAGACCAGAAATTCTTAGGATTTTCTGCCAAGTCAGTACATAGAACTTTACTTTCGAATTCATTGAACGCCTCTCGCATAGCCCTCCTCACACTACATTTCGCTTCGCGTAATTTTTGTTTGTCTGTAAGGCTTTGGCTATGTTTATGTTTGCTGTACAATGGCGCACTATCTTTGTTTGTCTGCAAGGCTTTGGCTATGTTTATGTTTGCTGTACAATGGCGCACTATCTTTGTTTGTCTGCAAGGCTTTGGCTATGTTTATGTTTGCTGTACAATGGCGCACTATCTTTGTTTGTCTGCAAGGCTTTGGCTATGTTTATGTTTGCTGTACAATGGCGCACTATCGGGGAAAATCGGTCGTATATTAAAGAAGCACCGAGTTAATACCGTCTTTTGCCCGTCCAATGAAACACGGGAATTACTGGGAAGTGTGAAAGATGACCTCGGTTTGAGGAAGGCCGGCATAAACCAAATTCCCTGTGAGTGTGGGAAGACTTATATCGGACAAACAGCACGCACTATCGAAGATCGTTGCCGAGAACTTCAAAGGCAAACTCGACTGAAACATCCAAATAAGTCGGCGGTAGCAGAGCACTGTTTGTCCGAGAAACACGAGATGGATTATGAGCGTACCAAGATCCTGGCTCAGACCTCTAAATATTGGGACAGCGTTGTAAGGGAGGCTATCGAAATTCGCACCAGGGAAGATCTTATCAACCGAGATTGCGGCTACAATCTCAGCAAGGCTTGGGACCCGGCATTGAATGTAATTAAGAAGACTCTCAGCAAGAAGTACGAACTGGTGACCAGGGCGGACGTAGCAAGCACATCGACGCTACGACAGATTCCTACGCCCACGTCTTCGCTACCGCGGCGCGCAGGCGCGGACGGCGAAGAGAGCGGCCTGCGGGCAGGAGGGGATTTAAATCGGCCGCCCGCCCTCAGAAGCTCAGTTCGGCAGCGTACCTGACGATGACATGTCTGATCGCCTGTGCCCGTTGGACACTATGAACCGGCAGTATACCCGTGGACTGTTCGACCATTTCCTGTTGTTTATTATGATAAAGTTCTGAGTAGATTACGATTTTTATTAAATTATTGTGAGTGTACACTCCTTATTTTACCAACCAGCAGGGTCCACCATCATTTTCTTCCATTACCTTTACGCACATAACCAGTTAGGTGGTGTGTAAGGAGGGGGTCGAGTGCATGTCCAGTTCTCATGTGAAATTCGTCCGAATTAAAGAGATACAAACTCTTCTCCACCCCAGCACCTCGCAACCTATGGTACACAACTCTACACCAATGCACCAAGTGCACAAGTCTGGAACTGCCAACATTTTCATTGTCCATGTTACGCGGTACATCTACCGTGCAAGTCTGCATCAAGGCCTCAAGGGTACGTATTCGGAACTGCAGGTTTGTTGATGTTTTTGTACAGCTGCTATTTAATCATACCGAAATTGCCGACACGTTTAGGTTTGTATTTATTATGCAGTTATTGTTATCTTGTGCAGCTAGAATGAAATACGTTATGATTATACAAAATTAGGGACTAAAGTGTACGTTTTATGTTACGCTGGTACAAGTAATTGATTACCTAGTTTTATGTTTCACATTTTGAGACATGGAGGACGCAATTATTTATATATGCAACATTTGCCATGTCACTGTTCGCCCTATGTCGTTAGGAGAAGGCTAGAACGACGACATAATGCCAAGAGTAGGCATTGGGTTCGACCCTGGCCGGAAAGAAGGAGTGGAGGCAGGTACATCAACTTCCAGTTAATGATTTAGTTGAGGCCCAAAGATCCACACAAATTTAGGAAGCTGTCGTAATGGATGTGCCTTG
Organism: Schistocerca americana; assembly: GCF_021461395.2. NCBI lineage: Eukaryota > Metazoa > Arthropoda > Insecta > Orthoptera > Acrididae > Schistocerca > Schistocerca americana. Next base: position 1,125,430,028 of record NC_060119.1, on the reverse strand, counting down.
TTTTGATAAGGTGTTGGCAGTTGTACATGACGGGATCTCCGCAAGTGGTACTATAATGAGGGAAGGTATTTCACAATAGTGAGATCATAAAGATACAAAAGAGCTTTTAAAGTTCTCGCTGGTCGCGGCCAGCACAACTGCTCTGACTTCTGTGCCTATTCTATCATCACTATCTTTCTTTGCATGCTGAAACAAGGCATTAATGCAATCAAACTAAATACGTGCGGTACTTGCACTGATTAAGATGACGCATACACACATAGAAAGTAAAATTATGTGAACATTAATGTAAAACATACAGACTCAGAATTAAACATTTGTAGATGTACCTTATTATGGTACAGCGTATGTAGAAGATCATATAGACACCTTTCTGTTTTTTTTTCTTTTCTTTTCCTTATTGTATTTCAATGGAGATAAAAACCGTAAAAAAGTAGCGCACACAAAAAACCACATGCTGGGACAATTAAAAGAACACAAGGCACAGTATGACCGGAGCATAAAAGTATCGACGGATGGCGTAGCACATAACAAACACTGACAGTAACACTAAGTACATAGCCAGCGCACAATTAAAATCACACCTCTCGACGCATAGGAGAAACAGCACTTAAGCAAAACACTGATGTGGCACACTGACGATGATCAAGACGGAGGATCTGCCAGGTGCAAGGAGATGAGGGAGAGGGGGGGGGGGGGGGTTTGGCTGCGCCGGGGGGAGGGGGGGGGCGTGGGCGTGGGAAGGGGGGGGGGGCAAGGATGGGGTGCAGGGTCTCAGGGGGAGGGGGGGCACCTTTCTGTCCTGCATGCCAGAATAAGTACGCTTTTTGGCCTACTTTCTTCATTTTATTCAATTTCTACAATAAGAAACTATCATTAGATATACGGCTTTTCTCAGTGGCAGTACGAAAAAGAGAATTAGCATTCGTTTTATTGCTGTATTTTCAAAAAGTTAATCGCTGAAATATGTGCAGAATGTCTCACGCAGCCGGCCAGAGTGGCCGAGCGGTTCTAGGCGCTACAGTCTGGAATCGTGCGACCGCTACTGTCGCAGGTTCGAATCCGGCCTGGGGAATGGATGTGTGTCATGTCCTTAGGTTAGTTAGGTTTAAGTAGTTCTGAGTTCTAGGGGACTGATGACCTCAGAAGTTAAGTCCTATAGTGCTCAGAGCCATTTGAACCATTTTTGATCTCGCGCCACAGCCAAAACATTCTTAAACAGCTCACATATTTCTCATCTTCGCAGCTTCACCCGTTCTGCCGCTAGATGGCTGGCCGTCTGCGCCTGACTTGTACACGTCAGATGCTGTGCTAGTTTGACTGTGCCAAAACTGTTGTAGAGATGTATTCTTCAATGTCCATATTTTTGCAAGGTACCCTAACAGAGTAACCTCGCCTTTGTAAACCGAGTTCCCGTTATCACACTTCATTTGTCTAGTATTCACTGCCCATACTGTTGTGTCTCCCGCCGCTGATACCAGGAGTTCATAGTACCACATAATGAGCTAAAATATGTATAAAACAAGTGCGTATATCTCTGCATAGAAATCATCATCATATGCTATGACAAAAGTGGGTTTAGAATCATTGAATAGTGTCTTATATACGACTCTGTGCTGACCTTATGTACTCCTGCATTACATAAGCACCACATTTCGTACAGGTTAGAACGTTGTCTACTTACAGAACAAAAATCTAACCGTTACATAGGATGTTAGATCATAGAATCATGTGGAACTCAGAAAAGGAAAGTGACACAAAAAAGAAAACTTAGGACCAAAGCTGAGTGAAACATATTCTTAGAACTCGTGAGAAGGTAGAAAAACTGTCCTTGTTTCAAAACTAGCTTGGTTTACTAAAGTTAATATTTACATTATTTTGAAGATTACTAAAACCAAATCATTTTCTTAAGGCTATCTTATCATAAAATTAAAGTGGAGAAACAGTGCTGAAATGGATGGGGGACAAAATTTTTTTCTAAGTCAGCGGATGTGAGGTTTAGTTTACAATTATCATAAGAAAAACTGAAAAGGTTACAAAAAACGCAAGAGTAGCATAGTGAAGATGACTGATGTAGAAAAAAGTAAATACGGCACATTTGCAGAGTACATGAAGAACACGTACCAATGCTGGGAGAAGAACTTCAAACAGACAGTACGGGGTCATGTTAATGTGACGCATTCCAAAATGTTACTGAATGGTGTAACACGTTAGTGGCGCTAGTGGTAACATGTCGTGGCGTTAAACTCGAGAAAAAAATACGAGTTAAAATATTAGAACATCATAAAAATGGTTGTATATACAGTATACAACATCTTAAAAATAAAATGTAAAAGTCTGCTATCAAATACATAGTTCATATAACGTTGCGAAAATAACATGGTATGTAACTAGAAGTGGGGGTAGAAAAGGGAGAGGGGGAAGATGGGGAGGCGGCGAAGGTAAGTGAAGAGGGCTGAGTTTATTTGTTCACAAAGTAAGTAGAAACTAAAGAAAGAAATACATAGTGTATTTGACAATTATATGTTCAGAATGGAGTATGCAGTCGTGGTAAGACTCAAGATGGAACATCATCAAAAACAGCCCGAATATGTTTCTTGTATTTCATTTTATCTGTTTCTACTATCGTGTTATAATTTCATGTATTGACTCGTTCCATGACCATGGAGACTTCTCCTTGATTTGGTTCCACGGAACAATAAATAAATAAAATAAAGACTACATAGAAGTAACAACATAGGTTTCACATGGTTGCCTGTACAGAAATAGCAGGCTTACATAAAAATGCTACAATTTATAATATTTTATGTCGATAAGAGCACAGTATGGGGCCAGGTGTACAATCAAGCCAATAATCCTACACTGTAACATACAGAGAAGTACATAGGCAAAGCTTAAAACTTTCTACTGTGTAGAAATATGGGAAATACGTAAATCCTGACGGACAGGCGCCGACTAGGATCAAAACACGTAGCAACAGGAAAAGAAAATAAAAACTAGAAATTCTGTGCGTTTGCACAAGTGCCAGTAGTGGTGACAGTATGTAGTAATTTACATGACAAACCAGACAAGCATAACACAACGACTATGAAACCACTAAAACAGACATTTAACAAAGAACGAAAATAAGGATCAAAGCTTCAAATGCTACTTAAAAGAACTTGCCCCCATGTCGGTAAATAATTTAGGATAGCGGAGAGGGGGAGGGGGAACGGAGGGGGAGAGAATATAGGGAATTTGAGGGAATGGCGGTATGTTCCAGAAAGTGTGCTTGGACGTCATGGGGTACGCACTGATGGAGGTCAAAAAGAGTCTGAGGTTAATTTAATCCATCAGAGTTTCTCAAATTTTTCGAAGAGCCACTGGCAGGCTGCTCCTGTTTGCTTGTTAATCAATTTAGATGGGCTTTTAGAAGGATGAATATGGATTGCAGTTGCTCAAGGGCGTTCAGGTTATGTCCCTTATGTTCTATATAAAAGATTACCATTTTATCAGATGTGGCTGATATTATATGGCCTTCGTTTTTAAGATGTGTGCCAAGGGCGCTATTGTTTTTGTAACTATGTTATCTGAACCTGGTTGCGAAGTCCAATCTGCCCTACACAGACTGAATCACATAATGCGCAGCTGATTTTATAAACTCCTGGTTTTTTGAACCTGTTATTCTTATCGTTAGTGCGGTGCCGTGAGAATAATCCCAGTTTATTCAGAGTATGAAAGCCTGTTTTGACATGTGTCTTCTTGTACGCATGGCCTATTTTTTCTTTAAAGGGCACGTTTTTTTAAACATTCTTTTACTAAGAACTCTGTCATACATTGCACGAATGGTGCTTTCAGAGTCAGCATTAGAGAGTGCAACTTGATTGGTCATGTCACTTACCTTCCTGACAGCATGTCCTTAAGCTGTAACTTGGATAACCTACTAAATATGGCTGAAAAGTAAGCACTTTTGCGACCGCTAGGATAGTTTGAATTCACACCAGTAATTATATCTGTTTTTGTAGGTTTTCGATAAATCTTCGTAGTCAGTTTAGAGCCCTCTTTGGCAATTGTTAGAGCTAAAAAATTTAGGCGAAATTGGTCTTTCAGCTCAACTGTGAATTCAGCGTCCATATCAGCACTGCTTCTCCTCTTTAATCATAAAATATACGCATGTCTCTTACATGACTATGTGTGACAATAAACTGTACACATTGTGAAGAGTCAACTCATACTAATATACTGGTGTCTTTGTTTTCTTTCCTCAACATAAGTATGATAGTGCTCCAGGGGAATAGTACAATTCACTTATTATCTAATGACTGGAAGCAGTGAATTTTCTCATTCAGTTACAAATTAAAACAGCTACATTATCAGTCATTACAGCAGTTGGGGTCAGTGTTACAGTTTACAGTTTAAACAGTGCTTCATTTAAAACCACAACCTTTCTGCTTTATTTTCCTTATACCTACTAAATACGCATTTATGTACAGTAATAAATATTTGAACAGCCTAGGCAGTACAAGGTCTAGCAGGTAATGTTTCTAATTCATACGTATTCCTAGACACTGATGACTTAAAAATTTCTTCTTCAAATGAATCCCCAATTACTCGCATCATCACCCTCTCAGTATTCCGACAGTCCATACATGTCTTCCTCACATATAGCACTAATATTTCTTAGGGTAACGCTGGTTTTACCAGTGGCAGAATAGAAATATTAATTATTTCGTTTAGAAATAAAACATCAGGTTGTTGTTTGTTGTTTTGGTCTTCAGTCCAGAGACTGGTATGATGCAGCTCTCCATGCTACTATATCCAGTACAAGCTTCTTCATCTCCCTGTATCTACTGCAACCCACATCCTTCTGAATCTGCTTAGTGTATACATCTCTAGGTCTCCCTCTACGATATTTACCCTACACGCTGCCCTCCAATACTAAATTGGTGATCCCTTGATGCCTCAGAACATGTCCTACAAACCGATCCCTTCTTCTAGTCACGTTGTGCCACAAATTTCTCTTCTCCCCAATTCTATTCAATACCTCCTCATTAGTTATGTGATATGCCCATCTAATCTTCACCATTATTCTGTAGTACCACATTTTGAAAGCTTCTATTCTCTTCCTGTCCAAACTATTTATCGTCCATGATTCATTTACACACATGGCTACACTCCGTACAAATACTTTCAGAAACGCCTTCCTGACACTTAGATCTATATTCGATGTTAACCAATTTCTCTTCTTCAGAAACGCTTTCCTTGTCATTGCCAGTCTACGTTTAATATCCTCTCTTCCTCTCTGCTTCGACCACTATTAGTTATTTTGCTTCCCAAATAGCAAAACTCATCTACTACTTTAAGTGTCTCATTTCCTAATCTACAGTAATTCCCTCAGCATCGTCCGAATTAATTCGTCTACATTCCATTATCCTCCTTTCAAGACACTGTCCAACTGCTCTTCCAAGTCCTTTGCTGTCTCTGACAGAATTACAATGTCATCGGCGAACCTCAAAGTTTTTATTTCTTCTCCATGGATTTTAATACCTACTCCGAATTTTTATTTTGTTGCCTTTACTGCTTGCTCAATATACAGATCGAATAACATCGGGGAGAGGCTACAACAGTGTCTCACTCCCTTCCCAACCACTGCTTCCCTTTCATGCCCCTCGACTCTTATAACTGCCATATGGTTTCTGTACAAATTGTAAATAGCCTTTCGTTCCCTGTATTTTACCTCTGCCACCTTCAGAATTTCCCATTTCATCTTCATCTACATCCTCTTCCATTTCCATAATATTGTCCTCAAGTACATCGCTCTTTATGGACCGTGTATATACTCCTCCCACCTTTCTGCTTTCCGTTCTTTGCTTAGAACTGGGTTCCCATCTGAGCTCTTGATATTCATACAAGTGGTTCTCTTTTCTCCAAAGGTCTGTTTAATTTTTCTATAGGCAATATCTATTTTAACCCTAGTGATACATGCCTTTACATCCTTACATTTGTCCTCTAGCCATCCCTGCTCACCCATTTTGCACTTCCTGTCTATCTCATTTTTGAGACGTTTGTATTCCTTTTGGCCTGCTTCATTTACTGCATTTTTATATTTTCTCCTTTCATCAATTAAATTCAATATTTCTTCTGTTACCCAAGGATTTCTACTAGCCCTCATCTTTTTACCTACTTGCTCCTCTGCGGTCTTCACTGTTTCATTCCTCAAAGCTACCCATACTACTCCTACTGTATCTCTTTCCCCCATTCCTGTCAATCGTTCCGTAATGCTCTCCCTGAAACTCTCTACAACCTCTGGTTTAGTCAGTTTATCCAGGTCCCATTTCCTTAAGTTCCCACCTTTTTGCAGTTTCTTCAATTTTAATCTACAGTTCATAACCAATAGATTGTGGTCAGAGTCCACATCTGCCCCTGGAAATGTCTTACAATTTAGAACCTGGTTCCTAAATCTCTGTCTTACCATTATATAATCTATCTGATACCTTCTAGTATCTCCAGGATTTTCCATGTATACAACCTTCTTTCATGATTCTTGAACCAAGTGTTAGCTATGATTAAGTTATGCTCTGTACAAAATTCTACCGGGCGGCTTCCTCTTTCAATTCTTACCACCATTCCATATTCACCTGCTACGTTTCCTTCTCTTCTTTTTATTACTATCTAATTCCAGTCACCCACGAATATTAAATTTTCGTCTCCCTTGACTATCTGATAATTTCTTTTATCTCATCATACAGTTTACCAATCTCTTCGTCATCTGCGGGGCTAGCTGGCAGATAAACTTGTACTACTGTGGTAGGCGTGCGATTCTTGTCTATCTTGGCCGCAATAATGCGTTCACTATGCTGTTTGTAGTAGCTTACCCGCACTGCTATTTTTGGATTCATTATTAAACCTACTCCTGCATTAGGCTATTTCATTTTGTATTTATGACCCTGTATTCACCTGAGCAGAAGTCGTGTTCCTCCTGCCACCAAACTTCACTAATTCCCACTACATCTAATTTTAAGTTATCTATTTCCCTTTTTAAATTTTTTATCCTACCTGCCCGATTAAGGGATATGACATTCCATGCTCCGACCTGTAGAACGCTAGTTTTCTTTCTCCTGATAACAACATGCTCCTTTTAATAGTAAATCTTTTAATTCTGCTTGTTGCAGTGCATCAATAGTAGTATATCCGTCTACTGTATTCTACTTATCACCAGATTTTCAGTACCTTCGAACAGACTACAGTGTGAGGGTGTGCTAATGGTATATGGTGTCCTTGTTTTCAGAATTGTACTCTCAAGCTCTGGCAGTAGTACCATCCTCTAATTTTGTTTTTATTAAATCTGCTTCAGCCATCTAGCTATTGGCGTTTAAAAAACATTTACCTGACGAGAAGTACTTACTGCGTCCTACTCTTGTAAGTAATCAGTGCCAAGAATGCACTAACTGACAATCCATTTCTAATTAGGAGTGGACATTTCATCACTGCAATCACTACTTTAACCCCTATATAAGTTTGCGTCTTTCTATTACGTGATTTAACACCACCTGCTCCGACGATTCTACAGTTCTCTACAGGATATGTGGGTACTTTGTGACATCAAAAATTATATTGAACAAATTAAATGATATAACGCTCATCATAGCACCCGTGTCTAATACAGCCATAGTCAGTATCTTTCCCACTACTACATGTATTGTGGCTTGTACAGTTTTTCGCTCTGAACACAGCATTTAAAATAGTCTTTAGTTAGTTCCTCTCTGATGTCCACGTCATCACTGTAACGTAATAAATATACTGTATTGTCCCAGCCCTTGGCCAACATTCGAGAGTGCAATGTGCCTGGACGTAGATTTTTGACTCCTATTAGTGGGCTGCAGCTCTTCCACAAGCTCAATGACGTTTACTGTGGAGTTCTGTGTCCTCTGGTCACCTTCAGTTGTGTGGTTCTGTAGAGGAACCTTCTGCATATTATTACTGTTATGGGTAGGAGTTGGCTCTGATTTACTCTCTAGGCAATTCCATCTCTTGCTGGAGGTGAACCCGACGTAATTCATGCAGCTCTCTCTTCTGCCACTGGAATTATACCTCTGAGTGCGCTGCGTAGATGATTATGCCGTACTGTTATTGTTATGATTATTTAATTTAACATATTCAAGAAAGCAGGTGTTGACAGATGTGGAAATTACCGAACTATCAGTTTAATAACTCACGGCTGCAAAATACTAACGCGAATTCTTTACAGACGAATGGAAAAACTGGTAGAAGCCGACCTCGGGGAAGATCAGTTTGGATTTCGTAGAAATGTTGAAACACGTGAGGCAATACTGACCCTACGGATTATCTTAGAAGCTAAATTAAGGAAAGGCAAACCTACGTTTCTAGCATTTGTAGACTTGGCGAAAGCTTTTGACAATGTTGACTGGAATACTCTCTTTCAAATTCTAAAAGTTGGATGGCTAAAATACAGGGAGCGAAAGGCTATTTACAATTTTTACAGTCGAGGGGCATGAAAGGGAAGCAGTGAGACAGGGGTATAGCCTCTCCCCGATGTTATTCAATCTGTATATTGAGCAAGCAGTAAAGGAAATAAAAGAAAAATTCGGAGTAGCAATTAAAATCCATGGAGAACAAATAAAAACTTTAAGGTTCGCCGATGACATTGTAACTCTGTCAGAGACAGCAAAGGACTTGGAAGAGCAGTTGACCGGAATGGAGAGTGTCTTGAAAGGAGGATATGAGATGAACATCAACAAAAGCAAAACGAGGACAATGGAATGTAGTCGAATTAACTCGGGTAATCCTGAGGGAATTAGATTAGGAAATGAGACACTTAAAGTAGGAAAGGAGTTTTGCTATTTGGGGAGCAAAATAACTGATGATGGTCGAAGTAGAGAGGATATAAAATGTAGACTGGCAATGGCAAGAAAAGCGTTTCTGAAGAAGAATAATTTGTTAACATCGAGTATAGATTTAAGTGTCAGGAAGTTGTTTCTGCAAGTATTTGTATGGAGTGTAGCCATGTATGGAAGTGAATCATGGACGAAAAATAGTTTAGATCAGAAGAGAATAGAAGCTTTCAAAATTTGGTGCTACAGAAGAATGCTGAAGATTAGATGGTTGGATCACATAACTAATGAGGAGGTATTGAATAGAATTGGGGTGAAGAGGAGTTTGTGGCACAACTTGACTAGAAGAAGGGATCGGTTGGTAGGACATGTTCTGAGGTATCAAGGGATCACCAATTTGGTACTGGAGGGCAGCGTGGAGGGTAAAAATCGTAGAGGGAGACCAAGAGATGAATACACTAAACAGATTCAGAAGGATGTAGGTTGCAGTAGGTACTGGGAGAGGAAGAAGCTCACACAGGATAGAGTAGCATGGAGATCTGCATCAAACCAGTCTCAGGATTGATGACCACAACAACAACAACATTCTTGTATGAGATCAGGTGAGTCCAACACAGACGTAAAGTGTTCCAGATCGTTTTCAGGCATGTGGACCTATTTTTCCATAATATTCAACGTTTGTTTGGATTCTAATATTCTCAGAATGTCCTGATTAGGTAGATTTTTATTTTATTTCTTTTTCGAAAGCGTTTATGTTATAAATTAATAAATAAATGACTTACTGCTGAATTTCATATTCTTTTCGCATTCGCCTCTTGTCAGCTGCCTCAGATCGTTCACATGCCCTTCGCTCTTTTTAATGTATTTGGTCATCGGTTCTATAAAAGAATCCTTGCCGTCCCTTCAACTATTAGTTATCTTCTTTAATAGTAATGGTATTTAAAACATTAGCACGCGGTACGCCAAAAATGTCTTTAAGTGTTTGAAGAAAATCTGCCTCTTCGCGAGTGAACGTCCGACGACTTTCTGGCATGTTTTTGTAATTACCTTCAGTGTTCATAACTTTTAATTTCAACACACAGTGACTCACACTGTGCATGGTAATTTGTGCTTTTCCCAATAAATCACCACTTTCCGCACAGCTTGTGTGGCAATGTGGCGCACGGTTATTTGTGCACCCATAACTGTAAAGTAAAACCCTTCACTTTGGTTTGACAGACGGCAGTTTCCTTCCAGTTGTTTCATGTCAATAGTACCCGAGTTAATAAATTTTCTCTGTTAAACGAACTGAAGATGAACCTTCTGTCCTTGATACTACAGCTATCTTGCTTCGGAAGGGAACGGCTATCGGGATGGTGCGGATTGTGTCGCAATACAGCGTGGCTCGGCTGGCTCTTGACTCTGCCTATCTGTTTTGGTGTCACTGAACCGCCACAATGCGCAACCAGTACGGTCTGTCCCTTGGGAACACAGTCACGTAGGAAGACTGAAGTAAACAAACTACATTTGGAATTGTATGAATTTGTCTTGTAGATGTAATATGTTGTAAAATGAACGGTTTAATTTTTATGCATTTTCCGATTTTCAAGGCCCAGGATCACCTTTTTCCTTATCCTACCGAGTCCAAATCATCATCATCATCTTGGACAGTTTCCAGCCACTGGCTGGGTCTGTCGGGAACACAAGCCTCTCCATCGTGTTCTGTCTTTCCACCATTCCCCCTCTTCCACCTTCGTCCAGTTCTCTCCTCTTCTCATCACACATTCCTTCACCCCCTTCACCCATCTATCTCTTGGTCTTCCTCTGGGCCTCTTCCCCTCCAGTTGCAGATCAAACATCCTCTTTGGAATTCTTCCCTCATCCATTCTCTTCATGTGTCCATACCACTGCAGTCTTGATTTTTCTATCCTGTCCTGTACTGGTTCCTCCTTTAGTCTTTCCCTCACATACACATTTCGCAATCTGTCTCGTCTTGTTACACCCAACCTGCTCCTCTGGAACTTCATTTCACTAGCCTGTATTCTACTTTTGTCGCTTTTGTGCATTACCCATGTCTCACTTCCGTATGCCAATGTGGGGACAAAGTAGGTTTGGTATATAATTCCCTTGGATTTCTGTGGCACCTCCTTGCTCCAAATAAGCCCCCTAATGCATTTGTAGAACTGCCCTGCTTTTCTGCACCTTTCATTTATTTCCATTGCGTTTCCCCCCTTACTTTCAGTCACGCTTCCCAGCTACTTGAAGTTCTCTACCACTTGTAGTTTTTCCCCTCCACAAGTTATATCCACATTTGGCC